>NC_134700.1:130676552-131876552 GCF_043290135.1 Rhipicephalus microplus
GTATCTGACAGGAAAAGGTTGCTACGTTATACTCGCTGGGCATAACCTCCTTGGTTTTAGAAAGGTTTAGCGAGCGTTGTGCCGCAGTGCCATGAATACAGTGAACTAGTATGTACTATGAACTCGAGGTGTTTAAAGGTGGGAAGTAGACCCGAAGCGCAAGCTATAAGAAAGTGTGTGTGTGCCTCCTCTCGTTTAGTCCATGGAATGTACGCTGGATGACGGTGCTTCCATATGCGGAATATATTATGAAAAGATGCGAGATGGTGGTACTTGGATTGTTGAATAGATGGACGAATGGACACACAGACAGATGCATGAACGGACGCACGGGTGGCTGCATGGGTGGATGGACACATGGACAGACGCAGGGGCGGATGTATGGACGAACGAAGATACGGACGCACAGATGAACGTGCGGACGCACGAACAGACGCACGGACGGAAGGGTGAATGGACGCACAGACGGTCACGCAGGCGGACGCATGGACGGACGGAAGCAAGAACGAATGGACGGACGAATGCTTCGCCCCACTCTCCATCATTCACTCCGTGGATATGCTGTTAATTTTTTTTCACGCATTAGAGAGTCAAACATTAAGCCAAGTATACATTGCTCTTCATACTCGGCTTTATAAAGGTAAATGTACACTTGGTTTTCTTGCCTAAAAATGAACAAAACTCATTGATTTATGCGCTATTCAACTGTACTGTCTTCGCACACGTACTACTCAGCTTAGCTTTACGCTTGGTGACATTTTTCTTTCGTCTTTAGATACTCTGATGTTCAAATTGTTAAGCGTTTCGAAATAGTGAATGAAGCCATGGCACTCATCAGTCAGGGATTACAGAAGAAGTACTGGACGGTTTCTGCTTAAAACGAATCTTTATTTGTTAAGATGTGGTACTAATAGAGCCAAAAAAGCAACAAAAAACACAAAAGAAATTACCTTTCGTATCAGTATTATGGCTCCATCAAACATAAAATACCTACTCGTCCAAAATCTGATCGCTGTATTTTGATTGCCTGTGATGCCATAAGTACCCCTGCTGGCCTACTTCTTCGGTCCTGCGCTGCTCAAAGCAGAATGCTTTTTTGGAAAACATGTTGTACTACACAGCCACAAAAAAGTACCTGTCTTATCAGTGTTATGTCTTTATTAAACGTTACGAACAAACTAGTCCAAAAACGCGACCTATGTAGACTTAGAAATAACCAGTCATGTGATGAGTACGCCTGCTAACCCATCAAACTCAGAATTAAAAAAAACGAAATGTCTTGAAGCACAAAGGTGAGCAGTTTCTTCCGACGAACGAAAATCAAAGAGTCTATAGCGAAAAATGAAATGTGATGAGAGTGTAAGCATTCATTTTTGCTCATGAATGCTTACCCCTCCACATACCGCAGCTGCCAGTGTGGGCCCTTACTTCACGACTTACTGTTATTTGTTCAGCAAACTGGGAACGCAGGAACGGACATTGGACGAAGTTCGCTGAATGAAAAATATTTACCAGCAAACCCATTTATCTATATTTTGCAGGGTTCTTACTGTTATGCCACGGCTGTGTTGTACACCATAAATGGGTGCGGAAAGCCGAGATTATAACCTCTCGTCTCGTAAGTTGTCAGCTGCAATTAGCATTTAGAGTTTATTGCGCACGCTCAATCGATAGTTCTATCCATGGTGGACGAGAAGGAGACCATGGCCCATGGGTGCTGGCATATGTGCCGTTAAGGTGACAGCGGGCCCTCATCCATTCGAGTAAGCAATCGAACTGAAAGTTACCCACGTTACGCCAAGACCTACATATGATAATTGCAATATCAAAGCGTTGTCCCTTTCTGTTAGTTAACACAGTTTCTGCTGGGGTAAGAAGGTTAAGTAATACTATATTGAATTAGATAAGTAGCACGTGGAGACTTGCCCCATGCAGTCTTTAAAAGAATTCAACACGTCCTTCTTATTACACTGCACAGTAACTAGAATGATTTATGGCGAAGTCAGAGCCTTGCAAGTGAACTTGTATTAGTTGTCCCAAGTGAGTTTAGAACTGCAAAAAGACCACTCTTCCCGTTTTCGCTGTGACATTGATTTGTGTATGGCACAGGCATTTTTTCTTATATATTTTTTTTTACTTTCGGTGCCACAAAAGATTTTGCAGGCCATAAAAAAGGGCTCCGTCATATGATGATGTAATTCTGCTATATAACGCAACGCCGCTATCGACATCCGTACATTGCTCGAAGCTTATGTGTGCATGCACTCGCATGTAAATATATTATTGAGCAACTTTACAGACAAAAGCAAGCCAGGGTGTGGCCCAACGGTCACGTGTCCCTACCGAAGCTCTTGATTTATTGACTGATTGATTGATATGCTGGTATTAGCATCCCAGAACCATCATATGGGTATAAGAGACGCAGTCGTGGAGGGATACAGAACTTTCAACACCCTGGGGTTCTTTAGCCAGCACTGAAAGCTGAGCAGACGGCCCTGGAGCATTTTCGCCTCCATCGAAAATGCAGCCACCGCAGGCGGGATTCGGACCCGTGACCTGTGGGTCAGTAGCTAAGTGCCTTAGACTCCGTGACCTTAACCACTAGACAACTAGGGCGGGGCAAAACTTTTGCATCATAAGACCCAAAATAACACTGGCCAACAACTGCACACCTGCCCTCCCTCCCCCCTTTAGATTAAGGAGGTGTTCCCACCGAAACAAGTATCTGCCTAGGCCACTGTTCACTGATGAGCTGTTTGGATACTGTATTAGGGACTCAGGCAGGGTACGTAGCCAATATATACACCATTATCCTCATCATAATCATCATCAGCATGACTATGTATATTGCAAGAAAGAGGTCTATCCCATGTTCCAACAGAAAATGCGGCCCTGTGCTTGCTGCTGCAACTTTATACCCGCAAACTCCTTAATCTTACCTGCCCACCTAACTGTTCGTCTTTCCCTCACTCATTTGCCTTCTCTAGAAATCCAGACAGTTACTCTTAATGACCAGTGGTTATCCTGCCTATATGCGCTACATGCCCGGCTCATCATTATTTCTTCTTCATTTCAACTGTGAAGCTTCATTTATTGGAACATTTTATCGTTAGGGATGCTGAGGTCCGGGGTCAAAAAACGTCTTCCCGGGCTTGACTGCGACCATGACACCGTACAAAGTGGCAGCGATAGGCAAGTGTAATGGGCAATACAATATTGTAGGTAGTGAAAAAACTTAAACAAAATATGAAGTTCAAATTTCATCGCACATTGGCAGAAAAAATTCGCTCAGTGAAAAAGAAAAGAGATAAAATGCGGAACACTGCCATTAGCATAACCTGAGGGAAAAAGTATGGTATGAAATATCAGACAACACTATGTCGCTCAATTAGAACTGTAACCATTACTGTAAAAGAATGCATAAATAGTTACATATGCACATATATAGACAGATAATACAAGTCTAACAAAGCGAAAATTAAACTTTTGGGACAATAAACCAGCTTCAATTTTGATAATCACATAAAAGAGCCATGAAAGCGTACAAACGAAAAAAGAAATACAATGGTATTACACATGCCAGACAAAAACGCATATTTGGCAATATTTTCACATTGTTAGTTCATTCAAATGAAACGGAGTGAGAAAGCACAGCATCTCCTTGCCGTAGTTTGTGTGCGTGCGTGGAAGAAAGCACGTGTGAACATGGCGAGTGTTGTGAAAAAGGGGGTTTGCTGGTTTATGCGAGCAAGTGTGCTCAAACAGTTATCATTCTTCCGTCCAGTGTAACAGCGTTTTACAAGACTTGTTTGATAGTATTCTGGTAGGGTTAATAGCTTCATTTTCTCAAAAATCTGTAAATTGTGAGTTCCATACAGAACACCTTCGACGGCTCGAACTGCCCTTTTCTGTATAACATGTAATTTGTGGATGTTCGTTAAATTTGTCCTGCCCCAAACGAGATGACAATATTTTATGCGTGATACGAACAACGATTTGTAGATGACAAGTTTAACTTTTTTAGGAAGCACGAAACGCACCCTAGACAAGATTACAGTTATCCTAGATACACTCGAAGACAGCTAATTATCGTGGGAAATATGGCATATGTTCATCGAAAGTTACACCGAGACATTTAACACTTGGTACTATCTGAAGTTCCGAAGTGCCGAGCATTATAAGACATGCAAAGGCGAAGGTTTATTTGTAGGCCTAAAGTAAACAGCTTTCGTGTTTAAAGAGTTTAATTTTTAAAAAATATTTTGTGTCCAGGAGGCCAGCCTTAATATTACCTGGTTTGCGTCATTGATTATATCTTTATAGTGTTCAGCAGCGAAAAGAAACGTTGTGTCATATGCGTATGTAACATACTCTACAAATGCGTCAGTTTTTACGAAATCATTATTATATACGCACAATAAAAAGGTTCCCGGAATACTGCCTTGGGGCACACCTACTGAAGTTGCTTGTAAATTGGAGGTGTGATCGTTGATGCCCAGTATCTACTGACGATACTTTAAGTAAGATTCAATTAATTTCAGAAAGACACCTCGGAAGCCGTAGTGATTGCATTTCCGTAAAAGTGTGACATGATTTATAGAACGAACGCTTTTGAGTAATTTATAAAGATATCTGGTGTGTGTAATTCACGTTCAAAAGCATCTAAAATGAATTCCTTCTGTGCTAGGAGAGCATGCTAAGTTGTGCGGCCTTTCATGAATCCAAACTCTGATGAAGCGATGATACGGTGTTTATCTAAAGAGGAAATCATACGTTTGTTAATTATTTTTTCTAAACCTTCTGACATTACTGGTAGTATTGATATAGGCCAGTACTTGTTAAGTGAGTTCTTATCCCCTGCCTTGTAAAACACGTTTACTTTCGCAACTTGTAGTTTTTGTGGAAAGATTTCAGTTAAACATATCGGGTTGAAGATATGTTCCAATTATTCCGCAATGAGATCCATCACGTGTTTAATGGGTCTAATCTGAATATCGTATACTTCACAGCATGTGCTGTTCTTTACAATGAGGGTGGCGATTTGGCGTTGTTGGTATGGTAGCATGATAATAAATGGTAGCGTAGACAAAGGACACGGACAACAGAGGGCACATTCAAGACAACACAGCGCTAGCGCTGTGCTGTCTTGAATTATCTTTTTTAGGAAGTATCTTTCCTAGGAAGAATTTTCCTAGGAGTGATCTTTTCTAGAAAGTATTTGACATGTTTTTGGCCGTTTGGAGTGGCTTTCCACTCATAGCTTTTCTGCATGTGGATGAAATAGGGCTGCTCCTTCAAGAGAACTGTGTCTTCCTTATGTCTGCGGTATGTATCTTTGTGTAAAACTGAACTGCTGCATCACTGTACAGAAGCAAGTGACTGCTGCGCACGCAAGTGCGCAATGCAGATGATGATGATGATGCTTATGATGATGATGATCCTCTTGAATTGTTCGCATTCACCCACAAAAGGGGATCGGCCAAGAACCATGCATTGGGATATTTATGCTAGTTGTTTATGTATTTAAAAGCATCCATTGGAATTTCGGTAACTCGTAAATATTGTAGAAAAATTCTGCACGAGCTAGCAAATGTACTCACAATAGACTAACAAGATAATGTTTTTGTTTCCATTATGTACGCACACACCGCAGAGCAAACCTCCCTGTGGCTATAACCAAATGTAGTCCCTGCAAAGGATAAAATTACTACCACGCTTATTTCTCAACCTAGCTTCCCAGAAGTGTGGCAGCTTGGGCTAGTTGGTATGGCATGACGATAGTTATAGCGCGAGAACAAAACGACGACACAGAGACAAGAAGGACACGAAAGACGCAAGCGCTAACTTCCAACTGAGTTCATTGCGCAGAGCACGAAAATATATAGAGGAGACAGTAACCATGTGATAAAAACCATATGGCACAAAGAGCAGAACATGAGTGAGAGAAAAACAAAGACAAAAATACAAAAACTAAAGCACAGAAAATCGGCAAAGAAAAATCTATAAGAAAACGAAACAGAAACGTAGAGATAATATAACTACCGGCGCGCACCGAAAGCTTCGAGGAACCTGAGTTCCTTCTCGAACAGAGCCACGGAGGGCTTGCTAATACAAAGCACATGTTCGCGTGCCATCTGCGCGGCCTCGACAATGACTCGGGTGCGCTCATCTCTGTGCTTGTACAACGTCGCTGTGTCCTTGAAGAGGGGAACACAATTGCACTCAGCGCAGTGCTGATCGAGATGGTTTTTTTTGCTCAGCACTGCATCGAGTGCTATTGTGTTCCGCTCTTCAAGGACACAGCGACGCTGTACAAGCACAGAGATGAGCGCACCCGAGTCATTGTTTTCTTGCTCAGCACTGCACTGAGTGCAATTGTGTTCCCCTCTAAGTTGTTCCCCTCTGAATAAACTCAGTCGGAAGTTAGCGCTTGCGCCTTTCGTGTCCTTCTTGTCTCTGTGTCGTCGTTTTGTTCTCGCGCTATAACTATCGTCTAGCTTCCAAATTGGTCGAGAAGGTATCGGTGGCCGAATAAAAAAATGACCTATTGTTTCTAATTTCTTGCAAAAAAGACAGATGTTGTGAGTTCAGCTTTATGTAAGTTTAATTCAGGAGAGGAATTCTACTGCGTAATCTGGTAATTGTAAATTCTAACTGCCGAGTTGCGCACCATTATTCAATCCAGAAACTCTTTGATGTACGAAGTCTATGACTGTATCCAAGAATAATTTGTCTACTAGATTGTGCAAACAAGCATTTATACATCTGAGTGCTGTTACATAAGCGAAATCAGGTGAAAAACATTGGCCCCGTATTTAGATGTTTCACATCAAATGTCGTCAGCGAAAATAAATAGTTGCGTCTGGGGAGAGTGAAGAAAACGTTCATTTGATGTTCTGCGTGAGAAAAACAGTGAATTGTATTCTGTAGGCGCTGCGTTAGAATGCCTCCATCCGTGCAGTGAATGCAAAAGAGCGCATCGAGGCACGCGAGACACGAGCGCTATCTGCAAGTAATCTTCGAAAACGAAGGAAAGCGTGCGTGACTGTCTGGGAGGCAATAAGGTGTATAGCGCAAGGCGACGGGCAGGTACCACCACCGTGTCGTCGTAGCAAAGCGTTGAAAACACTTGCCTTTTTTGTGCATAGCGTTGCAATGTCAGCGCAGCGTGATAAACGCTACGGTCCTTCAAAGTACGTATGAATGCCTATTCTATAGTATAGTGCGATGTGGGGCAATAATAGTGCAGAACGCAGAGCATGGCCTGGAAGTTGGAAGGGAGTCGAGGTGATGCGATTGAATCCGGGTGGCATGTCTTAAGTGCGTTTTTAAAGCATCGACATGAATGTGGGTTGTGATAGGGTGTTCATGAACGATTGCGACAGTCGCTGCTGAGGATGCGCATCTCGGCCGCCCGAGGCATATTCACAGTGCTTGAGCTTGTAATGACTGGAGGACGTGTACGTTTGTTATGCGGGCCTTGCCAAGCACAGGTGGGCTGTAGCGCATGAAGCCAAGAAAAAGTGCAGCATACAGTTGAAGCATGGCTCGTACCGATGTAACCCATGATTTTCCTGCAAAAAACCTTGAACTTGAACTTGAACTTTATTATTAATAAACAACATACAAGAAAAAACATGTTAGCAACATCTGGATTCTTAGCAGAATGCTAGTATGGATCCATGCAATTATAATATACATTAATTAGAGGCAGGAGAAAGAGTTGTATAATGAACGACATTTTAGTTAAAGATGCAGATTGTTTTGATAAACATATCACTTATACACAGATACCGAACACATTGAAGAGGAAAAATCCAACTTATACACTTCACTTTGAACACGTTTTTTGGTTTGCATACTTAACGTAATACAACCTTAGGACGTGGGTGATCATGGCCAGTTTCTTCTTCATGTAAGCGATATGAGGGCTCCAAGACAAGTCACGATCTATTATTACTCCCAGGAAACGGTGAGTCTTTTGAAAGCTGATCGTGTGTCCAATAATTCTGGTGCGGTATGGCGTCATTGTCTTGCGCGTAAACGCAACCAATGAGCATTTATCAGATGACAGCTCCAGTCCTCGTCCTTGAAGGTAGTTTGACGATAGTGTAGCCGCTGTCTGAAGCCTGGCTCGTACGTGTAGACGCGTGACCCCTGATGCCCAAATGCAGATGTCGTCCGCGTATATGAACAGATGTACGGAGTGTGGCAGGACGTCAACGAGGCCGATCAGCGCAATGTTGAAAAGTATGGGGCTTAGGACTCCACCTTGAGGTGCGCCACGATAAGTATAATGTTGCCTTGTTGCGCCATCTTCTGTCTGAACGAAGAAGGTTCTGTCCTTCAAATAGCTGTAGATCCATTAGTAAACGCGGCCTCCCAATCCAATGCTGCCCAAGGCGTCCAAGATGGTTTCATGTAGTACATTGTCATATGCAGCCTTAATATCCAAGAAAAGTGCCGCTGATAATCTCTTCAGGCTTTTCTGCTGTTGTACAGACGTGACAAGATCAACAACATTGTCTATGGAAGACCATCCATGCCCAAAGCCGGTCAAAGCATCGGGGTATATATTGTTATGTTCCAAGTACCACTCCCGGCGAGTCAGCACCGTTCTCTCTATCACCTTTCCAAAACAGCTGGCAAGCGCGATGGGGCGATAGGAGGCCATGTCCAGAGGCGATTTTCCTGGTTTGAGCAGGGGCACAAGGCGGCTGCACTTCCACGAAGGAGGGACCAAACCGTTGCTCCACGAGTCATTGTATACTGCTAGAAGAGCACGCCGAGCTGTTTGTCCTTGGTTAGCAAGGACCATGTCAGTGACTCCATCGAGTCCAGGAGATGACGAGCGCTTGCATGCTGTCAATGCTGCCTGAAGCTTCTCTAGAGAAAACATATTGTCCATCCGAGTGTCTCTGGACACCGGCGCGTTTCGTAGGTTACTCATGTTGATCCCGGACCCCTTGTTTGCAACCCTGGCACAGAAGCCTTCCGCACATCGATTTCACGTCGGCTTTGGAAAAGAGCAAGGCATTTGAGCGGACGATGCTGTTGTGGCAATGTTCGTACGCCGTGGAATGTTCTCCATATTTGCGAAAGAGGCTTGTGGGGATCAAGCGACTCGCATTGTGACTTCCATTGTAGTGACTGTAGTGCATTGATTCGACGTTGAATCTTCTTTTGTAGACGGCTCGCTTCCCTCAAGTGATAGATGGATTTCGTGCGCCTATAACATCGTTCGGCGCGACGACGGATTGCGCGAAGTCGCTCCAACTCCACCTCATATTTGCAAAAGTCTGGCAAAGGTCCACAATTGAACGTTGCCTCTTGGATAGCGGCCTTGATTATACCTTCTAGGCTTTCAAGAGAACCTTCTTGGTTTTTCTCGCATTGCTTCTTTGTGGATGATCTGTACTTTGACCAGTCTATCCATGAAGCGGGCGCGATTTGCGACTTGCTTAGCCCCTTGATCTTTCTATAGGTGGGGATGTGGTCACTGCCATGCGTTTCATTGTCCGCAAACCACTGCACCTTGGTACTTAGGCTACTTGACACAAAAATTAGGTCGAGACAGCTACTATATGTCAGACCCTGTAAAAACTTGGGAGTGCCGTCATTTGAACAATATAGTTGGTGGTCAGATGCAAAGGAGGACACATTTCTTCCCCGACGGTCCATCTTCTGGCTTCCCCACAGGGGGTGATGAGCGTTAAAATCACCAGTAATAATCCATGGCCCAGGTGTCGCTGATATAATGGCGCTTAATCTTGCAATACAGAGGACGTACGCTATAGCAAAAAATTTAAACCACACTCTAATGTTCCAGTGGGTGCCAAGCCACTGTGGAATCACAGGAAACGACATAGCTGATCACATTGCACGTGCAACACATGATGAAAATAATATATCACTGCTACCTCTATCGATGAGCGATCCACGTTGTCTTATAAATAAGATGAGCTGTCAACTGTCTAAGGAAACCTGGTTCAAAAATGGTGCGCGAAACTCTCTGTTGTATAACATTGATCTCGGTATAGAATTGAATATTCCGTTAAAGGTTAGCCGATCGGTAGAAACAGTATTCCATAGGTTTCGACTTGGTACAGCCTACACGAAGGCTTTCCAGTATAGAATAAGGAGAGCTGGCAGTCTCACCTGCTCATGTGGAGAAGCTCAAGAACACGTGGAACTTATTCTTCTGCATTGTAAAAATCATGACGTACCTCGAAAAAACTTTTTCAAAAACTCAATTCTTTGGATGAGCGACCTCCATCAATTGCAAAAATCTTGGGTCCATGGCCAAAAGTAAAGCTACAAGCCACTGCAGCACGTGCAGTCGTTCACGTTCTGGAGGAATCAGAAATAGCTCAAAAGTACTAAACAAAAAAGAAATGTTAACCGCGGTGTGTTTCAAAACAGTATTTTCCTCCTTCACTACGATATTTTTGGAAAACCTTTCTGAAAACATGTCAGTATTTAAGCGACAAGATCACCTTACACGTTTTATTGAACTTTCACGTTTTTGTGTGAACACTTGAATTGGCGTGATTACTTGTGTAGATTTCTTTTGTTTTGTTTTTACAAACTCAGTGTGGTGCGGACACAGTTCTACGCAGTGTGGACTCATTTCTGTGTGGTGTGGACACTCAGTGTGGAAAAACATGAACTCATTGTGTAAGTGTTGTGCTAAGTACATATGTATAGCATTGGGTGTGCTACTGAATGTGTGATGTTGACTTTTGTGCAAGAGAAAAGGAGTAGCCGGCGCCACGCATTGGCACCAACCTCTCCTTACATACATTTATTATAAAAAAATATCGGACTCGATACGCCATGTGCATGCGGCAAGTTAAACAAGAATATGCTTTTCACAGCTTTCATAAAAAAGCAGGCATGCTGCTCCAAAAAAAATCGCCATGCCTGTGCAGAACACGCACCATTATCACGGCGAAAGCTGGAAGCACGGCCTTTTAGAGCCTTTTTTTAACTCCTTGGGTAGCTCCTGCAAACACACTGCAAGGTGCCCACCACGCCATGATTCATTGTGTACTGAGCACACAATTTACTATGCTATCCTTGGTCGTTCTTTAGTGAAGCGTTATGTCCGCTGTATACTTCCACGCAACTTTGTTTTCGATCAATCGCTATTTGGGTTTTCACGTCCCAAAACCACCATAATATTATGAGAGACGCTGTAACGGAGGGCTGCGGAAACATTGAACACCTGGGTTTATTTAACGTTCTCAAAAGTCTGAGCACAGATGCCTACAGCATTTTCACCTCCATCGTAAATGAAGCCACCGAAGCCGGGATTTGATCCCGCAACCTGTGGGTTAGTAGTCGCGTACCGTAGCCATAAGACCGTCGCGTCAGTGCAAGCAACTTTTTTATGGGCGAAGCTTCTTAACGTCTATCGCAGTCCATCCCTCCGGCCTAGCCAGCAGAGCATATTCACAAAAAGACAGACGGATGGACGGATGGATGAACGCTTTGCCCCACTCATCATCATTCACTCCTTAAAGGAGGAGGAGGAGGAGGAGGCATAAACGTTATTATAAGAAACCAGCAGGTTTAGGTGACGGGGCTAAGGCCTCCCATAAGGGGAGGACAAGTGCCCTCTTCGACGTCGTGGATATGCTGTGATTTTTTTATTTGTACTGTGGCTGAGGACGAAGAACTATTCCACAGGCTTTTGTAATCCCCAGAATCTCCAACAGTGGGTATGCGACACAGACCATAGGTGAATAAGATCAAGTTTTCGTAAATGGTTGGAGCATTGGGCAACCCATGCATTGCGCAATTCGTATTATGTGAGCCCTTATGTTTCCTTTGCTCTTACAAATCGCTTTATTACTCATATTAACGCGATGCCTTCCCAGCCTTCAAGCCTGCCTAAGGCCACTTGGGAAAGTAGCTTCAAGCACCGGTAGGTAAGTAGGTAGGTAATTAACTTTATTGATTCACGAAGGAATCATTTCAGGGCGGTTGTGGTATGGGGAAGTGAATTCAAGATGACGACGAGCCCTCGGGCCGCTCTAGGTGGCCGGACACTGCTGTGCTTCGGCGACCCTTCTGGTTTCAGCTCACTTTCCGGAGCTGTAGACCTGGTTGCGACCTGCGCAGAGCAGCCTCCCATCGCTTCTGGTGTTCTGACCCTTGCCACGTGAGCTTGGGTTAGTTTCGACAATTCAGAAAGATGTGCTGAAAGTTGGCTCTGGTGCTAGGACATAAGTTGCAATGAGGCGAGGTTATGTGTAAAAAGGGAGAGAAGAAAAGTAGTCGTCACTGTGGCCGTTTGAAGTCTGCGCCACAAAGCCTGGTCACTTCTGGAAAGAGATTTATGTGGTGGAGGATACGTTAGGCGGGAATTTCGGTAAAATAGCGTGATATCGTGATAGCTGAGGAGTCGATCTCTGGAACCTCGAAGCGAAGGCAGGTCGCTGTGAGCCCGGTTAGCGAGCGCTCGGGCTTGCGTGTGAGTGGCCGTGTTGCCTGGGTGTCCACAGTGCGCAGGGACCTAGAGGAGAGTAATGAGGCGATCAGGCGGAAGAGATGATTCAAGAATTGTAGCAGCCGGAGAATGAATTCGAAAAGTGGCAAAATTACGAACTGCCGTTTTTGAATCGGAAAAAAATATACTCAGTGGAGGAGTGAACAATGGCTAAAGCAATTCCCACCTTCTCTGCTTCCAAGGATTCTATCGAACTTGAAAGGGACGCTCCAGCGACCAGTTTTTGAAATCCGTCTACAATGGCTGCCACGAAATCTCGATGATCTACATATTCGGCCGCGTCTACATAGACTGCGGGAGAAGTAGGAGGGAAGCGCTTCTGAAGGGACATGGCTCGAGCTTCCCGTCGCACCCGATTATGTTCTGGGTGAGCATTTTTGGGGAGTGGCGGGATGAATAGGTTGCTGTTAACAGTGACAGGAACTGCGTGTGTGGCCGTGGTGTGACCAGAAACGTTGATTCCAAGTCGGCGCAGGAGTACCTGTCCTGTTTCTGTGAGTGATAGAATTTGATATTGGCTGAAAACATGCGCTTATACATGCTCTCCCAAAGTGTTGTGCACCCCAACTTCAAGCAATTTATCCGTTGCTGTTGGTTTAGGGAGATGGAGCGCAGTTTTATAGGCATTACGAATGAGTCTGTTAAGTTGCTCGGTCTCCGTGGGTGAGAGATAGAGGTAGGGGATAGAGTAGGTAATTCTGCATAGGCAAAAGGCCTGTATGAGGTGGCGTGTGTCTGCTTCCCTCATGCTGCAATGACGATTGGATATGCGCTTAATGAGGGAAGGTGTATTATGAACTGAAGTGTGGATTACCTCTATGGTGTCGGCGTTCGAACCATTGTCGGAAGTATTAAGGCCTAAAATATTGATTATATCGACCCTGCGAATACGGGTGTCATCAATTATGACGAATAAGACATGTATCTTGCTTTTTAAAGTCAATCACTAGGAATTCTGATTTAACCACCGAGCAGGTGAGCTCAATATTGTTGGCGTGTTTAACAACAATGTCAGCGGCCAACCGAAGCTTCCATTTGATTTCGCCATGGTTGCCAGCATTGGCCCAGATGGTGATGTCGTCCGCGTACAAGGAGTGATTGATGGAAGAAAGTTTGGCAAGTTCCCGTGCTAGCGGTTTGAGAGTAACCTTAAAAAGGAACGGGAACAAAACCAATCTCTGGGACGTTCCCTTGCTACCTAGCGTGAAGAGATCGGTTTTGAAAGTGCCCAATTGTAGGCGGACGGACCGGTTGCTAAGAAAGGCAGAGACATACCTGTGCGTGCGAGAGCCTACGTTTACTTCACTAAGAGATTGTAAAATCGAGGAGTGAGAAACGTTATCAAAAGCCTTAGTAAGGTCTGATGCAAAGAGGGCTCTGGTGCTCTGTGGAAAAGTAGAATTTAGCACGTCCTCTTTAAGCTGCAGCACGACATCCTGAGTGGAGAGTCATGCTCGGAAGTCGTGCATGGTGGAGGAAAATAGTTTTTCTTGTTCCATGTAGCGATTAAGACGATTGAAAATTACAAGCTCCATCAGTTTTGCTACCCATGAGGTAAGAGAGATCGGTCTCATATTATTAAGGTCTAACGGCTTATTATGTTTGGGTATGAAAGTCACCTTAGCTGATTTCCATTCCTGGGGCAGCGTGCCCTGCTCCCATTGTTGATTCATGTTATGAGTAAGAGCTGCCACTGACTTGGAGTCTATATTTCGAAGTGTCTTGTTAGTAATTACCTCTAGTCCTTGAGCGGATGTGGGGCAAAGTTTGCTTAGGGCAGCCCAAACTTCCGCCTCTGCAACAGGTGCATTCAAGTCTGGATTGGGAGCTCCATCGTAAGTAGGTAACGATTCTCGCCTTGGGTCAGGGAAATACGTAGTTTTAAGAGCAGTTTCAACGTCTTGCCGTTGTTTTTCTACTTCAAACAAGAGTTTCGTAATTCGCCTATTACTTTCACATCACGAGGAGCATGGGTCTAACATATGGCGAAGCAGGGACCAAGAGTTCTTGATATGTAAAGTACCGTCTAGTCGGTCACATATGTGGTTCCATTGCTGCGACGAAAGTTCGGCCGAGTGTTCAGTTACAAGCTGGAGTGTTTGTGACATTTTGCGTTTTAGTTTGCGATTATATTTTTGCTTGAGCCATCGTTTCTCCAAGCTCTGATAGGCCTCCCATAGGTGGAGTAGCCTGCTGTCAACTGGATCACGGATATGTGCTGCTGGGGCTACTTCTTCGCTAAGAGCTACATCCTGTTTAAGCTGACACTCCCAGTCTTTGTAGTCTTGAATTTCTTTTTGTGAGTTTCGGTCTCAGATTTCGCGAAATTTGTTCAAGTCAACAATAGGTTTTAAATGAAACTGTGAACGAAAATTGGCATGGGACAGTGGAATTGTTAGGATGTAATGATCACTGCCGAGGTTGACCCCACTGTGTGTCCAGTTAGCTTGTCGCCCATTTTTAGTGAAAGTAAGGTCAGGGGTGGTATCTCTGCTCACACTGTTGCCAATTCGTGTTGGTGGCATGCAGTCAGTGACTAGAGTGCACCTGTTTTGCTGAATGTATTGAAAAAGTCTGGTGCCCTTCTGAGTGTTTCTCCTGTAACCCCACTCTCCGTGCGGGGCATAGATGTCACCCGTTACAACTATGGGAGCAGAGTTTGCTATTTGGAAGGCCCTATCTATTGCTTCAAAAACAGCAGTGAGGCCATCTCTAGGATGACAATAAATATTCAAAGTAAAATATGTGCCTTGTCCTGTACGACACGGGAGAAGTTCAAGAAGAAGGCAGTCACGGTAAAGATCGGAGAGATCATGCGCTATAAACGAGACATTCCTGTGTATATATGTGGTAGCCCATGGGGAGCTAGCGTGCGAATGTACAGCCTAATAGCCGAGGAGTTTGAAAGCTTTTAAAGGCTCGTGTACAGAGATGACATCAGGGGCCTGTGTAGACCGCTGTATATAAAGTGAGAGGTTGTCGCTCGTGTTTCTAAATTCACGGCAATTTCGTTGTCATATGCAGAGTGAAGAAGGTGAAGATGAGGCAAGGGTGCAGGAGAGGGTTATGGCTGTGAAGGTGCTGGAGAGGGTTGAGATTGTGGGAGAGATACGAGCCGAGCAACTAACACGTCTAGAATACTCTCTATCTTTATTGAAGCGTTCAGCAATTTGCGTAAAGCCTAAATCAACCTTTTGTTTGCATTCCCGGTGTTTTTTCCGGATTTTTTTTACTGGTTCTTTTAAAATCATCCTCCGATGACTCGGGCTGCTCTGCCCTTTTCTTTTTTGCTGGCTCTGGGGAGGAATTTATAATATCGGTCCTTGACTCAGCTGCCATATCAGGCTCTATAGGGGTGGAGAAGACGCGGGTGGGGCAGCTGTAAGTGTACTTAAGCGTTTCAGCACCAGAGCCAACTGTTGCTTTAACTCTTGATTCTCTCGCATTATACGTTCCATAGTCTCCTGAGTTTTAGAATTTTCTTTAGCGTCAGAGAGCATAGAACAGGAACAGGAGGCTTGCAGTGCTCAGCTCACCTTTTCAGGTTTGGTGCCGAAGTCGCAGCTTTGTGATGCACTTCGTCCAAGGCTTTTGCTTTTGCTGTCACTGTTTCGTCTAGGACTCTTGCTCCCGCTGCTACGGTATCGTCCAGGACTCTTGCTTCTGCTGCTACAATTTCTATCGTCGATGCTAGGAAAAAACTCCTCGAGCTGAAACTCCGGCTGCTCCTGCTGGTGCTCTTGTTGCGGCTTTTGTCATGGCCAGGAAAGATGGCTGAAGCCACGCTGAAAGCGTTGCTTGCATGCCCTGTCACCCGTCTTGTGAGCGTCCCCACAGATGACGCACTGCGGAGTGCAGGGATAGTCCTCCGGGTGTTTCTTGAGCAAGTGAGCCGATTTGGCAAAGGACATACACCTCGTCAGTGGCCGACTTGTCTGCTGTTTAGGCACGCTTCCACCTTCAGTCGAAAGTTGAAAACGGCGTAGAGGATGCCAAACATTTTGACGGACGGAGGAAGCTCCTCAACCATGAAGTGAATGAGCACTGAGCGTGAGTTACACTTCATGTGTCACGCTCAGTGCTCATTCACTGGGCAACTCATTCACTGGGCACGGTGGCACCACCAGCATGCGGCTGCTTGACAATCCGCTTGTGTTCTTCACGCAGTTTCTCCTGAGCATCGTACTTCCTGCGGATAGCGAGTGCACCGGCCGGCCCGAATCAATCACGGATGATCAACTTTGTAATGCAACTGACAGCAACGTTGATTGATTTGTGGGGTTTAATGTCCCAAAACCATCATATGATTATGAGAGACGCCGTAGTGGAGGGCTCCGGAAATTTCGACCACCTGGGGTTCTTTAACGTGCGCCCAAATCTGATGACAGCAACGTTAGACCTGCTCCTCGGTGGTTGCTGAATACAAGCCACGCATCGACGACATGCGCAAATGAGTGCGCAGGGCACATTCGGGCGGCGCCACCCCTGGAATGGGATATAAAAGAGTCTACCTCGTCGACGGCGTTCACTGGGCATGGTGGCACCACCAGCATGCGGCTGCTTGACAATCCGCTTGTGTTCTTCACGCAGTTTCTCCTGAGCATCGTACTTCCTGCGGATGGCGAGTGCACCGGCCGGCCCAAATTAATCACAGATGATCAACTTTGGAATGCAACTGACAGCAACGTTGGACCTGCTCCTCGGTGGTTGCTGAATACAAGCCACGCATCGACGACATGCGAAAATGAGTGCGCAGGGAACACTCGGGTGGCGCCACCCCTAGAATGGGATATAAAAGGGTCTACCTCGTCGACGGCGTTCACTGGGCACGGTGGCACCACCAGCATGCGGCTGCTTGACAATCCGCTTGTGTTCTTCACGCAGGTGAGACGCTACGGAAAGTGCTTCCGCTACGATAGCCCATTTTAGATGCGGAGCATCTAATACTCGAGGCTTGTAGTGCGGCGCCGTCCGCAAGCTTCCTCCTCCTTCTTCCACCATCTGTGCATCCCTTCCTCCTCTACACACCGCGCGCGCTTCACTCCTCCACCATCTGTGCACCCTTCCTCCTCTACACACCGCGTGCGCTTCTCCTCTTCACGAACATTCGCTAGCTGTATAATGTAGCGCGCATGCGCCGTCACGCTTCGAGAACATCGGCAGCTGACGCGCGCGCATGCGCCGTCGTGCTTCGAGAACATCGGCAGCTGACGCGCGCGCATGCGCCGTTGCGCTTCTCCCCCTTCTCGAACATTCGACAGCTGACAGTGCATGCGCCGTCGCGCTGTATATATACTCAAGGTCGGTGCTCGCTCGCTCAGTTGCCGCTCGTCGGTTGGTTTGTACAGCGCGTCGACGTCCGAGGTCGCAATGATCGACGTCCCTTCGACCAGCGCCGGCCAAAGTGTTGGCGGAACCGCAACCATGTCGTCGTCCGAAGACAAGGCAGCGCGGAGAAGAGCTCGCGACGCCGAACGTAAACGTCGGCGTCGAGCGGAAGATTCTCAACTTAGAGAACGTGAAGCCGCTGAGAGACGTCCGCGTCGAGCAGCAGCACCGGATTCGGTCGCTTTGAAACGTAAGCGTCGACAACAGGACCCGGACTTTCGAAAACGGGAAGCCGAGTGCAAGCGTCGGCGACGAGAGGCCGATCCCGATGCTGCCCGCGAGCACAAGCGCGCCGAGGTAGCGGCGTGGCGCGCCAAGCAGTATGCCACGCCCAACGCTCGCTTCAAGCGCGACTTCCTCGACCGAAGCTTCGGCCACACCTGCAAGGTGTGTGATCGTCTTTGGTTCGATAACAACTTAACTCGGATCGGCAACATTCAGAACAACTCCAAAGCGTTGTAGGTTCTTTGCGATACGTTTGGAAAGGGCACCGACTATGCCGACTACGTCGTGTGTGCTACGTGCAAGCAGTCGTTGATTGCCGGTCGAGTTCCCTCGGCTAGCGTGAGTTACGGCTACCACTACCCGCCCCGACCCGAACATCTACCCGAGTTGAACGCGGTTGAAGAACGACTCATCACTCCTCGACTCCCGTTCATGAGTATACGACGCTTGACTCACGGCAACGGACAGTACGGAATCAAGGGCCAGATCGTGAACGTTCCCATCCAAGTTCCCACTGTCGTTAGGTGCTTGCCAATTATATGCTCCGCATCCTCCTCAGTGTTCCCCCGAGGGAAGCTGCGGGCAATTTTTTGTTGGTGCTGCCGTGCCCTCGGCCATGTGAGGTGCTTTATGAGCTTGCTTCGTTCTTGAGGGAGTTGCTGTTATTGGCGGGTGACATTGAAGTCAATCTTGGTCCTGACCTTGCAAAAATAGCAAAACAACTGAACGAAATTCCCGCTGACATTAAAGAAATCAAGGAAAAACGACTGGGTGATATTGACAAGAAATTAGAGGCTCTGACTAGACTAGAAAATAGCGTTTCTAGCTGCCAGAATGAAGTGGTAATGTTGAATTCCGTAATCAAAACGCTCGAAAGGCGAATCGATGACCTGGAGAACCACAGCAGGCGATCCAATCTGATAGTTTACGGACTACCTGAAGAAAAGGACGAAAATAGCGAAAGCCTTGAAGAAGCCGTTAATAGCAAAGTCATTGCAAATATCCTCGAGCTCGATCCAGTAGCAATCGAATGTATTCATCGCTTGGGTAAACCGGCACCAAATAAGATTAGGCCTATCATTTTCATTCTTCTTGACTTCAGGAACAAAGCACAGATACTGAAAAGGGGAGCTAAGCTTAAGAACACAGGAATTTCTATTGGCGAAGACTTCTCACGGAAAATAAGGGATGTCAGAAAGAAGCTCTGGGACAGTGCAAAACAGAACCGATTGAATGAGAAAAAAGTGTCATTGGCTTTTGATAAACTCCACATTAATAAGCAATTTTATATGTGGGACGATGTCAAGAATGAAAGAGTACTGATAAAAAAAACGACCCAGATCTAAGCCGCCCCATGACGAGGCAGCGCGCCCAGTCGCTGTCGACGCCAGACTCTTGAACGATGCCCCTTTCCATGTACCTAACGAGTATGATGACAGGAACGATCAACCCCTATTCAGCAGTAGAAACAAAAGCCTACGCCTTGTTAATGTAAATGCGCAAATTATTGTAAATAAAACTGAGCTCCTTGA
The DNA here is from genome assembly GCF_043290135.1 of Rhipicephalus microplus. Taxonomy (NCBI): domain Eukaryota; kingdom Metazoa; phylum Arthropoda; class Arachnida; order Ixodida; family Ixodidae; genus Rhipicephalus; species Rhipicephalus microplus. Next base: position 130,696,212 of record NC_134700.1, read on the forward strand.
AATCACTTCACTCCAGCATGATCCGCACGTTACAGTAATTACTGAAACATGGCTACGCAACGAAATAAGTGATGATACAATATTCCCACCAAACTACAAAGTCTTTCGCAAAGACCGCGCCTCTTGGGGTGGCGGTGTGGCGGTTCTAATCAAACAACAGATTGAAGCCATATTGCTGGACGATATTGCTGACTTGGAGTGCTTGTGCATTAAATTATCTTGTTGGGGTCAGCATTTTATTTTATACGCGCTTTACCGCCCTCCAGACACGCCCCCTGAATACTTAAGCAAACTTGAGCAACATATGTCTCAATATCACAAACATAAAATTATTCTTGTAGGTGACTTCAATCTACCAACTATTAATTAGGAATTAATGCACGCTGGTCACCAGAATGTTGAGCATGCTAACATTATGTTCAGTATTATGTTCACTCATGATTTGGCCCAGCTGGTTCACGACCCAACGCGTGTCCAAGGATCTTGCAGTTCAGTTTTAGATCTGATATTTTTCAATCGTGCGTTCAGCGAATATACCGTGTCTGTCGAATCCGGATTATCTGATCACTATCTTGTGGGCCTTTCCGTCCCACTGTTGAAACGTGGTGATAAGAAACGCTGTCAAGTGCGGTCTTTCAAAGACTACTCCCGTGCAGATGACACGTCCATAGTTGATTATCTGGAGACCGGTCTTGTTGATTTTGACAATGATGACGTATGCGCTCTCTGGGCCCAGTTTAAAAAAATGTGTGAGCACTGTTTAGCTAAATTTGTCCCGAGCCAAAAAAAGAAAACTCACAAACAGACCCCCTGGATAACGCGTAGTATTATTCACTTGAAACGTAAAATTAAACGTCTAAAAAAGAAGCGTGCGGATTTGACTAAAATCGGACCATTGCAGGCTAGCCTCGCACAAGCTGTGCGTTCTTCTAAGGATTATTATTTCCAAACAACTCTCCCAAACTTCATAAAAAATGACCCTGAAAAATGTTGGTACCACTTGACGGATAAAAAAAGCCTGTATTCGAAATGTTAGTAAATGAATCTATTGTTACGGACAAAGAGACCATAGCTGAGCATTTCAATATATACTTCCATAGCGTGTTTACTAGCCCAAGTGTATATCCATCTGATGTTCCATCGTTTCACATGACAGAGGCTGACTTTGTTTCGTACCCGGGTGCATTTTTCATGCTCTTAAAACTGAAAACTAAGAAATCAAGCGGTCCTGATAATATTCCAAACACCTTTCTTTGCCGATATGCTGAAGTGATAGCGAAATATCTTGTGATTATATTCCGTGTATCTTTGATATCTTCAAAGCTCCCTAGTGACTGGAAGGCAGCCCGAGTTGCACCGGTATTTAAAAAAGGTAACCGCTTGCTTTTTGAAAATTATCGTCCAATATCGTCCAACATCAGCGTGCTGTAAATTAATTGAGCATATAATCGCGCATCATATCACCGAATATCTTGAAAAAAATGCTGTCTTAGCTGATTCTCAACATGGTTTCAGAAAAGGGTTTTCAACTGTGACTCAACTGCTCACTATATCTCATTCCTTTGCATCTACTCTAGATAAGAACGGTCAAACTGATGCGATATTCTTGGATTTTAGTAAAGCGTTTAATAGGGTTCCTCATGACAGACTAATACTAAAATTGAACAATATTGATCCTCCTCGCATCTTAGTTTTCTGGGTTATTGATTATTTAAAAAACCAAATTCAGTACGTAGAAATTGGGGATCAGCAATCGGGTTGTCTTCCTGTCGTCTCTCGAGTACCGCAGGGGAGTGTCTTGGGACCCCTACTGTTCCTGCTGTATATAAATGACATTGTAAGTGTGGTAAGTTCATCTGTGCAAATTCGTCTGTTCGCAGACGATTGTGTCTTGTATAATGAAATTACTTGCCCGGATAATCATCATGACCTTAATCACAGTTTGTTTAATGTTTTTCAATGATGGAATCGCTGGGGGATGGCTTTGAACTTAGATAAAACTGTATGCATGCGTATAACCCGAAAGTAAAATCCACTTCAGTATACTTATACATTAAATGAGTCACCTCTACAGCAAGTTTCTGAGTTCAAATATTTAGGAGTAACACTCACAAGTAATTTATCTTGGAATCAACATATTGACAATATCTCCGCTTCCGCCTTCCGTAAAGTGTCTTTCTTACGACACAAATTAAAAAACGCTCCTCCTGATGTCAAACTCCTGGCCTACCAATCAATAATCCGACCAAAGTTAGAATATGCATGCATAATATGGGACCCGTTCACACAGAAAAACGTCAACAAACTAGAAAGAATTCAAAGGAAAGCTGTAAGGTATATATACTCTAAGTTTCGTCACACTGATTCACTTTCTGAGTTAATTAGAGCTAATGACATTGAACTCCTTGAGTCACGACGGAAGACATTTAGGCTTAATTTTCTTTCCCAACTTCATCAAAGACAAACAGCCCTAGACCCTACACAGTACCCGACACCCATATCGACAAGGCATACGAGACATCATCACCCCGGAACCCTAACACCTTATTTTGCACGGACAGATGCATTTAAATTTTCTTTTTTTCCACGAACAGTGGAAGAATGGAACCTTCTAAAAGACTCTGTATAAAGATTTCCTTTGGTTGATTTACTGTGTGATAACTGTGTGTTGGGTGTGTAAACCTGTATTCGTATGTTGAATTCTTTCCTTTTTCCTTTTCTACGTGACTTGGGTGCCTAACATGTACTTGCTACTTGTACCGTGCCCACCTGCTTGGACCTGTGAAGGTCTGCAGTATGCATTAAATAAATAAAATAATAAATGTCCCTTGCTTGGACTAAATGTAGAAGGTGATTCGCTCGACGTAATTCTTGAAGCAAGTCCTGAGGTGATTCACCATTCTAAGCGCGGTAGATGATCCCTGCCCGTGCCTCGTCCGGGGGAGCTATGTACGCATGAAATCCCAGTTTTTTACCACGTAGCGGGAGTTCTCGTATTTTTGAATAGTTGGCAACTCGGTCGGCGCAAGAAGTGGACACGGTGAAAATATTCTTGCCCAGATTGGTGCACACAAAATCTTCGTCGCAACCACAGAGTGCAGTCCGCTGTTGGCGACTACAGCCTCTCTAACTCTCCATCGTTGTATTGGGCCAGATCTACGCCCACACTCGGACGAAAGACAATCTTGAAGTCATTGACTGGAAACCGTGGCAGTCGTTTTAAGCGAGGACGCGCCACAGCTGTGTCGTCGAGCTTTGAGGAAACGCTGGGTGCTGATTTCGTTTTGCGTGCTGTCGTTTCGGAAGCTGATGCCGCTTTACTTGACTGCGTTCCTGCAGTTTCTTTTGACTGCTGCCGAGGTGAGTGTTGTCGGGCATTCAGGATTACACTCCGTTCTTCTGGCTTGAATTCTGTGGCAGGTAAATCCGTGCCACTCACCATGTATGCCATTGCGTTGCCGAATGAACTTGTGCACGTGCGTCGAAGCGCGAGCCCGACGCCGGTGCCGGTGGCGTTAGGGCTAAGGAGGCGGCGTTCTCCCGCTCAGAAAAAGTTGAAGTTTTCAAAGCTCCTCAAGAACGAAGAGGTTTGAGGCACTAACCAGCAGCGTCGGCAACTTGCTGAAGTTCAAGACAGAGCACTGTCGGCACCAAAAAAGCAGTCTTGGTTCAAGAAAAACTTCGTAGAATACGGAGCCCATGCGAGGCACACCAGCCTTGCCTGGCCCCCTAGTGGATATCCAAGCACCGGCATGACTCAGTGTCACAGTGAAATTAAGTCATTTAGGAGACCAGCAAACATTATCCTAAAGAAAGTATATCAAGGTTTCTCGGGGTAGTAAGGACAGCTGAATGTGTTCCTCTATGGTTACAAAGGGTAGAAGTCCTATTGTCTATGAAGAAATTTTACGGTGTGATGTGCTTTAACAGTGCTTGATAGCCGTAGCAATCGTTCTGTCAAGTTTTTTGTGTATTGTAAAATGATTATCTTGTTCCGCGAGTGTTAAGTTCAACAGAAAATAACAAAAATCAGCATGGCTCAATTTGAGAACACAGGGCTGGCACGCAGGAGAAGCGAGTTCGAATCCGATCGTGCCCATGGCGTTTTTTTATTTACTGACTTTTCTTTCTTATTTCGCGTGATAGTGGTTACAGGCACCGTGGCGGTGGCGGAGAATTCCGGCACGCACGGCCCGTGTTGTGATCTCCTAACAGTTTTCGCCCTATAACGGAACGGCGTTGCATAGTATGATGTGAAAGAGAAGACGTACAACACGTATGAAGAGAAAAGGCAACACGAGCGACTACTTACAGCCTTTTTCTTTAATGCGCCATGGCAGTGCAAAGAAACAATAAGAAGCAGTCTGAATAATAAAATCACAGCATATGAACGCACTTATTTACGATGAGTGGGGCGAAGCGTCTGTCTGTTCGTTCGTGCGTTCGTCCGTCCGTCTAACCATTGGTCGATCTGTCCGTCCGTGCGCCTGTACTTTTTTCTGTATGTGCGTCCGTCTAGTGAACACTCGAAGTACCATTATCTTGCATTTTTCATCATATACTGAATATATACAAGTACCAACATCAAGCGGACATTCTAAGCACTAAACGAGAGGTGGCCACGTACTACATACATTGAGGACACACGACCAACGATGTAAGGAGCTTCCCCTTTAAAACTCTATCCCCTGTGGCACATACCCGCTCTATGGCCTATTCCCTGTGGCACATACCCGCATGTGAGCGGTGGTTAGTACAATAGCGGGATGAACGAGTGACGCCATAAGTAGCTTCACCCCTAAACTTACTGAAGCTTGCATCGTAGGCGCGATGCTAAAAAAACAGCGGAGCTAAAGGGCACTTATGTGGTCTTAGCTTATGCTGTTTTGTTACGTTTTCCACTCATAGATTTTTCTCTCTCTTGTCTCCTTTTTCTCCATCTATATTCCTCATTTATCTCTCTATGCTACACACACATACACACAGATATATATTGCCGCGCTCGAAATAGAGAGAGAACGCAGGCGATGTGCGCGCCAACAGTCTCGTGAAAAGGGACACTGAAGAGGACGACGTGCTTTTGTTTATGTCTCTTGCTCTTGGCTCCTACATAAAAACATACGCCGTTGGTTCTCAGACTCAACGTCTCGATGATCTGCTTACGTTGAACCGCGACACTGGTGGAGGTGCTGGACTGCAAGCCTGCCGATGCTCTACACTCCGTCTGGGAGCCGTTAATCAAGTACCGGTACGCAGCTACCTGTAACGACACCAGTGCACCACTTTAGTCGGCGGTTGCTAGGCCTCTCTCCTGAGCTGAACTCTTTGGACGAACATTCTACCAGACATTTCGTACCTCTGCCAATGGCCTCCGCCAGCCAGCCACAGATTGTCCAAGGGATACAAGGCAGCCCCGCTTCCAATCCAGCCCAGGTAACACTTCTTCGGCCACTTGTACCTGATCGCTTCAGTGGTGCCCCACATGAAGACGTTGAAGATTGGCTTGAGCATTACGAACACGTTGCCGGCATCAACCAGTGGAGTGCTCAACAGAAACTCACCCGCTCGTATTTGGCTCTCGATGTCAGCGCTCACACGTGGCTTGAGAATCGAGAAGGTCGTATATCGACATGGGATGAGTTTCGGCGGCAGCTGATTGACACCTTTGCTAGCGTAGACCGTTGACAGTGGGCTCCGCAGTTGCTCGAGTGAAGACTTCAAAAACCTAACAAAACTGTGGCAATGTTTGCTGAAGACGTGACGCGCCTATGTCGTCGGGCTAATTACAATATGTCTGAGGAAAAGAAGTTGCGCTACTTCATGCGTGGCGTGAAAGACTAGTGCGCAATGCCCCAATTACCATGGCCGACTTTATAAAAGAAGCCATTGCCATTGAGCGTGCTCTGCACCAAAGATCAAGGCAGTATGATCGCTCGTCCACGACCACCGCAATCAACTCCTCTTCAGTGACTCTGGACAATCAGAGCTCCCTACGTGACCTGATCAAAGATATTGTCCGAGAAGAAATTCAGAAGCTTTGGACTCCTCCAGTGGATACGCCAGTGACCGCCGTTGCCGCAGTCGTTCGTGAAGAACTTAGGCAGGCCTTTTCAGCAGCTGATCTCGGTCACGAGCAGCGTCAAATGAGTAACGCCGACGCTGTCCGCCGTCCACCATCTGTCCCGCCTATTACGTGATACACCAGCCACCTACAACCGCACCTTCAACGCAGCATTTGCAGGAGGCTTTCAGACGTCGGCCCATGTCTCCGATGTGTTCATGCCACCAGCCACCACTTGCCGCGCCTTACTCACCCCCACAAGAGGACATGGGACGCCCAAAATTTCGTAAAACGGACGCTTGGCGCACTGTCGATTGACGCCCTCTCTGCTTCAACTGTAGTGTTGCCGGTCATATAGCTCGCTATTGTTGGTACCGTGACACATTGCTTCGCCCGTCTCGGCCAGGGTACGACGGTCGTCGTGCCAACGCCGACTACATTGTTCGCCATGATTGCCCTGGTTTCCTAGGACCTCCAACAACGTGGTCGCCCTATCGCTAGTCGCTTCCCAATCGCCAGCCCAACTCTGCCCACAGGTCACGCTCTCCGTCCCCTGCTCACACATCATCACCGAATCGACGTACTTTTGCCTTCGAGAACAAGGTCGGCCAGCCCTTACCGGGGAAACTAAAGGCGGTGACTTCTCGGTGTAAGGTCGCAGCCCAACGGCAATACGATAAAAAGTCCTCAGTACTGCCGCCACAGAATGACTCAACGCCGACGAATAATAACAACGACGAAATGGGGAGCGCCGACCTCAATGCAATTAATAATGGAGAGCAAGTGATGGCCTTTGTCGATACGGGTGCCGATTTTTCCATAATAAGTCACAAGCTGGCCGGTAATTTTAGAAAAGTAAAAACGCCATGGGCAGGAACACATATAAGAACAGCGGGTGGTCAATTGCAGCTCCCTACTGAAAGATGCACGGCAAGAATTAGCATTGCAGATTCCTCTTTCGTCGCGACTTTCATCGTTCTCCCAGAGGGCTGCAAACATTTATATTGTAATGGATTTTCTTAGGAAGCGTGGCGCAATAATCAACATTCCGGACCTCGTGGTCCTTTTTTACGAGAGCTCGTCTGATTTATGCTTCATCACCGGAGCACAAATCCTTTCGTCTCAAAGACCACAATATAGTCGTGCCACCTCGATCATTGTATCCTCGTTTCAGTAGCATGTGACGTACCGTTCAACGGCGAAGGATTTGCCTACCAACTAACCTCCCTGCTTTTCAATCACGGGGTTTCAATAACACGAGGACTGGTCAATGTCACCGATGGCCGAACGCACTTGCTGTTGACCAATTTCACCTTTGAGTGACTGCACCTTACAAAAGGCACAACTTTGGGATATTTTGACGACATAGCAGATGTTTCTGACTGCTTTTCGGCAATCGAAGCAATGCCTACACAAGACCCACATGACCTAGCACCTAACCTTGACGTCAGCCCTACTTTAACTAAGCAACAGCGGGATCACCTTCTTGGGCTGCTAGCTGAGTTCCACGACTGTTTTGCGTCGACCTCAAAAGTTGGCCGGACGTCCTTGACCAAGTACCGAATCATCACAGAGGACACAGCTAGACCAACCGATCAAAATTCGTACCGCGTGGTTTCAAAAGAACGAGAAGCGATAGAACAGCAGGTAACAAAAATGCTTGAAAACGACGGGATTCAACCGTCGAAAAGCCCTTGGGCGCCACCTGTTGTTCTTGTCAAGAAGGACGGCAGCCTGCGTTTCTGTGTGGACTATCGAAAGCTAAATCAGGGTACAAAGGAGACGTGTACCCACTTCCCCGCATAGAGAACTCGATCGACAGGCTTCGAAACGCACGTTACTTCTCTTCTATGGACTTAAAGATTGAATATTGGCAAATTGATGTCGACCCCAGGGATCGTGAAAAAACCGCATTGGTGATGTCGGACGGACTTACGAATATAAGGTCTTACCATTTGGCTTGTGCTCCGCACCTGCTACATTCCAGCTTTTCATGAATACCGTGCTATGTTGGCTTAAATGGAGAACCTACCTGGTATACCCTGACAACGTCATTGTGTTTTCTACAACGTTTGACTATCAACAATTGCAGAAGGTCTTGCAGGCCATAGGGGCCGCAGGTCTGATGCTCAAGCTGGAGAAGTGTCACTTCTGCTTTGAGCAACTACAGTTTCTTAGCCACGTAGTCAGTTACGCAGGAGTTCGTCCAGATCCCGAGAAAATTGCCGCCGTCGGGCAGTTTCCAACACCATCAAATAAAAAGACAGTCAGGCGTTTTCTGAGTCTCTGTACATATTATCGGCGGTTTATGCCAGGTTTATTCCAGCTTTCCTGAGAGCTTCGTAGAACATCTGAAGCGTCTGAGAAAGGTTCTGGAAGCCATTCGCACAGCTGAACTCACGCTGAAGCCCCAAAAATGCCATTTCGGTTACGAAGAGCTGAAATTTCTGGGACATGTAATTAGTGCGGATGTAGTGTGACTGGATACAGACAAAACTGCAGCCATCGCCGCCTTCCCTGTTCCATCAGATGAGAGAGCAGTACGCTGTTTTCTCGGCTTGTGCATGTATTTTCATGGATTTATCGCCAACTTCTGGTAGATAGCTGAACCTCTTACGCAACTCACCCGAGATGACGTGCCCTTTACTTGAAGCGCAGAACAAGATACAGCGTTCAAATAGCTATGACATAGAATGCAAACAGCCCATGTTTTTGCCCATTTCGAGGAGGATGCTGCTACAGAAATTCATACAGATATCAGCAACGTCGGACTTGGCGCTGTCCTTGTACAACGACACGGCGGCATTGAGCATTTAATAGCTTACGCCAATCGTACTCTTTCTCGAGCTGAGACCAACTATGCTACATCAGAAAAATAATGCCTCGCAGTCGTGTGGGCGACGACCAACTTCCGGTCTTACCTCTATGGTCGTCCCTTCAAAGTGGTGACTGACCACCACTCACTCTGCTGGCTGGCCAATCTCAGGGATCGATCCGGCCACCTCGCTCGCTGGAGTTTGCGTTCGCAGGGCTTCGACATTACGATTGTGTACAGGTCACGGTGCAAACACGAAGATGCCAACGCGCTTTCTCGAGCGCCTGTGGCACACGCTGTCAGGGGCTCCGAAGATGGAGATGGCTTTCTCGGTGCAGTTAGCGATTCCGAATTCATGTCAAAACAGTGGGCAGACGAAGAATTACGCCCAGCTATTGATTCCCTGGAAGGCCGGAACTCTCAGGTCCCTCAACACATTGCTCGCGAGCTGTCCTCTTTATGTCTAAGAGGCATTCTTTACCAGAAAAACGTCCGAGGTAGCGGAATCACGCATGTCGTTGTTCCTGCCGACATGCGTGATGAGATCCTCCTTGCGTGCCACGACGAGTCCACATTAGGACATTTGGGCTATCCGCGAACTATCGCCAGAGTACGCCAACAGTTTTACTGGCCACGACTATCAACTAGTGTACATCGCTGTGTGAAAGGATGCCGTGAATGCCAGTGCCACAAGACTCCGCCTGTGAGACCCGTGGGACTTCCCCAGCTGATCACACCACCACGAACACCGTTTGACCTTGTGGGAATGGACTTTCTCGGACCCTTCCCTTTGTCGTCCTCTGGGAACAAACGGATTATAGTTGCGACAGATCATGTTACTCGTTATGCTGAAACAAACCCCGTGGCACGGCGTCTGAAGTTGTGAAGTTCTTCGTGCACCAAATCGTCCTATGACATGATGCCCCGTCATGCGTGATTGTGGTCAGAGGGACGTCGTTTACAGCACGAATTATGGAGAACATATTTATATTAGCTGCACAAGTCATCAAAAAACGATGGCTTATCACCCGCAATCCAATGGACTAACAGAAAGGCTTAAGAAGACCATAACAGACATGCTGTCAATGTACGTGGACGTAATACACAAAACCTGGGACGAGATTATTCCATGCATCACGTTTGCATACAATATGGCAACACAAAAAACTACGCTGTTTCCAGCTTTCCGACTTGCTTACGGACGCAACGTGTGAACCACGCTCGATGCTATGCTTTCGTGTGACCGAAGCAACGAACTTGCTCCAAAAGCTGAGCAATACACTCGATGCACTGAAGAAGCCGGTCAGCTAGCTCGCATAAACACCAGTCACCGACAATATGCAGACGCACGGCGTTACAACCTCCGCCATCGAAAGGTCACCTACCACCCTGGGGACTGAGTGTGGATGTGGATCCCTGTACGGTGACCTGGCTTATCCGAAAAACTCCTAAGCCGTTATTTTGGACCGTACAAGGTTCTTAGACGTGTCACAGATCTTACCTACGAGGTATTTCCGGTCGGCGCGGCGTCTTCTCGTCGACAGCTTCGGCCCGAAACCGTGCATATCGTTCGGCTGAAGCCCTACTTCACACAGTAGCCCTTGTGGTTTCACGTGTTATGACAGGCCATGGCATTGCGTTGCTGCTGCTGTTTGTGTTCTGCTGTGTTTTTATGCCTTTTATTTTTGCGCTTGGCGCAAGTGTTGGCGACACTCCCTTGTTTGCGCTGCGAGTACTAGCACTCTCCCTCTTTTGGTTTTTTATATCTGTGTGTGTGTGCCTTCATTTTTATTCTTTTTTTACGAGCATCGAGTCGATGCTTTCAGGGGGGGGGACTACTACCACATGGTCAGCTTGGGTGAGATCCATGAGTGAAAGAGTACAAAGACGATTTATCAAAACTGCTGCTTGGCCAGTCGACTCAACCAGCCTATTATATGAAGTTTCAAACGTGACAATGTGTCCACATTAACCGTCTGAAGCCATATTATGACCCACTGACCTCTCTCTAGCTCGCCAGGATGGCTACCCCTTGATTAGTAGTGTTATTGTGAGGAGGAGGATGGACACATGCGGAAGCCCATTGCCATCGCCTGGCTCGCTCGGCTGTTCGCTCCCTGGCTACGCTTTGCCTGCTGTTGCTGCTATCCTCCCGGTTGCTGTATACATCAATAAACCCCCGTAACAAGTGGTGGAGATGCTGGGCCGCGACAACCTGGAACTTCGCAGTTGGAAACTCAAGCCAGCCTCTGCAATGCCGGATGAAGTACCAAATCAAGCGCAGCAGCAACCTGCTGTCCTAATGCCTACATTGGTCTGCCCATGCCCATCGCGTCAACGCGACCCACCTATCTTCAGCGGCACAGAAGAGGAGTATGTTGAAGATTGGCTCACCAAATACGAACGGGTAAGCGTGATCAACCGCTGGGATGACGCTCAACAACGTGTTATTTTATTTTAGCGGCGTTGCTAGCGTGTGGCATTGAAACCACCTACATGACTTCCCGACATGGGCTGCTTTCAATACACACCTGACGGAAGTATTCGGGCGTTCCGCTCTTTGCAAGTTTCTAGCCGAGCAACGGTTGCGTGGCCGCGCGCAACAAAATGGTGAAGCATTCACCAGCTACATTGAAGATATTGTCGACCTGCGTAACCACGTTGATCTCGCAATGGCCGATGCCGATAAGATCAGGCATATCTTGAAAGAGATTGAAGACGACGCCTTTCAGATGCTGCTGGCAAAGAACCCACCCCCAGCATCTGAACATGTCAGTCTTTGCCAAAGTTTTGATGAGCTGCGCAAACAACGCACAGCCACGCGCCACTCTCATCCACAGGCGACCTCAATGTCGGCATTTGCTGTTGCTCCTGACAACTCACCTCTGCTGCTACAGATTAAGGATTTCGTCCGTGAAGAAGTTGCTCGCCAGCTTTCGCTGATGCCGCTTGTTGACGGCCAGTCGAATTCCCCGTTGGCGCACGCTCTCCAAAATATCATCAGGTACCAGGTCACCGACGAAGTCCCACCTTCTTTCCTTCAAGCTCCGACTGCGGCTCTCCTGACGCACGCCACAGTCGCTTACAGGCCTGTGCTGCAAGGTTAGAGCCACGTAGTCCGCCTATTTGCCCGCCCGCCCAGTCGTACAGTGCGCACGAGCCGACGACCTTGGTGCACGGAAGACAACAGTCCTATTTGTTTTCAATGTGACCTTGTTGTACATGTAACCCGTGACTGTCGCTTTCGTGCACTGCCTATCTCCAACAGTGGTCGCCCACCAAGGGTCACGTATGTGCCACGTAAACCCCGCCGCAGTTATTTAGACAACTACGAGTCTGATCCTACCTCCTCGACCCCACCCTCCTCTTGCCGCTCGCCTTCTCCTCGCCGCCGCTTCCTTTCCTCCATGCACCGGTGGCGGAGCTCTGTGCGCCAGGAAAACTAAGTAGCGCAATTCAGAAGGTGAGAACTGCGGTTCCGCCGAAATGAATAAGGCCTTGAATTTCTCCCCAAAACGTTATTAAAGTCGCTATAGAAGGAACATGGACGCTATCCCTTGTCGACACCAGTGCTGCCCTTTCAGCGATTGATGCCCGCATTTGCCGCCATATCGCAAAAGTCATGACTCCTGCTTCTGGACTATCCCTTCGTACAGCCAACGCGCTGCACATTGAGCCACCTGGTGCCTGCACAGCCCATGTCGGTATGCAGAATGTTCTTTATGTGATCGAATTCATTGTGTTGCCATCTTGTTCTCACGATGGCATATTAGGGTGGGATTTCTCTAAGCATCGTGCGATCAATTACGCCCGTGCTAAACCCGAGTTGTTCACGTTTTCGACCGACGTCATCAATGACAAGGACACACGTCGCGAAACCACAGTTTGTGACGACACCAATGTGTCTGCCCCGTTTACTGTTCTTGTCTCTACCTCTTGTGACTTTGAAGACGGCGGCTCAGTGCTTTTCGGACCGTCAGCACTTCTAGTTCACCGCCGATAACTGCCATTTTTATTTGTCGTTATCGAGCTTCATTTAGGTACCTCCGTGATGTAAATCACCAATCTATCGCCTGAGCCAATAACTTTGCGCGCCGGAAAACCCTCGGCAAAGCCGAGCCGTTGGCGTCATGGTCGGTATTCGACACCATGGACGACCCCACTGATATGGCCACCCTCAAGACATCAACTCCTCGGCCACTACTACTATCTTTCGCGCCAGCTATAGCCAGGGACCATACGACGACACAACGAGATCAACTTCGCTTGCTCGACGATTTCTCTTCCTCTTTTGACTGCCAAGCAAGATAACTCCGCCACACAATTTTTCACCAACTATCGAAGCCGAAAGAGATCCACCCATTCGACAGCATCCCTATCAAGTATCGGCGAGTAAAAGGCACCTTATCGATGAACAGGTGACTGGCATGCTTAAACGTAGTGTCATTCAACGTTCCGACAGTCCCTGGGCATCACCTGTCATCCTTGTTGGAAGAAAGATGTCGCAGTACAATTTCGCGTCAATTATTGCCGGCTTAACAAGATTATTCGAAAAGATGTGTACCCGCTGCCACGAATTGATGACGCACTCGACTGCTTGCAAGAAGCGGAGTCCTTTTCTTCCTTGGATATCCGCTCTGGCTACTAGCAAGTGTCCGACGGACCGCTCAAAAACCACGTTTGCAACTCCAGATGAATTTATTTATTTATTTATTAGAACACCCTCAGGGCCCGTAGGGCATTACAGAGGGGGTGGGTACAACATTTATAACACACAAGAAAAAAAAGACAAAATAAAGCAACAAGTGTCAGATGCGCAAATCAGGAAGGCAACATAAGTCAACTAAAAATGTATAAGTAAGAATTCAAGCACATACAAGACAAAGATAGACAATGGAAACTGCGTATAGTTACAAGCATTGCTGAGAAATTGCAGTCTTGAATAACAAATTGAATGAATTCACTGTAATGCCATTCGGTCTCAGTAGCTAGCCCACCACCTTTGAACGCATAATGAACGGCACCTTACACAGCCTGAAGTGGCATACTTGCCTCTTTTATTTAGATGATATTGTCGTTTTTTTCTCCAGATTTCTCAACCCATATACAATGGTTGCTTCAAGTATCGACCAGTGTACGAAATGCTGTTCTCTAGCTTAACTTGAAAAACTGCCTATTAGCCGGTAGAAAGCTAACTATACTCGGCCACGTCGTCTTCAAAGAAGGCATTCCTCCCGATCCTGCTAAACTTCATGCCGTATTCGAGTTCCTGAAGCCTAATAACCTCAAAGCACTGCGCACCTTCATATGCCTATGCTCTTATTTTTGGAGCTTCGTTAAAAATTTCGCTACTGTCATCGCACCTCTCAATGCACTCCTCCAAGGCGACTACGAACTATCTACCCGGTCAGAAGCATGTGACGATGCGTTGACGACACTTCGACGCCTGCTTACGTCTCCGCCAATTTCGCGTCACTTCGCTTCAAGCGTACGCGCGGAAATTCACACTGATGCCAGTGGTTTCAGCCTTGATGCTGTGCTCGCACAACGTGACGATGCCAACGCCGAATACGTGGTTGGATCTTCCAGTCGTGCACTCACAAAACCTGAGATCAATCACACCGTAACCAAAAAACAGTGCCTGGCCATAATATGGGCTCTACAGAAGTTTCACTCCTACCTTGACGGTCGTCCTTCTGACGTCCTAACAAATCACCACTCTCTGTGTTGGTTGTCAAACCTCAAGAACCCATCAAATCGCCTCAATCGGTCGGCCGTCCGACTCCAGGAATACGACGTCTGTGTCGTATATCGTTTTCGCCAACAACACTCTAATGCGGGTGCCCTGTCACGCTCCCCACTTATTTCAGACGCCAACGCATCTAGTCGCAGTCACGATATTTCACCATTTCACATCTTGGACACGGCCTCGGAACAACGAAATGATCCATGGATCGCCACTGTTCTAAACTTTTTTTCAAGCCCCCTGACCACCGCGGCTACACAAGCGCAACGCCGCCAGGTGCAGCATTACGCTATCCGCGATGGTCTTTTATACCACCGTAACTACCCCAACGTTATTGGCCATGCCCCGCCATCGTCGTCGCGATCTATATTCCGCTTTCCACATTGACCCTCAGCGTGGCCACGGTGGCTTGTTCAAGACGTACACGCGCTTTCGCCTACGTTATTATTGGCGCGGAATGCACAGATTCGTCTGCAAATACGTCTCCTCCGGCCTCGCCTACCAACGACGCAAACCACTCTCTCACCTCTCCACAGCACCTCTCCAGCCGCTTCCCTGCACAGGCCACCCGTTAGATCGCGACGGCATTGACTTGTACAGGCCTTTCCCACGCACTGGCGCTGGCAACTGCTGAATTGTCGTCACCATGGATCACTTGACAAGATACGCCGAAACCGGTTCATTACCAGCCGCAACAGCCAGAGACGTTTTTTTTTGTTTATATAACGCAGTTTTGTTCTCCACCATGGCGCCCATCGTGAACTGCTCAGTGATCGGTGTCGTGTATTTCTCCCAGACGTGTTGCAATCACTCCAATCTGCATTCAGAATTATTCACCACACCACTACCGCACATCACCCACAGACAAACGGATTAACAGAACAATTTAAAATGCTTGAAGAAATTTAAAATGCTGTGAAAGTGCTTGCATAAGGATGAAGAACGTCGGCCTCGGAAAAGGATTGGCCTACCGCTGCATATGACACAGAAGTGTTGGACTTTGACGCATTGGTGAAGAACTCAGAGCATGTGTATTTATATTGTAGTACTAGGAAATATGTATGTATGTGTGCACGTGGTGCATGCTTTGTGACTTCAACAAAAGAGACATCACAGTCTATAAGCAGCGACTGCCATGGTGGCAGATATGCTGCAGGAGCCATCAAACGGTGTTCGAGAAGAGGCACTCCTGCTTCTTCGGCCAGGCCCCTTACACAAAGCGAGTAGGGCTGCCTAAACGAAGGGTGGTTGTCGAATAAGCCAGAACAAGAGAAGTCATTATTTGTGAAATCAGAGCGGTGTTTCTTGTCTGCCTCCACCTTCAAAAAAGACAAAAAGCACAGGTAAATCTTTGTAGGTGAAGCGACCATTCATTCGAATCCTCGTACAGGCTCTCCACATGGCTAGTTTGGAAAGCACCCGAAGAGAGGTGAATGCCTAGATGGTGGACAGGGTCGAGAATCTTCAAGGTCGATGGTGTTGGCGACTGACAGATTAGAGCAGCGTAATCTAGACGTGTGCATACGAGGCTTCTATATATATTATTCAGATATTTCTTGTCACTGCCCCACTTAGTGCGTGACAACACTTTCAGAATGTTCATTGTTTTTAAGCGCCTGTCTTTTAAAAACTCGATGCGTGGAATGAAGGTTAGTTTTATGCATTATATTAGTCCAAAAAGCTTGTGCTCGTTCTTCACTGACAGAGAATGACCATGCAGGTCAATATCGGTGTCAGGATGGAGGCCCCTCTTTCGGCAGAACAAGGTGCATGTGCTCTTTTGCGCGTTAAGTATAAAACCATTCTCATCTGCCCATTCAGATACTTTGTTCAACCCTAGTTTAGCTTGACGTTGGCATGATGAGATGTTGCACGACTTGAAACTATTCTGCACATCATCGACATATATGCAGTAAAAGATATTACATGGGAAATACAGGTTCAAAGAATTCATTTTAACTATGAAAAGTGTGCAGCTCAATGCACCTCTTTGGGGCACTCCTGTTTCTTGGACAAATATTCGAGATAAGACAGGGTCAACTCGGACACGGAATGTCTGGTTGGACAGGTAGCTTTCGATGATTGTCAGCATTCTGCCCTGCACACCTAAATGTGACTGGTCTCGCAATATGCCAAAGCTCCATGTAGTGTCATATGCCTTTCCTATATCGAGGAACGCAGAAAGAAAAAATTGCTTATGAAAAAAAACGTCGCGAATTTGTGCTTCGATACAGACAAGATGGTCAGTGGTGGACCGAGCATCTCGAAACCCACACTGGTATGGGTCAAGTAGGCCATTAATTTCAAGGAAGTGCATCAGGCGCCTGTTAATTATTTTCTCAAAGACCTTAAAAAGACAGCTGGTTAACGCTATTGGCCTGTAGCTGGAAAGTGAGGCCGGGTCCTTGCCTTGTTTTAGAATTGGGTTAACGATAGCTTCCTTCCAGGCTGAAGGTAGCTCGCCGGAAGACCGTATCGCTTGTGCAGATAGAGCAGAGCTTTCTGGGTTTCAGTGGGCAAGTGTTTTAACATTTCATATGCCACACGGTCCGGGCCGGGGGTAGATTTATTGCACCAGGTAAGGGAGACTTGTAGTTCAGCCAAACGGAAATGTTCATTGTATGCCTCATGTGTTGTGGGTTTGCGCTCTAATCTCTGTTTTTCTATTCTGGTTTTGTATCGTGGGAACGCTTTACTATAGCGTGATGAGCTGGAGACCTGCTGGAAGTGCTCCCCAAGAGTGTTCACCTCGTCTTCCAAGCTCTCCGTTTGCGTGTTCACTAGAGGAAGTGTGTGTACTTGTCGTTCTGCTACCTCACTATGTTCCAGACTCTCGCCTCATCTGTGTATGAATTATTTCTTGTATAAGAATTTATGCCAACCTTCTCTTCTCGCTTTTCGGCGCACCCTCCTTCCTTGCGACTTGATCTTCTTAAAGCTTATAAGATTCTCGGCTGTAGGGAGTAGGCGGCTGTAGGCGAGTGTAGCGGCTGCAGGACCTTCCATGCCTCATTTTGTTCTTTGCGCGCATTACGGCAGTCGTTATTCCACCATAGGACTCGTCGTTTGCCTGACGGCCCACATGTCTGTGGTATACATTTCGTTGCAGCATCAATCAAAAAGGCTGTTAGGTAGCTCACAGCAGCTTCTACGCTTATCCCCCCCATGTCAGTCCAAGTTAGGAGAGTCATTGTTTGATACTGTTCCCTATCGGCTTTGTTGGTGAGCCATTTGGGAACCTGTGCAGGACATATATTTGTTATTGATGTGCTGATATTGATAGAAAAATGGGCAGTACCGTATGAATTATTAATGACTTCCCATTTAAGTAGAGGCCGGAGTGATGGGGATGTTATGCTGAGGTCTATGTTTGAGTACGTACTGTTAGTGATGTTGTAACATGTTGGCTCTTTCCGATTCAGCAGGCACGCACCAGAAGAAAAAAAGAACTGTTCAATCAGGCCACCTCGCGCATCGAAGTGAGTCACCCCATAGGCTACTACGAGGATTAAAGTCCCCTAGGACGAGATAGTTCTGGAAGTTCAGCTATTAGCGACTGAAACTCGTGCTTAGCAGTTGATGGTGGGGCGGTATGTATATACTGCAGATTGTTACAAATTTGTTGAAGATGACAGCTCGGACAGCTACTGCTTCCAGGGATGTCTGAAGGGGTAAAAGTGTACAGGCTGTTCCTTGATTAACGATTATGGCAACACCACCGGATGAGGTGACTGCATCATCTCGGTCCTTTCGAAAGATACCGTAATTTCGAAGAAAGTTAGTGTGTCTTGATTTTAAGTGTGTTTCTTGCACACACAGCACTTTCGGTGTATGTTTGTGTAAAAGTTTTTGGATATCCTCAAGGTTCCTGCGCAGGCCTTTCATGTTCCACTGTATTATATGTGTCATATTATATATGTGTGGTGCTGTGTGTACAAAAAGCGCCACTTCAGGTTACAGGGTCTTTTGGGGGCCCCGTAATTTGACAATTTTCTATCTGGGCGCGCTCCAAAGAGTTGTACCTATCCGTTGGCGTCTGAGGTGCCGGAGGAGTGGGACTTGTATCCATCACCTCCTGTGAGGTGGCGGATGGTGCCTGATGAGCAGGCGCATTCACAGAAGTCTCGGACGTAACTGCAGGTGCGGTGGTCCGGGGTCCAGCAGACTCTGAAGTCTGCTGAACCTGTTTGGCAGGAGGCGGAGCAGCACAGGCTACTCCAGCCTTGGGCGCAGATGACGCGACCACGGTCACACTTTGTGTTACATTCACAGACGCGGAAAGATGTGGCGCGGCACCCTGGCGCGGCACATCTGCAAAAGAAGGAGAGTGATTGTTATGGAGGGAGAAGTGCTGGCGCACCTCTTGAAAAGACAGATTGAATTTAACTTTGAGTTGAAGATATTGTTTTTCCTTTTTCTAGGACGGGCACGTTCGCGAGTAGGCGGGATGGTCTCCTTCGCGATTTGCACAGTGGGCTGCAGCAGTACAATTGTCCGATGGGTGTTCGTTGGAGCTACAGTTTGCGCAAGTCGCGCGTCTTCTGCAGCTTTGCGATCCGTGTCCAAAGCGCGGACATTTGAAATACGTACGAGGATTTGGTACGTAGGGCCTTAGTCGAAGCTTGCAGTAGCCGGTTTCGATTGAATCGGGTCAATCGCTAGCACCAAAGGTGATAAATATATGTTTCGTTGGTGTTTCTTTTTCGTCTCGTCGTATTACTATTCTTTGAACCTTCACTACATTCTGATCTTGCCAGCCTTCCAATTATTCACTCTCTGATAATCCAAGAAGGTTGTCATCAGATATGACACCGCGGACTGTGTTCGAGGACCTTTGGGGGCCTACGGAAACTGGGACATCCCCAAACGCTACCAGTTTACGTAAATTGTCATATTGCAGCTCGTCGCGAACCTCTAAAAGGAGGGCGCCGCTTCCCAACTTGGTTACACGATATCATGGGCCGATTGCTTCTGTGAGTGTTTTTGAGACAAGAAAGAGTGAGATTACTCGGACTGTTTTGTTTTCTTTCTGGCTATGTACGACATGAAACTTGGGGAAAGATTGCTTTGGTTTTGAAAGGAGGAACGGGTCTTTGGTGCGCCACCTTTTCGGGTGGCGATCAGGAAGAGGAGGGAAAATGTTAGCCATACAGATTGTTTAAAGTTCGGCGGTGATGGTGGCCACCCACAACCGAGCCCAACAAGGGGACACTACAAGGTTGAATAGTAAACACTTGGAGACGCCAGCCGTGTATCACCGCTATCACCGAATATAACTACTCAAGGTTGGGTAACTACACAAGGTTAACCCTTGCCGCCTGGAGGATGGAAGGAAACAGAAGTCAGGAGATGACAGGAAAGATTGAAAGAGAACAAAAGACGAAGATCAGGGGAGAGAGAGAAATAGGAAAAGACTACTGCCAGTTTCCCCTGGGTGGGTCAGCCCAGGGGTGCCGTCTACGTGAAGCCTGGGCCAAAAGTGTGTGTTGCCTCTGTCGAGGGGCCCTAAAGGTCCAAACACCCAGCGTCAGCTCAACCCCCAGGATCCCCTTTTTCCCGGACACGGCTCCGGCACGCACAGCTAGGCGTGGGAGGAAGCCGAAACCCCCCCGTTAGCTCGGGTCCGTGGCGTCGCTACACACCAAACGCCTGCTTACGCAGACGCCCCTGCAGGGATTGGACACCCGTCGCGAAGCACAGAATCAAAACAGAGCTCAACGAAAGGCCTATTTGACAACATGCGTATTGAGTTTCCCGCAGAGAACACGACGCCATCCACCACCAAGTTCAACAATTCCTTGCTGATGACATCATTCAGCCATCTACAAGTCCATGGGCATCATCAGTTGTTTTGGTGAGAAAGACGGCACATTGCGTTTCTGTATTTATTATCGCAAACTGAACTCCGTGAGAAAGAAATATGCTTATTCGCTTCCTTGCATCGACGACTCACTCGGCCGCCTTAAAACACCCGATATTTTCATTTATTATTATACGCAGTGGTAATTGACAAATTGAGGTCGATGAGCGTGATTTGGAAAAGACCGCTTTCATTACTCTTGACGGGGTCTTCGAATTCAACAAGGTGCTTTCTTTTGGACTCTGCTCTGATTCCGCGACTTTTTAACGAATGATGGACACAGTTTTGTCCGGTCTCAAGGGGCAGTCGTGTCTTGTCTGTTTAGATCACGTCGTCGTTTTTTCATCGACTTTCTAGTAGCATCTTCAGCGTCTTCGTGCAATGTTTGAGGCGCTCCGAACAGCTCAAGCCCGAAAAATGTCACTTCGGCTACGAGGAGCTCAAGTTTCTCGGCCATGTCGTCTACAGTGAGGAAATTCGCCTAGACCCCCAAGAAAACACTGGCTGTCACTACTTGCACAACTCCAGTGAACAAACACGATGTACGCCGTTTTCTGGGCTATTGTGCATGCTATCGTCGTTAGCTTCGAACTTTTCGAAAATAGCAGAACCCTTACACCAACTCATGAGAGACAACGTTGCTGTTGTGTGGGCCTTAGAACGGCACGAAGCTTTTTGCGAGCTACAACGATGCCTCGAGTCTCCTCCAATTTCGGGTAATTTTGACAAAAACGCCGCCACTGATGTGCATACAGATGGAAGTAATGTCGGCATCGAAGCCCCCTTTGTGCAATGGCACAAAGGGGACTTCGTGGAATTCTTCACGAGCCACGTGGAATTCTGAATTCCATGTGGCTCGTGAAGCACGAGCCACGTGGAATTGAGAATGCTCTGGCTTTTGGCCCCGCTGGACGCAACAGCCGCGACTCCACCTACCCCAGAATCCCGAATAAACCTGTGACCTCGGCACGGGTTCGTCGCCACGGTCTGGCCGTCTACTATTCCTGAACTATGGATTTTCAATTATGGTTTCAACACCGGCCGCTACTCCGTGCACCGTCGCATTCACTGCAGAAACCTGCTCCGCTGCACACTCTGTCCTAGGCAATCCAACGACTTCAGCCAAGCCAGCTCAATCGCCTGCAGAGTGCACGCCTGTACTAACACCTGTGAAAGCCCGCGACGCCACTAAGCAGAGGCCCCACATGACCCTAACCACACAGTACGTGTGGTTAGGGACTCATCCTCACGGCGCCTTTCAAGCGCTTACCATACTACGCCCGGCCAACATAACGACGAAGCCCGAGTTTCTAGAATCAACGACCAGCCCACATGGAAGCATGGTACTCCGTAGTCCACGCTGGCCATATATGCGTATTTCGACTCAGCGATGACAAGTGGCAGCTATGTCACTGCAGACTATACGGTTGCTGAAATTCCGCATGCCGTGAAATTTCCTGTGGACCACGTCTCGCATGCTGCCACCGATTCCGGAGACATCACCATTCATTCAAACCGACCATCCACCACATGCATACGGGTTGCAATTCCCAGGTTCGGAATCTTCCACCAGCCGTCAAGACACCGAGGACGTTCTCCCTGACAAGGAACATCGCCGCCGACCTTCCGGCAAGGTCAAGACGCTCGGCATGAAGGATTGGTGTCCTTCCTCTCACCCCTTGACTTCTCAACCTATATACTTACTGCATGACTACTCAGAAGACAGCACTCTACAGTTCGGCACCTATGATTGGTATCCTTCACGTGACGTAGACGCAGCGCCTGGACTGTCTCGAACGGGCCAATATGCTGGTCTCAATGAATGCCTTCCTGAGTCGCCTATCAGTAAGCGTCTGTCCATGGCGGGACCCGGACACCTGTGTTTGATAACGGCAGTTAAAAGAAGCAGTAAAACCAGCTTTTTGGTGCCAGCATTGGGAGACTTCCGACGGCCTCTTCATCATTGTAGTCTGTGACGTCAGAGTTCACGGCACTTTCCATCGACATGCTACAGGCTTGAGCCAAAGCGCACCACCTGAACTTTCGTGCAGAGTCAAGCAGCGCTGGATACGTGAACGCAGGCGCTATGGGTCATTGTCCTCAGCGCTGTGACCGATGTCTCCTGCTTACAAGATTCTGTGTTTCTATTACTGAGCCTGTCCTAGGACACCCAGAACCCCTCGCCCACAATGATACTCTCAGCCTCGACCTCTGGAGCATTTCAATCATCCGTTCAGCTGACCAAGGACTCTCTCTGGACCTCTCACCCGACATTATACGGACTATCGTACATGCGTATAGCATTTGTTTCTTTAGTTTCTCTTTATATTGTCACGTTGCACCGTAACTGCAACCTCTAGATAACGGCACACAAGGACGTCAAACTGATTCGAACAACGGCAATACGACTTTGTCGTTTTTCTCGTCACGCGCATCTTCGTCCTCTTTTGAAGAGCGGCACATACAAGCCTGCCAGGATCTGTGGAAATAATACTTCCAGAACTTGTACTTGTGGCATTACCCCATTCCCAAAGAACGTCATCCCTACTAGTGTCATTACCCATTCCCAAAGAACGTCATCCCGATGTCAAAACATAATTACCAGATGAAAAGAAAACACATACGATAAGCAGTACACAATGGGGTATTCATAATCACTCTAAGTCTACTCAAGGGAGTTGGACGAATAGTCAGCATTTGTAAAACGGTTTCATCCCCGAAACACGGACGACGTGTGGCTGTTGTGAACGGTGAGATTGACGAGCCATGTCCTCGTCAGGAACCTCGTAGTTCACTTCGTTGAGACGACGGAGAACTCTATAGGGGCCGAAATAGCGGTGTAACAACTTTTCCGACCGGCTCCATTGTCGAATGGGAGTCCACAACCATACTCGTTCTCCGGGTTGGTAAGAGACATCGCGACGACGAGCATTGTACCGCAGTGAGTCGATGCGTTGTTGCTTACGGATTCGTTCAACTGCAAGCTTGATTGATATGTGGGGTTTTACGTCCCAAAACCACCATACGATTATGAGAGACGCCGTAATGGAGGGCTCCGGAAATTTCAACCACCTGGGGTTCTTTAACGTGCACCCAAATCTGAGCACACGGGCCTACAGCATTTCCGCCTGCATCGGAAATGCAGCCGCCGCAGCCGGGATTCGAGCCCGCGACCTGCGGGTCAGCAGCCGAGTACATTAGCCACTTGACCACCGCGGTGGGGCATCCACTGCAAGCTTACGAGCTGCCTCTGCCAGTCTGATAAATTCGTTCGTCTTGACACTAATCTAGTGCCTGTCTGGTAGAAACATGGCATCCAGCCTTGTAGTGACCTCCCTGTCGTGAAGCAACCGGAATGGTGTGAATCCAATTGTTTCTTGCACAGAGGTGTTGTAAGCAAACGTGACGTAAGGGAGGATGTCATTTAAGTTTTTGTGGTCTCGGTCATGTGTGTGTGTGTGCGTGTGTGTGTGTGTGTGTGTGTGTGTGTGTGTGTGTTTGTGTGTGTGTGTGTGTGTGTGTGTGTGTATTATATGATTGCTCATCCTAGTAACATATCATCAACACAGAAGAACATAGTAACATCAAGTTTGCACTTCACACATGAGCAGTATTTGGAGTATATCATATATAAACAAAACAAAAGTGCATATGAAACGGCAAGTTGAACCGTAAAGGCTGCTTACACAACTACTTACAGCCCATAGAAGTACATGCTGGTTTAAATATTCTTCATAAGTCATTTGAACCTGCTATACATGTTCTTTTTTTCTTCCACTCGAACTGAAACTAAGACTCGGTGTTAGAAATGTCATGTGCCACCATATAGTATTCATGACTGGTCACCACAAGAAAAGAATATTTAAGGGCATCAGTGTTGCATTTGTATCGTACTAATGTGTTTCTATTTTTCTGACTGATGCCTTTTGTTTGCCAATAACAAGCACAGTTTTAAATGTACGTTTTAAAATGACTGGGCCGGAACTGATAAAAAAATAAAACGTGCCTTTTCCGCTTGTACTTCTTGAGTAAAAAGTCCGCAAATACTTTTAAGGTTAAAGGGTGAGTTCTCACGCCTAAATATGTTGTGGATAAATCGTGCAGCCTTGCTCTGTATTGCTTTTGTATTTATAAGTTAGTGGCGAGGTGAGCAAACCAGACTTTACTTCTGTATTCGAGGACCGGTATCATGAATGTTTCATTTTCTAGGGGTTGTTGAACCAAGGGGAACAATATATATATAAGGGAAAGAACTGTATACCTAAGGGCTCGTTTTTCCGTGTTTCTGACACAATATTAATGAGATCTAACAGACAGTAATGCCGAAAGTGTATAGAGGAAGTTATTGGAACAAATAGAATGTCAATAAAAAGAAAGAAAAGTGGGTGAAAAAATAGCCAGGCGTGAGCAGGAATCGAACCTACGGCCTTTGAATAACGCGTTCGATGCTCTACCACTGAGCTACCACGTCAGCTATCCCCCCAGCAACTTTATAGGGTTTATATGTGAATTAAACGTGGGAGTGTCATTCAGCGCCACCAGTAGCCATGGCGGCGAGTGTGGCACACTCTTTTGAACCTGTTTGGCGTCACGTAGCACGTGAACTGACCCATAGTCCCTCGTAAAATGACCCAGCTGACCCATAGTCCCTCGTATACAGCCTAAAGGCACTAAGTCTGCCAGTACGAGACCCTCGTTAATGAATAAGGAAAGAATTGAATACCTAAGCTCTCGTTTTCCCGTGTTTTACACAATATGAATGAGATCTAACAGAAAATAATGCCAAGGAAAGTATAGGGGAAGATATGAGACCACATTTTAATGTATATATGAAGAAAAGTGGGTGAAAACATAACTTGCCGTGGGCAGGATCCGAATATATATATATATATAAATATATATATAAATATATATATACATATATATATATATATATATATATATATATATATATATATATATATATATATATATATATATATATATATATATATATATATATATATATATATATATATATATATATATATATATATATATATATATATATATATATATATATATGTGGCACAATGGGAGCGTTGTCAACAAGGATAAAATATATTTATTTCCCAACAGTTTCGGGAGGGGTCGTCCTTTCTATCAGGGGATGAGTATAACTCATGCCCTGATGAAGGGAGGACCCCTCACGAGACTGTTGGGAAATAAATAGATTTATCCTTGTTGACAACGCTCCCGTTCTGCCGTTTCCCATACCTTCACGAAGACTAACTGGCCCATTGAATTATTACTCCCACTATATATATATATATATATATATATATATATATATATATATATATATATATATATATATATATATATATATATATATATATATATATATATATATATATATATATATATGTGTGTGTGTTTGATGCCTGATTGTTCTATTTTTTTCTCTATCTTCCTCTCCATTTCTTTCCCACTATTTCTCCCCTTTCTACGCAGTGCTTCGTTCTCACCCCTCTCCTTTCTCACCTTGTCACCATATCATCTCTTCTTTTTCTCTCTCTCTTGCTACACTATTGCACTGAAGACTAGAGTATGCTCCACTAGTGGCCCGAGATTGCCTTGTTGGTCGCACGCGATTGCAATCGGGTCAAGGGTACTCGAGTTCAAACCCTGTCTCACGAGGAATCCTTTGTTTGCCACAATGTGCCTCTTTCTTTGTATCCCTTTCATTTTCTCCCTCCATGTCTCTTCCTGTCTGTCTCTGTTCTCATTCTTTCAATGATCAGGCTTATAATAGGCCATGCCCGAGAAACCCGCATACACTCGAAAATATACGGCAGAATGGCGGAAAGGGACAAGGTTAACAGAACCATTCCACTTGCTGCTGGCGTTCAACTGGAAACGTGAGAGGGCTTAGCGTTGTAACAAATGCCTCGCTTTATATAGGCTACAATGCATTGGCGTTTTATTTATTCGCTTGATCTGCAAGCAGCACCCCAATTACGACTTTCAGTGCAACGCAGGTTGGGGTGTCCTTTTTATTTTCGTTCTATTTTGATAAATTTTATTTTTATTCATTCGACACAATCATAAATGAGAAATAGAAAGAAACAGACAAGAAAAGAATTATCGGACACGGTAGCAAAATGCTTCCGCCAATTTTCGCAGTCTGGCCGCACACTTGTGGTTGTATACTTCTTCTCGGATCTTTTTACCTGGCATGACGCTTTGACTCTAGAATTTTGAAAGAAAGGGGGTAAAATACGAAGTGAGGGGTATTGTCGTATATATACCAGCACTATCGGTTAATGCCGACACACCGACCGATCTTTGCCTGCAGTGCAAAAGACCACTCTCGGATAATCCGCATCACCAGCCAACCTAAACGGGAGAAAAATGAAGACCTCGGTAAGACACAAACTGTAGAATCGATCGTGAACGCCAACCCTTGTTCAGCTAAATTGCATGCAAGCGTGAGCAGAATTTGAAAATAATGCTTTATCTTAACACAGAATTTTTCTACCACATCAGTTCAAGTTGGTTGTAAAAAAAAATGGCAAATCCCACGCACACTGGGATTGGATCACATGCGAAGCACGAATGATAAATGTTGATACGTCACTTTCAAATCAGTACAACGTTACGACGTGAAGGTAAATGATGCCGTACATGACTTCCGTGCCATGATTATCATGCTTGCATGTGCCTTTTACCTTCGTCATCTATTCACGTCATGTGATACCAAATTTTGTGTATGTGGAGCAAGGAGATTATGGCATCGGCACTAGACACGCCAGAGGAGAGCTACTAAGAGAATTCGCAGAACGCAATAATTTACGGATTTTGAATACCTTCTACCGAAAACGAGAAAACCGCAAGTGGACATGGAGGAGCTCTAATGGCGAAAATAAGAACGAAATAGACTTTATAATGACTGCACACCCAGGAATCGTGCAGGATGTGGAAGTGGTTGGCAAGGTACGATGCAGTGACCATAGAATGGTACGGTCTCGAATTCGCCTAGGCTTGAAGAAGGAACAACAGAAACTGATACGCAAGAAGCCAATCAATGAGCTAGCACTGAGAGGGAAAGTACAGGAATTCAGAGTGTCGCTGCAGAACAGGTACTCGGCTCTTAGTGAGGAAACCAACTTTAGCGTAGATACAATGAATGATAATCTGACGAGTATCATTACGGAGTGTGCAGTAGGAGTTGGAGGCAGGGTAGTTAGACAGGACACTGGCAAGCTTTCCCAGGAAACAAAGAACCTAATTAAGAAGCGTCAAATCATGAAAGTGTTAAGTACAACAGACAAAATAGAACTGACAGAGCTTTCGAAGTTGATTATTAGACGTAAGGTATGCGATGTAAGAAGGTATAACATGGAGAGAATTGAACACGCTCTGAAAAACGAAGAAAGCGTCAAAGCAGTGAAGAGGAAACTTGGGATAGGCAAAAGTCGGATGTATTCACTAAGGGACAAAGAAGGCAAAGTAACTACCAATATAGATAGGATAGTTAAAATAGCGGAAGAGTTTTACAGAGATCTGTACAGTAGCCGAGACAACCACGACCTTAATACTATAAGAACTAGCAGTAACCCAGATGACACACCACCAGTAATGATAGAAGAAGACAGAAATGCTTTGGAGAGCATGCAAAGAGGCAAAGCTGCTGGTGAGGATCAGGTAACATCAGATCTGCTGAAAGATGGAGGACAGATTGTGTTAGAAAAACTAGCCACCCTGTTTACGAGGTGTCTCCTGACGGGAACAGTACCAGAGTCTTGGAAGAACGCCAACATCATCTTAATACATAAGAAAGGAGATGACAAGGACTTGAAGAATTACAGGCCGGTCAGCTTGCTCTTTGTAGTATACAAGCTATTTACAAAGGTAATTGCTAACAGAGTAAAGAAAACATTAGAATTCAATCAACCGAAGGAACAAGCAGGATTTCGAACAGGCTAATCAACAATTGACCACATTAACACTATCAATCAGGTAATAGAGAAATTCTCAGAGTATAACCAACCACTATACATAGCCTTCACAGATTACGAAAAGGCGTTTGATTCAGTAGAAATATCAGCCGTCATGCAGACACTGCGGAATCAGGGCGTAGATGAAGTATATAAAAACATTCTGGAAGAAATCTACAGGGGATCAACTGCTACCATAGTGCTTCATAAAGAAAGCAACAGAATACCAATAAAGAAGGGTGTAAGGCAGGGGGACACAATCTCCCCAATGCTATTTACCGCGTGCTTACAGGAGGTTTTCAGAAGCCTAGAATGGGAACAGTTAGGGATAAGAGTTAATGGAGAGTACCTCAGTAACCTGCGCTTCGCCGATGACATTGCATTGCTGAGTAACTCAGGGGACGAATTGCAACTCATGAATACGGAGTTAGACAAGGAGAGTAGAAAAGTGGGTCTTAAAATTAATCTGCAGAAAACGACAGTAATGTACAACAACCTCGGAAAGGAGCAGCGCTTCGAGATAGGTAATAGTGCACTTGAAGTTGTAAAAGACTATGTCTACTTAGGGCAGGTAATAACCGCAGAGCCGAACCACGAGATTGAAGTAACTGGAAGAATAAGAATGGGGTGGAGCACATTCGGCAAGCACTCTCAAATTATGACAGGTAGATCGCCACTATCTCTCAAGAGGAAGGTGTATATCAGCTGTATCTTGCCGGTACTTAGCTACGGAGCAGAAACCTGGAGACTTACAAAGAGGGTTCAGCTTAAATTGAGGACGACGCAGCGAGCAATAGAAAGAAAAATGGTAGGTGTAACCTTAAGAGACAAGAAGAGAGCAGAGAAGATTAGGGGACGAACGGGGGTTAAGGATATCATAGTTGAAATAAAGAAGAGGAAAGGGACATGGGCCGGGCATGTAGCGCGTAGACAGGATAACCGATGGTCATTAAGGGTAACTAACTGAATTCCCAGAGATGGGAAGCGGGTTAGGGGGAGAAAGAAGATTAGGTGGGCAGATGAGATTAAGAAGTTTGCGGGTATAAATTCGCAGCAGCAAGCACAGGACCGGGTTAACTGGCGGAACATGGGAGAGGCCTTTGTCCTGCAGTGGACGTAGTCAGGCTGATGATGATGGAGCAACCGAAACAGCCGCGCGCACGCAATGAGCGTGGTCTGTTGCCATGTTCTTACATGACACGCCTGTCAGGATTATCATGTTTGCACCAGTCATATATTTCATCATTCATTGACGTCACGCAACAACAAATATGGTATATGTGGAGCTAGCGAAACGGCCGCAAGCAGGTCATGAAGGGCCCAATATACTCCAATGTAGCGTTGACGCGCGCGCACACTGGGCACAGTGACGCCATGTTCCACCGAAGTGGTTGAGGGGTAGAATGCTTGCTTCCATGTTAGCAAAGCGCGAGCACCCTATAATCTGACACCAGGAGCGACAAGCGCCCGTCTGCGATGCCCGACGGCAATCGACACGAAATGCGGCATGGTGCATTTCGCCCCGATGCGTTACCCAGATAACGTGCATCTCCCTTTTTTCGTGGCAGAGGGACACTGGACGCGCTGAAACGCGCATACGTCAAAGCAACGCAGCGCGGCGTGCGCCTGCGAGTATATGGCAAGACCGGCGCCTGGAGTGGTAACGCCAGCGTGACGCGACAAAATGAACGCCGGCGAGCACGCGCACCGCGTGACGTCGAAATGTATTGGCGCCTTGACTGTGGCACGTATACATGTTCTCACATGACACTCATCTCATGATTATCATGTTTGCACCAATCACATACCTCCGTCATTTATTGGCGTCACGTAATACTAAATTTGGCACATGTGAAGCTCGCGAAACGGCCGCGAGCGCATAATCACTGTGCCATGTAGTTATGTTGCTACATGACACGCATGCCGTGATTATCATTTTTGAATGTGTCATTTACCTATGTCGTCCGTTCGCGTCACGTAATACCGAGTTTGGTAGATGTGAAGTTAGCGAAACGGGCGCCAGCCCACCATGAGCCCATCATGAGTCTACTCAGATTTGGGTGCACGTTAAAGAACCACAGGTGGTCGAAATTTCCGAAGCCCTCCACTACGGCGTCTCTCATAATCATATGGTGGTTTTGGGACGTTACACCCCACATATCAATCAATCAATCAATCAAGCCCATCATGAGTCATGTTGTTACATGACACGTATCACATGATTATCATGTTTAAACTAGTCACATACATTCGTCATCTATTCACGTACTTTAATACCGAGTTTGGTATATGTGACGCTAGCAAAACGGCCGCGAACACATAATGAGTGTGGCATGTAGTCATATTGTTACATGACGCACATGTCATGATTTTCAGGTTAAGGTCTGTCGCTTTCGTTCGCCATGCAATTATGCGATACCATATCAGTTTTGCAACTTGACATGTGAACGAAACCACCACAAGAGCTGCGGGACCATGAAATGTGAATCATGACGTTCATGACCTAAATATCATGATTTTCATAATATGACTAATCAAATATGTTCTTCATACAGCCATGTTAGGCCATACTAAGTTTGGTATCGATAGCGTTATCGAAACGGCCAGGAGAGCTAAAAGGCGTAGGTGGTTACATAGATAGATAGATAGATAGATAGATAGATAGATAGATAGATAGATAGATAGATAGATAGATAGATAGATAGATAGATAGATAGATAGATAGATAGATAGATAGATAGATAGATAGATAGATAGATAGATAGATAGATAGATAGATAGATAGATAGATAGATAGATAGATAGATAGATAGATAGATAGATAGATAGATAGATAGATAGATTAGATAGATAGATAGATAGATAGATAGATAGATAGATAGATAGATAGATAGATAGATAGATAGATAGATAGATAGATAGACAGACAGACAGACAGACAGACAGACAGACAGACAGACAGACAGACAGACAGACAGACAGACAGACAGACAGACAGACAGACAGACAGACAGACAGATAGATAGATAGATAGATAGATAGATAGATAGATAGATAGATAGATAGATAGATAGATAGATAGATAGATAGATAGATAGATAGATAGATAGATAGATAGATAGATAGATAGATAGATAGATAGATAGATAGATACGCTGAACGTCCCCGAAGTTTGCTAAGAAATGCATCGCATTTAATAACTTTGTTGCTCATAGTCATCACTACACTCATGTACAATTCTAAATTTTACATTTGTGGAACGAAGAAGCTTAGGAACGCAAAGAGTTTCAAGAAAGCAGGGATCAGTCATGTAAAGTCAGATAACAAATGTTTAGACTAGACTATTCAGAAGATGCCCCTCAGCATAAGACATGACCAAAGCGAAATGTTGTCGTACTTCTATGTTGATCTCATTACGAATTTCATCCAATGCATTGTTTCTTTTTTCCTGCGCTTTGCACAGTTTCACAGTGCAATATTGCAATGCTCGAAGAAACCAAATCTTGTTTTGAATGAGAAAAGACTGAGTTTGTTTTGAATGAGAAATCTTGTTTTGAATGAGAAAAGACTGGGGGGTGGTGAGGGCATTCGGGATAAAATACGCTTGGAGTCCAAACAAGCACACACCAGAGAAAAATTCGGGACAACGCATGGGCACTTGCATTATCTTGACTGCTCTAAGTGCCTGTGTTCGCACGCCCACCGCCTTTTATCATGAACCTTATTTCTTCAAAAGTACAGATCAGGAAAGTGCAAGACCTAAAGTCGCACATCATTTCGCCGAATGACCTGCATAGCCGCGATCTAAACAGACATCGACACAGCGATCGAAACATACATACATACATACATACATACATACATACATACATACATACATACATACATACATACATACATACATACATACATACATACATACATACATACATACATACATACACACACACACACACACATATATACATATACATATACATACATACATACATACATACATACATACATACATACATACATACATACATACATACATACATACATACATACATACATACATACATACATACATACATACATACATACATACATACATACATACAGACAAACAGACAGACAGAGAAATTCACTGAGGTCCTGAGGAACTAGCCAGGAAGGACCCGCTGGGGCCCTCGGCTCACCGCTGACTGCTCCCCTGTTTGAATCCGGAGGTCATGCCTATCTACTCTTCCAAGGGCCACTGGACAGCCATTGATTGCATTCTCAGTACAGGAATTTTGATGGCTTCTTTCCACTTCTGTTCGCTACTGTGTAACATGCCCCGTAAAGCAGGACAATGTGAGAGCTTGTGCGCTAGAGCGCTAAAGCTTTTCCCGTAATCCGGGCACTGTAGGTCAATATCGCTGCTGATCCGGCTTAGCAAACCTCTTGAGGGATATTACCTCGTCTGAAGCACATATAAGGGTGATTGCTTGAGATTTGTATAGTTATGAGCATAGAGACGGGAAGCGCCTGGGTTGCTTTCTATAGTACGAGACGATCTCGCAGAAGGATGATAATAAGGGATATCTGTACTCCACCTTCTCTGAATCCAATGAAGCCCCTCCGCCATCGCGGTGCGTGAGTACCCTGCGCACGACGGTGAGCCACCTCATTGCAGTCCTGGTGACCCGACAGCACGTCGTCGCCCATGTGAGCAGAATTAGTACTAGTGCTTGTCTTGCTTTTCAGCAGCCCTGCCGCCTCTCTAGAAACCATTCCTGAGGTCAAGGCCCTGCAGCTGATCGACAGTCAGTGCAGATATACGACCGTCTAGAATCATGCATTGCCAGCCCAACCACCACCTCCATTTTTTTTCTTGTTGTGTCTGCATGGTTCCTGGAACGCCAGCTCATTTGCCGGTTCTAGTGCTTAATCTCGTGTTTACACGCAATGATAAACAATATATCTAAGGAAGTTAGCCTGGGATAAATGCGCGCGTAGTCCATGACTACTACCAAACAGTACATGTACCCTCAATATGAATTTTATGGTTTTATTCTGTGCTGTAATATAAGTCACATTTCCGTAGATTCTCTATTTTGAATCGGAGAAAAAACGTTCAGGTATCGGTACAGGAGTTGGCCAACAACGTAGTATGTCAGTGTTGATACAATGCGCATAAACACTTGTCGGGTCAAGTGAACATATTTTATCTTTTTTAGCTGTCCTTGCTGACCCTCTGCATCATGGTTGCGACCGCTATGCCTGGATACTACGGAGGCTATGGAGGCTACGGCGGCTATGGCATTTATGGTGGCTACGGTGGTTACGGCGGCTACGGCCACGGCTACGGCGGATACGGTGCTTACGGAGGATACGGTAGACACGGCCACGGTTACTACGGAGGCTATGGTGGATATGGCAGCTACGGAGGTTATGGAGGATACGGTCACGGCGGCTACGGTCATGGCGGTTACGGCCACGGTTACGGACACAAAGTTATTAGCTACGGACATGGTCACGGTGGCTACGGTCACGGCGGTTACGGCCACGGATACGGGTACAAAGTTATTAGCTACGGACACGGTCACGGTGGCTACGGT
Source organism: Rhipicephalus microplus (assembly GCF_043290135.1). Taxonomy (NCBI): domain Eukaryota; kingdom Metazoa; phylum Arthropoda; class Arachnida; order Ixodida; family Ixodidae; genus Rhipicephalus; species Rhipicephalus microplus. The sequence continues at coordinate 130,730,258 of NC_134700.1, forward strand.
CATGGTGGCTACGGTCATGGTGGTTACGGCCACGGATACGGATACAAAGTTATTAGCCACGGACATGGTCATGGCTACCACGGCTGAAATGTGTCCTCTTGTGTATAGAAATAAATTGTACAGTGAAAAGGTCTGCAACTTTAACAAATACTTCATGATTTCTAAGGGTTCATTGTACGTGAGTTTAAGGCACTATGCTCGCTCGCTATGCACTTGGAAGCACTGAGCAAATGGCGCAGAATGCCGTCCGTCAGAACCCTATCTAAAAATATGAAATACCGGAAAAGCTGTTGTCGCGTGGTGTCAACATTTCGTCTTGTCTTCTATCCAGCAATTGCCTCGATGAAGACAACAGCCATTTCCCAAACGTTGCCAGAAGTGAAAGCACTATTCAATGATATTCTACAAGCTCTAGCTGAGGCACTCCCTACAAAATTACGGTTGGTGGTTGCATTGCACAATTTTGTCGTTTGAAATGTTTGCAGTGATACCTCCTTTAACTTATTCTCCCCCCGATCATCTTTATTGCGCGCAAGGAGAGTTCACACGCCATCGAAGCGGCACTAGTAAATGAGAGCACGCAGCCCCGAGCGGCCGTCGCCACAGGTTGTCTACTTAAGTATTCCAAGCGGCTGACCACAAGACAAAGCCGGCCGCACCATGAAACAGGGCTGAGTATTTGTTCTTTAATAACGCCTGCTTCCTGATTATGTCGCGTAAAATTATACTAATGTACTGTATCTGATGTGAAGCACATAATGAATGGCGCGGCCACTATCTATAGGCTTATTCATTCATCTCTGTCGCATTTTAACTTGTTAGCCAGTGAGACAATGCGATTTTTGTTTTTTTTTTTGTTACACACAATTGCAGAGAACGGGCTGTCTTTTATTTCAATCGGAGAGATGTAAAAAAAAAAGTTTGAAATCGCCTTTTTCAAAAAGCTATCTTCAAACTATGGCGTTTTCGGTAAGCGTCGTTTTCTTACCGAATAATTTGGGACAATCGTTTTTATGCGAATGAATGGACGCTTTGTTTTTTTTTTGCTAAGAAAATGCACATGCAAAATAAAATAGGTGACGAGCTTTATTACGGTTATTTTAAATTGCATGCAAAAATAAATTTCGCGAAAAGACGCAATTTCTTCCCTTTACCATATAGCATTTTTTTCTCTCGAAAGGCCTTCGACCGCAGAGAAAAATAAAAAAAAACTCGTAAAAACTAATCACGCATGTTCTTTCAGGAGAATAAATATTGTAATCCACACTTTCGCCATTCTTTTGATAGGTGTACTTAAAGTTCAGGCATGGCGAAAATGACGAAAAATTGTCTTTGTGGCCGAAACTTTCACTTTTATTTAAGGGAACACAAAATTCTTGGCGAAGATAGCTTTGAAATTGATATTCTGGGTATAGAAACTGGGCCCACAGTATATTTTATCGATTTCGAAAATTGTGACGAGGAACATGTCCCTCTGAGGCAAGACTGTTGGCGATTCTTGGTGGTTCTCGGTAGGTTGTCCAACCAGGACTGTGCCCACAGGATGGCTCTATGCTCTCCCATAGTAGAGTACTAAGTACTCTAAATCTTTAACCACTTTTGCTATACACAGACGCCATTTCAGTTCATTCACGCGTGTCTGTGTATTAAAGGCTCCCAGGACGGTTTTTAGCTCTCTCATGGTATACACTACCCAGTGATGAAAATCGTTACCCACTTTTTAAATGTAAAGCATTTTTAGCGAACTTCGCAGGCTTTCAGCGTATCTATCTATCTATCTATCTATCTATCTATCTATCTCGCTATCTATTTGTCTATCGATCTATCTCTCTATCTATCTATCTATCGATCGATCGATCTATCTATTTAGCTGCCAACGACTTTAAGCTCTCCTGACCGTTTCCAAAATGGTATCGATACCAAACTTGGTATGGCGTAACATGACTGTATGAAGAACATATTTGATTAGTCATATTATGAAAATCAGAATATTTAGGTCATGAACGTCATGATTTACATTTCATGGTCCCGCAGCTCTTGCGGTGGTTTTGTTCACATGTCAAGTTGCAAAACTGATATGGTATCGCATGATTGCATGGCGAACAAAAGCGACAGACCCTAACCTGAAAATCATGACATGTGCGTCATGTGACAATATGACTACATGCCACACTCATTATGTGCTCGCGGCCGTTTCGCTAGCGTCACATATACCGAATTGAGTAATAAAGTAGGTGAATGGATGACAAAGGTATGTGACTGGTGCAAACATGATAATCATGAGATTCATCTCATGTAACAACATGATAATATGTCATGCTCATGATGCCCTGGCGGCCGTTTCACTAGCTTCACTTTTACCAAATTTGGTATTACGAAACGTGAATGGATGACGAAGGTATGATACAGGGGCAAACATGATAGATAATAAACATGAGATGCGTTTCAAGTAACAACATGACTACATGCTATGCTCATGATGCGCTCGCGGCCATTTCGCTAGCTTAACATGTACCAAGCTCGGTATTACATGACGGGAACGGACGGCATATGTAAATGACACATCCAAACATGATAATCACGACATGCGTGTCATGTAACAAGATTACTACATGCTACACAGATGATGCGCTCACGGCCGTTTCGCTAGTTTCCCATATGCCAAATTTGGTATTACGTGGCGCCAGTGGATGACGAATGTATGTTACTGGCGCAAACATGATAATCATGAGATGCGTGTCATGCGAGAACATGACTACATGCCACAGTCAAAGCGCCAATACATTTCGACGTGACGCGGTGCGCGTGCTCGCCGGCGTTCATTCCGTCGCATCACGCCGGCATTGCCACGCCAGGCGCCGGTCCAGTCATATACTCGCAGGCGCGCGCTGCGCTGCGTTGCTTAGACGCGTGCGCGTTTCATCACGTCCGGCATCCCTCCGTAACGAAAAGAGAGAGACGCAGTGTTGTCTCGGTAACGCATCGGCTAGAAATGCAGCATGTCGCATTTCGCGCCGGTTGCCGTCGGGCCACGCCGATGGACGCTGGTCACGCCTGGCGTCAGACTATAGAGTGCTCGCGTTTTGTTAACATGGCGTCGCTGTGCCCAGTGTGCGCGCGTGTCAACGCTTCACTGGAGTATATTGGGCCCATCATGATGCGCTCGCGGCCGTTTTGCTAGCTCCGCATATACCAGATTTGGTGTTCCGTACGTGACATCGATGGATGACGAAACATATGATTGGCGCAAACATGATAATCCTGACACGCGTGTCGTGTGAGAGCATGACAACACACCACGCTGATAGCGTGCTCGCGGCCGTTTCGCTAGCTCTGCATATACTAAATTTGGTATCACGTGACGTGAATAGATGACGAAGGTGAACGACACATCCAAACACAATAAGCATGACACTGAAGTCATGTACGGCATCATTTACCTCCACCTCGTAACGTTGTGCTGAATTTACAGTGTAAAATCAACATTCCTCCTTCATGCTTCACATATCATCGATTCTCACTGTACGTGGAATCTGCCATTTTTTTTTCAAACACACAAGTGCCACTTATTATGCTATCTTAATACCATCCTCAAGCAGTGCCTTTAGGCTGGAAAATCCACAGGGGGAACCAGGATCAAACCATGACGGCCATATCTTTAAATATGGATTTTATTTTACCTTACGTAAGAACTAAAACCTGCTTTGAGACAAAATTCAGAAAGTGAGCATATTCTCCGAGCTCGAGTATTGCACAACTCCAATAAGTCATGTTTGAACCGATCGAGCGGCTTACGCAATTTCTATAGCCCCACACAGCCGAAGGTTATAACACAAGTACACACTGAAAATAATCAGCCTTTCGAAAAAAATCTGATGCTCTATACTTAACTGTCAACTAACTCATTTATATAATCTGCCAGAGCTACATTTCAAGGAGGACTCTTGCAAGAGATGTCTCCCCCATTCAGCCTGAATCCAAGGGGTGTACGCAGCCCCTTACCATCCATGATTTACGCCAATGCCTCCTGGAATAAATGAAAAGTGCTCATTTTTATTGATACGCAAAGCACTCTACGAACGCTACAAAGCACAGAGAAAAATTATATACACTACGTATCTGTTATTGTAGGAGACGCTCACACAAACCACAAAGCGAGTGCATTGGACAACTAAAACGCATTTAAATAAACACCCGGTTACTGCAATATTTTTCGTAGCACTTGAACAAAAGGAGGTGCGAAACGGACGCACAAGTAGAGAAAAGGATATTTCATTTTGCCCGCAGTAGAAATTGTTAATTTTTTGGTGTCTTATATGATAATGAAAGCTTTATTTCTCCCAAAAGAGGGGTCTGCCAAGAGATCGGTTGCGCTGCTTAGAGGAGATCTCAGGGAATCCATTTAGAAAACGAAGCCTCCAATGCTTGCGTGAGATGATTTGGCGTTGCTGTGCCGAGTGAGACACCTTGTCGTATCAGGAAGAGAAACAATAGTTCATTTAACACTGTATTAGTGGAGATTAAAATGACCTATGGATGTGAATCTTATCCCGCATGGGCCAAAACAAAGGATGAACCATTCGGGCACCGCTTGCGGCTTGGCACAACGTCCATGTGATTTTTTCTACGCACGACAAAAATTCATTCGGAGATCTTGTGGTCATTCAGAAAACGATAAGCAACGTCTTGTTCTGAAATTCACGAAGTATTGTACGAAATGAATTGTACCGATAGTAGATTTGTTACATATGCTTCGAAGAATATTTCTTAAAAAACAAAAACAAGGCATACTTGATTTACAAGTACAACCGGCGTTAAAAAAGAAATGCTTATCAGCTTGAGGAAATTTTGCCATAAGGACAATGTTTTTTTTTTCTCGAAAGAGCGAGTTTTAGCCCACCCTGAAGGTTCAACCTGAAGCAGAAACCTGGAAGTTTACAAACAGGGCACAACTTCATTTGAGGATGAAACAGCGAGGATAGGCAAGAAAAATTATACATGTGATACTTTAGGAGACAGGAAGAGAAGATAGTGGGTCAGGGAACAAACGGGGGTTAAAGACATCATAGTTGGAATCACGAAGAATAAATGAATATGGGCCGGGTAAGAGGCGCGTAGGTAGGATTACCGTGGAGCCTTGAGGGTAACTGATTGGATTACATGAGAAAGCAAACACGTGAGGGGAAAACAGAAAAATAGGTAGACAGATGAGATTAGAAAGTTGGCAGCTTCAACGTGCCAACAAAAAGCCCAACACTGGGTTTGATTGGCGAAACATGGGAGAGGCCTTTGCCCAGCATTGTTCGAAATCAGGCTGATTATGATGATGATCATGATGAAAGGTAAATAATTGTTATGAATGTTATGTTCTAAAGCTCTCCCGTTATGATCGTGTTTTCTACGTTTTTTTTCATTCCTTGGCCCGTGTTTTTCACACATTAAAATTGTTATTGAATCATTAGTTTTTGTTGCACCAAACTATGCTGTTTTTTTAACCTGTATTGCATAGTTGTTCGATAAAAGTTTTTTTCCGCATTCACTAATATCCCCCTTAATAAATTTATTTGGGCCTGCATGGTATTTTTCAATAAATAAATAAATAAATGAAGATTATACCAAATATACATCTGACTATATATTCTAGTTTATACATTTACACGTATGCTTTCTTTTCTTGCTTAACTAATGAACGAAACTCATTGAGTTATGTACTATTCAACTGTACTGTTCACGTCCATCCGCCGACACAGACGTCGTCCAAAACGTAGGCACCAGCGAAAGCATAGTGGACATAGGAGTGATGCATCACCATCAGCAACAGATGAACATACGCGTGCGCATTTTCAGGCCGTTACAACCATGTTGTACGCACCACGTTCCAGGGATGCAGAAAGTGGTCCAACGCCTGCGTTGCACGCCGATGCTTCAGATACTGAGTGGCCTTCGCTACCGACCCGAGCAATAAAAAAAGACCACATCATGGGCTGCAACTTCAAAGAAAGCGGAAAATGATAGGCAGGACACTGAGAAGAACCAAACTATGCTGAAGCATCTACTGAAATCTATTCGTGCCATTCTCAACGAGCTACACACGCCAGGAGCGAAAACAGCAGTGCAGATCCTCAACGTGCTGGAACCGCTACTGCTGACCCTTCCATAAACAATATGGTGACTTTCTTCGATGAACGTGTGCGCACCTCTGCTATAATTCAGTGGAACGCACGAGGTTTGCGAAGCCGATTGTCTGACTTTCGACAACGGATGTTTATATACAAATTTCCGTTGGTGTAATATGTGAGGCGAATATGATGTCGTCATTTCGGATTTCCGGATACGTCACTTTGTGGTCGCGTGATGATCGAAATGATCGAAGTAATTATATGCGTACGTCGAGATTTAACGTACGTGAGACATACCGTAGCTCCTCATGCTTCTAACGACTATATTTGCCTATCTATAAAGCACAAGCGACGTTCAATATCAATCATTGGTGGATACATTCCTCCTAGAAGCCACATGGACTGTTCCCATCTTTTGTCTGTGCTCCAAGCTTGCCCTGGACCACATGTATTAGTTGGGGATTTTAATTCACATCATCCCATGTGGAGTTCTGCCTCAATGAACACCCGCGGTAGGGACATTGCCGATTTTGTGCTCAATCACGACCTGATGTCTATTAACAATGGCTCACCTACTTACCTCCGTGGCGCATCGTACAGCAGCTGTCTAGACGTATGTTTTGTGAGCAGAAGTCTCTTGCCTACCACCTGTTAGTTCGTAGACGTTGAAACACATGGAAGTGACCATCTCCCTAGATATATACAGCTAAAAGGATTCCGTCGTTCGACTCCCTTGCCTGTGAAAAGCGTAGACTGGCCAGGATTCCAAGCTTCTGTAAATGCTCAGTGCAGGAACATTCAATCTATATCTGAAATAGAAAGCATCATTGCATCAGCCTTAACAACGCATACGAAACTTGTGAATGTGTCGCTACCAAGATCACAACTTGACGCACAATACGAATACCTTCGTGCAATCCGTCGCTGGGCAGAGAGAAAATACAGGAGGACGAAATCACCATTTGACCTATCTACTACACGCCAAGCACAACGACGTGTATTGAGACACCTCGTTAAGCTCGATAGGCAACGGTGGAGGGTATTTTGTGACTCTCTTGATCCCAGAAAACCCCTGTCTCGAATATGGCAAACTGTCCGAAGCCTTCAGACGCCCACTCAACAGTTGTTCCCTTTCCGAGCTTTGGCTCTAAAGCAAGGTCGACCTGAAGTAGAGGTTGCAGAAGATTACTGCCACTTACTCGTAGGTATGTCCTCCTCACCGATATCACCTTCGTGTTTAGCCTCACCGCCATCCAGCGACGATCACCTCGACTTACCATTCACAATGCACGAACTCGACGCTGCGATTTCTGCGTTCCGACGGTCGTCCGCCCCAGAGCCCGACGGAGTTACTTATTCGGCTCTATATCACCTCAGCCAGGAAGCAAGGCAGGCTCTCTTGTCGTTCTACAACTCTACGTGGGAAACAGCGACAGTCCGAGAGAGTTGAAAGTGCAGCCGCATAGTGGCCTTACTGAAACCAGGCAAGTGTTCACACGAGTTGTCTTCTTATAGACCCATTGCCCTAGCCAGTTTCATCGGTAAGGTGATGGAACGCATGGTGCTGGCAAGATTGGAATGGCTGCTGGAGAATAATGTCGGCTTACCTTATTTTGTAAATGGCTTCCGTAGAGGTCGATCATCTATTGACGGTGTTGTAGATCTAGTTTCTTCTGTTGAAAAGGGAAGGCAACGTCGGAGATTGGTAGGGGCAATTTTCTTAGATATAAAGGGCGCGTACGATAGCGTCCACCATGAGGCCATTCTTGACGCACTTGAAGACATCAGCGTAGGTGACCGACTACACGCATGGATAGTGAGCTATCTCAGAGGACGTACCATTTTTATGTCGACATCTGACGGTGACACGGCCAGGCACCTCATAAGCCATGGAGTTCAGCAAGGCGCCGTCCTGAGCCCCATGCTTTTTAACATAGCACTCATTGGCCTTGAAGCTGAGCTTCCCGACGTTGTCAGAATCAGTGCGTATGCGGACGACATATGCATATGAGCATCTGGAGCAACGCGACCACAACTGCGAGCAAGGCTACAACAAGGCACATCGATAACATCTAAGTACTTGCGTCGCCAGGGCCTAGAACTTTCAATAGCAAAATGTGCTGCATTGGCATTTACGAAGAAATCAATGTTGTGGCACCCAATCTTCGCTCACGGAGCAGTGATTCCCGCGGTCAAGCACCACCGCTATTTAGGGGTCATGATTGATCGCAACCTGTCCTGGTCAAAGCATGTGACTGTGCTGCGAAACAAACTAATCAGTTTTGTGTATGTTCTTCGTGTTATAGCAGGACTGAGATGGGGCCCTTCAGAGAAAAGTCTTCGTCAGTTATACAAGGAATTGTTTGTGGGCTATATACGGTACAGCTCACCTGTACTTTCCAGTATGCGGGCAACGTGCCTTAGTACTTTAGAGAGCCTTCAGGAACGAGCACTGAGAATATGCCTTGGCCTGCCACGGTGCACGTCAACTTCTGGCACTATAGAGGAGTCCCGCACCTACCCTATACAGGTTTACACGTCCTGTGAGCCTCTTCGAGTGCACCTTCGTCTGCTGACCCGACATGCACAGTACCCGTTGTCTTCGCTACAAGTGAACCGACCAGGCTGTACCTATTCGCTATGCCTCGATACGCAAAGGCACATGATCCCTTCAGGCTTTGCACCTGTTGTAATCCCTGCAATGCCTCCATGGACATTCACTAAACCGCTGGTGTACCTTCACATACGTGGAATTTTGTATAAGTCGCGTGTTCCTTATATTGCCCTCAAGCAACTCACCTTGACACATTTGGATGACAGATACAGTGACTCTGTGCACATTTACACCGATGGATCCGTAACTTCATCCGCCTCAGCTGCAGCCGTCGTGATCCCTCAACTCGGTATTTCCCGACAGTACAAATTAGATCAAAAAATCATCTTCTAGAGCTGTAAAACTTGTTGCTATACAAGAAGCCATAAAATTTGTGAACGACCAAGCACCGTGTAAATGGACAATTCTGTCTGATGCAAAATCAGCACTTCAAGCTATCCATTCTTGCTCAGGAAGAGGCCAATTTTACGAGTTAGTGTTAGGAATCGTCCAAGAATTTGACCTAACACACAGTAGCGGTCACTTGATTACACTCCAATGGATTCCTGAACACTGCGGCCTGGTTGGCAATGAAATAGCCAATAACGAAGCAAGAGCGGCAGTATACAACGCTCCTATGTACGCCAAAGTACCGTATTCGCGAAGTGACCTCAACACATTGTTGAGATCGCTCATGCGCGAATGCGCTGCCACTAACTCGTCGCTACCAGATAACCGAAACAAGCACCTGCGGGAAACAGACCCCGGTATGACTTTTCGTCTTCCAGATAAAATCAGCCGAAGACATGCTAATATACTGCACCGAATTCGCCTGGCCGTCGCCTTCACTCGCCACTACACCCACCTAATGGGCCGTGCGGACAGCCCAAATTGTGAACGTTGCCAAGTGCGCGAAACGATAGCTCACATATTTTGTCACTGTGCATTATACGTGGCGCAAAAAAAATGCTAACTGCAACGTTGGCAAGCATCGGACGAAAGCCATTAAGTGAAAGCCACATATTGTCAGCAATGAACGACCAAACAGTGTCAAAAACTGCTACAAAGGCTGTTCTATACTTTATAAAGAGCACTGGACTAGATACTAGACTGTATTGATTGATTTGTGGGGTTTAACGTCCCAAAACCACCATATGATTGTGAGAGACGCCGTAGTGGAGGGCTCCGGAAATTCGGACCACCTGGGGTTCTTTAACGTGCACCCAAATCTGAGTACACGGGCCTACAGCATTTCCGCCTCCATCGGAAATGCAGCCGCCACAGCCGGGATTTTATCCCGCGACCTGCGGGTCAGCAGCCGAGTACCTTAGCCACTAGACCACCGTGGCATACTTGACTGTAGGGTACTATGCTAAGTGGCTACTGTACATACGCACCACCGCTTCTTGTCCCCATCATCACCCTTCATCCCTCTTTCGTTCCCTTTTCCCTTATCCCCTGTGTAGAGTAGCAGGCTAAAGCAAACTAGCTCAGGCCGACCTCTCTGCCTTCTAAATAATTCTCACTCTTCAAAGAAAACTGTACTGACTTCGAACACGTGCTATTCAGCTGAGCGCCATGTTTGGTGAATTTTTTTTTCATCAATAAGTTATTTGATTTCCAATTTGCTAAGCGATTAGAAAAAGTCAATGAAGCCATAGCACTCATAATTCAGGGACCAGACAAAGAGTACAGGGCATGCGCAGCTCGCAGAAGAATCCTTACTTCAAAAACATGTACTATACAGTCACAAAAAATACCGGTTTTATCAGTGTTATGGCTTCACTAAACGTTACGAACCAACAAGTTTAAAAACGTGATCTCTGTTTTCCTAGAATTAACCGGTGACGTCATGAGTACGCCTGCTAGTCGAACGAGTTCAGAATTCAAAAAAAAATATATGGCATTCATGCTGAAGAAATTAGCAGCTTCTTCTGGGGAACAAAAATGAAAGAGTGTAAGGTGACAAATTCGGGCTGAGGAAGGTGTAAGCATTCATTATTGCCTAGGCATGCCCATCCACATATAACAGCTGTCAATGTGACCCCTTACCTCTAGACTTACCGTTATTTGTTCAGCAAACTGGGAACGCAGGAACAGACATTGAATGATGTTCGCTGAACAAGTAATATTTATCAGAGATTCCACCTATTAATATTTTTGCAGTGTTCTTACTATTGTGCCACTGCTGTGTTGCAGACCATGAATGGGTGCTGAAATCCGAAATTTTAACCTCTCGACTCGTAATTTGTAAGTTGTAAATGGTATGTATAGTTTATTGCGCACATTCAATCGATAGTTCTATCCGTGGTGGACGAGCAGGGGACCATGACCCGTGTGTGCTGGCATATGTGCCGTTAAGCCGACAGCATGCCCTCTACTACCCATGTAACCCACCCCAGATGCGACGTAGCATGGGAGGTGGCCCCACATTCCTCCTAGGTCTCCGTAGTAGTCACCGTAGTCCATGTACGCTCCACCATGCACAAGTCCATGGTACATGTACCCGTCCGCCACCACGTTAAGAAAAATATACATGGCAGCGAAAAACAGCTGCAAAAAAACAATGCCAAAGAAGCGTCATTAGAAATTTTAACTTGACCTAATCCTGGCGTATTATTTGACAGTGAGGGCTACGGATAAAGTTACATTCGAGTAAGCAATCCAACGGAAAGGTACCCAAGTTTTTTACGCCAAGACATGCATATGACAATTTCAATATAACAGCATTGTTAATTTATAACAGCATTGTTAACGCAGTGACAGCTGTGGTAACAACTATAAAAATCTATATTGATTTAGTTAAGTAGCACGAAGAGACTTGCACCATGCAGTCTTCAAGAAAATTTCACGTGGTTTTTGCAATATTTGTCTTTTGATTAAACTGCAGAGAAATGAGGATGATTTACTGCGAAGTAGGCGCTTTGCAAGTGAATTTGTATTAGTTGTCCCAAGTGAGTTTACAACAAACTGCAGAAAGACCACTCTTCCAGTTTTCACTGTGACATTGATGTGTATATGACACACGCATTTTTTCATATTTTTTTTTTATTTTCGGTTCCACAGAACACTTTGCAAGCCGTTAAAGAGGACTCCGTCTTTTGTTGATCTAATTGCGCTATATAACGCAAAGCTGCTAGCGACATTTGTTCAGTGCTAGAGGCTTAAGTGTGCGTACACTCACATGTCAAATATATTCTCGAGTGACTTTGCAGACAATGGCAAAGCCGGGGGTAGACCAATGGGAACGTGCCACTAGCGAAACTTTTGTACCATTGAATAATTGATTGATTGATTGATTGATTGATTGATTGATTGATTGATTGATTGATTGATTGATTGGTTGGTGTGAGAGGGTCAAGATTCTAAAATCACCATAGTGTCGCGGTACAGCGCAACCAAAGGCAGATAAACGTTGACACAGCGACTCTCAGCAGCCGAACAGCAAGATCACCTTCTTCATCTTCGACTACCTGGTGTTTTAGCTCCACTACCTGGTGTCCGCCAAATCCCCTTATCGTCGTTTTGGTCCACCAGTACACACGCGTCATTTGCCCCCCTCTTAATGAGCATCGCCCCGATGCTAAACCAGTAGTGCAGTTTTTTTTGTCTGTTGTTTAAGAAGTGTCTTGCACAGTCACTACCTTTCATAAGGCTTCATGCGCACAGCGTGAACTAGTTCAGGACGGTTCTGGCGAAGCCTCGTACTAAATGAACTGTCGGGGACGACCTCGTAAGTAACATCACTCAGTCGTCGCAGTACTAGATACGGCCCAAAGTATCTTTTTAGGGGCTTTTCAGAGAGTCCTCGTTTTCGTATGGGCGTCCAAACCCATACTCTGTCGCCGGTCTGGTAAGCGACTGTTCTGCGGCGAGAATTGTAGCGCCTCGCATTGTACTCTTGTTGTTGCTTGATTCGCAGGCGTGCTAGTTGCCTTGCTTCTTCCGCTCGTTCTGTAAACATCTCGGCGTCCGGTTCGATGTCGTCGCATACGTGCGCTGCGCTAGCATCGCATCTAACATGGTTCGTACTTTCCTTCCGTTAATTAGGCTGAACGGGGTCATCCGGGCTGTTTCTTGCTTGGCCGTGTTGTATGCAAACGTGATATATGGCAAGATTTCATCCCAATTTTTGTGTTCGACGTCTACGTACATTGAAAGCATGTCTTCAATTGTTTTGTTCAGACGCTCTTTCAATATGATAATGAAAGATGCCGTACGGGAGGACTCCAGAAATCTCGATCAACCGGGGTTCTTTAACAAGTACCGAAAGCTGAGCACATGGGCCTAGAGCATTTTCTCCTCCATGGAAAATGCAGCCGCCGCAGGCGAGATTTGATCCCGTCACTTGCAGGTCAGTAGCCGAGTACCTTCGTCACTAGACCACTATGGCGGGGCAAAGCTTTTTCACCGTGAGACCCAAAATGACACTGGCCCACAATTAGACGCCTGCCCGTCTCCTCTTCCCCTCCCCCCCCCGCCCCCCCCCGCTTCAAATTAAAGAGGTGCTCCCACCAAAACCGATTTCTGCCTAGGACACTGTTCACAGATGAGCTGTTTAGCTACTGTATTAGGGACTTGGTCAGGTTACTTAGCCAATATATTTATTATCATCATCATCAGCCTGACTACGTCCATTGCAAGACAAAGGCATCTCCCAAGTTCCACTAGGCAACTCGGTCCTGTGCTTGCTGCTGCCACTTTATAGCCGCAAATTTCTTAATCCCATCTGCCCACCTAACTTTCTGTCTCCCCCCAACACGCTTGCTTTCTCTGGGAATCCAGTCAGTTACCCTTAATGACCAGCGGGGTCCCGCCTTAATGCGCTACTTGCCCGGCCTATCCATTTCTTTTTTCATTTCAACTGTCATATCTTTAACCCCGGTTTGTTCCCTGATCCAGTCGGCTCTCTTCTTGTCTATTAAGATTACACCTATCATTTCCCTCTCCATCGCCCACTACGTCCTCCACAATTTAAGCTGAATCCTCTTTGTAAGACAACATGTTTTTGCTCTGTATGTAAGTACCATCAAGATGCAGCTGTTATATGCTTATCATAGTACTCAGCATTCTTCAAAAGGAAACAAAGTTGGAGGCGGAAGCAGGAACAGTTACAAGAAGCCACCCCTGTATACCGGCTTATTGTGGTGTACTGGCCAACGAAAAAGCAGATGAAACGGCTCGCAAAGGACTTCAAAAGTAAAATTACAGGGGAACCTATTTCACTAAATCCCATGCTTCTCAGCTGGCTTAAAAGCTTGGTTTCAAAAAAAAATTCCACAGACCCCACGTACCTGGGAATCGACGTTATGCGAAGCATGTGGAGGGAAGATGGCCGTGTTGCAATTTTTTGGTGAGTGACATGTCATAAAGTGGCACTAATATATGTACAAATGTTACGCGCACAGACATGTTGAAGAGTTGCAGATATTTATTGTTGTGTTCCAAGCACCCCTGTGTCACGAGCGAGCCTCCGAACCCGCGAAGGACCGGATGCTGAAACTGCTTCCAGATGTTGACTCCTCCCCTTCCCCCGCTCGGCGCAAACAAGCCACCGTCGTTTCCCCCGGCAGTTCGGCCGCCGCCTCCATCCGAATAGGAATAAACTTGTTTTTAACTGTTCGAGGCTGTCTGAGCTTTTTAGACTACCGCGACCAACGCGTACGTCTATGGGCCGACGACAACACCAGACATAACAGTGGCGACGAGGAAGTGGATTTGGACCAACGCTACGCAACGATATTGACAAGCTACAAGCTATGGCTACGCACGGGCTCCCAAATCGGCTACCCGAATTCAACGGCTCATCATGGTCATCGTGGTTTGGGCGCCTGCAATTTTACTTCGAGGCTAACAACATCACTGATGCAGCAATGAAGAGGGCCAACCTGCTAACGCTGTGTGAGGAGCAGACATACGACACACTCTGTGCCCTGATTCAGCCACGCACTCCAGCAGCCGTTGACTACGACGACATCGTAGCAGCGCTACAAGAGCACTATGACCAAAGGCCATCGGAGGTCTACTGTCGAGCCCGCTTCCAACGGCGAGACCAACTGGAAGGCGAAAAAGTGGCCGAATACGTAGCGGCTCTCAAAAAGCTCGCTGCTGACTGCAATTTCGGGACGTTGACCGCGACAACTGCAGCTACTGCGCAGGAGGGAGGATCGACTGCCACACCTGCTAACACCACTATACTCCCCTTGGACGTTATGTTGCGTGACCGTTTTGTGTGCGGACTGCGTGACGCAGGCCCACAACAACGCCTGTTCGTGGAGGCGGGTCTCACTTTCTCCAAAGCCTACGACATCGCCCAACGAGCGGAGAGCGCTGGTCACCAGCAGAGGGATATTCGACGGAATGTCGAGCCGGTGCATCACACCAGTCAGCAGTCAGGTCATTCCACGTCTAAGGCGAAATCAAGCAGAAAGACACAGCGCTGTTGGCGATGCGACGACATGCACGATCCCCAGGTATGTCGATACAAGACAGCGACCTGCAATTTTTGCCAAAAACTGGGACACATTGAAAAGGCATGCATCTCGAAGTGCAAACAGCTCGGACCGAAGACTTCAGTGCAACGGAACAACAATGTCGACGCACAGGAGGGCCAGACGCAAGATACAAGCCGAACAGCACTAACGTCATCGGCACTATATGACTTAAACGCCGTTGTGAACCTCGGAACGAGACCGAAGATTACAACTGAAATTATGGTACACCAGTGCCCTATCAGGTTTGAGGTGGATTCTGGAGCAGCATGTACGCTCATCAGCGAGGACACTTTTCGCGCTACTTGGCGTGAGAACGCGCCAGCTCTCCAGCAAGGCGACACGCAGCTGAGAACGTGGTCCGGACATTCCCTTCCACTGCTGGGCTGTGCCAACGTAGACGTGTACTACAACGGGCAGACCCATCAGCTCCCCTTGCTAGTCGTCCACGGTTCTGGATCAAGCCTTTTAGGACGAAATTGGTTCACCCCCCTTGGAGTGGTCATTGGCGGAGTTCACCACACACCCAGTTATCCGTCAGTGAAGCAGCTTCAAGATAAGTACAAAGCGGTTTTCTCCGAAGAAATACCAGGGAACAACGGACCTCCAGTCACACTGGAGCTGCGGAAGGATGCGACGCCGAAATTTTTTAAAGCTAGGTCGGTGCCTTTCGCCCTACGAACGTCAGTCGAGAATGAGCTTGACCGACTGCAGGAACAAGGGATCATCGAACCGACGCAACATTCGGAATGGGCTACACCACTCGTTGTCGTCCGAAAGAAGAACGGTACCCTACGCCTCTGCGGAGACTACCGGAGCACTGTCAACCTGGCGACAAAAGCATCTTCCTACCCACTGCCAACACCGGAAGAGGTTTTTAGCACGCTTCGTGGTGGAAAAATCTTCAGCACCTTGGACTTGACACAAGCCTACCCGCAGCTGAAGGTGAGCGAATCAACGTCTGAACTGCTCACGATAAACACTATTAAGGGTCTTTACAAAGTTAAAAGGCTACCATTCGGAATATCTGCAGCGCCAGCAATCTTCCAGAAATTTATGGAGTCTACACTTAGCGGAATCCCAGATGTTTGCGTGTACTTGGATGATGTTATTGTCGGTGGCGCCTCCAATTAAGAGCACACAGAACGCTTGGAGCTCATTTTGGAAAGGCTTGCAAATGCTAATTTGCGCATCAGGAAAGAAAAATGTGTTTTTGCGGTGCCTGAAGTGAAGTTTCTTGGACATCAAATTGACACGCAGGGTATTCATCCCACTGAAGACGAAGTGCGTGCAATCACCGAAGAACGAGCGCCTACTAACAAGCAAGAACTGCAGTCGTTTTTTGGGGCTATTGACGTTCTACAACCGGTTCTTAGAACATCGAGCTACAGTGGCCAACGATCTATATCAACTCCTGCAGAAAGAAGTCCCGTGGACTTGGTCGCCACGCCACCAAGAGTCATTTGTTGCCCTTAAGCAACTACTTCGCAAGTCTACTGTTCTGCGACACTACGACGAAAGGAGAGCCCTACTGCTAGCCTGTGACGCATCACCATACGGAATGGGAGCAGTCCTCTCCCAAGTTGACGACCAGGGACGGGAAGCCCCGATCGCTTTTGCTTCGCGCACCCTATCGCAGACAGAGAGGAATTATTCCCAGCTAGATAAAGAGGGACTTGCCATCGTCTACGCAGCAGATCACTTTCGGCAGTACATTACCGGCAGGAAAGTGACTTTAATAACAGATCACCGGCCCTTATGGGGTATTATGGGTCCCCAGAAGCCAATGCCACAGACATTGTCGCCGCGAATGACACGATGGTGCATCAAGATGTCGGCGTACAATTACGAACTCGTACATCGCACTGGGAAGAAACACCAGAACGCCGACGCACTAAGCCGCCTGCCGCTAGACACCACAGTAGTTGAACCACCCCCGCCGGGTGATACACTCATGTTCGAGGTGCTGCCGAACCCTCCGCTAACAGCTGACACGGTAGCAGCATCAACACAGGAGTGCACTGTCTTGAAGGAAGTCTACGCAGCTATACAAGAAGGCAACGTGCAGAAGCTAAAGGGTGAACACTTCAACGCTTACCGCAAGCGAGCTGCGGAGTTGAGCACTCATCGCGGTTGCGTCATCTTGGGATCAAAAGTTGTAATTCCAGCGGCACTTCGCGAACAGGCCATGTCGCTTGTCCACGCAGGTCATCGAGGCATTGTTGCCATGAAAAAGTGCGCCAGAAGTTATATGTGGTGGCCTGGTATCGACCATGATATAGAATTAACAGTTCACGGTTGCCAGCCTTGCCAATGCAACCACAGAAGCCCGCCAAGAGCCCCTATTCCTGAATGGGAAAGACCAGACATGCCTTGGCACACCCTGCACATTGATTTTGCTGGACCTATCGAAGGGTGTTCGTTCCTGGTGGTTGTAGACGCATACACCAAGTGGCTGGAGGTAAAACAAATGGCTACAACGACATCGGCAGCAGTTATCGACACTCTGCGGTCGTTGTTTGCAACGTTTGGCCTACCGCGCAAGGTGGTCTCGGACAACGGCACTCCGTTTGTGTCCACCGAGATTCTCAAGTTTTACAGCGACAATGGCGTCTCGTCTGTTACATCAGCTCCTTACCACCCGGCTACGAACGGACAAGCCGAGCGCTACGTGGCTGAGCTAAAGCGCGCCCTTACTAAAGACCAGACTGGGACAATGCAACACCGCATCGCGCCCTTTCTCTTCAGACAGCACAACACTGTTCAAAGCACTACTGATCAAACGCCAGCGAAATTGATGTTCGGACGAGAAATGAGAACCCAGCTGACAGCAATTGTCCCGGAGCCCTCAGCGAAAGCACCGTCGGAGGAAGAAAAGCTCCCGCATAGCAGGAGAATCGAAAGTGGACAGCGCATATACGCCCGCCAGTTCCACAGAAAGCCCGGCTGGGTTGAAGCGACGGCACTCAAACGCATAGGTTTGCGGTCATGGCTCGTAGACATTGGTGGAAAGGCCACACGCCGCCACCTTAATCAGCTACGCCGTTCAGGTAATTTGCCAAGGGAACCTCCCATTCAAGCAGCCACCTCGACGGAAGCTTCGTTCTACTTAGCCTGGCATCTCGCACCAGATGAATCGGCGCCGCCGCCCGCCGGCCCTGAACACAAGAGAAACGACACCCAGCGAGCGAGTGGAGGCTTCTCTTCCTAGTGCGCCCAGAGCGTCCACGCGCCCACGGCGGCCCCCAGATCGCTTCCAAGCGACAATCTAGGGAGGGGGGAGATGTATTTCAAGCACCCCTGTGTCACGAGCGAGCCTCCGAACCCGCGAAGGACCGGATGCTGAAACTGCTTCCAGATGTTGACTCCTCCCCTTCCCCCGCTCGGCGCAAACGAGCCACCGTCGTTTCCCCCGGCAGTCCGGCCGCCGCCTCCATCCGAATAGGAATAAACTTGTTTTTAACCGTTCGCGGCTGTCTGAGCTTTTTGGACTACCGCGACCAACGCGTACGTCTATGGACCGACGACAACACCGGACATAACATTTATATAATCAGTTGTTTGCACTTTCGCAACGATGCCAACTGGAACATGCGCATTAGGAACACCAGAAGCTGCTACGAAGCACTGATGCTCGCGAGGATGTTGGACCTGGACACTGCTACATAATGCTATTTGAGCGCATGGCAACTAACCACAATTGACGTTAACCCGACGTGACGGCCATATCAGAATAGTACATATGTGATGTTAATAAAATTAGGTAGGCTGCACTCCAACCACTAGTGATGTTTCACGAAGATTAGCGTCCATTTGAAAATAAGTTCCGAGACATGGCGTGGCTCTGTATGCTTCCCTGCCACGCAGAATACTTGGGGAAAAATAAGAAAAACGCCGAACATGGTGAAATACACAAATGTTTAAAAGACGTTTCGGCTCCCCACACAGGAGCCTTGTTCACAGTGACCGCAAATGGCATAGTGCGCTCTTCTTATGCACGTTACATCACGTGTTGCAGACATCGTGCGTACACAGGGGGGAGTGTCCCAGTAGTTCTGTTCACTGTGACTTTCAGCGTCTACAGAAAAGAAACACACACCAGTCGTTTTCTAAGCTTCAATTCTGTGCACCCATCCTGCCATAAACGATCTGTTGTGTCTACACTCGTAAAGCGCTTGGAGGATTTTTTCAAAGGAAGAAGACGCAGTAGAAGATGTACACTCCGTTCGACGGGAGCTGGTTACTTGCGGTTACCCGCTTTCTTTCATGAACTCGGTGCAGCGAAAACTGCAGCGCCCGGCTCAGTCACACATCATTGCTACAAGAAAACGCGTATGGTACCTTACGTCCCAGGCTTCAGCAAGACCCTCGCTCGGGTATTGCGCGGCTACGACGTCCAAGTGGCTCATGTTCCGACACGAAAGCTCCAAGGCCGTCTCACAAATGTGAAAGATAAGTTGGACAGACATGATTTTCACGGCGTGGTGTGTAAAATTTTTTGCAAAGATTGTGAATATGGATACGTTGGCGAAACGGGCAATTACAAAAGAAGGCTCCGGGAACATTTTAATGACGTAAAGAACAAGAAAGTGGCTTCAAATGCCATCGCAGAACATGTGGCGTCTACCGGGCACACTATCGACTAAAATAAAGCCGGCATCATTTCCACGGAAAGAAAGTTGTTACAACGATTGCACATGGAATTTCTGGCCATTCAAACTACTGCGCATACGTTGAACAGAAATACTTGGACACTCCCCCCTGTGTACGCGCGATGTCTGCAACACGTGATGAAACGTGCATAAGAAGAGCTCACTACGCCATTGGCGGTCACTGTGAACAAGGCTCCCGTGTGGGGAGCTGAAACGTCTTTTTAACTTTTGTGCATTTCACCTTGGTCGGCGTTTTTGTTATTTTTCACTTTGTTTGTCCCCGACCAGAGGGAATTCCGTCGGACTCTTGACTATAGAATACTTGGTTCCGATTCCAGCTGGGACCCTGGCATTTATTCTTTGCATTCGTTGGCCGACGCTACCGATGATGTGAAGTATTTCTTAAAGCTCGCGCATTAAGATTGCCGATGTGTGTTCTCGTCGTTCCTGGGTAGCTACTCAGTGTCAATGACCTGTGGCACATACCCGCATAGCAGCGGCACATACCCGCCAGTGGGTATGTGCCACTGTTGTGCTGAAACTGTTTGGAAACGTACGCGACGGGGTTGGGACATAATTCATGTCTTGACTAGCGTGTCATGTTCGTCAAGCTATCTTACCATCCCATGCTAATTTTGGTTCACGCCAAGTTAAGGGGGTGCCCACGAGAGCACCCAAACGTAATCGGCTTGATAGATATATACGGTCAAAGTCACCGAAGTTCTCTACAAAATGCTTCGCATTAAAAAAAAGAAGAGGCTCTGAAACCTCCCTATGCATCATTATGCTTTCCTCCACTCTATCAACCCACATCTATGAACTAGACTCCCTTCTAGAATCCCTCGACATCTGGAAACTCCCTACCATCATTACCGACTGAACAGTGCTTACGAAAAGCAGCTCACAGTACCGCTTCAGTCAAGCAGAAAGTCTGTACTGCAATAACTGTGGCTCCATAGAAATTGCAGAACATATCTTGTTTGAGTGCCGAGCGTATATGCCGATGAGCGTGTGCTCATATATGAACCTTGCATGCATCTGTTAACACAAAGAACTTCATCAGTTGACTGTGTCTTGGGCCCGTGTCCCTGCATCACTCAACGGAGGCATGCGATGAAGCTTTTATTCGTGTATTTAGACAAAATCAGTCAGCTAGACAAACTTTAGAGAGAACTTGAAAAATCGTAATAAGTCATTCTGTCAACACAAGACCCCACCCAAGAGACGAAAAAATGTCGGTATATTCACTTTTTTGTTTTAATTATTTATTATTTATTTTTCTCTCTGTCTTTCAGTCTCCATTCTCCTTCTCCTCGGAGAGTAGCAAGTAAGCGATATACACATACCGGCCAAATTCTCTGCCTTTCAATAAAGAGCTCTCTCTCTCTGTTTTACTGTCCTTGCTTTTGTTTCTCAGTTTATCTTTTTTATTTACATTTTAGGCACTTCCTTCTAGTATATGTACCAACTTGCCCAACATTCAACACTCTTGATACTCGGTGTTCATCAGCAAACGCACGGGTTCTCTAACAACAGCTCCCGCTGATGATGATGATTAGCCTGTTTATTCTGGCGCACAATCACAAAGGGGAATCGGCCAAGAACAGAGCGGCAGGATCTCATCTCTTTGCAGTAATTCAATAACAATATTTTGTATGTGGTGGCGCATACAAGAACTTTTTTCCCAATTTTAATAGAAATATTTATAGCGCGAAATTACTTTTTTTACCTTTTTCCTACCATATAAAAATCAACGTGTGCACATTCGTTGTATTTCGTTGCGCAACACTGGAATAACCCCTTCGCTAAAAGTTTCCGAGGGGCTCTGTTTAAAGAATGAATGTCGCAGGTAAAATGCACATCTTTCAGTTTCCGAGGGGCTGTGTTTAAAGAATGAATGTCGCAGGTAAAATGCACGTCTTTCACGTGCATGCACTTGCAAAAGAAGTAGAAGTTGGCGCATCTTTTTGCGTCTTCTGCGCTCGCTCCCGCTTCGTTCTAGAGCGACGTACAATTGCCGAGTATCGTTCTGCCCAATTCTCCAGTGGCGACTGTCACGGGTTCTACATGGCGCGCATGTCTCCTTCTGTGTCCCCAGCGAGATCATTCGCCGAGAACGAAAACAGGCAAAAAAACCTCCAGGATCCCAACTCGACGGGCCGTACGCCCGTCAGTGGCTCGCTCTACGTCGGCACTGACTTGGACCGCGAAGAAACGCAGCAGGGTGCCAACGTCATCGGTGACGGCGACTTCCAGAGGTTCATCTTCGGTTTCACTATCGTAGCACAGATGGTGCTACTATGCCACAGCAACGTACTGGCTCTGATCACGGATCCCGTCGACCACTGGTGCAAGCCGCCGCCCGACTACGCCGGCATGTCAGCCGCCCAGTGGAAGAACGTCGGCATCCCTGTTGACGAAGCGGGCCGCTTCAGCCAGTGTAGAGCATACGTGCGCCCCGGTGCCGCCCCTAACGACACGGAGACCATGCCGTGCGACTCCTGGGACTACGACCCGGTCGAGGCGCGTAGGAGCGCCCGCAGCTACTGGGACCTCGTGTGCCAACGCAGCTGGCTTCTACCCCTGGGCAATGGCGTCTTCATGAGTGGCGCGCTCATAGTGGTTCCGTTCATGGGCTATCTGGCTGACACAAAGGGGCGCAAGCCGGTAATCGTGCTGTCGTCATTCGTGCTCCTGGCAAGCGCCATCGCGAGCTGCTTCGCCGACGCGTACCCCGCTTACCTAGCACTAATATTCGTCAACTCGGCCTGCGCCAGCACCGTCCACATTGTCACCGTGATCCTCCTGTTTGAGGTGTCACCCGTGCAGTACCGCACCTTCTACACGGGTCTCAGCAGCTCTCTGGGCGTCGTGCTCGTTGAGTTGCTATTCGTTGTCGTCACCGCCGTCCGCATCGCCTGGTTCCCGCTTCAGCTGCTGATTGTGGCGCCCACCCTGCTGCTTCTATCAGTCACGTTCACCGTCTACGAATCACCCATGTGGCTTCTGGCCATGTCTAGGCTGAAGGAGGCCGAGAGAGTCATCTACATTGCTGCAAAGGTGAATGGCGTGTCCCGAATCCACACCAAGCAGGCCCTCGATCGTATCAAGTTCGAGATGAACAAAGCGAGTGTACCGCAGGAGGCGCTGGCGCCCGCAGCACTGCTGTACCGCGGCTCACTGCGCGGCAGGGCTGCCGTGGTGTGCGTTACCACGTTCATCGTCATGCTGGCCTACTATTCGCTCACCTGGAGCCGTCGACTGGGCGGAGGCAGTAACCTGGTGGTGCGCGTCGTTTACGTGGTGGCCCTTGTTCCCACCTACGGTGCCATGTACGCTGCTCTCAACACCCTGGGTCGCCTGCAGCTTATGCTGCTGCTCTTCGCACTTCTGGGTGGAGTCTCTGGGCTCTACGGTGTCGCCACGTATGCCGAACCGCGGGAAGTAGGGTATGCGCTTGCCATAGCGGCCAAGTTGGTGGCGAGCGCCACAGTTCCCTCCAACTACCTGTACATGGCCGAGTTGTTCCCGTCGTCGGTGCGCAGTGCCGTCATGTGTGGCGCGTACACGTTCGGCCGCGTCGGCGCCGTGTTCGCCTCTGCGCTTGCCCCCGTGAAAGATGTCGGTCGCGAGGACTTGAGCTTCGCGTTCCTGGCGACAGTGGTCTTCGGAGGCCTTGTGGCGTTACTGAGCTTGCCTGAGACGATGGTTGGTGGCGCCGCGGACGTGTCCGTCACCAAGATGGACGGCAACCACAGAGACCTCCTGGACGTCATGCAGAATACGCTGATGCCCAGGTGCAAGAAGAGGAAAACGACACGTAGGCCAGCGAACGTCGCGCCGACAGTGGACCCTGGAGCCCCAGCAACTTGAACGCAACAGCCAGCGTGTGTATAAATTTGAACAGGCACACAAAAGAGGCGAAGAAGAAAAGAGGGGTGGGGGGCGGAATAAACGGAGTCATTCGTGATTTCGTTTCCTCTTCTGAATAAATTGCAACGCATGCATTGCGTATTTACGTGAAGAGCGCTCCATCGTATTTGTCTTCCGAGCCTCACATGTGTGTATTATCCTTCTTAGGAAGTATACCTTACATATTTTGCCCGTTTCGAGTGGCTTTCCAGTTCGTAGCTTTCCAGCAAGTGGTGAAACAGCGTTGCTCATTCGAGGGAACTGCACCTTCTTTATGGCTACGGTATGTATCCTTGTTTAAAACTGAACTGCTGCATCAGTGTATATAGGCAAGTGACTGCTGTGCACTGAAGGGCGCCATGCATCTGATGATGATGATTATTCTCTTGACTTGCTGGCACTCGCCCACAGAGGGAGATCTGCCAAGAACCGGGCGGCGGGATGTTTAAGTTAGTTGGTTGGATATTTAAAAGCATTCAATGGAGAGTCAGTCAAACACAAAAACTGGCAGATCCCACGTACGGAATCGATTATATGCGCAGCACGAATGAGAAATGTTGATATGTCACTTTAAAATTAGCACAACGTTACGAGATGAAGGTATATCATGCCACACATGACTTCCGTATCGTGATTATTATGTTTGGATGTGGTGTTTACCTTCGTCATCTATTCACGTAACGTTATAGCAATTTTAGTATATGTGGAGCTAGCGAAATGGCCACGAGCACGGGATGAGCGTGGTATGTTGTCATGTTCTTACATGACACGTGTGCCAGGAATATGTTTGCTCCAGCCATATAATTCGCATCCATTGACATCACGTAACACCGAATTCAGTATATGCGGAGCTTGGTGGGCGGCATGGTCCACCAAGTCTCCAAAAATCCGGGAGGTCTCAAAAGCAAGGATGCGCTTCGTCTCGCACATGCTTTTGTCACTAGTCGCATCTTGTATGCGACTTCATACCTGCATTTACGGAAGCACGATCAACATTCCTTGGAGGTCACCCTTCACAAAATTGTCAAGAGAGCCATAGGTATCCCTATCACTACTTCTAATGCAAAACTTCTTGCGTTGGGAGTGGTAAACACCTATCGGGAGCTCCAGGAGGCTCACCTAACAAATTACTACACGCGCTTGGCGCAGACCCCGTCAGGCAGACGACTCCTAGATCGTCTACACATTCAGCATGAATTTTACACAGAGGAGCGGGTACGAGTTCCCGAACATGTAAATACGTGATTCATGTTCGACCCCTCTCCACCGATATGTCACCTGAGTCGCATGCTGGCCGTTCTCACAGGTCCCATTAATTTGCGAGGCTATCGCCGGGCTGATTCCAAGGGCCGTTGTATCGGTCCCCCGAACCGCGCCACGAAAGCGTGGACAATTTAGAAGTGGTCCTATTTGGCGCGCCAGCGGACGCCAGCTGTGGCCCAAAGAACAAGTCAGAGTCGAGAGTTGATTAACAAAACAGAACTATATTCTCAATAATGGCAGATCAAAACGATACACAAATATGCACACTCGAAACTAGTTGAATACGATATGTCACCAATCCGACAACGTACTACACAGTACAATCAGCCACACTCGAAACAACGGACACAAACAACAATACGCACTACAATGCAGTCGCATGCATCGAACAACCAAGACACTTAAAGACTAAAGAGTTCAAAAACTTATTCAGTCCAAAGTCCTTGGAACAAAAGTCTGAATGATACTCTTCCGAGAATCACTTACTCAAAGTCCAGCGCTGTTGTCGTTCCGCTGCCCCCGAAGTTTCTCTTCCAGGAAACCTCGCGTCTTCAATTGGACGCTCTCCAAGCACCAAACTTCTTTGCCGGTAGCACGTCGGCTTCTCACACACAGCTGTTGCCACGCGTCTTCGCTCGCTGGCGGTAGACACACACTCTTGTCTGTAGCACGAGTCTTCACCGCTCAGGTGGAAATCCTCTTTTTCTTCTCCTTTGTCACTGAGGACAAAAGGCTTCGCCCACACGGCGGAAAGACCCTACGCACACTTGCGCAAAACTTTCATCTTCTGCCTACGCACACGGACGCGAACTTTCTTCTTCTCCTCCTTTGTCACTGAAGACCAAAGGCTTCGCTGACGACACGGCGGAAACACCCTACGTACTCTGGCGCACAATTCCTTCTTCTCCTGATCTCCCATCTCTGCTGCTTGGTTAAATACCTTCCGCGCTAGATTCCAGAAAGTTCTCATCGTTTCGTCGGCGCGATATGCAGCGAAGGCTGGGGAAAGCGCGAGACAACGGTTCGAGGGCCGTTCGCGACAGATGACGCAACTCTGCATCACCACGCCCCATTCCCTCGAGAACGTTCCAGGGCTTGCTCGGCCGCCGATGTGAGGAGGTTCGTCGGTGAACCTACGCTTTCGAGGGGAGAGGGGCGGTGCACCCAGGGAGTCTTTGGTTGCTTGCTTTCTTCTTTATCGTTCAGCTTGAGGCGTCTCTCTAGCGCTTGGTCGCGAGAATTCGGCGGCGCGCCCTTTTTTGAGCACTTGTTTGTGACAGCAGTCGAGAGGCACGGGCTCTTGCTCTCCGTTGCCGATTCGGCTCTAAACAAAACGTATTTTACATGGATATCGCCGGCCCTTAGCCTAGGGGTTGGTATACGGCCGCCGTGGTCTACTGAGACAGGCAGGTGGATGGTCTGTCCTTCCGCGCAACCAATGCTACCCACGCTGAAAAAATGGCCATAGATGTAGCTATAACACGAGACAAGTTATCAAATTATACTACAAGACTCCAAAGGAGCTTCCCGAAAATTTCAATTGGGACGGATCACACCCCTAGCTGCCAAAATTCTTAAACCTTGTCCGTGAGTACGGTATTTCTCTCCACGTCCAATAATCTGGACTCCTGGCCATCAGGGCCTCGCAGGCAATGAGGTGGCGCACGCTTCCACCCGCGCACTGATTCCCCGGGCTACTGCCTCGCCCACCGATGACCGCTGTGTTCCAGAACAGAATGCTCCTCTCCAACCTATAGAGAGATAATTACCCATTACCGGGACTCCCAACACCATTTTTCTCCACCCTGCAAAGGACTCAGGAAGGTGGATGAAATAATTCTTCTCCAGCTATTTAGCGATACTTTACTGTACATGGCTGGGCTTAAACACCTTGACTCTTCCTTTTTCCTGCCTCTGCCAGTACTGTGTGGAGGTGGCCGACACCTACCACATGGTATGGGCATGCCATCTCAATCCTTCTTTACCCCCAAACCTAAATCCAAAAAGAGAAGACTGGGAGGTGGCCCTGCTCGGTTGCCAAAACCTGGCGGCCCAACGAGCCCTGGTTCAGCGTGCCAGTACAGCGGCCACGACCAATGGGGTCCCTGACTAGGAACTCTACCTAGTATTGCAAGGAGGCTAAACCCCTAGAGGCTGGCCTACTTGACAACCTACGGTTTTTTAGAATAAATGTTTACTACTACTACTACTTCACAAGACGCTGAGTGCGTCTTTCACAAACAGTTACGTCTTTCTAAAGCATATGGGATGGCCTAAGCTGCTCATCCGTGCTGCGCTCTCTACAACTGTGCAGCTCGACCTAGTGATGGCATACTGGGTGCAGCCCAAAATGTAAACATATGCGTTTCTCACGACGCGAGTTGTAGCAGCGACCATAAACTGGGGCTTTACGCAAGCAAAAACCAGATATTCTCATTTTCTTACCTATACGTTGCTGCAGAAGTATTCGGTGCTGATAAAGTGCGCGTGGCTCAGTTTCATCAGTGATGTGACCGCTCAACTTCACTATCCATTCTTTTTTTCCTCGCTTCATCTCTTGGGAAGGAATTGAGGCTGACTGCCACCGATGCTTTTTTGTACACTGTGGCCCGCTGCACATGCGTTCGCTTTTGAAGCCTTTAAGTTTAGGCATTTCGTGGCCACGATGATGACTCGAACAACACAAAGCAAATGCACCCAGGAGCGCCGCCGCCCCAGCGACTTTGAAAAAATGCCGCCGGTGGACGCGGGGCGGCGTGACACTCAACGAACGAAACTTGCGAGTAGAACCACCCGGTTCTGAGGCTGTCGGCGAAGAGGCTCGGGGAGTGGCCGTCAATATCGAAAGAATTGAGTGAGGCTGCCCGGACTTGCCGCAACCTGTCACAGCAGTTCCTGGGTAGACTACAGCTCCTCCGCTTCGAGAACGTATGCAGCCCGCACCACAGTAAAGACGCCGTTGATGAGTTAGGCGGAGCCTAACTGAGCCTAAGAATGCATAATTTCCACTTACGTCACATCGTGGATCTCTGGGATACGGTCTCGGCACGCGCCGCCATGGCCGAGCACATAGCAGCAGAGTGAGCAGAAGACACCAAGTGAAGCTGTGCTCCACTCACATTTCTCGTAAACGCGGTACGTCGCAATGTTGATTTGTGTGGTATTTGGCTGCCACGCGCGACGCAAGTGCGAACCACACCGATATGGACGTGACGTGAGAATGTTTTAACGCGATAGCGTGAGAGTGCTCGTGTCGCAGAAAATCCGCCACCGGCGTCGGCCCTGTTGGTAGTGAGTGAAAAATCGTCTGTGCGTCTGTGACCGAGAAATCACGTTATCGAGATTGCCGCGGGAGGCCACTACTTGTCCACGCGTGCGCGCACGCTCACACTGAACAATCCGCGCTTCGAAGAAAAAAAAAGTGCTCAAGGTCACGGGGTGCGGTAGTTTCTTGCCTTGCCACCCCTGCCTTCTTAGCTTCCAGCGCTTTCGTCGGGACGAGAGAAGAGATAATGCAATCGCAGCATGCAAGAAACCTTTCTAACTCCACTCGCTCTGGACGAATTTCTAAAATTTTGCTTGCCCAAGGTATTCAAATACCAGTGCGACCGCACAAAAGAGTTGTCTGAGAGGCGAAGAAGGGGCTTGCGCGCATCAATCGGAAGGACCTCGAGACACTGAACAATGTTCGCGGGCATGGACGTCACTTCTTAACACGCAAGTTATGTTCCAGATCTCCTCACATTTTCGCTCAGTGAATCGCCGCGGATCGCTTCGTCAAGCGGGAAGTAAATTTTTTTCGAAGGGAGGTGCATCGCATTGAACACGGCAAACGCACTTTGCTCTTCAGAAAGGCCCGCTAACCTCTTCGATGACACGAACCCTAACCGGGTGCCGAACACGTTGTTGGGCCATGCATGGTTGTCCGGAACAGCCAGCACCGAAATCTGCACCGTTTGAGTGCCGTAAAATGAGGACGGCGACAAGCGCCGCTGTATAGGTGACTGATGCCAAG
Source organism: Rhipicephalus microplus (assembly GCF_043290135.1). Taxonomy (NCBI): domain Eukaryota; kingdom Metazoa; phylum Arthropoda; class Arachnida; order Ixodida; family Ixodidae; genus Rhipicephalus; species Rhipicephalus microplus. Next base: position 130,759,303 of record NC_134700.1, read on the forward strand.
CTGCTTCACATAGTGCTTGCGTCGCCATGAACGGGGCTGACACGGAGGATCCGCGTTCCCCAGCCAGCACTACTACTCCAGGCTGCTGTTTTACAGTGGTAAATGCGGAGCGCACTAAAACTCACCTGACTAAGTACGACGACACGCTGAGAAGGCAACTTCTTGGCTGTGATGTACCGGACCCATCCGCTAGTGAAATAATTTTGAGGGTCTAGTGACTTATACGCTTTAATCTGGTCAAGAGAAACCCGAGATAAACGTGACAAACCACCAGAGGAACGTGCCCAGACCTCGTATTTGCCAACTTCTGGCTAGATGCAAAACCAGAAAGCGGTAATAATAAAGGCAAAACAAAATTTACAGCTAAACACAACATACCCGTTCTCACCAATAAACATTGTATATAACTGTACAGCACTTGCAACTCATTTACGTGCGGGAGTGGTCAATGTCAAGGGTTATTTTCGGTAACACTGAACAATCCTACTGCTTCGTCTACTCATCATTATTCACTTCGTTGATACGCCGTCACTTTTTTTTCGGCAAAGTAATCTCACCATTGTACTCATGATATCCTTGAGCTGGCCAAGATGATGAGGCAGTTTATCCGACAGTGCTCGTTCTGCAAGCGACACGATGTGATGAGGTCGCACCTTACATGCTGGAAGTGGCGTGGCTGGGAATATATAGCGCCTTTGCGGTCACGAGCAAGACGGTCCCCTGCCGATTCCTTTGACGCAGCCAAAGCACTTTTCCTAGAAAGTGTGACCTGGAGGTGGACGTTTTTTTTTTAATGGCAAACGAAGTTTTTCCACAAAAAACACCTATGTTATGTCAATTATGTCTTTTCACTCTTTTAAGACCTCTTACGGACAATAGTCCCCACATAAATGCAGAGAAATTTTAGTTAGGGGAGGGGTGGAGGTGAGAGCAATAGAATGGGGAGCGGTTATATCCGCGGCATTCTTTTCAAATGTAGATGACCTTATGTGTCATTTTAGAATACGAAAAGCATACCCAAGCGTTGCGGACTTGTCTGGGCAAAATGAAGTTGGTTCTGTTTCCGACACTGATGTTTAGTGGGGCATGTTTCATATCAGCGTGTTGGGGCAGCTAGTTGGAAATAAAAACGTCCTTGCCAGTAGGATAACGATTTCAGCATCTGTACGCTGTAGGTGCCACACTTTTCTTCCATTGTTGAAAGAGATACAAACAGCAGGTATCATCGATTCCTCTGCTACTAAAGACAATTAATTCTAGTTTGCTTTTACAGACCCTCACTGCACGCGCAAGCCTTTGTCTTTACTGCGGCTTCTTTGTTACGCTCAGAATGTTGCTCTATATAGTCCGCTTATTGTCTGTGGCGGCTTTCGAAAAAACGTTCACGGGTGTCGCAACGGATACGCGAAATACGATGGTGAAAGCGCGTGATTGTCCGTAGTGGACACTAACGCGCTCTGTCCCGCTTTCGTTCAACAAAACAAACATCAACTTGAAGAGGCAGTGTGTATACCGTAAACACAAGATGTATTGCTGGTTGGTGTTTGAAGGCCGATCTCTCTGCATGAGGATAAAGACGTATAGGAGCAAGCATTTGCCATATCTTCTGGGGCTGCACAAGTCCGTAGGCAGACCAAACGTGGAATGCCGGAAAATCACGCATCAACACATGTGGAAGGTGTTCGCCCTTCAGAGGCTCCGAGTTTTACACTTTATTTAAACGGCGGGGATATACACACTGCGAGAGCACTGAACTCCGTCTGATAGGCATGAAGTAAAGAAAAGGTCTTCAGTTCAGGTCGTCCCAGCTTTTTCTGCTCTCATAATCTTCTTGATTCATTGACCCAGCCAGAAACGCGCAAATGCACAACAGCTGCATGCAAATTGTTTACTCTTAAGGAAGCCGCTCATAGAAAAAACACACAAAATACACAGAATAGTGCAACCAACTTGTGTTCAACAATTAGCACCTTTTAGACAACAGGAAGTCCACCAGCTGAATTTTCAAATGACTTTCAAATAAAAGCATCATCATCAGTCTTACTACGCCCACTGCAGGTCAAAAGCCTCTCCCACAATCCTCTAATCAACCCGGTCTTGTGCTTTCTGTTGCCACGTTATTCGTCCAAAATTTTTGAACTCATCGGTTCACATAACTTTCTGTCCCCCCTTCGTGCGTATGCCTCCTCTGGGAATTCATTCAGTTACCCTTAAGGACTTGTGGTTATCTTGCCTACGTGCTATGTGCCCGGTCCATTTCTTCTTCTTGATTTCAACTATGATATCCATAACCCCGGTTTGTTGCCTGGCCCACTCTGCCCTTTTCTTAACTGTCGCTTAAGTTTACACGTATCAGTTTCCTTTCCGTCGCTCGCTGTGTCGTCCTCAATTAAAGCTGAACCCTCTTTGTAAGCTTCCATACAGCTTTCTGCTCCACATAAGTAGGTACTGGCAAGATGCAGCTGTAATATACCTCCCTCTTGAAGGTTAGTGGCAGATTACCAATCATGATTTAAGAATGCCCGTCGAATGTCATTCATCCCATCCTTATTCTTCAAGTTATTTCACTCTCATGGTTCTCTTGCGTGGTTGCTACCTATTCTATGCAGACATATTCCTTTACGACTTCTAGCGTCTCTCCACCCATCCGAAAGTGCTGTTTTCTGCGAGACTGTAGCACATTACTTTAGTTTTGTGCAAAACAGTAACATGGCAAATGGCCCACTGGAATTTCCACATAACGTAATCAGGAGATAAAACACGCAAGCAAGATGGATGCGGAGGCGCTGACGTTCGACACACCGCAGGAGTCTGCGGAAACGAGCCACGAAATTACCCCCCTTCCCCCGGGCCTCCCCACGAGACGTTACCGTCGACTAGCAGTGCCAAGCCGCAAAAAAAAAAAACGTGTGCCTTTCATCATTGGCCTGTGTAACCTCGACGCCATCACACCACCACCACTTTGCGAAAGGTGGTGAATACACTGATGCTTTTGCCTCATGGCACGTGTTTTTCGTGAGGTCGTGAGGCAAAAACTACTTCACAGGAAGCGCAAGCACCCACATGAAGTACTTGCTTGTCGGCTGAAGAGATGTGTAGATTATTGGCAGAGGAAGGGCAGGGAATAAATTGATAGAAACTTGGTCGCTACGGGCTTAAATACGTGATAAAAATAGGTGTTTGCATGAGCAATACATAACACTAAAATATTGTTCCAGATTGAAAAATATCAAACCACATCATTCTAAAGAGAAAAAAAGACAGGCTAGGCGCGTAACCACCGCCTTGTTCAAACATAGGTGCCAATAAGGATCATCAGCATTATCGCCACCATCTTGGCAGACATTTGCTATTATCTTACACTTTTGCTGCATGTCCGTCTTCCAAATGCACCACATCATCTAGATTACCCGCTAACAGATCCTCTTAGACGGATTTTCACAATGCACGCAATTATCACGATTTTATTTTTCTATGTACGGGCTCTTTGATGAACTGACAGCCCCGGTCCCCGTGTTTCGAAAGGATTTTCTAAGAAACCTGAGCTTTGTTGAAATGCTTGGTCAGTGCACCGCACATCATCTATAGTTGCATGAATTTGATGTTTTGCCCAACATACTCACGACGGCAGTGCAGTCTTCGTGTACAAATCTGAGGCGAATAACGCGAAGATGACTAAAAACAAATACACAAATGTGCCTTTGGCCTCAGAACATGCTAAGCCAGCAAGCTGAGATATCCGTGCAAACACCGCGAACAGCTTGTTTTGCGTTTAGTGGCTGTTTGCGAGGATGCAAATAATCTCCAACAGTTTGCCCTTCCATTCAAATGATTCAAGGACATAATGTAGGAATTCTCTTGTCCAGCAGTATTAGAGATTTGAAAACCTTTAAACTTCTATAGAGTGCTCTGAGGGAAAACATAGTAACTCAAATGATTAAGCTTTGTGTATAATGACAATTTCGTATTTGGCCTGATAACAAGCAATGTGTATCAATTGAAATCATTCATTCGTGGGTGTGACGCCACTGTCGTTCTTTAAGATGTCACCGCAAGGTTGAGAAAAAGCGCATACTGTGAGCCTAATGAGTGTCCGAAGTTTGCTTCAATGAAAAAGCAATGCGTAGCTTCGCACCGCAGTGCCCAGCTGCTACTCCACAGTGCCACTTATTCAAATCTGTAATCAAGGGCGCGAGAAATTGGCATAGCCGGAGGTTTCTGTGCAATAGCAGTGCTGACTCTACAACTGTAGGCATTCGCGCAAAGAGGAGGAGGCAGTGGCGTAGCCAAAGGTGGCACATTAGGTCAGTGCCTCCCCTGGCCCTCCCCCCATTTCGTTTTCGCTCAGGATTCGAGGTAGTCCAATGGGCCCGCAACGCAGCTGACTTGGTCTTCCTGTTCGGACGTGGGAGCGGCCCGCAACGTGCTCAAGCGCGTTCCGAAGGACCTAATAAAGTTGATCCATCCACAGCAAAACGTTACCATTTCAAAGAGGTTCCCCTCCCCCTACCCGAAATCAAGAAGAAGCCCACCCTCGAATGCCCCAACACCTAATATTTCAAAGACAGCTTTTGTAACGCTACTCGAGCAGCCACTAAGCTGAAGGGATATCTCACGCTTTTGAAGACACTCTATATTTACATACAGCGACCGTGATCGCGGGATCAAATTATCCAACACGGTGTCTTTAAAGGCAGCGCATGTATACCCCCCTTTTTGCTTATTGTCGCGCTTTCTCTAGTCACAGCGGGCTCTAAAAAAAAGAGATATTTTCTTTCACGTTTTATCTTCCGTTTTGGTCACCCACGTGCGCCTTCGCAAAAGATTTCCTTTTACTTCGACTTGGTATTTCCTCAGTGATGCGTACTCCAACTGGCGATTTTAGTGAACACCTGCGCTTTCGCTTAACCAAGCCGCTATCCTTTTATGCGAGCTTTCTCGTGAAAAGAAGTGCCCACAACGGACTGAATAAACGGGCCGCTGAGGCAGCTGCGAGTGAAATCGCACGCTTTTTTGTTGTTGTTTTTTTTAGCTGCAAAGCACAGAGGCCTGTACACACTGGGATCTCTCACTAACGAATAGCTCGTCGGGCCAACTCTGACGCGCTTAACATCCGCTCTTTTACCTCCACTCTCCCCTTATCCTTGTCCCCACGCGTGTGTACTCTTTCAAGCGAGGCCATTTTTAAGAAGAAGCAATTTTCGCTGTTCTTTTGATCCAATCTGCAGCCCTTGCCCGGGAAATTCCTTTGAAGATTGACGCCACCTACGCCAACGAAGTAAGCGCACGAGTTGTGTCAATCGCTCCTACGCTATTTGGAAGTTATTCGTTCTTCAGGCGTGAACTCTGCATAAAATTGTACTGGGCAATCATTTCAGGAGCACGCAGTGACCAGCAGCAATTTATAGCGGTGGAGTTGCAGAAGCACTTTTAATTACCTGCACCTCTTCCTTTTTTTTTTTCCTCATTGCTACAAAAGCTGCCTTATATGAACACGCATCTGTCAGTGAGCCTATACCTGGGGTTTTATGTCTCCAGCGCAATATATGATTATCAGAGACATCGTAGTGGAAGACTCCGGACATTTCTCCCAACTGGCGTTGTTTAAAGAATGTTCTTCAGTGGACTGACAAGGCTCAGTACACGGGCTTCAACATTTCGCCTGCATGGAGCTGCGATCGCCGCATCCGGGTTCAGACCCGCGACCTTCGGTTCAGCAGCCAAGCACCGTAACCCAGGACCCATACACGGTGGACGTCGAAGTACCAGCCGTGCAATATCAACGCTGTCTTTTTCTACCAGCATGACAGTCGATTGATTTATCACTGCCTTCACAACACATGTGGGTCCTCTTCTTTTCTTTCTGTTTGGCTTGCTCCTCTAAGTATTGTCAGCGTTTGTGTCATTTTTCGTGAGGTTGACACGCGTTCAACGTACATCTTAAAACTTCACAATTTTCGAGACATCTGTGCTCTACCAGAGGCGTAAATATGGAGAGTGGAGGGGCTACCGTTTAATCAGTTGACAGAGGGGGTAGTCACTCCCTGTTCTTATGGCGGCGCCCAGGGAGCCTTCGTTGACAATTGAGAGGGTAGAGTGGCCTCCGTTTTATTAACGGACTTCATGGAGGCAGCTAAGTGGGGGCCGCTTAAATGTATTGAATCTTTTGGCTGTCGCAAAACCGATTGTCGACCGAAGGTGCCACCGGGTTCTGGAGAACCAAGATAAGTGATTGCCAGAACTTGATGGCGCGATTCGAGGCGTGGGATTCAGGCAGGCCCAGTTCTGGAGAAAAAAAAAAAGAACAGGGCCCGTGTTTTATGGTGGCCAGGGTGTGAAGTCTGGGTTGTTTTGAATCGCAGTGTTATGGCTACATTCATTTATCTTTTTTTTTATGATAGTGGCGAGCAAATACCCTTGATGTTTGATTCAAATAACTGTTTGCTTGCCGCCTTTACAAAGAAAAGCCGGGGACCACTGACAGGGTTTTGTGAGAAGCGCTTCATAGCCTGAATTTAACTTTTGGATTCGTTGCGGGCTTGTATACTATGCGTGCTTGGCCAACAAAGTTGACGGGAGGGGGGCATTACTGTCAATCTTGAAAGGGCAGAAAGGGGCCTAGTGTTTTGTCTTGACAAATTCGTGTCAGGGTATTCGACATTTAGGTGAATGAGATTTTCTCACGTAATGTTTTTTATTAGAGCGACTGTTTAACGGTGTCCGAGAACCTGTAGACACGTATTGCACCAGGAAATTAAATCCTAAGCCACTCGCTCGCTGGATTCCGTGCCGACCGGTTGTGACCTCAGGATCTCCGACGTCAGCGTAGCTCTGACTTACTGGACTTGTTCTACGCCATTTTCTGACGCCGATAAGAGCTCTCGCAATTGGTGCCCCGTCCTCGGACTCCTGTGACCACGTTTCCATCTTTCCTATATCTCATATCCCTCATATGTACTCGCTCGCTGTCCTAGCGCATCTATATTTATATATACCTGTAATCCTATCCCTCCTCACCCCCATCCTTTGTGACCTACTGTTGCGGTGTCGCACCATGATGCAGACAGATACGGGACTCACTTTTCTCTTCTTTTCCCTCTTATAACCACTTCTAAATCCTAAGGATCATATGCGGACGGAATCGAGCTGTCTTCGTCAACCATGTCGTTTATTAAAATTGCGCGTCACTACAGATCGGGGCGGGGCAGCGCAATGAGTTTTGACTTTCCCGCTTTCATTTCACGTAGCATTGTTCTATAATACGTAGAACTGACCACCGATCTGATTGAATATTCTACGTTACTGAGCTTCCGGTGTACAGACAGCATCGCCTGCCTGTGTTACATCATGCTTCGTGTTGACGTGAGCTGGCAGAAGCGTAAATCTTGTGGTTTCTTTTCTCGGACACCATGAATTGCCCTAGATGAGTTGTGTGTCAGCTAGGGCAATTCAGGGACTTAATTGCCCTAGGGACTGGTGGCTTGTAAGCAGGGACGTCGTCTAAATCATGTAAGGCTCATATAGAGCAGAGTCCCTTCAGCTCCTCGGTGCTGTGTGCGTCGGTCTATCGGCGTACATGAAAATAAAACAAGCATTCAGGGCTGGTAGTGCTGGAACTTAGAGTTATCGTACGTGCTACCTTTAAGTAGAATATACAGTAACTGTATTGTGCCGCATCTCATGGCCTGCCCTGGCGGAGCTTATCTGAACTACACCGCACAGTCGTCTCCGTTGCCAGATGACGTGCCGGTCCCGCTGCCAGTAGTGAGGATACATGAGTGCGCACTCGTGTTCAGAAGGGTCTCACATATGGGCCCCCTAAAACCCTAGCTGCCAGTGCTGACTGCGGAGCTCCCATAGAGAGCAGCGCTGCACAACGACTCGTGTGTGCTGTTGTCGACAGCTACGGATGTGCGTTCGGCGAGTTAAAGGTGTACCGACACGACATTTTCCATTCGAGATAGCCTGCGCGCTCAACTTGCATGAACATGCGTACATCATCTGCGAAGTATCAATAGCAAACATAACTTGGAAGATATTTTGCATGAATTTTTAAGTTTGCATGCGCGGTCGAATACCGCCCCCTATACCGCAAGAATACCGCAAGAGAGACTTGTGATGATCTCCCCCCCCCCACACTGCCCTTTTTTTTTTTGCCGCGTTTTCTCCAGCCAACTACTTCGTGGCTGCGACTCGCGAGTCCGTAGCCGCGGCTTACTGCTGCCCCGTTTTCTCAATATAACGGACTTCTTGATGCGTACCGTGTGGGAGTGAAGTGCGCCACCACTCTGAGCACTGACGTAGTCGAGCGCTGCACACGCTAAGTGGTGATTGTGCACCCGGTGGCTTGTCGTTTTTGGAGTTCTCTCAAGCAGGAACTGAGGCAGGCCGGTAATTAGGAGCACATTTTAAATTATCTGTCACACGTGGTTCCCTACACCACAGAATTGCCTCGTCTTGCGGGAAGCTGGCTAGATGCAAGATGTTGCGCATAAGTTATGGTGCGAATAATTGAAGATGTTACCTAAACACCGGCAAATTTTCAAAAAACTATTTCGTGGTCACTCTAATGTTTTCTTGTAGAAATAACCCATGTATTTTTTTTTCAACTTATACTAAGCTGATTTGAAATTTAAACATTTTGCTAATGCAGGAGCCAATACCTGTCCGCCATCTAAAATATATGACCAAAGGTTGGGGCTTCACACATTTTCAACCTTTGAAAAAAAAAGCCTTGAGAACAGAGAGTAATTCTACTACAGCTTTTTGGTGCGTATATTGACGACTAGCTGGGATTTACATTTCCTTGCTTCCGTGTCTTGAATCGAATCCTTGAAAACAGGAGAAAAAAAGTTGTGGAGGATGCTTAGAATTAACTTTCTAAGAATGTGCAGTCGGAAGCCTATATAGTTGAGCCCACGCCAATGTGGAGTGAAGCTCTGAGCCTGCAACGTGATCTACATGGGGAGTTTTGAAAATGCGACAGCAGAGCGAGAATCCACGGCCTTATTAGCAGAAGCAACCGAAACGGGGCCCAACGCTGACTAGAAGCGGACGTGATTCGCGCGTCTCTGCCCGTCTGCCGCATTTTTACCGTGCGTGCTTGGCACAGCCGTCACCGCAGAACATCGTTGCCTACTGCGCTACCACCATCGTTGCTCCCACACGAAAGCCTTAAGACGATGTGAACGAAGTATACGCGCAGATCGAGGAATCCCGTTCTTCTTTATTTTAACACGGAAGTGTTACATGCCGGGGTCCACCAATATTTCAGTGACGCGTTTGCGTCACGGAAATGACGTCTAAAATACGCACAATGAGTACACAAAGAAAGTTCCGATAGCAGGATTCAAACTCATGACCTCAGGGTCCACGACATATGATTCCGGGCACGCTATCCAATGCGCCACAGTCTATTTTTTTTCTGAATTTTCTGTTAGAGCACGCGTTTTATTTTGCGATTTCATTACTGTCATACTGATAGTCACACCATCGGCCACATCTCACAGTCTCTGTCAGTGCGTACCCTCATAGTGTGCTCAAACAAATAGGTTAAAAGTAAATTCTTCTTTTCTATGCAGAGCCATACTGTGAAAGCTGCCGCGAGTTTGTGAACGAGCCCATGATGGTGTGGTGACTTCTTTTGTTGATTCTAACACAACGATTTCTTTCAGCCCTCAGGATATCATATTCCTGGTGCTAATAACACAGGCGGCTAAAGTGTCATGCGAATGACTGGTGAAGTCGAAACAGAGCCCTGAAGTGGATTCTTAACATTATTCTATTGAGTAAGAGGCTTGCGACGTTTCATTCACCAAGAGAACGCTACTGTGCGCACAATTTACTTGCATTTTATTTAACGAGCCCAACACTTTCAACCCATTTTTTCGCAGTCATTTCTTTTCGCAGTCCTTGATGCTGGTACCACCTCTAAAGCAACCGTGTACGTCGCTGGAATGCACGTACACACTTTTCAGCCCATTAGCGGACGGGAGAGGACACCTCCACCGTACATTCCTGGTGCACTGGATCCACCGTAATAGCCTTGGTTGCCAAGACCTGAGAATCCACCACCGCCGTACCAGCTGCTAGAGCCGCCATACCAGCCTGGGTTATAACCACCGGAGCCACCATACCAGCCTGGGTTATAACCACCAGAGCCGCCATACCAGCCCGGGTTATAGCCACCGGAGCCACCATACCAGCCTGGGTTATAACCACCGGAGCCGCCATACCAGCCTGGGTTAGAGCCACCGGAGCCACCAAACCAGCTTGGGTAACCGGAACCACCGTACCAGCCGTTGTTCACAAAGCCACTGTAGTCATCAAACCAGCTTGGGTAGCCGGAACCACCATACCATCCCGTGTTTCCAAAGCCAGTGGAGCCACCATACCAGCCTGGGTTTTCTAAACCGCTGGGCACGCCGTATATGCTGGCTCCCCCATAGCTCCCAATGCCAACGTTTCCGTTCTGGGCCTCCGAAAAGGCTATTGCAAGGTAGGTCGTGAACAGAGAGAGCTGGAAAGATACGAAGTGCACTGCTGTGTAAAACATTGCGGTCAACGAATACACACTAATGGCAACTCCACGGATGTTTTAGACATTAACCGGTGAAACATTACCCTAAATTTGTCTAAATCCACCAAAACAGAGCAGTAAAAGTCGTTGATGGGTAATTAAACAAGTATAGGTGCTATACCTAGCAATTTGGAAAACTTACCAGGTATCTTCAGCCATATGGTGCAAAAAGTAAGAAACATGAATAAATAGCTACAAAAAAGTATAGTTGTCGGACATAGTTCTTATGTGGTTGGCTGTAAAACGTAGCGTTAATGGAATATGAAAACACCACCTCCACGTTCTTTGTATTGGTAATTCTGAAATTCTTACGCATTACACTGTCCAGGACGACTTTTCGGTTTTCTTCGTCCAATACATACATACAGAGCCATGCGCAAACTCTGGGAACACCTCCTATGAGGTTATTCGTGACAAAAAGAAATTTCATAGAATTCTCGCGTCAAGCACAACTCTTTCATTGTATCACAGCGTATCCATAAATTGACTAGTGCGTGCAAGTCTTCAATGCTGAATCCATTTAGCCCAGGCCTCGTTGGCGTTCATTTTATTTTGGTATTGAATCATGAGCCTCGAAAAGTGTAACGAAAGGTCAGCCAAAAATGTGGAGCTCACTTATACTCACTCATTAAATACATTTGGCCCTGCAGGAAACCACTCAGACTCAGATGCATTAGAATTTTCCTCCACTGGACTAACTCGGGCTCAGACTCAAGCTGGTAACCACACAGACTGATCTTACCAGGGCCTTCATGTTTCTTCAATTTTGGCTGATGGACCCGACGTCAAGGGGTAACCCGAAGGAGACGATGATCTGCTGATCTTGAGTGCACCGACCGCGGTTATACTCGTGCGTGTGCGCGCACGCTGTGCGGACGCTCGCAGTCCTCTTAAACGCGCTCAGTCGCCCAGGTGCGCCATTAGCGCGCACAGCTAGGCACAGTGGGGACCTGTCCTACGATGAAAGCGCAATAACCGGGAGCGTTTATTTTTATTTGCACCACATACACCCTCCCTTGCCCCCCTCCCAACTCCGCCTACCCTTAACTTCAATCTTGTTTTTTCGGTGGCGTTTCTTTTTTCTGCTCCCTCCACACAAGAGACGGGCATCCGAATCCTTAAAAACACGCCGGGCAGCTCGTCGAAAAGAAAACCTCGAGTTTGTGCGTTGAACAAGACGGTTCGCGAAAAGTGACCCGGTTAAATAGGAAAGCTACCAGGAACTAGGCTGTTCCTACACGCTCCTGAGAGCTTCTTTCGCCTTGCTGAGCAACGCACGCCTCGCTCTCCGTGCCTTAAAAACACCTCGAAATATAATAAAAATTTTTGAATAGAAAGAAAACACACTCTTTCATGCCCTTAGCGATACGAACGTATACGGGATAATCCTTTGAAAATGTAATTACCCCGCACATCAAGCAGGACTCTGAGATTCGTGAATACACGGATGCACGTATTTTCAGCTGCGGTGCGGATAACCTCTGTCGCCCTCGCACGGCACCGTGACCTATTGAGACGAAATGCATTGCCATTGGTTCAGAGGAACTCCGCTGGAGCGTGTGATGGCTACAGGAAACGTGTCGACAGTATTAACAAGCAGCTGAGAATGAATTTCTACAAAGCAGTGTACAATAAACTGAACTTGAGATAAAGACATATATCTCAATGGCACCGCCCCTACCCCTCACTCGCCTTCACAAAATTTGTGAATTAGCTACAGCAGCAGACTTTTGCACATGCATTTGTAATTTTCTCGATGCACTAGGCAAATTACAAACCTACCTCAGTGACTATTAGCTTTGCACAAAGTATGCGCTCATACTTCGTTTGCTAATAAAAAGGAAAACTAAACTAGGCATATGTCCCGTCATGGCGGTCAAGTGGTTAAGGTACTCAGCTGCTGACGCGCCAGTCACGGGATCGAATTCCGGCTGCGGCAGCTGCATTTTAGATGGAGGTGAAAATACTGAGGCCCGTGTGCTCAGATTTGGGTGCACGTTAAAGAACCTTAGGTGGTCGAAGTTTTCAGGTTCGATGTACCAGTCTACAACTCCAACGTTACGAAATTTCGCATTCATTATTTTGCCCAGCATTGTGAGGTACACAATAGCAACATCACGGCGCGCGTTACTGCGAGCGTTCAGACTTCAATTTCAGTTTCCAGCGGGAAATTCAGTGAACTCCGTATAAATGGGAAGCATCCGTAGGGGAGCGCACTATGGTGGCATTTTCAATAAAAGTGGTGGGTGGGGGAGGGAGGTGGCCATTTTTGCCTCCGCTTTTACTCAAATGGACCTTTCTTGTTGTTGTTTAAAATACAGGGTTATGGCTACGCATGTTGTTTTTTTTTTCAACATAAAATTACTTTATGTCAGGGTTCACCACGGCTCCACTGACGTAATTCCGTCAAGGAAGTGACGTTCAAAAGTTTATACAAAGAGACTGCAAAGAAGAAAAGGAAACAAAAGGCAAACATTATTGTGCGGAATTGATCCAGCCACTTCTTGATCCTCTGTGCACGGCGCTACAGCAACTACGCCACGGAGCTTACGTTGTCTGGAGTGCGAACGGCAAGCCGTTTATACAAACCCTACACTGTTTGGCAGTCTTCAAAGCTTCCAAACTATAGCCTGTTTTCGTCACCAGTGGCGAGATGGCGTGACGGCCTCGCGTAAGGCAAAGGAGAATCGAGACAACACTACAAAAGCTTCGGAAGGTTGAGAACCAAATGGGCCGAATGGTCCGATGCGTGTACAACAAGAGAGGTCGATTACGAAGCAAGCATGCGGTGCAGCTAGCTCATGCCTTCGTAATTAGCCGCATTTTATACTTGGTCCCCTATCTCTACTTACGGAAGCATGATACTGAAAATGTCAAGGCATTCATTCACAAAGTGATAAAGAGGGCCTTTTGCCTACCTGTCGCTACTTCTTACGCGAGACTTCTTGCGTTGGGAGTTGTGAACACATTTCAGAAGCTCAGGGATGCACACCCACACACATGTCTAACCCAGACGAAATCGGGACGGCATCTGCTGAACTGGCTTCACTTTAACACGACTTCCAAGCTCAGGAGCGGGTCCTAGTGCCTGAACTCAGGAAAAGCACCGTCGGAGTTTCACACCTCCCTACAAATATGGATAAAGAAGACTACAGTGGTCGTCGCCAGGCGAGAGCAGACGCTTTGCAACGTCACTATGGCAATAAACACGGAGTTTTTTACGTGGATGTGGCTGGTCCTGACGGCGGGGTGTGGTATACGGCAGCAGTAATTCACGAGCACGAGGAAAAGCGAGAAGATGGACTCGTCTTAAAATTCCAAAGGTCCTGGCACTACAAAAGCGGAAGAGATAGCTATTCATTTTTTCATTTTATTTTATTTCAAGTTCTCTTATTACATGAAAATACACAACACTGGTTAGACCCATAGCCACTGGCTAGTAGGGGGTCTAAATAAATATGCATTTAAAGGAACAGATTGTGTTAACAAAGCAGATATTTTATAAGACACTTCAATCATACAAGAAAAAAAAATCGAAACAAAATATAAGAAGGAAACATATTTGTGATAAGTCATTTGCAGTATCTTGCAGCATTGTTCCATGCAAACAACGGATTGTATGTATACAATACATCAAATACATAAAAGTATGTATACGATGTCAAGTATGATTTTGTTAGACATATAATCTATATATAACGAAGAGGAGATTACAACGAAGTGTGTGTTAGTGTACCTGTTCATTTTTCTGCAGAAAGTATTTTTTAAGAGCACAGGCAAAACTTTTCCTTTCTTTTATTTGGCATGGTATATCATTCCAGACCTTTACTCCAGCAAATTGTAGCAATCGTTTGCCATAAACATTGTTAGTAGGCGGAAGATTGAAATTATGTAATGTGGCACGTCTGGTAAGGCGGCAAGAAGATGAAAATACTGATATATGAAAGGGCAGGTTATAAGAAATAACATTATGGACGGTAAGTGCAATTTTTTGCTGTCGTAAATTATCGAATGGTATGATTTCCATATTACGAAACAATGGCGTGCTGTGTTGATCATATCTAGCATTGTTTATTATTCGAAGTGCTCGCTTTTGTAGTATACGTAAGGGTTCTAAATATGTTTTAAAAGTCCATCCCCATGAATCTATGCAATATGTTAGGTGACAATGAAAAAATGTGAAATAGAGAATTCAGAGAATACTACTTTTAAAATAATTTCTAGCGGTTAATAATGTACTGCATCCAGATCCCAGTTTAGCGCATACAGAGATAATGTGACTTTGCCAGTTTAGCTGGCTATCGAGAATTACACCCAGATATTTGAATTCTTTCGTCTTCTCAAGCACGCAGTTATTTATTGTAATGCAAAGGGACTCATTACTTATATCTCGATAACGGGAGTGGAAAATAGTGTATTTAGTTTTCTTTGCATTCAGTGTTAGTTTGTTCGCTAAAAACACTGACAAACATTTTTAGTTCTGCATTACTTTTATGCTCGAGATCCCTTATATTGTCTGCAGTAACAATAACGGCTGTATCATCAGCGTACATTAGCATCTCCGCCGATGTCAATATTGTCACAGGTAATGGGTATGAGCCATCCACTGTAGGTGGAATGCTTGGGAAGTGAAGAAAGAAGAGGGCTTTTGCGTCCTGGTCTGAGGGCAAGCAAGACGCCGTTTCGTCGCTGTCTGTAATTACGTTCGTGGCACTGGTGGAGGTGCTGGGTAAATGCGCCTCGGCTGCAGATTTTCAGCCGACACACCGAGCTACTTGGAGACAGCTACAGCTCCCACGGCAAGAAGCAGTCGCCGCCTGCGAGGACTATCTCCCGAGTACCGTCCCCTCTCTCAAGACGAGATGACTACTTCAACTAACAACCAGGCGAGTCAAACCAACGACGCCTATTCTTTTCTCCCGCATGTTTTTCATGCGCCGCAAACACCACGCTCATTTCACGGAGACATTTACGAAGATGTTGACGACTGGCTTGACCACTTCAATCGAGTTGCCAACATCAACGAATGGGATGAAGCTCGCAAGCTGCGGAGAGTTTACTTTGCGTTAGAAGACTCTGCGAAAACGTGGTACGAGAATCACGAGGGTTTCTTTGCGACGTGGCATGAGTTCAGCCGACAGTTTCGTGATGCGTACCGCAGCACTGAAAGGAAAGAGAGAGCGGAGCAGGCAATCTCGTCTCGGAACCAACGACCCAACGAGAGAGTTTCGATGTTTGTCGAGGACATGCTTCGACTCTTCAAGCGTGCTGACCCTGCAATGTCCGAGGAAAAGAAGGTGCGGCATTTAATGCGTGGGGTAAAAGAGCAGCTCTTCGCCGGACTCATGCGCAATCCACCCACGACTGTGGCAGAGTTCATGAATGAGGCAACCACAATGGAGCGTACTCTCCAGTATAGGTCGTCACAGTATGAACGCCACGACGTGACCCCTGCTGCATGCTTTATCGGGGCTCACAGCGAGAGGCATGCCCTCGCTGAGTTCATAAGAAGCGTCGTGCGGGACGAGCTGCGCCAACTCCAAGCAGCGGGACCCCAACCACCCGTAAGTTATCTCACAGACTTAATCCGAAATGAGATCCGACAGGTGGTCACCCCACTCGCGCCAACCAGGCCTGAGGCCCCTGTGCTGACTTATGCGGCGGCTCTGCGATCCCCTGCACCACATGGCCCTGATCCCACCATGGGGAGAATGGATCAGGCTAGCCATCGATTCCAGGGCACCTCTTCGACTGCGCCACCCGCCTCAAGGTTTCCGAGTGCACCAACTTATCGTCCGTCTGGTTCGCGGCAGAACGCCACAAAGGCCAGCGTGTGGCGTACGTACGATAACCGTCCACTCTGCTACCACTGTGGCGAAGCGGGTCACGTCTACTGTAACTGCCAGTACCGCCAACTTGGTCTCCGTGGCTTTCACCCTGATGATCGGCGCCCGCGTTACGGTGAGCGTCCTCGCGACATCGAAGCGTACCATACGGGCCAGCAAGCTCCCCGCCTTGGTCAACGCCCCCAATCACGATCACCATCACCTCGCCGTCCCACGTCACCTAGCATTCCCTCGTCATCTTATGCTCCTTTCAGAGGCCGGTCACCGAGTCCCCACAGGGGAAACTAGAAACCGCGGCTCCTGGGGGTGAAGCCGCGTCCCAACGAACTGTCAAAGAGCCTCCTTCGACGCAAAGACCCGACGAAGACCGTTCTGACTTTCCAGTCGTTTCCGAAAGTCATAAGACTGTTTCCGCCGACATTACCGCACACGTCGATAATCACGTCGTCACTGCTCTCGTCGACACCGGCGCCGATTATTCGGTTATGAGCAGCGCCCTAGCATCCCAACTGAGGAAGGTAACTACCCCTTGGCAAGGACCGCCGTTGCGCACGACAGGGGGCCACCTCGTCACGCCGACTGGAATGTGCACAGCCCGTGTTCAAGTCCGCGCTGCGACGTTCATAGGGTCTTTCCTCGTATTACCTGTATGCTCCCGTCCACTCATTCTGGGGCTGGACTTTCTTCGCGAACACGGCGCAATTATTGACCTACGAGACTTGCAGGTGTCGTTCGAGGACCCGTTTCATCCTGAACCGGAAAGCGCCCGCTCATCGAAGGCTGCCCTACGTGTATCTTTCGAATCTGTTACTCTGCCTCCTCGCAGCAGCCTTTTTATCAACGTTGAATGTGACCAAGACGTCCCCGATGCTGTAATTGCAGAAGGAAATTTGTCCCTACTTTTTGCACAACAAATCTGTGTTGCCCGAGGTATTGTTCAGCCCAGTAGAAAGCAGGCTTGCCTATTAGTCACGAATTTCAGCGAGGAGTATCGCCATCTTACCAAACACACTGCGATCGCACACCTTGAGGATATTGCCGACGTCCCTGGTCCCTCAACATTATCTGCTCTTTCGTCGTGCGACGATTCCGCCATGACATTTGCAAGCACTCTCGACGTAAACCAGAATCTACCGTCTGCACAACGGGAACGTCTTTTGAAGCTACTCGGCTCATTTCAGGACTGCTTCGCTACGACTTCGAAAGTTAACCAAACACCGCTTGCCAAGCATCGTATCATCACCGAGCCTACCGAGAGACCCATTCGACAGCATGCCTACAGAGTCTCGCAAAAAGAACAAGACGTTATACGCCAACAGGTCCAGCAGATGCTGAAGGACGATGTCATCCAGCCATCGACCAGTCCCTGGGCGTCCCCTGTTGTGTTAGTAAAGAAAAAAGATGGTACTCTGCGATTTTGCGTCGACTACCGAAAGTTGAATAAGATCACGAAGAAAGACGTGTATCCTTTACCACGAATAGACGACTCGCTGGACCGCATTCGCAATGCTCGTTACTTTTCTTCCATGGATCTACGCAGCGGCTATTGGCAAATATCTGTTGATGAGCACGACCGTGAAAAGACCGCCTTCATTACTCCTGACGGACTCTACGAGTTCAAGGTCCTTCCCTTCGGCTTATGCTCGGCACCAGCTACTTTTCAAAGAATGATGGACACAGTTCTTTCTGGGCTAAAATGGCAATCGTGTCTTGTCTACCTTGACGATGTGGTCGTCTTCTCGGACACGTTTGAGCAGCACGTCCAGCGCTTACAGGCAGTTCTTCAGGCGATTCGAACAGCTGGACTTTCTCTCAAACCTGAGAAATGCCACTTTGCATTCGAGGAACTGAAATTTCTTGGTCACGTCGTCAGCCACGCCGGTATACATCCAGGCCCTGAGAAAACGAAAGCTGTTGCCGCATTTCCTGTCCCAACAAACAAGCGCGACCTCCGCCGATTTCTGGGACTCTGCGCATATTACAGACGCTTCGTCAAAGGCTTTTCTAAAATCGCTGAACCGCTAAATGAACTTACGAAAGACGGCGTACCGTTTGTTTGGGGTCATGATCAGCATCACGCCTTTGACACGCTACGAAACCATCTCCAAGCCCCACCTGTACTCGGTCACTTTGACGATAACGCTGCCACAGAGCTACACACGGATGCCAGCAACGTCGGACTTGGAGCTGTACTGGTTCAATGGCAAAATGGCGTAGAACGCGTGATCGCCTATGCAAGTCGAACACTATCATCTGCAGAGAAAAACTACTCTGCAACAGAAAAGGAATGCTTAGCCGTTGTTTGGGCTATAACAAAGTTTCGCCCTTATTTATACGGTCGACCATTCAGGGTAGTTAGCGACCACCATTCTTTATGCTGGCTCGCCAACCTCAAAGACCCTTCCGGTCGTCTAGCACGCTGGAGCCTTCGGCTGCAAGAATTTGACGTTACAGTCATTCACAAGTCAGGACGCAAACACACTGATGCTGACTGTCTTTCACGTGCACCAATTGGAAGTACGAACGCGGACGTTGAAGAGGACGATACATTCCTTTCCTCTGTGTCAGCAACCGACTTGGCTCAACAACAACGCGACGACATGGAGCTAAGCCCGCTGATTGACTACCTCGAAGGCCGAAAACGCAGCCTTCCTCGAAACTTCGCACGTTCGCTGGCCTCGTTCTGCATCAGGGATGGAGTCCTCTATAAGAAAAATTTCGACCATACCCAGACTACTTACCTACTGGTTGCGCCGACCTCGCTTCGGGACGATATTTTACATGCTTGTCACGACGAACCATCATCCGGACACCTTGGCTACACGCGCACATTGGAAAGAATTCGCCGCTCATACTACTGGCCCCGCCTCGCGAAGACAGTCAAGCAGTACGTCCGCACATGCCGCGACTGTCAACGCCGTAAGACTCCACCTGTCCGACCAGCAGGACTACTACAGCCTATCGCCACGCCGAAGACACCATTCCATCAAATTGGCATTGACTTGCTCGGCTCATTTCCCACCTCTTCGTCTGGAAACCGGTGGATTGTGGTTGCCACCGATTATTTAACGCGTTACAGTGAAACAAAGGCCCTGCCCAAAGCTACCGCAGCCGAAATCACACAGTTCTTTGTCACCAGCATCGTACTTCGTCACGGAGCGCCAACTGTAATAATTACTGATCGTGGTACAGCTTTCACCGCAGAGATGCTTCAAGAAGTGCTGAGACTAAGTGGTACAGAACATCGGAAAACCACGGGTTATCACCCCCAAACAAATGGGCTCACTGAACGGTTGAACAAGACCATTGCAGATATGCTATCAATGTATGTGGCCGTTGATCACAAGAACTGGGATGATATACTCCCTTACGTAACTTTTGCTTATAATACAGCAGTCCAAGAGAGTACAGGTTTCACCCCATTTCGCTTAGTTCATGGTCGAGAGGTCACTACAATGCTCGACGCAATACTCCTTCCGAACAACTTGAGCATGTTCAACACGGACGCTGCATTGTTCGCTCAACGCGCCGAGGAGGCCCGTCAACTCGCCCGATGCCGTATTCAGGCTCGCCAAACTGCCGACGCACACCGCTACAACCTTACACACCGAGAGGTTACCTTCAAACCAGGCGATGAAGTTTGGGTGTGGACTCCCATCCGACAGCGTGGTCACTCTGAGAAGTTGCTTCGGCGCTACTTTGGCCCTTACAAAGTTCTGCGCCGACTCAGTGACGTTACGTATGAAGTTCTCCCTGAGGGCGCCTCAAGACGTTCCCGTCGGTTTCCACAAAGTGATGTGGTGCACGTGTTAAGACTCAAGCCATATTTCTCGCGTCATACATCGAACGTGGACTAACTTACCATGCAATGACTATTTTTGTCACTTTGGCTTTTTTTATTGTCTTGTGTACTTACCCCTTTCTTTATTGAGTACTTCTATGACGCCAGCCTATTTTTTTTCTCCTTACGACGGAGTTGTTGGGTTCCATGGTAGCATATTTTCTTTCTAATTTTTTTTTCTCAACGCTCATTACCAGCATCGAGCCGATGCTTTTCGAGGAGAGGGAGTAATGTCACAGGTAATGGGTATGAGCCATCAACTGTAGGTGGAATGCTTGGGAAGTGAAGAAAGAAGAGGGCTTTTGCGTCCTGGTCTGAGGGCAAGCAAGACGTCGTTTCGTCGCTGTCTGTAATTACGTTCGTGGCAATATGTTTGGTAGGTCGTTTACGTACAGTGAAAACAGTAAGGGTCCAAGAACGGAGCCTTGTGGTACCCCTGTGTGTATATTTAACAGGGAGGAAGTGAGATTATGCATAATCACCAGCTTAACTATTGCCCTAGCTGCCTCCGACCATCGATCTCAATCTATCATATCAGATTCACGTGAGGCATGTCGAAATTATGAAGCTGGTTGTATCACACCACTAGTGGATAGAATTTGGCAGAACTATAGCAATCGGGGGATCGACCCTTACCCTCGTTGCCTAGTTTGGACTCCAAGCCACCAGGGTCTAATGGGAAATGAAGCCGCGAACGCGGCGGCCCGAGCACTCGTTCACCGGGCATCCCGCTTAGATCCTGAGTACCTGCAGCCCGAAGCTGACATTCAAAGATATCTGCTGACATTCAAAGATATTACGACATGTTACAAGGATCAGCATCGTCAATACCAACATATATACAGCAAATGGGCTGGGGAAGGCTAAAGAACGCATGTTGCTGAGACTTTTCACGAATACATTATAGTACCCGGCAGTCATAAAACATTTCGATTCCTCCTTCACTGGCAAGTGT
Organism: Rhipicephalus microplus; assembly: GCF_043290135.1. NCBI lineage: Eukaryota > Metazoa > Arthropoda > Arachnida > Ixodida > Ixodidae > Rhipicephalus > Rhipicephalus microplus. Next base: position 130,780,524 of record NC_134700.1, read on the forward strand.
CAATACTGTGGGCAGCTGGCTGACACCTATAACACATCGTTTGGGCTTGCCAGCTTAACTCAGCATTTCCCCCCAACCCTAAACCAACCTGAGAGGAGTGGGAGGTGACGCTGCTGGGTTGCTCGGACCCTGAAGCCCAAAGGGCCCTGGTCCAGAGGGCTAGGCTAGCGAGTGTCACCAATGGGGTCCCAGAATAAGGACTCCACCCACTATGGAGCTTCTAAAGGGCTGCACCTCTCTTTTGTTTTCTGAATAAATCTTTTCACTCATTCACTCACTCCTCCACGAAGCGTCACCGCCACAGAGCGTCGTCTTTACTGCGCGCGCGCTAATCAGACTCGTCATTCGGGAGAGGACGAAGGTCAATTCTAACGCGCTGCTGCTGACACACGACGCAGGAAGAGTTGTGACAGTTGTTCGAGCTTGTACTGTGTACGTTTCTGCGCTAGTTTCGTGCGTCTTTCTGCTTGAGGTGTGCACTGCAAGTTTCGAGCTGCTTGCCATTCTTAACGTTACTTTTTAATTTGTGGCTGAAACAATACACAATAAACACTTAAGTACTTCTGTAAACAATTAGAGGGCAAAAGCAGAACGATCACAAAGGGACATAAAGGAGACGAGCGTTCGCCTTCTTCGTGTCCCTTTGTCGTCGTTCTGCTCTCATGCTATAACTATCGTCATGTCATACCAACTATCCCAAACCGCCACACCTCTGTAAAGACGTTTCACGTTCGTGTTATATCGATTCCTATACAGGGTGATCAGCCACGTTTTATAGAGAAAGCTGTTACGAGATCAGAACACGGGTCACGTGTAGCGCCGTAGTTGCAGCCGCCGCCGCCGCTGGTGTCCATAACCAGTATCGCAAGAAATAAGAAAAAACTCAGTTCCTAGGACACAATTAGATTCAAACCCAGGTCCACTGCGTGCCAGCCCTGTATTCTACCACTGAGCCACGCCGGTACATGGAACTCGTTTGCAAATTTGCATTAGTCAGGCTCCATGTCGGGAAAGAGATCGCGTTATTAGGAGTAACAACGCGTTTTAAAACATCAGTAAAACAGCCAGGCGTCACACAATGCAAATTGCATATTGAGTGAGTCGTACAATGCTGAAACTCATTACAAAAGCTCGACAGCAAACGGGAGCTTATCTACAGCGACTGCAGACCGGCCATCAATGCCTTCGAACGCGGAGTCATCTCCAACCAGGCGTTACGCATCCTGCGCAGAGCGGACCCGAGTACCCTGAAGCACCACGCTGTCATCTGGTTCCCCGCTCATCTCGGCCAGGTGCCGGGTGCCCTATCCAACCTCAACGAGATCGCCCATGATGCAGCGCGCGCGCTTACCGACCGCACCGCCACAGGGCAACCCCATCTTGCTGAGTTAGAAACCAATCGGGATGCACCCATTACGTACAATGACATAACAAAGCACTTTTACCTGGAACTCCGCATTCCCCCCCCCCCCCATCCGAAACTTAACAGACCGCAGGCATTAACTCTACGCCTACTACAGGCACACACGTACCGAAACCTTGCCACGCTTCACGTTTATTATCCTGATGCATACCCCAGAGACACATGCCCATCATGTGGACACACGGCGACACTCGCACACATGCTCTGGGAGTGTAGAAAAACTCCTCCCGACTCTACCTCAAACAAGTGGGAGAGGTCTCTTAGGAGCTCACTTCTCGCCGACCAGCAATGGGCCGTCCAGCAGGCCCATTAAGCGGCTGCCAGGTACTCCCTGTCGGTCCCTACGTGGGAGACGCCCGCTACGCGCTAAGCGCGTCCTGCAGGACTGAAATATATTTTTCATTGTATTCCATTCCAAAGCTTCTTCTTGATCACCTATTAACATTGGCGCATACCCACTTGAGGCATAATTTTCCATCGTCGTCATCTACTGCATAAAAAATGCACAAAATTCCTAGCAATTGTCTAGCGGATACCACGCTTATCCTTAGAAATCACGAAGAATAGCATAGGGAATGCTGGCCTACTACACAAAAATTACGATTATTTATGGCGTGGTGGGTACCTAGCCTGTGTGCAGTGTGCTTGTACACTCTAAAAACTGCGGAGCGTATCGCAGGAGTAAAAAGACCAGTTACTCTTCGAAGTGTTCTTCTACTCTCGCAAAACATCACATAGAGTGAAATTCATTTTCACTCCCTATGAAACGAGAGAGTGAAACTGCTTTGTACTCTTCCGCTCATTGATAGAGTGAAGCGCACATATACTCTTCAGACATCAGAGACTAAAACGCGAGTATACTTCTCCCCTTGATTACTTTCAGATGCGTCGGCACACCGCGATTGATTGGCACTACCCCATAACCACACATATGTGCTGTAAAATATACTGCATTTGTTTGTTGGGACGTTAGAGTCGATTAACAAAAGGACAGCATTTCCAGCACATGCCAATGCATTTCAGCGCACTGGAAGGCACTTGGAACTCTTAATATTAACGTTTTTAGCTTTGGATTTGTCTAGTGAAATAAGCGAAGAATATATCATTCAATAGTTCACGATTGAAACTCAATGCAGACGTTTATGGCATTCTCCTATAATAATTTTGTTACGTGGTTTCGACTGACTGTAACAGGGCATAGTAGGACATACCCAAAAAAGGGCACCTCAGACTGAGAGTGAAGTGGTCGGTCAGCTGTGCTGTGGCTGCGGACTGCCTACGGTTATTTACACGTAACGTTTTTACACGTAACGTTTTGGTGGAGGTGAGGGGTGCCGCACTGAGTCTACAGCATTTACTGCCCCTGAGGACTACAGCCACCCTGTCCCGTCGTCGCCGCCACCTCAAAGCCGCCCTTCTTGTTCAAATATGCGTCGCCGCTCTCCTTCGCCGTCGTTTAACCGCCGCATGTTCCCGGAAAACTAGGCTGCGCAGCTTCTGGAGGCGAAGCTGCCTTGTCGACCTTACCTAAAAATCATCTGTTGCCCTTAAGTTTGAACCGGAACACCCTTGAAGTATATGTTGATGGCACACCTGTTGAAGCTTTGATTGATACGGGTGCTCACGTCTCTATTATGAGCTCGCACTTTCGTCGTCGCATGAAGAACGTCCTCACGCCCCCCTTGACCAGTGTCGCACAAGTTGCAGATGGCGCAACAGCCCCTGTCGTCGGCATGTGCACAGCTCAACTTATGATAGAAGGTCATGAAGTGGTCGTCCTTTTACCGTCCTTGCAACATGTCCCCACGACCTCATACTAGGCCTCGAGTTTCTTGCCACCAATTATGCTTTGATTGATTGTTCCACTGGCATGCTCTGCCTTGAACTGTTACAAATCAGTGACACCCCGTACCAACCTACATGCCGATTACAATGCAGCGACTTTGTTCACATGCCCTCCAATACTGTGACGTACATCGATTTCCTGTGCTCATCAGTTGTGCCCAACGGTGACTATTACGCTACGCCTCTCACCGACGTACTCCTTGCGCATAATGATGCAATTACCTACATGGTGCTCATCATTACAGATAACAGAACTGTCTACCACTTGTAAATTTTGGCTACATGAATCAAGTGCTTCCACAAGGCATTTCTGTGGCCCAGCTGTGTCCGTTACTCGATTCACAAACCGAAGTGCTTGCCTTAGCACCCTTGTTTCAACGCAGCACACACCGTTCGCAGCACGTTCGGGCAGCCATCAAATTGTAGACATGATCGCCAAGGGAGTGCAAACCCAGACTAGATCACCCGGTTCATATGCTCTGTGATTGGTGTTGTACTGGCGAGCATCTTGATTTTGCCGCGATAAAATGCGAAGGCTGCAGGTCTTCCTCGGCATGCTCAACAAGTACATCTGCATCGGGGGTATTCATGTCCAGCCGTAAACAAGACTAAAAGGACCAGTGGTTTCCTAAAGAGTCGTTTTGTAAGCAAAAGTGATATTCGGGAGAATTTCATCTCAGTTCTTGTGACCCTTAGCGACATACATCGATAGCATATCTACAAAGGTTTTGATTAAAGTGCCAATAAACAACCCCAAAGTTTTAAAATTGTTATTGGGAAAATATGTGCACTTTTGCTTTGTGAACATGCTGTCACAAGAATTTTGCGAATGCGTAGGAAGCTACAGGGGTTAGAACTTTAGTTTCCGCTGGTTTCAAATTTTACCGTGGCCTCGCATCCCTTCTCCCTCACAGCGAGGGCAAAGCGTAACCCATCATCGTGACTGGTTTAGACCAATCATCGAGCTGCGCGCTACAGCAACACCACCTAGACTATTGACAAGGCCCCTCCAGGGAGAGCGTGACGTCACGCTAGTTGCCCACCTGCAGCCCGGCCGTCGTCGCCACTCGTTCTCGTTATATCTGCTGTGGGCACTTATTGAAAGCCGGTGTTTCTTTTTTTTGTTCTTTTTTTTTGTTCCTGCGCCGTCTGCATTTGTTTACGCCTGCCTTTACACTTTAGTGATCAAACTGTAATAGTCAGAAATGCATTTGTAGAAGTGGTTTTATTAGGACGAAAGGCTAAAACCATCCTACCTCATTTCTTGTTCACGGTTTTGATTTTTCTATCAGCTGCCTTTTTTTGTGCAGTGCTTTGGATGGTGTCATTTCGAAGTCCACAAAAGTTGTTCAGAGCGACATTTGTTGCAACACGCACTACACGCCGCACGATAGTCTCAGAGGTATGGCCATTTTCACAAGTCTCTAGCTCAATACCTCCTAGCAGTGATGTGGTAATGGAGCTTACATTACCACGTTGGTTGTTCGACGCGAGGAACACCTTTGCATTTTCTCTCTTGGTGAGCTTTTCGACAACAAGCGTTGTCACCAGCACCATGTGCACAGTACATGGCTGCGGAAACTTTAAGCTTCCTCTTGGCAAGTTGTCAATCATTGTGTTACCTTCCACATCTATGTTCCTGCTCTCCAGGACGAGCACGCTGCTGCAAAATGCGCATTACAGCTTCTTCAGAGCTGAATGAGCACAATATCCAGCGATATAAGCAACGCCCTCCATGTCATGCTTTGGGTTGGAAATTTCATCATTTGAGATGTGAACAGAGAAGTTATGTTGCGATACTTCTGTGTCACTTTCACTGCTGATGTCTGGCTGCGGAAGCATCAGCAGCTTTTGCAGACGAATTTTCTTTTCAGACTCCAGAAGCTGCCTCACGGAAACATGATATTGTGCACCAGCAACCTGACGGTAGCGACCGAAGCGATCTTCAAGAGTGTCAGTTTGAAATTTTCCCTGCAAGACATACTTGAACTTCAGTTCTTCTAAACAGTACCGCGACAGCTCAACAAAGGAGTAGCAAGTGAGTCTCAACGCAGAATGTGTTTCCCTTGTCAAGCAGCCACGGCTCATGTTGACACTGCTCCAAGCATCCAGCCAGTCTACCATGCCACTAAGGAAAACCAGCTATTTATCCACCGTATAATTCACTGGATTTTGAAGGGCGTCGTTCAGTCGGCGACCTTTCGAAGAAGTCTTCACGTTGACGATTTTCCACCACGTCGATATGATGTTTATGAAGAGAGCTGTTGAACTGGCACATGTGGTTTCAAGGGCATCGCCACGCGTCTCAAGTGCGTTTGATACAAACGGATTAATGACATTTAACACCAACTTTACATTTTGTCTCTCCATAGGTGTTCAATTGATTGCCTTGGAATTTAGCTTGTAGCCAAGCTTGAGAAGCGATGTCTGCTCCAGTGCATACAGCTGCCGTACGGCTTCAAATGATGCTGCTTTCATTCTGGGCGGCTCGTCGGGCAATATTCCTGACAGGCTCACTTCAGGAAAGTAAAAGCATATTCCTTCATTTTTTTTTATTCATCCAGTTGTTCCTGATGCATTTCAGTATGTGCACAGGGTCTACGACATAAAACAGAGGCCGATTGTTGTCGGCTGGATGAGGATTACAATGTTTACTTCCTGTTTCTCTGAGAAAAACGACATCATTTTCCGGTTGAGGGAATTGTTGTCGGTAATTACAGCAATGACCCTGAGGCCCATAGATTCCACTTCTAAAATTACTTTCTTGCAGAACTCATGTAGAATTTCGGCGGTCATTTTAGCAACAGGAAGAATGTGAAGCACATCTTTGTTTGATGACAAGAGCGACTGAAGCATGAAAACATGAGCGGTTGTGGCTGCCTCTTGAGAATTGGCTGCAGATCCAACTATGCTGCCCCCTTTATAATCGAAGTATGGCTTGATATGAATTTCATCAACCATTAGCGTCACCGTCTTTTCGTGCGGCTGCATGCACTTCACTCTTTCTCGAATGTAGGAGAGGAAGTTCGCTTCGTTTTGCTCCTTCAGTGGATCGCCTCCATACTTGGAACAAACGCGGCGCAGGGTTGAAGGACGGGGTAAAGTCAACGTCGACGCTGATCTGGCAAAGTTATAGGCGTGCGGAGATATGGAGTGCAGGATGCTAGAAAACACTAATGTTTCAGCACTGTAGCGACGAATGGGGGCAGCGAGTGCGAGAGCTATTTGCTCATTTAGCAAACCAAAACGAAGCACGGTGTTCTTCGGTCGTGTCACTGTCTTGGAACAGTTCATTCAATAAGGAGCCGATATGCTGCAACACTGACGCTGTTTTCGACGGACTTGCCACTTCAGGCGTCTCAGTCATGTGGTTTTCCAGCTGCTGGAGCAGTGAGGACAACGTCCGGATGTCGCGCACTGCGTCTGGAACTGCGCCTCCGCAAGGTAATGAAACCAGCTTGATCATACCTGCTGAGACTGCAAGTGAGAGATCAGCAAGCACAGTGACGGAAAACCTCACGTGCGGTGAAGGATTATCTTCGATGCGGAGAAACATCACACAACGATCTTTGGCCTTGATGGTCCAGAAATCATTACTTCATACAGCAGAAAGCTTGCCTCTTAAGTGTTCAAAAGAGGACACAGCATTTCTCTCCTCTCCGCTTTTTTTTGCGCATATAGAGTCCTTAATCGCTTTGCTCAAGGCCTCGTCTTCCATTCGAGCTCGTTTCGAGACAGGAGATTCTCGACGATTGCGATTCGTGCTCAGGTAGGACGGACAGTTCGGAAACACCGATGGTATAGCATCTGACACTAGGCACACCCTCTCGCTGTTGACTGTCAATGTCCACCCGACGCTGCGTCGAAATGTGACAGCTTTGTGATGAAGTCAGCCTCGAGGAAGTGGAGTTCACAGACCTGCGCCAAGCATAACAGTGACTTCATTGCTTTCATACGAAACGGGCTAATGGGAACTTTGACACGAGCCTGAGTATTTCTGTTCTATTTTACCGCACTGCCCTACCTGAAGCGCGACAAAACTATCATAACCACTCACGATACTCGCTCCGTTCAACAGTAACAGAGCCAGAACTCCAGTAATGCGATAGAGCCGGTAAGACAACAAACTTCAGCAGTTTCTCACCTTGGAGTGTATGCTTGGTGTGAAATCCTTTCGTGGAATGGCTTTTATCCAAGACTTCTTCCGAGCTTCATCCTTGGGGAATGCGAAAACACGCACTTTGGGACCACTGTCATAATTGCCGCGGCACCCGGGAACACAACAACGTCCCATGTCGCACTGATCGATGTGTAATCACATACTCACAAATACAACACCAATAAAATAGGACACGTGGGAACGGACGAAGACTCAGAGCAGTGCGATGCAGCACCAAGCCTAACGCAGTCTAACCAGCGAAGCAGGTAGCGATGAAAGGCAAACCTGTCGTGGCTTGTCCCCCGTTCGGGGTAAAAAAGTGCGCGGGGTGACCAACACCACCACCTGAGCGACGCGTCCTCGGCCCCTGGACAGTCGGTGATATGTCCGGGGAGGGGTTGAGGCTGCCACCCAGGATCCGGCGAAGGACGACTCTTGCGACACGTCTCACGAACAAGTAGAAGATGCATTTAATTTACATATTTGCAAGAGAAGTACATTGCAACGAGAGCGTACAGACGCGCCTTTCCATCATAAGGGCCTAGAGCGCACTCGAGACGAGCGGGCCAGCGAAGTCCAGAGAGAGAGCACAGCGCACTCCCGACACGCTCCTTTTATAGCCGTCCATGCACGCGCTAGACGCCGACTGTGTGTCCCAGCGACGCTGATGTGCGTTTCCTGCGGCGCACACAGACGCCTCCCGCGTTCCTGCAGGATGCAGACAGCGTTTGACCAATGAGGGTGGCGATTTGGGCTTGTTGGTATGGTTGCATGATGATGGATGGTAGCGCAGACAACGAACCTGTGCCTTCTCTTGTCCGTGTTCGTTGTCTGCGCTACCATCCATCAGCGTTTGACCGTTACGCCGATGAGCGTCCTTTGCAAGCCACCTCCTTGCTGTGCCGGTCATAGTCATAACATCGGACAACTAGCGTGACGTATGCCGTCTGGAGAGAGGGGTATGAACGGGCCTTGTGAATAGTCTAGATGGTGTTGGCTATAGGCGACTTGACGTCTCTGCGCATGAAAGAAGGATTGGCCTGCATTGACTGGCCCTTTTTAAGACGTTTGGTTAACACCTTGGTCTGGCAGTGGTACGCAGTTGCTGTTATGCGTGTCGTACCACTCAGCCGCAGGATATCTTGTAGCAACTCTGTCATAAATGCAGTTCCACGATCTGCGATGACAACAGCAGGGACAGCGGGGCGGAGAACGGTGTTCTTGATAAAAAAAGTAAGCCACATCGGAAGCAGTTGCTCACTGGGCGGCTTGGGTTTCGCAGTATCTATTCAAGTAGCCGGTGACAACAACAACAATCTAGCGGTTACCATGCAGTAGTCTTCGGGAATGGGCCGAGTAAATCCATCCCGACCTTTTCAAAAGATGCCCAAGGGATCGTATAGGCTGAAGCAGATCAGCTGGTTTCATAGGTGAATTTTTGCGGCGTTGACAAGCTGTGCAAGTTTTGACGTACTGCCCGACGATTTTCGTAAGTTTCCGCCAGTAGCATTCGTTCATGATCCTCGCCACAGTACGTGCGAAGCCAAGATGCCCTGGTGACGGCTCATCGTAGAAAACATGGAAAATGTCTTTGCGGAGAGCAGCAGGAACGACCCGGAGGAAAACAGTTTTCGTAGGATGACGCGCTTGTAGAGGACGTCTTGGCGTCGACAGAAATGTGACAAGTCGGGCGCAAACTGATAGGGGGATTGTGGGTGATGTCATTCAAGGTATTCGATTAGTGGTTCCAGTTCTAAGTCATCGCATTGCTGCTCAGCCACGTTTAATGATGCGAGATTAGCAAGGCAGCTGAAGTGTTCATCCCCGTTCTCTGCAACGGTCTCTACGGGTGTGCGAGAAAGACAGTCAGCGTCGGTGTGTTTCGGGCCACACGTGTAAGCTATCGTTGTATAGAATTGCTGTAACCGAAGGCTCCATCTTGCGAGATGGCCCCAAGGATCTTTCAGATTCTCCAGCCAGCTGAGAAAGAGAGTGGTGGTCACTGAGAATTCAGAAGGGGTGTACGCCCAGGGGAAAATATCTTAACTGGAAACAACTGGGACCTGTTCAAGTGGTTCATGGTCATATTCCCAGTGGGGCCCAGTTGCCAGTGGGTTTCAGCTGAAACCCGTTGGCAGCTAGTCCCCACTGGGATTTAGACCATAAGCCACTTCAACTGGTCCCAGTTGAGACCCACCGGCAACTGGTCCACACTGGGCATTTGACCATAAACCACCTGAGCTGGTTCCAATTGCTTCCAGTTGCCAGTGGACCCCTGCGGTGCATATAGACGAGGAAGCTTGGAGTTGAAACTTGACTTCATTTATTATAAACTTTGCAGATTGAGTGTGCAGGAGCTGTGAAGCATCTTTATTGCTTCCTTGGAAAGGTGGCAAACGCTCGTGATTTAGTAAATCTCGTGCGTACGGAACGATCTGAAAGAAATATTTACACTGTTAGTGAAACTGGAATTACCACTTCACACATACAATACTACCAGAAATTAAATTTCATCAACATCGAACTAGTATCGGCTAATTAGAAAATCGTGCAGTGTGCCCCGAAGTAAAGTCGATATTGCTCTCAACCAAAAGACATGCCGAAATTACGGATAGCTCCTGTAAGCAGAAACAGTGGCTCCTAATTCACAACTCTTAATACGTGACTCGATCGATGACTGTACCATTGTGAGATATATTTATGAAGCAATCATGAGCGAGATTCTGTGAATAAATATGCACACTTTTAATGTACACATCAGTAAAAGTTACAGATACACCACAGTTTATTTTACGATCTTGCACTGCAATAATTACCACAATAATTTTGTGTCACGTACAATTATAAATTCTAATTCCCTCAAGAATTCTCATAAATGTCAAAATACAATCATTGAACACTATATGGAGAGACATCTTGTTCTATTCCAATTTTCGAACCATCGAGCTTATCTGCACGGAAGAAGAAAACCATTGGACAGTAAAGCCAAAGCTCGCACACAGACAACAGGTTTGATGATATTTATTTACCAGCAAATATCTGCTCGTTTCTAGTCCTTCAGATAGAGATAGAAGCCTGCCCGAGTATACTTCGTTTTTATTTAGCATGCTGTTGAACACAAGTATTGCGCGATCGACACTTATTTTTTACGACATTGCGAAACAAATGGCAGCGAATCTGCAGTGTCTAAAGAATTGTTTACAAGGCATTATTTGATAATCTACATTCTCAAAACACTGTGTTGCATACTGGTTCGGGACCTGCAGCTATGCTGCTGCAGGTCCCGAACCAGATTTCAATATCAACCCGTGCTCTTCGAGGTGCAAGCAATACCTGCTCAAGTCTCTTCTCTTGCAATTCAAAGACTGCTTCTCGTCATCGTCGCGAATTCGACAAACCCCAGTCGTGAAACATCGCATCATAACAGAATAAAGTGCCCGACCAGTTCGAAAAAGCCCGTACCGAGTCTCGACGCGCGGATGTGACGCCGTGAAGAAAAAAGTCAACGAATAGCTACGCGACGACATCATTCAGCCATCCAAGAGCCCTTGGGTGTCACCCGTGGTATTAGTGAAGAAGACGGGGCCCCACATTTTTGCGTCGACTACCGCCGCCTGAACAAAATCACAAAGAAGGGCGTGTACTCTCTTCCACGTATAGACAGCGCCCTGGACCGACTCCACAATGCGAAGTACTTTTCCTTGATGGACCTCAAAATGGGCTATTGGCAAATTGAGGCAGACAAGAGGGATCGAAAGAAGACGACATTTGTCACACCAGACGGCCTCTTCGAGTTTAAGGTCATGGCATTTGGTCTCTGCTCGGCGCCTGTGACGTTCCAGCGCGTTATGGACACCGTGCTCGTTGGATTGAAATGACAGACTTGACTTGTGTACTTGGATGACATCGTCGCGTTTTCCTCCAGCTTCTGCGAGCATCTCCGGTGCCTTGAAGCGGTATTTCAAGCTATCAACATCTCTGGACTAACCCTGAAGCCAGAAAAGTGCCGCTTCGGGTACGAGGTGCTGTTGTTCCTGGGACACGTGCTTAGCAAGTCTGGAGTCCACCCAGACCCGCGAAAAACAGCCGCCATCACTGATTTCATGCAGCCTACTGACAAGAAGGCTGTATGCCAATTTCTCGCTTTGTGCGCCTATTACAGACGCTTCATGAAATACTTTTCACAGATCACCGAGCCACTAACGCAACTCGGGAAGACCGACGTCAATTTTAAATCGTACACAGCGCAAATTGAAGCATTTCAGAAACTCAAACGACGCCTCCAGACACCCCCAATACTTGCGCATTTCGGTGGATACACCAAAACAGAAGTACACACCCAACGCAAGTAGCGTAGAACACAGCGCCGTCCTTGAGAAAAAGACTAACAGCGTGGAAAGAGTTATCAGTTATGCTGGCCGGTCGCTATCCAAGGCTGAAGCCAACTATTCCACAAAAGAAAAGGAGTGCCTTGACATCATGTGGTCAGTGCCAAAGTTTCGCCCCTACCTCTACGGCAGGCCTTTCAAAGTTGTGAGCGACCACCATACCTTGTGTTGGCTATAGCTAACTTGAAAGACTTTTCGGGCCGCCTCGCACAGTGAAGCCTCAGACTCCAAGAATTCGACGTGACCGTCGTTTACAAGTCTAGAAGAAAACACTGACGCCGACTGCTTGTCTCATGCCCCTGTCGAGCCACCGCTGCACGACGGCCTGGATGAGAACAGCTTCTTAGGGAACAATAACTGCCGACGACTTCGCCGAGCGACAGCGAGCTGTCCCGGAACTTAGAAGCCTTGTGTAATACCTTGAGGGTAACAGCACGACTGTTCCGAATGGTTTCAGGAGAAGACTGGAGTCGTTCTTCTTGCGAAACGGAGTTCTCGCCCCTTCGAGCCGACCGCTTTCTCGTGGTTCCTTCAGCAGTAAAACACTGTAGTGGAGGGCTCCGGAAATTTTGACCAGCTGCAGGGTGTTCTTTTACGTGCACCCAAATCTGAGCACACGGGTCCACAGCATTTTTGCCTCCATCGAAAATGCAGCCACCGCAACCGTGATTCGATCCCGCGACCTGCGGCTCAGCAGACGAATACCTTAACCAATAGACGACTGCGGTGGGGTGGATAAACGAATTGAAAAAAAAAACAATACAACACTGAAGATGCAATTACGACTCCTGCATTCCCTTCGCAAACTGAAGCATCAGTTGCTATTACAATATTTATTAGTAATGTTGCCAGGTAGTCTTTTAAAATGGTATTTAGGTATCTACTGGGTGGTGGTGGTGGTAGAAGCATTTTATTACAGGAAATGTACCAGAGAGTTGCGGAATATTGCATGATTAAGTGGCAAGACCCTATTCCGGGATGCCAATGCAGTTGGCCGCTGCTTGATCGCGCCTCACCAAGGAGCGTTGAGCATCCAATGTCGAGCAGCCGATCAGGTACTCCTCCCAAGCCTCTCTAGTTGGGATGGGGAAAGGGTGTGAAAAAGGAAGGGGGTTAGCAGGGCACGAAGCGACGACGTGGTAGGTGTCGGCCACGACCTGGCAGGTCGAGCAGGTGCCACTGATTTCCGGCAAAAAATGCCTTGCGACCGGCGGACTGAGATAGGTGTTCGTCTCGAGGTGGCGTAGTATTCTCCAGACCACTTGCGGGGCCCGGGTACAGGCGGCGCGAAGCCCGGTAATAGGCAAGAATTTCGTGAAAGCACGTCAGATTCGTATTGCCAGATTCCGACTAGGGACACGGAGGGGCAACGGCACGGATGAGAGAAGTGTGGGCAACGGCGTTCGCCGCCTCGTTGCCGGGCAGGCCCGAGTGGCCTGGGGTTCATACTATACGAATGGGGTGAGAGTTAAAGCACCAAGAGGCTGCCCGAAGTAGATGAGCTGCCAGAGGGGCGATGGAACCCTGAAGGTATTGGGAACAGGCTCAGCGCGAGTCCGTCAGGATGATGAGTGAGGTGGGAAGCGAGGTGGCCAAAGCAATGGCAACCTCCTCAGTTTGCGTCACAGTGTTTGCTCTAAAGGAGAGGCCATCAACGTGTTTTCCCTCTGTAGTCACGGCGGCCGTGAAGTGACCTGAGGGGGAAGCCCGAGACATCTACGTAGAAAACGCCAGGGCAGTGGGAGTGTCACAGCGGAAGGGCCACGGAACGTGCTAGTCTGCGGCCAGGATGTAGCTCTGGGTTTATGTTACGGAGTAGTGGTTCCACCTATAGTTCTTGGCACCAAAGTTTTGGTATGGGTGTCGGAGTGTCTTGATCGGATATCGCATTGAGGCCGAGCCTGTGTAGTAGACATCGCCCTGAGGGCGTCTGCGACAGACGATTACTTGGCTAACATGATGAGCTTCCCGCAGCTCTGCAAAGGAGTTATGTACCCCTAGTGCCGCGAATTCGCTGTTGGAGGTGGCAATGGGAAGGTCGAGTGCCCGTTTGTTTACTGAACGAAGGAGAATGTCCAGCTGGTGCTCGTGGTGACGACGCAGGTGAAGGTAATGTGAGGCGTACAGGACGCGACTGGTCACACCCGCATGGGCCAACTGCATGGACTGGTTCCCACGGAGGCCGCCACGCTTGGTAGATATGCGCCGTATCATACGGCTCACCTGTTGGCTGGTACGTCGGAGGCTTGCTATTGTGTCCTTGAGATCCAAAGATGAAGTGATGTGGAGCCCAAGAAATCGAAATTTCTTGACAGATGTAACAAGACCAGACGGAAGCAAAAGCTGGGGTGGAGGTAAGTGAGCTACTGAGAGAAGAGCTGATTTAGCTGGAGAGCACTCTAGGCCACACGAAGCAGCGTAGGCATTCACCAGAAGGGCAGCCTTTTGTAAACGCACTTCGATTTATGCTGGGGAGCCAGCGTTGGTCCAAATTGTAATATTGCCGGCATATAACGCGTGGTGTATTCCATCGACCTCGAGCAGGAGGGAGGGAAGATTCTTCATGGCTAGGTTAAAGAGTAGGGGTGACAGGACTGCACCTTGGGGTGTACCCCGTGTGCCTAATAGGTACGGGCCATGTTCGATAGAATCGAGGCAGATGAAAGCGGCACGATGAGAAAGAAAGGCTCGAATGTAATTGAAAGTTTCCTGGCCGCAGTTTGTGGTAGAGAGACTAGAAAGAATACTACCGTGTTTGACATTTCAAACGCTCCTCTAAGATCGAGTGCGAGCACAGCTTTATCATTACAGCGCATAGTCGTCGATTCTATGATGTCGTGTTGAAGCGGGAACAGGATGTCCTGCGCCGGCAGAGGTGGGCGAAAGCCAAACATCGTGTCAGCAAAGGTCCCCCTGGCCTCCAAGTAGACAGAAAGGCGTTCGCGGACCATGGTTTCTATGAGCTTTCCGGCGCAGGAGGTTAGGGAGAATGGTCTCAGTGCCTCGATGCTGATCGGTTTGCCCGATTTGGGTATGAATGTGACGAGTGATGTCATCCATTCTGATGGGAGCGGGGAGCCATCCCATATCAAGTTTATCAGGTGGAGTAGCGAGCGGTGTGCCTCGTCAGGAAGGTTAGCCAGAAGCGACACTGTGATGCCATCCCGACCAGGGGCCGTGCCCCGTCGCATTTTCGCAAGTGCAGCCCGTAAATCTGAAAGCGTGTGTGGCGCATCGAGCTCAGCGTTAGGGGTGCCGGAATACGTATACTCCCCCGACAGCACAAACACAACCTCAGGACATCCTCAGTATGCCTCCATGAGGACAATATGACGCCCTCAGAATGTCCTTTTATGGCACTAGAAAGGCACTAATCCCGTCCCCTTGTTCATACACATAACAACCTCAGCACATCCTCAAAACAACAATTTCGGACTTTTTCAGTATATTTTCTGAGCAACGATAGCGTGGCCGGTTCGGTACTGTGGGCAGTGATACTACTTAGGGTTTACTTCTTTTCATGACATTTGCATACATAAAAAAAACACCTGCGAGGTCTCGAGTATAAATACTGTATCATTGAAATTTATTTATTTAACAGTAAATAATCACAATAGACAGCTTTGTCAGGCATTCGAGTCCGCGTATAGTCTGAAAAAGGAAAAAGCAGTATCAAGGCAGTCAACACAGCTCAATCAACTAAGTTTGTAATCTTCTTCGAAAGTCTGACACCACCACGTGTATCGCGCCCAATGCACTCACTAGTGCTAGAGGCTCCGCACGACAGCCTATCAGCACACTCGACACGGGCGTTGACTTGACTTGCCCGAGGTCGAGCCATGTGTCAGATGCAGAAGTCGATCCTTTCACGTTGGGACCAGGCTGCTTCGAAGCCCAATTGATCGCGATTGGTTGTTGTTCCAGGCTGCTTCGAACCACACCTCGCCGCGGTCGGCCGGTGACAATGCATCCATGATAAGTCTGAACGTTGAGCAGCCCAGTGCACCCATCAACGCGACAATTTACCTACCGTCATCACCTACGACTTACACTCTCACACATATCTCACTTTTAACCATGCACACAAACAACAAAGGACACGAACCTTCACTAGTCCACTGCATTTTCCCTGACCAGTCCGTCGCCGCCATTTTGACAATCAGTTGGCTTGGAATGGCTTGGCTACTTGGCTATCTAGAATGGCACCACATAGTTAATGGTTGCCAGCTGCTAGTTTGTTACTACGCGCTACAGCGACGTATATTGACTAATTTAGGGCTGTGACATTAAAGAACACACCGTTTCAAATGGACATTTTGCAATACCAGGTTCGATACCTAAGTCAATTGATTACGTGTGTCTCATTAAGAGCGACGGATAATTTGAAAATTTTCTACAAAAAAAACGAGGCGAAAATATACAATAGCTTTATGACTGTAAGAAACAAACGTGTGGAGAAAGTTTTCACGTAGAAATACATCTACTTGGTGCACAAAAGTCTTCAGGAATTATATCTAAGTGCTCAGTGCAATGTTTCTGTCATCCCCAAAATATCCTTAACAGGACCTTTTCCGGACCAATTGTTGTCCTCCGAAAGCACTCGAAGGGACGTTTCCGGGGCAAACCAGCTTGTGTCGTCCTCAGTAAGTACTAAGGTCCATGAGAACTGTGTGAGGACGATTGTACCATATGAGGACGGCCTCAGGACATCGAGTGTTGTCTGAGTCTGGGCCTATAGGGTCAGTTGTACGGCAGATGTATCGGTAGCACAATTCTCGCGCGAGTTGATATGTAGTGCCCTGATAGGCATGCAGAGCATGGCGGAGCTCGCATTGTGTTTCTGCCCGAGTGCTGGAGAGATCCAGAAGGCTACGAAATAGCCACCAGGTGCCCTTAGAGGTAATCTGGTTCGCCACCTTCGTGCACTTGTCAGTTGAATTCGTCAAGCTGCGCACAGTATGCCACAGCCTCTGCAGTGAGCGCCTCAATGCGAGTGCGAAGTTTTCGATTGAGTTTGTTGCGTTTCCAGCGCTTTATAAGCCTGCGGTGAGTGCTGTGTTGGGGGCTGGCTGGTCCCGACGAAGCAGAAGAAGAAGAAGACGGCCGACGGAGACGTACGCGGCCGGCGGGGACACCGACCAGCTCGAACACGCGGGTTGGCGCGAAGCGCTGAAAGAAAGCACAACCGCACTCCACGGTTACCCAACGCACACTGTTTATTTTACAGTCGCCTTGAAATCCTCGATGCCAGAGCGGCGCCCCCTGGCATCCTCACATGTCAATCCGAAACCGAAAACCCAGAACACAACAATCATCCCCTCCTCGAAAAAAGCCCACCTATACACTGTTTATATATATACATGCTCGATACCAACATATTTTACAAGGTATGTATATTAGAACACATGAAAATTCAGAGCACGGCACACCGAACTCACACACTACAAGTCCTGAAAATGCACTGACAAACAAAAAAAAAGGTACACAACTGTTCGGAACAAGAGTTCTACATCACATAGTCTTCGAACCGACGGGGCTTCTGCCGCTTCCGCTTAGGGCGGGCCCTTTTGGGTGTAGAATCGGGTGTCTCTGCACCTTGGTCACTTCTGCTCTGATGTGACACATCAAGAGCAGTAGAAGATTGCGAAGGCTCTGAACGAGCGTTAAAATTTGTGGTCTCATCAGAGCTCGCAGCATGAGCTTCGGAAGAATTTTGAGGACCGAAGTCCGCTTCGACGGTCTCAGCCGTATTTGAAGGTTCGAAGTGAACCGTATGACTTGGTGTACTTGAACCAGTGACACCGCCTGGTAACTCCTCCCCCCTTGGAGAAGAAATGCCTGTACATGGAGGCCACATGTAACAGTCTGATGCGTAGTTGAAAGGCGTGGACGGAACGTGATGAGGAAGACTTTTAGGTGTTGAAGGCGAATTCGTATGAAAAATAACAAGGCGTGAAGCATTCCAGATGTTACCATCACTTAAGCGAAAAGAAGTGGGGCTAACCTGGCCCAAGACTTTGTAAGGACCCCGATACTTGGGGCGCTTGCCTGGCACACGAACCTTGACTAGATCGCCAGTGCGAAGTTTGGACTGCTTTGCACCTCAACGGGTGTCGACATACTTTTTCATTGCTTGTTGACGAGAAAAAACCCTGGTACGAATTTGATCAGGAGAAGACACTGCTATGTTACGAGACAAAGAGACTATGTCGAGAGCAACTCGCGGTTGCCTACCGTGGAGAAGTTGAACAGGAGACACTCCAGTGGTGCCTTGTGGTGTGAACCTGTACGAAGCTAAACATTCAGTCAAGACTTGCTTGAGGGGACGGTGCTCTAATTGGGTGATCTGGATATGTTCCTTCAGAACGCGATTAAAGTGCTTGATTTGCCCATTTGATTGGGGATAGAAAACTGATGACCTCAAGTGCTGAATTCCTCGTTGGGAAAGAAAAGCCTCGAAATGTTGGGATTGAAACTGTGGACCATTGTCCGTAACTATGGCATCAGGAAAACCTTCCCGGCTGAAGATTGAAGACAGAAACTTAATGATGACCTCAGAAGTAACCGTATGTGTGAACCAAATTTATGGCCATCTGGAATGGTAGTCGATGAGAGAAACACTGAACCGGGCATTTTGCGGAACATTATGCAAAGGACCGATGATGTCCATGCCGAGTTTCTGCCAAGGCCGATCAGGCCACTGGACTGGGTGCAACGGAGAAAATGCAGGTTTGGCAGACGTGTCAGCTGCCTGACATATATGGCAGTTGTAAACTGCATGCTCGACCTGCTTGTCTAAGGCTGGCCACCAGTACCTGTCTCGGAGATTCTGTTTGGTGCGGACAATGACTGGATGGGTCTCATGGGCAAGCTGTATTAGCTTGTTACGGAAAGAAGCAGGGGGAATCACGCGTTCATCGCGGAAAAGCAAGTCCTCGACACAAGACAGTTCCTGTCGGACTGCGAAGTAAGGCAAGAATTCAGAAGCAAGAGCACCTTTGGAAGACCATCCTTCACGTAAATATTTGAGAACTTGAGACAAAGTGGAATCTGCAGCTGTAGCTGCCTGAAGCTCAGCTTTAGTAATGCAGGAAGTAACTAATGAAACAACTTCCTCATCCCACTCTTCAGTAACCGGTATCTGAAGAGGAAGGCGCGACAGTGCATCAGCAACCACGTTATTAGAACCCTTACAATATTGAACACTGAAATTATAATACATGAGTTTGGCACACCAGCGGGAAATGCGAATGAGGCGGTGGCCTTCGGATCCTGCAGAAAGAAGAGCAACTAGTGCTTGGTGATCTGTACGTAATGTGAAGTGCCGGCCCCCCAAGTAAACATGCCATTTCTCACAGGCAAAAAAGCAACACGAGAGCTTCACGCTCTCCTACTGAATATCTGCGTTCAGCAGAGGTTAATGTACGAGATACAAAAGCAATAGTGATCAGCTGATCATCTCCGAGTTGTTGAAACACTGCTCCCAGTCCAACATCGGACGCATCCGTCGTGATGACGATGGGAAGCTTCTCATTGAAAATACTAACAGCTGGCTTTGAGGCCAGTATTGACTTAACTTGAATGAAGCTCTGCTCAGCTTCAGCTGACCAGTTGAAAGGCTGTGCTTGACGAAGTAGAGTACGCAGTGGTTCAACAACATCAGCATAGTGACGAACAAACTTGGCATAATAACCAACAAGACCTAAAAAAGATTGCAAGGTTTTAACATCAGTAGGCCGCGGGGCATTGACAATGGCCTGAACTTTAGATTCAACAGGTGTCAAGCCGCGGGAACTGACATTATGTCCTAGAAATTGTAACTCATTCACAGAAAAAAATGCACTTGTTATTAAGTTTCATACCACATTCACTGATGCGGTTGAGAACAGTATGCAAGTTAGCATCGTGCTCTTCGCGAGTACGTCCCCACACCCAAATATCATCCAAGTAACAAAGGGCGCCATTACAACCCTTAAGAATAATTGACATCATTTTCTGAAACACTGCAGGGGCAGATGCAAGCCTGAAACAAACACGCGGTGAAACCGAAACAAGCCTTCGTGCGATACAAATGTGGTTAAGTCTCTACTGCACTCAGAAAGTTCAACTTGGTGATAAGCGGACGCGAGGTCCAGCTTGGAGAAACATACCGCTCCGGAGAGCTGATGAAGCAGTTCTTCAATGTGAGGAAGTGAAAACCCGTCTACGACGATCGCCTTGTTCGGTTCTCGTAAATCTACGCATAGTCGAAGGGATCCATCTTTTTTCTTGATGACGACCAGTGGAGAAACCCAGTCGGAAGCAGAGACAGGCTCGATGATTCCGCTGGCTTGAAGGCGAGACAGTTCCGCAGAGACTTGCTCACGGAGAAGAAGAGGAATGCGGCGCAGCTTGGCACGCACAGGGCACACACCTGGTCGACGCATCACTTTATGCACAAAACCACGCACACAACCCAGTTCACGGGTGAACAGGTGGTGGAATTCAGAAGGCGCGTTGGCCGGAAGATCATCTTGGACGTCGACTTGAGCACACGTCATAGACGCATCGACGATGTTGACGGACAAAGGCCTGATGGCATCACGTCACAAAAGTGAGCTGCCATTGGCTGTTACATAAAAAGTAATGGAAGCAGTGCGACTGCGATATGAGACCTGAGCTGTAAATTGACCTAAATTATCAATCGTTCCCTTGGAATATGTTTGTAGAACGACGTGTGAAGGCAAAAGCCGAATGTTGGAAAAATGACTGTGAAAGTCAGTGGCACAGATTAAAGAGACTAAGGCACCAGTGTCCACGAGAAATGACAAGGGCACATGGCCCACTGAAACTACCATGCTGGGCTCGGACGTAGTGTGGAGGCCATCCACATTTAAAACAGTGACCGTATTGGTTTGTGCAGTGCTCGAAGGAGCGGACGAAGAAACTGGTTCCGGAAGATTTGCTGGACGGGAATTGCATACGGACTGAAAATGTCCGATTTTTCCGCACGCAAGACAAGTGCGGTTTCTCGCGGGACACTGCGCAAAATTGGCTAAATGCCGAGCCGATCCGCAAGGAAAGCAACGTGCGGTTGCGCTTGGAGAAGAAATTTGCGAACGCGAGTTAGGAGCTCGGTGCTGTTCCTGAAAACTAGAATTTGGCGGAATGGGATCGCCATATTGTCGGCTTCCTCGTCCGCGTGACGCAGAAGGGCCGCCATGTTGACGCGTCCCGTGAAACGAAGAGCCGCCGCCTTTGCCCCCCGCAGCAGAAAGTTGCTGCACTAAATGCGGAGCGAATTTCTCCAACTGGGAGCGAATAAGCTCGTCCTCTCGTGCAATCGAGAGGGCTTCGGATAATGAATGAGTCCTTTTGAAGCATGCGGCAGCGGACGTTTTGCGAGGCTACCCCGGTGAAAAGCTGATGGCGGATCATATCGTCCTCGAGCGCGCCGAAGCCGCACGACGCGGCGAGCGTTCGAAGAGAAGTAATGAACTCGGCGACTGGCTCACCAGGCAATTGTCGCCTTTCTTGAAATTTTACGCATGCGAGATAATCGCACGAGACATCTTTAAAATGCTCATCGAAAAGAGCAACAGCATTCTTGAAGGCATTGCCCGACGCTGGCGTCGGCGACGCGTTGGTTGCTTCCAAAGTATAGAAGAGCTTTAACCCGGCAGGGCCCAACGTGGCAACGCGTTGAGCAGCAGGGCCTTGCGACGCTCGGGCTTGCTGGCGTCCTCCCCGACCGTGTCTGCGTAAGCCTGAAACACCAATTTCCAGTCCGCCCACGGAAGTGGCGGGTCTCCGGGCGAATGAAGAAATAGGGGAGGTGGAATACGAGACGCCATTTCAAACAAGAAGAATGGAGAGGTGCAGACGAGACGAAATTGACGCCAGTACACTGTTTGAAGAAGACGACAGAGGCGGCGTAGCTGAATGAAGAAGAAATGAAGTGACGCAGCACGCAGTAGCCACCAGAGGATAGGTGAAGACATACTAGAGGATGATCAGGATTATGATGATATGGACATGGACATCAAATCCCTAAAGCGCACTCGATCCCCTGTCTCCAAAAATACTGGCTCTTCAAAACATTCAAAAAACAAAAAATACCAGAAGGAGAACCTATCGAAGAGCGATTTTCTTAAAGACAGCATTTTAGATAAGGTAGTTGCCGAAACAATTCTGTCAAAATGATAGGTTCTATCAAAATTCTTCATTGGAACTGCCGATCTATTCATTCAGCTAGTACAGATTTATTGTATTTATCTTGTAAATTCAATCCAGACATTATTGCACTGCAAGAAACGTGGCTGTCAGCACATAATTCGTTTTACCTACCTAATTTCCGGTCTTTTCGCCTGGATCGCCCATCCAAAGGTGGAGGTTTAGCGTTCTTTGTCAATAATAAAATTAGTTCAAAGATCAAAACTTCGTACAAAAGTATATCCCCCGAATGTGAAATTTTCGCTTTAGACATCACCTTGCCTGGATGCTCTCCCTTCTCTCTGGTAAATCTTTACTTTCCTCTGGGTGTACAAGACACGCGATGTTTAGACATGGCTGTTAGTTCGTGGTGCACAGAAAAAATTATGGTTGGAGATTTTAATTCTCACCACACTAGTTGGGGTTTTAGGACTGATCAATGTGGACAACGCTTGTGGGACTGGTCTATAGACCATAATTTATCATGCCTCAACGCTAGAACTCCCACATTTATCCGAGACCGATCCCGCTCTGCCTTAGATTTGAGTTTTATAAGCTCGGGTATTTCTAGCGTATCTTGGACTACTCTAGACTGCGCCACCAACAGTGACCACTTACCAGTACTGTTTGAAATTTCTTGCCCCATTATTCCATCTTACTCCCAAGCTCGAACCTTTATCAATTATTCCAAATTTAAAAATGACCTAGAAGTTGCTTTGACTACCCCCACTGAAGACAACGATGAAAATAAAGCCATGAAATTAAGTGCGGTAATTAAAAGAACGTTCAAAAAAGCAGAATTTTCTATTGAGTCTGATACGAGAAAGCCTTGTAGCCAGTGGTGGAATTCTGAGTGCTCTCGTGATCATAGACGACGACAAGCGGCTTGGAAGCAGCTAATTCATAATCAGTCCCCCAAAAATTGGGCAGATTACAAGTTTATTGCTGCTACATTTAAGCGCACCGTGGCTAAAGCTAAAGAAGACTATGACAAAAAACATTTCGACTTTCTTTCCAAACCTAGAAATAAGAAAGCGTTATTCCGATATATGAGATCGCGCAAAATTCTGCCGTCTCTAGCTAACTCTGATTATGACAGGTTATCGACGGAAGAAATGACTAATTCGTTAGAGGCAATCGGAAGAGGTTTAGCTAACAGATTTTCGTCGACTTTGACAATCAACTGGCAAAAGTCCTCTATAAAGACTGACTACGAAAAAGTGACATTGTCCGAAATGTCAAGCGTAATTAGAAACTTACCCTCTTCGGCTCCTGGTCCTGACGGTATAACAGTTCCTATGATTAAAATTTTATTCCAGATATCACCCGGCGACGTCCTCAACCTTATAAACTATTCCTTAAGCAATGCCTGGATACCACATGACTGGAAAATAGCTAGAGTGATTCCCATATTAAAAAAACAAGGGTCAGGTTTTAACATTGACAACATCAGACCAATCTCTCTAACATCTCACCTGATCAAAATTATAGAGAGAGTTCTCAATAATAGAATAAAAGTTTGGATGGCTGACAAGCTAATATTGAAACCATTTCAAATAGGTTTTCGTAGCGAATGCTCAATTTGGTGTGCTCATGCCGACTTAGAGAGTCGAATACAGCTTGCCCGAAAAAGACGACAATACGCGGTACTAGTAACACTAGACATAGCTAAAGCTTATGATAGCGTTGAGCACTCAATTTTATTGAATTCTTTACACGAATGTGACTTTCCGCGATATATTGTTGATTGGGTAGCAGAGTTTCTAAAATCGAGAGAATTTTATTGTGCAAAGGATGGATGTCACTCATCTAAATTCAAACAGCAACGTGGAGTACCTCAAGGGGCGGTCCTATCTCCGCTGTTATTCAATGTGTTGATGAGCTCAATTCCCATTGAACGAGATATCACTGTCTACATTTATGCAGACGACATTGCATTTTTCGTTGCAGACAGTGACATTTATTCTTTGCATCAAAAATTGCAAAAGTACATGTATTCTCTTGAAATTTGGCTGCATTCAATTTCATTGTCTCTAAACATCAGTAAAAGTGCGCTCCTGGTGTTCCCTATAGCAGATTCTATTCAAATTTCAGTACTTTATAATCAGGAACCGATTCCACAAGTAGAGTCTATCAAATATTTGGGCATTATTTAGAAACTTAACTGGAGCCCTCACATAGACTATAACGTGGCAAAGGCACAACGAGCTTCAGGCTTATTGCGAAGGTTGAGCAACAGAAAATATGGGTTACGTAGACACACCTTATTAATGATATATAAAATGTACATGCGCCCAATACTCGAATTTGGGTGTATATTATTTTCGGGTGGCCCTACGTACAAAATTAAACCGTTAGTTCTATTAGAGCGAGAAGCGTTACGGTTGTGTTTGCGACTCCCCAGGTATGTCGCTATTAATGTACTATATCAGGAAGCTCGCATACCAACTATTCTTTGCCGATTCCGTATCTTAACAGTACAAACATACTTGAAATTTTACGGCTTATCAGCGAGACGGTCTGCATATGCCTTTATTAGTGACCCCGACGCCTTCTTCCTCGCTCACTGGCCACGCTTTCGTACTCCCCAGATTATTTTTGTACAAAAGAAACTTGAAAGCATAAAGGTGGATATCAGATCGGTAATTGGAACCAAAGCATTAAATCACAATATTACGATAGAATGTGATGAAATTTTTCCCCCACTATCTAAGTTTCAATCTTCGAGTTACTTAAATGACAGGTTAGAAGACTACATAGCTCATGCGGAAATAAAGAACATAATAGCCACAGACGCTTCTGTGAATAAAGAAAAGGCAGCAGTAGGAATCGTCTCAGATTACCTCGGTTGGTCATTCTCGGTAAGACTACCAGACTTCACTCCGGTTTTCGAAGCTGAGCTCCTGGCTATTATTTTAGCGCTACGAAAACTTCCTTCAAACGAAGAGAGTGCAATGATAATTACTGATTCTCTTTCGCTGTGTACTACTCTCACAGCTTCAGAACAATCAAGAGCTCTAGCGACATTACAAACATTAGTTCCACCTCATGTGAAGTTCCTGAAGTTAGTCTGGGTCCCGGGACACTGTGGCATACGGTTGAATGAAATAGCCGATTCACTATCTCGAGCCACACTTGATGGCCCTGTGATCTCGGTACTACCAGAATCGGAACACATAGTGTCGATCAGATATAGAAAATGGGCTATTTATACGGATATTATGGAAAATATTACTAAATATACGGACTATCAGCACCTAACATACCCCTGGAAACCTCAGTGGAGTCAATCTAAAAAGTTAGAAGTTATTTTAACCAAATTTCGATGTCGTGTCCCTCCATTAAACTTTTACTTGCACAGAGCTGGTCTGGCGATATCCCCCCTGTGTCCATTCTGTGAAGAAACGGAAACAATAGAGCATTACTTTATAACATGTAAAAACTATTCATTAATTAGGAAAAGACTTTTAATTGTTCCGTTTCAAGCAGTAGGTTTAAATTTAACTGCAGATAATGTTCTAAGTTTCGGTGCCTTTAGCTTGGGACATTGCCACAGGAGCGTATTCGATGCTGTATGCAATTTCATTCGAGAATCAAAGCGCATGTCATAATAATGCCTGCTTAAATATATTTCTGAAGACACTTGTCTAATTTTGAATGAAATTTGCATATTCATTTGATTGTGACCGGGTGAGATAAGCTCGATTGTCTGGTCTACTCAAAATTTCTGTCTTCTACTGTAGTATTACCTCACCTTTTCTCTTCTTGATTCAATCTTCAATTATTTGTTTAGTTTAATATTCCTTTTTAGTTAATTATTATTTTCTATTACATCATTAGTTTTTTCATTAAGGATAAACCTTTTAATATATCTCATATAGGATACTTCTAGATTTCATGGCCAATCCCCCATAGTGGGTATGTGCCAGTGCGAAGGGGCAACAACAACAACAACAACACCTTGCCGGGCACAAAGAGCGCCTAAGGTTAGCAGGGTAGGTACGTTAGAAGGAAGAAAAAGACGAACACGGAGAACGAAATGGGTTCTTACAGGTCCTCGTCGCCATTGCTGTGTTGGGGGCTGGCTGGTCCCGACGAAGCAGAAGAAGAAGAAGACGGCCGACGGAGACGTACGCGGCCGGCGGGGACACCGACCAGCCCGAACACGCGGGTTGGCGCGAAGCGCCGAAAGAAAGTACAACCGCACTCCACGGTTACCCAACGCACACTGTTTATTTTACAGTCGCCTTGAAATCCTAGATGCCAGAGCGTTCTTAATGCGCCCACGGCGCCAGGCTCTCAACTTTTCAGTGCCCCATGATGCGAATTTCATCGCCCGAAAGGAAAAGGAACAGGTATCAACAGTCCTGTCTACTTGTTTCCTGTGTCTCGTCTTTTTTGCTCTGTATATTTATTTTCACCAACTCGCCGAGAAATGCATTTTGTTAAGTTATAAACAGTCACCTGTGAAATAGCTGCACTACCGGGTGGCCAACAGTCCGTTGGTGGTGGATGAGAGGCTAAGCTGCGTCAAAGGGAGCTGCCCCCCCCCCCCCCCATTATGCTACATGATACCGCCCAAAAGAGGCCCGAGCACCCCAGCATCCCCCCACCCCACCCACAAGACTTGGATCCTTTCCAAGACTTGGATTTCTTTCGACGCGAAAAAAATGTTGGTAGCAGCGCGCCACACACGGTAGAGACAGCAGATTTGGATACGCTCCGAATATATGCGCCTCGATATAGCGAAACGCAAGCATATCAAGCGCACTCTTAGCAGAAACTTCAGTCAGCAGAGCGACTTTTCAACGTCGTTAGCTTCGTTTCATCGATAACGGTACATTAAGGCATTGAGCAAGCGGATACTCTCCCAAGCAATTTCAAAACACCAGCTCATTCGGCCCCGATTTCCGTCACTACACATTCAAAGCACATTCTCACCTTTTTACTGAGCACTCTACTCAAATGGCCCGACTCAAGTGAGCATATTCAGAAATATTATTAGGATTTAACCGAGTGAAATACGTGGTCAAAAAAATACTGAAACTTGGTTACAAAATGAGAAACACTTGAGGTTTCCCCATTGCCACGTGCATCATCACTTGTTCGCGCCAGCGGCAGGGAGCATGCCTGACAACACTTTGTTGCTGCATGGGTTGTGGTAATAGTGCACTTATAATTGATGTGTTGTCACGCACTGTGACAATGGTTGTGTGAAAGTCGCTGATAAATGCACGCTGAAGCACTAGGCGATAAATACGATAACTGACAGCGCAGCCCACGAAAGTGTGAGTATCAAAAGTTCATTGCGTGGAGCACGTTTTCTGTCAATCGTGTGCATTCGATTGCATGTCATATCCCAGAGTGGTAAAGAATGATGATGACTACTTGTAAAGTGTTAATGGCCGTTCTGAACTCGACGCGTCGTCGAACCGAGGGCATTATTGAACCTCTGAATTTCGAACCTATAACATTTAAGTGCCAGCGAACGTATTGTTAGCACCTGTTGCGTATCTATGCCATTTTATGTGCAGCGCGCCCTCCGGGTATTTGCAGCGTGACTGAACATTAATGGTTAGGACATTGTTTTAAATTTAAAGCATTTGTGTGTGCCTGCTCCGCAAATAAGAATAAAACTGGTACTTGACCTACGTGAAGATTAGTCGTGCGCACGTCGAATCGGAAACCACGCGTGGAACAACCAAGAGGCTTTGCACCCTTCGTGTGCTGTTTTGTTACACCACTCGACAGGGTTTGTGATTAAATAAAGATTAAATAAGCTTAAACCATGGCCAGGAGTCTCTCGCCTTGCGCCACAGCGAAGCGACCAGCCCCCACAAAAAAAGTTTGCCCGTGGTGTTTGTGCTAAACGATACCTTTACTGCGGTACTTGCTTACAGCATCTAAGCTCTTTGGCCGCCTGTGCATTGAACGAGCTAAGGTGATCCACCATCCTGGATAAAGAAGCTAGAGGTAGTTAGTATCTTTAACGAGAAACAAAAATAGCATGATCTTAGGCTAGTCCGATGTTGAATATAATTCATGTGGCAAAACTGCATTATATCGGGCAGTGGACCTCAAAGGAAAAATAGTGTGATATTGCGGGGATGCCATAAAGACCTCACTTGTTCTTTCACTGCTGTGTTACATCATTGAAATGATGTCAGGTAGGTATAAATGGATTCTGGTATATAAACACTTTCTGTGTAAAAAAAAAAAAAAAAGGTAGCGGCTTTCGGCAGAGACTGATAAAACGGCGAAGCTGGTGGTGTGCAGCATTGAGTTTTCTGTAATAAACTAGTGCTAATGTATATGGGAGCTGCAACGCACGGTGCTTTGGCCAGCATGGGAATGATGGGTAGTACTTGGTTTTGTCTAATCTTCGTTCTTTTTGGTATCGTGGAGATTGAATCCACTTAGCTACCAGATGAAGCTCGGCAAAAATTCAGCAGCTTCGCTTTGTAACATTAAACTTTTTCAGGTTCACCGACTCGAATCCGCTCACAAAATTCACAACAGTTCGTTCTCTTATTTGAAACTAAACCAAAACACAGCAACAAACAAAGGCACAAGTGCATTCCAAGCTGCAATCCCGAAGATTTGGCAAATTTACGTACTACCCATCATTCACGTGGTGGCTGTACGACCACAGCTCCAGAGTCTCCTCTAGTTAATTTTAGAGAGCATCTTGATGGAATAAGAGGCACACACATTTTATACAACGCTTTCACACTTTGTGAGGCAATAATGTATGTTACTGCTAAGCTTTCAGTCTGCAAAAACTTGACTCGCCAGCTTCAGAGTTCAGTCTGTGGACAGGTAGCTTGGAGGTAAACAACTGTGTGGTAGGCAAAGCTAATTCCAGCAGTTGTAGCCATCTTTTTTTGAGAGGAATCCTTTGCAATGATAAATTTGCGTTTCACTCATTCTTCTTCTTTGTGTGTGCAGACCTGTTGTGCTTGCTTGACTGGGTACGCTTTCTGATGGGGCTAGTGCCTTTGAGTTTTCCCGAGAATTCGGATGGACACACCTTTCATCTTGATATGCCTTGGGTTTTTCTTATGGCTGGCCGCTGCTCCAACTATGTTGCTTCCAGCCATTTGTTCATAAACGTACATCGCCTTTTAGCCTTTTTTTTTTCCAGTTCTTGGAGTCGCAGAAGAGCTGCTGCTTAACTTATTTTCACTTTTCGGAACTTTGTAGGATTATGGCACTTTCCTTGTAATTGTCGTGTTGACTGAACATCACCACACTTTTTCTGGCCCTTCTGCATTGACTTTTCTCACAAGAAAACCTGAAGGATGCATATTTCAAACATCCGGTTGCAGAGATGGTGAAAATATTCATTGAGTGCCTTGTAAAGGAGCAGGGAGGCACAAAGGAGGCTTTCGCAAACGATCAAGATGACAACAGGTACAGCCTGCTGTTGGATGCGTTACAGCTGCACCATTGTCACTCGAATATCCGGCTTGCTATGGCATGCAAGCTAAAGTGCTTTGCAGCGACCGCTAGCCCCTGCAGCCTTGTTTTGTGGTTTTAGTTCAGGCTAACTTCACATTTCCTAGCGTGACACACGTTGTTCAGTTGCCATTGGAATACATCAAAATTTCTGACTGGGCGGTCATGGACAAGTTGAGGACGTATGCCGTCTTGACAGGTACGACATGGGACTTGGAATGTTGCATGAAAAGTCAAGACAGTAATGCAAAATCGGGAATGGTTGGTAAAAGTACGAAATATTCAGGTACATCAAGCTGATTTCACCATTTTTTAAGATTTCAAGCGTTGTTTAGCTTTTCCGCAGCAATGGCCATGGCAACTATGCTTTGATAGCATAATTAAAAAAAAAAAATGCTAGCGTACAAAGTATTCGGTGCACAATGTGGGTCCTCAATTGTCAAAGTTGATTTGGGGGCTCCCTTTTATGGTATGTCTCATGATTGTGTGGTACATTCGGCATATGGGACCATAGAATTCAATGAACTTTTAGTGTCATTATCTCTTCTTCAGATGATGGTTGATTCATTCGTCTAGCATCTGACATCCCCGCAGGAGCAAAGTATTCAGGCAAGCTCCTTGATTAGTTCTTGTTGTTACTGCGGTTCGCATACCAGGTTAGCATTGTTGTTGTGAATGTTGTACAAAGTGCACATGTTATAAATAGGAAAAGATGTGTACTTGTGTAATCCAGCTCCTGGATGGCTCCTGGTGGGGTGATTTATGGCTGCCTGGGGAGCACATAAAAGGATTCTTCGTTTCATTGTACATCCACTTCAGTCCACTGCACATGGTCCTGTTCCTGACTCCTTTCTCATCCAAAGAGTGAGTGCCAAGTGCACCAGTTCTCCGAAGGTGAGTGTGTCTGAACCAGCACCTGCTTGTCATCTTTCAGGCCTGCACATTGTGTGGTACATCGTGCTTCCGTAGTTTTCTTAAGTTTTTCTCTATTGTGCTTTTAAGGCATCGTTAGCTCACCGTCAATGACTTGAACTGCTGCTTCTTACATCTACTACGTTGAACATGAACACACTGCACCATCCATGAAGAAGAAATGCAGTTAAACGTGAATGTAACGAAATTGGAAAAAGTTTGCGAATTTTCAACCTTTCTTCTAGGTTTTCGTTACATGCTGTTTTCGATTAAAGTCTAGAAAAACTATCGCAAAAACCAAATGATAACGTGGTGGGTGCCAACACAGTACCACTTACTTTAAATATTCATTTAGGCAAAAAAACGGCATTATTTTGCATCAAAGGTGACGTCAGACAGCGGTGCAGAGAAGCGTACTCATCCAATGTTGCCTTGTCACCCTGTGAGCCGACGTGACGGCGCAGAACGTCCACCGCTTCCAATACGCGCATTTGCAATATCCAGAATGCTCAACACATGGCAACTGCGGCGGCTCGGTATTGGCTACACACTCGCAGGGACGCGCCGTTACTTGCTCCTAGCAACGGCCGCCGTGCCATACTCTCGTTTTCAGGTTGCTCCTGCCAAACATGCTGCCCAAAAGATTTGGAGGCATTGGAAAGTATCTGCCTTGCTACGCTTATTACATGCGGCATGTGTGGCTGGTTGGCACCTGTAGGTCATTGTCACGTCGTTTGAACCAAGGTGGGAAACACGATGCTCTGTTTCTGGGAGTAGTTTCTCGAAAAGACAGTTGCAAGTTCAGTATGTAGTTTGACTGTGATGCTGCTGTGTACTGTACCACAAAACATTTGGTGGGATGGTCCACCTGCCTGTTAAGATATCTAAATGCATTTGGTGTGCATGGAAGAACGTCGAGGTACAGTACACCACGAAGTTGAAGTATAGTGGGAAAATCAAAAAAGAAATACTGTCTTGTCTGCTTCCATAGGCAAACTTCTGTCTGCCCGGAGTTTTTGTGTTTCGCCTGCATGCTCGACAGCAACATGCAACCACATGCGAGTGCTCGCGAGATCTGCAGAAACTCGCATTTATCTGGTAAGATTGGAGTACGTTTGCACAACGCGCTTCTGCTCTTCTGTCGTGCACTTTTTCGTTATAATATACGCCCATCCGTAAATACAGGCATGTGTTCTGTTCTTCCCTACGAATTAATTTTGCTTAAATATGCGCTGGTGTGAAACCAACAAATCAAGCGTGAGAGGGTGGCAACCCGCTCGAAGAGCTCATTCCAAAGACTCCTCCTTAGGATGGCTGACACTTCTGGCTGTGAGTCCATCTGTTGTGTCGTTTATTTCCAACGTAGAACAACTGTCCATTGAATTAAAGATGGCAAGTAAGCTGGTATTTTTTGAATGATTTGTGCCCCAGAGAGTTCTGTACTAAAAGTGCATTACTGCATGTATGCATTAACTAAAACTTGTTTATTTTTTACTTGTGTTGTCTAAACACGTGACGACTACTTTTGCGGAAAAAATACAATCCCCAAATAAGAAGGTCATTTTCACCGACTACAACTGCTTCCACCATTAGTTTTAATTTTTAAGCAATCTGTGGCCTTAACTTTGACATCTGTATTAGAAGAGAACAGGAAATTCTTTATACCTTAAGATACCAAAAATACCATCACTTTTACAAAAACTTCTTTAACTATGTGTTAGAATTGCTTAACCATTAGCTTCTAGAGATATACAGCCTATCCTTCTGTGTAACTTTTTACTCAGACTTCACAGTGTTGCAAAATACACCCATAGGTCTTGACAAAAGGTTTTCAGCTGTAAGTACCGTAATAGAAAACAGTTTGGCTGCTTAAAGGAAACATACTGCCAGCTCATTCACCCTGAGCGCCACATCTTATTGTGACTGAGCAAGTTTTTCATTGCCTGCGCTGCTCCATAACTTATGCGTTAATTTTGATGACTCCGAGCAAGAAGACCTAGATGATGGTGATACAGCTCGGGCTGTCCAGGGGAACCAAAAATCATGCACTAGTTGTATGCACAACACTGTCGAAGAATATATGCACAGGTTGGGGGCAGCAAGGTGCTGGAAGATATGTGGCAAACACTAATGAAAATGGCAGGTGTCAAAGAAGCAAAAATAAATACTTGCACTTGGAACTGGCTGTTTTTTTCATTGCATATGGTGCATATTTATTCATTTCAAACAGTAAGTAATAATGACAATGATCAAAACAGTGTGCCACAAACAGCTTTCTTCATACACAGAACCAAAGCTTTGCTTGCTGAAGAGAGAGAAATAACTTATTGGCACCCGTCAAATAGATGATGGGGTATAGGTGTCAGCCTAGACCCACTCATCCTCCCTAACCGTCGACCGGGATCCCTTAGGACGTGGCGGCGATGAGGGTGAGATCGATGACTTGCCATTGAGCATTTTCCTCTTTGTTGAGTAGCAAGGACTCCCAGGATTCTCTGCTTCTGTCTGGCTCATCAAAGTTAGGACAGCTACAAACCATGTGGACTAAGTCCGCTCTACCATCGCAATGCCTACACCGAGGGCTGTACACCGAGGTATGCCACTGGCTCAACAATTGTGGGTTCGGAAATACTCCTGTTTGCTACTTTCTCCACTTAACTTCCTCGCTTTTTGAAAGGTTCTTATGCGCTCCCGGGGAATTATTACGCCCCAGCTTATAATGGTTAAGAATTTCGTTATAAATGCTCAGTTCGTCAGCGGTCTGTAGGGGTTCCTCGCTTGGGGATGTTGTTGAGACGGAAAGTGAGACCTGGGGCCAGCGTGTGCGCCTTCTCGTTCCCTCGCAAACCTGATGAGCCGGTGTCCAGATTAGCGAAACCTGCTTCGCCGGGGGCTGTCCGACGGCTAATATGTGTACAGCTGCAACAGAGATTCTGCCCGCATCAAAATTTCTGATTGCAGATTTTGCATCACTAACAATAACTCTCACATTATTTTGAGTCAAAGCCAGTGCAATGGCAACTTCTTTTGCCTTCGTTGCTCTTAAATGTCTGACGCTGCAGCACGAGGCAGGGCCTTCGTTTTCGCGTGTAATTACGACTGCGTATACTTTACCTTGCTTGTATTTGGCCGCGTCCGTTTAAATCACATCCTGCCTGCCTTTCAGGCTTTTCTGCAACGCCTCAGCTCTGTCCTTTCGCCTGCTCTTGTGATGAACCGGGTACATATTCCTGGGCAACGGGAGCATTCTTAGCCTGTCCCTGCCTTGCGGTGGGACTTTGCTTCTCTACTTGGAATACGCCTGGGGCTCGAACCCCAGCCGCTCCAGGATTCTTCTACCAGTTTGAGTGCGCAGCAATCTCTGATATTGCGATACTGTCGCCGCTTCAATGAGCTCTCCTAAGGTGTTGGACACCCCAAAACTTAAGACTTTGTTCATTGATGTGCTTGGGGGAAGTCCGAGAATAGACTTGACCCCCTTCCTAATAATGATTTCGACCTTGTGTTTCTCTGCTCTGGTGAATATCAGGTAGAGGGCTACATACACAATCCTGCTAATTACGAAAGATTGCACTAACCTTGGTAGGTTTGCTTCCTTCATACCCGCATGTTTGTTTGCTATTAGCTTGAGTAATCGGCACGTCTGCTTGGTACTCGCTTCCAGTCGCTGGATGGTCTCGGCGTGTTTGCCATTAGCTTGAATCCGCAAACCCAAGATCCCGATACTGTCGACAATGCGAATAATGTTACCGTTTACTCTCAGCTCGATGCTGTGCCTAGTGTCCTGTCCCCTTCCCCGTCGCTGCGTCTGCGATGTTAGAAAAAGGACCTCCGACTTCTTTGCCGAGCACCTGAGGCCAATTGGCTTCAGATATTTCTCTATAGCTTGGATCGCCCTCTGCAGCGTCCCCTTGATGTGCCTGTCACTACCTCTGCTCATCCATATCGTCAGATCGTCCGCATAGAGCGTATGGTTCAGTCCTTCTATGCCTATTAGCTTCCTGGGGAGACCCATCATCGTGATGTTCAATAAAGTGGGCGGCAGAACTCATCGTTGCGGCGTACCCTTGCTTCCCAGTTTAATACCGTCCAATGACTGCTCTCCCAAGCTGATCGTTGCTGTTCTGTTCGTAAGAAAATCTTTAACGTAATTGTAAGTCTTCGTGCCTACATTGATAGCTCCCAGACTCTCCAATATGGCCGAATGCTTCACATTATCGAATGCTTTCGAAACATCTAACCCTACGACTACCCTTGTGTCTACCGTTTTTTTGTCTATTACCTGTTCTTTGAGCTTAAGCATGACGTCGCATGCCGAAAGATGAGACATAAAGCCAATCATGGTGTCGGGGTACAGTCTCTGATATTATAGAAATCTATTCAGCCTGCTCTGAACAACATGTTCCATTAATTTGCCCATGCACGAAGTAAGTATAGTGAACTAGAACAGATGTAGTGGCACGAACAGCTTCGCACGGCGTTTTCGCATGGATGCCGTGAGATGGCGCCACTGCAACTTTTCATACTACAGTGCACTACCACTAAACGAAACTCAGTTAAACGAAAATGCCGTATTAACAGAATTAAATAGGATCATTTAGCTAGATTTATATTTTCAGCACAGTAAAATTCTTTGGTTAATCAAAACACTATTTATTGGTCACCTACGGTTAAACGGCACGAACGCTAAACTCAACGCAGACTTGCTCATAACAAAAGTAGTCTCACAACCATGGAATGTATAGCCAACGCCATA
Source organism: Rhipicephalus microplus (assembly GCF_043290135.1). Classification (NCBI taxonomy): domain Eukaryota; kingdom Metazoa; phylum Arthropoda; class Arachnida; order Ixodida; family Ixodidae; genus Rhipicephalus; species Rhipicephalus microplus. The sequence continues at coordinate 130,815,656 of NC_134700.1, forward strand.
GCCAGACGAGCCAATCCAATAGCCATACTGGCTTGTGCCACAGCAGGCGGCAGCAGAAGCTGTTAACTGCGTTTGACCTACTTGCGTGACTACATACAGATATTTCGGCACGATGGAGAGCACGAAGAGGGGGCCCCATCAGGCACTTTCGCTTGAAAAAAAGCTCGAAATTCTTAAGGAGCTCGACCGAAGCAGCCTGACCAAGACAGAGGTGGCGAAAAAGCTCGACATCCCGAAGTCGACGCTGTCGCGGATCCTGAAGAATAAAGAGACAATCGAAGGAGCTGTCAAGAATGGAGCCTTCAGCTCTAAGCGGATGCGGACGACGCCTCACAAAGAACTTGAAAAAGTTATTTTCATTTGGTTCAAACGTGCGCGGAATTCGAATTTTCCGATAAGCGGACCCATTCCGGAGCAGATGGCGCGAGAGATCGCCATGCAGATGGGTGTCGAGAACTTCACCTTAAGCGACGGATGGCACAGTCACTTCAAAAAATGCCACTGCCTTCTTTTCAAGTCACTGAAAGCTACAACACAGGATGAATGGTCAGGGGCACTTTCTGTAAGCAGGTCTTCTGCTGCACTCAAGTCTCTCGAATCAAGCAGTTAGTCAACAAGGTGTTGCTTAGCACTTGGGCTATCTTGGAGACCAGCCTGTGCTGGCAGAAGAGCACTGAGAACTCCTGCTTCGTAATTTCCTCTAGATACTGAGCATGCTAGGTTGCTGAAACTCAGGCAGTTAATTGTGATGATAAGCTTCTGTGGTGTAGGATGGGTGTTGCAGCCTGAATATTGTGGAAGGATGAGGTAACATTAATTTCTCAGTGTTGCGAACAAATTTGTATGCGTGAGGAGAGATCGTATAAAAAATGCAAGCTAGTATAAGAAGATCTGAAGAATATCTCACAGCTTCTCGCTCTTTAAGTAGAAGGCGCAACTGTTCCTTCAGAAACTCGGAACGCTTCTAATTCCTCTTCTGGTAGGTCACCATTAGACAGGTCATCAAGAATAGAAAAAATAAAGTGGAAGCAGGCTTTCAATTTTTCTGCATCTTTCGCAGACTTCTGAAGCATTGAAATGCTCCACACTTTCAAGAATAGTCTGCAAGCTCCGAACGTCCTCTAGTTTTTCAGGAATGGGAACATCAGCAATGTGCAGCTTCATCTTTTTCCAGTAGGCAGAAATGTGCGACGCATCGGAAACAACCACAGAACGTTCAACCTCTAGAGGTAGTGTGTTACTCTGAATATGCAGAAACATAACAGCAGCTTCCGTGCTGCTCACTATCCAATAGTCGGACAACTTAAGTTGTGAGAGTTGTGACACGAGCTCCTCGAAAGATGCCATGCTATTCTTGCGTTCCTCCTCTTCCTGCAAAACAAGCAACATCTGAATGCCCTTTTGTAGCTGGTCTGTCTCACGGCGCTTCCGTTTTGCGTCAGGCTCCTTGTGAACGGGAGCACAGTCAGATAGGTAAGCAGGGCTGTTCAGAAACATCGCCGGCACTGCATCCTTGCTTAGTCTAGTAAGGTTCATCGGAACTTCTATAGTCTTTCCGTTGCTATCCGTGTAAGTGATGGTAGTCCTCAAATACTCTGCGTTCAAATGAAGTTCGCAGACCTGTGATATGCAAAAGTAAAAAGAATGTTTTAAAATATTTTAGCAAGATTTATACATGTTTTTCTGCCTGAATTACTTTCTACAACTAGCAAGGATTGAGATCTAGAGTGACACTGCTCAGTAATGCACTGCACTAGCACAGATCTGCGACACAGAATTCGCTTTATGTGAAGGTTTATTGGTAAAAATTTTAAATTCTTACCTTCGGATCACGCAGAGTGTCGATGTCGACAGCTTGGCGACCAATAGCGCGTTGCCATTTTATCCTGCGGTCGTCTTTAGGGAAGGAGAACAAGCGGACCTTCGGTCCACCGTCATAATTTCCACGACAGTTCGGCACGCAGCAGCGGCCCATCCTGTGAACTTCCTGGTGATTTCAGGTGAACAAACTTCGGCAAGGTGTAGATGCCACAATCTCTGTGGGCTATCCTTGTAATTCTGTGTAGCATTAAGCTTCCACACGTTAGTCGAGTCGGTGGAACAATGTGGGGGCTCATATTGGCGATTTCCCCGTATGTGTGCATTCTGCCGGTGGCATGGTCAGTATGAAGGTGACCTTATGTCTGCCTTGATCTGCCCGGGTGCCCTATGCAAAGTTGAAATTCCACGGTTAGGCTTACTCACATAGCTGACAACATACACAGTGTGCGAGTAGGGGTTGACCATAACCTGCAAATCAATATTGGAATCTAAGACGGACGGGATCTATGGGTTGAATCCATTGACACACTTTTTTTGTACATGGCTTTACAGAAAAGCAGTAGGACACATGATGCCTGCTTGGACAATGCTTAAGTAGTGGGACTCATTGAAGATCCTGTTATGGCTCCAGAAATATTGCATGGAGCCATACTATACGGGGCGAGCTTTTGGGGCATTTGTCGAACTTCAGCAGATTTTCGTGAGCAGCATCACATCAACAACGCTGTTGCTGCACAGCTCTGTGTTGCTGAAAAAGCTAGCAAATATGCCCTCTAGTTTCTTCACAGCATCAAACAAGGTCTCAGAAGGGTAGAGAAGCCCACCTTTCGTTTCAAAGATCTGTTAACTTACAATTTCGTGCCGGTTCAGTCGTGGTAAGCAAATGGAAGTGTAGTCATGTCATTTCAATATATAGGTCCATTACTTTTATACTAGACGTGTTTTTATGATCGGATTGAATTTTTCGGGGTGCACAGTCTGCTTAGTCCACGTTTCCTGCTTCAACAAGATTGTCTTACTCATTGTCTTACTCGTTACCTTGGGCTTCTCGGTTGGAGCCGTCGCGAGGGCCAGTAAAACACGTTGTTTCTTCACCAAGCCCTGCATTGCCTGAGCTGACTGCTTTTGCGAGGCTTTGAAGTTTACAACGATCAAAAGCTACGTTGATGTAGGATGAGCATTTGATCCACATGATTGTCTCACTATTCCAAAGTTTCGTGAGAAAACTGCCGCTGCCTCCGATACAGGATCGTCTTCTTGCATATTAAGCTTGCAGTAAACAGCTCTTTCATGGTTTGGAATGTGGTGAGAGCTCCAATTATTTGAAAGCGTACACAGCATGACCAAATGCTTCAGCAAGCTGTCTGTACAGTGTTCGCAACCTCCTTATTGTGGCCAGCAGGAATGTCCTTTGATGGAGCAGCATCAGCTGCTTCGTCATCAGCACTACACGCTGCAATTTTTTTGGAAATGGTAAAATCAACTACAGAGTTTTCCCACTTTCCTGGACGTTCTGGATTCAACGATTATGTTGGCAAATTGCACGATCATCGGAAGCCATCTATGGCAAGGTGTCCAGTGTCAGCTCTGGTCTCTCCCTTGGTACGCAGATTTCACCGTTTATAACTCTTATGTAGTCTCTGAGAAGACACGACAGCTGGATGTGTCACTCACATACCGAGCAGGTTTCGTCGGAGCTCCTGTCCTTGAGATCAAAGTTTTGCTCCCAAACTTTTTGTTCATGTTTTGTTTTTTGGAAAAGTGATAAGCGACTGCTGCTCACTTTTTTTCGTTGTTGTTGCTTAACGGTTTAATAAAATATTCGTGGCGCAACTCCGACAAGGAATGAAAAGGAGGAGACAGGATAGGGCGCCAGTCTAGCAACTAGTTTTTTTTTTTTATTGAAAATCCGCTCTTCATATATACATACTTGGCAATGTGACATTTTCAGTGCATCGACAAATTCAAGAACAGCATTTCTTTCTCTGATAACATTAACAAGGTGAGCTGACACAATTATCTCCTTCAATGATTATGGTCTTTGCTTCGATGATTTCACGAGTTCACTTATCTTTGTTCCGGCTGATTATGATACATCTTGAATTTATGGGTGAACAACCACAGTCATTGCAATGTGTGGACAGGTGCCCATCTCTGTTTTGAGCGTAATCGATCATTGATACAACGGCCCGTTTGGCCGATGGGCCTTCAGAGCTTGCAAAGCGTGGTTCTTTTCATATTCAACTTTTTCTCGGAATTTGTCGCTGTTTTTCTGAAGTTCTTGCAAGTGCTTGTGCAGTCTCTGCACTTTCACTTCCAGGCGATGTGCGTTTTGTTTCGTCTCTGCTATATATCGAGCCAGGTCGAACGTCGTCTGGCATTCTTCATGTTTTAATCCGCTTTCAAGGTGTTCCTGAGCACCCGTAGACTCGCCCGACGCTACGTTTTCTTGTACCTTGCATGGGGAAATCGAGCGGCCGTGTGACTGGTATGCAATGGCTGTGCCTTCAGCATCAGGTTCTTCTAGACGAGGTCGTTTTCTTTCTTTTTCTGTCACTAACGCCGGTTTCCCTGGAATTCTCGCTTCCGTGTGCACACCACGTGGCAGACAAAGAAGGCTATTGCGCTCCTTGCTATTAGAATGCAACATGTAGGTTAGGTAGGACGGAAACCGAGTTGGCACGGCTGTTGGCAGCAGCAACTTACGTTTCATGCCTACCTTGTAGTCGTCTGCTGTGATATGAAGCGAGCACGCGACAGTCCTGGAGCTGGGCTCCCAATGGCTGCCCTTGTCACTCCCTTCTTGGGAAATGTTCCGCAGCCAGGCATTCCCGAGGTTTTCCTTGGATGGCAGCTTGTGGTATCGCAGTTCCTGGTTTCGTGAAGCATTTGACTTACAAAGCAGCACACAACAATTTTTAGGCATCGTATGTACTGCAATTCATCCACGGACTAAATGAAGTCCAGAGAAAAAAAAAAGGCATCGCATGCTGACTGCGCGACGGCAGGATACAACTGTCGCAAAGTAGGGAGGATTAGCGGGATTCCACTTTTGCGCGATTCCACATGCAGGTGCACTTCGCCGATATTCAGCGCCCCCACCTGCCGCCGTGGCCTGTCAGTGAACTTTCCCGTTCATGCGCGCTCTTTCGTTCGCGAGCCGAATCGGTGGGCCGCACCAGAGGGGAAGATCGAGAGGCCGTGCCACGACACATACATGACGGTGAGCACTTTCATCAAGTATCCATTGCAGGTAGCATATAAAATTTAACTGTGAATTTGATTTCAAATACAACTAATGTACCTTTCTTCAGGCTCCTAACCTTTAAACGATTATACCTATAATGTGAGAAGTTGTGGTCACTAAATTAATATTGTGTGCTGCTAAATTATGGTCATTAGTTTTAATGATTCTGGTTGGCTAAAAAGGCAGCACCCCTCACTTAAGCATCACAGGATGTCTAATGAAAAAGAAATGAAAACGTGGAAATACTAAGGTATACGAGGCACCCACCTTGAACCACACACCTTCTTAATAAAGCATGCAAGCTTCTGCTACAATCTCCGGTAATCAGAACCTTGGAAGCTACTGACTGCGATTTATCAACATACAATCAACATTTCATGAAACTGATTTCCGAGTTTGTATAATTGCTTCAGTGCTAATAGCTGGAAAACTCGCAGTCTGTATTTATCATTCTCAGATAAATACGGTGTCCAGTTTTATACATTTCAACAGCAACAAGTGCATTACCTATGCATGCATATCGTGGTGTATAACATTATTGTGAGTTTAACATATCGTGGTGTATAACATTATTGTGAGAAATAAGATATTCAATTCCTCACATACTACAGATCCTGTTGACATTTGTAGCGCATGCCTAGAGAATATACAATATCCGATATGCGGTCAAGTTTGTCATCAATCAGCAAATGTTATTGGAGGTGGTGCTCTAAACTATTCTTAATGTTCGTACACGTCAAAGTGTTTAGCAGAGTTCGAAAACCAAGGTTAAGCAAGATGCATACAATATTTAATAAACCAAAACAAGATAACAAAATCCAAAATGTTGGAAACAAGCAAAGTAAAATAGATGGTGCTCGAACTCGTAGACTAATGACCGAATTAGTGCCGCACAGTAAGGTACAGCAACTTGACCACATTTAGCCATGAAATATTCGTTCGAAAATACAGTTCGAGTTTTATGAATGGCTTCAAATGCACGGATTCCAGCCACATCAGGCTACCTTTGTTGCTGGTGTATACCCTAAGTTCGAATTTCAATAAATGAGCTGCCCTGCAGGGGCGCCTGCGCAAGTAAGCGTTTGGTGTGTAGCGACACCACGGACCCGAGCTAACGGGGAATTTCGGCTCCCTCCCGCGCCTAGCCGTGCGTGGCTTTGCCGTGTCCGGGGAAAAGGGGATCCTGGGGGTTGAGCCAATGCTGGGTGATTGGACCTTTAAGGCCCCCCGGCAGCGGCAACACACCCCTTTGGCCCCGGCTTCACGTAGACGGCACCCCTGGGCTGACCCACCCAGGGGAAATCGGCAGTCGCCTTTTCCTATCTCTCTCTACCTACATCTTCGTCTTTATCTCTCACTTTTTATCTGTCCTGTCATCTTCTCTTTTCCGTTTACTTCCGAATTTCCTGGCGGCGAGGGTTAACCCTGTGTAGTTACCCAACCTTGGGTAGTTATATTCGGTTATTGCGGCGATGGATGGCTGGCGTCTCCAAGTGTTCACTAGTCAACCTTGTAGCGTCCCCTTGTTGGGCTCGGTGGTGGGTGGCTACCATCGCCGCTGAACTTTATAGTATTTTTATGGCAAAAACTTTTCATCTCCTTCCTGATCGCTCCCTAAAAAGGTGGCGCACCGATGATACTTTCCTGCCTAACACACCAAAGCCGACATTCCCAAAGTACCATGTAATCCACAGTCAAAACGAAAAAAAGACAGTCCGAGCCATTTCACCTTTCCTCGTTTCCGAAACTCTCACAGAAGCAATAGGCCCAGGTTATAAAGTGACAAAGATGGGAAGTGGCGATCTTCTTCTGGAGGTTCGTGACAAAGCTCAGTATGAAAAGCTGTCCAAGCTTGTAGCCTTTATGGAAACCCCTGTTTCGGTGGGCCCACACAGGTCCATGAACACTGTCCGTGGTGTAATTTCTGATGATGATCTTACCGAGCTTTCTGAAAGTGAGCTGCTCGAAGGTTGGCAGGACCAGAATGTGGTCAAAGTCCAACGAATAACAATAAGGTACAACAGCAAACTGACCCCTACAAAACACGTAATAATTACCTTCGGAACAAGTGACCTACCAGAATCAATCGAAACCGGCTATTGTAAGCTTCGTGTAAGACCATACATTCCCAACCCTCGCCGATGGTTCAAGTGCCAACGTTTCGGTCATGGATCGCAGAGTTGCAGAGGGCGTGCCACTTGCGCAAAGTGCGCATCCATTCAACACACATCGGACAACTGCACCTCATAAACAACTCATTATTCGAACTGTGAAGGAGATCACGCTGCCTACTCACGATCATGCCTTGTATGGAAAAAAGAGAAACAAATAGTAGAACTTAAGGTTAAATTCAATCTCACATTCCAAGAAGCATGCCAACGTTTCGCAATACACAACCCATCTTATCCCTCCTTTGCAGATGTGACGCGCCGGGGCGCCGCGCCACATGCCTCGGCACCCGCGAATGTCACACAGTGTGTGGCCGCGGTCGTGCCGCCAGCGCCCCCGGCTGGAGCAGCCTGTACTGCTCCGCCACCTGACAAACAGGGCCTGCAGACCCCAGTGTCTGCTGAACCTCGGACCACTGTAGGCGCAGTTAGGTCCAAAAGTTCAGTGAATGTGCCTGCCCAGCAGGCACCATCCACCACCTCACAAGAGGTGATGGATACAAGTCCCACTCCTCCGGCGCTTCAGACGCCGAAGGATAGGTGCAACTCCTTGGAGCGCGCGAAAAAAGAAAAACCTGGAATCACAGGGCCCTCAAAAGGCCCTGTAAACTAATGCAACACCTCTGTACACACAGCACCACACTACATTAAAATGGAACAAATACTACAGTGGAACGTCAGAGGACTGTTGAGAAACCTCGACGATATCCAAGAACTATTACACAAACATACACCTAAGGTGCTGTGCGTACAAGAGACACACCTGAAACCTAAACACACCAACTTTTTACGTCACTACGTTATCTTTCGGAAAGACCGGAATGATGCCATTGTGCCATCCGGTGGTGTTGCCATTATAGTCAATCAAGGGATTGCATGCACACACCTACCACTACAAACATCCCTTGAGGCGGTGGCTGTTCGAGCAGTTCTTTTGAATAAGCTCGTCACCATCTGCTCTCTCTACATACCTCCACAACACCGTCTTGGAAAGCATGAATTCGAGTCCCTCATAGAGGAACTTCCAGAACCTTATATTCTCCTGGGAGATTTCAATGCACATAGCAATCTATGGGGCGACTCTCGCTGCGATGCTCCAGCAATAGACCTCGGCATAATATCCCCATCACTCCTGCCTCTACTTAAATGGAAAGTCATTAACGATCCATATGGTGGTGACCATTTTCCTATCGTTATCAGCACATCAATAACAAATACATGTCCTGCACAAGTTCCCAAATGGCTCACCGACAAAGCCGATTGGCAAAAGTTTCAAAAAATGACTTTATTATCTTGGACTAACATGGCGGCATTGAGCACAGAGGATGCTGTACGCTACTTTACAGCTTTCTTGGTTGATGCAGCAACAAAATGTATTCCCCAAACATGTGGACCGTCAAGCAAACGACGAGTACCATGGTGGAATAATGAGTGTCGTGATGCTCGAAAAAAACAAAATAAGGCATGGAGGTTGCTTAGAGACTCGCCCACAGCCGAGAATCTTGTCAACTTTAAAAACGTCAAGTCGCAAGCAAGGAGGACGCGCCGACAGGCGAGAAGAGAAAGTTGGCACAAATTTGTATCGGGCATTAACTCATACACAGATGACTCGAGAGTCTGGAGCATGGTTGGTAAGGTGGCAGGACGAGCAGCGCATTCGCTTCCTTTAGTGAACACACAAGGGGAGAGTTTGGAAGACCAGGCAAATACTCTCGGTGCGCACTTTGAACAGGTTTCCAGCTCAACACACTATAGTGAAGCGTTCCGACGATACAAAACTGCAATAGAAAAACAGAGATTAGAGTGCAAGCCCACAACACATGAGGCATACAACGAACCTTTCTGTTTGGCTGAACTGCAGTCCTCACTTGCCTGCTGCAATAAATCTGCCCCAGGCCCGGACCGTGTGGCATATGAAATGTTAAAACACCTGCCCACTGAAACCCAGAAAGCTCTCCTCTCTCTGTATAATGCGATATGGTCTTCTGGCGAGCTACCCTCAGCCTGGAAGGAAGCTGTCATTATCCCAATTCTAAAACAAGGCAAGGACCCGGCCTCAGTTTCCAGCTACAGGCCAATAGCATTAACCAGCTGTATTTGCAAAGTTTTTGAAAAAATGATTAACAGGCGCCTGATGCACTTCCTTGAAATTAGTGGCCTACTTGACCCATACCAGTGTGGGTTTAGAGAGGCTCGGTTCACTACTGACCACCTTGTCCGTATCGAAGCACAATTTCGCGACGCTTTTGTTCATAAGCAATTTTTTCTTTCTGTGTTCCTCGATATGGAAAAGGCATATGACACTGCATGGCGCTACGGCATATTGCGAGGCCTGTCACATTTAGGTGTGCGGGGTAGAATGCAGACAGTTATCGAAAGCTACCTGTCCAACCGTACATTTCGTGTCCAAGTTGGCACTGTCTTATCTCGAGTATTTGTCCAAGAAACAGGAGTGCCACAAGGAGGTGTATTGAGCTGCACACTTTTCTTAGTCAAAATGAATTCCTTGCACCTGTCTCTCCCACGAAATATTTTTTTACTGCATATATGTCGATGATGTGCAGATTGGTTACAAATCGTGCAACATCTCAATGTGCCAACGTCAAGTTAAACTAGGGTTGAACAAAGTATCTGAATGGGCAGATGAGAATGGTTTTATATTTAACGCGCAAAAGAGCACATGCGCCTTGTTCTGCCGAAAGAGGGGCCTCCATCCTGACCCCGATATTGACCTGCATGGTCATTCTCTGTCAGTGAAGAACGAGCACAAGCTTCTTGGACTAATATAATGCATAAAACTAACCTTCATTCTACACATCGAGTTTTTAAAAGATAGGTGCTTAAAAACAATGAACATTCTGAAAGTGTTGTCACACACTACATGGGGTAGTGGCAGGAAATGTTTAATTAACTTATAAAAAAGCCTCGTACACACACGCCTAGGTTACGGTGCTATAATCTATCAGTCGGCAACACCATCAGCCTTGAAAATTCTCGACCCTGTCCACCATCTAGGAATTCGCCTCTCTACGGGTGCTTTCCGCACCAGCCCTGTGGAGAGCCTGTACGTGGATTCGAATGAATGGTTGCTCCACCTACAAGGATGTTCCCTGTCCTTTTTGTACTTTTTGAAGGTGAAGGCAGACAAGAAACACCCTTCCCATTTCACAATTAATGATTTGTCTTGTTCTGGCTTGTTCGAGAACCGTCTTTCGTTTAGGCAGCCCTACGCGCTGCGTGTAAGGAGCCTGGCCGAAGAAACAGGTGTGCCTCTTCTTGAACCCAGTTTGATGGCTCCTGCAACATATCTGCCACCGTGGCAGTGGCAGCTTATAGACTGTGATGTCTCTTTTGTTGATGTCACAAAGCACGCACCACTTGCACACATACATACATACTTCCTAGAACTACAACATAAATACAGATGCCCTTAGTTCTTTACCGATGCGTCAAAGTCAAACACTTCTGTGTCATATGCAGCGGTAGGCCAATCCTTTTCCGAGGCCGGCGTTCTTCATCCTAATGCAAGCATTTTCACAGGAGAAGCTTACGCAATACTGGCGGTCGTAAAACACATTAAACTGATAAAATTACAAAAGGCTGTAATATACACAGATTCCCTAAGCGTGGTCAAAGCCCTGAAAACTCCTAAAAAACACAAGAACCCCTTGCTGGTGTCACTTTACTCACTTCTGTGCACACTCTACACATCAAAACAGCATGTCGTTGTCTGCTGGGTTCCAGGGCACTGTGAAATACAAGGGAACGTTTTGGCCGACAATCTGGCTGCTTGCGCCAATGTCACTACTGCCAATGCATCAACACCAGTCCCTGCGCTGGACTTAAAACCTTTTATAAAACGAAAGCTCAGGGAGTATTGGCAGAGCATGTGGGATAACACACAGATAATAAACTCCATGCTATTAAGTCGCAACTAGGTTATTGACCGCCACTATCAAAATCACCGCACACAGAAGTAATACTAACAAGGCTTAGAACAGAACATACACATTCTACACATTCATTTTTTTTGTCTATCGGTGATCCACCATATTGTGAGAGATGTGGAGAGCCCCTTACGGTTCTCCACATTCTCGTCCAGTGCAATGAGCTAGATGCTCTAAGAAAAAAGCACTTTTACTGCCCTACCGACAGCAGCTCCCTCCACACCCTGGGATGCTCATCGGTAGGGATCCGCTTTTTAAACTGCAAACACTTTTAACGTTTTTAAAAGATGTGCAAAGCTTTCACCCGATATTTCGAGGTCATCCGTAGCACGACGTTTATGAAATGGTCGTGGCTGTGGTGACTACATCTTCATTGTTTTATTATCGTGACATTTTGCCATCCGCTATCACTACACATATGTCACGCCACTGTCATGATTTTATTACTTTCATGTTTTAACACGCGTTAGAGCGAGGAATTTTAAGGCCCCTTTACAGCCACGCACCATATCATTGTTCATATCTGTAGTCAATTGAAATGGCGCTCTTTGGCCATCAATTGGCCCTTGCGCCACTAAAAACTACTCATCATCAATAAATGAGCTGCATTAACACCTAAGGGTAAGTGCAACCTTTACGAGCTCTATCTAAGACGATACAAGCTGCGCACGAACACGCATCAACTCGAAGATTGTGATAGTTTATTGCCAGTGTCTATTGCCAGTGTGTATGCATACACCGACATACATTCGGCCACCCACTAGGAAAAAAACATCTCTGATGGTAGTCATAATATATAACGATACTGTAACTGTTTAAAAGGGAGTGTACAGTATATGAAACTGCCTTCGACACGTTCCATTCAATAGCGCACGATATGAACAGGCTTACGTTCACAGGCGTTGATCATGCCCTAGGCATGATCAACGCATACAGCTAACAAAACGCCCCAAGATTATTAAACAAAAATAGTGGTCACTCGCGAGCAGTGCCCTCCTCCAACACCACTGCTAACAGAGGTGGGTTCTATCACAACTCTGCTCAAACGTGCCACCGAATTCCCCCACTGCGTGCGCATGCGCTTTCTGCTTCACGGTCCACACAAAAGAAAAAACTTGTCCGCGCTTAACTTTGCACAGCTTTGCCTTTACCCAAATGAAATGCTACAAACTGGCTCACTACTTAAACAAAAGCTACCTTATTGTGTGCATGTTATGAGAAATGTGGTGAACACAGTGTTAACAAAGCGTCGACAGCAGCAGTGCCGTAGATGCCTGGCGAGTGCCCCACGATTCGAAGCCACGCGTCCTCTCTTGAGTATAGCCCATCTTCGTAATCAGTAGCACTGGCAGAACACAAAGCAGAAACACGGAGCGCAAGTACACCTCAAAACATGAGTCTGAAATCCAACCCTTTAAGAGGCGGTCGAGCGGCGCATCGCAAGTCCAAATAAGTAAAATGATTTCAGCATGCAGACACACACCACATTTGTGCATCTTAATTAATTTCCTAACGCTGACTAGAAAGCTTTGTTAAAAAGCTTTCAAAGAGAAAAAAAACAAGCGTATTTCATTGGGGCAGCTCTCAGACATCACGGGCGAGTGAAATTTCAAGTGACCTTGCAAAAATAAAGTAGAGGGTCGGCATTTTCTTCTTGTATTTTGAATTTTCTAAGTCGAATAACTTCAGACTACGCCTCGTTATCACTGCCATTTTTGCTGCATTAGTCTTTCTGTACTTCAGTCTACACAACCCAGGAACACAACATGGGGGGTTGAATAGTGTTGGAGGGCCCCTTTAACTGCGTTGAGGTCAAGGCGAGGTCAAGGCGGCATGGCAACTGCAAGTCACGGCCACCCTCATCTACTCTTCGCCAGTTTGAAGGCTGCTTCCTCTTCCTGCGTTGCCCCATGGCCGTCTCCAGTACTGTGGCGAATTCGTGCATAACTAGTCAGTCGGAATCTTGCCAAATCATTTATCTTGCAGCAGCCAAAGCATGCTCAGCACTGCCTGAAGATGGCTGCAAAGAAGCTTTGCAGTCGGTCACTCGCATTTCTCGTCAAGTATACTACCATCACCACTAATGGTGGCACAAACGAAATAATATGGCCGGGTTTCTTTTCGCAGTGGTAGCACCGTGCTTATATGAAGCACGTGGTTGCGTTTCTACATAGAGAGAGAGAAAAAAACAATGGAAACTGATAATCAAATATTTGAAACAGCATAACAAAGAGCACCAGCTAATGTATGCATCTTCAGAGAATTTAGCAGAGGGGATCAGTAAGTAAATCATTTCAGTGATGGGCTGGACAGCAGCGTGATCGAACACCAATCTCTATGAGAGCCAAGATATTTCATCTGAGTGCATATATTTTAGTTTAAGGCACCATAGGCGCACGCCTATGTTAGCCCCCTTCCCACTCACCCCGTTCATGCATGTTAAGGCACTTTGGGGGTCCAAAATAATTTTGTCTTCACAACGGTATTTCTTTAAGCTTCTGATTTGTCACAGGTATGCAGTTTTCCCCCCGTTTCACTTCTGCAGGTGTCCATTTGCAGGTGTCCAAGTCCATTTACATCACAACCGCCCTGAATCATAGGAAAATTTCTAGGTTGCAATGGCTGCCAGCTACTGTAGGTATAAAAAATAGCGGAAAATCGGGAAATGGATTGGCTTCTATTGCATGCGGAAGTTGCCACACGACAACTTGGTGTTCATTTCACGCAGCGCTACTTGGAGCGACGCTCGCGTTCGGTTTCAAGGTATCCAAGCCGCTTCGGTCCCACTTAGATCTCTTTGTTGTTTAATGTGCTGGCATAAGGAGCAGTCGTGTTGGCATAAGGAGCAGTCTAGCAGGTACAATTTATTATGAAGATGCACACGGAAAAATTGAACCTATATAAGGAGTGAACGCAGGTAATTGTGCAGACACTGCTGGTAGCGAATTAATTTTAAGCTATTATACAGAATGGAAGGGTGTAGTTACTTACTTTTCTTGTTTATAGCTTGCACGTTCTTGGGCCGATGGGCCCTTATATGTAGCACACTTGGTGGAAGCAGGTTGAGGTGAGCATATGTGAGGGACGAGCGTCAGCATCCAAAAAGCCTAGGGGTCGGACGAGGTTGGCGAATAAGAAGGGGTGGAAGATGAGCCCGGGGGCTTTTCGGGGGCAGGCCAGGGATGGAATGCGGTGTCGGACACGCTAGGTGCAATGGAGTGTTCCTCTCTGTGTGCTACAGAGGAGAGGCCACGCCAGTTTGGGGTGTCGGCTAAGGCAAGTCAATGGCCCGTATTTTACGGCGAATTACGTGTGAGTTTGATTTCCTGCGGTCATGTTTCGCCCCGGCTTTCCTGTCGTTATGTCTCGCTACTTATGTTCCATTGACCGCTAGGTGGTGGGGATCGTTCGTTCCGGGTTTTTGGCCCTCCTGTGTGCGCTAGTGCCGTGTTGAGCCGGGCCAGAAGGCTGTTAGTGATTCTTTTGAGTTGTGCATTAGAAGCGGTTCTTGTTCTCAGCGTTGTTGGCTCGTGTCCTGCGTTCTCAGCGTTGTTGGCTCGCGTCCTGCAAATTTTGGCTCACTGACTCCCCTGAGCGGAGGTGGAGCCTTCATCTGGCGCCCAACGTAAGGCCCGAACCTATGACCCTGAGGTTGAGAGTCTTATGCTCTACCGACAGAGCTAGCCGGGCGAGACTTCATGCATTCTGGCAAGAGGGAGTGGCAGTTGGTTCACAACCCTAGTGGCCGTCATCACGGTCACTAGGGTTGGAAGGTGAGGACCACCCTTGGCAATGTCAGCTCTTTAGGAGCCACCTGTCCTTTCTTCAGGTTGTAGTTCTGGATGAGCTTTCGAACCCTTCGGCGCCTTTGGGGGTCATCTTCTTGGGCATGGTGACTAGATTGGTTCTCCTTGTCAGAAACAGTAGGCTCGTGTAGGAGGGCCTCAGTCCGTCTCCTCCCTGAGGCCCTCAGTCCGCCTCCTCCCTGAGGCCCTTTGCCATCCCGCGGTCCTCCGCCTCCAATTGTGCTGGGTCCTCCACCATCTGTCTGTGGGTTTGTGACTGGGGTTGGGCTGTCTATGACGTTGGCTGGAGTGGGCGCTGGGCCCTCTTCTGCTGGCAGTTCGACTACACCTTTTTGGCAATGGCTGGTTGGTTGGCTTCATAAAAGTCTGTGCGACTTCTTCTTCAGTGCTTTCTGGGTCAGGGCTTTTGAGGCGGTCTTAATGGGGTCGAACCCTTGATAGATATTGAAACTTCTGGGCCCAGTACTCCTGGTCGGCACCTGAGAGCTTGACTGTGTCCACGTACTTCATGAATTGCTTGATCTGCTTTTCTGTCAGGATGCATGCCCTGTCGATTACCTTGGCAGTCTCCAAATTTTTGTAGACATCAATCAGTGCAACCTCTGGTGGCTCTGTTTCAGGGCCCTTGTGTGTGTGGTGGCTCTGTTTCAGGGCCCTTGATCTGCTTTTCTGTCAGCATGCATGCCCCGTCGATTACCTTGGCAGTCTCCAAATCCTTGTAGACATCAATCAGTGCAACCTCTGGTGGCTCTGTTTCAGGGCCCTTGTCTCCTCCCGTGCTTCCGCCTCTTCCCTGTGACCCTGTGACCCTCCGCCTCCAATTGTGCTGGGTCCCCCACCATCTGTCGGTGGGTTTGTGACTGGGATTGGGTTGTCTATGATATTCGCTAAAGTGGGCGCTTGGCCCTCTTGTGCTGGCTGTTTGACCACCCCTTCTGGCGGTGGCTGGTTGGTTTCCCCGTCTTTATTGGCCACCATGGCAGGTGTCTTTCGTCCCCTACCTCTTCCGGCAGCAACAGCCCTGTCTACGCTAGCACCTCTTGATGTGCTTGAAAGGACTCTTCTAGCTTCTTGTTACAGAGACTCTTGTTAGAGCTTCCATGGTTGGTGTTCCTACTTGCTCTGGCTGGGCTCTTGATCTCAGATGATACCTCTGGTTCTCCTCGAGGTCGTCAGGTGGTGTGTGGTCCCCTGCTGACATTGACCATGATAGCTATAACGAAGGACTCCTCATGTGTAGTAGTGTCCTGCCCCTTCAACGTGGAGTAGACCTGATGACTTCAGGCCGGATTTATAGGCACTGAGAAATCGGGTTTTAGGTGCCAAAGATAGGCAGATAAAACGCAGTTTAGGCCCAAAAAATTGTAGCTACAGGCACAGTAAATTTTTACATAAATTCATATTTTAAAACAAATGCACTAGACCTGCGTCTACGACAGGAAAGCAAAAAGGAATGTTTTAGTTTATGATGGTAAAAAGGTGCCAGTGGCTTAGCATAGCTATGCCATTTCTTCCCGCAGAGCTTACAAAACACAATCTCTTCTTTTATTGTCTAGCATGGTGACCTAATTGACCACCATTTAATACACGCTCCTGGATCTTTTCTCTAGTTTTTTTTTGCATGGCTGAGAAGGACACCACGGGTAAAGCAAATAGCCAGAATGCTATTGAGCCTCGTGTTAATCGGGTCTAATCGCACAGGGTCATTTTATGCTGTGTGTGAACACCTTAAAGGACCTCTCCCCTGGTTTGAGCATTTCGAGCTTGCAAGAGAAATTAATGCACTTGATGAGCGGTCATGGTTATCGTCTGGTAAGACTTGCAATGGTATGCACCCAGAAAGGGGTGAGATGTCGCACCGAACGCCACTCGCCCCCTCACAGCCGTGCACCCCAACGGGGTGGAGATAAAAAGGGTGGCACTCCGGGCTCGTTCCCCCCACACCCCTATAGCTGGTAACGAGGAGGCTGATGCTGCCGCTAAGGCAGCACACTACTGCGACACTCCAGTCACCGAGGCCCAGTCGGATTACTCCTGGCAACGATTGTGGCTGCTGCTACCAACGGCCCACTCGGACACGTGGGTGGCATGCGCAAGCCTCTGCCAGCCCTTTCATGAATTGGCCTGAACAGATGCGAGTGGCGTTTGTTGGTTCGCCTGCTTACCAGCAGCGCCTGGCTAGCAGCACACATGTATTCTGCGAGTCGCTGTTCATCGCCTGCATGCCGAAAATGCGGCGATTATGGAACGCTGCAGCATATTATTTGTTCTTGCCCTGCCCTTTCTACAGAGCGTGGGGTGATGATGAGCCGTTATGGCCTGCTCCGCGAGACATCCTTTTTCTTAAATATGCAAGCCCCCCCCCCCCAGAGCCTTCCTCGAGCTCTGTGCTTCTGCAGACCTCCTTGACTTACTAACGAACGCTTTCGCTTCATGCTACTGCCTGCACTGACAGGACTCTCCATGCCTTTCACTTTTTTTTTTTCTGTGCTTCTTATCAACTTTACCTCACCCTCTCTTATACCCAAAGTCGCTGAGCCCCCACAACAGGAAGCAGGAAATAGTAGCGCCCTTTTTATCACTTCCTCTTCCATTATTCTCTCTCTCACCCATCAAAAAAATTTTTTTGCCATGCATACAAAGTGCAAAGCGACCGTTTTGCTTGTCCTGCTCCTACTTTAGATCAAAGGGTTGCCTCTCCCACCCACACTCACACAAAAACATTTTTGCATACAACCTCGGTCCTGCATACATGATAGTAGTATGGGACATTGCGACAAATATTCGAGGTGCCATGTGTAATTTATGCGATTTGTTACTTGAATAGATGCTCAGCGTTTAAAGTTGGGTTAGTTGGTTCCCCATCCTCCTCCGGCTGCATAAAATCTCCTCCTGTTTCCTACGTGTGCAAGCAGACGCTAAGGAGATGCCGAGCAGACGTTGCAACGTGGAAGTATACATGTGCAGAGGCTAAGGAGGGCCTTGTGGCCTTGACAGTGCTGAGAGTAACTTGTGAGATGAAGTATAGGTTACGGCTCGTAGAGATTTGAAAGCCCAATTTCGCCCGTTAGCACGAATACCGGTATCCAACTTCACCAAAAAGAAAAATTTGAGGTCAAATAGTGTTTATAGAAGCCTCAATTTTGAAAATAAGCATTTATAGGCACTTACAGAAATGTAGGCACAAACATCAAAAATAGACGTTTTATAGGCTATAGTAGTAGTAATAGACTTTTATTTCAGCCAACACTAAAGGCTGAGCATTTCGACCGCCTGCGCGACCAGTTGACGCTGTGCTTCTTTGCCTTCGGTGCCGATTCATTCGAGCAAGGTGGTGATGGAAATAGAAGGGTGAGGGTAAAAACTGGTTTGCTGAGAACTTGGGCTATAGAAAAAGCAGTATTACAGGTAAGCATACAGGAAGGGCAGTTGGGACAGCAGGTGTCAGTTCTATATTGACAGAGAAAAATGCGAGAGGGTGTAATCAAGCTATTCAGTTGTATTTGCTGTAAAATTCGTGTCTCTAGAACTGTGATGGATAAGGGATAGGGTAGAGACGCTTGTGAAGTCGGAGGTAGAGGTGCACCTCTTTGATACTATGAGGCAAGGATACAGTCCCATCGTTCCTCACGGAACTACCACCATCATCCGAAGGTGTGGACCAGGGAATGAACGGTGCCCAGTGCAATATATCGCGGGCGAGCTGATGAGCCAGCTCATCGCCGTCTATCCCTGAATGCCCAGGAACCCAGCATAGGAAAACAGTGAAACATTGGAGTGTGGAGACCGCTCGCTCGACCTCCTGTTCTAGGGAAGGGGGTGATATGCGATTCTCTGTGGCAGATGACGACGTAAGAGTCGGAGAAAATTGTGTACTCATGGACAGACAGGAGAGAGGAAAATGATTTTAACGCATGAACGATTGAAGGACATGAAGCGATAGTACATTTCGCGGGTGTAAGTATGGCCTGCTAGTGTGAATTACAGGTGCCGAAAGATGTGGATGATATATAACTTAGCCATAGGAGCCTCGAGGAGCCATGAATGAGACATCTGTGTAGGCGACTCCTTGCGTAGTAACAGGAGGCGAACGAGGCAGCGTGACGATTGCCTGTGCGCAGAATGCGGGACATGTTGGACGGGAGGCGAAGGATGCGAAGGTTGGAAGCAGGGGTGCACATGCGAGAAGGCAATGTGGGAGCAAAACTGTGAAGTATACCCCCTTGCGCCAATAGCCATTGACCCTGACAGGTTAGAGAGAGACGGGCAATCTGAGTCGCATTAAAGAGGAATAAGAGAACATAATGGATGGAAGAGCCCTGTGGCAAATAGCTTAGTAGTAGAGGTAGTAATAGGGAAATTGAGAACTGCCTTGTATAGGCCTAGAAAAGCTGTTTCCAGGGTGTTGAAGGGAGACGCTACTCGAAAACACTTTTTCTTTAGTTTTCAAGTTAGGGTTTCCAAAATTTAGCCACAGAGATGTTTTTTCTTGTAGATTCCAAAACTGTTATCAGATTTTGTGTAGCCTCATTACTTTTATAGTTATTATACATGCAATAGCAAAACAAAGGGATTTTTACTCTCGCTTTTTCGACATCAAAACTTTTGTGTAGATGTTTGTGTAATAGCTTATTATGCTTGTCATGAACTACTGTCTGCATTTAAGAGGTTAAAATTACGAGAAAAAAAAGCTGTTACTACAAAAAATGAACAGATCTGAAATTTGCGCCAGTGAAACATGTTTACTCCGCTCCGCCCACAAGTGCCGTCATTGCATCGATGTCGCACAGCACTGCTGATGATACGCCATCATGCGCATGCCTTTGGTTCTTCTAAAAAAACTCCAGCTTTTTCTTGTGAGGCGCTGACGAAGTTTGCGGCAGCGTCGAGGCCGCCGGCGAAGTCACTGTCGCGATAGTTGCCGACGTTGGGGTTAGGCCTAGACCTCTCCGGGCCGTTCACCTTTGCCGCAGTCTGACGACGCACTTTACAACGTTTTCCCACATACTTGTTTATCGTCCCGTACTTTTTCACCTTGTACACCTGCTTTCTGTCAGGATTCATCGTATAACTAATTGAATAAATCCTTGCGAAGTTCAGCTTGCGATGCAGAGCGGGGCCGAAGGGACAAGCGGGCACTGCGCTAGCCGATGGTGCGCTCGCTACGGCACCACGTGACGCGCCGCGCGATTCAAACGGCACGCAGGGGCGTTCAAAAAAGGATTTTTTATAGTATTTTTTTCTTTCCGGACGAGACTTTTCGAGCCTGTGTTCGAGAGAGCATGGACAACTCTAACCGCCTCAGTGATTACAAATGGCGCACGGTGCCGCTGTTTCGAGATACCGGGGCCGGCAAAACGTCGATTTCGGCAGATTTCAGCGATTTTCTAGGTCTCCGGGGCTTACCTGAGCGCATTTTTCAGTAACTTCTGACACGAATTACCGATTGAAATTTATTTTTGGTAAACATGAATGTTTAAAGAATCTAATACGACTGAAAACAAAAAAGTGAAAATTTCCGGAAAAAACGCGATTTTTCGACCCGCGTCTCCCCTTAAGTTGTGTTCAGGTGAATTGAACGTAAGGTACAAAGTACAGGAACATGTTGAGGGAGAGTGTGTGGGCAACCCGACATGCATGAGCCTCATGAAGACCCGTCTGCGTAGTAACAACACGTTGCAAGAGGTGTGTTACCGAGTGGCAGGTCTTGACAGCGTGATTTAGGGCCTGCACGTTTTAGGTTGCATGCCAAGGGAAGCCAAGAACTCTGCATTGCTGAACGGTCGGAATGCGAGAGCCAGCAAGATGTAAGGAGAACGGGGGCAAGTAAGGGGCTTAGGTTTATGTGGGCGGCATCGAAAAGAAACGCGTTTAAAATATACAAAACGAAGAATGACCGTGCCACCAAACGTCATGAGCACAGATTGAGTGGAGCCCATCATGCGGGCAGTGAGTATATCAGTCGTAAAAGATTCTAGGTCATGCAAGAGCTGAGGAGATGTGAAATGACTACCGACCCTATTTATGACACCGAGTCATGATATATATGGCTTGATGGTAATCGGCTTATCATTGAGTTCAAGATTCGTAAGAAAGAGTAAGAGCTGGGCAGAGAGAGGAGAGTGTGGTTTCATAAACACAAGGCTCTTAGCTGGTTTGTCCTGAAGGGTGACCTCCACACTGGTTTTGGGAGAGAGATTTGCGACAGTGATGATGGAAGCAAGCAAGTCATACAAAGGCAGTTTGGGTGTGAGTATCCGAGGTGGAAGTTGAATTCCAACTGTCATGTGTTCGGTGCGGCGTTGAGCGGTCAAGGCAGATTTCCTGCTGGTACTTATAACGGTGGTTCAGCTGCCTTCTGCTTGTGATGTACCATGGTCGTTTCCTTGTGGCGCTGTGAAGTCCTGTGAAGTCTCTATTTGTCAAAGTTTTGTCACTGGTTGGAGGCATAGCTGTGGGGACGAAAGGAACGCCGTCCTGTCGGCAAACTCGGTATATACACTCACTATCCCAGGTTGAGATCCGATGGGTACAGCAGAAAGCGCGGCCAATGGCAACGTCAACATGGTATGGCGGCTTTTGGATTCTGGTGAGGCCGGAAAGGCGTTGGCGACGATGAATGCAGCCAATTGTGTAACCACTGGGACTGGCTCAAGCCTCTTCGCCTCACTTAATGCGTTGTCTCTCGAAGGCATCGTTGCAATGCACACGGGTTGAAACATTGATTTTAAGCAGGTCAGTGAAAGCCGCTGTACGTATTTACTACGGCACGTTAGCTGCAAGCTGCCGTTAACGCTTTAAGTATAGCACAATGCATGGATGGGCATAAGGTCATCCACGCATTGTGCAACTCATCCTTTTCAACATAGTTTTCAGCGTGGCATTGAACCGCTCTACCAACTCATTGGCCATCCGGTGATGCAGTGTAGTTAATTTCTGGTCAATGGACATCAATCTATGTATCTCCCCCATCATTTATGAGGTAAAATTCAATCGTCTGTCGCTGAGAACCTTCTTTGGTATACCCTATCTCAAGAACATGTTCAACATAGCCTCGGCTACCTGAATGGTATCTATGGTTTTCACAGTGACTGCATCAAGATACCTGATAGCCACATCCACCAGGGTCAGAACATATAGATTTTCTTTCATATTGTGCTCATTTATCAAATTGGTGCAATAGGAATGCAAGAAACACGTAGGCATTCGCCTATAATCTGGTATCTAGGGACGGCGTAATCAGTGAAAAGTTTGTAATGACAGCAAGGATTTTGTCTTGCTCCGGGTGCTCACGCAAGTTGGCTGCTGTGATGGCACACCCGTGACTGCGACAGACAAGCCAAACTGTTCGTCGAACCCATTCAAGGGTACAAAATGCCTCTCATAGTGCAGGGCAAGCACCTCTGGAAGATTAATGAAAAGCATCTTCAAGCACAACAATGGTGAAATTTCAGCAAAATACATGGAGAACTAGCCGCCACCACACACATACCAGCTCACATGCACTTGTTGCCGTGCATCCCATAGTGTCATGATGGTGCTGGCTGTCCCACACTCATTCAAAAAGCGAAACTGACAAAAAGCCCACCGGCAAAGGGCGTACTTAAAAGGAAGCTATATTTCATGCATTAAGGGGGCTACCTCACACTACCACGCTGCGCTCGTTTCTTACTGCATGCAACTGAAGTGCATTCAGTGCAGAGAGCAACATAACTACTGATCTATGCGGCATAAGAGAAAATAGGTTGGTGTCGGTGTGGGTGTTTGTGTGTGCGTGCGTGCGCGTGTATGTTTATAGGTATATATGGGTCATTCCATGCCAAGTGTCCCAGACGTGGCGCTCGACCATCACAGTTCTGGCTGGAAAAAATTGCGCCTTTTGGCTTTACCGCAAAAAATGTTGAAGCAAAATATTACTGAAGAAAAAAAACCTTTAGAGGCCTGAAGCCTTCTGAATCTTAGCTACCTTTTGTTAAGCTATGTTTCATACAAAAAATTATAAAAAAATAATCACTGAATATTCAGTGGGCAACCTTGCATGCGCGTTCATAGTGGACCCCTTTAGACATTCAATGATCAAAACTGCTGAACTCTCATGTTTCACTGCCTCTTGCATAACCTAAAAAACAAAAATTTTTTTATGTTTACGGTTTTGTTGTGAATATTCTATGGTATTCCTGGGCAAAATAATTATTGCCGTCATTTTAAAGAAAGTATATTTTTATTTCAAAATGTTTGCAGGCAAAATATTTTCCAAGTTTTGCTGGAAAAAATTGTCAAAGGAGAAAAAATGGGCGATTTATTGGGCAGAATAGAATTTCTCAAACTGATGCGGTCCAAGCAAAAATATGTGGCATGTGGCAATTCATAGAACGTTTTAGCTGAAAGCATTAAGGCAAGTCTCATCAAAATATTCTTTTGTTTCGAGACAAAAAATTGAAGTTGGTTCTCTGAGCACACCCAGCACTGCTGCTCTGTCACATGCCACATATGGCATGTGGCAGAGCAGCATTGCTGGGTGTTTTTTATTATTTTTTGTATGAAACACAGTTTAACCATACAGAAATAAAAAAAAGGTTAAGAGTAGACACTCCCGTAGACCCCAGCGGCCCAATCGACCCTAGCACACCTGGTGGTTGGTGAGAGCAAGTGGCGTGCGCTTCCTGTTTCGGTTTCACTGGCGCAAATTTTGAATTACTTTGCGTAACCGACGTTTGGCTATGACGAAAGTTCATGATTTCAGACCACTTTTCATCGCCCAAATGGATAGTTTTTGTAGGTCGTTTTGATTTAGCGATTCCCTGTTTTGTTCAGTGGTTTGTGCAAATTGGTCGTGACGTAATGTTTATTTTGTAAACATTACGTCACGACCAATTCGCACAAACCACTGAACAAAACAGGGAAGGGTAAAGAGGGTAAAGTTATAATAAAAAGAGATGCAGGTAATGATAATTCACTACAGTTTTATTCATCGCGCTTGTGTTTTTCTTTTGGAACAAGTGATCAATGTATATATCAGTCAAAGAGACAAAGTATCCGCAATGTTTTATTCAAAGGCAAAGAGAGTCTGAGAATATAAAAAGCACAATATGACAAAGATAGACAACAAATGCATCTCGCCTTACAAATAAATTGTAACAAATATTGTAACAAATACAGAGAGAACATAGACAACGCACACATCGCTAGAGTTGGCAGAAGCCGAGAAGCTGGTGAAGTATGACACACCGGGCCAGTAGGTAAGTAAGGATCTATGGCTAAAACACAGCGCACAATGCTGATGAAGAAGGAAGAAGTGACATATACACAGCAATGAAGTCGCGAATCACGCCTGGGGTTAACCGAAATAATGCATAGAAAAAAAAGAGCGCACAGAAATCACACGACACAATATAGCAGAAAGGCAAAGGTGCAGTGTGCTGGCTGTGCTTAAGAACAGCTAGCCCAAAATGAAAAAAAGCCGACTTGATGCCTGCTTGTCCTCAGAAAGGTAGGGCTTTGCAGCTTGCTCACTACATGAAAGACAAACTTTATGCTACAACACTGGCAGGTCTTGTGGCTCTTCTTATGCGTCGCCTTTATCAAAAACTCAAGATCCCAAGTGATTTGCGTCTGGGTGTTGCTGTGAGGCTTGCGAGCTAGAATAGATTGTAGTCATCACTTATCCAGAATTGTGGACCTTAATTGGTGCTACGAGAGCGGTATTACAGGGCTAATAAATAGCAGAAGGAAACCACTTTGGCTCATTATTTTTCACAAAGGCTCTACATGGTACGTTATCACTCACAAGCTATATAAAAATAAAATGGCAGCGTCCGCAGCCCCATCAAACGCTACAAGTTTGGGTATTATGGAAATTTTGATGGGCGAGATGAGGAGGTTGATGAGAAGCTAAAATACAAAAAGTATAATAACGTGAACCGTGCCCACTTCATACTGTGTTTTTTACCCGCTCGAAGACATTTCAACGAGCGGTTTTGTTATCGATATATTTGTAGCAAGAGAGGAAGACGGGACGGCGGCTAACGTGGTCATGTCGTTCTCTCGCCACTTTATTATCAAAGGTGAATGCTGAAGCGGAGCGGCAGCGGCTGCCACGTCCGAACCGCCAGGCCTGGTGCTCGTTCTCCACCGCTCGCGCCACGAGCTGTTGCATGAGCTGCACGAGAGGCGCAGCGCGGTGGCTAGAAAAATGACGATGATGATGAATGGCGATGATGATGACGCTACAGATTACTTCCCCCCCCTGCAGAAATGAAGCCGGATTGAAAATAATGAGAGCGTATATACAAGCGAGTTAGGTTCGCAAAACGAAACGGGGTCCATGAGCAGTCCAGGTCGTCAACAGGAAGGGACAATCGGCAACCAGTGGGTCTCTGGCGGGCAACACTGGGAGAAACGCAGCGGGCAAAGATGGCAGCGCCGGGTCGCTGTGGCCATAAACACGAGCGTCCCACGATGACTTGGCGGGATTCCAAGGCTCCGGAGGTTGGCCAAGGGATCCGAAAGGCGTGGGCTCTACCGGAGACTTGGCTGGCGCACCCGTGCTCGTCGGGGAAGCCTGGTGGATGTCCGCCTGTGTGGTGGTTATGGATTGTGCTGGCTGCTCTGCCATTAGTAAATCTGTCATCTGGTCCTTGGTCATTGTAGCAGCATCTCGGAAGTTCTGCTGTAGCATGTTGCGGGCAACAACTTCAGCTGCGGGAGACGTCAAGGGAGATGGTAGTGGCTGCTTGCAGGATGCGCAGATTGCCAGGGTTGATGGAAGATCATGTTCATTGGATAATGTTGACTGTGGAAGCTCCGGAATCGGGTGCCGAATAATGGGTGAAAATATCTCGTGCTCAGACTCTGAGGCGCGCGGCAAGGTAGCCGTCGTGGAGTCTGGGGTCGCTGAGGTGTCGCGTGCCATTGATGTCACGAAAATTGTGCATGTGGCAGGCACCTGCGGTGAACCTTTGTACGTGGGCGCCAACGGAACTCAGCTCTCGGTGGTGTAGTCAGTGGAAGTGCAAGCGTCTTCTACTTCGTCGTCGTGGTCGGGTGCAGGATTCAATGTTCCTGTGACCGTATCTGAGGTAGAGGGAGTCGTAGCCATAGTGGTGAGGTTGTGGTCATTAGAGGGTTGCGTGCCGGTTGGTAGCACACGTTGCGACGCAGTGACAGCCCCAAAGTCGCGGGACCCTGGAAGCGGTCGGTACGTGAGGTCGTAGCAGGTGAGCAGCGCAGAGGGCGTCATATGGCTGCGGGCTCGTGATCGATGTGGTAGAAAGATGGCGAAACTCGACCAATAGCGCGTCGAGCAAGATGGCGTGCATAAGCGGCTGGTCCGCGACGCCATTCACAGCGAGGACGGCGTCAAGCCGCATGAGCCATGCCTGGGGTAAGGCCGGGTGAAGCGGCGGCACTGGCGGGCAGAGGGGCGGAAGCATGGCAGCTGGTAGCTCACCGATGGGCGTGTCCTTCAGGTCACCAATGTAGCAAGAGAGGAAGACGGGACGGCGGCCAACGTGGTCGTGTCGTTCTTTCGCCACTTTATTATCAAAGGCGATTGCTGAAGCGGAGCGGCAGCAGCTGCCACGTCCGAACCGCCAGGCCTGGTGCTCGTTCTCGACCGCTTGCGCCACCAGCTGTCGCATGAGCTGCACGAGAGGCGCAGCGCGGTGGCTAGAAAAATGACGATGATGATGAATGGCGATGATGATGACGCTACAGATTACTTGAGCTGGAGAGATAAAGCATACACAGTGACCAAGCGACCCACAGTAAAGTGTACAGTTCGCCCGCATTTGCTACAAAAATACAGACAGGATGGATACCCAACATTCTTTTTAAGGTTATGCAAATCACTTCGAGCAAATACAGTGTCCCTACTCCTCATAGCGGGTAACCAAAACAATGTATGCAACGAAGGAGTGGTTAGTCCAGTTGAACTGAATATAAGCATATAAGACCATAATGAAGTCTGTTGTAACGATGTAATAACATAACAAAGCTATTGCAGGATTCGGCTCAACTCGAATACTTTAGTGTAAACCCGCCGCTAATTGCTAACCTTTGAACTTGTCAAGCTGTATGCCTGAGATTGAAGACTGGAACCTAATCCTATCTAAGTTTCGGTTCACAAAACGCACATGCCAACATAAACGAACCCGGCAAAACATTTTCAGAAACTTCGCGCGACACCCAGCAGAGCAGAAATGAAAATCGCCAACACTTGACAGATGGTGATACAAAAAATCGCACACTTTCAGGTGATGTGCAGTGGCCTCAATCATGGCAAGAAAGTGAGATTCAAGTTGTTGTACGTATGCAAAAGCTGCTTCTGATGGCATAGTGAGATTCCCAAAAAGTTTACTGGGGACGTGGTATGCTTTGAGCATTGTGAAATACTGGTGGGTACCCTTAAGCGTCTCACTGTCGTTTTTCAGTAACTGTGGGCAACTGCAACCGTCACATGTATTCCGAAGGAAGTGTTTGATGAGAAAACCAGCTACATAATATGCAGCGGAGTCATCGATAATATGGGAGTGAATGTTGGTCGCAAGTTCAGAGAGATCGTCTAGAGCGGGAAAGTCATCAGGCTGTGGCTGTGCACACTCCTCATTATCCACAAGAGACGCACTGGTGAGAGAGAATGGCGAGAGCTGCTCCTGGAGGAGGTCACATTCATCATCCTCGACATTTCCGTATTCTGACAGCTTGAAGAGTTTTCTTATGCAGATGTGCTTCAGGCCACAAATAAATTGTGCTACATTGGGGTTGGTGTTGCAACCCTGTTTTTGCCTAATGTGGCCAAATATGTTCTCCAGAGGATCCTGTTGAAGCCTGCGTGTTAACAGGTATTCAAAATTGTAATTTTTGGAGAGGTCGTCCCATAGTTGACAAATAGCCTGAATTGTAATTTGCCAATCTAAGACGGTTTGTGGTTGACGTCTGCCAACAAACTGCCATGATGCAATCCAGGGAAGCTGGCCTCGGAGGAAGTCAATCAGCTTTGAATCATTTTTCATGATTGCATGTCGCAGCTTTTGCGAAGTTCTTTTTTTACTCGAGCTGTTCAAGGCATCGAAAATCCTGTCCATACGATCACAAAATTGAGCTGTAGTGATGGCCGAGGCAGGCAGCACCTTCGCATACACCATTGCCGTGATAGTAATCATAACTGATGCACTGAGGACCTGAGTTGCTCTGCTGACCTCCATATTAAAAAAATGTTTCTGATGAACGTGCCGTTCAGTCAACTTTGGAGCCAATCGCAACCGCAACTCATGTGCGGATTGGTGAAGGCTTACAATGTGTGACCAGTTAATGATGTCATCCCCAATGTATAACTTGTGTGCTTGGACATTATTGCGCGTTGTTTTAATTAAATGCGGAACATCAAAAATGTAATACACCCGCTACCCATTAACATCAAAAAAGGCTTTGCTACAGTCACTCTTAGTTGGTTAGCGAGACTTACATTTGAACTGCCCTGGTCACAAATGACTGCTTTCACTACAATATTAATGCTCCTAAGCTCCAAAATGAGTGACACCAGCAAGTTATGCATAACAGATGATGGTGTTCATGTGTGCCCTATAGTAAAAGCAACCGGTTGAACCCACTTTCTCAAAACACCGAGAAGAAAAACCAGTGCTCGATCAGCAATGTTTGAAGTGCGATGAGTGCCATCATCTGTAAAACCCTGGACAATGTCTCTTGCAGCATCATAGTACAAATTCTTTTTGAGTGCTATTTCGTCGAAAACTAAAGCGCACACTCGGCGCCGTTCATTCCAAGCTTGAGTATTTGTTGCTATGCAAGAAAGGATTCCTGGAATTATGCCTGGAGTCATCTTTACATTAGCTAGCCACCTCCTTAATGAACGCCGGGAGGGCAAAAAAAAAAAATATGGAGCCAGAAATCGGTATGCTCGCGGACCTCGGAAGTTTAAGTGAAGAGCGAATTTCTTGAACCACACGGGAAACCGCTTGCCCTTGTGTTTAGGCCTCAAGTGAACATGTGCAGAAAGAAGTTTAAAAACCTCCTCGGTGACGTGCGGTCGGATAACTCCAAGGGCCTTTGAAGTCGATGACGGTGCTTGGTGAGGCTGTCTCAGCAGTCTTTTGATAGTTTTCCGCTGTGCTGCTACTTTGGCTTGCAGATGTTTAATGGTTTGCTTGTACTTCATTGATGGAGACATTGTCGCTGGCACACAGGAACGCACTGCAATAAACAAAAAAATGGATGTAAAAGCGAAGAACAACTAATCTCATACGAGCACTTTCCTCGCTCTTTCA
This sequence comes from Rhipicephalus microplus, assembly GCF_043290135.1. Taxonomy (NCBI): domain Eukaryota; kingdom Metazoa; phylum Arthropoda; class Arachnida; order Ixodida; family Ixodidae; genus Rhipicephalus; species Rhipicephalus microplus. Next base: position 130,844,930 of record NC_134700.1, read on the forward strand.
GACCCAAGGTGCATAACTTTCTGTGGTGCAAAGTTTTCGATTCCACTACCTAAAAACAAACCATTCACAATGTTGACAATGCACAAAAAAAATGAAAATCACTGAGAGCCCATCCTTACATTTTGTAAGTGCACACGTAGTGTCCTTTTGAGGATAGTTTCCTCAGAATGTTTTAAACATAAAATAGCACATTAAAAACAGCTGCAATAAAAGCATAGTCACCATTTTCTCTAGGGCACTCAGGCGTGGAGCTGTGGGCGGAGACGTCTTCTGGAGGGTCTTGTGAAGCTTGTTCAGTGCCTCGGACAGTGCTGTCGGAACAATCTTGCGAGCGGCCTGCGGAAGTCTCTATATCAATCCACTCTGGTGTTGAAGTGAACATACAGCTTACCGGTCACACAAGTTCCTTTCGTGACAGCTGAACGACTGGTTAAGGTTTTCTCTGGCAAGACGAAGTCAGCAGAAATTCTTTCACCAGCTACAAGGGAGCTGCCACCTGCAGAGGTTTGGTCAACAGTCAATTTGGGTAAAAAAAAGAAATCGCGACACTGAACGCATCCTGCTCATGGGGCACCTCAATGTGTGGGAGCCGCTCTTTGAAGCCTCTACCGCAGGTCCTGAAGAAATGAAATTACGACAATGTGTCAGTAAGAGGCTTAAAATAACACAAACTGAAGCTCATCCGCACCTTGCAGTGCAGCTTCTGCAGTCATGTCACAGTCACTATTTGAAGCGATGCTCAGAGAACCTGCATATATGTGCAGTTGGTACAAGTTACAAAGCTTGTAGCATGGGGAAACTTAAACAGCTCTTTCAAACGCATAAATTGGTTGAACGTGGAAGAAAAGAGAAGGCACCAACTAGGAAACAAGTAATTTGTGATTTTTGGAATTATCAACAGTGCCAGCTTTCACTGATGAAAGGCATATGTACATGTGCACTCAGGCTTGAAGATAACGTGAAATAGCCCTTTAAAGTCTTTCAAAACAAGTTGCGCAGGTCAAGAGCATCAAAAAACGACAGAAATGTAAAGCTGCTGTTAGGAAGGTAATAGCCCACAATTCACAAAATTTAAGACTTTCCAAGTGTTACTTCTATAGTGAGGTTTCTCCATCGGCTACAAAGATCTTCGCGGTTAACTGTCGCCACTGATTCAATACAAGTGGCTGCTATTGCACATATTTGAGTTTCAGTCAATCACTTTCATGGTGCAGCTGGTTGCACACTGGGAACAGCCATTCTTGTAAGCCTTGTGTGCCCAGGGTCCATGAAACTTTGAGCAGTAAAATGGTCGCTACAAACCCTGTACATTGCGTACAATAGGCTGGCCGGCTTACTCAGGAGATCATCGCGTCCAGCATACTGCATCCATGCTTTCATCCTGCATTGGCAATGAACTGTCAGCTGAAAGGGGAAGTGCTTGAATAGTGCTTTTTTATTGTTACCCTCACTGAGCAAGTACGAAGAGTAAGCCTAAAGACATGCAAACCATACAAAAGCTTTAACACACCTGCCGTCCCGTGGTATGCGGAAGAAACTCGTCCCAGGCTTCTTGTGGGTTCTGCCATTGTTGAAGCACCACGATACACAGCAGTAGCTGCCGTAGCTTGGACCGCCGGATGGCATGGCATCAGCGCGGTCTGAAAATGTTAGTAAGTGGATGCTTCGCTGTCAAATTACGAAAAAGATATGTGCACGTCATAAGTGTACCAGCAAACCCCTTTGAATGATTAGCTAATCGATGCACAATACGAAACCAGTGATACATGTCTGACCCATAAAACTCTGACTTACAAAGATAGACGTCAAGACCACGTACAAAGATCTTCAGAAGTTTCCAGGCCGCTATCCCTTGTAATGCAATGGTATCGCGGCCTGGAAACTTTAGAACACCTTTGTGCGTACGCAGTATCAGCAGTACATTGGGAAGAAAAATCGTAGTTGAAATTTGTGCGGTAAAATTATATTGGAAACGTCAAAAATATTTGTGGGCAGCTTGCACTAGTGGCACAAGGCTAGCGAAGAAACTAAGATGATGGCCACTTGGCTAGTCCAGATTTGCTTCCGGCACACCAAGAATTATTCGTGTTCCGAGCCTTCGGGAAACGCGTCGTGAAGCATGCGAGGCCCAACGAACGCTTCTCAATATTTTGCACCGAGCCACCGAGCCTATGACCTAGCTGCCCAGCTATGCTCGGCGCACAGACGCAGCACGCGTCGCCTCGGCTGGACGCCGTGCCGCCTTTGCTATACTGCATACGTTGCACAATGTTCCCGTCTAGCCGCCGCATAGAGCCGCAAACTTTCTTTTTAGCGAACCTCCCCGTTCTTACAAGCTTCAGAAAAAGGTTACAAGTGCGTGAATGAGACGCCACGTAAGAAACAAACTCGCACATACGAAGCGCAATGTGTGTTTGTGCATCTTTCTATGTTTGTTGCATGGTGTCTTATTCGCGCAGGTGTAACCGTTTTCTGAAAAAATGACCCGACAAGCCCAACAACATGTCATTCAACAAGCTTCGCTTGAAAACGTGCCTCACCTGTTATCTCATGCACGAAAACGCCGAGGTAGCCGACGTTGACGAAAGCGACGAAAGCTTCTTGCTGTCAGTCGTGCATGGGCTTGTCGCTGAGTGGATGGTGTTTATGACAGTACGGCTGAAGAAAAATAATCGCGTAAGGTGTGTTGAATAAATTGTTTTTATGTATAAAGAACATACCAGATAACTGTGTAACCAGATAACTGTATAACTAGGTATACCGTATAATAATTATTTTGTAAAAACAATTCTGTTGCATTGATTATAACTGTTTTTTTTGCGCTTGCGTCCTCTGACGTTTGGTGAGAGCACTAGTTGTTACGTAGTCGTGACGCACTTCCTGAGGCCAGCTTTCTCCGAGTGTCCTGTCTTGTCTTTCTCTTTCTCTATGGTTTGACAAGAGGTAGTGAACTTTGAGTGGGCACCACACCTCTAAAAATGTTTTTCTTCAGTAATATTTGCATCAATACTTCTTTTTGTAAAGTGAAAACGCTCAATTTTTTTTCAACAAAATCTGTGATGGTTGAGCGCCACGTCTGGGACACTTGGTGTGGAATGACCCATATATATATATATATATATATATATATATATATATATATATATATATATATATATATATATATATATATATATATATATATATACACACTGGGAGTAATGATTCAATGGGCCAGTTAGTCTTCGTGAAGGTATGGGATATGGCACAACGGGAGCGTTGTCAACAAGGACAAATATATTTATTTACCAGCAGTTTCAGGAGGGGTCCTCCCTTCGTCAGGGGATGAGTTTTACTAACATAGTCGTTTAAACTTTGTTGCTGACACGTTCCTCTCGCCTTGAAAGATGTTTGCAAGAGTGAAAGAGAACTAAAGAAACAAACAAAAAAAAGAAAAAAGAAGAAACAAAACACTCTGAACGCTGAGCGCGAAACGAGACTCAAAATGTTTATACTTTAGTACAAGTTCAAGAAGCGTAAACAGTACCTCGCCATTTACACCAGTTGATAAGTCAGATTTTACATATTCAGAAACCATAGCCATTATTGCATCATGGTGGGATATGTTTATGTACAGTGAGCTGGCGTCCATAGTCACCAGAAAACTACCGCCTTGGACGTTGTTTGAAGTTCTGTAGATGAAGTGGTTTGAGTTCTTTCGGTAATAGGGAAAATTTGGGGGGATGTCTTTTATTAAGGAATCGATGAATTCTGATATATTTTCTGTTGATGTGCTGTTACTGGATACTATCGGACGTTTCGGATTGCCTGCTTTGTGTATTTTGGGGAGCATATCGAATCGACCGGGAACAAAATGGGCCGGTAACATTGCTTTTAACATTTTGCCGGTAATTTTCACGTCCCGGCGGAGATTATTTAGGGTTCCTTTTATCTCACTTTCAAATTCGGGAATCGGGTTTGTTGGAAGTTCTTTGTAGGATTTTGTGTCTGATAGTTGTCGTTCCCCTTCCTTTAAGTATTTCGACGTGGTTAGAATTACTATGCAGCCCCCTTTATCAGTCGGTTTGATGGTAATTTCAACGTTTTTTTGTAGTTCGAGTGCCCTTCATTCCGACTTTGATAGGTTGTTTCGAGATGGCCGATTTTTTTCATACGCTCTGATGATATCTTTTTAAACTGCTGATATATACATATCAAGGTGTTTGTCCCTCTGCTCACCTGGACACCATGATTTGTCATTATCAATCAATCTATTCTTGTCCGTACAGTCCTTCCGATCATGAAAGTATTCACGGAGGCGGAGATTACGTGCAATGTTATCAAGGTCTTGGTACAGTTCAAATTCATTTAATCTACCGGATGATAGACAAAAGGTTAAGCCTCTCGACAAAAGTTGTAGCTGAGTGGGTGTAAGTGTTGCGTTGGACAGATTGAGGACATTTTTCTCATAAGTTTTTGGCTGCTCTCAGCTATCATGTGGCACGGGAGTGTCAGTGTCATATTTGAGAGTAAGGCTGTTTTGATTAGGATTACACTGTGGTTTCGAGTTCCCATTTTTCTCCTCAAAGTTAGGTTGTGGTACGGGTGGTCCCTGGCGTTCTTGTAGGGTCTCATTCCTATTAATTTCCTGTTGCAGAGCAGTGGAGCTTCTGCGGTCCCGATAGATTTTTCTATCTTTTACTATCAAAATTTCGTTTCTCTTTTTAATTCATATCTTTTCAGTTCTCTTGCCTCATGCTCTCCGAGGTTAGATACTAATTTCTGCGTGGCCTCCGCTACGCTGTATTCGGGGGCCTTACACTCACTATGGTCCGCAATGATCGAGTCAGTTGCAAGGACGCTTCTAGTAATATTTTTTCCCACTTCCCCCTTTCTGCTTCGCTTAGTGTAGACATTGAGGGGTTGCAGGCTAGGCGGAGGCCCTTAGGTGCAATTTGGTGAGATAGATATTTGGTTAGTTGTTCCGCATGTTTTTCGTATTGCACCCATTTTTCAATTATTTTCCTAATCGATAGAAATGACCGGGACCATGCGTGTTTGAGACTGACCATACCTTTTGTTTTCCCGTGTCGATTGAAAGCCTGCCGCCTTATTCTTCGCCACGTTCGTCTGCCTGGTGTTGTAGGGCCTCGCTGGTGGGAGTGGCGACGTCGTCACCGCTGGGGCCCTGGATGGCTCTGTGTGTCCCATGGCTCCCTGTTGTTGAGTGGGCTTCGCACTGGAGTTGGCCGCGCAAACGGTTGTAACCGATCTCTGACTCGCTGGCGGTACTCACTGGCCTTGCTGGCTCGCTGGCCTCGCTGGTGGGAGTGGCGACGTCGTCACTGCGGGGGCCCTGCATGGCCTGTGTGTCCCTCGGCTCCCTGTTGGCGTATTTAGAATTGCTGGCTCCGCATCGCAGCACGAAAGAGAGAAAAGAAAGAGTGCAAGGAGGTCGCCAGCGCCAGCGGCAGGATTGCTCGCGCGCTATTGGTTCGCCTCTGGAGGTGACGTGATGGTGACGCGCGTGCTGTACGGAGAAGTGTTTACGGCTGTTCCATCGTGCGGAAGCACCCTCGCTTCCTTCGGTGAATGGATCGCTACCGTGCGGCGAGGGCGCGAGCGAGTGGGTTTCGATAGGATGGCGATACGATGATGGTTTCAATGAGCGATGAGGTTGCGACTGCCAACGCAGTGCCTCCACGACGCCTTCAGCACAGACGGCAGCAAGGCAACTAATACAATGTGATGGTTTCACTGAGCGATGAGGTTGTGACTGCCAACGAAGTGCCTCCGCGACGCCTTCAGCACAGACGGCAGCAAGGCAAATAATACGATGTGGATCATCGATAGAGTAACCGCAAATTCAAAGAGGTAAGTTTGCCAAGTTTGCCTGTTGTCTGTTTGCTTTACAAGTGGCTAATAGGCTGGTTTGAAACGTAGCAGTGTTCTGACTTGTCTCTGTATCTAAGCACCAATATGACATCTATGGATGCTATTACGCACATAAGACAACAACCTGAAGCTGGCTACATGCCGTGTTTGGAACGAGCATCTTGAACACAAATTCAAGGCATGCAGGCATAAAGCTCTCATATTACAAAGGTAAACACAAAAGGAACGAGGCACTTTTACGGCGTGCGGGATTTTCTAGTGTTTACCAGAGTCCTCGTGATAATTCATACATTAACTTTGAATTCCTTGCGGTATGAAACATGGCAGCAACTTATAAAAGTGCTGGAAACAAACTCGTCAGATCAATGCTTCATCGCTCAGCACATAACTATCCTATCAAACAGCAGCAGTGGCGGCCTTGAAGAATACAGGTATGTTTCTCCAGAACAATCAGCTGCAATCATTCGACTGATGAAAAAAAAGCAACTTTCGCGAAGTAGTGCACACTACTATGGTAGATTTCAATGGAAAACACAGCATCTTGCCTTTCGATACAATGAGCGAGCATGCAGCATATTTGTCCTGTAAGTAAATAAGCCCACATGCGTTTAAAATCAGCCTATTAGCCACTTGTACAAGAAACAGACAACATGAGAACTTTGTAAACTTACCTCTTTGGATTTTTGATTTCCTTATCGACGATCCACGTCGTATTAGTTGCCTTGCTGTAGCTGGCGAGCCACTCGTGCGCATCGCCGTCTGTGCAAAGGTCGACGCGGAGGCACTTCAAGTCAGATGGGCCTGCCGAACTGGCGCCTATTTCGCACGTAAATTTGCGCGTGGCTGCCATGTCATTCGGCACCGCGTCGTTGACCGAAACACGCTTCACGTTTGATGTGCTGGCGTCTAACTCAGATGTGAGCGTCTGGGCGGCTGCCATGATGGAATCGCGTTTCTGCAAGGGTAGTTGCTAGTGGTCTGGTGTGGGACAGAAGCGCGATGCACGTTACCGAACGTTAGATAGTAATTTCGAACTTTAGTACGCATGAATCAAAGTTCTCGTATTAAGTTCGCGTATGGCGAAGGCGTTGATTGAAGAAAACAAAACGAAAAAACAGCCTCTCCTTTGCAACTCTGCGGGTAGCACTGTTCAGCTCAGCTCCTACACGGAGAGGGAAAGAGGGACACAGAAGGGAAAGGTAGAGAAAGTGTTGGGACAGGTTGTGGGTGCTTCCGTACGGTGGAACAGCCAGAAAAACTCTGCACATTCCATCACGGGCGCGTGCGTGTGTCACCAGCACGTCACCTACGGGCGTGCACGTGACCTACAGAGAGGAACCAATAGCGCGTGAGCAATCCTGCCGCTGGCGTCCTCCTCGCACTCTTTCTTTTCTCTCTTTTTTGTTATGCGCGGCCAGCAATTCCGAATTCGCTCCCTGTTGTTAAGTGGGCTTGGCACTGAAGTTGGCCATTGCAAGCGCTTGCGCCGATCTCCATGCCGCTGACGTCCATCGCCGCTGTACCCTCGTGTGCTGTGCCAGCAACGCGACTTCCTCGAAGCTCGCATATAAGCCCTCAGTAGCTAGGAAGCGGCGCAGCGGGAGTGTTGAGAAACTATGTTCTACGTAATAGATGCCTGCTCCCAACAAACCGCTGTGGCAAAGATGGTGGGACTCTCTGCTGAATCGTTGTACCTTCATATTAAACCGAGTCATTGATCGCCAGTTCGAGTCCCGCCGTCAGCGGTTGGGTGCACGAGGCTGTGGCAGACTAAGATGCAGTATCTTGATGTTCGGGCGCATCTGCCTTATTCGTTTCAATGCCTCCATGAACGAATCCAGTGATCTTGAAGAACCAGTCCTTAGGATGTTCGTGGTGCCCACATGCAGAAACGTGTCCACCTGGTATGGTAGGTACTCAAGTAGCGCCGGTATATCCGAAAACATACCACCGCCATAAGAGATGAAGTACGGCGTCGTTGAATCGTTCGGGCTGAAGTGCCTATAGACATATCGCATGATGGAGTGCCCGATGACGGCACTCTTCGTAGGGTAATTTGGGTATTTTCGCGACAAGCGCTCCAATGATGATGTACTGGCAGCCATGGTTCAGGTCACTGGGAGTAATAATGCAATGGGCCAGTTAGTCTTCGTTAAGGTACCGGATATGGCACAACGGGAGCGTTGTCAACAAGGATAAATATATTTATTTCCCAACAGTTTCGGGAGAGGTCCTCCCTTCATCAGGGGATGAGTTATACTAACATAGACGTTCAAACTTCGTTGCTGCCGCGTCCTTCTAGCCTTGAAAGATGTTTGCGAAAGTGAGAGAGAACTAAAGAAGCAAACAACAAAAACAAAAAACAAAAAGAAAACAAGAAGAAACAAAACATAGTGAACGTTGAGCATGAAACCAGACTGTGCACATTCAAATGTCGGTGTAAGTCCACATCCGGTTCTCATCTTGTGCTGGCCGATTCTCGACGTGTGTCGGGCCACCCAACATTGTCGACGCGGTGGCGGGAGGGGCCCGCGGCGGCGTGCGTAAGGAAAGAGTTTACCCATGATGGGTCTGTCGGATCTTTACCTTTCATGTTCGCCCGTTTTCCCTCAATGGCCGTCAAGTGGTAGGCGAGCGTAAACACTTTGTATGTACACGTTAAAAAAAAAAAAGAAAACAAGAAAGGACAGTGTACACGTGCGAGTCAGTCAGAAAAAACAAGCATGGTCTCCAGCTATGAATCCTTGTCACCAATTTCTTCCTGGCTTACTTCTCGGGCAGGAGAGTCTTTCGGGGTCCTCGTTGATGCCGGCTACTGATGTTCTAAATTTGAAAATAAAATATGCCTCACACTGTTTGCGTTCTCGCCTGTTTGAGAAACCGGACTGTAATAAAGAGTTACGCTGATATTTTCAAAACTGTGGTTTGGCAGGTGCATATGTCTAGATAAAGGTAGCTTCGGCAGAGAAGTGGGGTGGTACCGGTGATTATTGAACCGCAGCCTAAATGGTGTGTCTGTTTGGCCGATATATTCTTGTCCGCAGATATTGCATTGTTATTATTACTGGAGTCGTTACTAGTCATTAATATTACGTTACTGGAGTCTCAATTAAAGCTTTCAGTTATGCAGAATTTGAATCCGAGCAGTTCGCGTTTGATTCACGTGTTGTGACCATCTGTGGCCATACCTTGCATCGAGCTTTTCTGCAGGGATGGCACCGGGATTGAATATTAGAGGGGATTGTTTTTGCTCTGACAAGAATGTCCTTCAGGTTTTTATTCCTGTGGTGGCTACGTGCGGTGGCTTCGCGAAAATTGAAGTTAGTTGTTTGCTTTGCTTGATTATGTTGAAATGGCGGGAAAGTGTGTTGTTGATTCGTAGCACTGATGAGGAGTAAGTTAGTACAAGGTTCGTTTGGCAAGTCGTTTTTATATATTCTGTTTGGTCCCTTAATTATATCATTCCGGTTCTCATTGAGAGCACATAGTATGGCATCGTCAATAATGTCTTCGGGATAATTTTGTTTCAATAAGGAATGCTTTAGGTATTCTGTGTATCTGTCAAATTCTTGCATATTAGTGCATATTCTTCGGTACCGGTAGGCCTGAGAATATGGAATACCCGTTTTGCAATGCTTTGGATGGCTGCTCTTGAAATGTAGGTACTTTTGACGTTATATATATATATATATATATATATATTCGAGGTTTATCGGAAGGGAATCGCAGCGGTCAATTGCGTGCAGTGCAATCTACAGCCTCTCTCTCTCTCTCTCGCTATATATATATAGATATATATATACACACACACACACACACACACACACACACACACACACACACACACACACACACACACACACACACACACACACACACACACACACACACACACACACACACACACACACACACACACACACACACACACTACACACATAGATGCAAGCTGGAGCTACTGCTGATGAGGTCAGGCAACGACATCTGCATACGTGAGAGGTGCAGCGACATGCGGTGGTTCACGGGCAGGAAGAGTAGCTTGAGGGACCTGCTCCTAGACGAAGTCGCGGAACGTAGGTACTAAACTGCGCGGTTGGCCAGCTACGCAGGACATCAATGAAAGTTGACGAGCGACCTTGGGCAGATAATGTTTTGTATCTTCGAGAGAAGAGGAGCGTCGCCATCTCCTGTGCCAAGCCTAGAGAGAGAAGCGTCGGGTGCCGAGGATTGTGTCTGGTGTGAAGACGTCGCCTGTGCAACTGATCGAAATTCTGGCATAATTCGCTCTATTCGACGACAATGCAAGGACTCTTAGATATCAGCATCTGGAACGCATCGTTCAAGTGGCTAGAATAGAAAAGTGTGATGAGCGGCAAGCGGCTTCTATGGAGCGCACTGAAGCCTCTGCGGAGGATCTGCGTGGGGGTGAGCACAGTCACTTATATGTTGTTTTCTCGTTTCCGGCAGTCTCGTCACGTGCAATCGTCCTCGTTTCTTTTTGTGCGGTGGCACTCTTAACACCGGTGCTTCTGTATGAACTCTCATGGAGCAAAAACAGTCATTGCTTCGTCCCACAAGTCAGCTGAAAAGAAGCATGCGTTGTTTGGCGTTCCAAAGGACGAAGGCTCTGTTTGCGCAGTGGTGGAGAACAATCCGGCTGCCTGACAAGCTGCTTCAAGAAAACTCTGCTATGTGCGAGCTGCACTTCGAAAAGAGGTACACACGGGTGCACTGTTAAAGGAACACTTGCATACAGGGCATGCCTGTATTTTGCTCTCTAGCAGAGCCATAGTGACCTTGATTTGTTCAAGATTACTATCAGTTGATAGCTTTTACTGCTTTTGAAAGAACAGTGTCGTGCAGGAGGAACGTTTCCACATCCACTTGCCTTTAGAGAGCAATCAATATAAAGGGGGCTCAGTTGAGGGTTCCCTCTAACAGTGGATCATACTGTACATCTCCCGGCACTTTGAGGACAGTGTGACCGGCGAAAGTGTCCGCATCAAAAGAGGTAGGCCCATAGGCGTGCGCAGGATTCACGTTAACGGAGGGGGGGGGGGGGGGAGGTTTATTGCAGTGCCCTCCTCCATAATAAATGAGTGTATTAGGCAGATTTTGTGCCCCCCCTTTTAGGTGAATGAAAGGGTGCCTTGCTGCCTAGTCAATGTATATTTTGCACCCCCCTCCCAGGTAACTAGTAGTGGGGGGGAGCGGCTGCCCCCCTAGCCCCGCCGTGCGCACGCCTCGCCTATGGGTAGGCCTATTGGAGAAGCTCTTCGCATTTGCAGACGCCCTTGAAATCACTTTTTCAAGGCGATTTAGCTACAACGTGCTTCACAGTGACAGCTTGCAACAGCTTCTTTCGTCCTTGCAAAAAAAAAAAAAAAAAAGTCACACTGGGCTGCGCTCAGCATGGTCCAAGCCTCACCAGTCAAGTGACCAAGCTTTTCTGCTCACCCATTTGCATTTTTACACGAAGGCACTCAACAAAGAGCGAGCATCTTCCCGTGAAAAGAGGAAGTACTTAAAGCTCAGGTGTGTCACCTAGGCTTACAGCCCAAGAGAAACAAATGTTCTGTGGTGCGCTTATCGACTATAAAAATTTTTTTCTCGTGCTGAAACCTAGGAGGGTCACTGCGATGGTAACCCTTCACTGCTCAGCGGCCGCGATGATTAAAAAGCCGTCTGTTCGGCGAAAGAAGCCGATAAATGCTGTTTGCTCTCTCCACCTTGATCACGCAGCTTCGGTGTCTTGCTTGTGGATAAAAAAAAAAAAAGATGCGCGACCAATTATCAAGATTGCATCGTAAAGAGATAGTGAGTCACTACTCGGAAATGCCTTGTATGACCAGTGTGCAGAAAATAAAATGGTTTCATCCTGATACCACTCGTAATTCCAGTCTTTTAGTTTGATTATGTGTTAGCAGAAATTGCTATAGCGAGTCATGTTTGTTATGAATGATGGGGCTTTATTTACAGATTGGTGCTTGAGAAAATGATGGTTTGCCGTGGTAGTTATCAAGGTGTTGTAAAAATAGGCTCACAACTTAGTTCATCGTTCCACTCTTTTACCACTTCGCATTGATAAAATGTCTCAGTAGTGTCACGTGCTCACTTTGGCACCCTGTTGATATTTCAGTTCAGTTGCACATCAGCGTAGGCATCCTGCAATTTCAGAAGCTAGCATAATTGTTCGGTTGCCATTTGAGGCCATGCACGAGCAACAAAATATATTTTTAAATGTTTCACACCGCCTGTGTGCGGGGTTGATTTCTGTCTCAGTGCAGCGAATTGCCGCCATGATTGACGTGCAAACGTGTGCCAGCACCACCTGGCGGTTTCCTCCCAAGGTGCTATGTGCTATCCGGCGCTGTTGCGGCTCCTGGCGCTGTTCACCAGTAGTCGCTCTCAATTCCAGCGCTGATCACCAGATGTTGCTGATCCCACCGCTGCCACCAGTTGTTAAAGATCCCGCACTGTTCACCCGTTGTGTGGACCGGGGTCTACCCGACGCGTCCCCTCTGACGTGAGTTGCCGAGACGTCAGGGTTACGTCGGAACCGGTCTCTTGTGGTAGCGTGGTGTAACTTCGTGTGGAGGAAACGAATGCTGACAACATGGAGATACGAAAAACAAACAGGTTCATGGCACTATTTACACTTACTTACAGCATAGAGAGGTTGAGAGTTTCACAAACCACGAACGTGGTGGTAGAACCGTTACATGGTTCAGAGCGACATCCAGCACTCTGCGGCGTCGTTTTTAAGCCCTGCCAGGCTCCTCCTCCTTGATGGGGCACCAATCACACACACACAAAACACCGCCCACAGGCCATGAGTCAATAGCACAAGGTCCGCCGAATAGTTATTGAATCTCCCAACTCAATGCTCTGAGAAGAGGGAAAATGGGGTTCTCTCCTGGAACAATTTGGCGGTTGGGTTGCTTCTTTCACCTTTTCCTGGAAGGGCAGCGAAGGAGTAGATAATTCAATCGCAATGTCCCTACAAGCAATCGGAGGGATTGCTTGTAGGGACATTGGCTCACGGACCGTCTTCTAATCCTTTTGTCGCTTTCTGCCGCTAGATCCGAGAAACTGGGGTTCCAGGCGTGGGAGCGCTGCCTGGCTACGTTTCTCAGCGACAGCTTGGCGCCTACTGACGAGGGTCTTGACAGCGCGTTCATCACACTTCCCTATTCTAGCCACTGTAGCGTCGTCCTCCATTTTTAATCTTCTCCTCTTCCGACACAGGCGTTTACTTGCTTGAAAAGGTGAAGGATGTCTTCAATATAGCTAGTGAAAGTCTCACCAAGCACGGCCGGACTGGAGTACGTGACGCGCGCTCTGTTTACGGCCTTGCACAGGGGGGCTGTTGCTGCATGCCGCCGCAACTCTGCGGGGGCGCTGCGTGCCTGGCCTTCGCCTTACTGATTGCGTGGAGCCGCTGAGCCGTTCGCTTGGGAAAGCCTTAGCGCGCTCGTTGGTACGCGCATTTTACTGAATGGCTAGTCCTCTTGCAAGGATTTAACAACCGTGTTTTTTGCTGTGACCTCTATAGGCACACAAAGGGATTAATCTTACCGTTTTCTCTCTCTTCAGGGAACCAGTATAGAAGGCTTAATCCATTGTATTTAGCGCTCAGATGGGATGGCGCGTACCATTAGCGATGCGCGGCTGTATTATTTGCTATGATGGGTGCAAGAATGAAACAGGACAACAAGACATTTCAGTAAGAAAGTAAGTTTAAGGAAGCATTTATTTTCATCCTATAGGCGAGAGAATTCTGTAGTACTTGAAAATGTTAAAAAAAAAATATCACTTTTCTTTTTGCAACATTAAAAAAATCTGACACTAGAAAACGTTTGAATGCATCCATTCAATATGTTCACAGGTATACGTGTTTTCTTGTTAGGTTTGGGTGTTGGCTTCACCTTCCGGCGTTTTTAAAACAGCATACTCTTCTGGCTCGGCCTTCCGTTTCGCTGGCTTTCTAGGAGGAATAGGGTCTCGAGCTTTCGGATCCCTACGTGGTTTCTTTGCATTAGGTGCAAGGTAAGACGGATATCTTTCAAATAAAGTCGGCACCGCACCGGGAAGCAGCCTTTTGATTTTACACTCGCTGACATAGTCGCTCAGTAAGAAATGCTTGCTGCATACTACTGTCGAGGCCGACTTGTCATTAATAACAATATTTTCTCGGGAAATATGTTTTCGCCATTTCGCGCACAGTTCCTCGTCAACTGGAAACTGGTGAAACAACACACCTGGAGTCTTTCTGGACCGCGACTTACAAAACGGCACGCAGCAGTACACCATTGCCATGTTAGCGGAATCCTGACATGCGAAGCACGAGATCCCAAGGCAGTCCCTTCAGAAGTTCGCGAACATGCATGAAAGGTCCGGTGCAGAAACTTACGGTGAAATGTCGCTTGATGCAAGGCGCGCGAAGTGTATGGCAGATGTGCAGGCCAGTTGACGCGACGAAGCTTTCGCTCACACGTTTAAACACGATTAAGCCAGCACGTGTAAACATGTGCACACGCGCACACTTACTCCCCGTACCTGCCCGTACCAAGCTGCAGCAAAGCGCGCGGGTACAGAACGCTTTCTCCAGTACGGCGGGGGCAAGGGTATGCTCGCGGCGCCATCCCTCGGAGATGGGCACCCCGGCAGCTCAGAAAAAAATGCATTGCCTTCGCTGCGCCTGCTCAGGCCGTAAAGGGAGAGCGCACGGGCGTACTCCGGTCCGGCCGTGCACCAAGATGTTGCGATTAAGTAGGGAAGCGGTGTGCAGCACGGCGTTTGTGTACCTCGGGCCATCGGAAAACTTGGGTGAGGCTTGTCGTGAAGACTGGCCACCTAGTAAGTAAGGTCATCGTCGTCCCATTTCTTGTGGACACTCACTCGCTTGTACATGAAGATCCTGTCATCGACGTCCTTGTCATCAGTGCTTGAGAAAATGCGGGGGATCCCGCAGACGCAAGGCATCAGTGTAGAGGAGTGTGGGTGGGGCCGCTGGGGGGGGTGGAGAAGCGGCGCCGGCGTTGGGCATGATCGAGGGTAGAGCACGATTCTGCAACTTCAGGGCGATGGAAACCGAGCAGCCTCCACCACTTAAGATGTTTATTGGCAGAGAATCGCAGCGGTCAGCATCAGAACGTGTAGTGGTCAACAGCAGTCAGCCGAGCGCAGCAACCACGAGCTCATGCCAATGGCGATGACGCTGAAGCACATAGTGATGCCGCTGAGGCCACTGTTCTTCACTTCAATATGTATATGTATATATATATTGATACGGCATGAGCCAGGCCATGTTTTGGGGACAAAGGTAGAGGAAGAGAAAGTTACTTTGTTCGGCCTATGCCCGCCATCATCGCCGATCGTCGCCTGATCTCTCCTTTAAATAAACACAGTTAAACCCAATCTAACCGTAACAGTTTTGTGGTGGAGGTGCTGGGTACCTAACCAAGCAACACGGTTCTGCAACAACCTGAGCTACGCCGAAGCCGCCGCATTGCTGGGCTACCCCCGTTACCGCTGGTGGTCGAGATGTTTCACGGTGAAGACGGTATCCTGAACCCCGCAGCTGACGGCACTGCACCACCAGTTCCAGCTACACCTTTACTACCGACCTCAGCTGAGGCTGGTCTTTGGCAGCGTCAGCATCTGATAGAGCCCCGTCATTTCGGGGGCAAATCTGGCGAGGACGTGGGTGAGTAGATCAAACATTACAAGCGGGTGAGCAACTACTACTCTTGGGACGCGGCAACTCAGTTGACTAACGTGGTGCTCTTCTTGAGGGACACGGCGCTCACATGGTATGAGAACCATGAGGACGCCCTGACAATTTGGGAACGCTTCGTGTCCGAAATCAAGGAGTGTTTCGGGGGCACCGTGGCAAAGATGAAGCAAGCCGAACAAACGCTGCTGCAAAGAGCCCAGGTCCCAGGCGAAACGTGCACAATGTACATCGAGGCGATCCTGAAACTATGCAAGACCTCTAACTCTTGCATATCCGAGGAGGACAAAGTCGGCCACCTGTTCAAGGGCATCGCAGAGGATGTTTATCACTTTCTTATCGGCAAAGACAGCATTGGTACAGTAGCCGATGTCATACGGCACTGTCGCTCGTTTGAGACGCTGAAGATGAGGCGCACTGCTCCTAAATTTAGTCGATTACCTAATGTGACCACGGTAGCGAGTGTTGACAACAACACGCCTTCTGATCTTGCGTCTACAATACGCGAGATCGTGCATGAAGAACTCAGTCGACACACTCACGCGACGCCTTGCGAAGCTACACCCTTGCCGTTTCCAGACCAGCATCAGCATCCTGTTTCCATTGCGGCAGCAGGCATAGAGGAATATGACTACGTTTCTGGCACACCACCGAGGCCGCAGCGCAGTCACTACCAAGACACCAGGCACCAGCGCCGCTTCAGTTACCATCGACAGCTGGCCGCCGACTATCAGAACCCGAACGAATACGCACCTGTGTCACCGTGCCCTCGCGTTGCTTTCCAAAATGCATATCGTCAACTTCCTGTGTGCTACAGCTGTGGGGCTTCAGGACACATTGCTCGGTTCTGCCGTCGGCAGAGAGAGATGACATCGAGATACGAGCCATTGTTAAGACCTCCTCGCGGTGGCCACAATTATTGTGACGATCCTCGGTGGTCCACGTATCTCAATAGCACCCTACGACAAGGGAGCCGGCGTGGAACCTCCCCCGCTTCTGACCGTAGCTTGACACCTCCGCCTGGCCGAACGCATCGCTCTTCTTCACCTCCACGGTGGCGGTCGCCACCACCACCGCCGGGAAACTAGCCGGCGCGGCCGATGGAGGTGAGGTCGCACAACAGGATTCACCTCGTATACCTCCGCCAGTCACGATGGACAAAAACCGGATATGTGTGTCAATAGATGGATTTTGTGCAACGGCTTTAACGGACACTGGTGCCACAGTTTCTGTTATGAGCAGTTCGTTTAAAGATAGGTTAGGCCGCAAAGTTATGTTTTTCTATCAGGATTCTCGTAGATTTCTTGGCGTAGGCGGGGACATACTTCAACCCGTAGGAGTATGTGTCGTCAACGTGTTGTTGGCGGGAAAAAACGTTCCCAACTGAGTTCCTGATTCTGAAACAGTGCACACATGATGTTATTCTCAGCATTGACTTCCTCCAAGAGTGTGGTGCTTTCGTCGACTGTGGTACGGGTGAAGTTTCTGTTGGCGGTGGTGATGCCCTTCCCGCCTTAGTTGAGCAGCAGCTGCCTCCGGAAGACTTACTGATTGTTTCCAAAGAGCTGACATTACCACCATGGTCTATGAGTTCAGTAGCGATATCCACTCCACTAGCTGTAGTATCAGTCTTTGATGCCGTCGTTCAACCTCTCATGGTTCAGTGTGCAAAGAAAGATATAATAGTGCCTCATTCGATTATTTCAATTACTAATGGCTGCGCGTTTTTGTGGGCACTTGATTCTTCGTCTGCGCCGATTATCCTTCCTCGAGGAATGAAGCTCGCACTGTTTAAGAAGGGTAAGAGTGCACTGAATACGAATACACAAAGAAAGGACACACATGTGCATGTGTGTGTGTTCTTTCTTTGTGTATTCGTATTCAGTGTGCTCTTACCCTTCTTAAATATGGAATACCAACATGCCCACCTTTCCACCTTGGTGAACTCGCACTGTTCCATGGTGTCACGGAAAATTCTATTGTCGCCATTAACGACGAGGAAAGTGAGAAACGCGTGGGCACCTCTAAACGAAGTACCTTCCCTGAGTCCCACAATTTGAGCATGATTAGCAAGACGCTACGGTCACATGAACAACAACAATTGGTCCAACTATTACAATGACATGGGTCAGTGTTTGACTTCGGTGAATAGGGTAAGCGACTGTCTTTACCATGCTCTTGACCACAGCATGCCATCGACACAGGCTTTGCTCATCCGGTTCGGCAAAAGCCTTACAGGGTGTCGTCATCCGAGCGGAAAGTTATAGTTGAACAAGTTCAGGACATGTTGCAGAAGGGTGTTATTGAAGAGTTGTGCAGCCCGTGGGCAGCACCTGTGATTTTGGTTTGCAAGAAAGATGGTTCCTGGAGGTTTTGCGTTGATTCTAGACGATTGAATGCCTTGACTAAAAAGGATGTATATCCGCTGCCTCGGATCGACGATGTAATTGCTGTCTAAATTCTGCTTCATACTTTTCTTCACTCGATCTACGATCAGGATATTGGCGGATTCCCAATAAACCCTGCTGACAAACAGAAAACGGCATTTGTAACACCGGATGGACTATATCAGTTCAATGTGATGCCATTTGGGTTATGCAATGCCCCCGCAACATTTGAAAGATTTAGACTCCCCCGTAGGGGTGCCTGCGCAAGTAGGCGTTTGGTGTGTAGCGACACCACGGACCCGAGCTAACGGGGGAGTTTTGGCTCCCTCCCACGCCTAGCCGTGCGTGGCTTTGCCGTGTCCGGGGAAAAGGGGATCCTGGGGGCTGAGCCGACGCTGGGTGATTGGGCCTTTAAGCGTCACCCCCGGAAGCTTTTCAGGCCTGCGTGTCACGTGATGTGACGTCGACGACGTCACATCGCGCCGGCCGCACTTTGCTGGGTGGCTGTGCCAGCCGCGAGCGCTTGCCGCGCGCGCGACCTTCACCCCTACTGACTCAGGCGAGGTTCCTTGACACCATGTCCGCACGATTTATCAAGGTATCGATTGATTGTATGGTTTAACGCGCCGACGCAATGCAGGCGATGAAGCGCGCCGTAGGGGAGGGCTCAGGATTAAGTTTGACTACCTGGGAATCTTTATTGTGTGCCGAAATCTCATACACACGGGCGTTTTTGCTTTTCGCCTCCATCAGAAATGCGGCCGCCGCAGCCGGGTATCGAAACCGCGCCCTAGTGCTCAGCAGCGCAACGCCTTAGCCACTGAGCCACCGCGGCGGGGGAACTTATCAAGGTATCAAGAAATAATGAATATCGTGAATGAAATAATGCATATTTATTTATCACAGCCAGACGCCGTCTGTACAAATATCACAGAGCGCATTGTTCTCGGTCCAGGCAGACGACAGGCAACACAAGATGTTGCCCTTAATGCTGAAAATAGGCCAAAAGTACAAAACACAATATCTTGCCACATAAAACTCGGAAAACAAAACAGATTGTAACAGCAAAAACATCCCCGAGCTTTGGAACAGCAAAAGCACACTTTCATTTAAATTGTAGGTTAGAGGAAAACATACCATTCGTTTATCATAGTAGCAGTAGCAACACAAGGTATCAGGTTCAAACACTTGCCAAAAAATACAATACATAAGAACACTCGTGACTAAATTGTGGTCCACAGCATGATAAATGACAGAAAGAAAAGTAATTGTACTGCCACAGGTAGGTGCATGTCCTAGGGGAAAAAATCTAACAAAAATCTAAGAAAAAACAAATCACAGTGCACAACATGTCTGTACACAGAGTGCACAAGGAAAGTGTACACAGCTCAGGTACCAAAACGGACTGTACAACTGCTACAGTAGGCACCGAGGCAGTTCGAGTTAAAAAAAAAGAAAAAAGTACAGCACTTTTAAAAGCTAACAACTTGTAAAGAGATACAAAACGGGAAACAAGCCTCATTTTACATAAGGCAGAAGTATACCAAGGAAATCAAGTCATGACTATGCAATCAAATACACTCAGTGCAGTTTCACAAGAATAAATGTGAAGAGAAAGACGCGACGCTTGGAAAATTACTTTCCAAGAAAAATTCGGGCCTTTCTATTTTTTGCCTTCTGATCTTTTTCAGTGCGTAAAAGATCATTCCTTTGCTTGCACAGTTTGCAACCAATGTGATGAGGAGCTCGTAGGTGTGCCCGTTTTCACACGTATCTATGTCCTCAAGCCTTGGCAGAGAGTCCATTGTAAGTTGCCGAACGACATTCTTTTGGTTCGGCCCATGGAGAAACTGGGTAGAGGTACGCACATAACTACTGCGATTACAAGAGCAGAAGGAAATTTGAGGCCACCCCGATCCAGTTGTGCGATTAAAGAATGGGCGTCCTCTCCTGTTTCGGCCGTATTTCCAGTAACGACTAACTGCCTCTGGCAGCTTTCACACTTGAGAACTTTCATTGCAGCGTGTGCACAATACCCACCAACATAACCAATCACCGGCATTTGTGCTCTGAGCTCATCAAGGTCAGCATCGCTAACATGAACACTAAAAGAAGTGCCCGCATCCCTGACACCGTCCGTCTCTTCGATGCCTCTGAGATCATCGTTGCTCATCCTTCGAAGGGCATTTTGAAGGCGAATCCTTCCCTCGGTTTCGCAAAGCTGGCGAACAGATATGTGATACTGCCCAGCAGCCATCTGCCTGTACTGTCCAAAGCGACTCTCGAGGGGATCCGTCTGGACTTTCCCTAGCAGAATGTACTTAAAGTGAAGCTCACTAATGCAGTACTTCACCAATGCAAAAGGGATTGAGCAGAGAGCCTCAAGGCACTCAATGTCTGCTGGGTAAGTACTCCGGTGTCGTGCCTATAAAATTCCCACACATCGAGCCATGTGATAAAAGTGCTTAGAAAGCTTGCCTTTGGGTCATCTGTGTGGTTTGACATGGGCTCTTCGTAAACATTACGGTGATGGAAGCCCTTACTAGGTGTCTTTACATTGACAATGCTCCACCAACGAAGAATTATTTTGATGAACTCGGCGGTTGCTGTAGCATGTTGAAAATCAGTATGACCCTTGCGAGCGGCCAGGGCTTCGGCTACGTGCGGATTAAAAAGCTGCAGTACGAGTTTGACGTCCTGTCGTTCAAAGCTGCTTGGATTTAGAGCTTTTGACGTCGAGCCCTACCCAGACTTCAGAAGCAGGGGTGACTCCTCTTTATGCAAATCTCTCAAATGCTTAAATGAAGCAGTCATCTTGCATTCGGGATGAACTTCATTGTTCGAAAGCTCGAAGCGTGGGTAGAAAAAGCAAGTTCCAGCATTTTTCTGGTTGAGCCAGTTATTTCTTATGCATTTAAATAGATGTACAGCATCCACCACGTAAAATAACGGCCGATCTGGGTCTGCCGTATGTGGGTAAACAGGGCTTAGCTTTGGTTCTGGCAGAAACATCTTCATTGCCTTCCTGTTCAGCGAGTTATTGTCACAGACAACGGCTATGACCCTGTATCCAATTTCTTCTAAGCCCAAGATCACCTTCTTCAGCATGCAATGAAGATCTTCACCCTGTAAGGTTTTTACCGGAAGAATGTGCGCCACCTCCTTGAATGCGCTCAGCAAACTTTGTATCATAAACACGTGCACCGATGTGGCCGCTTCGTTGGAGTTAACTGCTGCACCACATATGTTCCCCCCTTTGTAATCTAAACAAGGTTTGATATGAATCTCGTCAAGCATCAGCGTCACAGTGTGTTCATGTGGCTGCAGATGTTTGAATCTCTGAGACACATACTGAAGGAAAGTGTCGTCAGAAGAATCAACTTGTGGGCACATTTGAATAGACGAGCACACATTTCTAATAGTGCTTGGGTGAGGCAAAGTTAGTGTAGCTGTGCTTCTCAGGAACTTGTAGACATGTGGTGATATTGTACGCAAGATGTATGCAAAGACCATCACCTGTGCGCTATACTGAATGCGCTCTGCAGAAAGGAGTAGTAGCTGCTCCTTCATAAAGTTCGTCTCTTTCTTGCCTTCATCAATGCTGGCTTCCAATTTGTCCAGAAGGGAATGTATTGCTTGAGCCAGGTGGCGATAAGTGCAGCGCTCCTCAGACAGCATCGACAGGTTGTTCAAAATTTCCAACAAGGAACTTACTTTTTGAACTGAGTCTGGTACAACAGCGCTACTAAGGTTCTTGATTGGTGAACCTCTGAGATCATCGTTGCTCATCCTTCGAAGGGCATTTTGAAGGCGAATCCTTCCCTCGGTTTCGCAAAGCTGGCGAACAGATATGTGATACTGCCCAGCAGCCATCTGCCTGTACTGTCCAAAGCGACTCTCGAGGGGATCCGTCTGGACTTTCCCTAGCAGAATGTACTTAAAGTGAAGCTCACTAATGCAGTACTTCACCAATGCAAAAGGGATTGAGCAGAGAGCCTCAAGGCACTCAATGTCTCCTGGGTAAGTACTCCGGTGTCGTGCCTATAAAATTCCCACACATCGAGCCATGTGATAAAAGTGCTTAGAAAGCTTGCCTTTGATGGGAAATACTTGAGCGTGTGGCCGCCGGGCCTCGCGAAGCGCTGACGCCAGCAGTTAATGAGAATCGCCCAGAAAGGCACGTTCGCAGCAAGGATGGTCAGCTGCGCTTTGTTCACTAACAGTGCCGTGGTGTCAACCATTCTTGCAAGCTCTCGGTGGAAGCGCTTCGTGGAGTGCGGTGACATCACGCTCCCGTGCTTCCTTTCATGTTGCTTGTACCGCTTAGCGCAGCGCTTTTATTTAGATGCTTGCGAAACGTAGGTAGACTTTGTTTTAGCTACACGGACTGTAAACACGGTCATGCAAACGGGAGCGCATTTTTTTCTTTTGAGAAGTGGCGTCTCAGACGTTCTTGAAACGTTTGTGCAGGTGTGCGCGGATCATTTCGACGAGCCAGCATGAAAACCTGACAAAACTCACCTCTTTTGGAACAACACCTGTATCTATCACACCACACCGCTCCCTGAACAGTTCCTGAGGCGTAGTGTCTGATCAAGACCTAATTAACCTGACAGAGAGTGAGCTACTCGAGGGCTGGAACAAACAGCATGTAACGCATGTGCAGAGAATTAAGATTAGGCGTGATAATAAAGAAATCTCGACACAGCACCTCATTCTTACATTTTGCACAAGCACACTTCCAGAATATATTGAAACAGACTACTTGAAGTTAAAAGTCTGACCTTACATCCCCAACCCTCGACGTTGATTTAACTGCCAGTGATTCGGCCACGGTTCTCAGAGCTGCGGCGGCCGTCAAACCTGTGCAAAGTGTAGTTCGCAGGAACACGCTACAGACAAATGTGAAGAAGCCACTACCCACTGCGCGAACTCCGATGGTGGACACCCCGCTTACTCTCGCACATGCCCTACATGGAAACATGAGAAAGAAGTACTCACTCTGAAAGTAAATGAAAACACCTCGTTTAGGGAGGCGCGCAAGCGTCTACTAATGCAAGGTCCTTCATTTGAGGAGGTCGCACGAAAGGAGGCAGTACCACCAAAATCTGCGGCGCCCGCACGTACCACACAAAGTGGACGAGCGGCAGCGCCATTCACCCCCTCAGCGGAAGTACCACAGGCTCTTCCGCCACCAAAAGGCTTGCAGGCCTCCAGACCTGAAGCCCCAGGGCCTTCTGTCTTGACAGATAGCCCTAAGACCTCTGTGCCTGCACGCGTGAACTGCGAGCGGGCGTCCAGCACCTCGTCCGAGGTGATTTATTTTTTTTATTTTATTTATTGGTACTGCGATCTTTTACAAGATCATAGCAGGGGTGGTACAAAACATAAACATAAACATCAGTGGAAACAGGCAAACAAACAATCAAAAACAAATGTAATACAAACTTATGTAACTGATAGCTGCAGTGATTCTTCGAGACAAGAGAATCAACAAAAAGCAAGGTACAAACGTAGATAACAATCATTTCTGCAGTGACTCTTCAAATGCAGACAATGTATTTAGGGTAACAACATCGTTATGTAGATTGTTCCAATCCACGATAGTCCTCGGAAAAAAAAAATATTTGAAACAATTTGTTCGTTGCGTCAATGGAGAGATAGTGAGATTGTGTCTCTGTCTTGTTCCGTAACCCAATGAAAAGTGAACGATATGTGATGTGTCAACTGCATAGTGACCTTTTATTAACTGGAAAAGAAATTTTAAGCGCAATATTCGATTTTGGTCCGGAATGTTTGGAAATTTGCTTTTCAAGAGAAGTTTTGTCATCGAAGTAGGACCGTACGAGTTATAAATGAACCTAACAACCTTTTTTTGCACCCTTTCAAGTTTTTGGATAACAGTCTGAGTGAACGGGTCCCGTATGACCACAGCATACTCCAGTATAGGACGGATAATGGCATTGTAAGCGAGGAGACGAATACTTGGTGTGGTTGATCTTAAAGAACGCCTTAGGAAAAAAAAGTTTACGGAGAGATTTAGCTACTACAAAATCTATGTGCTTTGACCAGGATAGATTTTTTGTAATCCAGAGACCAAGGTACTTGTATTGAGTTACTTCTGACAGAATTGTATTGTTGGTGGAGTACTGGAACAAAAGAGGGTCTTTTTTAAGGGTAATTTTCATAAAAACTGTTTTAGCAAAATTAACAGGCATCTGCCATTTGTCACACCACGAAATTACTTTTAGAAAGTTCCGATTTAGTTTAATTTGATCGTCAACTGAGGTGATCTTTTCATATAAGACACAGTCGTCGGCGTACAACCTAATGTGAACAGAAAGGTCAGTGACGATATCATTTATATATAACAGAAAAAAAAGAGGCCCAAGGACGGATCCTTGAGGAACGCCTGAGTTTACAGGAGCGTGTTTAGAAGATGTATTTTTTACCGTAACAAATTGACGCCTGTTTGTTAGGTATGCTGTTATCCAGTCAAGGATCTTTTTGTTTTGTAGAATACAAGTTAATTTGTGAAGTAATTTAGCATGCGAAACTTTATCGAAGGCTTTTTGAAAATCCATAAATATGGCATCCGTCTGCTTCCCTTCGTTAATTGCTTGAGCAAAGTCATGCATAATTTCCACTAATTGAGTATTCGTTGAAAAGACCCGCCTGAACCCATGTTGAACATTTATTAATAGTTTATGAGAATTAAGGAAGGTAATTATATGTTTATGAATAATGTGTTCTAGAATTTTACATGATGTTGATATAAGGGAAATCGGTCGGTAATTCGGAATACATGACTTGTCTCCCGCTTTGTGTAAAGGCTTAATTTTGGCGATCTTCCAGTCATCTGGCAGTTGGCCCTCATTCAACGAATGGGTATACAAAATAAACAAATAGCGAGAACACTATTCTGCGTAGCGCTTCAAGAAGGCATTTGGAATGCCATCTGGCCCGGTTGATTTTTTTAACATCCAGATTCAGCAGTAAGTTTAAAATGCCATTCTCGGAAATGACTAAGTCTGGAATAGGTGGGAGCGATATTGAAAAATCAGGAAGGATGCCGTTATCACAAGTAAAAACAGACTTGAAGTGGTTGTTGAAGGCGGAACAAACTATTTCTTCATTGCATGTTCTTTGGCCGCTTATCGTGAATGAGTCAATCGAGCGAGATGTTGGCGTGATCAGCCTCCAAAATTTCTCGGGTGATGTTTTGACAAAAGTTAGAAGCGATGTTTCGTGGTATCTTTCCTTGTCGCGCGCAATTTGCAGTTTTAGTTCGCCCGACAGGTTAGCTATCAGCGGTGTATAAGCAGCTTTATCATGAGATTTCGCTCTTTTGCTTTTTATTCGTTTAAGTTTTCGCTGTAAATGTAGCGTTTCTCTTGTAATCCAGGGGTTCCGGCATTCAGTTTTTTTAACGATTTTCGGTATGAAACGCTCCACGCATTCACAGACAATATCTTTAAAAGTTAGCCACAGATCATTCACACTGCTACCCGAGTGTTTAAAATCATCGTAATGAAAATCAAGGATATCCAGAATGCATTCATCGTTAGCTCGGGAAAAATTCGGAAAGGAAGTTTTTGTACAGCAGCGATCAACACACATATCTAAAAAAGTTAGCAAAACTGCCCTGTGATCCGAAATACCGCTGATAACTTCACATATTGCCGTGTTTTGGATTGAGCCACTCAAAAAGAATAAGTCCAAGATAGATTTTGAACCATTTAGTTCTCTAGTGTATTCTTTAACAACCTGCAGTAAATCGAATGAAAAAACAATATCTAGCATTTCGTGATTAGCATTTCATTTCATTTCATTTATTTACTTTCAGGGCCCGAGGGCATTACAGAAAGGAGTGGGG
Organism: Rhipicephalus microplus; assembly: GCF_043290135.1. NCBI lineage: Eukaryota > Metazoa > Arthropoda > Arachnida > Ixodida > Ixodidae > Rhipicephalus > Rhipicephalus microplus. Next base: position 130,870,803 of record NC_134700.1, read on the forward strand.
TTTCACAACTAAAACGCGCAACAATACATTCAAAGCACTTCTTGGTGGGTGATGACCTTGAAGTTATTTACATCTGTGATCCAGGCGATGGCGGCGGGAAGGTGGTTCCAGTCCCTGCTTGTTCGTGGAATGAAAGAGTCATAATAAAGATTAGTTCGACTAGATGGCACACCAACTTTTAAACCATGATCCAAACGGGATGAAACGTAGGAGGGGTTTGTGAAAAGCTGTTCTTTTAAAATGGGGTTGTGATGAAATATTTTGTGAAAAAGTGAAAGCCGAGAACATTTACGACGTAATGACAGATCAGGCAAGTTTAGCGACATCTTCATTGCAGTTACGCTAGAATGGCGGGAGTAGTTAGAAAATACAAAACGAGCTGCGCGGTTTTGAATCGATTCGAGGGCGAGGATTAGAGTATGTTTGGAAGGATCCCAGATGGCGCATGCGTATTCTAATTTTGGACGTACTAGCGTTTTGTAAAGAGTTAGTTTTAGTGATGAAGGTGCAGATGAAAAATTGGCGACGTAAATATCCGAGCATGCGGTTAGAGTTGTTAGTTACATAGTCAACATGCATCTGCCAAGACAGATTATTTGTGATATGAAGACCGAGGTATTTATATGAATCGACGTGTGATAAAGAAGCGGCATGAAGACTATACGTGCACGTGTTAGCAGTATTATCACGACGCGAAATTCGCACGTATTTGCATTTGGACACGTTAAGACGCATGAGCCATTTATTGCACCACTCGGATAGGTTGTTAAGATCGGTTTGAAGTTTCAAGGTGTCAGCTGGGGTAGAAATTTTCAGATACAATACACAATCATCAGCAAAGAGTTTAATGGTTGAAAAAGTGATGCAGGCGGGAAGATCGTTAATGTAAATGAGAAAGAGCAACGGCCCCAGTACTGACCCTTGAGGTACGCCAGACGTTACAGCACAAGAGGGGGATAAACAGTCATTAGCGGTTACGTACTGGGTTCGGTTAGAAAGAAAGTCTTTAATCCAAGAGAGAACATTAGGGTCAATGTTGAGTTTGGTAAGCTTCAGAATTAGTAAGTCGTGAGATACAGTGTCAAATGCTTTCGCAAAATCAAGAAAAATGCAGTCAGTATCGAAACCTTGATCAGCGTTAACAAACAGGTCGTTAGTAAAGGACAAAAGCTGGGTGTCGCATGACACCATCTTCCTGAAGCCGTGTTGACAGTTGTTGAAAAAGGAATTTTCTTCGAGAAAACTAACTAAATGTGAATATATTATGTGCTCTAACATTTTACATGGAATGCTTGTCAGTGAAATGGGACGGTAGTTCTCCGGTGAATTAGTGTTACCTGATTTGTGAACCGGAACCACCTTGCCCTTTTTCCAGTCGCCAGGTAGGGATGAACACTGCAAAGACTGATGAAAAATCTTCGAAAGAATTAGTGATGAGTACAACTCTGTACATTTCAATATTTTGGAATTTATGGCATCAGGACCCGCAGAAGAAGACATATTCAAGTTGTTGATCATTTTTCTAACTCCTACCCAATCTATTACAATATAGTCCATAGGAAAAAAATTATGGCTAGGGACTGTTGGAACAGAAGACGAAAAACTGCGCAGAAAAACTGAACAAAATGCATCGTTTAAAAGCTTGCAACATTCATTATTTGGAACAGGTTCGCCACAGTGTGTTAATTGCACTATCTTGTTTTTGTTACCGTTCACAAGAGACCAAAATTTTCGTGGATTGTTTTGTAGATAAGAGGGAAGAGTAACGTTAAAGTAAGCATTTTTTGCATTAGCAACTTCATGGAGGTATTCGGTGTTAGCGTTTTGGTACTCGGACCAACGGCTGAGTCTCTCTTGGCAGAGCGAAACAATCGCTTCTTTTTGTTGCGTAAGCGTCGAAGTGTAGCATTGAACCATGGCGAGCGGGGATTAGTGCGGACATTTCTTGGTGGAACGTAACGGTCAGCTAAATATAAAAGTTTATTTCTAAAAATAGACCAGTTTTCTTCTATTGATCGTTATTCAATGTTCGCCATGAATTCATCGACAAATTGCTCCATTTCTTCTGTTATTGACCTGATGTCTGCTCTAGAGTAATCCCGGATGGTTTTAACACTTTTGTTAGAAGAAACACGTGCCTTTAGATTAAAGTGTAACATGGAATGATCACTTATTCCTTGAAGGTAACTAAGGGAAGTAACCAAGTCTGGCTTGTTTGTTAGGATCAAGTCTAAGGTGTTGGAACAAGTAGCTGTAGTGCGTGTGGGTTTGTGTACGAGTTGGGTTAGATTGAAGTCAGAACATACGTTTATGAATTCAACACACACAGACGAATTTTGAGTAAGGGTTACAATATCGCTTTGCCACTTTATGTTTGGTAGGTTGAAGTCTCCCAAAAGAAATAAGGGTAAATTCGGGTAACTAATAACGACACTGTTTAAAACATCATGTAGTTCGTCAGAAAACGATGGCGAGGCGGTGGGCGACCGGTAACATGCGCAGAGAATGAAATCTTGGCTTGCCCCGCTGTGGTGGTCTAGTGGCTAAGGTACTCGGCTGCTGACCCGCAGGGCGCGGGTTCGGATCCCGGCTGCGGCGGCTGCATTTCCGATGGAGGCGGAAATGTTGTAGGCCCGTGTGCTCAGATTTGGGTGCACGTTAAAGAACCCCAGGTGGTCAAAATTTCCGGAGCCTTCCACTACGGCGTCTCTCATAATCATATCGTGGTTTTGGGACGTTAAACCCCACTAATCAATCAATCAAATCTTGGCTTGGCAGACAGATTCGTACACAGATAAGTTCTAGGCTGGAAGATACATTAACCACATAAGATTTCAGAGCACTGCTGACACCAATCAATACACCTCCCCCAGAACGTACGTCACGGTCGTAACGATAAATGTTGTACGATTTTTCGCATTCAAATATTTCACTGTTCTTTATTTTGGCTGACAGCCAAGTCTCTGTACAAACAATAATATCTGCTGAACATGAATCGATTGTAGAAGATAACTGCACCCGCTTGTTCATCATGCTCCGTGTATTTGTGAAAAGTACAGACACGTGCTCGACATGTGGCTGCGATGAAGATAGCTATGGATGGGGACTGGCGCGGGGAGTATGCACTGCCGCGCTACCGCTCGATGCATGCGACACTTGGTTAGGAGTGACGTCACAAACCTCATCGGTCGCCGCGCAGTATACGTACGTTTTCTTGTTCATTACAAGTTTGCTGTTACGCAGTGAAAAACGCTGACCGCTTGCATTGCCAAATTCAGTTAGCTTCTTGCGCGATTGCCGAGTGGTTCGGCAAAAGTCCTCCCCTACTGACACGCCTGAGCTTTTAAGTTTGGCTTTTTGTGAAAGGATGCGGTCCCTCACTTTGGAAGAAGAAAACTTGACGATGATGGGTCGCATTTTCGTGGCTGAAAAAGCGCCCAACCTACGTGCTCTCGAGATACTACCAGAAAGTTCAGAACTTTGCATTTCAAGCTGAGAGGCTAGGTTACACACGTGTGCTTCAGATTGCTCCCATGTCTCCGTTTCATTGTCAGCTATTCCATAAAAGATAAGGTTGTCCTTTCTGGACTGGTCTTCAAGCTCGTCCATCCTTGACTTCAATTCCGCATTTTCGCTTTGGACAGCGGCAGAAACAATGTTTGTTATGTCAGCGGCACATGGTCCGCGGTCAAGGGTATCGACAACTAACTCAAGAGCGTCCATCCTAGTTGCTAACTCGGAGACCGTTCGTGTCAAATTTTCTTGATTCTTTTTAAGGTCAGCAAATTGCTGCAAAACATCCGCGTGACGCGACTCCAGTTTGGCGGAAAGATTGGCGATAGCTGCTAGGACTTCCGAATTAGGCCCCGGATTCGTCTCCACATCGCCGCAAAGCAGCAACTGTTTTGATACAAGAACGCATTCACAAAACATCTCGCAAAGGACACTTGGGCACGGAAAGAGCAGCAGGCAAACGTTACTAGAACGTTTACAGTACAGTGACGGAATTTCACTAACCTGCACAACAAAAAGCAGCGGCTTGGTCAGTGACGAACACATGCCTGCCGCTCCCTCGTGCCCACTAAAGGCTGGCGTACCATGCCCGTCCTTTAAGTAGTCGGTGTCTAGTGTTGACCATGTCGATGACGCTTGCTTGTCCAGAAAGGGCTTGAAGGTGGTTTCAAGATCCGGTTGGTGACGAAAGCATGGCTCGTCGATAATCGGCGCCGGAGGCACCAGCTGAACTTGCAGGACTGGAACAGTCGATGCGTCATGCTGTGGTAGAAGCCATGCGCCAACCAGGAAAGACTGCACAACAAAAAGCAGCGGCTTGGTCAGTGAGGAACACATGCCTGCCGCTCCCTCGTGCCCACTCACTCATTGGTAGTAGAATGAGAAGAAAAATTTTCCCAGTCAATATTAGGCAAGTTAAAATCTCCTGACAAGATGAGTTTGTCATGTGGCTTTATATTTTGCCGCAAGTAGGTTCTAAGCTTATCCAGAACACTATCAGAAGAGTTCGGGGGACGATAAACCGCACCTATAACATAACGAACTTTGCCTATATAAACTTTGCAAAATATGCCCTCAACTTCTAATATATCAGGCAATTGTTGCGGATGTAATGAGTTCTTGAAAAGTATTGCCATTCCTCCTCCTCTTCGGTCGCGGTCCTTGCGGAACACGTTATAGCCTTTTGGGACAAATTCGCTATCAAAAATTTCACTGCTTAACCACGTTTCAGTAAGTACGGCTACATCGGCATCGTGCGACAGTATGAGACCCTCAAGCTGGACTGATTTGTTGACAATGCTGCGGCAATTTACGTTTAAGATAATGAAAGGCGATTTCGTTTTGTTATGAAGTCATTCGGAATTTCCGGAAACCTTGTAACGCTTGCCTTTTTTTTTGTCCCATCTGTATATTTTCTTGTCAATGCTTAGCTTATCAAAAATCATTTTGACCTTACTACCAGCTTCTCTTTCTTCTGCAGAACTCTGCCAGAGCTTTTTCCGAATTTCCCGCACTTTCTTAGAAAAATCTTCCGAGACCGAAAACGGGGTTCCTTTTAATTTTGGACACGACTTCAAAATCTCTACCTTGTCACGATAATCTAGGAGCTTAATTATAACCGGGCGAGCTTTCTCGTTCTTTTTGTCAAGTCTGTGGCACCTTTCGATACTGCTCACCGAGATTTTAAGCTTCTCTTCGAAAACATTCGTTTTTATCTTCTCGACAAGTTCTTCGGGTGTTTCAGACGGGTCTTCATCGATACCGTACAGAATCAAGTTATTTTTTCTACTCCTATTTTCTAAATCATCAACCTTTCCCAAAAGATACGACACGTTTTTTTCTAGTCTCACTACAGTATCCTTTAGTGCACACATATCTGTTTTCAAAGCACTTATTGCAGACAGCTGAACTTCAAGGCCATTTAAACGCTCTGTAACTGACGTGATATCTGCCTCAAGTTTCGTTTGCTTACTCAGAATTTCATTCATAGATGCTGTCATAGCAGTTTGACCAGAAAGAAGTTTAGCCAACATTTCCTTCTCGCCGGGGCCAGGGTTTGATTCAACGTCTCCGCAAATCAACAAGTTTTAAGCAAAAGTGCACACATCGACATGTAAATTGAGAACACACAGTGGGCACGGCAGCAGTAACGAAAAGCGGTCATCGCTACGGTAACATTTGCCATAAGAATAGGGACTAACCTGCAGCGTACAAAGAAATGGATTGTTGAGCATCTTGCCCGTCGTGCTGCTGCCGAGCCCACTGGAGGGGATGGCTGACGTGAGGCAATTTATACGGGCTGGTAGGACCACGTGGTAGTCCGTTCCTGAGGCAGGCGCCGGCGCAGAAGATACCGCAACCGGCACGATGAATTCCGCTTCACACCGGTCGCAGGCCACTTGATAAGCCTCCGTTGATGCTCTGCAGTCGAAAACGCTGGACGAAAGAAGCGGTAAAGGATCCAAAGCACAGCCATGCTCAGAAGATTGCGACACAAAAGTGATGGACACAACAGCAAGTCCAACTGTCTCTTCGGTGCCGAAACACAGGCGCGGCGCATTGGAGCGCGCCAGAAAATCTAAAACCATCATTACAGAGCCTGAAAAGGCTTCTTAACTTGACGCAATACCTGTTTAGTACACACAGCACTCATTTACACTCATAATGGATACATAAATAATACAATGGAACGTCAGAGGATTGCTCAGAAATCTCGACGATATCCAGGAACTCTTACACGAACACTCCCCAAAAGTGCTGTGTGTATAAGAGGCACACTTAAATTCCAGAAACGCCAATTTTCTACGTCGTTATGTAATGTTGAGAAAGGACTGCAATGACACTGTAGCTTCATCTGGCGGTGTGGCCATTATACTTAATCAGGACGTAGCATGTACACATCTACCGCTACAGACATACCTTGAGGCAGTGGCTGTTCGAACAGTTCTTTTGAGCAAACTTGTCACCATCTGCTCTCTTTACATACCTCCATAGTACCGTCTTAAAAACACGAATTCCAGTCACTGATACATGAACTACCGGAACCTTATGTGGTCCTTGGGGACTTGAATGCACATAATGGTCTATGAGGCGACTCTCGCTGCGATGCACGAGGTCGCCTAATTGAACAGTTTTTCTTTTCTTCGGGTGCGTGTCTGTTGAATAGGAAAGAGCCAACATACTATAACCTTGCCAACAAAACTTACTCTTCCATAGACCTCAGTATCGCATCTCCTTCACTTGTACCATTACTTCAGTGGAAAGTCATAAATAATCCATACGGAAGTGACCATTTCCCTTTAGTTTTGAGTACACCAATAATAAATGAATGTCCTCCACATGTTCCCCAATGGCTGGTAAACAAAGCCGACTGGGAACAATTTCAAAAGCTTACTCACTTAAATTGGACTGACATATGCGGATTAGGCATAGATGAAGCTGCGCAGTACTTCACGGCTTTTCTTACTGACACAGCAACCAATTGCATTCCACAAACATCTGGTATGCCGGGCAAGCGACGCGTCCCATGGTGGAACACTGAGTGTCGGAATGCCCGAAAAGAGTAGAACAGGGCATGGAGGTTGCTTCGGAATTCACCGACAGCCGAAGATCTTGACAGCTTTACGAAAATAAAGTCTCAAGGCAGGAGAACACGTCGGCAGGCCAGAAGAGAAAGCTGGCACAAGTTTTTATCAGGGATAAATTCATATACACAAGAGGCTAAAGTGGAAAATGGTTGGTAGGGTAGCTGGAAGACAAGTACACTCACTCCCACTCGTAAACGCACAGGGTGACAGCCTGGAAGAGCAGGCGAGCTTCCTCGGTGCACACTTCGAGCAGGTGTCTAGCTTGTCACACTACACTGAAGCTTTCCAAAGGTACAAAGCAAAGATAGAAAAGCAGAAACTAGAATACAAGTTCACAAATTACGAGGCATATAACCAACCTTTCAACTTAGCTGAGCTACAAACTTCACTAAACTCCTGCAGTAATTCTGCCCCAGGCTACGACCGTGTCACTTATGAAATGTTAAAAAACCTGCTGCTCAAAACGCGAAAAACTTTACTCTCCCTTGTTGGGGGACCGTCCTATGTACGGCTGACGCAGAAGCCTATAGCTAATGTTTCAGCCGCACACAGTCGTTCCGTGCACGGTTAACGTCCCCCCCAACCGTAGCTTGCCTCATTGCAGCTACTACTACGGGTTCGGGCGAATAAGGCAACTGGCCAGATCAACAACAAACACTTTATTGCTAAGCGTTAGCAATCGCGCGTCACTGTCGCGGGGAGATACTACAGATAACAAAGGTGTTGACGCTTACACCTCGGTCGTGGACGTCCTCGGCTCGCAGGAGGGGTTGCGGGTTCGTCCTCCTGGGATGGTCGCTGGTGTCAGAGAGAGCGAGCGCCCGTTTGCCCGCTCGTTTTGTTCCCCGACCCGATTTCCCTCTCCCTGACGAGAATGGTACCTTTCCTCGCTGAGGGAGAGGGGAACCTGTTCCTGGCGCCGGGAAAGGGGGGGGAATCGCACGCGCCGGCCGTGGGGGAAGGGGTCCCCGCAACCAGGCGCGTGCGCTGCCCTAAAAGGGAAAGGGAGGCTGGGCGCACCTGCTCCCCACATCTCCTCCCCCCTTAAGAAGGCCCCCGAACGACAGAGACTGCAAAGAGGGAATAATTCGTTTTATTCGTCCTCTAGATAGGCCAGAAGGGCCTGGTCTACGTCCATGCCCTCGGACCGTTCGGTGTCTGCCGCGGGCACCGCCGGAGCCCCCACCGCTCTCTCACCCGCCTCCAAGGTCATTGACGCCACCTCCGGTGTCAATGCAGCCGCCACCAATGTCTCTCCCGGCCCCGCCGCCCCCCGCTCTACGGTAGCCGTTATTGATAGCGGCGCAGGCGGACTCTCGCTGGACGCGTGGCCTGAGGCAACTCTCAGCAGCCACTGCGCGAAGTCCGCCTCCTGGGCCGCCCGCGCCAGCATGGCCCGAACCGCGGCGCCGGAGCGCTCCTGGGATGATTCGCGGCTGGATGGTTGGGTAGCCTGGGTGCGGTGCCGGTGTAATTTCCCCAATTCGTGGGAGTTATGGATCACCACGGCGCCGCACTCGCAGAACCGCGTCCCTGCGGGCACTGGAAGGCAAGCCCCGTTAGCCCTCCGGTCCGCGTCCTCTACCGTGCGCCCCTGAAAAGGGCGATACAGGTGCGCTGGGGCGACCCCAACTCGGGCCCTTTCCTGCCGGCGCCAGGGCCTCGAGGAGACGTAAGACACCGGAGGGTCGCCTCCATCCTGGCTGGTCCAGGTTGCCACGTCTCGGTGGTTGCGGCCGTGAGGCGATGCGGTCGGCTCGCCGCGTTGGGACCCTGGTCTCGTTCCCTGTGAACCGGCGGGTCGTGATGGTGACGGCGAAGCCGAGAGTTGGTGACCAGGCGGCAGCGCGCGCGGACCCCCTCGGTGGCGGCGGCTCGAGTGGCTCTGCCTCGGCGTTCGCGGCCGGGCCGCAGTGGGGTAGGGCTGCCATGTGGACGTTGGTGGGGGTGGGGGCTGGCCGTAAGGAGGTGGTCTCCTCTCCTTGCTGTTCCGGCGGTGCTGTTCCCAATGGCGCTCCATCTGTTCGGTGAGAGTGATACAGATAAAGAACGACAGGTTAACAATCGCACATGTGTTGCGCGCTAACCCTTGCACCCCGCGTCGAACATATCAAACGCGGCCTACCGTGCATAGTTGCCTCCGACTGTTACGCAGGAAGTAGCGCGGTTCTGGGCTCCTGACCCGGTGTCGAACCATCTCACCCGCCGCGCGCGGCTTGGAGGGGGACTGACCGTAGTCCTCATGCGCCTCCCGTGCTATGTAGCGTTTCAAGTCACATACATGCACCGGTCCGCCGCTCGGTTTGCCTTTCATGTTCGCGAGTCGATAAACGAGCGAAGAAACTTTCTCTCGCACTCGGTACGGCCCGGACCATTTCGGTGCCAGCGAGGCAGCAAACTGTTTGCTAGCATTACTGAGAACATGATGGCGCCGCATCACCAGATCGCCCACTTCGTAGTGTACGTTCCTACGCGTGCGGTCATACTGCGCCTTCTGCTGTGCCCTAGCAGTGCTGAGATTATGTCGAGCTTTATGTAAAGCTTCCGCTAGCTTCTCGCGCAGCTGCGTTGCGTATTCAGCGCGTGCTGATGTCGCCACTGGCACTCCACTGCGGTCCGCGAGTACGGTCTCCATCGGATTCGGCAGTTCTCTCCCCAAGTTCAGAGAAGAAGGCGCATACCCAGTCGATCGGTTTACGGTCGATCGTAATGCAAAACCGATCTCTGGAAGATAGGTATCCCAGTCCTTATGTCTTTCAGAGAACGCGACAAGCATGTGCTTGATGTTGCGATTGACTCGCTCCGTGGGGTTCGACTGAGCATGGTAGGTGGTTGTTTTCTTGTGCTTAATGCCCAACGCGGCGCACGTGTCAACAAACACCTTCGCAGTGAAATAAGACGCGTTGTCTGTAATCAACTGCTCGGGGAACCCGAACCTGGTAAAAACCTCCATCAACTTCTCTAAAATCACTCGAGCCGTCAGCTTCCTAAGGGGAAAAAGTTCTACCCATTTAGTGAAGTGATCCGTGATCACCAGCAAGAACTTATTTCTGCTAGGAGTTGAGGGGTACGGGCCCATTACGTCACACGCTGCGATTTGCCAGGGAGTCTGACTGTTAATCGGTTGCATGAGGCCGGGCGGACGTCCTCCTCGCGGCTTGACGCTTTGGCACACACGACATGAACGGGCGTAGCGAATCACATCCCGCTTCATACCTGGCCAGGTAGCGAGGCGACACAACTTAGCGTAAGTCTTAGGGCCGCTCGCATGCCCACCAATGCACGAGTCATGAAAGTAGCGAAGAAGCGCTCCTCTCAACGCGCGCGGTATCACGACTTTAAATGACTCACTTGTGTCATCGTCGGATGGAATGTACCTCAGCAGGACGCCGTCAGAATCTAGCAGATATGAATCCAGCGCGCTCACAGCACTACCAGCTGTTGCCGAGCGCTCCGCACCGACAGCAATACCAGCTGCCCCCTTGTGCGCGGTGGCCTCACTACCGCCCGGCTCCCGGAGCCCGTCGAACACCTTTCGACAAAATGGATCTTTCTGCTGAGCTTCTAACAGCTCCCTTCTGCTGAAAACAATCCCTGCGCTAACGACAGCCTCTACGTGGTTCACGCTCTTAGCTCGAACTAACGTTTGCTCCGCTGTTTGCGTTAGCGCGAGTGTCTCGCTCTCAGTTCGTTCCGAATTAGTCGCGTGACTTGCCTCGTGTCGAACTGGAGCACGCGATAGTGCGTCGGCCGCGGCATTGTTCTTACCCTTGCGGTAGCGGACGGTGAAGTCATAACGCTGCAGCAACAATGCCCAACGCGCCAATCGGCCACTTGGTTCGTTCAAACGCCTCAACCACGTGAGCGCCATGTGGTCCGTTTCAATCACAAACGCAACTCCGTCTATGTAAAAGTCAAACTTACGGAGAGCAAAAACTATCGCCAGACACTCTTTCTCGGTTACTGAGTAGTTCCTCTCCGCCGGTGTCAACGTACGGCTCGCGAACGCAATCGGTCGGAGGGAACCTCCATGCTCCTGAAGCAAAATTGCTCCTAAGCCCAGGTCGCTTGCATCGGTGTGAATAACAAACTTCCTGTTCAAATCGGGTAGCTGCAGCTGAGCCGTGTTGGCCAGCAACTTCGTGAGGCGACGCAGTGCGGCCTCTTGCTCTTGGCTCCAAGCCCAACGCTCACCATTCCTCAAGAGCTTCGTTAAAGGCGCCTGCACTGCCGCGCAATCTGGAATGAATTGGCGATAAAAATTCACCATCCCCAAAAAGCGCCTCAGCTCACCGACATTGTTCGGCGATGGATAGCTCACTATCGCTTCAAGCTTACCCTTATCCGGCAAAATGCGACCCTCGACAAGCGTAAATCCCAATAATGTTATTCGGGTCGCCGCTATCTGAGCTTTGTTTGGGTTCAAAGTGATGCCCGCAGACCTCAGCCGTTCTAGAACGTCTCTCAAGTGGCGCACGTGCTCTTCGAACGTTTTCGAGTAAACCACTATGTCGTCTAGATATGCGAGTGCGTGCTGCCACTTTGCATCTCCCAAAACACGGTCCATTAGCCTCTGATACGTAGCGGGAGCGCCCACCAAGCCAAACGACATTCTCCTGAATTGGAAAAGTCCTCTGTGGCACGTGAAAGCTGACTTCTCTTTATCCCGCTCGTCCATCTCAACCTGAAAATATCCGCGGCTAGCATCGAGCGTTGTGAAGTACTTCGCCCCGCCTAGATTGGATACTAACGATGAAATGGAGGGAAGAGGATACGCGTCCTTCTTCGTAATTTCATTCAGCCTGCGGTAGTCTACACAAAGGCGATACGTATCATCTTTCTTTGGAACTAGAACTACCGGGAAACCCCATGGGCTGTTTGACCTCTCAACTACGCCTGTTTCGATGAGTTCGTCCAAGGCGGCGTCTAGTGCTTTCCGCTTAGCTAAGCTGATTGGTCGGGGATTGCATTTCCAAGGGCGTGCATCACCCGTGTCAATTCTATGCTTAACCAGCGTAGTGCGGCCGGGACAGTCAGTAAACATCGCGTCATATTCGTACAACAGCGACGACAGCTGCGCTCGTTCCCCCTCTAGTAGGCTCTGTGCCTGTACCAAAAGCGGGTGCACTGCCCTTTCCTGCAGCGCAGCACATTGCTCCGGCGGGGCGTTTACTCGCTTTCTCGGCGCGCTTTCCTCCTCGCGTACTCGCGCCTCTCCCTGCGATTGGCATGCTTTTGTCAATGCGGAGGCCTTCGAGAAAAGCTTCAGCGCGTCTCCGTCGCGCTCTCGGTAACCACCGTTTGCAATGTCAATGACAATACCCGACTTAGCGAGGAAGTCTCGACCCAGGATTAGAGGCATTGACAGCCCTGGAAGATGCACGAAACGTTGTCGCCTCACGCGTCTGTCCCAGCGGATCACTAGCCTAGCCGCGCCGCTCGATTGTGCTGTGCCCGTAGCTAGACGGAAGATGGTGTTGCTTTGCCTCAAGCGGATGTTGTTCTCGCGGAGATGGTGCAACACATCGTCACCGAATAAAGAAGCGCTTGCCCCAGTATCCAAAAGTGCTACGAACTTTTTCCGAGCTATCGTTAACTCGATTAGCGGCGCGGGCGAGTCTACGGCATCACCTGCGCGACAGACCGACGGTGCAAGTGATCCGAACGCATCGGTAGGATTACTAATCGCCGCGCGGGGTCCCATGTGAATCACCGGCGGCGCCGTCCGTTTCCCGAACCGCGCGTTTGCTCCTGACCCGGCGTGCGGTCGCATTCGCGAGCGATGTGCCCTGGCGCGCCGCACCGATAGCAAGGACCGCGGACACCACGCCGGTTCGCTCGTAACTCGCCTCGATCAGGTGGTCCTCGCTCTGGATTGCGCCGCTCGTTAGGCCTCGCGTCAACCACGTGCTCCTGCCTTGGAATGTCACGCGCAGGGGCGGCGTGTGCCGTACGGAGCGCGTAAGCGTAGGGGTCTAAAGCGCGGTTTGACAGCTCCCAACCGCGTGACACGTGCTCATCAGCGTACGATGCTGATGCGTTACCCCTAAACGCTTCTGAAGTCACTGCGCCGCCGTTCCATGCACAGCGAGGCTCGATTGACTGCGCGGCGGGCGGAGGGGGGCGATACGAACGCGCTGCGAGGATGTCCCCTTGTATGCGCTTCGCCTCGGTGGCGAGCTCTTCGAGGTCTGCGAACCTGCATCCCCTGAAGTGCGCCGCGAAAGTCGGGTGCGCCTGTCGGGTAACACGCTCGACCTTTTCCGCGTTGGTGGCGTGAGGGTTCGCGAGACGATACAATTCGTCCATCGCCCGTACGTATTCCAGCAAGGATTCGTCCGGATGCTGGGTGCGCAGCTCCAACTCCCTCCGCAAACGCCACTCATAATTAGCCGGTAGGAATTCGCCGCGAAAGCTTTCGCGGAACTCTTCTACCGTACGGGCGCGATGTCCGGTTAGTCGGAACCACCGAGCCGCTTGCTCCGTGAGCGACACCGGGACCACGCGCTCGAGAAGTTCGGCATCAGAAAGACCCGTCGCCTGCTGATAATGGAGCAACCGGTCGAGATACTCGTTGGCGCTCTTGCAGTCGTGGTAACCCGTGTAGGTCGGAATGTCTACCTTGACACGTGGTCGCACATTTTGCACGGGGGCCTGCGCTGTGTTCTGCAGGGCGCTCGCGAGGCTTTGCATAACTGACAGCGCATTCTGTAAGAGTACCTCGCTCGAGGGCAAACTGTTGCCCGAAGACTCGCCTATAGTTGAGGCGCGTGTCGTAACTTGTGGCGGCGCCTCTCTGTTCGCGTCGCGAGATGCCGGAGCGCCATGCGGGCCGCTCTCCGTCGTAGGCCTACTCTCTGCTAACGCGGTCTCTGCACCCTCCTGATCATCCCGCGTGAAACGACCAAGCTCTACGCTGTCGGAAAGTCCTAACAGTACCCCCGCGTTAGCCAAAGGATCGCCACTCTGCGACGCGACATCCGACAACATTGACAAATCTTGGAATTCCGACATGCCTATTATCCTACGTGTGGAAGAGCGCCCTGGCACTTGCTCGCGTCCACAGAACTAGCCGCGTTGCCAAATTCGTTACGTTGGGCGCCAGATGTTGGGGGACCGTCCTATGTACGGCTGACGCAGAAGCCTATAGCTAATGTTTCAGCCGCACACAGTCGTTCCGTGCACGGTTAACGTCCCCCCCAACCGTAGCTTGCCTCATTGCAGCTACTACTACGGGTTCGGGCGAATAAGGCAACTGGCCAGATCAACAACAAACACTTTATTGCTAAGCGTTAGCAATCGCGCGTCACTGTCGCGGGGAGATACTACAGATAACAAAGGTGTTGACGCTTACACCTCGGTCGTGGACGTCCTCGGCTCGCAGGAGGGGTTGCGGGTTCGTCCTCCTGGGATGGTCGCTGGTGTCAGAGAGAGCGAGCGCCCGTTTGCCCGCTCGTTTTGTTCCCCGACCCGATTTCCCTCTCCCTGACGAGAATGGTACCTTTCCTCGCTGAGGGAGAGGGGAACCTGTTCCTGGCGCCGGGAAAGGGGGGGGAATCGCACGCGCCGGCCGTGGGGGAAGGGGTCCCCGCAACCAGGCGCGTGCGCTGCCCTAAAAGGGAAAGGGAGGCTGGGCGCACCTGCTCCCCACACCCTATACAATGCTATCTGGCTTTCTGGCACCATCCCTGCTTCCTGGAAAGAGGTTATTGTTATCCCGATTTTGAAACAGGACAAGGACCCTTCCTCAGTTTCGAGTTATAGGCCCATTGCACTTACAAGCTGCCTTTGTAAACTTTTTGAGGACATGATAAACCGCCAACTTTTACATTTCCTCGAAACACACAATCTGCTCAACCGATTCCCGTGCGGGTTTAGAGAGGGTAGATTCACCATCGACCATCTGGTGCGCATTGAGGGAGAGATTCGAGACGCTTTCGTCCACAAAGAATACTTCCTCTGTGTTTCTCGATACTGAGTATACGACACAACATGGCGTCTTGGCATATTAAGAGACCTGTCTCACTTGTGTGCGCGGTAGAATGCTTTCCATAATCGAGAGTTACTTGTCCAATCGGACATTACGTGCCCGTGTGAGCAGTATTCTCTCTCAAACATTTGTCCAAGAAACGGGAGTACCGCAAGGTGATGTACTTAGTTGTACACTTTTTATTATCAAAATGAATTCCTTGCATCTGTCCATCCTCCGCAACATGTTCTATTGCACATATGTCGATGACGTCCAGCTTGGCTGTAAGTCATGCTACCTGGCAATGTGTGTGCGGCAGGTTCAGTTAGGTTTAAACAAGGTTTCCAAATGGGCAGAGGAAAAGGAATACCGACTGAACCCACAAAAAAAGCACGTGTGTCTTGTTCTCCCGAAAGAGAGGCATGCACTCAGAATCCAACATTGAACTGAACGGTCAACACCTGTCTGTTAATGCGGAACATAAATTCTTAGGCTTAATCTTAGACAATAAGTTGACCTTCGTACCACACATCAAGCATTTAAAAATAAAATGTTTAAAAGCCATGAATGTTTTAAAAGTGTTGTCACGCACTAAGTGGGGTAGTGACAGGCAATGTCTCGTGAATCTGTATAGAAGCCTCATTCGCACCCGCTTAGATTATGGGGCTGTTGTTTATCAGTCTGCGACTCAAAGTGCTTTGAAGATGCTGGACCCTGTGCACCATTTGGGCATCCGCCTTTCTACGGGTGCCTTTCAGACCAGCCCCGTAGAAAGCCTTTACGTTGAGTCAAATGAGTGGTCGCTTCATCTGCAGAGAAATTACATGTCCTTTGTATATTTTCTTAAAGTGAAAGCAGACAAGAAGCACCCCTCATACTTTACTATTAATGATTTGTCGAGCTCAATTCTGTTTCAAAACAGGCCTTCGATGAGGCAGCCCTTCTCAGTTCGCCTGAAGGGTCTAGCTGAGGAAACTGGAGTGTCACTTGAATACAGTTTAATGGCTCCTGTAGCATACCCGCCACCATGGCAGTGGCAGACTATAGACTGCGATGTGTCTTTTCTAGAAGTTTGGTTGTCTTTTCTAGAAGTTACCAAACAAGTGCCCATTGCCCATATCCGAACATACTTCCTGGAACTTTACCCGCCACCATGGCAGTGGCAGACTATAGACTGCGATGTGTCTTTTCTAGAAGTTTGGTTGTCTTTTCTAGAAGTTACCAAACAAGTGCCCATTGCCCATATCCGAACATACTTCCTGGAACTTTAACACAAATACACACATCCTGAGTTCTTTACAGATGCCTTCAAGTCTAACTCCTCTGTGTCCTACGCTGCTGTCGGCCCATCCTTTTCGGATGCTGGCCTTCTACATCCAGGCACAAGTATCTTCACAGCGGAAGCTTATGCGGTACTTGTGGCGGCTAAACACGTCAAGCAATTACAAATACAAAAGGCAGTAATTTATACGGACTCCCTCAGTGTGGTAACGACTCTCCACACTCTTAAAAAACAAAAAAACCCTGTCCTCGTCTCACTTTTTTCCATTTTATGCACACTCTACACACTAAAACATGTCGAAGTGTGCTGGGTCAATGCCACCTAAAAAAAAAGTTCAGGCCTGCTCACTGCCGCCGTGACGTCACGCGTGTTGACCAAGCCACGCGGGCGGCGCGTCTCGTCGCCTACCGCGGGAACAAACGATCGCTTGGAGTTCCACATATGTGACCGCTTTATTTGGCATTTTGCACTGTAATCAGCGCTGCTTTAAGCAAGCCACGACGCTTTAACGTTCGTTCTCACTTATACACATAGCGGTGGCAACAACAAAATGACGTCGGCCTCGGAAGTTTATAATGAAGAAAAATGAGTACGACGGACATTGGATTTGCACATTCATTTTACTAACATTTTATCTGTTGGCCCAGCCTTTGTCAAAGAAGTACATGCTTTTCGGTTTCCTTATGTACAGACTATAAATAATAGTGTTGCGCACAATAATCACAAAGAGCATGAAAATTTGAAATAGCGATAATGCCGGCGAGGTTGATTATACGGCAAGTTATATGTAATTGGTCATTACAGACACATGCTGTGCTCGCAATGATACAGATAGATGGCGCGTGACAAAAAAACAATCAGGTTCAAAGCTGGTCGAGTTCATTATTGATCATCATGCCATATAGGTGAAGCAGAGCCCTCTGAATGAAAACTCTTAAGGGAACAAAGAAAACACGCACTTGCTACACTCGCAACTAATTTTATCAATCGCTAGTATACTAAGCATTGCAATGCAGAACACTCTAGCACAATATACAAAACACTGAAATGAGGCAACCAGGTGGCATACAGTACGTACAGAAACAAATCATTGATTTACTAAGCAATATGTTGCAGACCACTTGAGAACAATAAAATGGCGAAGATGATAATAAAGCCTCGCGCAACCGTGCAGGCAGAATGCAGGTGATACACGCTTCTCAGTAACCGCCATAGTAAGCAATATGAATGGCGAGGGCTTTCATTGGCGTGTACGGTAAAATACCCTGTTGTGCAGAGACTATGAACACTTCAGTAACATTACTTAACTGTATGAGAAAAGAATAAATGAGAGTTTTTGAAGAAAAAAGCTGTGTTCTTTACATTTGCAATGTACATAGAACGCACAAAAACTTCCTGTTCATTTTGAAAACTTCTGCAGCTTCCTTTGCTGTGACTGCGTTGTTTTTTAGTGTTCAAAATATCTGTCTCCATCTGAACAAAGTTTTTCAGAAGGGTGTTTGCTGCTGCCACAAGTATATTAGTCAGCACAGTGTCAGGGTGATGTCCATTGGTACAGACATCAAAATCCTCACATTCGCAAAGGTGCCTTGTGATAGACACAAGGACCTCCCTCTGTTTAGGAGTTGCATGAAAACGTGAGGCATTCTCTTTGCTGGTAAGCTGTTCCAAGACAATGTGGGCGTGTAGAACTGCATTAATGACAGTCGGCTGGGGAAACTTCAGAGCGTCTCTCGAGAGGTTTTCAATCAGGACATTTCTCTCAAGCTGAATTTTCCAGTCCTGAGATGTAATATTCATGGCACAATACTCACAAGGCAGCTTCTTTAATGCGGCGTGTGCACAAAATCCTGCAATGTACGCAATTACTGCCAAATTGGACTCCTTATTTTTTATATCACAGTCTGATATCTTAACACCATACTCCTGTGCCAGTTGAGCTCCGTCAAATGTTATAGCACATGGCTTCTGTATTTCCTGCATATCGGGCAAAACCAAACTGTCTTGTAGCCTCAGCTTCTTTTCTGACTCGAAGACTTGCTGTATTGATATGTGGTAATTTGTTCCAGAGAGCCGACGGTACTGTCCGAACCTTTCCTCCAAACTGTCGGCCTGAAATTTACCCAGCAAGACATAGTTGAAATTCAGTTCTTCAAGACAGTACCGGCACAGTTCGACAAGCGAGTAACAAGTAAGCCGCAGTGCTGCATGGGTTTCTGTTATTAATGCCCCGGTATCCATCCTGATGTCTCGCCACGTGTCCAACCAGTCTACGAAATTGTTAAGAAATTCGATCTGCTTGTCACTCAAACTCCTTACTGGATCCTGAAGCGGACCTCTGAGGCGGCCGGCCCTTTGAGGGGCTTTTTACATTGACAATATGCCACCACTTCAAAATTAGGTCAATGAATTGCTCTGTCCCCGCGGCGTAGTTCAAACTGAGTTCGTTTCCGCGAATTTTTAGCCCCTCCATCACAAATGAACTGAAAACTTTCAAAGCAAGCTTCACGTTCTGGCGCTCAATGTTGGATGGATGCAGTGATTTATAGCTCAATCCATAGCCAAACTTTGAGACACTGTGTTGCTCAGAAGCATGCAGGTCCCGAAGAGCTTTGAAAGAAGCTCCGTTTACCTGAACTAACGAGGAAGTGCTGGGAAATTCAGGGAAAAAGATGCACGTACCAGGATTTTTTTGGTTCAACCAGTTGTTCCTTACACATTTTAGAAGGTGTACAGGATCTACCACATAAAAAAGGGGTCTTGAATTGTCTGCTGGGTGGGGGTACACAATGTCAACTGTTCGCGTCTTAGAAAAAAAGGACATCACCTTTCTGTTTATCGAATTGTTGTCTGTGATTACTGCGATGACAGTAAGCCCTGCTTTCTCCAGCTCTAGAATTGTCTTTCTCAGGGCCTCATGCAGTTCAACTGCTTTGATGTTAGCCACTGGCAGAATGTGAGTGACATCCTTGTGCGCTGATAGCAAGGACTGTATCATAAAAACATGAGCAGTTTTGGCTGCTTCTTCCGAATTAGAAGCCGCCCCCGTCACCCAGCCACCTTTGTATTCAAAGTATGGCTGAATGTGGATTTCATCCACCATTAGAGTCACAATCTTTTCATGTGGTTTGAGAAGGCTTGATCGCTGCTTCACATAACGTAAAAACCCTTCATCGTCCTGCTCATTTGCAGGGTTCACGTTATACTGCGAACAGATTCGCACGAGCGTAGATCGATGTGGCAGTGCTACCTTGCCAGCGCTGCGAATGAATCTGTAGGCGTGCGGGGAAATAGTGTACAAAATGCTAGAGAATATCAAAAGGTCAGCAGAGTACCGCACTGAGTGGTCATTTTTCTGCAGTAGCTCAAGCTGTTCCTTGATAAATCCAAGGGTTTCTATTTTCTCCTGCGGCAAAAGATCATCTGAACTGAGGCTGTCCAGCAAGGAGAACAACAAGTTGAAAGTTGCCTTCACTTTGTCATCCTTTACACAAACGTCTGGGCCCCTGAAACGTCTCGCACTGTCTAGCGCGGTCTGCAGGCAGCGCAGATCGCCCAGTCTAGATGGGATGAGGAGATCTTTCCCAGGTAGTTTCGCCTTCCTCCAGAAAGCCGTAACCTCCATGTTCCTGCTGACAACCACAGATCTTTCAACTTCCGGTGGATCTTCGCCCTCTACATGAAGAAACAGAACAGCGTTTGCTGCTTGTACTGCTGTCCAGTAGCTGGAGAGGTCGACGCGTTGTAGTTGCGATACAAGGTCCTCGTATGACTGCAGCTTATTTAGGCGGTCCTCTTCTTCGTGCGAAGAAATGGACTGTCGAATAGCTTCCTCCAGATGCGATGCTTCGCGACGTTTCCGCTTTTCCTCGGGCTCCTCGCGCACTGGTGCGCAGTCGCTCAGGTAAGCAGGGGAATTTGGAAAGATTGTCGGCACTGCGTCCGGAGTAAGCCGAGTGGCGCCCATGGCAGCTTCTATTTTCCTGCCAGTTGTAGGATCGGTGTACGTGGTGGTCGTCCTCAAGTATTCAGGCTTGAAATGGAGCTCGCATACCTGCACACCATTGACAAAAATAAAATGCATTATTAGAGATTTTCTCCTTCATATCCCCCTCATTTACTTGGCTAGAAAATACGGAAATCTTAGCTCTGTACAGACATGCACATATCAATGAAGGGCACCAGCAGACATCTGAAGGAAATTTATTGATTACGGGGTTTAACACACCGAAACTGCACAGCTAGGCGATGAGGCGCGCCGCAGTGGAAGGCTCCAGGTCAATTTTGACCACCCATGGAAACCTTTAACGTACGCTTAAGTTTCGTACACACTATCGTTTTTGCTTTTCGCCTCCTTCAGAAAAGCGGCCGCCGCGGCCGGGAATCGAACCCGCGACCTTGCGCTCAGCACCACAACGCCTTAGCCACTGAGCCACCACGGCGGGTCATTTCAAGGAAACAAAGTAACGGAAGCGGCTAGCGCGATGGGCATGCAATTCCAAAAGCGCAAGAAAGTCGCGGGTGCAGCATCAAGCAATAAATAACACATGGATTCATGTGATTACGCCACTCATATTTCTCAATTAAAAGTCGGAGCTGTTACAGAAGTGCGTGGTGCCCTGCGGCAACATCGAAATTTCAACGAGAGCTCTCAAGATAATTGCATAGCAATCGAAGAAAATATAGAGAATCCAAGAAAGTGTGCTCTGAGATATCTTTCAAATACTCATCACGAAACGTTGAGTGATAACGTGTGTACAAATAAAACAACACGCTCTTTGATGCAACTTGTTGTCCTTCCACAGACTTTTTCCTTTTCCTGCCTACCTTCGTTCTAACGACGCATATGACCCCTTCAAAAACATATTTACACATAGATGTCACGCTGCAGAACGGCCGGCTAGGAAGCAGGCAAGCAGAAAGGTGAACAGAAATGAACTCGGCCAGTGAAGTTCACGAGTTACTCCTAAAGAAATGAACGACAACGCACTCGGCGAGAACGAGTGCCAGCCGTTTCCCGCATGCGTTTTAATACTTGCATCATCGAAATTTCTCGACGGTGCACTGGAGAGCAAGTATAAGTGAGAACAAACAGCAAAGTCGAGCGTTGCTTGAACTTAGAATGCGTCCCGGCGCTTCTAGAAAGAACATCACTTAAAACATGCGGGCCACCTTATAGCCATGGCGGAATTCCCATCACAACAAAGCGGCAAAGCCAAAGCGAATGGTTAAACACAGAAATGAACACACGCGGCAATGAGCACACGCGGAAACATAACAAAGCACAAATTACTCAACAGCGAGTAATGAAAACGTATACATACCTTTGGATCGCGGAGAGAACGAATATCGACGTCATCTCGACGAACGGCACGCTCCCATACCACTCGTCGGGCATCCTTGGGGAACGAGAACACTCGAACTTTTGGTCCGGTGTCGTAGTTCCCGCGAGAATTCGGCACGCAGCATCGCCCCATTACGACAGTTAGCAGGCGAACATTCGGTTAACGACCAAGCACATCACACCATCACGCAGCTTTTCACATATGCAGACAAACGCCTCTTCTCAGGCCGCCAGAAACACCACAACAGCGTAACAACAAAAGACACCACCACACCGCGTTAACGGCTCGCCAGGCTTAGCACGCCGGCCAACTCGAACGGCGCGGCACAGCAGCGCGAGTGGCACAGCCACTCGGCGGAAGCCGTAGGTCAAAACTGAGTGACGTCACAGGCCACGACCGAAGGAGCGGACAGGCCTGATCCCGTTCAAGAGGGCGCTGGCTGGGTGCCAGGGCACCGTGAGATCCAAGGCAACGTGAGGGCGGATCGGCTTGCTGCATCCGTCCATGAAAACACTGCCACTACACCCATATCAATCCCGGCCCTTGATCTTAAGCCGTCTCTCAAACGAAACCTCAGGCACTACTGGCAGAGCAAGTGGAATAGACACACACAAAACAAACTACACATTATTAAGCGACACCTTGGCCACTGACTGCCAGTATCAAAATCGCATCATACAGAGGTAATACTAACGAGGCTCAGGATAGGACACACACATATCTTTTGTCTGGTGGCGATCCACCATTGTGTGACAGATGTGGTGAAGCAGTAACAGTTCTTCACATGTTAATTCAGTGCAAACAGTTAGAAACTCCAAGAAAACAACACTTTCGATTATCCTACCGACAACATAAACCTTTACACCCTGCAATGTTCGTCGGTAGGGAACCGCTTTTTAGTCGTAAATCATTGTTAGCGTTTTTAAAAGAAATTCGTAGTTTTCATATATACTCGGGCATTTCATAGCACGATCTCTCCAGAGAGGTTTTCGCTGCGGTGGCTACACAACAAAGCACTTGCCTCATGTCCCTTGGACGCAAGGGTATGAAAGAGTGAGGCACTTGTGCTAATGCCATACATGTCCACCATTGTTCTTTATTATGACCAACTTTTGTCACCTATTCACACCACACACACCTTTCACGGCATGGTCATGATTTTATTAATTGTATGTTTTTACCCGTCTTACCGCGAGGAATTTTATGGCCCTTATACAGCCGCTTATCACAATCATTGTCCATATCTTAATAAGATGAACTGGCACTCCTTGGTCGTGAAACGGCCCTTGCGCCACAAAACATCAAACATCATCAAGATTTATGGACTCTATTCTTCGCGGTCTGAAATGGGAGATCTGTTTGTGCTATCTGGACGACGTCATTTTTGGCCGCACATTCGAAAAACATAATGTTCGTTTGAGCCTCGTTGAACCTCGCTCTGGACTGTGTGGGAAAGGCTGGCTTGGTCTTGAACTCCAAGATGTGTTGGTTTGGTGAACGGCAGGCCTTGATCCTTGGCCGTTTGGTAGACAGAGATGGGGTCAGGCCTGACCCCCGGAAAATTAAAGCGGTCAGCGCCTTTAAGCCACCTACGGCTGTAAAAGAACTTCGCAGCTTTCTTGGGTTATGTCCTTATTTTCGACGCTTTGTGCCTCAATTTGCGGACATCGTGTACCCATTGACCAGCCTCTTGCGAAAAGACAGTGCATTCGAGTGGACATCTGAATCTGATGCTGCGTTCTGTCAACTCAAATTTCTACTGACATCAGAGCCAATTCACCGTCATTTTGAGCCATCTGCTTTTACGGAAGTACACAGTGACACAAGCGGTATTGGCATCGGAGGCGTTCTTGTTCAGCGTCATAATGACAGAGAGCATGTCGTTGCCTATACAAGTCGTTCCTTCAGCAAGGCTGAAAAAAATTACACTGTGACCGAACAAGAATGCTTGGCAGCCGTATTTGCTATTCAGAAGTTTTCTTGTTACCTGTATGGGCGTCCTTTCACGATTGTAACAGACGATCATTCCCTATGCTGGCTCGTTACTCTCCGAGACCCTTCTGGACGTCTTGCTCGCTGGGCTCTACGCCTCCAGGAATTTGACTTTAATGTTGCATAAAAAAAGTGAACGGCGTCATACCGACGCCGATTGTCTTTCTCGCCTTTCATTGTCTACGACTGACGACAATACAGACCCGTTAGACGTCTGCTTTGCAACTATTTCACGCGCATTTCCTGATGTCACCACGTTCCAGGGGGAGCAGCGCAATGACTTGACTTTAGACTCTTTATTTGCCACTGTCAGAAGCCCCAAGGGCAGTGGTCGCTTTTGTCTTCGCGATGGACTGTTGTACAAGGTGAATTTTTCGACAAATGGTGCGCGGTACTTGCTAGTGGTTCCCCAAAGCTTGCGGTACGACGTCCTCCATTTTATGCATGATGTCCCGACGTCTGGCCATCTTGGATTCATCCACACTTTGTATCGAACTCAAGAGCACTTCTACTGGCCTAAAATGTGACAATGTACGAAGCAATAAGTCTCCAGTTGCGACAAATGCCAGCGCCACAAACATCCTACAAGCAGTCCGCATGGCCTCCTTCACCCTATAACGCCGCCTACATTACCTTTGGAACAAGTTGGTATCGACCTGCTAGGACCGTTTCCGCAGTCTTGCAACAACAACCGCTGGATCATAGTCTGCGTCGATCACCTTACCAGATATGCTGGAACTGCTGCGATACCATCTTTCACAGCGGATTCCGTCGCCTCTTTCCTGTTACGATCCATCGTTCTTAGCCATGGTGCACCTCGTGTCATCATCAGTGATCGCGGTCGCCAGTTCGTCTCCGACACTGTAGAGGAATCGCTTTGTCTCTGCACTTCGCAGTTTCGCCATTCAACGTCATATCATCCCCAGACGAATGGCCTAGTGGAACGCACAAACCGTACGCTTACTAATATGCTGGCTATGTATGTATCCTCAAATCACAGGAACTGGGATGACATTTTGCTATTCATCATCTACGCTTGTAATACAGCGAAGCACGAAACCATGGACTTCACTTCGTTCTACCTATTCTACGCTCGACCATCGCGCAGCTCTAGGGGCTCTAGGATTACACTGGTGGCAGCGTAGACGGTGGCACTCGTGGTGTCATTGTATGGGAGAGGAACCTGAGGAGGCGCAAAGCACGCAGTGATAAACGGGTGTTTCCTACTAGAGCATGCCAATCGCTGCTAATAAGTAATGAGAGACAGAAGACTTCGATTGGACAAACAATCTGCAGTCCACTTTTGCCGTTAACGTGCATACTGTAAATTTTTAGTGTTCAACAACACACCGGAGAAATCTCCCACTGGTACTAACTTGGAGCATTAGTGGCTATATATATAGGGTGGCTCGTGAACAGTTATGCAGCGCAAGGATGCGATATTTTCAATAAAAAACTCACTAGCAGGAACTGCCTGCATCAGTGTTGCAAAGCGATAGAGGGGGAGCATAGGAGGGGGGGGGGGCGCACATGCACAAAGGTAGTGTAAACATCACAAGGAGACATGCATAGAGGAGAGAGATGTGGGCGGGTGCACATGTCTAGTAAGGGTGGTCACGCGGCACGCCGGATTGAGCTCAACCCTAAGCTGCTTTGCATATAAAAATCCACCGCACATCATCATCATGTGTACTGCTTCATAAGCAGAAGCTGAAACAATGTGCATAAAATAGATCTTTCAGTCAGATCGTCAA
The DNA here is from genome assembly GCF_043290135.1 of Rhipicephalus microplus. NCBI lineage: Eukaryota > Metazoa > Arthropoda > Arachnida > Ixodida > Ixodidae > Rhipicephalus > Rhipicephalus microplus. Next base: position 130,896,245 of record NC_134700.1, read on the forward strand.
TTCCTGCAATTTGTACACCTGCACAAGGCATTAGCTATTGTACATTTCTGTACAAATCTGTTTATGCAGTCCTTGTCTGCCATGAGTTCCCAACAGGGCTAAATTACTTTTCACTAAGCCAGTTGCTTGCTTTGCAGATTTCAGTGATGCATCAACCTTACACACACAATTGATTTACTTGAGCGTGGAAGCTGGCACATACCTCACTTTCTTGATGCTCAAGGTGTGAAATTGACGCACATGACTCTTTGTCAAGAACAGGTTCAGAGTCTGGCATCTCTTCATCCTGGGGCGGAGTAGTAGCAGCCATTTCATCTTGAGGCACTGGGTCGTGTTGCTCACCTTGTGCATTGATGGTGTCCCTGGAGTTATCAAAAAACTCTACGCATGGGCATGCATCTCCAAGGGCAAGCTTTCCCAATTCATGGCTGTCTTGTGTTGCTAGCACAGGGCACTTGTGAAAATTCTACCAAATGCCTTGTGCACAAGTGCTTGGTGCTTACAAAAGGCACCTGTGTACCCAGCTGGACACGTGCATGTGCCTATGTCGTCACACACTTTATACGTTTGGCCATTCTTCTGCAAACTTGGCACAGCAAAACAGTTCTCTCCATGTGAATTCACGCACGCTTCACTGCCTTCAGGTGTCTTCTTGAGAAGACTGTAATATAGCAGCTGGTGTGTGGAGACACGGCTGTTCACATGTTTTAAGATTCTGCTCTTGAAGTATTGCTCCCACACATCCGAAATAGATTCAACCAGCGCAACAGCATTAAATGCTTTAGTTCTAGATAGCACAATGTCTTTTAAAACTCTAATGGAGGCTTCTGCGAAATTGTTTGTATTGTGGTTGCGTGTTCTTAATCTCGTGCGATACAGAAGCACCCACTCCTCCTTCTGGTGTAAAAATGTTTGCACACGTGATATGTATGCAGTGCTACAGCTGTCTTCGGGATTGTTCATAGCCTCCTCTAGCTTTTCGGGGCTGTCGACATACATGATCTGGAAAAAGTAATTCAAGGCACGTGTTCAATACAACTACCTACATCATCATTTTTGTAGTGTTCCAAAAAAATACCAGTATGTATTTGAAAGACCCTAAAACACATTTAATCAGTCTCTAAAAAAATTCTGCTCACAATCTTTTCCAAGAGTTGCGTATGTGATGTGTAAGCGTAGAGTTTCAATACATAGTTGCAGCCTTCCCTATAATGTTATTTTCGGCAGCCTCAGCATGCCATCTGTTATCTTGTTTCTAGTTTCTGTCAGGGTCATGAATAGGTTTTTGAAACGTGTCCTCAAGAAGCACTGAGTCTGAAGTTCTGCAGCACCACATTTTTACAGTGTAAATTTTCCTGATGTGTGCCATTTTCCATGCAGAATTTATATTATTTCATACATGGTGCTTTTATTCCACTTTTATAAAATTCAGTAATGTCTTATTAGAAAGTGTTCTTTTACCGTTGCTTTGGACCGAGGGTACAACAAATTCGCATAGTCGGTTATACATATATTCATATTCTGCTAGCATGTGTGCGCATAGACTGGTGGTAAAGCACTTGCATTTGGAGCGTGGGGGCTGATGTTCGAACCCAACCCTGCCTAACAGTTTGCTTTGTTTTTCACTGTTATGTTAAGGGGATCTCTTACATGAGAGGGCTATAAATGTGTGGACAGTTTTGTTGACAATAAAATGCTAGCACTTTTCAAATTCTGTTGGTGCTCCTCTCCTAGTACAGACCACGATGTAAGAAAAATAATTCAGGTGTGCACACTCTCCGCCATCTACGGAGAGTGTGTTCGGATAATGTTCGCTATTAGTACATGTGCCGACTGCAGTTTTGTGGAGGGTGATGAGACATAGGGGCTTAAAAAACCTATAGCGCGATGAGGTGAGCGCACATTTTTTTTCACCTCATAGTATTTTTTAAAGCATGCTTGCTAGCACCTAGAACTAGAAACGCATAGCGCATTTGTAGTGATTGACAAGTGCCACTATTGGCAGCACAGTGTAAGACAAAAAAAAAAAGCTTTATACTTCTAACGCTAAGTTCTGTCGAGCGCAACGCTGTTACGGACGCTATGCACGCAGCTAGTCTTTTATAGTTCATGTGCCGGCCGAAGTTGCGTGGGGCGCTGCGACATGAGGGCCGAGAGGAGGAAAAAGGCGAACATTATGTGGACGCACCGTCAGGCGTAGTGTTCACACCAAAATATTTTTTTTTACACTGTGGTACATACATAATAACAATTGAAACTAGGCAGGTTTTCTGGGAAGGATAGAGGCCTGAACTGATGTCAAACTCTCAAGCAAGGAGATAAGCATATTTCGAAAACTAGTGTTTTCAATTCACTTCGTAGTAAACAGCTACCAAGCTTAGAAGATAGAGAATCAAGTGACTTGCCGTGAGCTTGACACCAAAACAAAAACCGTGCAGTTTTTACTTTGATGCCGCATTGTTCTCCGTAACGTCCCAATGCAGGTAAAGGTATCGGCAACCATTATTTTTATCACTTGTGCAATCAAAGTCTACTTTTACAAGCAATTAAGACATATATTTTCACGAAAGTGAAAAACAACATGAAAAATAAACGCAGCATATGCACTAAAGCTGGAGATAACTGCAAGTTATAAGAAACTCAGCTATAAAGCAAGTGAATAAGGCTATAAAAAGAACAGTATATATACGATGATACAATGGGCGTACATGCACACATGACATTGAGATTTGATCGGCAAACATAGATACAGCCACAAACCACACACAGCCAGACAACATCACAAATATTAATGGGAAATTTGTAACTATGTGAACAATACTATAGTAAAATCACAAGAAGCAACACAGTGTGAGGAATGCTTAATAACATAGAATAAAACCTTGTTCACTGTGTTAACATTATGACAGTTAAGTCGTACGTCTCAACTTCAAGAACTTCATTTTTCCTCTTTTTTTTTTATTGGACGCATTTTCTCCAGCAACGAGAAAACGCATTCTAGTCAGTGTAAAGAATCCAGATATCTGATTTGTCACTTCCAGTTTCTGGTGTTCAGTCTTCACAGCCGACCATATTTACCGTATTTACACGATTGTAAGACGACTCGAATGTAAGACGACCCCCCCAAAATCGCATCTCAAAAAAAAAAAAAAAAAAAAAAACGCGCGCATTTTACACAAGGGAAATTTAATCCTGTGGTTGCGGAGGATTATTCATCGTCGCCGGAGTCGTCCTCGCTGGCGCTGCTGCCATCATTGCTGCTGCAGTCCCACAGCACGTCGTCGTCAAGTGTGAGTCCACACTTCGCGAACGACCGCACCACGGCATCGCGTGGGACGGCCGCCCATGCGGAGAGGACCCACCCGCACACAGTAGCCAGGGAGGCTCTCCTCACACGCCCGCTTGGCGTAAGTTCGCGGCTTCCTGACGAAATCCACTCGTTGTATTTCGCGGCGCAGGAGGTCTTCAAAAGGCTTGTTGACCCCCACGTCGAGAGGCTGAAGCTGCCCCGTCAAGCCACCGGGAATGACAAGCATGTCGGTATGCTCCTTCCGGAGCACCGCTTTTACCTTGGCGGTAAGGTGGCCTCTGAATGAGTCCAACACTAGCATGTTGGGGATGTCCTTCTTGAGGAATGGCCCCGGCCTCAAGAGCCACACGAGACGGTACCACTCCACGACCATGTCGTCTGTCATGAAGCCCTTTTCATTCACCCGTACCACCACGCCTTTGGGAAGTGCCTCTTTAGGCATCGTCTTCCGTTTGAAGACGATGTACGGGCGGAGTTTGGTGCCATCAGCCAAGCACGACAACATTACAGTGAAACGGAGCTTTTCGTTGCCCATTGTAAGTAGGTTTACATTGCGTGCACCCTTCACGTTCACTGTCGTGTTGCTCGTCATGTCAAAGTAGACGGGCATTTGGTCAGCATTGCCGATTTGGCCAAGCAAGTACCGTCGGGTGTCGCGGAGTTTGAGGAAGTGCCGATGGAAGGCGAGGACTTTCTCCTCGTATGCGGCCGGCAACTTCTGGCACACGCTGGTGCGGCGACGTAGAGAAAAACCAGCCCTCTTCATAAATTTAGACGCTCAGGCCCTACTAGCTTTGAATTGAGACCTTGGTATCCCCGCCTGAACAGCGTAGACACGGGCTTGCTGTGTGACCATTTCGCAGGTGACCAACAACGATCGATCGCGTAGATCAGTCACGTAGGCCGCAAGCTTCGCCTCTAGTTCCGAAAAGCGGCCAGACTTCGGTCCGCGAAAGCCACGGCGCTTGGAGTCGCACGAGAAAATTTCCTCGCGCTGAAGCCGCCACTTCCGCACCACACATTCACCGATTCCGAACTTCCGTCCTGCTGCACAGTTGTTGGTTTCCTCCGCATGAAGAATAGCAGCCCGCTTAAACACTGCCGTAAACGAGCGCCGAGTGTTCTTCGAGCCTACGGCGCTCATGTCAGACAGAAGTGACTCGAGAGAGCCGGTCGTGGACACAAGCGACAGGAGCACGCGGCGACGCGCCCGCTTAGAAAATTGTATCACAAAGAGGAGCTCTTCCGTCAACTACCAATACCCCCCTACGGCGGCTCTTCCATCGATTACCGGTGCTCCCTCAAGAGCCGTGCGCTCGTCATAAAGGCACTCGTAATGCGCGCAGTAGATGCTAAAAAAAGAAAAGCTTTTGTATAAGCACGCGGAAAACTATGCGCTTTGGGTTGAGCGGGAAACTATTCGAGATGACAATACATGGTTCGATTTCGATTCTAAGGTACATGGTTCGATTTCGATTCTAAGACGACCCCCCAACATTGGATTGTCAAATTTGAAAAAAAGGGTCGTCTTACAATCGTGTAAATACGGTAGCCTCTACAGACAGCATGCTAGGCAAGAGATAACGTCTGTTATGCTGTCACTTTTCAACTTGTTGAAGCTAAAGCAATAGGTGAATGCATCTTTCATAGCTTTGACCAGGTTTGTTAAGGACTCGGACGAGTACTGAAGGCATGATTCTGCCGGAAGCAAGCTGGAATTCTCAGAGTGAAGCAACAACCTGCTACATTCGTTGCACTTCGTCTTTTTCGCAATCTTCCGCGCCACATAGCCACTGACGTAATAAGTGATCTGGGAGTCACTTTTGCATCCAATGAGATCAGTGTGGCCAGGGAGGACATCAAAAGCATCAATCATTTCATGAACCTCATTGAGGCGCCCCACATATAGTAGCTCATCCTGCTTATTCTGCAATTTTATTGAATTATTGTGGATGTTCGGACATAGAAGGCTGCTCAGAACTCCAGAAAGTACGTTTCCACTGGTGGGTGACTGTGCCAAACTGTAAAAACTGTGGCAATTCACAGAGATCAAAAATTGTATCGACGAAGCGTGATCATTTGATCTAGACATTTGCTTCAGAATTCCAAAAAAGATTTTAAGCGCGTCTTGGCAGAGGCGAGACGTCATCAAGTACTTATAGCCCAAGGTTTTCGTGACATAGTGCCGGATAGAAAGGGTGCTGGTTAGAGTGACCTGGAGTCCTTCGGCAGTTGATTCACTCAGGAACCCACCCTCCTTAGGCACAGCTTTTTCCCAAGTTACTAAGAACCCGTCAATAAGATGCTTGTAGCTACTGATGATGAATCTTTCGTCGAAATGAGCTTTACACACAACGTAGTTCTTTTCCTGTGGTTTGTCAGCGGAAGGAATCGCACGCTCCCAGGCCTTGCGCCGTTCATCGTCGGCGGAAGCAGAGAAGAGAGACGCTTTCTTCCCTTGTTTGCGGGCCGAAACATATCCCGCATAGCATCCAGGTGCCGAGAAGTGTGTTTGCTGTTTACCCATCTCTGTGGCATGGTCACATTGGCACGTATTGATCCCGAACAAGTCCAAAGAAGCAAAGCGCCGACGTTGCGACTTGTGAGCACACGTGCAAGCGACTAAATGTGCCGCGCTAGCGGCTAGCGAGCGCTCTCGACCGATCACTGTGGCAACTTGCGCACCGCTCGGCGGCGAAATGAAATACCAGCACGCCTCCTTTCAAGGCGCAGCTGGGACGATGCTGACGCCTCTCCTTCTAGCCGCCATAAGTGTGCATTGCGGCGTGTTTTGTATGTTTGGGCGGGTAGTAATCTTGTCATGTTATGGGGCCATGCTGAAGCTACACGGCTGCTTTCAAGTTGAAAGTGATAGATTATGCACTAAACAACGGCAACAGGGCCGCCGGTAGGCGCTTCGAAGTCTACGAGTTTTGTGTTCGCTACTGGTAACGGCAGCTGAAAGCCACCAAGGCGCATTGGGCCTGCCGTGTGCCTAAAACTGGGATTGATGGTAAACTTTATTTCTTCAGAAGGAAACTGCAGACGATTCGGTTATATAGCTACCAGCCCAATACTGACGTCCTATGCTTATCTTTTGAGGGCTCCTGTTGAGCCACAAACGCTACCGGTACGCTCGCAACGTCCACAAGGTTTGCGTATGGTATTCTAATTCTCAACTGTTTTCTTGCACTTTTTGTGTCTCAAATAAATCTTGCCTTGTGTTGAACCTCTGCTTTTATTGTTGAGGTAAGTTTTAATTAGTACTTCTAAAGGTTGCTGTTAGTTTCTTGCGTGAGAATTCCTATTGGCAGCCATTTCGTTTTCTTTTTCGCGTTGTTTGTTTTCGTGGAAAGTTTTCCCCGCGGAATTCTCGCACCCCCAACTTCGCATCGGTTTTCCGGCAAAAAAAAAAAAAAAAAAAGGCCAGGCTTATGCGAGTAAATACAGTATTGTATGAAACTCTATGTAGTCATGTATGAGTATAGTTGTTGGCAAAGAACATATGTTTGCAAGAATAATGTGTAGAAACGAAATTGAGCATAGATACCAACCTTCTGAAATGCTGACATAAAATGTCTCCTCTGCTCTCCACTTAAGTTATTTTGAGCTGCCGTCAACCACCTCCATTCAGCTTGTGCAACATGAAAAAAAGCAAAGCAGCTGCTTTCCTTGCGGCCAAACTGCTTTCAGGACTCCTTTTTCTGCTGCCGAGTTATCAGTCATGAAGGCTTCTGGACACTGCAACTAACCAAGAAATCATTTAGAACAGCCGAATAAGTAATTGCAATAGGCTCACACGAGCCCATCATTTGGTGAAAATTGCCCAAGAAATTTTCTCAATGTTATCTAACACATTGCCTTTTCTCAAGAGTACTTTTCGGGCTACGTGGCAAAACATAATTTTAAAATGAAGTGCGTGCTATTTGAGACAGGACAAGCTTATCCTGATGGCTTCTTTTGCGTCACCCTATTTTACTCCCTTTATTTGTTTAAATTTTGTGTGCTGTTGTCTGGTATTTGTTTCTGGTGGCGGAGTTGGCCCCTGATGCAAAACTACACACAAGTAAAACTTTGTCAAAGATGTAATGAAGGAAAGATTATGCTGTATATTCTAGTGACATAGAAACACAACACAGCGTAATGTAGAGACTTACTTTGAATCACTGCTTAAGTACTGAAAAGTAAGTGCGCAATACTTAATGAAAATATGTATTGACCAAATGGGAAAAACATATCATAGAAGCTTATAGCAAAAGCACAATGCTTGTGAAATGATCCTTATACTAGAGGTCTTAAGTAGACACCGGAATTCAGGCTAATTCCTTTTTTGTTCCGTGTGTTCCTATTGCACCACTTTTGATATATCAGCATGAATTAGAGGTTGATAAGTGCTTTTATACTGCCTATTTGCACGAGAGCATTAAACCCGATGTCGCAGCTTCGGTCCGGCAATTTTTAGGGGTCACGCATGTTAACAACAGCCTAGAGGGTCTTATTATGTTGGCACCCAGGAAGCCTTCATTGACAAGGTATATAAGTGCCGGTTTTCAGCATTGGTGACTTAGTGTCGAAAAGTAGCTATCAATGCATATATTCACAATTGGCACCTATTTAACCACTATTTAACCCCAAATTTCCCTTTAGAGTGCATTTTCAAACTGTTATTCATGTCCAGGCAACATTGACTGTTCAGAACTCCATGGTGTTCAAGCTAATCTTCTAGGTACACCAAGTTATGGAAAACTGCCACTAGAAGTGGTAAAATGGGATGTGCTGGCTGCCTCAAACAAGTGCGCTGACATGCTGCGACATTTTTTATTTCCTGTCCTAGATACAGGTTGGGATGTGCTGGCATGCATTTACGACATGGGGGAGTAAAACATGCTTTGCCTGCCTATTTCTGACACATCAAAATATTTTTGCCTGTTTATCTTGAGCACATAAAACACTCTTTTGCAGTGCGTAAATATCTGGCCTCTGGTTATATAACTAAACTACAAGGTACACATGGTTGCTGTTCTTTTACACCAAAGCCTGCACTATTTTGAACGCTGACAAAAATTCATACATGCGAGTTTTTATCTGCTAAGCAACTTACATTGAGCCCTCCAAAGCAGGTTGAGAAGCTGTCCTTCAGGAGCGTAAAGGCCGTACAGTAGCCTTGGGCTGACTGTGAATTATCAATCAATACCTTGGGCTGACTGTGAATTATCAATCAATACTGGGACGGGTACGGCACCCGCATTCGTGGCTGCCAGAAGAACAGTCACGGTGCTTCGTAATGTGTCACACGATGATGTGAAATCAATAAAAATAATTTCTTTTGCTGCATTTAATTGCTGTGCCGGTCTGATGATCGGTGTGGCAACCAAGATCACCCAGTACTGGCCATCCTCTGAGTGGCCCAGTTTGACATCAAGGCTTGCAACGAGTAAATAAATGGAGAAATGTTTTTGAAAGGGATCGCATTTGAAGGAAAAGAAACAACACTGCAACATATTCTGTCCACAGAACTAAACACATCGATTAGAGCATGGACCTGTGTGTCGACAGGAACTGAACCAAAAGCTACATGTCATCATATTTATGTGCGCAAGAAGAGACTAGCAATTTCAATTTGTTAGTGCTAAAGAAACAAGGCCATAAATCAAACTTTCTGTTACGTAAATTTATAGATCCAATGTACTAAACTTATCATGTGTAAACAAGAAGCCACAACCTACATTAGTGACAGTTGACAATTGTATCGCCTGTGAGGACCAGCTAATATGTTCGGTAACTGTAACTGAAATCTGTAATAAGCTGCTTATTGTGGAGCATAAATGTGTGTGATATAACTTTTGTGAGAAGCTGAGGAAATTTTGTGACTGTTTTTTAAGCTTGCAGCATCCATACTATCAATGTTCTAAAGAATATATATAAGAAGGAACCAGGCATGTACAAGACATGTAGCTGAGTCACAGTAAAAGCTGGAAGAGCAGCCTTTCTAGAACCCGTTTTAACTTTTCTTGGTGTAACTGCCATTGAACTTACAGGGTACTTATTTCGCCATAAATCATTATAATTTTTGTGGAGTAGGGAAGCACCCACTGTGCAGTTATTCAATATTTTACAAAAAAGTGAGGTACCCACTACACACCTTTGCAGCTTTAGTGCTATTTGTTCGTGCTGTGGCAAATGACACTGAAGAATTACCGCCGAGCACATCGTGATGGTTGGAAAAACTTATGCAGTTCACATAGCATGACCCAGGATTGTTATTCTACTCTTCCACCATGCTATTTCACTCCTGTAAACGCACTTCACTGCTCAACGTGATGCCTCCATATGGTCATTTCACAAAAAAATGTTTAGTCTAGCACTGGTGCTCTATGGTAAAATACCAGCCTGCCACATCCCCTCCTGGGTCAAAAGCATCAAATTTTAACAGCAAGGTATTATTGTGGCAGTCAGAGCAGGCAAGTCACTAAGTATCTGATGATGTAACCTGTGGGTGATGCAATCGCACTGTTTATGGTGTGCCGCAGCTTCGTAGTGTCATCGAAATGGTTACCACAGTGGCTCATAAAAGAGCTGTATCAGCAAATTGCACACTGTGAAATGCTAGCGGGCGACTTCTGGAACAATTGTTTTTAAAGCTTTGGGGTGTAAACATTGGCCAACCACCAAGCGTAAAAAAAAAAAGGAAAGTGAGATGCAGTAGTCAAATGTCTGAATGGATCACTCTTGTGAGTAACCATCTGCAAAAGTATTAGATTCTGCCATTTGTTGAGATACAAATGTGGTTACAGAACACTGACTTTTTCTCCAGGTACCATGCCTAGTACAGCTAAACCCCTTTATAAGTGGCATTCTCCGGGCAGCAATTGTTGTCTCTTATAAGCAGATTACCTCATATGCATTTTCCTATCAATCCGTATTTTACTCTAGACACACTGGTGTCTTTTATACCAATTTGTCTCTTATATCAGTGTCTCTTATAACGGGTTTCAACTATAGTACCCTTTATCTACTAAAACACTCTCTTATTCTTGCATAAAGGAGGTAATCACATGACGTCACATGCAAGGAGTCCCAGCACGGAAGTCGCCATATATGTGCTTCCGCGCATAAACATCATCATTCCACAACCAAAGTTCTGGGCAGTGTGTGTTTTGCTGATATTTTCATAAGAAAATAGGTTAGCGATGTGCACCGCCACCAAACAACACGCTGTCATAACCCAGATCACTGACAGACCACGGCTATGGCAGCACACGCACTGGTGCTGCCTGGCAGGAAGAGCTCATTGAATACCTCCTATAAAAACTAGGTAGTTGAGAATGCTGTCTGCAGAGTAATTTTGCAGAATGATGGTCCTCACACTAAGGTTGCCTGCGCAACAATTACAGATACTAATGACTTATGGGTGAAAAGCAGGTCATTTGCTTCATGGGCGTTAGACCTGTGCATGTTGCCTCAATGCTTCCGACGAAAAATTGGGCAGAAAGAAGTAATGACCGCATGAAGAGGTACAACAACTGGTACATGACTGAAGCACAGTCAATGTAAAGAATTCTTTTCACATTGGTATTCAAGCAAGCATCTGAAAAAAGGTTGAGTGAGAGAGAATACAGGAAGACATACTTTTTGAAGACTTGAATTTGCTGAATAAATAATTAGTTATGAAAATATTGATTTGTATGACCTTCGTATTTATCTCCGTAAAAAAGTGTGTGTTACATTGGGCTGCAGTGGCACCACATCTACACATTTGACGACACCTTTCATAATATCATTTTAAAAAGTTGTATGCGATGCGAGCTGGAACTTCATCCACACCATGTAAATGCTGGAATTAAGCACTGCAGGGTGCAGCTGTGGCAAGCTGTAACCATTGAGCTGTTGTTGACCCAAATGTTTGGCGACATGCCATTAATAGCCCACATACAGTTCCAAATGCTAACTGCACAGCATTGATGAGTAATAGTCAGAGGAGCATTGCCTGCAACTCTGTAACCTGAGGGGCAGTTAGCCCAAGAGATAGATGGAAAAAGCTTGTATGGTACTCAATCGTTTTATGAAAATGAAGCTCTTGGATGGGGTACTCATTTTCTGTTTTGCCATAAATTTATTATCCAGTGTTTTTAACAATTTACAATTTAGTAATTTAAGCTGGAAGAGAATATTGTAGAGCAAAATAAACAGTCGGAACTTGTCCGACTTTTTTTTTAGCTATTCGTCACTTGAATCTTTCGTAAACAGGCAAGCATATTTACTAAGCGACACCTAGTATGCTATTAATATAGAAGCATGTTGGGGTATTCAAACCGTTTTCGCTGTGGAACTGAATCATATTTTTTCATAAAGAGATCTTTGTGCACTGATTTTACGTGCTTCTCAATTTCGTTACAATCAAAATTATGTCATGTCATCTTGCAACAGCTATACATATTACAGCACCCTTGCGATTACATAATGACCCTTTACAAGAAAAGTAGCTCTGTTCGCCATTACTCGATGCTGAACATTTTTGCTAACATTGGGCATCATCTAGAGTTGTGAGTAGGGGCAATAATGGTGCTTCTTCTACTTTATACAACTGCGTGATGTATGACTTTTCATTCTAGGAACCTGTATGAATTTTCTTTGAAACATTTGCCACAATATCACATGAATGTCTCATGTTAATATTGTAAATTTTACTGAACTGTTATAGGATTGGATGCATCATCTTTTGTGGCTGAAATTGCTATGTCTGGTGCCTCTACAGCTCTTTTAGTGCTTTAGCAGTGTCCAAAATTTGTGAATCAAGTGCTGCACTGACACAACATTTTAGAAAATGGGTTTCAAGATCTGTTGTGATTGTAAGTCTTCCAAAAAATTCATGCAATTTAGGGCTTAGGATATTAATAACCTTTAATAATACAATTCTATGATAATAATAATAAAAAGGATTTATCATGTATCAAGTCTCAAAACCACGATATGATTATGACACTATATTGGGAGACTACGGTAATTTTGCCCACCTGGCGTTCTTAAGTGCACACCTAAATCTAAGCAGACAGGTCTCTAGCATCTTGCCTCCAATGAAATGCCTTTGGGTTGGCAGTCAAGCACCATGATTACTAGACAGCTGCAGCAAGTATGGAGCCTATGGGGCAAGTGCAGTACTGTAATAGTCAACTCACCATGTCTAGAGTGGCATCTTCTCAGCTACCTTTTAGAGGGGGTCTACATTCTTTCCAAAGTTTTTTTTTTTATCTCCAGAGCCTGTGCCAATAGTATATGGCAGGAGGCAATGGGTTCACTGCAGAGTTGGCAACGGGGGCACACTCATCTTCTTGCACAAGCAGTTTGCTCGCGTGAAGCCTGGCTTTCGCTGGTGACATGCCATTGTCAAAGTATGCCAAAAAGGTCTCTCTGGTCTGCATCGTTGGAATAAGACCAGAAAGAGCGTTTGCAGCTGTAGTGCTGTGGCTGTGTTTTTTGTGATAAAAGAGCTTCATCACAGGTGGCAGTGGCCTTTCTCCACGTAGGAAGACATCATTACGCTTTCTATTTCTGTTGACCTTCATCTTGAGGTCAATCTTTGCTGGGCAGTGTGCTGCAGCCTCACCAGATGATTTTTCACGCTTTGCCTCTCTGCAGCGCCATATTTTGTGGAATACCATCCTGCAAAGCAGTATGAATTTAGAATTTCAGTGATATTAGCAGTAACGAAAGGGGTTTGGTTTACTGGGCACGTATTGTCGAGCAGGACAACATCCGCTGAATAGAACCATTTGTTCGTCGACAGATACTGCTTTTGGATAGGAAGCTCGAGGCACGCTTTTCGAAATGACTCGATGATGGGTTCCGCTCTGAACAACTTGTTTTCGGTTTGTGCATCGGTCGTTTGGCCAAGGTCCACAAAGTGCAGTATACCACGTAACTCGATGAATCAGTCTTGTGTCATGCAAGGTCCACAAAGTGCAGCGTACCACGTAACTCGATGTATCAGTCTTGTGTCATGTTTTCTGTGACAAGAGGCACATCCGATATGTGGGACCAGCACAGTTTTGCTCCTGGGAGTCCGTGAAGGCACATTAATTAGCATGTGCATTCCGGCAAGTTTTTTTCATTTCTGCCGGTGACTCTTGCATTGACCTGTGGTCCTGCATCTGAACAGAATAGAGATTTGTTTGTTCTGCGCAGAGATTCTAAAATGGTTCCAGAAAATACTTCACAAAGTAGGCTAGTGGAGACATAGAAAACCATGAGTGGACTTGGCACGGCGAAGAGTCCGACGTACACCCGAGCTGGAAGCTGCAATAGAAAGTGCCAGTCACAAAATAAACTCAATAGGCTGCAGTCAAATAATTTTGTTATTTTCAAAACAAATAACTGAACTGGAGCACGCACTCTGTTGCTTTCCAAATGGGGCCACGACCTTGAACTTTGTGGCTAGCTGGCATGTCATCTTCAACTTCATCATTGTCACTGCTGCGTGGCTCATCCAGTGATCATGAGACAAGTCAATGTCACTCGGAAAGGGTAGCTCTTGAATCTCCTCATCGCTGAGTAACTTGCCTGTAACAATCAACAGAATAAAATTTATTTTCAACGTAATGACCTGAAGTACCCAATTGGGTAGAGTTTTAAATAATTTGTGCTATCTATAAGGCAAGACGTAGGAACAGGCCGGAACTTTCCATGCTCCTTCTCTAGTATATCCTGAACGTTAATATACAATAATTAAGAAGACTTATGTAGTATTTATTAAAGGAAAAAAATGTTAAACTCACCTGGTCACTCGCATGAACTTTGTTTTCGTGGCGCCACCATACTCATCTGTACTGCGAAAGCATACATGAACCCGCAATGTCATCTCATGGGGATTTCGTTAACTGATGCTTCCGCGTCCAGAACAACCCATTTTCGCCTAGCAGTCTTGGACTAGAAGCTTAGCGTGAACAACCCATTTTCGCCTAGCAGTCTTGGACTATAGAAGCATAGCGTGCATTTTTCAAATGTACCCATTTGAGTACTCTCAGGCTGAAGAGGTTAGACACAGGTGCATTTAAAGAACCCAAGGTGGTCAAAATTTCTGAAGCCCTTCACTACCGCGTCCCTTAAGACCATATATTGTGGTTTTTAACACATGAAACCCAGCAATTATTATTCTCATTACACATCACACAAAATAAAGCAAGCAAATATCGCTATGTAGTTTTAAAAATCTCACCATTCCCCCTACAATCAGTGGACTCAAATTACAATATTCCAGAATGCCTTCTGTCAGTTATCATTAACACTGTTTAGGTATGATTTAATGGGACAGTACGAAATCACTGAAATCACTTGATTGCACTTATGGCATGGAATTCCAGAAGACAATGAACTAAGGTTATAAAAGCGTAATAAGTATTCAGTCAATATTCTAGTGAAACAAAATAATTGATCTGCTACAGCCTTATCACAACAAAAAAAGTTCAATTTTAAAAGTGACTATAGTCGGGTATAACTTAAGAAGGCAGCGGCGTTGTCCCCTCAAAAGCAGATGTACATGAGCCTCCACCAATAGACGCGCACTTCAGGTGGCGTCATGCGCTGGACTACACACTATCCGTGGACCTAGCCGATGGAGAACAGGCCCAACATAGCCGCCCTCGCTTCGAACTGGGCAGAGTCCCGTTGGCTGTGTGCGTCTTCCTTCGTCAGAGTGAATTCGAATTATGTGTGGTGGTCTGTCATGCCGGAAATATTATTGTGAGCTTATGATACACAATTTGTGCCGCGTGTGTTTGTTCTGAGCCGTGAGCTGGCGAAGAGAGAGTGCAGAGAACATCGGTGATGCTGCGCTTTGTCTGGAAACAGGATCCCGCGGCGACATACCGGTACAAACAAACATCGTGCGTGTTTGTTTCATGGTGTTTTATTTGCGCCTATGTGAAGTTACGACGAGGAGAGTTTGCCTAAGCCTAGTGGTATCTACTGTGAAGTTGCACGGAACACAGTTATTCAAACATATGAGTTGCCATAATCCCCATAGGCTCCATGTATTGAAATCCGAACACGTCAGTGGCCCTCTTGGCGGGAGTCAGCATATTGTTGCGCCACCTGTTGGTCCGCATGCCCACTATTAAACACATTATTTGTGTTTTCTATTGTTGCTCCCAGGTGGCGCGAACGTCAGCTATCTTCCCAAAAATTGGGCAAACTGCACGTCCAGATTTTGTAACGCAGTATCACAACTTCTACGATTGATTAACTCTGGCATGGAATTCCGTGCGCCAACGTTCGCAAACTCACTTGATTGCAGGTTCCCAACTGAAAAAAAAAAAAAAAAAACCTGACACATTGAAAAAAAAAAAAAAGCTTGTGCAAACACACAGAAATTACTTGCCAATGTTATGCTTTGAAACCGGCGTCTGCTTTGTAATTATACACCCGGTGCCCTCGATCTTGCTCCGTAACAGAAGACACACAGCATTGTAGAAGTCACGGAGTTATTTTCTCTCGCAATCTGGCATGTGCTATACCATCTTTATTATTACATGCATGCATGCATGCATGCATGCATGCCAGTCTTACCAAAGCACTCGTCTCGGTACACAAATCGTATCTATACCGACAAATACGTGTTTTAGAAATTTTTCTAGTGGTACTATTTCTTTAGTTGCGGAGTAAAATGGCTATCGCGCTTCGGTCATCTAAGCGGGGCCTCTCCTGCCTTCTTAAGTTCTACCCGACTGTAATTGCACACGATACAAAAATTGAAACATGACATACGAGTTTTGAGGGCAGCTCACTCAGTAAATAAAAATATATATATGCAGTAAAAACTTTGGGAAGCAGCACTGACACATTCAGAGATGTACTTTTTACTTGCATTAAAAGACAATAATGCTGTCAGCTGCCCAATCAACTAAGAATAATGAAATTTCGTTGGCTAAAATAAGTGGGTTCGTTTTCTTTTTCGCGTTGTACATTTTCGTGGAAAGTTTTCCCTGCATAATTCTCGCATCCCTAACTTTGCATCGGTTTTCCGGCAAAAAAAAAAAAGGGGGCCAGGATTATGCGAGTAAATACGGTATTGTATTAAACTCTATGTAGTAATGTATGAGTATAGTTGTTGGCAAAGAACATATGTTTGCAAGAATGTTGTGTAGAAACAAAATTGAGCATAGATACCAACCTTCTGAAATGCTGACATAAAATGTCTCCTCTGCTCTCCACTTAAGTTATTTTGAGCTGCTGTCAACCACCTCCATTCAGCTTGTGCAACATGAAAAAAAGCAAAGCAGCTGCTTTCCTT
Organism: Rhipicephalus microplus; assembly: GCF_043290135.1. NCBI lineage: Eukaryota > Metazoa > Arthropoda > Arachnida > Ixodida > Ixodidae > Rhipicephalus > Rhipicephalus microplus. The sequence goes on from NC_134700.1 coordinate 130,912,840, forward strand.
GCGGCCAAACTGCTTTCAGGACTCCTTTTTCTGCTGCCGAGTTATCAGTCATGAAGGCTTCAGGACACTGCAAGTAACCAAGAAATCATTTAAAACAGCCGAATAAGTAATTGCAATAGGCTCACACGAGCCCATCATTTGGTGAAAATTGCCCAAGAAATTTTGTCAATGTTATCTAACACATTTCCTTTTCCCAAGAGTACTTTTCGGGCTACGTGGCAAAACATAATTTTAAAATGAAGTGCGTGCTATTCGAGACAGGACAAGCTTATCCTGATGGCTTCTTTTGCGTCACCCTATTTTACTCCCTTTGTTTGTTTAAATTTTGTGTGCTGTTGTCTGGTATTTGTTTCTGGTGGCCGAGTTGGGCCCTGATGCAAAACTACACACAAGTAAAACTTTCCCAAACATGTAATGAAGGAAAGATTATGCTGTATATTCTAGTGATATCGAAACACAACACAGCCTAATGTAGAGACTTACTTCGAATCACTGCTTAAGTACTGAAAAGTAAGTGTGCAATACTTAATGAAAATATGTATTGACCAAATGGGAAAAACATATCATAGAAGCTTATAACAAAAGCACAATGCTTGTGAAATGATCCTTATCCTGGAGATCTTAAGTAGAGACCGGATTTCAGGCTAATTCCTTTTTTGTTCCCTGTGTTCCTATTGCACCACTTTTGATATATGAGCATGAATTAGAGGTTGATAAGTGTTTTTATACTGCCTGTTTGCACAGGAGCATTAAACCCAATGTCGCAGCTTCGGTCCGGCAATTTTTAGGGGTCACGCATGTTAACAACAGCCTAGAGGGTCTTATGTTGGCACCCAGGAAGCCTCATTTTCTGTTTCAGGTACTCATTTTCTGTTTTGCCACAAATTTATTATCCAGTGTTCTTAACAATTTACAATTTAGTAATTTAAGCTGGAAGAGAATATTGTAGAGCATAATAAACAGCCAGAACTTGTCTGACTTTTTTTAGCTATTTGTCACTTGAAACTTTCATAAACTGGCAAGCATTTTTACTAAGCGGCACCTAGTATGCAATTAATATAGAGGCATGTTGGGGTATTCAAACCGTTTTCGCTGTGGAACGGAATCATATTTTTTCATAAAGAGATCTTTGTGCACTGATTTTACGTTTACAAGCAAAATTATGTCATGTCATCCTGCAACAGCTACACATGTTACAGCACTTTCGCGATGACATTATGACCCTTTTTTTGAAAAAAAGTAGCTCTGTTCACGATAGCTCGATGCTGAACATTTTTGCTAACATTGGGCGTCATCTAGAGCTTGTGAGTAGGGGCAATAATGGTCCTTCTTCTACTGTATACAACTGCGTGATGTATGACTTTTCATTCTAGGAACCTGTATGAATTTTCTTTGAAACATTTGCCACAATATTACATCAATGTCTCATGTTAATATTGTAAATTTTACTGAACTGTTATAGGGCCGGATGCATTATCTTTTGTGGCTGAAAATGCTATGTCTGGTACCTCTACAGCTCTCTCAGTGCTTTAGCAGTGTCCAAATTCTGTGAATCAAGTGCTGCACTGACACAACGTTCTAGAAAATGGGTTTCAAGATCTGTTGTGATTGGAAGTCTTCCAAAATATTCATGCAATTTAGGGCTTAGGATTTTAATAGCCTTCAATAATACAATTCTATGATAATATTAATAAAAAGGACTTACGATGTTTTAAGTCTCAAAACCACGATATGATTATGACAGTATATTGGGAGACTACGGTAATTTTGCCCACCTGGCGTTCTTAAGTGCACACCTAAATCTAAGCAGACAGGTCTCTAGCATCTTGCCTCGAATGAAATGCCTTTGGGTTGGCAGTCAAGCACCATGATTACTAGACAGCTGCAGCAAGTATGGAGCCTATGGGGCAAGTGCAGTACTGTAATAGTCAACTCACCATGTATAGAGTGGCATCTTCTCAGCTATCTTTAAGAGGGGGTCTACATCCTTTCCAAAGTTTTTTTTCTATCTCCAGAGCCTGTGCCAATAGTATATGGCAGGAGGCAATGGGTTCACTGCAGAGTTGGCAACAAGGGCATACCCATCTTCTTGCACAAGCAGTTTGCTCTCGTGAAGCCTGGCTTTAGCTGGTGACATGCCATTGTCAAAGTATGCCAAAAAGGTCTCTCTGGTCTGCATCGTTGGAGTAAGACGAGAAAGAGCGTTCACAGCTGTAGTGCTGTGGCTGTGGTTTTTTGTGATAAAAGAGCTTCATCACAGCTGGCAGTGGCCTTTCTCCACGTGGGAAGGCATCGTTACGCTTTCTATTTCTGTTGACCTTCATCTTGAGTTCAATCTTTGCTGGGCAGTGTGCTGCAGCCTCACCAGATGATTTTTCATGCTTTGCCTCTTTGCAGCGCCATATTTTGTGGAATACCATCCTGCAAAGCAGTATGAATTTAGAATTTCAGTGATATTAGCAGCAACGAAAGGGGTCTGCTTTGCCTGCAAATGCCATTTGGTCAAAGGACAAATATACCAGTTACTTGAGCACTTACTAGGTGCCTGTACAAGTCTCCTTGCAGTCTGTTTAACCATTTCAGACGCTTTGTGCACAATTGTGTACATCACTTGTTTTTGCTAGTTGTGTCAACTAGGTGCGAAAAAAGTGCAAGATACAATAAGGTTTAGATGAAATTCACTCAGAAGACCAGTGACAGAGAGCACATTCATACCCACAAGGGTGCCTTTTCCTGTCTGCAATGCAACACATTCTATTATGTAGAAGTGGCCTCAAAAATCACATGTGCATTCACACCATAGAACATCCGTTCTCCTGTATCAGCTGCAATACATTATCACGAAAACGTGACCTCACTCGCCACACTTCAAGCGTCATACATGATAGACTGCCTGAATGTTAGGGTTGAAGATTACTTAACCATTTATTGACGAGACAATAAAATACTTGCAGAAAACATTTGTTTTTTACATATTTACAATTGTTGCAACAAGACTAAGCATATTTCATAAAAAGAAAAAAATTCTGCGTATAGTTTCTAAAATACAGCTTTGTTGCCTGTGGGCAACACTAGGCACGAGCCATAAGGTAGGCTTCACTGCATGCTTCTTACGGGTTAGTGTGGAATTTGTGCTAGCACTCCTTTCCTGGAGTAAAACAGAGGTGTTCGTTGCACTTCCTGCACATGACGCGTGATTTCTGTGCAGTTTGGGTATTTACAACGGCCTTTCTTTGCAGAAAACATCGGGAGATGGTCAATAATGTCGAGCCTTATCTCCTTGCATGGAACAGGAGCTGATGGCCCGCGCCGCTTCTTCTCCTGCAATTCATTCTCGACTTTTGATGGGCCCAATGGTCGCTTCCTCGAAGGTGTTGATACCTTTCCCTGTTGCCTAGCGTGCAGGCAATGTCTGCTTTGAATGTTAGCAGGGTCATTTGGTGCTTGCAAGGCACGTTAGCCGCAGTGGCATCTCGGCGGTAGAGGAGCCAGCAGTTGACAACTACTACATCTCATAAATGAAAAAAGAGCCTCCTGTACCACTTTTTTGACCTTACGTGGATGCAGTAGAGTGCCACAAGCATGTCCATAAGATCAACACCTCCCATGCATTCATTGTAAATGCTGACAATAGCAGGGCGGGGTATGCTCACAGTTGTTCGGGTCTTGTGGGAGCGCTTCACGGCCTGCTCAGGTGAAGCTGAAGCAAACGGGGACAGTAAAGTCACGGGGCGGTTGTCAAACCACTTGACAGCCCTCAGGCTCACCCCTTCAAATGTGGTCGCGATTTCCATGTAAGAGCCACGCCCTTTCTTCTTCAGATCTTTGTCGGATGGAAGTTTGCATCCTTTTAGGCGAGCCTCGCGTACTGTCCCTACGGAACTGACTCCAACCTTCTTGAGGACTACTTGTAAGTCCACGCCGCAAAACCAGTTGTCAAAATACAAGATGTAGACTAGACCGCGGGGCACGATACTCGCCATTCGCAGGACGATGTTGCCACTTGCGCCGATGTCGGGAAAACCTTGCTGAGGAAGAATTTCGCCTGTTGTAAGGTTGACGAAGGAGGAAGTTGCTGATGATGGCAACCCACCGCTGCCATCCGTTGTTACGGGTTGGAAGAAGGAACGCAGAAGGATACGAAAACAGAACACAGGGTTTATGACATTATTTACACATATTTACAGAAAAGAAGGGATAGTGGTTTCACAAACCACGAGCGTGGTGGTTGAACGATACATAGTTCAGAGTGACGTCCGGCACTCTGCGGCGGCGTTTTAAGCCCTGTCGGGCTCCTCCTCTCCGAGTGGAGCACCAATCACACACACACAACAGGTGAGGGGAACAAGCATGCACGGTCCAAGTGAACACTGCACTGTGGTGGCGCCAGCAGGGCTCTTCCTCGTCGTGTGTGCGCCGCCATTCGAGAGCTCCCACGGTCCCGGCATAACACTTCAAAGGGTCCGCCGCACAGCTCGCCCAATTAGCGGGGCGATCCGCGGTGGCCATCGCAGTCTCTTTCAGGAAGACGCCGTACCTGCTGCCCCCCTTCGTAGTGGCGCCGCGGCGACACGACGTCTCCTCCTCCGGCCAGCAGGGACAATGCCTGGCGGGCATAGGCAGTCGGCCGGTCGGCCACTTGACTGAGGATCAAAGAAGCGCCGCTCCGCCGTCAGCTCCGGCGCCGGCCACGCCAGCCCTCCTGTCGCCCGACGAGTCAACGAGGCCATCAGTCACGCTGCTGCTTGAAGGGACGACAAAAGAGTCCGCACTTGAAGGCCGGGAACTCGCCTCTGCCCGCCGCCTGGTCTGGATAATCGCTCAAATACTTGACAGCGTCCATCAGACTGGGCGCCGAAGGGATTGAGGGCCTCACCAGTGGATCGGCCCACGCACAAAGGCGTCTGCTCAGACGAGTTTCCAGGCCAAACTTAACACTGTGTAAACTTCAAAGTTGTACATTATGCCGCGTTCATCGCAGAGAAGGAAAAGCTTATGACCCCATTTTTTGGGCTTGTTGGGCAAATACTGCTTCAATGAGCTGCGGCCTTTGAACGGCACCAGCTGCTCATCAACGCATAGCTTTTGAGATTTCGGTATCTCGCGGCATTTGGCGACCAGGCGGTCCAGCAGGGGCCGCACTTTGTAAAGCCTGTCACGTTAGGGTTCATTTTGGTCTGGTGCTTCCTGGTTGTCACTAAAATGCAGTGACTGCTTCATTTCTTCCCACCTGTCTCTCGTCATGGTGTCAGGGACTTGACTGACTCGGAACCTCTTCGATCAGTACATGCGTGTTTGAGGCAGCTTCATAAGCGACATAGTGAGCACTGTACCGATGAACTGCTCTAAATCATTGACTGTCATTGAAGCAACTTTGTTCGGATTCTTCTGAGCGCTATACAGGGAGGACTGCTCACAGATGTGAGACAGGAATGTCACGTCAAAGAAGTTTCTGAAATAGGTGATGGGAGACTCCACCGGGGATGGGTAGGGTGGTACGTCTTTCCACTCGGGCATGGCATTACCGTAAAAACACGCGTATAGTTCGGACCCGCGTATAGTTCGAGGTGTAACTCGGGGATAGCAAACGCGAGAAAAAACATTTTCACGCGAATATTGTTCGATGTGCACAGCGAGTTGTGCAGCTCGTTGCTCCCGAACAAAGTCCGTCAGTTCTCGTTCCACGTCTGGAAATGCTCCATTTTTCGGTCCCCGGAAACTTTTTCTCTTGCCGCAGCATGCAAAAAGGGCTTCCTTCTGCTTCCACCAACCGCGAATGCTCCGCTCATTCACGCCGAACTGCCGCTCCGTGGCACAGTTGCCGATGGTTTTGGCAGCAGAAATAACTTTCCTCTTAAAGGCAGCCGAGTACTGCCTGCGCGGTCCCGACATGGCTTAAAATCACGTAAAATCGTGGCCGTCGTGATGTGCGCCAAGTGATTGCAATGGCCACTGTTGCGTGATGTGCGCCAAGTGATTGCAATGGCCACTGTTGCTCGCCTGATGCACGCTTGTACCTGTAGGTCTCTAGGACTAACGCCGCTCACGCTACCACGCCACCTAACGTAGAAGTGCGCAGACACCTAATAATGATGATAGCACCAACCAATGCTGAAACCAAAACTGAATTCGGGCCGAAACTTTTTTGGGATCCGCATATAGTACGGGGCTGAAATTTCGCACCCTAATTTTTAGAAAAAAATCTCGGGCTATACGCGGGTTTTTACGGTACTCGAGGAGCCTCGGACAGCCTTCCATGTGGGAGAATCCTTCGAAGGCTTGGGGATTTCTTCAAGCGCATTGTCGATACTGGCCGTGCTTGTAGCTCCTGAGACCTCTTCATCCTCTCTGTCAGCTGGCGGTGCTGTAAAAATTGCACAGAAAATGGTTGCGCTGTCAACAAAGTGCAAGAAAAAGCCAAAAAAATTAAAAATAGTAATTACTCTCATAAATTTCATCAGTGCTCTCTGTGTTCAGTAAAATCTATTTTATGCTAAAGAAAAAAAGTTGTGGAAATGCTGTTTCGCTAGCTGGCCTAAACAATGACACTGTTTGAAACACACAGAGCCAGCCTGCTGCAAAGCGTAAACGGAATGCCAGACTATCAGCGTCCCACGCAGAGCTGCCGAACTTCGGAACACCTAGAAGCGTCTGCCATGAGGGATGCCGACAGCCTCAAGTGGAAGCGCCAGGCCACACAGCCTTTTGTAATACAAGCAACTTCTTCCTTCGCCTCCATCCCGCTGCGCTTTATTATGCAAGAGACTGTACTTTATTCGTCAATCGAATGATAGCGTAGTGCCGACTGACACGACAAAATAAATACTTACCTGTCCGGACTAAAACAGCGTTTTCAGGTTCTTCGTCGCTCGATGAGTCCAGGTCAGAGTCATCACTGTAGTCAGGGGGCACTTTTGCAGCAAATTTTCCATAAAATGCACCCGGGTCCATTCTTCGAAATCGTTGCTTTGTCTGCGTGTCCTGCGTGAGGTGGTGCAGCGATAATGGAAGCAGTGCAGGCAGAGGAGCGCACTACCAGACAAAATTGCACAGCGCAACCTCAGCGGGATGAGAAACACAGCATAGTGCCTGGTGTGGCCTGTAGGCAGCAAACACCTCACGTGCCCGTGCAGGCCCAAATTAGCAGCGCCGTTTAGACAATTTGACAACGAGGAAAGTGAGGCATTTTTCTAAGCAATCGCAAAAAGCCAGAGAGAGAACAACGAATGCTTACCCGGAAACAGATGTTCGAACGCTGAAGTTGCGTCATAGAGCGCTCTGCAGAGATTTGCGCGCAAAACTTCTTTTTTCTCTTCGTCGATTTTTTAGTTTCAAATAAGAGGGCACCACACATCCATGTGGCAGTAACATGGGGAGACTTTGCAGGGAAAAAAGAAGCTCGCGAAACCGAAAGTGAACAAAAAAAATATTTTCCGCTGTGTTGCCTGTGTGCAACGTTCGTCAATAAAGGGTTAAATTCTGATTTGCTTTGAATGACCTTCCTAAGTTAACCTGTATGATTTGTAGTTTTTCCGGTGAGTTTTATTTTGTTCAACATTTTTCTTTTGACACCAGAGGAAAAGGGTTCTTTCTGTTCAAGTTGTGCTTTGCCCTTTTTGTTAAGTTTTATTACCACTTACTTCTGGTTGATCTTTGCTAATTAGGCTTCTGCCAATTCCAGCTGACGAACAGTTTTTGAAAGCTTCTGCCGTTTCCAGCTGGCGAACAGCTTTTGAGCACTCTACCTCCCTTTTGGCCCTATAAGTAGGGCAGTTGTTGGACATGATCGAATGGGTCCCCGTTTCTTATTCCAAACCATGCCGTTTGCAGGCGCTGCATTCATATTCTTCTGCCCTGCACTTTTTGTAGTGGTTTTCCACTACATTTCGTGCATTGTGGTGTCTTGGCGTGACACCATCTCTGTATGTGATCGTATTTTGCACAGTACTTGTATCTTGGGATGAACGTATTGTCAAAGGTTGGGCACCTGTTCTAATAAATATTTACTTGGCATTTATGTTGCAACTGTTTCCATGCCCTAATTTCTAGTCTCAAGACGACAGTTTTCTTCCGCTTACCTTTCCATGTGCTCGTTATCTCGACACAACCCCTGTTTACATATTTTTTATTGCAAGCTTTCATGTTGCCCTTCCAACTGCTTTTATAAAAGAAAGTAGCCCTGTTCATAACTACTCGATGCTCAACATTTTTGCTTGCATTGGGCATCATCTAGAGCTTGTTAGTAGTAGTAGTGCTTGGGCTCCTTCCACTTTATGTAACTGCATAGTGTATAACTTTTCATTCTAGGAACTCATATAGATATGTTTTGTATCATTTGCCACAATATTAAATGACTGTCTCATTTTAGTTTTGTAAATTTTTTTTTTTTTGAAAATTTTAAGAGATTGGATGCATTATTTCTTGTGACTGAGAATGCGCTGTCTGATACATCCACAGCTTTCTTGGTCTTTACCAGTGTTCGAAATTCGTGTGTCAAGTGCTGCGTACACGAGATTTGGGAAATGTGTTTCAAGATCTGCTGCAATAGGGAGTGCGCTAAAGAATTCATGCTGCTGAGCGATATAGATTTTAATAACCTTATAATAGGAGCCTCTGATATATAAAAATATTTTTTAGGGTTTTATGCCTCAAAGCCACAATATCACTATGACATCAAAATGGAAGGCTACAGTAATTTCGCTTACCTGGTGTTTGTTAGTGTGCACCTGTCCAAGCAGACGGTTTGTCTCAAAACCACAATATGACTATGACATCATGATGAAAGTTTACGGTAATTTCGCTTACCTGGTGTTCGTTAGTGAGCACCTGTCCAAGCAGACGGGCCTCTGGCATTTCGGCTTTATCGAAATGCAACTGCCGCATTTTCAAGATCATTCAAGATTTTCAAGATCATTTTCAAGATCATTTTCAAGATCATTCACATCTCAGTGGACTGAAGCTCGAATCCGGTAGGGTAAACAGAAAACTTCTTAAACATTTTTTTGATTTTATTGAACAAAAAAGTGCACCTTTCGGAAGGACATGGTCTCCAGGCTTTTCAACTGAACTACCTCTGCATTAGGCAGAGCAGGGTCTGTCGGGGAAAACTTGTGTCGCATGTAGTCGCACACTGTCACTAAGTAGTGCCGAACTGCCTCGAAGAGTTCCTGTTGTTCCTTGGGCTTTAGCTTGTCTTATTTTTGAGCAAAGGTGGTGGTCGCCGACTTGGCCCTCCGCAAGAAGTCTTCCGTGTAGGTCTGGTTGTAGCAATGTCCAGCCTGGTCACACTTCGTAAGGAGAACATGTCCGAGAGTTTTGTCGGACATGGACGACCGAAATTCAGTTCTTGTTTTCCTCACAAGGCTGAAGAGACGCTCACACTTGGCATTGCTGTGTGGAATTGACAAACTTCCAAGCATCACCTCAGCAATTCGGCTGAACTTCAACCTTTCATCTGCAGTTCTCAGCTGTGACACCATTCTCCACTGGGCATCCACTCGTTCTTCTTGTAGAATATGGGGAGGAAGATCCTGAGCCTGCAAGTTGGAAAACTCTACCTCCAGTCAGTGCGTCGACCGCTTCCATTTTCGACTCTCCCGTTTGGAGAGGTAGCATCGCTGAAAAAGAGTCCTAAAAAAGCGAACCTTTCGAAAGGACATGGTGTCCAGGGTTTTCAGCTGAACTACCTCTGCATTAAGCAGAGCAGGGTCTGTCAGGGGAAACTTGTGTCGCATGTAGTCGCACACTGTCACAAAGTAGTGCCGAACTGCCTCGAAGAACTCCTGTTGCTCACTGGGCTTTAGCTTGTCTACCACAGTCCTAGTTTCCTGTCCAATGATGAGGTCCTTGTCCCCTTTCTGTGCCTCCCTGCTATGGTAGTCCAAGTTGAGCAGCTCTGGGCTTCGTTTCAGCCACGATGGGTTTACAAACCTTGAGAAAATGTCTCGAAGAAGTTCCAAGAGAAGCGACCGTAGCACGTGGATCTGGGGAGCTTGTGCTTGCAAGGAGAGGTTCACTTTTTCGAAAATGGGAATAATATTCTCAAGAAGAGACAATATGCTCGGTTGGTTTCCAGGCTGAGGAAAACAAAAAGCCGTTCTTCACGTGTTGGGCAGTGCTGGTCAATCTTCTGCGTGCAGGAAACCTTGGCTTTCTTCGCTGGCACTGAAGTAGCCTGTGTCAAGTTCTTTCTTTTCGTTTTGCACTGATCAGGCTTTTCTGCTGGAGCTGTTGCTTGCTTTGCTGCTGCCTTTGGGATCTGGTATGAGTCCAGAAAGCTGGGACTCTTTTTGTCCTTCACTTCATGCAAGAAGAAGCTCAACAGAGGCTTCCACTGATCTAGGAGCCTGGTCAAGCATTTCCCAAGAGATAGCCATCGAGTTCGGACATGTTTTAAGATTTTTCTGAAGTCTGCATCATGAATTTCCTGAAACTGCCTCAAGGCCTCCTTCCTCTTAGCACTCTTTTCCAGGTAATAAAATATATCTACAAGAACTTCGTCCACTTTTGCTGGAAGGCACACTGCCCTCTTCTCAGCTGCCAAGTTTATTAAGTGGTATGCACACCCGATTTTAATCAAATTTTCTTGGACTTCCGTCAGCACCGCTGCCACGTCATTTTTTTTACCAAGCATCACGTTGGCATCACGCATCACGTTGGAACAAAACGCTACACAGTTCGTGACCGGTATATAAAACGACGCGAGAGCCTCCAGAATTAGGTTGCCTATGTTGCGACCACTTGCTTGTCCCGTCAACGTACACAAAGAAAGTAGTCGACTCTCAACTAAGCCAGACTCCCCCACGTATGTCACCACGATCGGGTACAACTGCGAGTGGCTATCATTACTGCCGTCGATGGCAACCGAGAAGACTTTTTGCTTCAAGGAACTCGCTATGCGCTCCTGAGTATGGTTTGCCATCTCGCCAGCAATTGCACTTGTCTTGGTTCTCGCACAGCCGTACTGCTTTGCGACATCCGAAGTAGGGAACATCTTTCGTAGCAGGGGCAGTGTTGCCAGATGGCAGAATGGGGCGCAGCCAAAATTTAAAAAACATGTAGCCCAAAAATAGCCACCCATGCAATTGGGCCCAGTTAAGAAGTAGCCCAATGTAGCCAAGATTGATTTTCAAAAACCATGCACTGCAAAGTGGTACAAAGAGTTTTTTTATTAGCAAGAATTACTGTGACAGAGAAAAACAAGGCTTTTACGCCTATACAAATAAATTGAGAAACAGCAAGATACTCTAAATCAATCAATGAAAAAAAAAAGACAGTGAATTTCTTCTAAATACACATCCATGGAGATACAGCAAGAATGAAAACACACACCTCGCAGCACAAGACTTGCTGCCAAATTGATAACAAAGAGATAAGAAAATACTAACTTCTGTGTAAATGCAACTGACATGAGACATGCAAGAAAACACAGCATACCACGCCGTACATACAACTTGCTGCCAGACTGATGAGACCGAAAAACACTGGTCGACTTCCTTGTGATTACAAGTAAACTGATGTAAAGCAAGACTAGGAAAATATTGCACATCGTCGCGCACTATTCGATGCTCTAGGAACGTATTACACCTCATACATGACAGCACTGTTAAATTTCTCCAAAAAGCGCTCGCTTGGCTTAAAATTGTTACAGCAGCCGAAATACTCTTTCAAGCCACACCGAACGTGCAGAATCATTTCCAGATTCCGCACAGTGAGTTTGTTTCTGTGGTCCGTCTTTGTTACAGTCACGAGACTGAACACTCTCTCTACAGCGGCGTTCGACGCAGGTAAACAAAGAAGTGCAAACACCATCGCTGACAAGTTAGGAAAAAGAGCTTCACCCACACTGTTAGTAGCTTTCGCGACAGCCCTCCAGAATTCGCTAACATTGTGGCTCAATGCAAGAGAAGAGTGCATAGCCTGCAACGACACATACTCACTCTCAAGGATTGATGTGCTGCATGGTGCTGTGACCATAGAAATGACCTTGTGAAATGTACTAAAAGATGCGTCGTGAACATAGCAGGGCCTTAAGAACTTAAAGTTCTCAAACAACTCCAGGTTGCTTGGCAGCCTTTTGAGCAGAGACTTCAAGCACGACACTAGGTACCCACGGCAGCGAACCAACATCTGGTCCTTCTCTTCCTCTGAAAGCGTGCTGTTGTGAAGCGCGTCTAAAAAAACAGTTCCAAAATTACAAGCCCGCACATGAAGCAAATGCTTCTCCCACTCCGCACTGGGAAAAGCGTGCTCTTTCAAAGCTACTCGCAACAGTATTGACTTGACGAGCAACTCCAAGTCTTCAAAAAGCTTGACCGGGTCAGGATTTTCGGATTGGAATAACCTGTTCACTTTGTCAAATTCCATTATGATGGGCTGAGCGAAAAGGAGGTACAAATGATTTTTTTCGTCCTCAAACATCTCATGCAGTAGTCGTGCAGTATAGCACCGCTCAGTATTTTGCACTAGTCCGAAATGCAAACGCAGTTCGCTCCACTGGTCAATAATGCGATTTACTGCGGCAGCGACACTGAGCCACCTTGTGTTAGCTATGCTGATGAGCTTGAGTGGGTCGCAGTCATTGATCGCGGAATAGATCCGGCGATACTGCTCTCGCCGTTTCGGCGAACATGAAAACCAGTTATAGCATTCCCGCACGAGGAACTCTATGTTAGCTGGGAGAGCAGCAGTCGCTTCACTGCAGGCTAGATGAAGGGAATGGCATGTGCATTTTGCAAGAATCGGCTTAGGGTTTTCGTCTCTCATCAGGGAATACAACGAATGGTTCCGTCCACACATCACACTCGCATCGTCCGTGCCGATGCCAACACACCTTTTTAGGTCCAAGTTACACGACTCAAGAAATGATTTCAGTTCGTTGAACATTCCCGTAGCAGAAGCATCTGTTATCGAAATGAGCCCAAGAAACCGGGTTAGGAAATCATTGGCACGCTTGGAAAAGTAGCGGACAACGACTCCTAATTCTTTCTCGCAAGATATGTCAGTGCTTTCGTCCACTATCAGTGAGTACGGCTGCTCTCCTATGTCTTCGAGCAACATCTCCCGAAAAGTAGGCCCTAGGACCTTCGACACTAAAGCTGTGCATTTCGTGCGTCCCAACGTCACTCCGGAAGCAACTTTTGATTCCGGAAACGTGCTTGCCAAGAGTGGAGCCAAGTGGTCGGCTGTGGAGAGTGAACTGTGCACGGCGACGTGTGCCGCAAGGCGCAGCTCCGCAACTTTTAACTCCATTCCTGTAGGCTTCGAGGGTCCGGGCTTGAAATGCGAGTCGATAGGTTTGGTGACAGCAGCCAGCTTCATCCTTTCGATATTTTCTACGTGCTTGTTTCTTGTGGTGTGCAGCTTCAGGTCTTGCAGGTGTGGTCGCAGCTTGCAGTCGCATACCTTGCAGTACGCCATGTCCGTGCCGTCTCCTTTGTTCTCGCTTGACGACGTGAGCCAGTCTATCGGAAAATGCAGTACAACGAAAGTGGTTAACCCACAAATATATCGCAGGGTACATATTATACTAATCGCTGGCACTCACCTTTGAAGTCTTCGTTGTTTTCCCATTCTTTTTGGTATTTTCGAGCGTATTTCGCCCACTTTCCCATGATGTGCGCAGTCCCGCCACCTCAGCCAGTACTCGGGCAACAACGCGAGACAATAGCGAAACGTCGTCTATTTCTTCTTGTTAGCTGATTTCAGTATCACGCCCGTTGGCACGTTGTTCCGCCTAACGCGATATGGCGCGCGCCAGCGGACCTTGCTTCACTAGCAGATAGACGTGTGTCATGCAGGAAACTATCACCAATGGAGAATGCGAGTCCGGCGTGCCCCAGCGAATTTTTGTTGCAGCCAGCGCCGCCTAAATGTATTTCAACCAAATTTAAGAGATCTTAAAGTCCATACAATTTTATACTATTAAATAGAGAAACAGCACTATTTAAGGCAACAAAACAGCATAAATTTAACAAGCAAAACTTGTGAGGCCAGTTGGTAAGCAGCGGCCGCCAGGGGCGCTGCTTACCCTCCGACCAGCGCCGAACAGCACACCTCTCTTTCAGTTCTCCGTAGCTTTTAGTACGCTGCATACCCAACCAACAAATGTCGGCACATTCAGCACCTAGTTCCACGCTTACCAAACGTAGCGCGCATCAATAAAACACGCTTTTTAGAACGGGCTATCATTTGTACAGATGCAGCCCAAAAACAGCCACATAGCCATGCCGTTTAAAACAACGCCAGAAAAAAAAAATAAGTCGCCCAATTTGGCTATAAATAGCCCAATCTGGCGCCACTGAGCAGGGGACCCACGTGGTCAGAGACGGTCAATGGAAGGTTATGTTCCAGCAGAAACCCAGTGAAGAGACATTCCGCTCGGATCACGTCACTATCAGAGTTCCGCTTTGAAAAAAACTGTCCCAGCTGCTGCTGCTTTTCTTGGCATTGCACGTGACTTACGTGTTTCTTGGATGAAACGTGAGCGACAACGTCGGTTTTGCCTCCGTGAAAAACGCTGATGTCGCAGCCACACACCGCGCAGAACGCAAAATGCTTGCCCTTCCTCGATTCCACGATGCAGGGGAATTCGGATGTGTACTGCTTCAAAAACACCTGTAAGTACTGTTTTCGCTCCCGCTGTTTACTAAGAGCCATGGCTGACAGCAAACCAAGACACCAACACCACTGCTCCGAAGCACGCCAACTCAACCGCTAACAAAGCACAACATGGTGGACATCGCAAGCTTGATCAACTGAGTGATGGCAATGGCAGTTGGTTTTGTTTAGTCTCACCAAAGTTGCCAGACCAACAGTAGACTTTCTGCTAAAAACGGCTAAAAATTTCCGCAAAACTACCTGTTTGGCATGCTTCCCAAAAGATTTTTGCGTCAACCGTACAACCGTACAAAGGGGTCAAAATTCGTACATTGTATAGGTAATCCGGAAGACTTGGCAGGTCTGATATAAAGTCCTTAATCGCTTTGCTCAAGGCCTCGTCTTCCATTCGAGCTCGTTTCGAGACAGGAGATTCTCGACGATTGCGATTCGTGCTCAGGTAGGACGGACAGTTCGGAAACACCGATGGTATAGCATCTGACACTAGGCGCACCCTCTCGCTGTCGACTGTCAATGTCCGTCCCGACGCTGCGTCGAAATGTGACAGCTTTGTGATGAAGTCAGCCTTGAGGAAGTGGAGTTCACAGACCTGCGCCAAGCATAACAGTGACTTCATTACTTTCATACGGAACGGGCTAATGGGAACTTTGACACGAGCCTGAGTATTTCTGTTCTATTTTACCGCACTGCCCTACTTGAAGCACGACAAAACTACCATCACCACTCACGGTACTCGCTCCGTTCAACAGTAACCGAGCCAGAACACCAGTAATGCGATAGAGCCGGTAAGACAACAAACGTCAGCAGTTTCTCACCTTGGAGTGTATGCTTGGTGTAAAATCTTTTCGCGGAATGGCGTTTATCCAAGACTTCTTCCGAGCTTCATCCTTGGGGAATGCGAAAACACGCACTTTGGGACCACTGTCATAATTGCCGCGGCACCCGGGAACACAACAACCTCCCATGTCGCACTGATTGATGTGTAATCACATACTCACAAATACAACACCAATAAAATAGGACACGTGGGAATGGACGAAGACTCAGAGCAGTGCGATGTAGCACCAAGCCTAACGCAGTCTAACCAGCGAAGCAGGTAGCGATGAAAGGCAAACCTGTCGTGGCTTGTCCGCCGTTCGGGATGAAAAAGTGGGCGGGGTGACCAACACCACCACCTGAGCGACGCGTCCTCGGCCACTGGACAGTCGGACAACTGGCGTGACGTATCCCGTCTGGAGAGAGGGGTATAACGGGCCTTGTGAATAGTCTAGGTGGTGTTGGTTTAACCCACCACAACGAGAGAAAATCAACTTGCTGAGGCACTTTTGAGGCACAAGAAGTTTGATAAATCGGTTGTCGTTGCTATTTTGGTTTGATGTAATAGTAAATTTTTCTATATATTCTCAATGTAAATTTGACGCATTTAGATATTGTTCGATATACGGAATAATTTGATATAAACGGGTTTGATGCAGTCAGGCTCGACTGTGCTGCGATTGTGCCTCGCAGAATCCGTTAAAACATTCTGAGGGTCGCCTGTTTCTACGGAGTATTTCGTCATTTTAAAGCAATGCTCTTTATGTTTAACACCTCGGCATTTCTTCATAATGACGTATGCCAGAATTCATAGTCCTAAAAAGCATGTGTGGTGACCTAATTTCTGAATGCCTGTACCTTTCAAGCGCTCTTGAAGAAGAGGTCTTAAACTTTGACCTTATCCAAATATGTGACGCTTGACTACTCAGACGCCCAAAGCTCTGCGGTGATATAAATTGGAAGTGTTATTGTGATTAATTATGATTTACATTTATAAAAGTAATGCGATGCCACCACTGACTTTTTTTCACGATCTACACAGTCAGCATGAAACGGACAGATTCAAATTGTCGGCATGTGGCTTCATTGTACCAGCAGGTTTCTTTTTCGCACATCGTCATGTCGCTACACAAACCAATGGAGAGAGACAAAAGATAATGCACTAGTTTTCTAACATTCGCAATATCATGGCACATTTCACACCACACGTCTGCATTTGTGCACTTCGGAAAGAGACACATACATGTCACAGAATCCTTGGGAGAAGTTTCCACTGCAGATTAGCACTTCTTTGCTTCTTGCGGCGTGCTATATCGATCACAATAAATTATATAATCGTCATTATCGTACATTTGCAGTTTTTTTCCGAAACGAGCGTCAATTCTGTGTGTTCAGACGCAAAAACACAAAGTAGGTGAAACAGTGAAACTCTTCAGAAATGTAGAAATGCAGCTGCAAGAACACCTGGCCTCGTGATTGGTAACTTAGCCACTGCAAAATGCTGCTACCTAACAACCACAAATGATGATAATAATAATAATAATAATAATAATAATAATAATAATAATAATAATAATATTATGCATGCAGCTGTGGAATAAGTATACACCACACAGGAGGCACACTTTTGAGCTGTATGCATAAATTACACACATAAAACGCTCCCATAGTATATTTCGCAGACTGCTTGAGAGCCTAACGCCTGAGAACCATACTCACAAAATGCACCAATAAGGTTTATCACAGCTCACGCTCAAGGTCGTCTTCGTCAGTGGACATTGTGTAATTACTACACTACTGATTTTCTCATCTTAAAGGTTCACCACCGCTGGCTGTAGGCTGTCAACAACATCATCAATGACGTTATAGAGTTTCTTCATGGAATTATCTTTATAGAGAGCGTGTTATACATAGTTCTTCTATTTATCAGGGCTGACTTGCTCGTTCCGCTTCAGTACCAACGGCTGTAGATCTTGCATGCTAAATGTAGATCTTGAATGCTGAATATCTTGTTCTCCCTTGCAAAAAAAAAAAAAAAAAAAAAATTCACGTCACTTCGTGCCAGCTCTATCGGATTCTGTTGGCTATGATAGGGAGGCAAGCGCAGAACGCAGTGGCCCCATGCTGAAGCAATACACACTACTCGGTCTCCGCTAGTTTAAGTGTTGTCAGTGAGCTTCATCAGTTCAGCCTTTGCTATGTCCGGACCATATGACACTCCCTTTGAGAAAAGCCTGTCCTGCATTTAAATTTTGAGACCACTCATTCGCGGTATCTTATCCTGCTTCACAGAGTGATAAGGTACATTATGCATGACCATGACACTTCCAGGTGGCAGAAGTGGCAGCAATATCTTAGTGAACTTTTTTCATAGTGGTCACCATTCATCTCACTGTGATAAATGCCTGAGCTGATCTTTTTTAGTGAAACACTTACTTGCACCTTCCAAAAAGCCATTTTCATTCCCGCGATCAGTCGGAATTATCCGGCCGCCTTTTCCACTGGGGCCTTGAAGGCCTGTAGACAGCCCGCATAGACGCAATTTAGAGATGGTATCTATGGTTTCACCAACCCACGCCTGTCTACTCGTGTGGCTAGTGTAGACCCATGTTTTGTTGGTGTAAAAGATCGGCCTAACTTGGCGCTGCAACTGCACAATCTGACGAAAGTAGCGGTGGCAAGACTGCACAGTGTGTGACCTATGACGAGTGTATTCCGACACCGCTTCTTATATCGGAAGCTAAGCTCCTTTAACATCCTGTGCAGAGTTTCCATCGACACGGACGGCAGCTCACTGTCCTCTTCGAAGTGACGCGTTAGCTCGGTGACAGTGGGGATCTTTTTTCTGCGAAAAAAACTGTGCACAGTCCTTTGCAGCACTCCCAGATCAAAGTTTTCCAGCTTCTTTTTGCGCTGGCGTCCTTCCCCACCACAATGCTCCTTCGGTGCCAACACTCTGCCCATCTTTTCTTTCTTAAATGCCCACTGGTAATTAGTATACTGTCTAGGTAGATAAATCACATTGCTTCCCTTTTTCAAGGTTCATTGAGGTTCACTGCCCAGGTAAGCATTTCAATTTTGACAGGTTGGATGGTCCCCTGTGTCAACAACCATTATGGTGGAGACTGTTAAACAATACAGCACTAAGCCAGTCACTTGACAACATTATAGTTAATTAAAGCATGGTATAACAGCACCGCTTTTGCCAAATTTAGAAGTGGTGCTCTGCAGGAGCTTGTGATGTGTAACATGTCTCATAAATTTGTGTTGACTATGCTTGGCTACGTCGATCTTTAGAGCGGGGTGTCTAATAGCATGCTACTCCGTTCTTTAACGTATCTTTGTTCCTATTTTTATTCTCCCTGACTGCTTGGCCCCCTTACAATTGTAATCGTATTCCAACCCACATGTACTCTCCAGAATGGACCCTGACAGGTACCCTTCACCCACATGCAGGCTATGCAACACTACTCTAGCTATGCTCTACAGCTCTTAAAGTCAATCGTCTTTAAGTAAAAAAGATAGATCTTTTTTCCACCTTATCGATCGAAGCACTGTCATTCATCATGGCTATCTCATTCGGCAGCTTTGTTGTAGGCATTTGCACGATGGCCCTTTTGAACTTGTTGCTGTTGATGCCCATGATTATTTTCATTTTTTCTGAAGTTTTGTGCACCAGCAATTTTTCGTAGAATCAAAAATGGAACTTTTTTTTTTAGTGGAATTTGACAAGAGACATTCACACGCTTTCAGCACTGCATGAGGACTGCTTCATGAGAAGGTGCAAAAGAATCGGATACCAAGTAACATTAGTAAAACAGTATGAATACAAGAAGTGGGAGTCGACAGCTTTTAGTGACCGTCTTTCTCGCGGCACGTGCAGGTGCGACTTTGTTGAAAATCTTTGGTGTAGTAAATACCTTGAAACTGATCATAAATTTGTGGGCTATTCTTTTTCTATGAGTCTTTTTATTGTTGCAGTTTCTATGAGTACATGCTGCCAGCTTAGTCTGGCAACTTCAATACCTTTTTAGTTGATCCTCATGGTTTCCAGATTTTCTTTCGTTATGCTTTCCTTAGTTCCATTGCCATTTACTTTGGCTGCCAGCATGTCTGTTCCACAGGCAAACCCTTTGACCAAGTAAGGTGGGGCATGTGCCTCGTTTGTCTGGCTACGGCATGGGCAGGTGCATATTGGTGATCATTGCTACCTTGTAGTTTTACTTTAAATACATTCTGTTAACTTTTTTTTTGCGCTTAGCTTGGGTCTAAGGACGCCAGGCAACCTTGGCTTGGCTGAGCAAACCAACACTTTGAAGCACCAAGTGAATCAAGCGCACTTAACTTTTGTGTGGTCCGTCGATTGGCTTTTTTGATGGCAACGTATAAATTTTATGTATTATTTGAACTCATGTGTTCATTCACATCTGAGTGGTCTTGTGCGCACTGCTGTTTTCGTCTTCAAAAGATGTCCCACATTTCTTTAACCTCTCTTGCATTTTAATATTGGAAGGAGGCATGTCAAAGCAAGAGAGAAGGTGGCGAGGGTGTAGATTCTACACATAAGTGGAAATTCACTACACACAGCACCACTCCACTATCTCTCATAAAGCAAAGTGAAAGTGTGTTCATTTGTTATATCAAGGTTTAACGTACTTGCATATAGGATATGCCATCTTTGCATTTACAAATGAGCGTACCTGCGCTTCACAGACCAAATAGTCTCTTTCAGTGTGATTCAGGCCTTTGAAAAGCAACTTTGTGGTGCATGTGCATAAAAGCAGCACAGGGCTTTGATGGTGTTTGTGGAGCAAAATATGAGCTGTGCGTTGCCCAGACAAGAAGCGAGGAGACGAAAACCAGCACACTTCCAGCTTTAGTGCAGGTGGCATTGTCAGCACACCAAAAACACCTTTGTACCTAGCTTTAGCTGCATGTTACGAAATCCCAGCAGTGTGAATTTGTCATTGTTTCATAATAGAACGTTCGTTGATGCATACGATTGGTCAACATTTACGTCTCTTGTGTGACATTTATGCAAGCATTGATCAATTGTCTGCGGTGACAGTGAGTGTTATTTTACAGAATATGTACACTCATAGCCTATTAGGTCAGAACAAAAATGATGTCCTCCACTACAGCTTGGCTCATAATCACGTCAATACAACCTTCTTTTAACTAGAGAGGGTTTAACAAAGAAGGAGTTGATGATGTGGCGTTGAGGCAGGCTCACATTTGGCAGCCCGGCTGCTCATGCCTTTGTCAACAAATTAAAAGAAAAGAAAGAGAGCAGCTAAAGAGTACCGTGTGTGTACATCTGCGCCTGTTCATCGCGCTTATAAGCGGTCACTTAGATCGACTTCAAGAGACTTAGTAATTAATGTCCGCGTCGCTTTGCTGGTTATTACCTAGTGCAGGCAAACAAGCTGGACGTGCATATGGTTGACCTCCCTGCCTTTCATTTCTTTCCTTCCTCTTCCTCCTGTCAAGAAATTAGGTGATGTGGTGTTGACAATACTTCGCAGCTTGGTTGGTAGTCGGTATTACCTTGGCTCCGCTTAACGTGCATGGACCTGTTTGGCTTAATGGTGTCACGTTCATACCTGCCAACCATGAAAATTCGGGAGACTGCAGCTGGGAAGGGGAGGTCTGCATGATCTTGCAAATTACTAAGACTGAGACATTTCAACCCACTGTTGTTTCTTCTGTCTACTTCAATTGTTAAAGCATGGTGTTGCAGAATTTCCGCCGTGGAATTTTGACATCTGCAGCCATTTCCCCAACGATGGCTGTTGTTTTAGTATGTCCGAACCTGTAGCCCTTTGTGTCCTGTCACTTCAGGGACATTTATCGAAACTATGGTCCTGTGTGATCTCTTACACTTATCAGCAAGTCTTGTTCAACAAGAAACCCCATGAGCAGGCTGCGCTTATCCCACTGTCTTTGCAGGCCTCTTAGAAGAAACCTCTGATGTTGCCCTGCCCTTCCACAGCACAAACATAACACTAATGCTCCTTGAAGCAATGTGCACCTTCATGTTGGCTTTGCTGCCGTGAAAAATGGTTACCTTTCAGGCAGGCGCCGGTGCCCGCAGGGGCGCCTGCGCAAGCAGGCGTTTGGTGTGTAGCGACACCACGGACCCGAGCTAACGGGGGAGTTTTGACTCCCTCCCACGCCTAGCCGTGCGTGGCTTTGCCGTGTCCGGGGAAAAGGGGATCCTGGGAGTTGAGTCGACGCCGGGTGATTGGACCTTAAAGGCCCCCCGGCAGAGGCAACACACCCCTTTGGCCCTGGCTTCACGTAGACGGCACCTCTGGGCTGACCCACCCAGGGGAAATCGGCAGTCGCCTTTTCCTATCTCTCTCTCCCTATATCTTCGTCTTTTGTTCTCACTTTACATCTTTCCTGTCTCCTCCTCACTTCATTTTACTTCCAATTTTTCCTGGCGGCAAGGGTTAACCCTGTGTGGCTATCCAAACTAGGATAAACCATATTGGGTTATAGTAACTGCGTACTGCTGGCGTTGCGCAGACATGCCCACATGCTCTGCCTCGTCCCCTCGTTGGACTCCGTGGTGGGTGGTAGGCGCCGTTACCGAAAAATACACACTTTCTCATGGGATCCCCGACCCCCTCTTTAACTGATCGTGCTTCGAAAAGGGTACGCACCGATGCAACATTCCTACTTTGGCCCAAAAACAAAGAAACTTTTCCAAAATACCATGTCCTCCACTGCGAACAATCATCTACAAAAGCTAGAGCAATCTCACCCTTCCTTCTAGCCAAGTGCTTGAGAGAGACCATTGGAACCGGTTATAAGGCCACGAAGATGGCAAGTGGAGATCTGCTTCTCGAATTAAAAGACAAAGAACAGTACAATAAACTCTCGCACCTCGTGGCTTTTGATAACATCCCCGTCTCTGTGAGTGCACACCGTACAATGAATACAGTGAAGGGCGTGGTATCGGATGAAGATTTGATGACACTGAGTGAAGAAGAGCTTTTTGATGGATGGAAGGACCAAGGTGTAATACATGTCCAGCGCATCATAATCAGACGCAACAACAACGAAATAGCAACAAAGCACTCAATACTCACCTTCAACTCAACCACTTTACCTGAGACTCTGGAAACTGGCTATATAAAACTCCATGTCCGACCCTTCATTCCAAACCCGAGGCGTTGCTTCAAATGCCAGCGATTTGGTTATGCATCCCAGAGCTGCCGAGGGCAGCTGATCTGTGCTAAGTGTGGCACAACCGGCCACAGTGCTGATGAATGTAGTCATGATGAGGTCCTCTGTGCTAACTGCGAAGGTAGTCACCCCGCATACTCCAGAGCGTGCCCAGCCTGGAAAAAAGAAAAAGAAATAATAACTATAAAAGTAAAGGAAAATATCACATTCAAGGAAGCAAGACAACGGGTCTCACTAACATTGGCACTAAAAACACCTTTTGCCGAAGTGGTGCAAAGAGGGGCGGCACCACAAAGGCCCTTGGCATTTGCCCGGACCTCGCCTAGCGTGCCGAGGCCAATGCCACAAGCCCCTACGGCGGGAGCAGCTAGCGCTGCCCTGCCCACATTCAGCCAGTCCACACCAGCGACCTCGACAAGCTCTAACGGCAGCCAGGGCAATCACGAGGCCAAGGGGGCTTTATCGACCCCCAGCTCGGTGGGGACAAAGACTTCGTCGATTGAGGCGAAGTCTAAGCGACGCACAGATCGCTCTGTAGAGCGGGCGTCCAGTGCCTCGCAAGAGGCTATGGACACCAGTTCATGCCAAACGGCGCAGGGAGCGCCGAAGGAGCGGCGAGCTTCTCTCGACCGCCCCAAAAAAGACAGAACGCCGATTACAGGGCCTGACAAAGGCCCTGTAAAATGAGCTAATCTCCGTCTTTTCTGCACACAGCACTTTTTCTCTTTTTTTTTTTCCACTATGGACAAAATCATACAGTGGAACGTAAGAGGATTACTTAGAAATTTAGATGACGTCCAAGAACTTCTGAGTAAGTTTAACGCGAAAGTGCTATGTGTGCAAGAAACGCACTTAACTCCTAAGCACAAGGACTTCCTACGGCAATATATTATTTTCCGAAAAGACCGGGAGGATCCTGTCGTACCATCTGGCGGTGTAGCCATTATAGCTGATCGTAGTATAGCATGCCAGCATTTGAAGCTCCAAACAGCCCTTGAGGCAGTGGCCATTCGAGCTGTACTTTTCAACAAACTCATTACCATATGTTCTGTGTACATACCACCGCATCAACAGCTACACAGACGTGATCTAGAATCGTTATTAGATGAACTCCCAGAGCCGTTTCTGGTTCTAGGTGATTTTAATGCACACAATGTCCTGTGGGGCGATGCTCACTGTGATGCGCGAGGACGTCTCATTGAGCAGCTCCTTTTCTCTTCTAGTTTATGTCTTTTAAATATAAAGGAGCCTACGTATTTTAGCTTTGCAAACAAAACGTACTCCTCCATAGATCTTAGCATTTCATCACCGTCCCTTTTACCTGTTTTTAAGTGGAAAGTTCTTAAAAACCCTTATGGTAGTGACCACTTCCCAATCATCCTGAGTGCGCCGAACAAAGAACAACTACCCCCGCAGGTTCCTCGATGGAAGATTGACTCGGCTGATTGGGAAGGGTATAGAACTCTTACACACATGACATGGACTGAGCTGTCTGCCCTGACCATAGATGACGCTGTCACGTATTTTACAGCTTTTATACTTGATGCCGCATCTAAATGTATTGCCAAAACGAGCGGCATGTCTTCTAAACGGCGAGTCCCATGGTGGAACGACGCATGCAGGAAAGCACGGACCACTCAGAACAAAGCTTGGGCGTTGCTTCGCGATTCCCCTATAGCAGAAAACCTGGAAAATTTCAAGCGGGTCAAATCGCAGGCAAGGAGAACGCGTCGACAAGCTAGACGAGAGAGCTGGACAAACTTTATATCGAGTATCAACTCGTACACAGATGAGGGAAAAGTGTGGAATAAGGTCAAGAAAATTAAGGGCCAACAAACGTATTGCCTTCCACTAGTAAATAGCCTCGGGGAAAGCTTGGAGGATCAAGCCAACTTTCTTGGCGCACATTTCGAACACATATCGAGCTCCTCACACTACTCCGAATCCTTTCAGAATTACAAGGCACGAATAGAAAAACAAAAGTTAGAAAGAAAATCCACAAGAAATGAGGCATACAATCAACCATTCTGCTTAGCAGAACTGCGAACAGCACTCAGCTCCTGTAATACATCTACCCCAGGTTCTGACAATGTAATGTACTGTTGCGACCGGGGTTTCCAGACACCGGAGGTCCGGGATGAAGTTGTCGAGGCAGGAGGAAGAGAGACTTGAAGAGGGTTTATTTACAATATGTACATTGCGAACTCCCTACACGGTGAGCTCTCAAACGTGGCAGGCCTCTACATGTCTCCTAACATAGCGCTACATGGTGCTTGGTTCTACATGGTTCTGCTCGGTTCTGCTCTCGAAAAAAAAAGCACACACGAATGAGCCGTGGGGGCTCATTATAAAGGGTCTGTCCTCCCCAGATCCCTAGATCGGGGACCGCGTACAGAGGGCACCGTCCAACCACGGATCACACATTACCCGCGAGGGTGACGAGCACGCACGGTCCACGTGAACGTTCAAAATTGAAGCGTGGTCACTGCACGGCCATGTGGCACGAACGTCGCTCCTCCTCGTCAAGGGGTGTCGCTGGGCGAGGGGTCTGAAGTTGATGACTGCATCCATCGAAAGGGCCGCCGTAAACAAGCTTCAAATGGTCGCCGAACGACTCGTTCAATTAGCGGGACGATTTCCGGCCGCCGCCGCCGCCGTCATATTCCAAAGAAGAAGCGGCACTTGTGGTCTCCCGAACTGCTCACGGTGTCGTGGCGGCAAGACGCCGCACCCTCCGGCCAGGGGGGAACAATACATGGCGGACACAGGCCGCCAACCCGTTTGGCGACTAAAAAGGAACATCAAAAGGAACGCCGATCCATTGTCAGACCTGGCGCCGGTCCTAACAGTAGGCAGCCGGTCGTTCGGTTACTTGTTTGAAGATTAAAGGAGCGCCGCTCCCTCTTCCGCTCTGGCGCCGGTCACAACAGCTCGTCCGCCGGCGGGAGAAGCGACCTGAGGGTGACCAGCTGCACAGGTTGCCCGAAGTGTCGCTGTGTAGTGCTGTCTTCCAGGCCACTGCTGATGACGCTCAGCCAAGGACTCTTTCCCTCTCGCTCCTTGTGGCTCCCCTCTGGGAAAAGCATTCATACACACCACCACAGGCACGGGAGAGCACCCTGCCCGCACTGAGACACGTCGAGTCCGACAAATTATCCAAAAGCAACCTTACTTAAGCGGTATTACCAAACACAAAGCAGCAATCGGGACGTTTCTCTGAGGTTTCACCAAAACTCCTAATCCCGATCCGATAATAATCTTCCCATCAAACTGCTTTCAAGAAAACTAACTGTCAAGTGATGCGCTCACCGTGGCATACCCGAGTGCTTGCGTGAGCAATCCGCCGTAACCCACCAGGTATCATACTCATAAAATAAAGCATTTTACTTCACGCTATCTTTTAGTTCCCGAAATTTAGTGCCGCCAAAGCCAGTCGTCAATTCCTTTTGAGAAGACGAAAGCATAACTGCCGTGCTGCACCTGCATTAGGAACATCTTTATTATATATCCGCAAACGCACATCACAGTGCTCCTGCCTGGATGAGATACCACCTAACCGTTCCCTTGCTGTTGCCACTTTCACAAAGCATACATATAAACTCACGAGCTAGCTTTTCTTACACACCGGACACATGCGAACAAAACATTAAATGAACAACAAAAAAAAAAGTTTCGCATGAATCCTGAAAAATCTCGCAAGCAATAACTTTGCGTCTCTACGCTCAGTCATAATTAGTTCATAACGTTGCTCCTGCTCATTTACACGTATCTACCATGACGCAGGCTCCTATGCGTGTCGTTTATGCAATCGCACAACGCTTACCTTAGCTAAACGTACAACGCCCAAGAAATGAACAAAACCAAAATTGTGTTACCTAAACACTATTTGGTAGACGAGATTCTTAAAAAACACATTAAAATCCAAAACAACTTAAACAGTCAAAAGCAAATTTCAAAACAAAATAAATCCACTAATGACCATCGTCAAAAGCTCACGGATGTCTACTCCTTTTTGGGACTAACGCGCGGTGTCGCGTCCTGTGGGTCTTTCTAGGCGAACGGGAAATGGAACAATGGCAAAACCCATTCGCTTCGCCTCCGACCCCCGCAAAGCTCTGCGCTGACAACCTGCGTTCTTACTCTCGCTGAGTACCTCGCACTCCCGCAGTCCATCAAACATGCCGTCGATAGAGCGACGAAAGGGTCAGCCTTTCTACCCAACGTGCTTTTTTTTTTTTCGTTTTGTCCGGCGGCTCGGACGCATACAAACCAACTCCGGTGCCGATGACAAACGCCTAATTCTGTACGCTCTAATGCGTGTCACTATCCTTCCAATAGATCTATACAACGTATATAGGCTACCAAAATGATAGAGCGCTAACGAAAACAAGGTACAAACGAGTTATTTACAAAATCACAAAAACAAACAAAATGTTCCTTTCAACAGTCCCGAGTCGACGTTTTCCGAGAGGCTAACAGCTGTTCGCAACAACTCTGAGTCGAACTCGCGGTGGTCGCGCCCGGAACGATTTTCTCGAGAAACGGGGTCTACAACACGCGTCAATCGCCCTGCTACCGAACCCCGCGACGTTCCTCGAAGCCGACTTGCTGTCGCTTCCTGCCCCTCGAAAACCACCGACTCTTTTGCCCCGCACCCCGTCCAATGCACCGCGAGAACAACGGAAGGGTCTCTTGCCCTTCGACCACTTACGCACACCATGCGCTTCTCTTTTCTTTGTTCTCTGGCCGCTTGGACGCTTGCGATATGGCAACTTTCTTGAAATTTCGCTCCGCCATTTGAATACATTCCTCAAACGCGTCGCGATTTCTGCCTGCCTGTTTTTACGGCGCTTTCTCCGTTTTGCACGTCTCTTGGTGCCGTCTACGGAGCCTTTCGCCCATCTCTGATGCTCACCAGCACCCACATGCTCATCTGATTTTTCGCGCGGACTGTCTGGATAATTGCCTAGCAATCTCTCCTTCAAACACTGCCGCGTACGATGCGCACTTCTGTTCCTTACTCTCCGGCCGCTCAGACGCCTGCGATTTAAGCCAGTCAGAGAAGACAACGGGCCTTTTCTCGCAAATCCGCCACGCCGTTTGAAGGTCCTCGTCAAACGCGCCGCGCTGATCGCGAGCCTTGCCGCGCTTCTGTTTTTCGGACGCTTTCTCCGTTTGGCACATTCCTTGGTGCCAAACCTGGAGCCTTTCGTCCGCCTCTGACGCTCATCAACATGGTCTACAGGGCTGCAAGGTTCGATGGAACACTCTGTTAATCTTAACTTCGTTTCCCCCACCACGGAACCCTCACACCCTGCTGTGACCGCGAGCTCTTTTCCCTCAGAATGGGTTAAAACCTGTTCCATTCCCTTACAGGCACTAGCCTTCTCTTTGGCCTCAAACGGCACCGCCGCTATATCTACAGATATCAGACCCGCAGCACTCTCTTCGGCCCCAAACGGCACCGCTGCTGAAACGCACCGTTCGTGCGGTACATCTGCAAATTTCTGACCTGTAGCCCTCTCTTCGGCCTTAATCGGCACCGCCGCTACGTCGCACCGTTCGTGCACTTCATCTACAGATGTCTGACCTGTAGCCTTCGCTTCGGTCTTAAACGGCACCGCCGCTACATCGCACCGTTCGTGCGCTACATCTACAGATGTCTGACCTGTAGCCTTCGCTTCGGTCTTAAACGGCACCGCCGCTACATCGCACCGTTCGTGCGCTACATCTATGGATTGACCACTCTGCTGCAATGCCACCAATTCACAATTAAGCCTTTCTATCTCTTCATCTAATTCCTGCATCCTTTTTATATGTTCTTCATGCCTGCGCTCAGCTTCCAATTCCTCCTGGCGCCATCTTTCCTTTCTTTGCGCCCTTTGTACTTCCTCCTCCTGGTCCAATAAGTACATATTCCCGAAGTGCTCGATTTCCTCATTGTCACTATTGCTTTCGAGAATCACTTCGCGGAGTTTAGAAGCAGGCATATCATCATTAAAATCTAGCTCCAGATCCCAACACAGGTTCAGCAGGTTCTCTCTCGTCAATCTCGTAAGATCCATGGCGACTACTTTGCTTTGGCTCAGCTGTGACAAAACACAA
The DNA here is from genome assembly GCF_043290135.1 of Rhipicephalus microplus. Lineage (NCBI taxonomy): Eukaryota > Metazoa > Arthropoda > Arachnida > Ixodida > Ixodidae > Rhipicephalus > Rhipicephalus microplus. The sequence goes on from NC_134700.1 coordinate 130,941,574, forward strand.
ACCCACCAGCGCTTCAATTCTGGGTCTAGAGAAATTGAAGCCTGGCAAATCTCACAGCGGAGACCACAAGCTTAAGCACCCAAGTAGCACTACGTGGCCAACATCCCTCTCTACTTTTTCTTGTTAATTTTTCACTCCTGCTTTTTACAACATCCTAAAATTTAACCCGCAACGTACCCTTAGAAATTTTGAAACATTACCCCTTGTTCCTATTGAATCATCTAAGCTTTCCTGCTTTAGCGTACTTGCTCAGATAATCATCCAGTGCTGCCTTGTGCTGAGATAACAACCACAGTGGCCAGGCAGTTGTTGGTTATATCTATCTTTTAACGAATTTAGGCTAAAAGACTCGATATATCTCAAGCACAAAGCCAGGCACTCACCCCATTACGTGCGGTGGTGGTACGCCGCTTCGATCCCGCCGAGTTCCAGGGCTTTCGGCTGGCCTCCGGTACATGTCGCTCTCCGTCGCAGACTCGTATCCCACCGCTGCCAACCAGTTGTTGCGACCGGGGTTTCCAGACACCGGAGGTCCGGGATGAAGTTGTCGAGGCAGGAGGAAGAGAGACTTGAAGAGGGTTTATTTACAATATGTACATTGCGAACTCCCTACACGGTGAGCTCTCAAACGTGGCAGGCCTCTACATGTCTCCTAACATAGCGCTACATGGTGCTTGGTTCTACATGGTTCTGCTCGGTTCTGCTCTCGAAAAAAAAAGCACACACGAATGAGCCGTGGGGGCTCATTATAAAGGGTCTGTCCTCCCCAGATCCCTAGATCGGGGACCGCGTACAGAGGGCACCGTCCAACCACGGATCACACATTACCCGCGAGGGTGACGAGCACGCACGGTCCACGTGAACGTTCAAAATTGAAGCGTGGTCACTGCACGGCCATGTGGCACGAACGTCGCTCCTCCTCGTCAAGGGGTGTCGCTGGGCGAGGGGTCTGAAGTTGATGACTGCATCCATCGAAAGGGCCGCCGTAAACAAGCTTCAAATGGTCGCCGAACGACTCGTTCAATTAGCGGGACGATTTCCGGCCGCCGCCGCCGCCGTCATATTCCAAAGAAGAAGCGGCACTTGTGGTCTCCCGAACTGCTCACGGTGTCGTGGCGGCAAGACGCCGCACCCTCCGGCCAGGGGGGAACAATACATGGCGGACACAGGCCGCCAACCCGTTTGGCGACTAAAAAGGAACATCAAAAGGAACGCCGATCCATTGTCAGACCTGGCGCCGGTCCTAACAGTAGGCAGCCGGTCGTTCGGTTACTTGTTTGAAGATTAAAGGAGCGCCGCTCCCTCTTCCGCTCTGGCGCCGGTCACAACAGTACGCGATGCTGAAGGAACTATCCTCCGAAACTAAAAAAACCCTCCTCTGTCTTTATAATCGCATATGGTTTTCAGGTGTGATCCCCTCCTCCTGGAAGGAGGCTGTTATAATTCCAATTTTGAAGCAGGGAAAAGATCCCTCTACTGTATCAAGTTACAGACCTATAGCATTAACAAGCTGCCTCTGCAAGCTATTTGAAAAAATGATTAATTTCCGCTTACTCCACTACTTAGAAACAAACAAATTGCTCGACCCATACCAATGTGGGTTTCGAGAGGGTAGATCCACCACCGACCATCTGGTGCGTATCGAGGCACAGATCCGAGACGCTTTCGCCCACAAACAATACTTCCTCTCTGTGTTTCTCGATATCGAGAAGGCCTACGACACAACATGGCGTTTCGGCATATTAAGAGACTTGTCTCACCTGGGTGTGCGCGGTAGAATGCTTTCCATAATCGAGAGTTACTTGTCCAATCGGAAATTCCGTGTCCGTGTGGGCAGTATTCTCTCCCAAACATTTGTGCAAGAAACGGGAGTACCACAAGGTGGTGTACTTAGTTGTACACTTTTTATTATCAAAATGAATTCCTTGCACTTGTCCATCCCCCGCAATATGTTTTATTGTACATATGTCGACGACGTCCAGCTTGGCTTTAGATCTTGCAACCTGGTAATGTGTGAGCGACAGGTTCAGTTAGGTTTAAACAAGGTCTCCAAATGGGCAGAGGAAAACGGATTCCGACTGAACCCACTAAAGAGCACGTGTGTCTTGTTCTCCCGAAAGAGAGGCATGCACTCAGAACCTGACATTGAATTGAACGGTCAACGTCTGTCTGTCAATGTGGAGCATAAATTCTTAGGATTAATCTTGGACAACAAGTTGTCCTTTGTACCGCACATCAAGTATCTAAAAACAAAATGTTTAAAAGCCATGAATGTTTTAAAAGTGTTGTCACATACTACGTGGGGTAGTGACAGGCAATGTCTCATGAATCTGTATCGAAGCCTCATTCGCACCCGCTTAGATTATGGGGCCATTGTTTATCAGTCTGCAACACAAAGTGCTTTGAAGATGCTGGACCCCGTGCACCATTTGGGCATCCGCCTTTTTACGGGTGCTTTTCGCACCAGCCCCGTAGAAAGCCTTTATGTTGAGTCGAATGAGTGGTCGCTTCACCTGCAGAGGACTTACATGTCCTTTGTTTATTTCCTTAAGGTGAAAACAGATAAGAAGCACCCCTCATACTCCACTATTATTGATTTGTCGAGCTCCATTCTGTTTCAAAACAGGCCTTCGATGAGGCAGCCCTTCTCAGTTCGCCTGAAAAGTCTAGCTGAGGAAACTGGAGTCTCACTTGAACATAGTTTAATGGCTCCTGTAGCATATCTGCCACCGTGGCAGTGGCAGACTATAGACTGTGATGTGTCCTTTCTTGAAGTTACTAAACATGCGCCTATTGCCCATATCCGAACATACTTCCTGGAACTTCAACACAAACACACACGTCCTGAGTTCTTTACAGATGCCTCCAAGTCTAACTGCTTTGTGTCCTACGCTGCTGTCGGCCCATCCTTTTCGGATGCTTGCCCTCTACATCCAGGCACAAGTATCTTCACAGCGGAAGCCTACGCGATACTTGTGGCGGCTAAACACATCAAGCAATTACAAATACAAAAAGCAGTAATTTATACAGACTCCCTCAGTGTAGTAACGGCTCTGCACACTCTTAAAAAACACAAAAACCCAGTCTTTGTCTCACTTTACTCCATTTTATGCACACTATACACACTCAAACAACATGTTGTGGTGATCTGGGTGCCAGGGCACCGTGAGATTCAAGGCAACGTGAGGGCGGATCAGCTCGCTGCATCCGTCCACAAAAGCACTGCCCCTACACCCATATCAATCCCGGCCGTTGATCTTAAGCCGTCTCTCAAACGAAACCTCAGAGTATACTGGCAGAGCAAGTGGGATACACACACACAAAACAAACTACACGTTATTAAGCCACACCTTGGTCATTGGCTGCCTGTATCGAAATCGCGTCATACAGAGGTAATACTAACGAGACTCAGGATAGGACACACATACGCTACACACACACACCTTTTGTCCGGTGGCGATCCACCATTGTGTGACAGATGTGGTGAAGTATTGACAGTCCTTCACATTTTAATTGAGTGCAAACAATTGGACACTGTAAGAAAACAACACTTTCCATTACCCTACCGACAACATATACCTTTGCACCCTGCAATGTTCGTCGGTAGGGAACCGCTTTTTAGTCACAAATCATTGTTAGCGTTTTTTAAAGAAATTCATAGTTTTCACATCATCTACCCGGGCATCCCGTAGCATGACCTCTCCAGAGAAGTTTTTGCTGCGGTGGTTACACAAGAAAGCACTTGCCTCACGGCCCTTGGACGCAAGGGTATGAACAAGTGAGGCACTTGTGCTAATGCCATACATATCCACCATCGTCTTTTATTATCACCAACTTTTGTCATCTCTTCACACCGCACACACCTTTCACGACATGGTCATGATTTTATTACTTGTATGTTTTTACCCGCCTTACCGCGAGGAATTTTATGGCCCTTATACAGCCGCTTATCACAATCATTGTCCATGTTTTTAGTAAGATGAACTGGCGCTCTTTGGCCGTGAAATGGCCCTTGCGCCATAAAACATCAAACATCATCATCAAAAGAAAACATTACATTTAAAGAAGCAAGAAAAAGAGTCTCGCCATTTTACGGCCCCACATATGCTGATGCGGCGCGGCAGGGGGCAGTGTCGCACCAGCCCTCGCCACTCCTTCGGCCTGCCCAGAGCGAGCCATTGGCTGTGGCGCCTGCCCCCAAGGTGGCAGTAGTTGAGTCTACTCCGCCTACTATTGAACAGAGACCAGAGACTCCAGGGTCCTCGGGTCTCAAGGCCTCCCCTCGCCAGGCGAGGCCCAAGCTTTGAAAAACCAGCTCACATGAGCAGGCATCGAGTGCTTCCGAGGAGGCAATGGATACGGCGGCACCCCTGGTGCCAAAAGAGCGGCGCGGCTCTCTGGAGCGCGCCAAAAGAACTAAAAAGCTGATAACAGGGCCTGATAATAGCCCTGTTACTTGAGCTCGACCATTCAGCTTAAACAAGTCACTCCCTTAAAGTACACACAGCACTACTTTACTTCCAATATGGAAACACAAATTATACATTGGAACGTCAGAAGACTGCTTAAAAACCTCGACGACGTTCGAGAGCTTTTATACAAACACTCACCTTCAAGTGCTGTGTGTACAGGAAACACACCTAAAATCCTCCAATACAAATTTTTTACGTGCTTACGTCATATACCGAAAGGACCGAGATGATGCTGTGGCGTAATCCGGTGGCGTAGCCATTATCATTAACCAAAAAGTAGCGTGTACACATTTACCACTCCATACATCCCTTGAGGCGGTGGCTGTTCGAGTGGTACTTTTAAACGAACTCGTCATTATCTGCTCATTGTACGTACCTCCCCACCACCGTCTTGAAAGAGGTGAATTCCAGCCTTTAATAGACGAATTGCCTGAACCTTATTTGCTTCTTGGGGACCTAAATGCCTATAGTGGACTGTGGGGCGATTCTCGTTGTGATGCACGAGGTCGTCTCATTGAACAATTTCTCTTCTCTTCGGGTGCCTGTTTGTTGAATAGGAAAGAGCAAACATACTATAACGTTGCCAACAAAACTTACTCGTCTATAGACCTCAGCATCGTATCACCTTCACTCCTACCCCTACTGATATGGAAAATCTTACGTAATCTATATGGAAGTGACCATTTTCCTGTAGTGTTCAGTTCACAAACAACATATGAATGTCCTCTACATGTTCCCAAATGGCTGATAAACAAAGCAGACTGGGAACAGTTCCATAACACTACACGTTTAAGTTGGACAGACATATGTAGGTTAAACATAGATGAAGCTGTGCAGTACTTCACAGCTTTTCTGACGCAGAGGCCAAGTGCATACCGCAAACATCTGGAATGCCCGGCAAACGACACGTCCCATGAGAACACAAAGTGTCGTAATGCGCGAAAGGAACAGAACAGGGCATGGAGGTTGCTTCGGAACTCACTAACAGCCTAAAATCTTGACACCTTCAAGAAAATAAAGTCGCAAGGCAGGAGAACGCGTCGGCAGGCCAAAAGAGAATGCTGGCAGAAGTTTTTGTCAGGGATCAATTCATACACACAGGAGGCTAAAGTCTGGAACATGGTCGGTAGGATAGCAGGAAAACAAGTACACACACTTCCACTCGTAAACACTCAGGGTGATACCTTGGAAGATCAGGCAAACTTCCTCGGTACACACAACGGGTATCCAGCTCGTCCCACTATACTGACACTTTCCAAAAATACTGAACAAAAATAGAAAAGCAGAAACTCGAACACAAATCCACTAGATACGAGGCATTTAACCAAGCTTTCAGTCTAGCTGAGCTCCGAACATCTCTAAACTGCTGCAGTACTTCTGCCCCAGGTTCTGACCGTGTGGTGTATGAAAATGTTAAAGAACCTACCAGCCGAAACACGAAAAACCTTACTTTGTTTGTTCAATGCTATCTGGTTTTCTGGCACTATCCCTAGCTCCTGGAAAGAGGCTATTATTATTCCCATTTTGAAAGGGGGCAAGGACCCTTCTTTAGCTTCGAGTTATAGGCCTATTGCACTTACAAGCTGCTTGTGCAAAGTCTTCAAAAAAATGATAAACTGCCGACTTGTACATATCCTTGAAACAAACAATTTGCTCGACCCATTTCAGTGCGGGTTTAGAGACAGTAGATCTACCACAGACCGCCTTGTTCGTATCGAGGCACAGATCAGAGACGCCTTCGTCCATAAACAATAGTTTCTTTCGGTGTTCCTTGATATTGAAAAGGCTTATGATACAACATGGCGTTTTTGAATTCTAAGAGACCTGTCCCACCTTGGTGTCCGCGGAAAAATGTTTCTCATAATCGAAAGTTACCTGTCAAACCGGACATTCCGTGTCCGTGTGGGCAGTGTTCTCTCCCAAACATTTGTCCAGGAAACAGGCGTGCCATAAGGTGGTGTACTTAGTTGTACACTTTTTATTATCAAAATGAATTCCTTGCACCTGTCCATCCCCCGCAATATGTTCTATTGTACATATGTCGACGACGTTCAGCTTGGCTTCAAGTCATGCAACTTGGCAATGTGTGAGTGGCAGGTTCAGCTGGGTTTAAACAAGGTCTCCAAATGGGCAGATGAAAACGGATTTCGACTCAACCCACAAAAAAGCGCGTGTGTCTTGTTCTCTCGAAAGAGAGGCATGCACTCGAAACCTGGCATTCGACTGAACGGGCAACAACTGTCTGTCAAAGCCGAGCATAAATTCTTAGGCTTAATCTTGGACAACAAGTTGACCTTCGTACCGCACATCAAGTATTTAAAAACAAAATGTTTAAAAGCCATGAATGTTATAAATGTGTTGTCACGTACTACTTGGGGTAGTGATAGGCAATGCCTCATGAATCTGTATGGAAGCCTCATTCGCACCCGCTTAGATTATGGGGCCGTTGTTTATCAGTCTGCAACTCAAAGTGCTTTGAAGATGCTGGACCCCTTGACCATTTGGGCATCCGCCTTTCTACGGGTGCTTTTCGCACCAGCCCTGTAGAAAGCCTTTACGTTGAGTCAAATGAATGGTCGCTTCATCTACGGAGAACTTACATGTCCTTTGTATATTTTCTTAAGGTGAAAGCAGACAAGAAGCACCCCTAATACTCTACTATTAATGATCTGTCGAGCTCCATTCTGTTTCAAAAGAGGCCTTCGATGAGGCAGCCCTTCTCAGTTCGCCTGAAGGGTCTAGCTGAAGAAACTGGAGTGTCACTTGAACACAGTTTAATGGCTCCTGTAGCATACCCGCCACCGGGGCAGTGGCAGACTATAGACTGCGATGTGTCTTTCCTAGAAGTTACAAAACATGCACCTATTGCCCATATCCGGACATACTTTCTGGAACTTCAACACAAATACACTTGTCCTGAGTTCTTTACAGATGCCTCTAAGTCTAACTCCTCTGTGTCCTACGCTGCTGTCGGCCCATTCTTTTCGGATGCTGGCCCTCTACATCCAGGCTCAAGTATCTTCACAGCGGAAGCTTACGCGATACTTGTGGCAGCTAAACGCATCAAACAATTACGGATACAAAAAGCAGTAATTTATACAGACTCCCTCAATGTGGTAACGACTCTGCACAGTCTTAAAAAACAAAAAAACACTGTTCTTGTCTCTCTTTACTCCATTTTGTGCACACTCTACACACTCAAACAACATGTTGTAGTGTGCTGGGTGCCAGGGCACCGTGAGATCCAAGGCAACGTGAGTGCGAATCAGCTCGCTGCATCCGTTCACAAAAGCACTGCCCCTACACCCTTAATAATCCCGGTCCTTGATCTTAAGCCGTCTTTCAAACGAAACCTCAGGGGCTATTGGCAGAGAAATTGGGATACACACACACAAGTAAAACTACACATTATTAAGCCACGCCTTGGTCATTGGTTGCCAGTATCAAAATCGCGTAATACAGAGGTAATACTAACGAGACTCAGGATAGGACACACATACACGACACACACATATCTTTTGTCCGGTGGCGATCCACCATTGTGTGACAGATGTGGTGAAGCATTAACAGTCCTTCACATGTTAATCCAGACGGATGTTAATCCAGTGCAAACACTTAGAAACTCTAAGAAAATAACATTTTCCATTAACCTACCGACAAAATATACCTTACACCCTGCAATGTTCGTCGGTAGGGAACTGCTTTTTAGTCATAAATCATTGTTAGCGTTTTTAAAAGAACTTCATAAGTTTCATATCATTTACCCGGGCATTCCGTAGCACGACCTCTCCAGAGAGGTTTTTGCTGCGGTGGCTACACAAGAAAGCACTTGCCTCACGGCCCTAGGACGCAAAGGTATGAACGAGTGAGGTACTTGTGCTAATGCCATACATGTCCACCATCGTATTTCATTATCACCAACTTTTGTCACCTATTCACACCACACACACCTTTCACGGCATGGTCATGATTTTATTACTTGTATGTTTTTACCCGCCTTACCGCGAGGGATTTTATGGCTTTTATACAGCACAGCCGCTTATCACAATCATTGTCCATATTTGTAGTAAGATGAACTGGCGCTCTTTGGCCGTGAAATGGCCCTTGCGCCACAAAACATCAAACATCATCATCATCACCAAACTCTCATAGACAATGGGATCTAGCAAGGCCGCTTTGCCGTGGCCTCCGAGATGGCGGGCGGCGTAGTTAAGAGGCCGGATAGCCGGGCCTTGCAATAGCCCCGGTGATATGTGCCCATGCATGCAACGCGTAACTCGAACAGCTCGAATTTCGCGAACTCCGTGCATAATTAGCTGGTCGTCAGAGCGCGAGACTACAATTGAGGACTATGATCGGTATTTGACAAGTGAATGGTATGCATTAACCTACACGTATACGATGTACAGCTATGGCTTATGTGGGTAATAAATGCATTAACTTAACCTATTAAGGCCAATGAAAAACCTAGGCATCGGAATTTATTGATGTTGGGCACAACTAATGGCAAGGTTCCTTTTGGCGTTGCTATGGTTGCTAGAAGGGGAAGTGTGACGGACGGGAGCTGAGGAGCGCACAAAATAGCGATGAAAAACGCAGGGCGTTCTAGGTGGCGCTGCCTCTCTCCGAGGTGCCGTCGCTCCGTGGGTTCGCCCCGTCGCTAAACTCACATCTCACCTGCCTATGGGCAGCTGTCAGTTCTTTTGCATATTTACAAGGGGGGGGGGGGGGGGGGAGTACGCTTTTTAATGCCGCACCGCTTCCCCATTATGTGCACATGTACGTGCCGCCCGCCAACAGACGAACTTGTCTGCGGATTTATTTCCTTTCCATTTTGCAACGCATGGCTCATGGAAGTCACAGTTCATAGGGGAACGAAAGAATGAGAAGCGCACAATATTCAAGGGATCCTCGCGGCTGCTTTTGGAAAAGCAGATCTGGCACATTTCGCTTAGTTATTTTAAGGGCATTTGCGCGAATGCATCATACAAGGCAGCAGTAATGGAAGTCCAGCTATTTTGCCCTCGGTTTTTTTTTTTTCAGTTTTATTATTTGCGCATGCATGCAGGCATACCCCCTTTAATTCAAAATTTATCGTCAGTTGTTTGCAACTGCGTGTCTTGGCATAAACACACAACTATTTTGAGGCACATAAGACAGTACACGACATATATTTACAATTTTATTTTCTGTGCAATCACTTAAGTTTACTGGGACCTTCTCAGTTTTAGATGTTTTTGCTGATTTCTTTGAGCTCTCTTGTCTCTGTTTAAGGACTTCGTGAAGAAGTGAAGCCGCGTAAGCACAAAAAACTGGACAACTTTTGCCGTCTGTTCCTTGCTGTGCACCTCACAGCCAACTCGCTGCAGTTTGAAGCCTGCCAAGAACTGCATGAAATCATGCACACTGAAAGCGTGCAGCTGTTCAGTAGAAAAAAAAAGTGAAGGCCTCCTCTAGCGTGCTTACCAAGTTAGCCAAGTCATCACACGGATACAGCAGCCCTCCTCTATCAGAGTGGCGAACAAGCTGACTAGCTTGTTTCCCTTTGCTCTCTCGTTTGTCTGCGGCAAGGGATGAAATGCATTCTTGGCAGCAGCTTTTCTTGTTAAATTTCCTAGCAACACAGCCAGCAATATAAAAAATAAGGCGGCTATCGCACTTCTCGACTACATAGCCACTGTGGTCAGTACTCAGTGACTGGAGCACAGAGCTAGCTCCATCAATGTCTCCAACTTCCAGCATGTCTTCAACAATGTCTAGAATGCCAAAAATGGCACTGCTGGTGGTTGGTGATGGCGCATCAAGGCGAGAATTCACAAGTTTTGCAGGAGAGTTTCCGTGTTTAGGTGGTCTAGCGAGGTTGTAGAAACCCAAACAGTTCACGATGACAAGAAATTGGCCAGGACTTGGGTGGTCATTCGTGCCACAATACTGCCTGACTATGCCAATTGTGTTTTCTAACTTGTCTTGGCTAAGCCTTGACGTTAGCAGGTACTTAAACCCAAGACTCTCCGTAACGTACTTCAGAAGGGAAAGCGGGCTGCGTAGAGTCACGCGCAATCCTTCGGCAGTGCTTTTACTGATGAAGCCACCACCGGCTTTCTCTGCAGCTTCTTCCCAATCATCTAAGTATGTCAGAAATGCCTCAAGCTCCACAACCCTCTCTGACAATGGCCTAAGCCCATCTCATGGGCATCGTGAAGTCATCACAGATATAAGTCGGCTCATCCGCTTTACAAATTCTACTGTGGGCATCACTTTAGGACGACAAGGCTGGTCCAGGTCGGCTGTGTACAAAAACAGGCCTTTTAAAACTTCATCACTAAAAAGCGTGAAAGCTAAGTTCTCTTTCATTTTGTCAAAAGAATTAGGCTGAATGTGTGGTTCTGTGATATGTGGCATAGCTTTCAAGGTTACAGAACCTCTGTCTTTGTCCCATGCTGCCTCAATGTGTTGAACACATGCACGTCCATCAGGAGTGTTGAACCCAGTCGTCACGAATGAATTTCTTATGCACTTGACCAGGTGGGGGAAATCTGAGATGAAGTGAAGCTTTCTGGAGGGGTCCATGGAATGTGCAACGTCGGAAGTGATTTTGGTTGAGGATGCTGAAAAAAAGCAAAGAATCACTTGGTATCTCATTGTGGAGCTGAAAATTCTAACGCAATAAATGACAAAATAGTGCTAAACAAGTGAGTAGCACTATTCTAGGAGGCACTTGCTTTTACTTAGCAAAGCACAGAAACGGCACGCTCAAGGCAGATGTCCCTAAGAAGGATCAAGCATACACTATATTATTTTGTTTCACCCTACGCAAAGCAAGCAGGCTGGCATAGCTGAATAAAAAGTATATTCTCATACCACCAATTCCAAATGACTTCCACATGCTCCGATTCCACGTTGCACCGTCGCAGGATAGAAAATCGACGAAAAACCCGGCCTGCTCAGTCAAGAGGATTGCTTCGAGAAGAAGCTTTGAAAGCATTTCTGCTTTGATGTTTCCTTTCGATGAAAACACACCCAGTATCTGTGTCCAGTCACCTGAACAAAGGTCAACCACAGAGACAATTTTTGAAACAATGACACCATTGCTTGCCATATCAAGGTTACCAAGCAAGTTGAAAACTTCGTGCAGTTGCATGGAGGCTTCCTCTTAGATTCAGTGCCCGTAGTCTAAAAGCATGCACTTGCCTGCCCAATTGTTTGAGTTGCCCTGCATTATTTGTGTGTGGCCTGGTGCTATGAATCATGCCCTTAGTTATGTATAGAAGGACTACTTATGTGCATATTAATGTATGATAACGGTACCTTTATTACCCCTTAGTTATGTATAGAAGGACTACTTATGTGCATATTAATGTATGATAACGGTACCTTTATTATAGTTAGCACTCCAATTTACTCGAACAAACTTGACATTTTCATGGAGCTTGAAATAACAATGTTCAATTTTACTCTTACCTTGAAACGGTTGAAACATCATTACCATCCCATGATCTGCTGGGGTTGTTCGGTCTTCATCGCGGGTGAATTTTCCCAAGTCAACGAAGCCTTCAACTGCTCCTAAAATTAAATCAAAACCGAAAGGGTCACTATCGCAACAAAGACAAGCATCATCATACATCAAGAAAGCTGCCATAACTTTCCTAAAATACAAGAAATAAAGAGGCTTTGAAGAAATAAAATCATATTAATTCAACAAGACTTGCAAAGTGGTAACTCACCCTCTGCATTGACGCTGAAATGCTCAGACAACTTCAATTCATCGAAGATTTATTTCATTTTTATTTATTTACAAGTACTGCTGTCCCATGCCTGGGACATTGCAGGAGCGGGTACAGAAAAATCAACGAAAGCACAGAAACAAACAATAGTGCGCACAAATTTATGTGACTAACACATAAAATTTTTCTCGAACTCTACAGTGTTCAGTCTACGCAATGCACCATCAAGCTTGTTCCAAATTTCCACCACACGCAGAAAAAAAGAGAATTTGAAACAATCCAAACGAGACCTGTAGGGTACAAGGTTTAAAGCGCTGGCATATCAGCGAAAGATAAGAGCGCGTGAACACGGGGGTCATTTTGTGTACAATCTTGTGCAACAAGATAATACTATCACGTGTACGGCGGTGTTCCAGTGAATGAAGTGACAACAAATGAGCATGTGAAGACGGGGAGAAGTCCCGATCATAACGGTTAAAAACGAACCGTATAGCCTTATTCTGCACAGATTTTAACCTGTTATCTTGCTCAAGATGAGGCGACCAAACCACAGAGGCGTACTCGAGCATCGGTCTCACTAGTGTCTTGTAGGCAGTTAACTTACAATCTTTTGTCGAGTTTTTAATCTTCGCTTTAAGTAACCAAGTTTCCTTAGAGCTTGACAAGTTATCTGATCAACATGTTTGCCCCATTTAAGGTCATGTGTAAAGGTGATGCCTAGGTATTTGAATTCACTCACATGTGCTAGGGTGGACCCATTGTAGTTATAACTGAAACTGAGAGGCTGTTTTTCATTTGAGAAAGTCATAGCTACAGTTTTCTTGTAATTTATGGGCATTTGCCACGTTGAGCTCCAATCACAGAATAACGAGAATACGTTGTTGAGGACTGACTGGTCTTGAAAGGTAGTAATGCAGTTATACAGTACACAATCATCGGCATACAGACGTATGTTTACAGGGGTTCCAGAGATGACATTAACAACATCATTATAAATATAATAAACAAGAGAGGCCCTAGCACAGAGCCTTGCGGCACACCGGATGTGATTTCAACAGGGGATGACTGCACCTGGTTGAAAGTAATGAACTGAGATCGAGAACGCAAGTAATCCGCAATCTAACCGAGTAATTTAGAATCTTTAAGAAAGGAACTAAGTTTTAGAAGAAGTTTTTTATGGCATACATTGTCGAAAGCTTTTGAGTAGTCTATGAAAATTGCGTCTGTCTGACCCCTTTTGTTAAGTGATGTGGCAATGTCATGGGTGAATTCTAGGAGCTGCGTTGTTGTAGAAAATTCAGCTCGGAAGCCATGCTGACACCGGGACAGAAGGTTGTTTGCGTCCAAATACTCAACAATATGTTTATGAATGATATGTTCCAGTAGTTTACAGGTTGTTGAAATTAGGGAAATTGGCCTATAATTTGGAATGAGCTGCTTATTGCCAGATTTAAATAACGGGACAACATTAGCTGTCTTCCAAAGTATGGGAACAGTGGCCGACGCAAACGATTTATTAAAAATGACATTCAAGTAACGAGCGCACCATTCGGAGTACCGCCTCAAGAACGTATTAGGAATGTCATCAGGACCGGAACTTTTAGTCACATCTAATTTTAGTATCAAATTGTGAACACCTGAACAAGAGATTGTGATGTCTGAAATTCTAGACTGAACAAAGTTGCAAGCATAATCTGGGATAGTGCCATCATCACGAGAGAAAACGGACTTGAAATAGTTGTTGAAGCTTTCTGCAATAGTGTGAGAATCGGAGCATGATTGGTCATTTATAAGGAAGCAAGACTGAACAGATGACTTCGGGGACTTCCAGAATTTGGTCGGGTTTTCTATCATAAACCCGAAGATGATTCCGCCATGTCGACTGACATTGTCTATTTCCTCAGTTTTCACAGTCAGCGCCTTGAAAACGTTGTCATTGAAGCCAAAGCCACTCTTAAACCTTCAGATATAGCGCTGTAAGCAAGTGCGGCTTGGCAGAATGAGAATTCTTTGCTTGCGGAGATGCTCATATAGTTTCGAGCTTTTCATTTGCAGGAGCACGCATTCAAGGATCCACTCCTTGTCATACAACATTCCCGATGTTGACTTCCTCTTTGAGGCCTCAAGACATGTCTTTACGGTCAGCTGTTGCTTCACAGGCAAGCATTTAATGCGCTCGTTCAGGACCTCGTTGGCAATTGCTTCATTTTCTTGCCGCATTCCTGCAAGTTGCCTCTCTGCATTTAGCAGCTTTTTGCGCGCGGTGCGCAAGCTACGCCGTGTGTTTGCGTGCCTTTTCAGGCGCTTTGAAGCTCCACCGTTTCGTTTCTTTCGTGACAGCTGATTTTGCAGCAATTTCCGGAGGTATTTACTATGAAGGCACGGCCCTTTGGAGTCACATGCGTAGGTGCATTACATGGAATAGTAGCTGCCAGCATATGAAACATAGCACTTTTCGTTGCCTGGCTTCATGCCACATTCTCCACACAGCACAAGCGAATTTGTGCTGTCAAGCACTGTCTGCGCTTCCTCCGGTGACGAAACAGTGCGCTGTGAGTAGAGGTGGCCCCTCAAGTACACACAGCAGCACAACAATTCTGGTTGATTGACAGCTGGCTTGAATTTCACCAACTTGGGCAACAGCATGTGGTCGGCCTGTTCACCCTCAAGCTCGCATAGGCCAAAGTGAACCGCATCTTGTTCAGTAGCAAATGTCAGCTTATTCCAGGATGGACTAGGCAGGAGGAAATTGCCGCAAACATCATCTGCTGTCACGGCGTTCAGTACCTCCGCTTCAGGATGGCCGACAGCTCGCTGCTCCTGTGGCAGCTGTGCGTCGGCTGCGGCGTCTTGTGGCAGTTCGCCTTCCGTGGAACCATCGTGCACCTTTTGCTTTTTTGTAGGACGGCCACGCTGCTCACACAAATTTCTTTCTTTCCTCTTGATAGGCGCTTTCGTAGTGAAGTACTTCGGCGCGTCGGGGAATACTGTCGTGACTGCGTCCGCTCTCAACTGCGGCCGATCCCGCGGCGTTTCAACCACTTCACCGTTGATGATGTGGCGGTATGTCTTCTCGAGAAATCTTTCTTCAAAATGACGCCCGCAAACCACACAGTCGTGCATCAGCTCCTTGTCATCCCATTTGATATTTCGGGCCCATGGCTCCCTTCTTGAGGCGTCCTTCGGAGCTCTAAACACCGACACCTTGTCCACGCACGACCTACACCCTGTTTTGCAGCCGAGTACAAGGCACATACTTGACCTGGACGACGGCATTGCGTGGCTACATCCTCCAGCGACGATCTCGTTCGGCGAACTAGGTGACTGACGAATCAAAACGAAGCAAGCGCACCACAGAACACGGAGATGGCGCACGCAGTGTTCGGGGAGGCGAGCGCCGGTACCTCAGTCCACTGCAGCGCCACTAGCGGTGCAAAAATTTTTTCATCGCATTTGGCGTCCTCCTCTCTCACGGGACGAATACGGCACCCGTCACACTTCCCCTTCTAGCCACCATAGCGTTGCATAAGTTTGTTGCTAGACTTTGGGGTGGTTGTTGCCAGACTGCCGCTACATTTGGCTGAAAAGTATTCTCTTGTAGTTGTGGCTTCTCCGTAAGAGTTTGGTGGTATCCGCGGTGCATTTCTTGGCTGAAAAATTTTTCTCCTGTAGTTGTGGCTTCTCCGTAAGAGTTTGGTGCTATCTGCGGTGCATTTTTTGGCTGAAAATTTTTCTCCTGTGGTTGTGGCTTCTCCGTAAGAGTTTGGTGCTATCCGCGGTGCATTTTTTGGGTGAAAATTTTTCTCCTGTAGTTGTGGCTTCTTCGTAAGAGTTTGGTGCTATCTGCGGTGCATTTCGTGAGTGCATGAGCGACGCTGGCCGTTTAAATTAACGGAATGAACCGAGCCTAGCAGAAGTCGAGCGTGGTGCTGCCGTGCAATTAAGAGGCCGTTTTGATTCCGTTTTAATTAACGGAATGAACCGCGCATTACAGAATTCGTCTTATTTACGGAATGAACCGCGCCTAGCAGAAGTCGAGCGCAGCGCTGCTGCGCAATTAAGAGGCTGTTTTAATTACCGGAATGAACCGCACCTAGCAGAAGTCAAGCGCGGCACTGCTGCACAATTAAAAGGCCGTTTTAATTAACAGAATGAACCATGCATTATAGAATTCGTTTTAATTAACGGAATGAACCGAGCCTAGCAGAAGTCTAGGCGCGTTCTCTTGCTGTGTGCGCAGCTGTGCGATTAAGATATCGCGTCTCAGTATTAGGGATGATGGGGAAAACTGAATAGAGTCGCAGGAGGTGATGCGCTGCCCCCTCCTTCTTACTTTTCTTTTTTTTCTCTCTCAGCTGATCGTGTCGCGTCGACCGCGCGCTACGACGGGGGACGCTACGCTTCCCCGAGCTGTGTCAGCACAAGACATATCGTTCCGACTCGTGTATACATGTGATGAATAAGCGTTCTAAGGCTGGTTAATCGGGGTGTGTCGGATATGCTACAGCTATGTGCGCCTGGAAGGCTGCTTTATCGAAGCAGATGCAGCGAATGAAGCGCCACTTGCGCGTACCTGTAAATGGGACCCTGCCGACGAGCCACCGTCACTTACAGGGCCCCACCCACAATAAGCACAAACTACCAAAATTTCAAATAATGATTGTGTATTGTTTCTCAGCTCAAGAGCTTAGTATACAACAATAAGAATAAAATGACATAATAAACATAATAATGACAATAATAATACAACATAATGACAACATAAACATAAGAATAAAATGACAATATGTCACTACGTGCTAATCACAATTAAACTGGATACCGGCGAGCAATTACCTCCATTAACCCCTTAAGGGCTCATTAAACAAATATATTATGCACCAATATGGCCAAATTTTTTAATGATGTGATATGCTTCAGAAACGTGTTCAAAACACAAAAATATTTGCTCCCGCAGGGGCGCCTGCGCAAGTAGGCGTTTGGTGTGTAGCGACACCACGGACCCGAGCTAACGGGGGAGTTTCTACTCCCTCCCACGCCTAGCCGTGCGTGGCTTTGCCGTGTCCGGGGAAAAGGGGATCCTGGGGGTTGAGCCGACGCTGGGTGATTGGACCGTTAAGGCCCCCCGGCAGAGGCAACACACCCCTTTGGCCCCGGCTTCACGTAGACGGCACCCCTGGGCTGACCCACCCAGGGGAAATCGGCAGTCGCCTTTTCCTATCTCTCTCTTCCTATATCTTAGTCTTTTCTCGTCTTTAAATCTGTCCTGTCTTCTTCTCTCTTCCATTTACTTCCGATTTTTCATGGCGGCAAGGGTTAACCCTGTGTGGCTATCCTGCCTAGGATAAACCATATTCGGTTATAGCAACGGCGTACTGCTGGCGAAGGGCAGGCTTGTTCACATGTTCTGCCGCGTCCCCTTGTTGGGCTCCGTGGTGGGTGGTAGGCGCCGATGCCGAAGAAGCCAATTTTTCATGGGACCTCAAAACCCCCCTGTAACTGATCGTGCTCCGAAAAGAGTACGCACCGATGCATCATCTTTGTTTTTCCCTCAAAACATTGAAACATTTCCAAAATACCATGTCCTTCACTGCGAGCAATCATCAACCAAAGCCAGAGCAATATCACCTTTTCTAGTGGCCAAGTGCCTTAAAGACACCATTGGAACCGGCTATAAGGCCTCAAAGATGGCAAGTGGGGACATTCTCCTCGAACTAAAAGACAAGGAACAGTACGACAAACTCTCACACCTCGTAGCCTTTGGCAATATCCCTGTATCAGTTACTGCACATCGTACCATGAACACAGTGAAGGGCGTAGTATCCGATGAAGACCTTAAGACACTAAGTGAAGAGGAACTCCTAGACGGATGGAAAGACCAAGGCATATTACATGTGCAGCGCATAAAAATCAGACGCAACAACACTGAAACCGCAACAAAGCACCTAATACTTACATTCAATTCAAGCATCCTACCTAAAACAATCGAGACCGGCTACGTAAAACTTTCTGTGCGACCGTATGTTCCTAACCCGAGACGTTGTTTTAAATGCCAGCGATTTGGACACGGATCTCAGACCTGCCGAGGTCAGCTGACTTGTGGCAAATGCGGCATAACAGGTCACGAAACTGATAAGTGCCAAAACGATGAGGTACACTGTGCAAACTGCAAAGGCAGCCATGCCGCATATTCCAGAGCGTGCCCAGCCTGGAAGAGAGAAAAAGAAATTATCACCATAAAAGTTAACGAAAATATAACGTTCCGTGAAGCACGACAGAGAGTTTCACCTTCATTCGCACTAAGAGCCTCCTTCGCTGAAGTGGTGCAACGAGGGGCGGCACCACAACGGCCCTTGGTGGCTACCTGGACCATGCCTAGCGTGGCCAGGTCAGAGCCACCTGCCCCTCTGGCGGGAACAGCCAGCGCTGCCCTGCCCGCAGCAAACCAGTCCACACCGGTGGCCTCTGCAAGCCCTGGCAGCAGCCAGGGCAACAAGGAGGCTAAGGAGGTCCCAACAACCTCTTGCCCGGTGGGGTCAAAGACTTCGTCGACTGAGGCGAAGTCTACGCTACACACAGATCGCTCTTTGGAGCGGGTGTCCAGTGCCTCGCAGGAGGCAATGGACACCACCACTAGCCAAACAGCCATGCAGGCCTCTGGGTCTGCAGTTTTCGGGCCACCTGCCAAGGCAGAGGGCCCGAAGTCTCTCACAACCGCACGCGGGCACCGCGAGCGGGCGTCCAGCGTCTCTTCCGAGATGATGGACACAACACAAAGTGTATCGGCGCCTCAGACGCCGAAAGATTGGCGTGGCTCTAAGGAGCCTGCCAAAAAAGAAAAACCACGCATTAGGGGACCTGAAAAGGCCTCCTAAGCTAAGGTTGTCTACTTCGACGCACAGCACAAAAACTCACTCAAAATGGCTACACAAATAATGCACTGGAATGCTAGGGGTCTTCTCCACAATCTTGATGACATTACAGAACTTTTACATAAACACAATCCCAAGGTGCTGTGCATCCAAGAGACACATCTGAAGCCATCTCAAACAAACTTTCTTAGACAATATGCCGTGTTCCGCAAGGATCGGGATGAGGCAACTGCTTCATCCGGCGGTGTAGCTATAATAGTACAAAAATCCGTGCCTTGCCGACCTCTTATTCTTCAGACGGCACTCGAAGCAGTGTCAGTCCGCGTCATTCTATTTGACAAACTAGTCACTGTGTGTTCACTATACATACCACCAAGCTACAAACTTAACCGCACAGATTTTCATCACCTCATTGACCAGCTGCCGGCACCCTACATTGTTGTTGGTGATCTTAATGCTCACAACACTCTGTGGGGGGATGCCCGGTGCGATGCGAGAGGCCGACTGATAGAGCAATTCCTCCTGTGCTCCGGAGCATGCCTCTTCAATAAAAAACAGCCTACCTATTACAACATTCATCACAACTCATACTCATCGATAGACTTGGCGCTTGGTTCTCCCTCTCTCTTTACCGAGTTAGAATGGAACGTGGTCATGAATTCGTACGGCAGTGACCACTTTCCTGCTATGTTAAACTTGACATTATCGCATGAGGTTCCTCCTCATATTCCCAAATGGAAAATAGCATCCGCTGACTGGGAGAAATTTCAAGAATTGACACTTTTACCTCGTGACTTTATCACAAATTGTGACATTGATTGCGCAGTAGCATTCTTCAGTGCGTTTATTCTGGATGCTGCTGAAAAGTGTATCCCGCAAACAAATGGGCACTCGTGTAAACGACGTGTTCCCTGGTGGAACGATGACTGTAGAGAAGCGCGTAGGAAACAAAATAAAGCCTGGGGCATCCTGCGCCGATATCCAAACGCAGAAAACCTCGTCGAATTTAAAAAAGTGAAATCACTGGGTAGGCGAACACGACGTCAGGCAAGAAGGGAGAGTTGGGTCAAGTTTCTCTCCGGCATTAACTCCTACACCAATGAAAAGAAAGTCTGGAGCAGCCTCAGAAGTCTTAAGGGGCAGCAAGCATATCCTCTGCCTTTAGTGAGTCAAGGGAACACACTGGAGGACCAGGCCAACAGCCTTGGCAAGCACTTTGAGCGCATTTCCAGTTCTGCGCACTACTCAAAATCTTTCTTAAAACATAAAGAAATGACAGAACGGAAAACATTAGAGTTGAAGTCCAAAACAAACGAACAGTATAATACTCCATTTAAAATTGCCGAACTTAGGACGGCCCTCAATGCGTGCCACAGCACAGCGCCGGGACCAGACAGAATTATGTATGACATGCTCAAACACCTTCATGATGACACCGAAATCAGTTTACTTGCTCTGTATAACACTATCTGGGCTGCTGGGTACCTGCCGTCTACGTGGAGGGAGGCCATTGTTGTTCCTATTCTAAAGGAAGGCAAGGACCCCTCTTCAGTTACAAGTTACCGTCCAATAGCCCTTACGAGCTGCCTGTGCAAGGTGTTCGAGAAAATGATAAACAAAAGACTTATGCATTTTCTAGAAACCAACAAACTTCTTGACCCCTTTCAATGTGGTTTTAGAGAGGACCGATCTACTACAGACCATCTCATACGCATTGAAGCATACATCCGCGATGCGTTCATCCACAAACAGTACTGTCTCTGTGTGTTTCTTGACATGGAAAAAGCATATGACACCACATGGCGCTACGGCATCCTTAGAGATCTGTCAGACATTGGTATTCATGGCAATATGTTGAATATCATAAAGAGCTACTTATCCGAGCGAACATTCCGTGTTCGTATTGGGAATGTCTTGTCCAGGCCGTTTATTCAAGAAACGGGAGTACCCCAGGGTGGTGTCCTGAGTTGCACCCTCTTTATTATAAAAATGAATTCATTACGACTCTGCATTCCACATAACACATTCTATTCAATGTATGTGGATGATATCCAGGTAGGCTTTAGGTCATGTAATCTTGCAGTGTGTGAGCGGCATGTCCAGCTTTGTCTGAACAAAGTATCCAAGTGGGCTGACCAAAACGGGTTCAGGTTAAGTCCAGAGAAGAGCACCTGTGTGCTCTTTTCTAGAAAGAGAGGCCTCCACCCAAATCCCGAAATTGACTTGCTTGGCCAGCGGTTACCTGTAGAGGCCGAGCATAAATTTCTAGGCCTAATTTTGGATTCTAAACTCACATTTACATCACACATCAAGTATATTAAAAACAAATGTATAAAAACAATGAACATTCTGAAAGTACTCTCACGCACATCATGGGGGAGTGACCGAAATTGTTTGATCAATCTCTACAAAAGCCTCGTTCGAACGCGCCTGGATTATGGGGCAATAATATATCAGTCTGCCACCCCAAGTGCTCTGAAAATGCTTGACCCAGTCCACCATTTGGGCATCCGTCTGTCTACGGGAGCTTTTCGCACTAGTCCCGTGGAGAGTTTGTATGTCGAATCCAATGAGTGGTCATTGCACCTGCAAAGAACATACATGTCTTTTATATACTATTTAAAAACGAACGCAGACAAAGAACACCCTTCACACACGACTATCAATGACTTGTCAAGTTGTACGCTTTTCGAGAACCGTCCTTCGTTTCAACAGCCTTACTCACTTCGTGTGAGGAGCCTCGCTGAACAAACGGGTGTGCCACTTATTGAACACAGTCTGATGGCTCCCGTTCCATGTCTGCCGCCGTGGCAGTGGCAGCCCATAGACTGTGATACATCATTTGTTGAAGTTACGAAGCATGCGCCTATAGCACATATACACACTCACTTTCTCGAATTGCAGCACAAATACAACTGTCCTGAATTCTTTACGGATGCTTCCAAGTCTGATAGTGGCGTGTCCTATGCTGCCGTTGGTCCATCCTTTTCAGATTCTGGCATTCTCCACCCTAATTCAAGCATATTCACAGCGGAGGCCTATGCTATACTTGTGGCCGCTAAACATATAAAGGAACTAAAGCTACAACGTGCGATAATATTCACCGACTCTCTGAGTGTTATAAAAGCTTTGAAGACCCTCAAAAAACATAAAAATCCTGTCTTTTTGATGCTTTACTCTCTTCTGTGCACCATATACTCGCTCAAAAAACAAGTTGTATTGTGCTGGGTGCCAGGGCACCGCGAAATCCGGGGAAATGTGTTAGCGGACCAACTGGCTGCCTCAGCTAAGGACAACGCTAACACTAATGCATCTATGGCTGTCTCTGCGTTAGAACTCAAACAATTCGTAAAACAGAAGCTCAGGGCGCACTGGCAGCTTTCATGGGATAAGCAAACGCGAAATAAATTACATGTTATCAAACCGAGCCTTGGAACTTGGCCGTCAATATCAAGGTCACGCCACACTCAAGTAATACTCACAAGACTACAAATAGGACACACCCATAGCACTCATTCACACCTTTTGTCTGGTGGTGATCCTCCCGTGTGTGACAGATGTGGTGACCCACTCAGCGTTCTTCATATTTTAATTGAATGCAAGGAATTGGATGCTCTTAGACAAAAACACTTTCTACTTCTTCACCGACATCAAATGCCACTGCATCCGTCAATGTTTATAGGTAAAGAGCCTGTTTTTAAGCACAAATCATTGCTCGCATTTTTAAAAGATATAAATAATTTTCATGTCATATTTCCAGGAAATCCGTAGCACGACCTCCAAGTGGAGGTTGCTGCTGCGGTAACTACATTAAAAAGCACCTGCCTGGCGTCCCTTGGACACAAGGGTCGTTGACAAGGCAGTTGTGCTATTATCCTTTTATGATTTTATTACTATGACCGTCTATCATTCATCCTCACTTCAAGTGTCACGTCATGCTCATGATTTTTTTTTTTTTTTTTTTTTTTTTTTTTTTTTTTTTTTTTTTTTACCTGCCTTGGAGCGCGGAATTTTAGGCCACTATACAGCCACGTAACATTATCATTGCTCACATCCCTAAATACCATTGTTATACACTGACAAATATTACACTTTTATAATTTTTATGGCGCTCTTTGGCCAAACATGGCCCTTGCGCCAATAAAACCAATATAATAATAATAATAATAAAAATATTTGCGAAAATTGTTTATAGTCGATAATCATGTTTAATTGGTCATTCTTTACCCCATATAATACCCTATATTTGGGGCATTTCTGGTGTATTCACAAATTAATTTCTGCAACTCCAGAAAGCACGGGTCGGGTTTGAATTGCCTTGCAGAAAACAAACAATTTCTTGATAGTTCACTTGAAGCTAGTTGAGGCTACCATCCTTGTGGTAGCGTTCAAAGCACGGCACTGCGCAGAGAGCCTTCTCGCACCACCTGCACCAGGTCCTGGTTTCCTTGCGGATGTTCTTGCCATTTACATCTCGCTTCATGTAGCAGACTACGCAGCGGCGTGTCGGTTCTTGCTTCTTCTCTGTTGGTGGTATGTGCGATGGAAAGTGGCGCTCACCAAACCGTTTTGCGTTCAGGGGGCGCCCTGGCCGTCCTTTCTTCTTGGTGCCGGTGTTGGGAGAGTACTTCGTGATGATCTCATCAATAAGCCTTAGCCTATACTCCAGATGAGATGCTCGGCCTCCTCCTTTCTGGTACAGAACGAATGAATTGTAGGTCGCCTCATCCAAGAGGTGTTGGAAGATCTTCTTGTAGGAGATCTTTTTTCGTTTCCGTGGCACTGAGTAGCTCGCCAGCATCTGATCTGCTCTGTCAACTCCTCCCATTGTATGGTTATAATCAAGTATAACTTCTGGCTTCAGGGTTTCTTTGCCCATTTTGTCAATGAATCGCGCCATTTCAGCACTATGTACTGTAGATAGAACCGTCACCAGTTTTTTGTCCATCCACTGAACAGCCAAGCACTTGCCCCTTTGAAAGGCAACCATCTCGCCTTTCTTGAGCTTTGCCTTGGCGAAACCAGGCGGAAGGTCTTTGCGAGTGGCTCGCGTCGTGCCATAGATGTCAGTTGATCTCTTCAAAAGAAAGTCAACCAGTTCTGGTGAGGTGTAGAAGTTGTCAGTTGTGACGCAGTAGCCTTTGTCTAGCAGGGGCTCCAGAAGCTTCAAAACAACTTTCGTCGCCAATCCGAAGGTTGCTGCTTCTTCTGACGAGATCTCTATGTTCGTTTCTTTCCCTGTATAAATTACAGAGTTCCATATATACCCACTTGAAGATTCGCACAGCAAAAATGACTTTATGCCAAACCTCGCTCTCTTCAGGGGCATATACTGCTTCCAGCTGAGCCGGCCTTTGAAGAGCAGCAAGCTCTCGTCGACACTGACGTCCCGCTCCGGCACATACAATGTCCGGTATTTTTCAAGAAGTGCCTGATAAACCGGCCAGATTTTCCTCAGATGAGGTTGAGGGTGTCCTTCACAATTTTCGATTGTCGTGTTGTCGACAAAGTGCAACATTCTCATTATTAGTTCGAAGCGGTTTCTGGACATTATCTCGCCAAAGACCGGAGTCTCAACCAGCCGATTCCTAGACCAGTACATCCTTTCATTTGGTTTTTGCACAATGCCTTGCAGCAACAGGAGGCTCAGAGAAACGCGAAGTTCTTTTCGCGTAAGTGCATACCATTTTCGGAAGCGAGAATGTTGTCCCAGCTTGCTAGAATTCAGAAGCTGAGAAGCGTACCGGTTTGTCTCCACGACGATAACATCAAGCAGCTCATCATCAAAGTAAGCTTCAAAGAGCTCAAGTGGATGATGGGGAGAGCTTACTGTGATCTTCAGTCCCGTGAAACCCCTGAAATCAAACCGTGGAGGTCTGGCTGGGATGTTGTCGAGGTCTATGCGAAACCATTCACGGGAGCTAGCCATTGTATCATCGCTACTGTCTTCTCCTTCAGAGTCACTGTCCGTAAAAACGTCATCACTGTCTTCTTCACTTGAAGAATAAAACACTACGGTGGCATCCTTATCACTCTCGCTTTCATCGTCTGAAGAAGGAAGATTCTCCGCATCAGAACGCCGCACGGATGAGGCCATGTTTGTAAAACGCGCGGGAAACAAGCGCACACATTCCGCCATCTAGTGTGCAAACTATAATTTAATACCACCGCCAATCACGGAACTTGCGGTGCTTAAACATAGATGGCAGCACAGGTTCCGTAAATCCCCGTTTGACGACCCGGGCTCGTCAAAAGCCTGTAGGAGCATTGCGGAAAACTCATGACGACCACAACTCGTCATAAGCAAAATAGTGGCAACTGCTCTTGACGAGCGCAGGTCGTCATAAGCCCTTAAGGGGTTAATCGAAGAAAAGGGTCTTTTACGTTGGGATGTGCGTTAATTGATCTCCACCAAAGCCAGGCGAGGTGAGACGGCATAAGTGAGGTAGTCATCTTGTTGCTGTTGCAAACGAGACGGCGCTTGGCCTTTTGCCATTCACTTTCAATCCTTTGCGTGTTGGCGCCTGTCGTAGGATCAACGTTGACACTGTAGTTCACGGTGTGCCAGTCCAAGTTTAGCGGTGTTCCGTTGGCATCCTCAAGTCTGGGTATGCACTGGTACGCGGCCCACTCATCGCTGTACACCGTCGTCCCGGGAAGAATGTGCTTGGCTATCAGTGAATCAAGGGTGGCAGCATCCCTTTTATCCACTTGAAACAGCCTCAACTCCTTCGTAGACACGTGCAGCATGCCGAAAATCCACGGGCCCTTGTTAGAAACGCCACCGTAATTGTTGCGGCGCCTTGAAGGAACATTGTCGCCAGTCAGCAGGCGACCTCGATTCCTGAACTGGTAACAGTGTAGCTTGCATGGCTAACGTTACAGCATTTTATAAGGGTCATGAGGTGAAAGGGGGATAGAGCGCTCTAACGTTGACAGGGCGCCTACGTGATGCAGCATCAGCGGGGAAAGAGGGGGTGGGTCACGGCGCTGACGTGGCGCGAGCATCTGCGGAGAAAGAGTGGATGGGCCACGGCCCTAACGCCACGCGAGCACCTGCGGAGAAAGACGGGATGGGCAAAGATGCCTGGAATAAAAAAAAAAAAACATAAAAAAACCTTTTTGAAACTCTAACGTTGGTTGACATGGTTGACATGGCGCCGACCTGACGCAACGCGAGTGTCTGCGGAGAAAGAGGGGGTGGGCAAAGACGCCTGGAATAAAAAAAAAAACATAAAAAAACCTTTTTGTACCTCTAACGTTGGTTGACATGGCGCCGACCCGACGCGATGCGAGTGTCTGCGGAGAAAGAGGGGCGCCGACGCGAGGCGAGCATATGTGTGAAAATACAGGATAGGCGAAGACGCCTCGAATCGTACAACACCTAGGTCACGTACTACACTTCGGTGCCCCTCCTTCTCCACAGCAACAGTGACTTGAGCGGGAGTGCGAACGACATTACCGACGTTACGTGATGCTACGTGATGTGACCCACGTATCACGTAAACAGTACGCCGCCTAGGGCACGTACTCCACCTCGGTGCATTGGGCGTTGAGACATGGCCAAGCTTGCTCACGTAAACCTCTTAAATTTCCTTATTTGGTGCTCCCTATCTCGGTCACAATCCCTAAGCTTTAGGATCGTGACCCTTATGAAATGCCGTAACGTTAGTTGTGAAAAGTACATTGTCATCATTTCAGGAGCCGTCGCGTTATTGGACTGTCGAAGACGCCATTGCTTCGAGCGGCAGTTCGACCTGCAGACAGTCCGGAACAGCACAGAAGCGGCCGCCGACATAAGAGTGATGGGGTATTCGCAAGGACCTCAGCTTAATTATGGTGACCCAGGATGCAGTAAGTCGTCACGTACAATCGCCCCGGCAACAAAACGAGCAGACCCACACTTCAGGTACAATGGTTGCAGGAAACAGCTAGCTGCCCCAGCTCCGCGGGACACTCACGATACAGGGTAGACAGGGGCGAGGCTCCTTTTTTTGCCTCTCGAGACGTACTTGGTCGTTAAACGTCTCAACGTGAAAGACCCTTTCCTTCGATTAAAGGAGGTGATTGCTCGCCGATATCCCGTTTAGGGATTCCTGCCATATCGTGAGTGATGAGCGTGTAGTGAGACATAATATGCCATTTTATTTTTATGTACCCACCCTATTGTTTTATACTGCGCTCTTGAGCTGAAAGACAATTTGTGCTTATTGTGGGTGGGGCCCTGTAAGCGACGGCGGCTCGTCGGCCGGGTCCCATTTACCGGTACGCGCAAGTCGCGCTTAATTCGATCCATCTGCTTCGATAAAGCAGCCTTCCAGGCGTACATAGCTGTAGCATATCCGACGTACCCCGATTAACTAGCCTTGGAACACTTATTCATCACATGTATATATGAGTCCGAACGATATGTCTTGTGCTGGCACAGCTAGGGGAAGTGTAGCGTCCCCCATCGTAGCGCACGGTCGACGGAACACGATCAGCTGAGAAAGAAAAAAAAAAAAGAAAAGTAAGGGGAGAGGGGGGCAGCGCATCACCTCCTGCGACTCTATTCAGTTTTCCCCGTAATCCCTAATACTGAGACGCAATATCTTAATCGCACAGCTGCGCACACAGTAAGAGAACGCGCCTCGACTTCTGTAATGGGCAATTCATTCCGTTACTTAAAATGGCCTCTTAATTGCGCAGCAGCGCCGCGTTCGACTTCTGCTAGGCGCGGTTCATTCCGTAAATAAAACAAATTCTGTAATGCGTGGTTCATTCCATTAATTAAAATGGCCTCTTAATTGCACGGCAGCACCACGCTCCACTTCTGCTAGGCTCGATTCATTCCGTTTCGCGAAATGCACCGCGGATAGCACCAAACTCTTACGGAGAAGCCACAACTACAGGAGAAAAATTTTCAGTCAAGAAATGCACCGCGGATAGCACCAAGCTCTTACGGAGAAGCCACAACTACAGGAGAAAAATTTTCAGCCAAGAAATGCACCGCGGATAGCACCAAATTCTTACGGAAAAGCCACAACTACAGGAGAAAACTTTTCAGCCAAATTCAGTGGGTGTCTGGCAACAACCACCCTTCCAGTTTGGCAACCACTTACGCAATGCCAAAAGGAACCTTGCTCAAGTAATTAAAGTAGACAACATCTGCAAAGTTTCATAAAGCTCCATTTATTTCTTCTGAAGGAACGATACTGTACTTTAGGAAGTGCGCTGGGATCTTGCCATCATCATCATCATCAGCCTGACTACGTCCACTGCAGGACAAAGGCCTCTCCCATGTTCCGCCAGTTAACCTGGTCCTGTGCTTGCTGCTGCCAATTTATACCCGCAAACTTCTTAATCTCATCTGCCCACCTAACCTTCGGTCTCCCCCTAACCCGCTTCCCTTCTCTGGGAATCCAGTTAGTTACCCTCAATGACCAGCGGTTATCCTGTCTAAGCGCTACATGCTCAGCCCATGTCCATTTCCTCTTCTTTATTTAAACTATGATATCCTTAACCCCCGTTTGTCCCCTAATCCACCCTGCTCTCTTCTTGTCTCTTAAGGTTACACCTACCATTTTTCTTTCCATTGCTCGCTGCGTCGCCCTCAATTTAAGCTGAACCCTGTTTGTAAGTCTCCAGGTTTCTGCTCCATAGC
This sequence comes from Rhipicephalus microplus, assembly GCF_043290135.1. Taxonomy (NCBI): domain Eukaryota; kingdom Metazoa; phylum Arthropoda; class Arachnida; order Ixodida; family Ixodidae; genus Rhipicephalus; species Rhipicephalus microplus. Next base: position 130,970,285 of record NC_134700.1, read on the forward strand.
TAAATACCGGCAAGATACAGCTGTTATATACCTTTCTCTTAAGGGATAGTGGCAATCTACCTGTCATAATATGAGAGTGCTTGCCAAATGTGCTCCACCCCATTCTTATTCTTCTAATTACTTCAATCTCGAGGTTCAGCTCCGCGGTAATTACCTGCCCCAAGTAGACATATTCTTTTACAACTTGAAGTGCACTATTACCGATCTCGAAACGCTGCTCTCTTCCGAGGTTGTTGTACATTACTTTCGTTTTCTGCTGATTAATTTTAGGACCTACCTTTGGACTCTCCTTGTATAACTCCTTATTCATGAGTTGCAATTCGTCCCCTGAGTTACTCAGCAATAAAATGTCATCGGCAAAGCGCAGGTTACTAAGGTACTCTTCATTAACTTTTATCCCTAACTGTTCCCATTCTAGGCTTTTGAGAACCTCCTGTAAGCACGCGGTAAATAGTATTGGGGAGACCGTGTCTCCCTGCCTTACACACTTTTTGATTCGTATTCTGTTGCTTTCTTTATGAAGCACTATGATAGCAGTTGATCCCCTGTAGATTTTTTCCAGGATGTTTATATATACTTCATCGACGCTCTTGATTCTGCAGTGTCTGCATGACGGCTGATATTTCTACTGAATCAAACGCCTTCTCGTAATCTATGAAGGCTATGTATAGTGATTAGTTATACTCTGAGCATTTCTCTATTACCTGATTGATAGTATGAATGTGGTCAATTGTTGAGTAGCCTGTTCGAAATCCTGCTTGATCATTTGGTTGATTGAATTCTAATGTTTTCTTTACTCTGTTTGCAATTACCTTTGTAAATAGCTTGTATACTATAGAGAGCAAGCTGATCGGCCTGTAATTCTTCAAGTCCTTGTCATCTCCTTTCTTATGTATTAAGGGGGAAGGTGGCGATCGAAAAAAACTTTTTTGTTTGTTGAGCTAGAGTAATGAAATTTGGCAGGCATACTGAAGAGTGTCTCGTATAGCTATATATGAAGTTTCATTGCGATATCTCGAGTAGTTTTCAAATTACACTATGTTACGTAATCTGATGACATAGTCTGCTGGTGAAAAGCCTAGCATTGTAACAAAACATGCCAGGAAGGTCCAAGTGGTTTTGATCTTTACTCAAAAGAACACTACACAGGATGACATTATCAAAAATTGTCTATTCCTTTTAGTTTTTTTACAAATAACATCCCCATCAGCTTCATGTATTGCATCAGAACTTCTCATGCACTAGTTAGCACATGCAAAAAAAACTAGGCCCTAAGCAAGGTAAAGAATAATGTCATCCTGTCAACAAGACTTCAAGGATTAAAAAAAAAACAGCACCAAATCGGTCCAGTCACTGCCACGTTACACTTTTCACAAGCAACACTAAGTGCCCAAAACACACTTCAGAGAAAATGGCTTTCAAAGTTTTTGTAGCACTTCACCTTCATCAAAATGCACCAGAACAGTAGTCTTTGGTGTCCATGCCTGCAGGTGGCCTTTCGGTCCTCTGTTTTTTCATCTGGTGCATGTTTGATGATTTTTTAGCCCGCTGGCTGTCCTTTTCTGCAGCCCTCTGGAGGGCAACGGCCCCAGGTTTTACACCTAGTGCAGTGCAAATCTCGGTGTAAGCTCGCAAGCTGCCTGCATTGTACTTTGCAACAGCTTCATGCACTGCTGCTTCCACAGTGAAGAGGGAGGCATGCTGCTGCTTGGATATCAGTGACCAAATCACTGAGTGGAGGCTCTCGGCAGCATTTTGAGTCTTGTTGCCGCTACATCGAGCCAGCAGTTGAGGGTCGGAAAGGCGTTGGTAGATGGGCCGCAGTGCTTCTATAACCTTGCCAGGAAGGTTGTACTTGTGTGGAGGTGGTGACTTTCCTTCTCCTTCTGCTGAACGGTGCCTGCACCAGCTGAGGGCACCAGGAGGACACAGCTGATGATGGGGCTCTGCATCAGTGGATGAAATGTGGTGGAGTGTTGCCATCACCGCCCTTTGCATATCTTGCACATCTGTGTTGCTTCGCAGGGCTAGGCCATAATAGCTGGTGAGCCTCTTTATAAGATCTTGCGTAAGGCCACCTCTTCCACCAAGTGCCTCTCCCTTTTTTGCTTTGCTCACAAGAGAGCAGAGCGCAGTGCCCATTCTTTTCTGGACATGATTCACACAGTCCTCCTTTGTGAGTGGTACGAATCCATATGTCTGATCATTGCACAGGGCTGTGTAGGTGCGGCTGTCTCCATCACAAATTACGTTTGTGTACCTGAGGTCGTTCTTGCTGATGGAGCGCCCAAAAAGCTGCAGTGCAGCTTCAACTTCCTTGCGTCCTGCGCCTACATCGGTGTTTTTTTTGGCACTTGTGAGCCTTCCTCCATTATTCATATGTAGGGTGGCTTTCAGGTGGCCCTAGCGTACACCCAAGGCAGAAATTAGACAGGACTGTGCAGTCAATCACCAGACCCGTGTAAAATTCAATAACACAGCCTACACCAATGTGCGAGCTGTGCCCACGAGTTAGCCATGTGCCATCATACACCACTGTAATGTTTTTCGTGAAGTTCACTTCCATTTCTTCGTATGTGTTCTTGACGGCCTGTACAGCATCTGTCAAAACAGTTTGTGCAGCCACTTTGGCAGCTGGCTTTATCACATTCTTTAAGTGGCGTTGATAAGTCTTCTGATGCAGTCCTCTGTGCGACACATTCATCACTGCCCAAAAGTCATTTATAGCAGTAGGTCCTTTTCCAATGCACCTGATTGCCTGCACTGATCTAACATTTACATCGAAGACTTTCGCACCTTCTTTTCTCTCTGACGACCAGTGAGAGCTGGCTGTGCCGCAAGAACGACATATAAGCACCATTTTCACGGCAAGTCCAAGCCTTGTGTCCTGGTCCACAGCGAGGTCTTGCTCATGGCAAATTGGGCAGAGTGTTTTGCCAATCATCACGTTCAGAGCGGTCATCTGCATAAGCACGTATTCTTCTTCAGGCGCAGGCGTAGTTTCGCGTTCCTGGGACGCCGTCAGTGCGAATTTCCGCTCAGTTGCCGACATTGCGCCGAGCGACTCGCGAACTGTTGTCGACTGCGCCTCTGCCGTTTGCGCGGACAGAAAGCTTGGTTGAATATGCCCTTGAATGGTACGACGCTCGCCGAGTAAAGTCTCGTTATCACTCCGTTGATTTACGGCGTCTGCCGACGCACCTGTCATTTCCGCATCGATCATTTCACCGTCATGTTCAACAGCCCGATCTCGGTTAGGCGAGCGTGCACCCTCACGTTGATCCGTGATAACATCGATAAGCATGCCTTCCTTTTTTTTTTTCAAGTTCCCTGACTTTTCCCAGGTTTTCCAAGATAATTAAAAGCGAATTCCTCGACAACCACATTTGCTTGGAAAACTGTGCACAGGAAACAAACCCTCGAGTGAAAAAAAAAAAAAGCGAAATCAGACGCTCATATAGAATAAGTGAACATATTGCACGTCCTCAGAATATTCTGAGCGTGTACGGTAAATATGAAAACGTACATCTGGCCAAATAAAACATGTGAGCTGGGCACTGAGCAACTTTTCAGTTTGATGTTTGGAAGAACCAGGAAGCAAACCTTTTGTGTTTCGTTATAAAGTCAGTAATACTGAGCAATAAATGTTCTTTCGTTCTGCCTGCTACATTCCAATACTTCACTAACCTTAATGATGTCACAGTATAAGTCATGACACTTAACAATTTCTATTTGTTGTCTTGATATTCATTTAATTGCTAAACTAAGAAAACATTTAATCAAACTACTGATTTTTAAGTAAGGAGCAAGATACTTACACATGTTGTCTTCATCATGCGAAGACACTACGTCCTCATCCACAGACATCCACTCCCTTCTAGTTACGAATTCTGGGGCGCCTAGGTCTCGGATTGCTGCAGCTATTTTCTTTTCTGTTGGTGGGCGCTCCAATTTTGCTTGCTCCTGCTTCAGCTGCTGTTTTGCTGCAGCTGCAACTTTCCTTACGGCACTACCTTTTAAGCAGTACCCACTGTTCTGTGCTAAGTGGTATACTTCTGCCAGCAGCCTCTCTTTTTCATTATATTCTTCCTCTGTTCCAGATCTAAGGGAGATTAATTAGCAATAATATTAATATCCCATAACAATTACAAACAGTACTCGCTAATGTTAAGGACAGAAGAAACGCTGTCTGCCGGCAAGTTTGTACACTTTGGAAGTTTAACAAACCACATTTCTCTCAACTGTTTGACATTTCTGGGCAACCCATTTAAAGTTGTCAATTGTTTCAATGCATGCGCACCACATGTTTATTCTCTAAGCCGCTGTATAATGCCAATAGTAAATAGCCTCCTCGAACATGCATATTGTTGGAACGGCAGAGTGAAGCATATGAGCAACTCTCAAACACTTAGGCATTCGTTCTGATCGACTTTTCGCGTAAAGTTGCCAGGAACAGGTCATTCGTAACTGAATGCGTTCAAGAGCAGGCAAAATTTGGACAGGTGGCCTAAGAATCACGTTTCGCGATTGACTATATTATTTTTCACTTGTTGCGCTGCCTATAGTAGGAAACGTTTTACATTTACCAGGGCTATTCCTAGGCACTAGCTTTCTTCCTGACCAGATTCTGCTTTTGCATATTGCATATCATGGAGATCCACACGAGCACAGCTCAGCGCAGTTAGGCCTTCAGCAGCGCAAGTGCTGCGGCAGCAGAAAAGATTGGAAATGACGTAGCACGTAAGTACACATAGGTTATTAGAGAGGGGAAGCGATCAGAACGCTTACCTTCTCAGATTTTCTCTGTCGCGCGCGGCGAACTGCACGAGCAACAAATCAAGGCGGTCCCGAAGGCTCCGGCAAGAACATTCCTCAGCAACACCACCGATAAGTTGCGAGCGATGGCGGCCCATCTCGAACTCTCTTCAAAAGGGTCCACGGCCAGCACCTCCCGTAAAAGAAAAATGTCCACCTCCGGCGTAAAGTAAAACCATGCGCTGTGCTGCTTCGCCGGAGGCGGAATCTGGGAAGGCGGCTTACCCATCCTGTGCGAGATTTGGCGCCTTTGTGCTTACAAGTCAAAGTGGTGGCTCTGGCCAGCCTCGGCTTGGCTTATCTCCACTTATCTCCGCTAGGAGGCCAGTGGCGGCAGCGTTGTTTATGGGCGCACAGACGCATCGCCCCAGCGATCTTGCGACGCATCTGTTTGGGGCTTCGCGCATGCGTAGTACCGCCGCCCCATCGTCCTGCGTACGCAAGCCGCCTGCGTACCCAGCACTATGGTGGCTAGAAGGGGGAGGTGACGCCAAGGGCCGGTCAAAAGCGATGCGCCGTTTCATGCCTGGCGCACGGTGGCGCTGCTTGTCGTAGTTCGATGCCCGCTCGGCTGCTCGCTCTACGGCTGGGCGCGCGGCGGAAGCGCAAATTAGAAGTTCGCCGCACGCGCAAGTCTAATTTTACTAAGCACGCAAGTGGCCTTAAGTGGCATATACTTCGGAACTCGTACTGAGCACGTCGAAGTGTTCTATTCCGATACGCATGACCGATGCAATCCCGAACGGCACTGATCCCTCGCTTCCGACTTCCATGCTCTACTCCACACTTCCCATTTTGCACTCGACGTTAGTTTCGATAAAATACAAGGAAGAGACCATACCAGCTGTTTGCATGAGTACACAAAGCATAAAAAACGATTTATTTTTTCCAATCCGAACAACTGACAAGAAATCAATAACTGCACGTAAACAGAAAGCGTCTGTATCTGCGACTGCAGCACATCACTTTAACTAATAAAAGAAAGACTGTTCAGTTTTTAAGTACAGATTATTTTTTTGCAAATTTAGAACACATTTTACTGAAAGCAGAATAAAAACATGAAGTCTGCAATTGGGGGAAAAGGTAAAAACGCTTCACTTCATTGAAAACATGCACAAATACAATAAAAACGTTTGCATTTGAGTACGGCACCAATTCATCTCGACGACAAAAAAAAGTCAGTCGTGTTCATACATTTTCAACTATGGTGATCACTTTTGAACATATTTACACAACTCATACAAAGGCTGCATTGAAAGTAGAGTGAGGAAAAGTAACTAATCCACTCAATTCACAGCACTCTTCTTAATTTTAGCATCTTCATCTTCTTACGCTTGTCACCTTGCCTGGCATTCTGAGTTTTCACAAGAAAATGCAGCCTGGTGAGGACGTAGAATTTGATGACCTTGTTTGTGAGTTCCGTGCTGTGGTCGGGGCAGCCCACGACGGTCAACTTAGCCAACTGCAAAAATGAGATCAAGTTCAGGATACTGTCACTTTTCATCTCCTTGATGCTGAAGCAACGTGTGAATGCGTTCTCAAGCGAAGTCACCAGGTCATTCAGCTTGGCTGATGGATGCAGCAGGCCACCCCTGTTCACTGCATTGGTGAGGCATGCTGCGGCTGGCAGTGACCCATCGTTCTGTAGCAGGAGCTGTGCACAGCAATCGGTGCACTTTGTGGTTGCGATGCTTTTCCTTGCCACATAGCCGCCAATGTAATAGATGAGCCTTGAGTCACTGGCTTCCACTACCATGTCAGTGTGGTCAAGCCCACACCCGCTGAGGACTTCACGTGCTTCACAGAGGTTGCCTATGTCTAGCAGTTCATCGATCCTCCTATGAGACGTGGTGCCCATTGCACCCTCGGTGTCTATCTGGTTCCTTAGCACTCCTGAAGACACATTGGCATTTGACGGTGACTTGGCAAGATTTTGGAAGCTCAGAGTATTAATGGAAATGAGGAACTGGCTGGGCGACGGGTGATCATTAGACCCAGACATTTGCCTAACAATCCCAAAGACCCTTTCCATCGGATCTTGGCACAACCGGCTTGTCATGAGGTACTTGTAATTCAATTTCGTTGTCACGTACTCCAGAAGGAGTAGGGTGCTTGAGAGCGTGACGCGAAGTCCTTCTGCGGTGGTTTGGCTAAGGAAGCCAGCTGACCCCTTTTTTTCAGACTTTTTTTCACACTTTTTTTCCCACAGGTCCAAGTAAGCCAAGAAGCTTTCAATGCAGGCTTTGTGGGCATTACCGGGCCTGAGTGCACCTGAACTACACCTAGAAGTCATGGCCTCAATAAGATTTCGCATCCTTTCTGCAAAGTTGACAGTGGGAGATTGGTCTCCATGTTTCTCTTCAATATCTTCTCTGTAGAGAAAAAGGCCACAGAGGACTTCATCACTGAACAGCAAAAATCCGTAGTTGACCCTCATAGCCTCAAAACCAGTAGGCCGAACCACGGACTTACTGACGTGTGGCATTGCCTTGAGCGTGGTGCTACGACTTTCATCAGAGTTTCGGGCACAGTCTATACCGTCAACATCAGCGTGCCCTTCTGGAAGCTCAAAGCCTGTGCGAACAAAGCTGTTCCTCACGCATTTGACGAGATGCGGAAAGTCTGATACAAAGTAAAGGAAACGCTCGGGGTCACTGGGGTGCTTTCTTCTGCACACAGTTTTTTCCTTCGTTCCAACCACACCAAATGAACGCCACATGGCCCGATTCGATGAAGCTCCGTCACACGTTACGAAATCCACGTGGAGCCCAGCATTCTCGCACAGTATGACACACTCAAGGATTATTTTGGCTAGAGTCTCTGCTTTAACATTGCTATGCGAGGCAAATACTCCAATAATCTGATGCCACTTCCCACTGAAGGGCTGGAACATCACCACCAGTCCATGATCACATGTGAGCGCTCGGCTTCAGGTGTGAATTTCCCGAGGTCAACGAAGCCTTCAATGCTGCCATCCGAAGCAAGACTCAAGTTTTCCGATAGCTTCATTTCATCGATGAGTAGGCCGCCGTGGCACTGAAACGGGTCCATCGACTTTGTTTTTTCTTTTACAGCAGCACAAACTTTTCTGCTGAGGCCAAAGCCACTTCTGAACTTCTTCAAGTAGCGCCGAAGACACATACGTGATGGAAGAACCATGATCTTATGCTTTCTTATGTGCTCATAGAGCCGTGGACTCTTCATGCACATGACTGCGCACTCAAGCACCCATTCAGAGTCATATTTCATTCCTTTGGTGTTTTTGCGCTTCGCGACTGCTAGGCATGCTCTTACCTGCTGCTGCTGTTTTGAGGGCAAAGATTTGATGGCATCCACAAACACCGAGGAATCTTCGCTTGCATTTTTTCTTTTTAGTTTCTCGATGTTCAACTTCACTCTCAGAATTTTCGATTTCGTCCTCTTCAGTTGCATGCTCTGAATCTTCAGCTTGTATGAAAGGGGCCGGGTGCAAGCATGTGCCTTCCTTCGTTTGTAGGAGGCCTGGTTGAGCAGTAGCTTCCTTAGGTATCTACACTGTGGGCAGGCTTTGCCTAGTTCTTGTGCCACTCCGGGGCAAGACATGCTGAAAGTCTTCCCACCACAGGTCTTTTCTTGGCGTTTGGGATTAGCAGCGAACTCGCCCTTTTCGCCGAATCCTTTGCACGGTATCAGAGAATCCGCTTCCGCAAGCAGCTCTTGCGCCATTGCAGTGCTACTGACCTGTACGTTCTTCACTACCGTGGCTTGAACGGAAACTTTCGCTTGAACGCTGCACTTGTTTGCAATGAAGAGAACGACTTTTTCTAAGGCGAGGTTACCGTTATTCATGGCACAAACTGTGAATGCTGTAGCACTGTCCACCCCAGCGATCCTGTGCTTCGCCCAATAGGCACTTGGTAGTTCACAACTCGCGATATCAAGCGCGGTTGGAGAGTTGGAAAAGCTTCCGTCTTCATGGGAGTCGGCAGCGTTGTCGTGCACAGAGGCGCTTCCTTCACACCGCGGAATCTTTGCAGGTAGGCCCCCGTAGACGTCCTCGACGTTCTTTTCTGGGGCGGTTTCTTCGATAAATACGCAGGGACGTTCGGATAAACGGTGGGGATTGCATTATCCGTAAGCTTAGGTCGGTCACGAGGAATTCGCACTGTCTCACTGTTGATAGTGTGGGTGAAAAACCGCACGAGGTACTGTTCGTCGAAATGCAGCTCACAAAGAACTGAGGTTGCTTCCAGTGGTTTGTCCGCACGTGGCACTGCTCGCTGCCAGACTTTGAAGCGTTCAGGGTCTTTGGGCACAGAAAACAACGACACTTGCCGACCGGACTTCCTCGCAGAGACGTAGCCCGAAGAACAGCCGGGCGCGAAGCAGTGCGTCTGCGACGCTTTCCGTTTCACGCCAGAGCTCATTGCGCTTTAGATCACCGCACTCAGTACTGACTGGAAACAAGTTTGTGCGACCTACTTGTCACACAAAAAGCGACGAACTCAGCCTGTAAGGCACAAAGAAACACGTGTGCAAAACGGTAAACAAACGACGAAAGAAACAGCGCCAACCCCCCTCGCTTCACTTTCGACAGACATCGAAGAGCTGGGCGGAGCGCCACCCCGGCTACCGCGGCCGTGTCATGAAACGACTAATCGCTTTCCCTGCGGCGGCGCATGGGCGCTGACGCCACCTCCCCCTTCTAGCCACCATACCCAGCACTAAAACTCCCTGATGACTCTGACACGCACCTGCGTCGCACCACCTCTGCATTGTCCGCTGGGTTGCGATAACTTGTTGACGGCTGAGGATCCAGGGTGACTTCGTTATCGCCGACTGACTGCCGACTTGTTGGACGTTTCCGCGAATGCCGTGGAATCGGCGGTCGGCGCTTTCGTTTACCGAAAGCGAGCGCAGTCGCGCGTTTCCTGTGAAGCGTGCGATCCATCGCCGCAAACCACGTGCAAAGCTTTTGAAGAGCCTCCTCGGCACAAAGAGCTGCGTCGGTCGTGCGTCCGGCAACTTGCGACTGTTCAAGCAGAAGGCACGGGAGAACTCGACGATCGGGGGGCTGCGCAGAACTATCGTCTCGTGAAGACAGTTTGCACGACAGTGCCGAGGCCAATCGCAAAAGACGAAGAAGCACACGGAGAACGTTTGCAACGAACAAGTCGGAGCAGACAACAAGCCGCGCGGCCGGCGCGGCAGCCGCACCATGCGTGGGAGATGAGCACGTGAGCGCGCGCACCAGCCAATAGCAACCACTCGTTTCCCCTCGCTCCAAAGGAGCGCGCGCTCCGTCCAATTGTAGCTCCGCGTTTGAAAAGCGGGAAACTCGAATACCCCGTGCGCTACCCAATCGCAAGCCAGTTACGCCTCGACCACGCCGTTGTTGTCACCGCTGATGGCGGGAAAAAAAAAGCAAGAAATCACGAACAAAACGTGACCAAGATGGCGGCGCTCGGTTGAGCGGGGGAGAAACGGCGTGCGCGCGAAGTTAAGGTATTTTTGACGATCATGCGCTCCTCAGGTGCTGCCTCGGCTAGCTAAATATTTTATTTGAGGTACTTTTAGCGCGAATTCGGCGCTGATATTTACAGAGGAGGTAGTTTATAGATTATACTGACCAAATACACTGTTTTCTAAAAATGGACTTTTTTGACATTTTTTTCGGTTTTCGAAGGCCGCATCACCCCTTAAGATGATGTTAGCGTTCTTCCAAGATTCTGGTACTCTTCCCGTCTGGAGACACCTCGTAAACAGGGTGGCTAGTTTTTCTAACACAATCTGTCCTCCATCTTTCAGCAGATCTGATGTTACCTGATCCTCACCAGCAGCTTTGCCTCTTTGCATGCTCTCCAAAGCTTTTCTGACTTCTTCTATCATTACTGGTGGGGCGTCATCTGGGTTACTGCTAGTTCTTATAGTATTAAGGTCGTGGTTGTCTCGGCTACTGTACAGATCTATGTAAAACTCCTCCTCTATTTTAACTATTCTATCCATATTGGTAGTTATTTTGCCTTCTTTGTTCCTTAATGCATACATCCTACTTTTGCCTATCCCAAGTTTCCTCTTCACTGCTTTGACGCTTCCTCCGTTTTTCAGAGCGTGTTCAATTCTCTCCATGTTATGCCTTCTTACATCGCATACTTTACGTCTATTAATCAACTTCGAAAGCTCTGCCAGTTCTATTTTGTCTGTTGTACTTGACACTTTCATGATTTGACGCTTCTTAATTAGGTTCTTCGTTTCCTGGGAAAGCTTGCCAGTGTCCTGTCTAACTACCCTGCCTGCAACTTCCACTGCACACTCCGTAATGATACTCGTCAGATTATCATTCATTGTGTCTACGCTAAGGTTGGTTTCCTCACTAAGAGCCGAGTACCTGTTCTGCAGCGACACTTTGAATTCCTGTACTTTCCCTCTCAGTGCTAGCTCATTGATTGGCTTCTTGCGTATCAGTTTCTGTCGTTCCTTCTTCAAGTCTAGGCGAATTCGAGACCGTACCATTCTATGGTCACTGCATCGTACCTTGCCAACCACTTCCACATCCTGCACGATTCCTGGGTGTGCGGTCATTATAAAGTCTATTTCATTCTTATTTTCGCCATTAGGGCTCCTCCATGTCCACTTGCGGTTTTCTCGTTTTCGGTAGAAGGTATTCAAAATCCGCAAATTATTGCGTTCTGCGAATTCTACTAGTAGCTCTCCTCTGGCGTTTCTAGTGCCGATGCCATAATCTCCTACTGTCTGGTCTCCAGCCTGCTTCTTTCCTACCTTTGCATTAAAGTCGCCCATCACTATAGTATACTGTGTTTTTACCTTACTCATTGCCGATTTCACGTTTTCATAGAAGCTTTCAACTGAAGCGTCATCATGGCTGGATGTAGGCGCAAAAGTCTGTACTACCTTCATCTTGTATCTTTTATTCAGTTTAATTACAATACCTACCACCCTTTCATTAATGCTATAGTATTCCTCTATGTTGCCAGCTATGTTTCTGTGAATTAGGAACCCCACTCCCAGTTCTCTTCTGTCTGCCAAGCCTTGATAGCAAAGGACGTGCCCATTCTGTAGCACAGTATAGGCCTCATTTGTCCTCCTAACCTCACTGAGCCCTATTATATCCCATTTAACACCCTCTAGCTCCTCGAATAGTACAGCTGGAGAAAATCCATATTTCTCGTGTTGCTGGCTACTGCAACACAATTTTATCTTGAAGTTGTTCCGCTAGGTATTCGCTGAGGTCAGCGAACTGACGGGCGCGCAGCGTTGTTTCTTCATCTGGTAAAACACAATTCGAGAGTTTCTTAACCTAATGAGGTACTATCTTATACTGTGGTTTAGGGTCTGCCCACTTGAATTGACTGATGACACAGGCGGCCAAAGTGGTATCCTTTTCTACCTTAAATTAGACGAAGTGAGAAAAGTTTGAGGCTGGTTGGGCATTTTGGGGCACTTTTCATGAATTTTATTGTTTACACAGTTTGGTACACAAATGAATAATTGTATCAAATTGGCACAGCTGTCGCTCCCCTGCAGTATCAAATATTGACTAGAACCATCAATCATTTACGTGCAAGCTTACCTGCCCCGTTTTTCGAATTACTCTAACAAAGTGTTTCCTTGCAGTAGTTTACCACCTAGAGGCAAAGTGGTATAGGAGAAAGACAAATTGACAAGGTGTTAATGAACAAAGTATAACAACAAGACAGAGAAACCATTCACCCGCTAATTACATCAAGAAGCACGGTGTCTGGTTACATAGTTTAAAGAGGGTTAATCATGCACAAACATAGATGCCGCATTTCTAAGGCTGCTGTCATGGGGTGTGTCCCACTTACTGTCAATAGACCTTCTGTAAACAATGACAGCACCAACGTGCTTGCACATAACCTAATTTCACAGAGTAAAATGTCGCTGTAACTTCTTTTACTAACGAATCCCCACTGATACCTATTTCATAACAACCCTTATTACAAGTGATAACCATGTCTTAATATTTATTTGTCGAATATCATTGCCCCCACAAGCAACATTTCCATGAACTGCCCTGATAGGCTGCAAGTGTTCCTTTCAACTCGACTGTCACCAGCCCAGTGCCCTTTGCAATTGGGAACCTGAAACCCCCCAAGCTCTAGAAAGTTTGCGTTCACAGAACATCATTCCAAGTTACGGCCATATTTGTGGACATCACTCCAAGTTACGGCCATATTTCTGGACATAATTACCCCCGTGGTCATTGCAGTAATTTTGCGCTTGAGATAAGATTGTGGAGCAGAAAAAAGGGTGCTTTCGAGTGGCCTTAAGTGTCTTCAGAGCAGAAAGAAACGCTACAGCTTAGGGTTGCTATTGGTGTTTTGGAAGCACATGCATGTTCCTAATGACTCCTGAAGTCTAAAACATCACTTAAGCATCTAATAAATATTTATATTTACTATTATACATGCCGTATGCAGCAATATAATTGGCATAAATCATGGGCCAGGAAGACGGGGGGTCAAGAAAATTTGGACTTTTCTGGTGTTCATGCTGAGGAGGGCACCCCTTGCAAGTGTCCCACTTGAGATATAGTTTTAGCATCAATATAATTGAGTTAACAGTCAAGTATAGTGGAATGAACTTTTCAAAAAGGTTTTTTGATCTTCTACTGTGTACCTTGGTAAAATGCCCCTCAGTGCTGTGATATGGAAATCGAAAAATTGTGAAGAAAGAGAGACTGAATAGAGCAACACAATTGCTGGAGCTCAAACCCCGTGCTCGTTTTTTAATTTTTTTGAAAGTATAACTTAATCTTGTATAACTAAAATTTCAAAGCATATTAAAAATACGAATTGGACACCATGGCCTGATAAGCGACAGCCCTTGAAATTTTTCTCGATTCACGCCATTGAGTAGCACACTAGGATGGTAGTGTATACAGCTTGCTTTTGGTTTCGCTTAGGCTTACGGGATGGTCCCATGGTTCAACTTCATTCTTTTTAGTTTGCCAACATCCTTTCGGAGCGGGTTTGGAGCAGTAAGTAGCAAATATTGCACTTAGAAGCAGCATGGAGCAGCATTTTTTTGGAGCAGTTTCGAGCAAATGGAGCACCACTTCCATATCTGCCAATGTTATCAGGCCATGCTGTTAGCTATTCATGGATTGATTCACCGAGAAAACTCTGCCCATCTATCATATTCCTCCTGTGTTATCTTCTTTGACAGCTTGTGAGGCTCATATCGCCCTTTACAGCTTGATTTGAAGTGAGCGTCTGAGGCAGTCTCCCGATGCTCATTGAGCCATGTCCTGTCCCGATTACACCACTGACACAAGACTTAGTTTCAAATTACACCTTCCCGCAAACCCGTTGTATCGTTAGCGCGATTGAGCAAGGCATGACGAAGGGGTGCGATGGGAAGAAAGCCCCTATTTTTATTGTAGCAGTGCTTATATACCGAGCGAAACAAGAAAGGGTGCGTACCCTCACTGCACTGTCGTATCAAAGGGGGCGGGTTTGACACGAGGCACATGCTGCGCAAGATATGATACATCCTCCTTGGTGTATAAAACAATTGACAGGTGAACACAACTGGAACGCTCACAAAATGTTAAGCACTCATTCACGGCACTTGAACAAAGTTCTCGTTGTAAGCATCCTGGACTCGTTGTAAGCATCTTGGACTGGATGTGATGTGTCTGAAGTCGTATGCCCTCGAAAAGGACCTGAACTCGTGACACGAAAATTGCGGGCCATTATCTGTCAGAACTTCCAGTGGAATGCCGTACCTAGAAAATATGGCGCTAGTTGCCTGAATGACAGAGTTCGCCGATGTGTCACGCAACTGCTCCACTTCCGGAAAATTTGACAGCACGTCGTATACGCTGAGGTACGATCGTCCACCGTACTAAAAAATATCAATGCCAACTTTCTGCCACGGCATCTCGGGCACCGGGCGCATCATTAAAGGTTCTTGCGGCTGAGTATACGCGTACTTATTGCACACTGCACATTTCTACACGAATGCACCAATGTCGGCGTTAATGCCGGGCCAAAATACAAGTCGCCTTGCCCTTTCCTTGCATTTGTTGATGCCCATGTGTCCTTGGTGAATTCCTTCTAAAGTGTCTTTCCTCAAACTGTTCGGAATCACCACTTTACATCCCTTCAAGAGGACACCTTTCACCTGCGTCAGCTCTGTAGAGAATGGCTTCAGCTGTCCCTCTATGCGTAACCCGTATTCTAAACTGTGCAGCACAGCTTTAAGATACGAGTCCCGACTCGTTTCTGCTGCTAGTTGTTTCCACGTGTCATCACTGACAAGAGATGAAATGACACTTACGGCGTGCACTTCCACATCATCGCTCTCGACATCACTGGCATAACTTGAGGTGGGCGCCCGCGACAGCATGTCGGCCAGCAGAAGCTGCTTTCCTGGAACGAATCGCATTTCTGTGTCATAGCGCATCAATCGCAGGAAGAATCATTGCAGGCGGGGCGGCATATCACCAATGGGTTTTTGGGCGGTAGCGAGCAAAGGGGGATGGTCGGTCTCTAAGATAACGTTTCGGCCATACACGAAGTGGTGAAAGCGTTCGCAGCCGTAAACACAAGCCATCGCTTCCTTCTCAATTTGCGAATAACGCTGCTCTGCTTGAGTTAGCACGCGGGAGGCATAGGCCACCGGCTTCCATACGTCATTGTTGCACTGAAGTAGCGCTGCTCCGATACCGTTCTGCGATGCATCGCATGATACTTTCGTGGCTTTTGTGGCGTCGAACACTGAAAGCACGGGCTACCTGCTGAGGTCAGCGCAAAGTTGCTCCCACTCGAGCGCGTGGTTGGCACTCCATTCAAACATTGTATCTCGCTTCAGCAGGCTTCGCAAGAGGCTAGTCCTTTCGGCTAGTGATGGGAGGTATTTGCCGAAATAATTGGCGACTCCTAGCATTCTTTGGACGGCCGATTTGTCTTCCGGCGCAGGCGTCTGGAGCATACATTTTATCAAGGAGGGGCTCGGCCTGATGCCATCCTTGCTGATGACGTCACCGAGGTACTCTATTTCCTGTACGCCGATTGTGCATTTGGCCGGGTTAAACGTTAAGCCAGCTTGTTGGGCTGCTTGTAGTGCCGACCTCAGGCGCGCGTCATGCTCTTGCCTAGTTGTGCCCCAGATAAGGACATCATCAACGTACACCCTGACACCGGGAAGGCCATCCAAAATTTCTGTTAAGGTTTTCTGAAAAACCTCAGATGCCGATGATATACCAAACGGTAATCGCAAAAAACGGTACTGGCCGAAGGGCGTGGAGAACGTGCAAATTTTAGAAGTTTCTTCATCGAGCGGTATTTGATGGAACCCTGAATTTGTATCGAGTCGAGAAAACAGCGTCGCGCCAGACAACTCGGCTTCTATATCCTCTCGTCTAGGCATCTCGTAGTTTTCCATGCGCTCGAATTCTTCTTTGAGGGGCTTCTGGAGAGTCAGGGGTACGCGCCGAGTTGGTTGGACCACCGGCACCGTTCCCTTGTTGAGGACCATCTGGTAGACGCGTTTGACACAGCCCGTATCGGTGAACAAGTGGCGAAATTCATCGACGATTTCTTCAGAGCTTGTACGAGACACGGCGTGTACGTGCGGGATCAATCCAAGTTGCTCGCTCTCCCTCAAGCCTAAGATGGCCTGACCCTTGTGTACCACGAAGAAGTCGAGTGCAGCGGTGTGGTCATCCAGCGTCACTTCCAGTCGCGTCATCCCCGCAGGGGCGCCTGTTAAAGCAGGCGTTTGGTGTGTAGCGACACCACGGACCCGAGCTAACGGGGGAGTTTCTACTCCCTCCCACGCCTAGCCGTGCGTGGCTTTGCCGTGTCCGGGGAAAAGGGGATCCTGGGGGTTGAGCTGACGCTGGGGGATTGGACCTTTAAGGCCCCCCGGCAGAGGCAACACACCCCTTTGGCCCCGGCTTCACGTAGACGGCACCCCTGGGCTGACCCACCCAGGGGAAATCGGCAGTCGCCTTTTCCTATCTCTCTCTCCCTACATCTTCGTCTTTATCTCTTACTGTTTATCTGTCCTGTCTACTTCTCTCTTCTGTTTACTTCCAATTTTCCTGGCGGCAAGGGTTAACCCTGTGCAAATAGCCTACCTTGGTCTAGGCGCATTGGGTTATAGTTGCGTTGTACGGCTGGCGTCTGCAGGTTTTAGCATCCACAAACTTGTAGCGTCCCCTTGTTGGGCTCCGTGGTGGGCGGCTGGCATGGCTGCCGAACTCACATTTAGTTTATGGCTTTTTCTTCTCTCCCTCCATTGCATGATCGTCCTCTCCCGAAGAGAGGGCGCACCGAAGACTTTTGCAAGTATTTCAGCAAACCGAAAGAAACCTTTCCCCGCTACCATGTAATCCATTGTGAAACCGCTGAAAAGAACGCCAGAACTATTTCGCCTTTCGTTGTTTCCAAATGCCTCACCACTACACTTGGACCAGGTTACCAGGCTACAAGAATGGCCAGTGGGGATCTCCTCCTCGAGGTAAAAAGTCAGAGCCAGTACTAAAACCTCTCAACACTAGAATCGTTTGGAAACATACCTATCTCAATTACACCACACCGCTCACTCAACACTTCCCGAGGCGTTGTATCTGATCAAGACTTGCTTGACCTGACTGAAGGTGAGCTCCTCGAGGGCTGGAAGGACCAGCAGGTGACGCAAGTACAAAGAATCAAAATTAGGCGTGATAAGAAGGAAATCCCAACAAAACACATAATTGTGACATTTTGCACCAGCACCCTGCCTGAACATCTCGAAACAGGATACTTGAAGTTGAATGTGAGACCTTACATTCCCAACCCACGACGTTGCTTCAAATGCCAGCGTTTTGGTCACAGCTCTCAAAGTTGCTGCGGCCAACTCACCTGCGGAAAGTGTGCCACCACAGGACACGCTACAGACGAGTGTAAGGTGGAGGATGGGGCCCACTGCGCAAACTGCGATGGTGCCCATCCCGCATACTCCCGAACCTGTCCAACATGGAAAAAGGAAAAAGAAATTGTTACAATCAAAATCACACAAAACATTACTTTCCGAGAAGCCCGTCAACAAGTATCTGGGCTTTTCACAAACAAACCATCATTTTCCGATGTAGTGCAACAGGGGGCAGCACTACAACGGCCTGCGGCAACTGCCCATGCCAGGCACAGTGTGCCCAGGCGGTCGCCAATGCCCCCACCCACGGCGGGAACAGCCAAGGCTGCCCTGCCACTCGTCCCCACGGCGACAACCAAGGCCGCTGCAAGCTCTTGCAGCGGCTAGGGTATCCCAGCACCAAAGGAGGTTCCTTCGACCTCTAGCCCAAGAGGACCGAAGGTTTCGCCCCCCGAGGTGAAGGAGACCCCAGGGTCGGCCGTTATGAAGGCCTCGTCTCACCAGGCGAGGTCCCAAGCCCAAAACATCAGCTCGCAAATGCGGGCATGCAGTGCCTCTGAGGAGGCAATGGACACCACGGCACCCCTGGTGCAGAAAGATCGGCGTAGCTCCCTGGAGCGCGCCAAACGAAATAAAAAGCCAATAACGGGGCCCGGCGACGGCCCTGTTCTTTGAGTCTTAACGCTTAGCTTAAGAAGCAGACACACCCATTGTTCCTTACACACAGCACTACGTTACCTCCAATATGGCAACACAAATAATACATTGGAACGTCAGAGGACTCCTCAGAAACCTTGATGATGTTCAAGAGCTCTTTTGCAAACATTCGCCGAAAGTGCTGTGTGTACAGGAAACTCATTTAAAATCTAAAAACACGAATCTTTTGCGTCGGTATGTTCTCTTCCGAAAGGACAGAGATGATGCTGCGGCATCATCCGGCGGTGTAGCCATTATTGTTAATCAAAAAGTAGCATGCACACATTTACCACTGCAAACAGCACTAGAGGCAGTGGCTGTTCGAGCAGTTCTTTTCAACAAGCTCGTCACCATCTGCTCTCTGTACATACCCCCACACCACCGTCTTGGAAAACAAGAATTCGAGTCCTTAATAGACCAACTACCCGAACCTTATCTGGTCCTTGGTGACCTGAATGCTCATAGCAGTCTATGGGGTGATTCTCGCTGCGACGCACGAGGTCGTCTCATTGAACAGTTCCTTTTTTCCTCCGGCGCCTGTCTGTTGAATAGGAAAGAGGCAACATATTATAACCTTGCCAACAAAACCTACTCTTCCATAGATCTCAGCATCGCATCTCCATCACTTGTACCATTACTCCAATGGAAAGTTCTAAATAATCCCTACGGAAGCGACCATTTTCCTGTCGTTTTGAGTACACAAACATCATACGAATATCCTCCACGAGTTCCCAAATGGCTTATACACAAAGCCGACTGGGAACAGTTTCATAACAAAGCTCACTTATCTTGGACTGACATATGTACGCTAAGCATAGATGAAGCTGTGCAGTACTTCACAGCTCTCCTTATTAACACAGCAGCCAAATGCATCTCACAAACATCTGAACAGCCCGGCAAGCGACACGTCCCATGGTGGAACACAGAGTGTCGTAATGCGCGAAAGGAACAGAACAGGGCATGGAGGTTGCTGCGCAACTCGCCGACAGCGGAAAACCTTGAGAGCTTTAAGAAAATAAAGTCTCAAGGCAGGAGAACGCGTCGGCAGGCCAGAAGAGAAAGCTGGCAGAAGTTTTTGTCAGGGATCACTTCATACACACAGGAGGCTAAAGTCTGGAACATGGTCGGTAGGATAGCAGGAAAACAAGTACACACACTTCCACTCGTAAACACTCAGGGTGATACCTTGGAAGATCAGGCAAACTCCCTCGGTGCACACTTTGAACGGGTATCCAGCTCGTCCCACTATACTGACACTTTCCAAAAATACAGAACAAGAATAGAAAAGCAGAAACTAGAACATAAATCCACTAGATACGAGGCATATAACCAAGCTTTCAGTCTAGCTGAGCTCCGAACATCTCTAAACTCCTGCAGTACTTCTGCCCCAGGTTCTGACCGTGTGGTGTATGAAATGTTGAAAAACCTACCAGCCGAAACATGAAAAACCTTACTTTGTTTATACAATGCTATCTGGTTTTCTAGCACTATCCCTACCTCCTGGAAAGAGGCTATTATTATTCCCATTTTGAAAGAGGGCAAGGACCCTTCTTTAGCTTCAAGGTATAGGCCTATTGCACTTACAAGCTGCTTGTGCAAAGTATTCGAAAAAATGATAAACTGCCGACTTCTACATATTCTTGAAACAAACAATTTGCTCGACCCATTTCAGTGCGGGTTTCGAGAAAGTAGATCCACCACAGACCACCTCGTTCGTATCGAGGCACAGATAAGAGACGCCTTCGTCCATAAACAATATTTTCTCTCTGTGTTCCTCGATATCGAAAAGGCGTATGATACAACATGGCGTTTCGGAATTCTAAGAGACCTGTCCCACCTTGGTGTGCGCGGAAGAATGTTTCATATAATCGAAAGTTACCTGTCAAACCGGACATTCCGTGTCCGTCTAGGCAGTGTGCTCTCCCAAAAATTGGTCCAGGAAACAGGCGTGCCACAAGGTGGTGTACTTAGCTGCACACTTTTTCTCATAAAAATGAATTCCTTGCGCTTGACCATCCCTCGCAATATGTTTTATTGTACATATGTCGACGACGTCCAGCTTGGCTTTAGATCTTGCAATCTGGCATTGTGTGAGCGGCAGGTTCAGATGGGTTTAAATAAGGTCTCCAAATGGGCAGACGAAAACGGATTTCGACTTAACCCACAAAAAAGCACGTGTGTCTTGTTCTCTCGAAAGAGAGGCATGCACTCGGAACCTGACATTCGGCTGAACGGGCAACGTCTGTCCGTCAAAGCCGAGCATAAATTCTTAGGCTTAATCTTGGACAACAAGTTGACCTTCGTACCGCACATCAAGTATTTAAAAACAAAATGTTTAAAAGCCATGAATGTTATAAAAGTGTTGTCACGTACTACGTGGGGTAGTGATAGGCAATGCCTCATGAACCTCTATAGAAGCCTTATTCGTACCCGCTTAGATTATGGGGCCGTTGTCAGTCAGCGACTCAAAGTGCTTTGAAGATGCTGGATCCCGTGCACCATTCGGGCATCCGCCTTTCTACGGGTGCTTTTCGCACCAGCCCCGTAGAAAGCCTTTACGTTGAGTCAAATGAGTGGTCCCTTCATCTGCAAAGAACCTACATGTCCTTTATATATTTCCTTAAGGTGAAAGCAGACAAGAGGCACCCCTCATACTCTACTATTAATGACTTATCGAGCTCCATTCTTTTTCAAAACAGGCCTTCAATGAGGCAGCCCTTCTCAGTTCGCCTGAAGGGTCTAGCTGAAGAAACTGCAGTATCACTTGAACACAGTTTAATGGCTCCTGTTGCATACCCGCCACCGTGGCAGTGGCAGATTATAGATTGCGATGTGTCTTTTTTAGAAGTTACAAAACATGCGCCTATTGCCCATATTCGAACATACTTCTTGGAACTTCAATACAAATACACACGTCCTGAGTTTTTCACAGATGCCTCTAAGTCTAACTCTTCTGTGTCCTACGCTGCTGTTGGCCCTTCCTTTTCGGATGCTGGCCCTCTACATCCAGGCACAAGTATCTTCACAGCGGAAGCTTACGCGATACTTGTGGCAGCTAGACACATCAAACAATCACAAATACAAAAAGCAGTAATTTATACAGACTCCCTCAGTGTGGTAACGGCTCTGCACAGTCTTAAAAAACAAAAAAACCCTGTCCTCGTTTCACTTTACTCCATTTTATGCACCCTCTACACACTCAACAGACATGTTGTTGTGTGCTGGGTGCCAGGGCACCGTGAGATTAAAGGCAACGTGATGGCGGATCAGCTTGCTGCATCCGCCCACGAAAGCACCGCCGTTACACCGACATCAATCCCGGTCCTTGATCTTAAGCCGTCTCTCAAACGAAAACTCAGGGACTACTGGCAGAGCAAGTGGGATACACACACACAAAACAAACTACACGTTATCAAGCCACACCTTGGCCATTGGCCACCAGTATCAAAATCGCGTCTAACAGAGGTAACACTAACAAGACTCAGGATAGGACACACATACACGACACACACACACCTTTTGTCTGGTGGCAATCCACCATTGTGTGACAGATGTGGGGAATACTTAACCGTCCTTCACATGTTAATTCAGTGTAAACACTTAGAAACTCTTAGAAAACAACATTTTCCAATACTCTACCGACAACATATACCTTTACACCCTGCAATGTTTGTCGGTAGGGAACCACTTTTTAGTCATAATTCATTGTTAGCGTTTTTAAAAGAAATTCACAGCTTTCATGTCATATACCCGGGCATACCGTAGCAGGACCTCTCCAGAGAGGTTTTTGCTGCGGTGGCTACACAAAAAAGCACATGCCTCACGGCCCTTGGACGCAAGGGTTTGAACGAGTGAGGCACTTGTGCTATTGCCATACATATCCACCATCGTCTTTTATTATCACCAACTTTTGTCATCTGTTCACATCACACACACCTTTCACGGCATGGTCATGATTTTATTACCTGTATGTTTTTACCCGCCTTACTGCGAGGAATTTTATGGCCCTTATACAGCCGCTTATCACAATCATTGTCCATATTTTTTAGTAAGATGAACTGGCGCTCTTTGGCCGTGAATCGGCCCTTGCGCCATAAAACATCAAACATCATCATCATATGGGGCCGTTGTCTATCAATCTGCCACTCAAAGTGCCTTGAAGATGCTTGACCCCGTGCACCATTTGGGCATCCGCCTTTCTAAGGGTGCTTTTCGCACCAGCCCTGTAGAAAGCCTTTATGTTGAGTCAAATGAGTGGTCGCTTCATCTGCAGAGAACTTACATGTCCTTTGTTTATTTCCTTAAGGTGAAAGCAGACAAGAAGCACCCCTCATACTCTACAATTATTGATTTGTCGAGCTCAACTCTGTTTCAAAACAGGCCTTCGATGAGGCAGCCCTTCTCAATTCGCCTGAAGTGTCTAGCTGAAGAAACTGAAGTGTCACTTGAACACAGTTTAATGGCTCCTGTAGCATACCTGCCACCGTGGCAGTGGCATACTATAGACTGCGATGTGTCTTTCCTAGAGGTTACAAAACATGCACCTATTGCCCATATCCGAACATACTTTCTGGAACTTCAACACAAATACACATGTCCTGAGTTCTTCACAGATGCCTCCAAGACTAACTCCTCTGTGTCCTACGCTGCTGTCGGCCCATCCTTTTCGGATGCTGGCCCTCTACATCCACGCACAAGTATCTTCACAGCGGAAGCTTACGCGATACTGGTGGCAGCTAAACACATCAAACAATTACAAATACAAAAAGCAGTAATTTATACAGACTCCCTCAGTGTGGTAACGGCTCTGCACAGTCTTAAAAAACAAAAAAACCCAGTCCTTGTCTCACTTTACTCCATTTTGTGCACACTCTACACGCACAAACAACATGTTGTAGTGTGCTGGGTGCCAGGGCACCGTGAGATCCAAGGCAACGTGAGGGCGGATCAGCTCGCTGCATCCGTTCATGAGAGCACCGCCATTACATCCATATCAATCCCGGCCCTTGATCTTAAGCCGTCTCTCAAACTAAACCTCAGGGACTACTGGCAGAGCAAGTGGGATACACACACACAAAACAAACTACACGTTATCAAGCCACACCTTGGCCATTGGCCACCAGTATCAAAATCACGTCTAACAGAGGTAACACTAACAAGACTCAGGATAGGGCACACATACACGACACACACACATCTTTTATCCGGTGGTGATCCACCATTGTGTGATAAATGTGGTGAGGCTTTAACAGTTCTTCACGTTTTAATCCAATGTAAACAGTTAGACACTCTAAGAAGACAACACTTCCCATTACCCTACCGACAACATATACCTTTACACCCTGCAATGTTTGTCGGTAGGGAACCACTTTTCACCCATAAATCATTGTTAGCTTTTTTAAGAGATGTTAATTTTTACCATGAATTATACCCAGGGATTGCGTAGCATGACCTCTCAAGAGAGGTCGCTGCTGCTGTGATTACATTTAAAAGCACTTGCCTCGCAGCCCTTGGACACAAGGGCACTGATGAGGCAAGTGTGCTAGTGCCAAATATTTTTACATGTTTTTATTATCAAAACCTTTGTCACCCTTTTTAATATGCATATCACACCACTGTCATGTCTTTAATACTTATGTTTTTACCCGCATTATCGCGAGGAATTTTAAGGCCCCTATACAGCCACGCAACATAACATTGTCCGCATCTCTATACTCATTGAAATGGCGCTCTTTGGCCATCAATTGGCCCTTGCGCCATAAAACACCACACATCATCATCATCCAGTCGCGTCATCCCTGCATGTTTGATTACACCGCCGCCGTATGAGCGAAGCACGCTACAGCTGGGCTTCAGTGCTGGCTTCGAATGCATCCTGTGGAACACTTCGAAGGGTAGTTAATTCGCCTGTGATCCTGTGTCAATCTTCAGCGTGACTTTGATGCTTTGAACTTGCGCCTGAATGACCCAATCACATTGACTTGTCACTCTTCTTACAGACACATCGAGCACTTCAAAGTCGTCTTCATCCCCGCAGGGGCGCCTGCGCAAGTAGGCGTTTGGTGTGTAGCGACACCACGGACCCGAGCCCCGCAGGGGCGCCTCTGCAAGCAGGCGTTTGGTGTGTAGCGACACCACGGACCCGAGCTAACGGGGGAGTTTCGGCTCCCTCCCACGCCTAGCCGTGCGTGGCTTTGCCGTGTCCGGGGAAAAGGGGATCCTGGGGGTTGAGCCAAAGCTGGGTGATTGGACCTTGAAGGCCCCCCGGCAGAGGCAACACACCTCTTTGGCCCCGGCTTCACGTAGACGGCACCCCTGGGCTGACCCACCCAGGGGAAATCGGCAGTCGCCTTTTCCTATCTCTCTCTTCCTACATCTTAAGTCTTTTCTCGTCTTTAAATCTGTCCTGTCTTCTTCTCTCTTCCATTTACTTCCGATTTTTCATGGCGGCAAGGGTTAACCTTGTGTAATTACTCAACCTTGAGTAGTTATATTTGGTTATAGTGGCAATGTACGGCTGGCGTCTGCAGCCTTATGCTATTAAGTGCTTCAGCGTCCCCTGGTTGGACTCCATGGTGGGTGGTCGCCATTGCTGCCGAACAAAAAGTACACTACTATGGGAACACCTGCATTTCCCCGTCTCCTAGATCGTCTCCCGCCTAAGAGGGGACGCACCGATGACATATCAATTTTCAGCCAACCCAGACAATGCTTTCCCAAATTCCATGTTGTGCACAGCGAAAACCCAACAAAACAAGCCAGAGTAATATCTCCATTTCTTGTTGCTAAATCCCTGACAGAGGTCTTTGGCCCAGGATACAAGGTTACAAAGATGGCTAGCGGAGACCTTCTCCTTGAGCTGCCTGAAAAACACCACTATGAAAAACTTGGCAGTCTCGTAGCATTTGGAAATATCCCAGTATCTATTTCACCTCATAGATCAATGAACACCTCACGCGGAGTTGTTTCAGAAGCAGACCTTCTTGAAATGTCCGAACAAGAACTGCTTGAAGGGTGGAAAGAGCAAAATGTCACAGATGTGAAACGAATCGTCATCAGACGAGACAACAAAGAAATACCTACCAAACATTTAATACTCACCTTCGCATCTAGCACACTGCCTTCATCTATAGACACAGGATACATCAAACTCTCTGTCCGTCCCTACATTCCCAATCCAAGACGATGTTATAAATGTCAACGATTTGGTCATGGCTCGCAGAACTGCCGGGGTCAGGAAACTTGTGCAAGATGTGGTAGCCACGGCCACCCATCTGATAACTGTGTTACTACGCCTCACTGCGTGAATTGTGACGGGGAACACGCCGCGTATTCGCGTTCGTGTCCTAATTGGAAGAAAGAAAAAGAAATAATCACTCTTAAAGTCAAAGAAAACATCACATTCAAAGAAGCAAGACGAAGAGTATCGCCATTTTACGGCGCAACATATGCTGATGCGGCGCGTCAGGGGGCAACGCCGCACCAGCCCTCGCCACCCCTTCGGCCTGCGCAGAGCGAGCCGTCGGCTGTGGCACCTGCCCCCAAGGCAGCTGTAGCCCAGGCTACACCGCCTACTCCCAAACAGAGACCGGAGACTCCAGAGTCTTCGGGTCTCAAGGCCTCCCCTCACCAGGCGAGGCCCAAAATCCAAACTAACAGCCCGCACGTGCGGGCATCCAGTGCCTCCGAGGAGGCAATGGATACGTCGGCACCCTTGGTGCCGAAAGAGCGGCGTGGCTCCTTGGAGCGCGCCAAGAAAACAAAAAAGCAAATAACAGGGCCTGGTGACGGCCCTGTTAGGTGAACTCAAACTCCCCGTCTAAACAGCCACTCGCTTTTGGTACACACAGCATTATTTTACATTCACCATGAACACTCAAATTATACAATGGAACGTCAGGGGCCTTCTCAGAAACCTTGACGACATCCAAGAACTCTTACACGAACACTCACCAAAAGTGCTGTGTGTACAAGAAACACACCTTAATTCAAAACACACAAATTTTCTTCGCAAATACGTTATTTTTCGAAAGGACCGTGATGATGCCATGACATCATCCGGAGGTGTTGCCATCATAGTGAATCAAGGAATTGCATGCACACACTTACAACTCCAAACACCCCTTGAGGCAGTGGCTGTTCGAGCGGTTCTTTTTGATAAACTGATCACAATCTGCACTATTTACATTCCTCCTAGCTATCAGCTGCAAAAACGCGATTTACACTCTCTAATTGATGAACTTCCGGAGCCTTATGTTCTCCTTGGAGACTTTAATGCGCATAGCAGGCTATGGGGTGACTCTCGGTATGACGCGCGAGGTCGACTGATCGAACAGTTCCTTATCTCGTCGAGCGCGTGTCTCCTAAATCGAAAAGAACCAACCTATTATAACCTCGCTAATAACACCTACTCCTCCATAGACCTGAGCATAGTATCTCCATCTCTTGTGCCTCTACTCCAGTGGAAAGTCGTCAGTAATCTGTACGGAAGTGACCACTTCCCCGTAGTTTTGAGCACAACGACAGTAACTGAGTGTCCACCACGTGTTCCCAAGTGGCTCATAAACAGAGCCGACTGGGAACAGTTCCATACTATCGCTTGTCTAGGTTGGAATGACATCTGTACTCTGAACATTGATGGCGCTCTGAACTACTTCACAGCGTTTTTTTGATTGATGCTGCAACAAAATGCATCCCACAAACAAATAGACACCCTGGAAAACGAAGTGTGCCATGGTGGAACTCTGAATGCTGAAACGCGCGCAAACAGCAAAACAGAGCTTGGAGGCTGCTTCGGAACTCACCGACAGCCGAAAATCTTGAAACCTTCAAGAAAATAAAGTCTCAAGGCAGGAGAACGCGTCGGCAAGCCAGAAGAGAAAGCTGGCAGAAGTTTTTATCAGGGGTTAATTCATACACACAGGAGGCTAAAGTCTGGAGCATGGTCGGTAGGATAGCAGGGAAACAAGTACACACACTTCCACTCGTAAACACTCAGGGTGATACCTTGGAAGATCAGGCAAACTTCCTCGGTGCACACTTCGAACAGGTATCCAGCTCATCCCACTATACTGACACCTTCCAAAAATACAGAACAAGAATTGAGAAGCAGAAACTCGAATACAAATCCACCAGATACGAGGCATATAACCAAGCTTTCAGTCTAGCTGAGCTCCGAACATTTCTAAACTCCTGCAGTACTTCTGCCCCAGGTTCTGACCGTGTGATGTATGAAATGTTAAAAAACCTACCAAACGAAACCCGAAAAACCTTACTTTGTTTGTATAATGCTATTTGGTCTTCTGGCACTATTCCCACCTCCTGGAAAGAGGCTATTGTTATTCCCATTTTGAAAGAGGGCAAGGACCCTTCTTTACCCTCGAGTTATAGGCCTATAGCACTTACAAGCTGCTTGTGCAAAGTCTTCGAAAAAATGATAAACTGCCGACTTGTACATTTTCTTGAAACAAATAATTTGCTCGACCCATTTCAGTGCGGGTTTCGAGAAAGTAGATCCACCACAGACCACCTTGTTCGTATCGAGGCACAGATCAGAGACGCGTTCGTCCATAAACAATATTTTCTCTCTGTGTTCCTCGATATCGAAAAGGCTTATGATACAACATGGCGTTTCGGAATTCTAAGAGACCTGTCCCACCTTGGTGTGCGCGGAAGAATGTTTCATATAATCGAAAGTTACCTGTCAAACCGGACATTCCGTGTCCGTCTGGGCAGTGTGCTCTCCCAAACATTTGTCCAGGAAACAGGCGTGCCACAAGGTGGTGTGCTTAGTTGCACACTTTTTATTATTAAAATGAATTCTTTGCACTTGTCCATTCCCTGCAATATGTTCTATTGTACATATGTCGACGACGTCCAGCTTGGCTTCAAGTCATGCAACTTGGCCATGTGTGAGCGGCAGGTGCAGCTGGGTTTAAATAAGGTCTCCAAATGGGCAGATGAAAACGGATTTCGACTTAACCCACAAAAAAGCATGTGTGTCTTGTTCTCTCGAAAGAGAGGCATGCACTCGGAGCCCGACATTCAACTGAACGGGCAACAACTGTCCGTCAAAGCTGAGCATAAATTCTTAGGCTTAATCTTGGACAACAAGTTGACCTTCGTACCCCACATAAAGTATTTAAAAACAAAATGTTTAAAAGCCATGAATGTTATAAAAGTGTTGTCACGTACTACGTGGGGTAGTGACAGGAAATGCCTCATGAACCTGTATAGAAGCCTCATTCGCACCCGCTTAGATTATGGGGCCATTATTTATCAGTCAGCGACTCAAAGTGCTTTGAAGATGCTGGATCCCGTGCACCATTCGGGCATCCGCCTTTCTACGGGTGCTTTTCGCACCAGCCCCGTAGAAAGCCTTTACGTTGAGTCAAATGAGTGGTCGCTTCATCTGCAAAGAACCTACATGTCCTTTGTATATTTCCTTAAGGTGAAAGCAGACAAGAGGCACCCCTCATACTCTACTATTAATGACTTGTCGAGCTCCATTCTTTTTCAAAACAGGCCTTCAATGAGGCAGCCCTTCTCAGTTCGCCTGAAGGGTCTAGCTGAGGACACTGGAGTGTCACTCGAACACAGTTTAATGGCTCCTGTAGCATACCCGCCACCGTGGCAGTGGCAGACTATAGATTGCGATGTGTCTTTTTTAGAAGTTACTAAACATGCGCCTATTGCCCATATTCGAACATACATCTTGGAACTTCTACACAAATACACACGTCCTGAGTTTTTTACAGATGCCTCTAAGTCTAACTCCTCTGTGTCCTACGCTGCTGTTGGCCCTTCCTTTTCGGATGCTGGCCCTCTACATCCAGACACAAGTATCTTCACAGCGGAAGCTTACGCGATACTTGTGGCAGCTAAACACATCAAACAATCACAAATACAAAAAGCAGTAATTTATACAGACTCCCTCAGGGTGGTAACGGCTCTGCACAGTCTTAAAAAACAAAAAAACCCTGTCCTAGTTTCACTTTACTCCATTTTATGCACCCTCCACACACTCAACAGACATGTTGTTGTGTGCTGGGTGCCAGGGCACCGTGAGATTCAAGGCAACGTGATGGCGGATCAGCTCGCTGCATCCGCCCACGAAAGCACCGCCATTACACCGACATCAATCCCGGCCCTCGATCTTAAGCCGTCTCTCAAACGAAAACTCAGGAACTACTGGCAGAGCAAGTGGGATACACACACACAAAACAAACTACACGTTATCAAGCCACACCTTGGTCATTGGCTGCCCGTATCGAAATCGCGTCATACAGAGGTAATACTAACGAGACTCAGGATAAGACACACGTACACGACACACACACATCTTTTGTCCGGTGGCGATCCACCATTATGTGATAAATGTGGTGAACCGTTGACCGTCCTTCACGTGTTAATCCAGTGTAAACACTTAGAAACTATAAGAAAACAGCATTTTCCATTACCCTACCGACAACATATACCTTTACACCCTGCAATGTTCGTTGGTAGGGAACCGCTTTTTAGTCATAAATCATTGTTAGCGCTTTTAAAAGAAATTCAAAATTTTCATATCATATACCCGGGCATCCCGTAGCTCGACCTCTCCAGGGAGGTTTTTGCTGCGGTGGCTACACAGGAAAGCTTTTGCCTCACGGCCCTTGCACGCAAGGGTATGAACCAGTGAGGCACTTGTGATAATGCCATACATATACACCATCGTTTTTTATTATCACCAACTTTTGTTATCTATTCACACCACACACACCTTTCACGGCATGGTCATGATTTTATTACTTGTATGTTTTTACCCGCCTTACTGCGAGGAATTTTATGGCCCTTATACAGCCGCTAATCACAATCATTGTCCACATTCCTTGTCGCATGAACTGGCGCTCTTTGGCCATCAAATGGCCCTTGCGCCAAAAAACACCATATGTCATCATCATCATCAGCCGTACAACCCTGCTATATAACCCAATGCGCATAGGCCAAGGTAGGCTATTTGCACAGGGTTAACCCTTGCCGCCGAGAAAATTGGAAGTAAGTAGAAGAGAGAAGTAGACAGGAAAGCTAAAAAAGTAAGAAAGACGAAGATGTAGAGAGAGAGAGATAGGAAAAGGCGACTGCCGATTTCCCCTGGGTGGGTCAGCCCAGGGGTGCCGTCTACGTGAAGCCGGGGCCAAAGGGGTGTGTTGCCTCTACCGGGCGGCCTTAAAGGTCCAATCATCCAGCGTCGGCTCAACCCCCAGGATTCCCTTTTCCCCGGACACGGCAAAGCCACGCACGGCTAGGCGTGGGAGGGAGTAGCAACTCCCCCGTTAGCTCGGGTCCGTGGTGTCGCTACACACCAAACGCCTACTTGCGCAGGCGCCCCTGCGGGGGAGGTGTGCATCCTGACCCCTGCATACTAATGAATGGACAAAACATAGTCATCGCGAAAGAACAAAAATTCCTCGGTGTAATTTTTGATTCTAAACTCACCTTCATCCAGCACATAAAACAGCTGAAGTTAAAATGTCTCAAGACCATGAACCTTTTAAAGATTTTATCGCATCAGTCGTGGGGGACAGACAGGCACTGTCTCATATCTCTGTTTCGAAGCCTGGTTCTGTCACGAATAGACTATGGATGCATAGTATATCAGTCAGCTTCAAGGTCAGCACTGAAAATGTTGGACCCTGTATACCACCTAGGTATCCGGCTGGCTCTTTGTGCCTTCCGTACCAGCCTTATTCAACGCCTTTATGCAGAGTCAGATCAGTGGCCACTTGACTATCAGCGCACGTATCTAGGAGTTAACTATGCAGTTAAGATCATGTCTCTTAAGCAGCACTTATGAACGATGTGTCTACTACCCAGTTATACCTAAACCGTCCTTCTATCGCCCCACCGTTTCCATTGGCAATAAGACCTGCAGTAGAAAAACTGCAATTTTCTTCAATGACTTGGAGGAAAGTGACAATGTCGAACACATCCCTCCCTGGCAGCAATGTCCAGTCACTTGTGACTGGTCTTTCAAAGACATCATAAAGAAAAATTGTCCAAGTGCACTTATTGAGCAACATTTCTTCGCCCTTGAACACAAATATCGTTCAACCGCGTTTTTCTCTGATGGCTCAAAATCTCAGACATCTGTATCTTGTGCAGCCTATGGACAAAAGTTCTCGGACACCAGAACCATGCATACACATACCAGCATTTTCACAGCGGAAGCCTATGGTATCCTGCTTATTATACTACACATTAAACAACACAAGACCCCGCAGGGGCGCCTGCGCAAGTAGGCGTTTGGTGTGTAGCGACACCACGGACCCGAGCTAACGGGGGAGTTTCTACTCCATCCCACGCCTAGCCGTGCGTGGTTTTGCCGTGTCCGGGGAAAAGGGGATCCTGGGGGTTGAGCCGACGCTGGGTGATTGGACCTTAAAGGCCCCCCGGCAGAGGCAACACACCCCTTTGGCCCCGGCTTCACGTAGACGGCACCCCTGGGCTGACCCACCCAGGGGAAATCGGCAGTCGCCTTTTCCTATCTCTCTCTCCCTATATCTTCGTCTTTTGTTCTCACTTTACATCTTTCCTGTCCTCTCCTCACTTCATTTTACTTCCAATTTTTCCTGGCGGTCCCGCAGGGGCGCCTGCGCAAGTAGGCGTTTGGTGTGTAGCGACACCACGGACCCGAGCTAACGGGGGAGTTTCTACTCCCTCCCACGCCTAGCCGTGCGTGGCTTTGCCGTGCCCGGGGAAAAGGGGATCCTGGGGGTTGAGCCGACGCTGGGTGATTGGACCGTTAAGGCCCCCCAGCAGAGGCAACACACCCCTTTGGCCCCGGCTTCACGTAGACGGCACCCCTGGGCTGACCCACCCAGGGGAAATCGGCAGTCGCCTTTTCCTATCTCTCTCTCCCTACATCTTCGTCTTTATCTCTTACTATTTATCTGTCCTGTCTTCTACTCTCTTCCGTTTACTTCCGATATTCATGGCGGCAAGGGTTAACCTTGTGTAGGTATCCCACCTTGGATAATTACATTGGGTTATAGTGACAGCGTACGGCTGGCGTCGGGAGGGCTTGTTTCAACAAGTTCAACCGCGTCCCCTTGTTGGGCTCCGTGGTGGGTGGTCGCCGCTGTTACCGAACACATTCATACTTGTATGGCTTTACAAGCATCCGCCGACCTTGATCGGTCTCGCAAGAGAGGCCGCACCGAAGCAAGTTATCACGTCTCGAAAGAAACTAAATTTACTTTTGCGAAGTACCACATTATCCACAGTGACAGCACACCTCTAAGAAAATTATCCCCATTTTTGGTGGCCAAGTGCCTAAAAGAAAAAATAGGACCCACATACAAAGCATCCAAAATGTCAAGCGGTGACCTCCTTTTGGAGCTAACCGAAAAAGACCAAGTGCCTAAGCTGTCCCAACTAACCAGCATTGGAGAAACAGCTGTCACCGTTTCGGTCCATCGCTCTCTAAACACCAGCAGGGGAGTGATCTCTGAGGAAGACTTCTTAGGCCTTAGTGACGAAGAGCTCCTCGAAGGTTTCCAAGACCAAAACGTCATCAAAGTCCAAAGAATTGTAATGCGTCGCAATAATCAGGAAGTACCCACCAAACACGTAATACTAACCTTTGGAACATGTGAAATGCCCACCTCTCTTAAGGCTGGGTACTTAAAAATAAATGTCAGACCCTACATTCCCAACCCCAGACGCTGTTTCAAATGTCAGAGATTCGGACACGCCTCGCACTCTTGCAGAGGCAAAGAAACATGCGCAAAATGCAGCGCAAACGACCACAAATCAGAAAACTGCTCATCCTCACCCCACTGTGTTAACTGTGACGGGGAACACCCAGCGTATTCCCGGTCATGCCCATGTTGGAAAAAAGAAAAAGAAGTGATCGCTCTGACCGTCAAAGAAAAAATATCATTCAGCGAAGCGCGAACACGGCTATCATACCTTTTCCACAGAAGTTACGCCGATGTGACGCAGTCGGGGGCAGCGTCACAAAGGCCTCAGGAGTCGACCGCTACCACACCCAGTGGTTCTATGGTGACTCAAACCGCCCCCGTAAAAGAAGCAGCGCCAGCTGCTCCATGCACATCAAAGGGCCCGCAGACTCCGGTCTCCCTGGGCCCTAAACTCAATAGAGTGCCAAGGCCTGAGATTCGTTTCTCAGCGCCTCACTCTCGATCTTCCAGCGCCTCAGACAAGGCAATGGAGATCGACCACAAAGCTCCGGTGTCATCGACACCGAAGGACAAGCGCTCTCTCGAGCGTACCAAACAGGACAAGGACAAAGTCCCTGTAACCACAATAAGTAAGCGATAACCGTAATGGTTATCGTATTTCTTTCTATTTCTATTTCTTAATATTGTCACCTATCATCTTTTATACCAATCAATCCCCAGAAGTATATTTACTTAATTTTATTCTGCCATGGCTTTTATCGTACATTGGAACTGTAGAGGCTTAATTCATAACTTAGGTGACATAAACGACATCATTAACAAATTCTCACCAGTAGCTTTTTGCCTCCAAGAGACAAATCTTGGTACAAAACACAGCCACTTCCTAAAAGGCTTCAAAGTTGCCCGAAAGGACCGCGAACATTGCAACCGTCTTTCAGGAGGAGTAGCCATAGTGGTGCAGGGCAGCACTCCTACGCGAGATGTCCAAATAAACACATCTTTCGAGGCCGTAGCCGTCACCATCCTATCATACAAGACCATCACCATCTGCTCACTGTATATCCCACCTCACACCCTTTTCACCACCAAAAACTTAGAAAATCTAGTGGAACAGTTGCCAAAACCATTTATCTTAGTTGGGGATTTCAATGCTCATTCAACCCTTTGGGGTAGCGACAAAACTGACGCAAGAGGGCAAGCCGTGGAAGATTTCATTTTATCAAATGACATCTGCCTTCTTAATTCCGGTGCTTTTACCTACTTTTCACCGACCTCGCGCACTTTTAGTTGCTTAGATCTCGCCATGTGTTCATCGTGTATTTTTAATGATTTTAAGTGGGACGCCCTCAACACGTCTTATGGTAGTGATCATCAACCCGGCATCATAAAACTCATACCATCTTGCCCAACTCTAACAAGCAGGCCACGCCGGTGGAAACTACAGCTCGCGAACTGGCCAGTTTTCACAGAAAACGCTAAGCTCGATGAAGTTTTCTCATCGGAGCTTTCTGTTGAGGAACTAAACGAAGAGTTCGTCAAAGTGTTAATCTTAGCAGCAGAAAAAGCAATACCGCAATCATCCGGCATCGTACGCAAGAAATTCAACCCTTGGTGGACAAACGAGTGTACTGATGCCAAAAAACTACAAAATAAGGCCTGGGGAATTCTACGAAGATACCCCACGTACACCAACCTCATCAACTTCAAACAGGCAAAAGCCAGAGCCCGATTTATTCGAAGACAGGCAGAAAAGGATTCATGGCAAAAATACATATCATCAATTAACAGTTCAGTCACATCTAAACACATCTGGGACCAGGTGAGGAAGTTCAAAGGAGAGTACTCCTCCTACACAATACCACTGCTCACAAGTCCAGACACACAATCAACACTAGAAGACCAGGCCAACCTATTAGGAGAACACTTTTATAAGGTATCATGCTCAGCAAATTACACCAATACATTCCTGAAATATAAAGAAAATGCAGAAAGACAAAGATTGCCTACTAGCAGTACCTCAAATGAAAGTTATAACCTTCCGCTTACACTGCACGAATTGAACAGGGTACTCTCTGCCGGTAAAAAAACGGCAACAGGGTCTGACCAAATACACTACGCAATGTTGGCACACCTATCCCAAGCATCCGCACGGGCACTTCTCCAATTCTTCAACAAAATATGGGACTCTGGCATAATGCCTGAAGATTGGAAAAAAGCCATAGTCATACCATTCCTAAAACCTGGTAAACCCCCAACAACCCCAAGTAGCTACAGGCCCATTGCATTAACAAGTTGCCTTGCAAAAACTTACGAAAGCATCATAAATATTAGACTTACCTTCACTCTGGAATCGGAGCACCTAATAGACGCACACCAGTGCGGATACAAAAAGGGCTGTTCCACCACTGATCACATTGTTAGGCTGGAACAAGAAATACGACAAGCATTTCTACACAAACAGTTCTGTCTCTCGGTCTTCTTTGACCTAGAGAAAGCATATGACACAACTTGGAGATACGGAATTCTCAGAGATCTAGCTAACTTAGGGATTCGCGGAAGAATGCTGAACTGCTTACACGATTTTTTATCGAATAGAACTTTTCAAGTACGTTTGGGTACGGTACTGTCACGAACATTTGTCCAAGAAAATGGTGTACCACAGGGCTGCGTTTTGAGCACCACCCTGTTTATAGTAAAAATGAACTCCATCAACAGGGCTATACCCCGTACAGTCATGCACTCCATCTATGTTGATGATCTACAAATTGCATGCCGAACCTCCAGCCTATCATCCTGCGAAAGGCAACTCCAAATTACAATAAATCGGCTTACGAAATGGGCCGACCAAAATGGTTTCCGCTTTTCAGCCCAAAAAACTACAGCTGTTCTCTTTACACAAAAGAGAGGACTGTTCCCTGAACCCGCGCTCAAACTATACAACATAAACATGCCGGTAAAACAAGAACACAAATTTCTAGGAATCACATTCGACCGAAAACTAAACTTTCTGCCACACATAAATGCACTGAAAACTAAGGCAAACAGAGCACTCAATGTGCTCAAAGTACTCTCCCATAAACACTGGGGTTCCGATCGATTCTGCCTTATACGTATTTACCGATCCCTTGTACGCAGCATTTTAGACTACGGATGCATAGTCTACGGCTCGGCGCGAAACTCATACATCCGCCGTCTTGACCCTATACACAACCTCGGTCTCCGTCTGTCAAGTGGTGCTTATAGAACATCACCTGTGCTAAGTCTATACGTAGAATGCGATGAGCCCCCTCTATGTGATCGAAGAGCATTACTAACCTTGTCATATGTTTTAAGAATAAGGTCGTCACCTGAACACATCTGCTATGAAGTTGCCGCAAAATGTGACTCGCGCTCACACTACCTCAACAAACCGAACCTAATCAAACCACTTGTCCTACGTTTCGAGGAATACTGCCGCTTTTATATATCCCTGTTGAATCACTAGATGTTGCTATTAAACCACCAAGACTGCCGCCATGGTTTGACCTGTCACAGCTATGCGAATTTTCACTTAGCCGTCTCAACAAAAAAAGCACCCCACCAGAACACATAATCCAAGAATTTTATACACTTCAGCACGAATATAGGGATTATGAAGAATTTTACACAGATGGCTCAAAAACAGAGGACCACGTGGGTATTGGGATTGTGACGACGAAAAGCGCAATTTCTGTGAAAGTACCTCGTAGTTTTTCCATTTTTTCAGCTGAAGCTTATGCCTTGAGTGAAGCAGTTCGGAAAATCATCGCTGAAAAATACAAGAAAGCAATCATATACACCGACTCACTAAGCACACTAAAAGCACTACATATAAAATCCAAATGTGAGCCTATAGTAGGCGACATTCTAAACATGGTATACTTAAACAGCCAGGCAACCTGCATCCGTTTCTGCTGGGTCCCAAGTCATGTTGGGATACCTGGAAACGAAAAAGCAGATAAGTATGCTTCCCAGGCAGCCCATAAAACAGTAACAAAAGTAAAAATTCCCCTTAAAGATATCCAGAGAACAATTCGCCTGGCCCTACTAGCAAAATGGCAAAAGCAATGGGACACCTGCACGAACAATAAGCTCCACCTGGTGAAACCCACACTCGGGGAATGGAAGACCTGCCGTCACCAGCAACGGTTTATTGAAGTTGTATTATGCCGACTTCGCATTGGACACACACACTTGACACACAACTTCTTACTCGCAAAGGAAGAACAACCAACGTGTGAAAAATGCCAAGAAGCGTTAACACTTATGCACATCCTAATCAGATGTCCTACCATTGAAACACAGAGACAAAAATATTTCAGCAAGCTATACAAACAACACATACCTTTACACCCTGCTTTGTTCCTAGGAGATGACCCTCTAGTACCTCTGCCTGACTTGCTAAACTTTCTGAAAGAAAGTAACCTGTTAAATAAGCTTTAAAATCTCATCTTTTTAGCGTCCATTCCTGAAAGTCTTGTGTCTGGTGCAGCATAGCCTTAGCTGCTTTTGCGCCATAAAAAACCAAATTAACCTAACCTTTTCCTGGCGGCAAGGGTTAACCTTGTGTGGCTATCCAAACTAGGGTAAACCATATTGGGTTATAGTAACTGCATACTACTGGCGTTGCGCGGACATGCCCACATGCTCTGCCACGTCCCCTCGTTGGACTCCGTGGTGGGTGGTAGGCGCCGTTACCGAAAAATACACACTTTCTCATGGGATCCCCGACCCCCTCTTTAACTGACCGTGCTTCGAAAAGGGTACGCACCGATGCAACATTCCTACTTTGGCCCAAAAACAAAGAAACTTTTCCAAAATACCATGTCCTCCACTGCGAACAATCATCTACAAAAGCTAGAGCAATCTCACCCTTCCTTGTAGCCAAGTGCTTGAGAGAGACCATTGGAACCGGTTATAAGGCCACGAAGATGGCAAGTGGAGATCTGCTTCTCGAATTAAAAGACAAAGAACAGTACAATAAACTCTGGCACCTCGTGGCTTTTGATAACATCCCCGTCTCTGTGAGTGCACACCGTACAATGAATACAGTGAAGGGCGTGGTATCGGATGAAGATTTGATGACACTGAGTGAAGAAGAGCTTTTTGATGGATGGAAGGACCAAGGTGTAATACATGTCCAGCGCATCATAATCAGACGCAACAACAACGAAATAGCAACAAAGCACTCAATACTCACCTTCAACTCAACCACTTTACCTGAGACTCTGGAAACTGGCTATATAAAACTCCATGTCCGACCCTTCATTCCAAACCCGAGGCGTTGCTTCAAATGCCAGCGATTTGGTTATGCATCCCAGAGCTGCCGAGGGCAGCTGATCTGTGCTAAGTGTGGCACAACCGGCCACAGTGCTGATGAATGTAGTCATGATGAGGTCCTCTGTGCTAACTGCGAAGGTAGTCACCCCGCATACTCCAGAGCGTGCCCAGCCTGGAAAAAAGAAAAAGAAATAATAACTATAAAAGTAAAGGAAAATATCACATTCAAGGAAGCAAGACAACGGGTCTCACTAACATTGGCACTAAAAACACCTTTTGCCGAAGTGGTGCAAAGAGGGGCGGCACCACAAAGGCCCTTGGCATTTGCCCGGACCTCGCCTAGCGTGCCGAGGCCAATGCCACAAGCCCCTACGGCGGGAGCAGCTAGCGCTGCCCTGCCCACATTCAGCCAGTCCACACCAGCGACCTCGACAAGCTCTAACGGCAGCCAGGGCAATCACGAGGCCAAGGGGGCTTTATCGACCCCCAGCTCGGTGGGGACAAAGACTTCGTCGATTGAGGCGAAGTCTAAGCGACGCACAGATCGCTCTGTAGAGCGGGCGTCCAGTGCCTCGCAAGAGGCTATGGACACCAGTTCATGCCAAACGGCGCAGGGAGCGCCGAAGGAGCGGCGAGCTTCTCTCGACCGCCCCAAAAAAGACAGAACGCCAATTACAGGGCCTGACAAAGGCCCTGTAAAATGAGCTAATCTCCGTCTTTTCTGCACACAGCACTTTTTCTCTTTTTTTTTTCCACTATGGACAAAATCATACAGTGGAACGTAAGAGGATTACTTAGAAATTTAGATGACGTCCAAGAACTTCTGAGTAAGTTTAACGCGAAAGTGCTATGTGTGCAAGAAACGCACTTAACTCCTAAGCACAAGGACTTCCTACGGCAATATATTATTTTCCGAAAAGACCGGGAGGATCCTGTCGTACCATCTGGCGGTGTAGCCATTATAGCTGATCGTAGTATAGCATGCCAGCATTTGAAGCTCCAAACAGCCCTTGAGGCAGTGGCCATTCGAGCTGTACTTTTCAACAAACTCATTACCATATGTTCTGTGTACATACCACCGCATCAACAGCTACACAGACGTGATCTAGAATCGTTATTAGATGAACTCCCAGAGCCGTTTCTGGTTCTAGGTGATTTTAATGCACACAATGTCCTGTGGGGCGATGCTCACTGTGATGCGCGAGGACGTCTCATTGAGCAGCTCCTTTTCTCTTCTAGTTTATGTCTTTTAAATATAAAGGAGCCTACGTATTTTAGCTTTGCAAACAAAACGTACTCCTCCATAGATCTTAGCATTTCATCACCGTTCCTTTTACCTGTTTCTAAGTGGAAAGTTCTTAAAAACCCTTATGGTAGTGACCACTTCCCAATCATCCTGAGTGCGCCGAACAAAGAACAACTACCCCCGCAGGTTCCTCGATGGAAGATTGACTCGACTGATTGGGAAGGGTATAGAACTCTTACACACATGACATGGACTGAGCTGTCTGCCCTGACCATAGATGACGCTGTCACGTATTTTACAGCTTTTATACTTGATGCCGCATCTAAATGTATTGCCAAAACGAGCGGCATGTCTTCTAAACGGCGAGTCCCATGGTGGAACGACGCATGCAGGAAAGCACGGACCACTCAGAACAAAGCTTGGGCGTTGCGTCGCGATTCCCCTACAGCAGAAAACCTGGAAAATTTCAAGCGGGTCAAATCGCAGGCAAGGAGAACGCATCGACAAGCTAGACGAGAGAGCTGGACAAACTTTATATCGAGTATCAACTCGTACACAGATGAGGGAAAAGTGTGGAATAAGGTCAAGAAAATTAAGGGCCAACAAACGTATTGCCTTCCACTAGTAAATAGCCTCGGGGAAAGCTTGGAGGATCAAGCCAACTTTCTTGGCGCACATTTCGAACACATATCGAGCTCCTCACACTACTCCGAATCCTTTCAGAATTACAAGGCACGAATAGAAAAACAAAAGTTAGAAAGAAAATCCACAAGAAATGAGGCATACAATCAACCATTCTGCTTAGCAGAACTGCGAACAGCACTCAGCTCCTGTAATACATCTACCCCAGGTTCTGACAATGTAATGTACGCGATGCTGAAGGAACTATCCTCCGAAACTAAAAAAACCCTCCTCTGTCTTTATAATCGCATATGGTTTTCAGGTGTGATCCCCTCCTCCTGGAAGGAGGCTGTTATAATTCCAATTTTGAAGCAGGGAAAGGATCCCTCTACTGTATCAAGTTATAGACCCATAGCATTAACAAGCTGCCTCTGCAAACTATTTGAAAAAATGATTAATTGCCGCTTACTCCACTACTTAGAAAC
This sequence comes from Rhipicephalus microplus, assembly GCF_043290135.1. Classification (NCBI taxonomy): domain Eukaryota; kingdom Metazoa; phylum Arthropoda; class Arachnida; order Ixodida; family Ixodidae; genus Rhipicephalus; species Rhipicephalus microplus. The sequence goes on from NC_134700.1 coordinate 131,011,015, forward strand.
AAACAAATTGCTCGACCCATACCAGTGCGGGTTTAGAGAGGGCCGATCTACCACCGACCATCTTATACGTATCGAGGCACACATACGTGAGGCTTTTGTTCATAATCAGTTTTTCTTATCTGTGTTCCTCGACATGGAGAAGGCCTACGATACCACGTGGAGGTTTGGAATATTGAGAGACCTCTCACACTTAGGTATACATGGTAATATGTTCAGTGTCATTGAAAGCTATCTGTCTGATCGTACCTTCCGCGTTAGAGTGAGCAATGTTCTGTCCCGAACATTTGTACAGGAAACCGGAGTGCCACAGGGTGGGGTGCTCAGCTGTACGCTCTTTATAATAAAAATGAATTCTCTCCGTCTGTACATTCCACGTAATATTTTTTATTCAACATATGTCGACGATGTGCAGATAGGTTTTCAATCGTGTTCTCTTGGGATCTGTGAGCGACAGGTTCAGCTCGCCCTTAACAAGATATCCAAATGGGCTGATAAAAACGGGTTCGAACTGAACCCACAGAAAAGCACCTGTGTCCTTTTTTCTCAAAAAAGAGGCTTGCACCCTGAGCCTGAACTGGTCGTTAAGGGTGAGCGTCTACCCGTAAACACAGAACATAAGTTCCTAGGTATAATTTTAGATGCGAAGTTAACCTTTGTACCGCACATAAAACATCTTAAAAATAAATGCTTGAAAACAATGAATATCCTGAAGGTGCTGTCACGAACAATGTGGGGCAGCGACAGAAAGTGCCTCATGAATCTGTATAGAAGCCTTATACTCTCACGTCTTGAGTATGGGGCAATAGTCTATCACTCTGCCACGCCAAGCGCTCTGAAAATGTTGGACCCTGTTCATCATCAAGGCATCCTCCTGTCCACAGGCGCCTTTAGAACAAGCCCAGTTGAAAGCCTTTATGTGGAATCGGACGAGTGGTCACTCCATCTGCAGAGAACTTATTCTTCCTTCATGTATTTCCTTAAAGTAAATGCAAACAGTGAGCAACCTGCGTATTCCACCATCAACGACCTGTCCAGCTCTCAACTTTTTTACAATCGACCTGCAATGGCACGCCCTTTCTCGCTGCGTGTCAGAGACCTAGCTGAAGAAACAGATGTCCCACTGCTTGAATACCACCTCAGCCCCCCCGCTCTGCGGCTCCCGCCATGGCAGTGGCAGGTTATAGACTGTGACACATCTTTCGTAGCTGTCACAAAGCATGCCTCCCCCATACACATTCGGATGTATTTCTTAGAGCTGCAACATAAATATGACTGTCCAGAATATTATACTGATGCATCCAAGTCCCATATGCGGCAGTCGGCCCATCCTTCTCGGATGCCGGCGTTCTGTCCACCAGCACAAGCATTTTTACAGCCGAGGCTTACGCGTTATTCGTAGCCGTTAAACACATCGAAAAATTGAATACGCCAAGGGTAGTTATATACACAGACTCCCTGAGTGTCGTAAAGGCGTTGAAAAATCTTAAAAAACACAGAAACCCTATAATTATATCCCTTTATTCGGTACTCTGCGCGGCCTATACTTCCAAGCAGCATATCGTCGTGTGCTGGGTGCCAGGACATCGCGAGATCGAAGGAAATGTGTTGGCCGACCAGCTCGCCACGTCAAATAACGGAAGCTCCGCCAACTCTTCAGTTGCTGTCCCTATAATGGACCTAAAACCAAACATACGAAAAAAGCTCAGGGCTTACTGGCAGAAGTTATGGGATTAACAAACTCATAACAAGTTACACTTGATTAAACCATACCTCGGTAACTGGCCACCCATGTCGAAAACACGCCGCACAGAGGTCAGTCTCTGTCGGCTTAGAATAGGACACACACACAGCACGCACACACACCTTTTGTCTGGTGGTGACCCACCCAGCTGTCACAGATGTGGCCGTCCACTTACTGTACTTCACATACTCCTTGAATGCTCTGAGCTAGAGGCTTACAGGAAAAAACATTTTACACTAGCGTACAAGGAACACATACCCCTTCACCCAGCTATGTTTTTTGGTCGCGAACCTCTTTTTAAGTATAATGCATTGAATGCATTCCTAAAGGAAGTAAATACTTTCCATGTTATTTACTCAAGTGATCGGTAGTAGCACTGCCTCCGAAAGGAGGCTGCTGCTGCGGATGCTACATCCAAAAGAGGACCTGTCTCTCGGCCCTTGGGACCAAGGGCACTGGCGAGAAATCGGTGCTAATTATAACGCTCCTATTTTATGATGTCATGACAATTAAAGACCCATTCTCACCAGGCATGCTTCACTTCACTTTCATGATTTTAATAAATATATGTCTTACGCATCTTTAGAGCGCAGAACTTTAGGCCCTTTTACAGCCATTTATTATAACCATTGCTCTCATCCCATATCATCTCCTGGCGCTCTTTGGCCATCAATGGCCCTTGCGCCATTAAACAACATATATCATCATCATCACACCTTTTTCACCACCAAAAACCTAGAAAATCTAGTGGAACAGTTGCCAAAACCATTTATCTTAGTTGGGGATTTCAATGCTCATTCAACCCTTTGGGGTAGCGACAAAACTGATGCAAGAGGGCACCGCGGACCCCGAGCTCCCAACATAAGCTGTGCCCAACCGTGGCGAGGTGTTTATAGGTGAAGGGTAGAAGCCGTAAACGGTGGCCGTCGGAGCCTTGGTCAAGCTCCGGCCGATGGGCTCCCTGCCTGTCTACCAGGCAGGGAGCTCCGGGACCTCTCTCGGCATCAGGGTAAACCGAGCGACGAAAGTACCCCCGTTCCCTGCTTTTCAATCTGTCACATGGCATTTTCCAAACCCCCCCCCCAAACGTGATCGGCCCCCGAAAAGGGGCCGCACCGAAGTTTCTTTCCCACCACTACCTAACTTGAGTCCTCCCAAACCGAACAACTTTCCTCGCTTCATGGTGATGGAATCGGTCGACCAATCCAAACCTCTTTCTTCACTGTCGGTATTTCCTGTGTCAAAGTTTCTTGAGAGTGTTGTTGGAGAGTCGTACAAGGCCAAAAAACAACGAACTGGCGAAGTCCTTGTCGAGCTCAGTAGACAGGACCAGGCCGACAAACTCCTTGCTCAAACCCGCATCGCCGATCTGGCCATTCGAGTCACGCCCCACCGCAGCCTCAACAGCTCCCAGGGCGTGATTTCGGAGCCAGATCTGGCAAACGAGACAGAGGCCGACCTCCTTGAAGGCCTGCGAAACCAAGGTGTGACGGCAGTTCGGCGCATTACCATCAGAAGAGATGACAAGGAAATACCCACTAGGCACATAATCCTCACATTTGATCGGTCCAATCTTCCAGATTATATTAATGCAGGCTTTATCCGGTGCTCCGTCCGAGCGTACATCCCGAACCCGCGGCGCTGTTTCAAGTGCCAGAGGTTCGGGCATGGTACTAACTCGTGTCGGGGCCAAATAACCTGTGCCAAGTGCGCCCAACATGACCATCCCACTGATAATTGTAGCTCTCAACAACTTCTCTGCATCAACTGTCAGGGCCCACACGCGGCGTACTCCAGAAAATGCGAGAAGTTTCAATTGGAAAAGAAAATAATAAACATAAAGGTCACAGAGAACATCACCTTCCCGGAGGCGCGAAAGAGGTTCGCCTCTTTCCCTCTGGGGAGGTACGCCGACGCAGCTCGCCGGGGGGCGGAGCGGCGTCTTGTTTCGGCGGGGACCCAGTACCGCGAGTCGGACTTGGTCCCGCCTCCGCCCCCCCCTGGGTTGCCTCTTGCAGCCCAATCTGTCGCCACACCGCTTGCTGAGGCAGCAGCGGATGTGGTGCAAACCAGTTCTGTCGGGACCGGTGCCGCTCCCGCCTCGGCCTCCCCGTCCTCCAGTGCGTTGGAGGGTGCCGAGATGATGGACACCGCGGGCCCCGCACCGCCCGTGCCACCTGTGGCACCCCCGGGGGTGGCGGCTCAAACGAAGGGCTCCCGAAAGGGGGCCAAGTTCGGGGGGCCCGGCTCGACGGGCACCCCTCGGACATCTGATGATGACATGGATGTCTGGCCGTTCCTGCCTGCCACGCAGCGCAAGGAGCGGCCTGTGACGGCTAAGCCTCCAGAAGGGCCTAAAAAGCCCAAGCCAAGAGTAACAGCCCCGAAAGACGACACATGAACACACACAAACACACACACTCCAGTCTTCTTAAATTCAAATAATGGGAACAGAAAACATAATCCAATGGAACTGCAGAGGTCTCCTTAAAAACCTGGACGATGTGTATGAGATTCTGCATGACAGACAGCCAAGTATCATGTGTCTCCAGGAAACCCACCTTAATTCTAAAAACACAAATTTCTTAAATAGGTATATGGTATTCAGAAAGGACAGGGTTGGCTGCACCCACTCCTCAGGAGGTGTTGCTATTATCGCACTGAAGTCATTAGCATGCCACCCTATCTCTTTAAACACTGTCCTCGAGGCTGTAGCGATCCGTACAATAATATTTAATAAGTTGATAACGGTATGCTCCGTTTACATCTCTCTGGATTTTTCACTTGTGAGCTCTGACTTCGAGGCGCTGGTCGACCAGCTGCCCGAACCGTACATCCTCATAGGCGACCTTAATGCGCACAACCCTCTTTGGGGCTCCTCCAGAACGGATGCCCGAGGTCGCCTAATAGAGAAGTTTCTTACATCCTCCGGATCATGCCTTTTCAACAAAAAACAGCCTACATACCATAACTTAGGACACAATACATACTCGCATCTTGACTTGGCTATTGGTTCCGCAGTTCTCTTTCCATGTCTTGAGTGGGGTGTGGGCACGGACCCATATGGTAGTGACCATTTCCCCACCTCATTAACGTATCTAGGTACAGGCCCGAGCAGTTCATCTTCCCATAAAAGGTTTAATGAATCAAAAGCAAACTGGAGCACATTCACACAAACATCTCAACTACACCACACATCCATAGAACACCTACACGTGGAGGAAGCCGCCCAACTCATCACGGCGCACATCCTTGACGCCGCCGAAAAGTCCATTCCCCTGGCCTCCAGTGCGTCCTGCAACCCAAGGCGGCCCTGGTGAAACGAGGACTGCAGGCGGGCGCGACAGGCCCAGAACAAAGCGTGGGGTGTCCTTCGCCGGTACCCCACGTCGGACAACCTCATTTCGTTTAAACGGGCGAAGGCTTTTGGGAAGCGAGTGCGTCGTGAGGCGAAAAGGGACAGCTGGCGCACCTTCCTCACTTCCATCAACTCATACCCTGACACACACAAAGTCTGGACACGAATACGCAAACTAAAAGGACAATAGACACACAGCCTGCCCCTGGTTAGTACAACAGGGGACACACTGGAAGACCAGGCTAACGCACTCGCACAACACTTCCAACACGTGTCCAGCTCAGCACACTACACAAACACTTTCATGAAACACAAAACATCTGCTGGAAAAAAGCCCTTACACGACAAAGAGAAATCGAGCAGTTCTTACAACTCTGAATTCACTCTCTATGAGTTGAGGGCTGCCTTGAGCACGTGCAAACCTTCAGCTACAGGTGCAGATAAGGTTACATACACCATGATACAGCACCTACACCCAGACACTCTTGAAACACTCTTACACCTATACAATAAAATATGGCTTTTGGGGCACATTCCTCGCTCTTGGAGGGAGGCCATAGTAGTAGCTTTCCTAAAGGAAGGGAAGGACCCTTCCTCTCCTGCCAGTTATCGTCCCATTGCCCTGACTAGCTGCCTGTGTAAGCTCTTCGAGAAGATAATAAACAGGAGACTTGTGTACTTTCTCGAGTACAACGGTCTTCTCGAGGGCTGCCAGGCAGGCTTCAGGGCGGGGCGATCTACCAACGATCAACTCGTTGCATTAGAGGCATATGTAAAAGATGCTTTCCTCCACAAGCAGTACTGCATGACAGTATTTTTTGATTTAGAAAAGGCGTATGATACTGCTTGGAGGTATGGTATCCTCATTGATCTCAAGTCTTTTGGCATTTCGGGTAACATGTTCAACACGCTTGCCAGTTACATGTCCGAAAGAACGTTTCGCGTGCGTGTTGGAACTGCACTATCTAGAGTTCATGTTCAGGAAAATGGAGTGCCACAAGGTGGAGTTTTAAGTTGCACCCTTTTCATTGTGAAAATGAACTCACTGAGGAAGGCATTGCCACCGTCGATTTCCTGCTTAATTTATGTAGACGACGTACAATTATCTTTTAAGTCTTGTAACCTATCTGTCTGCGAGCGCCAAGTACAGCTTGGTGTTAGCAAGCTAGCTGGCTGGGCAGATAGGAACGGGTTTAAATTTAATCCGGGGAAGTGCACTTGTGTTCTTTTTTCTAAGAGGCGTGGCATCCGGCCGGATCCTGGCATTCATCTTAATGGTGTGTCAATTCCCGTCAAAAAGGAACACAAGTTTTTAGGAATAATCTTTGACGAAAAGCTGACATTCATCCCACACATAAAACAACTAAAACATAAATGCTTAAAAACACTGACTATCATGAAGGTTCTCTCGCACATTTCTTTTGGTGCTGACAAACAACTTTTATTACGTGTTTTTACCAGCCTAATAGGTTCGCGATTGGACTATGGTAGCGTTGTTTATGGGTCAGCAAGTAAAACATCCCTCAAAATGCTGGACCCGGTACTCCATCTGGGGCTCCGCCTGGCGTGTGGTGCATTCCGGACTAGTCCGGTCGAAAGCCTCTATGTGGAGTGTAACAAATGGAACCTGCAACGTCAGCGAGCATACAAAGATCTCCTTTATGCTTTTAAACTTTCATCCATGCCTCACCATCCTTTTAAATCAGTTTTTTATGATACGTCCATGACTGAACTCCTTTTAAACCGACCATCGTTCTCTGCGTCTTTCTCCTACAGAGCTAGAGAGGAAGCGTCAGAGCTTTCTGTCTCTTTTCTAGACACCATCCAAAGTTCTCCAACAGATTTTATAGCACCATGGCATCTCCGCGCTGTCTTATGTGACACATCTTTTACACATATAGATAAAAACCGAGCTCCCACATGTGCTATTCTGCAGCATTTCTTGCATCTGCAGCATAAGTATCAATGTGCTGAATTTTATACGGACGCCTCTAGAACTGCCACCTCTGTGTCCTGCGCTGCGCATGGACCCGGCCTTAGTGTCACTAAAACGCTGAATAGTCATACTAGTATCTTTACCGCTGAGGCGTATGGTGTTCTTCTTGTTGTTAATCATATACTTCAAAGCGACATCTCACAATCCATTATCTATACAGACTCCCTCAGTGTTGTGCGGGCACTGTCGTCAACAATGCCTTCGAAAAACCATGTTGTCAATCTAATTGTCAAAGCTGTTATGTCTGTGTATGTACGCAACCTTGAACTGGTTCTTTGTTGGGTCCCTGGCCACTGTGGTATAGCCGGGAAGGAAGCAGCGGATCGAATGGCTGCTGCTGCTACACTCCTAAATACAGTAGACATAACCACGTTACCCTACACCGACGTGAAACCACACATCAGACAACAACTTCGTAAAACATGGCAAACACACTGGAGTGAACAAACAGACAACAAGTTACACGTAATAAAACCACATTTGGGACCATACACCACCGACGCACGTAATAGATACACTGAAGTCGCCTTGGCCAGATTACGGATAGGGCACACTCATGCAACGCACTCGCACCTTCTCACTGGGTCTCCAAGACCTCTGTGCAGCAGGTGCGGAGAGGCCCTATCCGTGATCCACATCCTGATACAATGTAAGGCACTTGACACAACACGACGCAAATACTTCCCACAACTACACACGCGACATATTCCACCACACCCGTCACACTTCATAGGAGACGAAGCACTGTTTTCAGTCAAACGCGTTTTAGAATTTCTTACCGACGTGAAATTTTTACATCTCATTTCTTATCATGCTTGACAACCTGGCCCTTTAGACCAGTCATCTTCCATTACGTTGTGTTTTACTTTGTCTATTTTTACTGAGATGTTCTTTTACTTCCTTGTCACTTTAATGTAATCACTTCTGTTTGGCGCTCTTTGCCCTTAGTCGGCCTTGCGCCATTAAACTCTAAACATCATCATGATGCAAGAGGGCAAGCCGTGGAAGATTTCATTTTAACAAATGACATCTGCCTTCTTAATTCCGGTGCTTTTACCTACTTTTCACCAACCTCGCGCACTTTTAGTTGCTTAGATCTCGCCATGTGTTCATCGTGTATTTTTAATGATCTTAAATGGGACGTCGTCAACACATCTTATGGTAGTGATCATCAACCCGGCATCATAAAACTCATACCATCTTGCCCAACTCTAACAAGCAGGCCACGCCGGTGGAAACTACAGCTCGCGAACTGGCCAGTTTTCACAGAAAACGCTAAGCTCGATGAAGTTTTCTCATCGGAGCTTTCTGTTGAGGAACTAAACGAAGAGTTCGTCAAAGTGTTAATCTTAGCAGCAGAAAAAGCAATACCGCAATCATCCGGCATCGTACGCAAGAAATTCAACCCTTGGTGGACAAACGAGTGTACTGATGCCAAAAAACTACAAAATAAGGCCTGGGGAATTCTACGAAGATACCCCACGTACACCAACCTCATCAACTTCAAACAGGCAAAAGCCAGAGCCCGATTTATTCGAAGACAGGCAGAAAAGGATTCATGGCAAAAATACATATCATCAATTAACAGTTCAGTCACATCTAAACACATCTGGGACCAGGTGAGGAAGTTCAAAGGAGAGTACTCCTCCTACACAATACCACTGCTCACAAGTCCAGACACACAATCAACACTAGAAGACCAGGCCAACCTATTAGGAGAACACTTTTATAAGGTATCATGCTCAGCAAATTACACCAATACATTCCTGAAATATAAAGAAAATGCAGAAAGACAAAGATTGCCTACTAGCAGTACCTCAAATGAAAGTTATAACCTTCCGCTTACACTGCACGAATTGAACAGGGTACTCTCTGCCGGTAAAAAAACGGCAACAGGGTCTGACCAAATACACTACGCAATGTTGGCACACCTATCCCAAGCATCCGCACGGGCACTTCTCCAATTCTTCAACAAAATATGGGACTCTGGCATAATGCCTGAAGATTGGAAAAAAGCCATAGTCATACCATTCCTAAAACCTGGTAAACCCCCAACAACCCCAAGTAGCTACAGGCCCATTGCATTAACAAGTTGCCTTGCAAAAACTTACGAAAGCATCATAAATATTAGACTTACCTTCACTCTGGAATCGGAGCACCTAATAGACGCACACCAGTGCGGATACAAAAAGGGCTGTTCCACCACTGATCACATTGTTAGGCTGGAACAAGAAATACGACAAGCATTTCTACACAAACAGTTCTGTCTCTCGGTCTTCTTTGACCTAGAGAAAGCATATGACACAACTTGGAGATACGGAATTCTCAGAGATCTAGCTAACTTAGGGATTCGCGGAAGAATGCTGAACTGCTTACACGATTTTTTATCGAATAGAACTTTTCAAGTACGTTTGGGTACGGTACTGTCACGAACATTTGTCCAAGAAAATGGTGTACCACAGGGCTGCGTTTTGAGCACCACCCTGTTTATAGTAAAAATGAACTCCATCAACAGGGCTATACCCCGTACAGTCATGCACTCCATCTATGTTGATGATCTACAAATTGCATGCCGAACCTCCAGCCTATCATCCTGCGAAAGGCAACTCCAAATTACAATAAATCGGCTTACGAAATGGGCCGACCAAAATGGTTTCCGCTTTTCAGCCCAAAAAACTACAGCTGTTCTCTTTACACAAAAGAGAGGACTGTTCCCTGAACCCGCGCTCAAACTATACAACATAAACATGCCGGTAAAACAAGAACACAAATTTCTAGGAATCACATTCGACCGAAAACTAAACTTTCTGCCACACATAAATGCACTGAAAACTAAGGCAAACAGAGCACTCAATGTGCTCAAAGTACTCTCCCATAAACACTGGGGTTCCGATCGATTCTGCCTTATACGTATTTACCGATCCCTTGTACGCAGCATTTTAGACTACGGATGCATAGTCTACGGCTCGGCGCGAAACTCATACATCCGCCGTCTTGACCCTATACACAACCTCGGTCTCCGTCTGTCAAGTGGTGCTTATAGAACATCACCTGTGCTAAGTCTATACGTAGAATGCGATGAGCCCCCTCTATGTGATCGAAGAGCATTACTAACCTTGTCATATGTTTTAAGAATAAGGTCGTCACCTGAACACATCTGCTATGAAGTTGCCGCAAAATGTGACTCGCGCTCACACTACCTCAACAAACCGAACCTAATCAAACCACTTGTCCTACGTTTCGAGGAATACTGCCGCTTTTATATATCCCTGTTGAATCACTAGATGTTGCTATTAAACCACCAAGACTGCCGCCATGGTTTGACCTGTCACAGCTATGCGAATTTTCACTTAGCCGTCTCAACAAAAAAAGCACCCCACCAGAACACATAATCCAAGAATTTTATACACTTCAGCACGAATATAGGGATTATGAAGAATTTTACACAGATGGCTCAAAAACGGAGGACCACGTGGGTATTGGGATTGTGACGACGAAAAGCGCAATTTCTGTGAAAGTACCTCGTAGTTTTTCCATTTTTTCAGCTGAAGCTTATGCCTTGAGTGAAGCAGTTCGGAAAATCATCGCTGAAAAATACAAGAAAGCAATCATATACACCGACTCACTAAGCACACTAAAAGCACTACATATAAAATCCAAATGTGAGCCTATAGTAGGCGACATTCTAAACATGGTATACTTAAACAGCCAGGCAACCTGCATCCGTTTCTGCTGGGTCCCAAGTCATGTTGGGATACCTGGAAACGAAAAAGCAGATAAGTATGCTTCCCAGGCAGCCCATAAAACAGTAACAAAAGTAAAAATTCCCCTTAAAGATATCCAGAGAACAATTCGCCTGGCCCTACTAGCAAAATGGCAAAAGCAATGGGACACCTGCACGAACAATAAGCTCCACCTGGTGAAACCCACACTCGGGGAATGGAAGACCTGCCGTCACCAGCAACGGTTTATTGAAGTTGTATTATGCCGACTTCGCATTGGACACACACACTTGACACACAACTTCTTACTCGCAAAGGAAGAACAACCAACGTGTGAAAAATGCCAAGAAGCGTTAACACTTATGCACATCCTAATCAGATGTCCTACCATTGAAACACAGAGACAAAAATATTTCAGCAAGCTATACAAACAACACATACCTTTACACCCTGCTTTGTTCCTAGGAGATGACCCTCTAGTACCTCTGCCTGACTTGCTAAACTTTCTGAAAGAAAGTAACCTGTTAAATAAGCTTTAAAATCTCATCTTTTTAGCGTCCATTCCTGAAAGTCTTGTGTCTGGTGCAGCATAGCCTTAGCTGCTTTTGCGCCATAAAAAACCAAATTAACCTAACCTTTTCCTGGCGGCAAGGGTTAACCTTGTGTGGCTATCCAAACTAGGGTAAACCATATTGGGTTATAGTAACTGCATACTACTGGCGTTGCGCGGACATGCCCACATGCTCTGCCACGTCCCCTCGTTGGACTCCGTGGTGGGTGGTAGGCGCCGTTACCGAAAAATACACACTTTCTCATGGGATCCCCGACCCCCTCTTTAACTGACCGTGCTTCGAAAAGGGTACGCACCGATGCAACATTCCTACTTTGGCCCAAAAACAAAGAAACTTTTCCAAAATACCATGTCCTCCACTGCGAACAATCATCTACAAAAGCTAGAGCAATCTCACCCTTCCTTGTAGCCAAGTGCTTGAGAGAGACCATTGGAACCGGTTATAAGGCCACGAAGATGGCAAGTGGAGATCTGCTTCTCGAATTAAAAGACAAAGAACAGTACAATAAACTCTGGCACCTCGTGGCTTTTGATAACATCCCCGTCTCTGTGAGTGCACACCGTACAATGAATACAGTGAAGGGCGTGGTATCGGATGAAGATTTGATGACACTGAGTGAAGAAGAGCTTTTTGATGGATGGAAGGACCAAGGTGTAATACATGTCCAGCGCATCATAATCAGACGCAACAACAACGAAATAGCAACAAAGCACTCAATACTCACCTTCAACTCAACCACTTTACCTGAGACTCTGGAAACTGGCTATATAAAACTCCATGTCCGACCCTTCATTCCAAACCCGAGGCGTTGCTTCAAATGCCAGCGATTTGGTTATGCATCCCAGAGCTGCCGAGGGCAGCTGATCTGTGCTAAGTGTGGCACAACCGGCCACAGTGCTGATGAATGTAGTCATGATGAGGTCCTCTGTGCTAACTGCGAAGGTAGTCACCCCGCATACTCCAGAGCGTGCCCAGCCTGGAAAAAAGAAAAAGAAATAATAACTATAAAAGTAAAGGAAAATATCACATTCAAGGAAGCAAGACAACGGGTCTCACTAACATTGGCACTAAAAACACCTTTTGCCGAAGTGGTGCAAAGAGGGGCGGCACCACAAAGGCCCTTGGCATTTGCCCGGACCTCGCCTAGCGTGCCGAGGCCAATGCCACAAGCCCCTACGGCGGGAGCAGCTAGCGCTGCCCTGCCCACATTCAGCCAGTCCACACCAGCGACCTCGACAAGCTCTAACGGCAGCCAGGGCAATCACGAGGCCAAGGGGGCTTTATCGACCCCCAGCTCGGTGGGGACAAAGACTTCGTCGATTGAGGCGAAGTCTAAGCGACGCACAGATCGCTCTGTAGAGCGGGCGTCCAGTGCCTCGCAAGAGGCTATGGACACCAGTTCATGCCAAACGGCGCAGGGAGCGCCGAAGGAGCGGCGAGCTTCTCTCGACCGCCCCAAAAAAGACAGAACGCCGATTACAGGGCCTGACAAAGGCCCTGTAAAATGAGCTAATCTCCGTCTTTTCTGCACACAGCACTTTTTCTCTTTTTTTTTTCCACTATGGACAAAATCATACAGTGGAACGTAAGAGGATTACTTAGAAATTTAGATGACGTCCAAGAACTTCTGAGTAAGTTTAACGCGAAAGTGCTATGTGTGCAAGAAACGCACTTAACTCCTAAGCACAAGGACTTCCTACGGCAATATATTATTTTCCGAAAAGACCGGGAGGATCCTGTCGTACCATCTGGCGGTGTAGCCATTATAGCTGATCGTAGTATAGCATGCCAGCATTTGAAGCTCCAAACAGCCCTTGAGGCAGTGGCCATTCGAGCTGTACTTTTCAACAAACTCATTACCATATGTTCTGTGTACATACCACCGCATCAACAGCTACACAGACGTGATCTAGAATCGTTATTAGATGAACTCCCAGAGCCGTTTCTGGTTCTAGGTGATTTTAATGCACACAATGTCCTGTGGGGCGATGCTCACTGTGATGCGCGAGGACGTCTCATTGAGCAGCTCCTTTTCTCTTCTAGTTTATGTCTTTTAAATATAAAGGAGCCTACGTATTTTAGCTTTGCAAACAAAACGTACTCCTCCATAGATCTTAGCATTTCATCACCGTTCCTTTTACCTGTTTCTAAGTGGAAAGTTCTTAAAAACCCTTATGGTAGTGACCACTTCCCAATCATCCTGAGTGCGCCGAACAAAGAACAACTACCCCCGCAGGTTCCTCGATGGAAGATTGACTCGACTGATTGGGAAGGGTATAGAACTCTTACACACATGACATGGACTGAGCTGTCTGCCCTGACCATAGATGACGCTGTCACGTATTTTACAGCTTTTATACTTGATGCCGCATCTAAATGTATTGCCAAAACGAGCGGCATGTCTTCTAAACGGCGAGTCCCATGGTGGAACGACGCATGCAGGAAAGCACGGACCACTCAGAACAAAGCTTGGGCGTTGCGTCGCGATTCCCCTACAGCAGAAAACCTGGAAAATTTCAAGCGGGTCAAATCGCAGGCAAGGAGAACGCATCGACAAGCTAGACGAGAGAGCTGGACAAACTTTATATCGAGTATCAACTCGTACACAGATGAGGGAAAAGTGTGGAATAAGGTCAAGAAAATTAAGGGCCAACAAACGTATTGCCTTCCACTAGTAAATAGCCTCGGGGAAAGCTTGGAGGATCAAGCCAACTTTCTTGGCGCACATTTCGAACACATATCGAGCTCCTCACACTACTCCGAATCCTTTCAGAATTACAAGGCACGAATAGAAAAACAAAAGTTAGAAAGAAAATCCACAAGAAATGAGGCATACAATCAACCATTCTGCTTAGCAGAACTGCGAACAGCACTCAGCTCCTGTAATACATCTACCCCAGGTTCTGACAATGTAATGTACGCGATGCTGAAGGAACTATCCTCCGAAACTAAAAAAACCCTCCTCTGTCTTTATAATCGCATATGGTTTTCAGGTGTGATCCCCTCCTCCTGGAAGGAGGCTGTTATAATTCCAATTTTGAAGCAGGGAAAGGATCCCTCTACTGTATCAAGTTATAGACCCATAGCATTAACAAGCTGCCTCTGCAAACTATTTGAAAAAATGATTAATTGCCGCTTACTCCACTACTTAGAAACAAACAAATTGCTCGACCCATACCAGTGCGGGTTTAGAGAGGGCCGATCTACCACCGACCATCTTATACGTATCGAGGCACACATACGTGAGGCTTTTGTTCATAATCAGTTTTTCTTATCTGTGTTCCTCGACATGGAGAAGGCCTACGATACCACGTGGAGGTTTGGAATATTGAGAGACCTCTCACACTTAGGTATACATGGTAATATGTTCAGTGTCATTGAAAGCTATCTGTCTGATCGTACCTTCCGCGTTAGAGTGAGCAATGTTCTGTCCCGAACATTTGTACAGGAAACCGGAGTGCCACAGGGTGGGGTGCTCAGCTGTACGCTCTTTATAATAAAAATGAATTCTCTCCGTCTGTACATTCCACGTAATATTTTTTATTCAACATATGTCGACGATGTGCAGATAGGTTTTCAATCGTGTTCTCTTGGGATCTGTGAGCGACAGGTTCAGCTCGCCCTTAACAAGATATCCAAATGGGCTGATAAAAACGGGTTCGAACTGAACCCACAGAAAAGCACCTGTGTCCTTTTTTCTCAAAAAAGAGGCTTGCACCCTGAGCCTGAACTGGTCGTTAAGGGTGAGCGTCTACCCGTAAACACAGAACATAAGTTCCTAGGTATAATTTTAGATGCGAAGTTAACCTTTGTACCGCACATAAAACATCTTAAAAATAAATGCTTGAAAACAATGAATATCCTGAAGGTGCTGTCACGAACAATGTGGGGCAGCGACAGAAAGTGCCTCATGAATCTGTATAGAAGCCTTATACTCTCACGTCTTGAGTATGGGGCAATAGTCTATCACTCTGCCACGCCAAGCGCTCTGAAAATGTTGGACCCTGTTCATCATCAAGGCATCCTCCTGTCCACAGGCGCCTTTAGAACAAGCCCAGTTGAAAGCCTTTATGTGGAATCGGACGAGTGGTCACTCCATCTGCAGAGAACTTATTCTTCCTTCATGTATTTCCTTAAAGTAAATGCAAACAGTGAGCAACCTGCGTATTCCACCATCAACGACCTGTCCAGCTCTCAACTTTTTTACAATCGACCTGCAATGGCACGCCCTTTCTCGCTGCGTGTCAGAGACCTAGCTGAAGAAACAGATGTCCCACTGCTTGAATACCACCTCAGCCCCCCCGCTCTGCGGCTCCCGCCATGGCAGTGGCAGGTTATAGACTGTGACACATCTTTCGTAGCTGTCACAAAGCATGCCTCCCCCATACACATTCGGATGTATTTCTTAGAGCTGCAACATAAATATGACTGTCCAGAATATTATACTGATGCATCCAAGTCCCATATGCGGCAGTCGGCCCATCCTTCTCGGATGCCGGCGTTCTGTCCACCAGCACAAGCATTTTTACAGCCGAGGCTTACGCGTTATTCGTAGCCGTTAAACACATCGAAAAATTGAATACGCCAAGGGTAGTTATATACACAGACTCCCTGAGTGTCGTAAAGGCGTTGAAAAATCTTAAAAAACACAGAAACCCTATAATTATATCCCTTTATTCGGTACTCTGCGCGGCCTATACTTCCAAGCAGCATATCGTCGTGTGCTGGGTGCCAGGACATCGCGAGATCGAAGGAAATGTGTTGGCCGACCAGCTCGCCACGTCAAATAACGGAAGCTCCGCCAACTCTTCAGTTGCTGTCCCTATAATGGACCTAAAACCAAACATACGAAAAAAGCTCAGGGCTTACTGGCAGAAGTTATGGGATTAACAAACTCATAACAAGTTACACTTGATTAAACCATACCTCGGTAACTGGCCACCCATGTCGAAAACACGCCGCACAGAGGTCAGTCTCTGTCGGCTTAGAATAGGACACACACACAGCACGCACACACACCTTTTGTCTGGTGGTGACCCACCCAGCTGTCACAGATGTGGCCGTCCACTTACTGTACTTCACATACTCCTTGAATGCTCTGAGCTAGAGGCTTACAGGAAAAAACATTTTACACTAGCGTACAAGGAACACATACCCCTTCACCCAGCTATGTTTTTTGGTCGCGAACCTCTTTTTAAGTATAATGCATTGAATGCATTCCTAAAGGAAGTAAATACTTTCCATGTTATTTACTCAAGTGATCGGTAGTAGCACTGCCTCCGAAAGGAGGCTGCTGCTGCGGATGCTACATCCAAAAGAGGACCTGTCTCTCGGCCCTTGGGACCAAGGGCACTGGCGAGAAATCGGTGCTAATTATAACGCTCCTATTTTATGATGTCATGACAATTAAAGACCCATTCTCACCAGGCATGCTTCACTTCACTTTCATGATTTTAATAAATATATGTCTTACGCATCTTTAGAGCGCAGAACTTTAGGCCCTTTTACAGCCATTTATTATAACCATTGCTCTCATCCCATATCATCTCCTGGCGCTCTTTGGCCATCAATGGCCCTTGCGCCATTAAACAACATATATCATCATCATCACACCTTTTTCACCACCAAAAACCTAGAAAATCTAGTGGAACAGTTGCCAAAACCATTTATCTTAGTTGGGGATTTCAATGCTCATTCAACCCTTTGGGGTAGCGACAAAACTGATGCAAGAGGGCACCGCGGACCCCGAGCTCCCAACATAAGCTGTGCCCAACCGTGGCGAGGTGTTTATAGGTGAAGGGTAGAAGCCGTAAACGGTGGCCGTCGGAGCCTTGGTCAAGCTCCGGCCGATGGGCTCCCTGCCTGTCTACCAGGCAGGGAGCTCCGGGACCTCTCTCGGCATCAGGGTAAACCGAGCGACGAAAGTACCCCCGTTCCCTGCTTTTCAATCTGTCACATGGCATTTTCCAAACCCCCCCCCCAAACGTGATCGGCCCCCGAAAAGGGGCCGCACCGAAGTTTCTTTCCCACCACTACCTAACTTGAGTCCTCCCAAACCGAACAACTTTCCTCGCTTCATGGTGATGGAATCGGTCGACCAATCCAAACCTCTTTCTTCACTGTCGGTATTTCCTGTGTCAAAGTTTCTTGAGAGTGTTGTTGGAGAGTCGTACAAGGCCAAAAAACAACGAACTGGCGAAGTCCTTGTCGAGCTCAGTAGACAGGACCAGGCCGACAAACTCCTTGCTCAAACCCGCATCGCCGATCTGGCCATTCGAGTCACGCCCCACCGCAGCCTCAACAGCTCCCAGGGCGTGATTTCGGAGCCAGATCTGGCAAACGAGACAGAGGCCGACCTCCTTGAAGGCCTGCGAAACCAAGGTGTGACGGCAGTTCGGCGCATTACCATCAGAAGAGATGACAAGGAAATACCCACTAGGCACATAATCCTCACATTTGATCGGTCCAATCTTCCAGATTATATTAATGCAGGCTTTATCCGGTGCTCCGTCCGAGCGTACATCCCGAACCCGCGGCGCTGTTTCAAGTGCCAGAGGTTCGGGCATGGTACTAACTCGTGTCGGGGCCAAATAACCTGTGCCAAGTGCGCCCAACATGACCATCCCACTGATAATTGTAGCTCTCAACAACTTCTCTGCATCAACTGTCAGGGCCCACACGCGGCGTACTCCAGAAAATGCGAGAAGTTTCAATTGGAAAAGAAAATAATAAACATAAAGGTCACAGAGAACATCACCTTCCCGGAGGCGCGAAAGAGGTTCGCCTCTTTCCCTCTGGGGAGGTACGCCGACGCAGCTCGCCGGGGGGCGGAGCGGCGTCTTGTTTCGGCGGGGACCCAGTACCGCGAGTCGGACTTGGTCCCGCCTCCGCCCCCCCCTGGGTTGCCTCTTGCAGCCCAATCTGTCGCCACACCGCTTGCTGAGGCAGCAGCGGATGTGGTGCAAACCAGTTCTGTCGGGACCGGTGCCGCTCCCGCCTCGGCCTCCCCGTCCTCCAGTGCGTTGGAGGGTGCCGAGATGATGGACACCGCGGGCCCCGCACCGCCCGTGCCACCTGTGGCACCCCCGGGGGTGGCGGCTCAAACGAAGGGCTCCCGAAAGGGGGCCAAGTTCGGGGGGCCCGGCTCGACGGGCACCCCTCGGACATCTGATGATGACATGGATGTCTGGCCGTTCCTGCCTGCCACGCAGCGCAAGGAGCGGCCTGTGACGGCTAAGCCTCCAGAAGGGCCTAAAAAGCCCAAGCCAAGAGTAACAGCCCCGAAAGACGACACATGAACACACACAAACACACACACTCCAGTCTTCTTAAATTCAAATAATGGGAACAGAAAACATAATCCAATGGAACTGCAGAGGTCTCCTTAAAAACCTGGACGATGTGTATGAGATTCTGCATGACAGACAGCCAAGTATCATGTGTCTCCAGGAAACCCACCTTAATTCTAAAAACACAAATTTCTTAAATAGGTATATGGTATTCAGAAAGGACAGGGTTGGCTGCACCCACTCCTCAGGAGGTGTTGCTATTATCGCACTGAAGTCATTAGCATGCCACCCTATCTCTTTAAACACTGTCCTCGAGGCTGTAGCGATCCGTACAATAATATTTAATAAGTTGATAACGGTATGCTCCGTTTACATCTCTCTGGATTTTTCACTTGTGAGCTCTGACTTCGAGGCGCTGGTCGACCAGCTGCCCGAACCGTACATCCTCATAGGCGACCTTAATGCGCACAACCCTCTTTGGGGCTCCTCCAGAACGGATGCCCGAGGTCGCCTAATAGAGAAGTTTCTTACATCCTCCGGATCATGCCTTTTCAACAAAAAACAGCCTACATACCATAACTTAGGACACAATACATACTCGCATCTTGACTTGGCTATTGGTTCCGCAGTTCTCTTTCCATGTCTTGAGTGGGGTGTGGGCACGGACCCATATGGTAGTGACCATTTCCCCACCTCATTAACGTATCTAGGTACAGGCCCGAGCAGTTCATCTTCCCATAAAAGGTTTAATGAATCAAAAGCAAACTGGAGCACATTCACACAAACATCTCAACTACACCACACATCCATAGAACACCTACACGTGGAGGAAGCCGCCCAACTCATCACGGCGCACATCCTTGACGCCGCCGAAAAGTCCATTCCCCTGGCCTCCAGTGCGTCCTGCAACCCAAGGCGGCCCTGGTGAAACGAGGACTGCAGGCGGGCGCGACAGGCCCAGAACAAAGCGTGGGGTGTCCATCGCCGGTACCCCACGTCGGACAACCTCATTTCGTTTAAACGGGCGAAGGCTTTTGGGAAGCGAGTGCGTCGTGAGGCGAAAAGGGACAGCTGGCGCACCTTCCTCACTTCCATCAACTCATACACTGACACACACAAAGTCTGGACACGAATACGCAAACTAAAAGGACAATAGACACACAGCCTGCCCCTGGTTAGTACAACAGGGGACACACTGGAAGACCAGGCTAACGCACTCGCACAACACTTCCAACACGTGTCCAGCTCAGCACACTACACAAACACTTTCATGAAACACAAAACATCTGCTGGAAAAAAGCCCTTACACGACAAAGAGAAATCGAGCAGTTCTTACAACTCTGAATTCACTCTCTATGAGTTGAGGGCTGCCTTGAGCACGTGCAAACCTTCAGCTACAGGTGCAGATAAGGTTACATACACCATGATACAGCACCTACACCCAGACACTCTTGAAACACTCTTACACCTATACAATAAAATATGGCTTTTGGGGCACATTCCTCGCTCTTGGAGGGAGGCCATAGTAGTAGCTTTCCTAAAGGAAGGGAAGGACCCTTCCTCTCCTGCCAGTTATCGTCCCATTGCCCTGACTAGCTGCCTGTGTAAGCTCTTCGAGAAGATAATAAACAGGAGACTTGTGTACTTTCTCGAGTACAACGGTCTTCTCGAGGGCTGCCAGGCAGGCTTCAGGGCGGGGCGATCTACCAACGATCAACTCGTTGCATTAGAGGCATATGTAAAAGATGCTTTCCTCCACAAGCAGTACTGCATGACAGTATTTTTTGATTTAGAAAAGGCGTATGATACTGCTTGGAGGTATGGTATCCTCATTGATCTCAAGTCTTTTGGCATTTCGGGTAACATGTTCAACACGCTTGCCAGTTACATGTCCGAAAGAACGTTTCGCGTGCGTGTTGGAACTGCACTATCTAGAGTTCATGTTCAGGAAAATGGAGTGCCACAAGGTGGAGTTTTAAGTTGCACCCTTTTCATTGTGAAAATGAACTCACTGAGGAAGGCATTGCCACCGTCGATTTCCTGCTTAATTTATGTAGACGACGTACAATTATCTTTTAAGTCTTGTAACCTATCTGTCTGCGAGCGCCAAGTACAGCTTGGTGTTAGCAAGCTAGCTGGCTGGGCAGATAGGAACGGGTTTAAATTTAATCCGGGGAAGTGCACTTGTGTTCTTTTTTCTAAGAGGCGTGGCATCCGGCCGGATCCTGGCATTCATCTTAATGGTGTGTCAATTCCCGTCAAAAAGGAACACAAGTTTTTAGGAATAATCTTTGACGAAAAGCTGACATTCATCCCACACATAAAACAACTAAAACATAAATGCTTAAAAACACTGACTATCATGAAGGTTCTCTCGCACATTTCTTTTGGTGCT
Source organism: Rhipicephalus microplus (assembly GCF_043290135.1). NCBI lineage: Eukaryota > Metazoa > Arthropoda > Arachnida > Ixodida > Ixodidae > Rhipicephalus > Rhipicephalus microplus. The sequence continues at coordinate 131,032,088 of NC_134700.1, forward strand.
GACAAACAACTTTTATTACGTGTTTTTACCAGCCTAATAGGTTCGCGATTGGACTATGGTAGCGTTGTTTATGGGTCAGCAAGTAAAACATCCCTCAAAATGCTGGACCCGGTACTCCATCTGGGGCTCCGCCTGGCGTGTGGTGCATTCCGGACTAGTCCGGTCGAAAGCCTCTATGTGGAGTGTAACAAATGGAACCTGCAACGTCAGCGAGCATACACAGATCTCCTTTATGCTTTTAAACTTTCATCCATGCCTCACCATCCTTTTAAGGGGAGACGCTCCTCGAAAGCACTTTTTTTTTGTTATTCAACTTAGAGCTTCAGAAATTGGACCACTGATGCAGTTTTTCCTCCTGATTCCAAATCTGTAATCAGTTTTTACATAAGTGCAATAGTTTGGGAGTTGTGTTTCAAGTAATGGTGAAACTTGATAAGTTTTCCGGGAACTTTCGCGCATACTAAATGTTCATGCAGAGAGTTGTTCAATGGCTCCTTTTGCTCCCTATTAGCCATAGAGTGCCGATATCTAGCTAGAAATTGTGCTCCAACTTTGAAACTATGAAAAAAACATCTGTGTAGCAAACTACCCTTTTTTTTCCACTCGACCACCATTAAATTTATTAATAGATATTTACAGCTGATAGGTTGTGCTGATTCAAGTAGATATCGGCACCCTACGCACTCTCCTCAATGTGTGTGCCAAATTTCGTCGTCGTATGACCATTCTAAGTGCCCGAAACACTTCCCGCAAAAAATGCAAATTGGCCAAAATTGCGAAATGAGAAAAACGCGTTTGAAAGTTTGAAAGTCTGTATTTACAAAAATGAAAAACGCAGTAGCACGAAACTTGTGCTGAACACATACACACATGTCCAGAGGGAATATCAGTTGTCTAAAACTCTCCAGCACCGTAGGTTTTCCCTTCCCGGCTGGTGCGGCAGGACTCCTCCACCCGGGCCCTCTTGGCTGCACTGCGACAGTGTGCCCTCGCCTCAGCGGTTTGACGCACATTCATCTTGTGCATGCGCATGCTGTCTCGGCGGTCGCTGAGGGTAACCAGGGCCTCCGAAGGAAGCACCCCAAGCTCTTCCAGCACCTTTTCAAAGCTCGCGTGGCCCCGGTTGAACCACAGGACTGCAATGGCTGTGGCTGTTTCCACAGCAGTCCGGGAAGCAAACCGGGTCTTTGGACACAGCAGCCATATTTTGCTGTTCAGGGACTCGGCCGCGTTCTGTGTCTTGCCGTGGAGGCACCGGGCAAGCAGCTTCGCATCTGTGAGACGCTTGTAGATTGGGAGGACTGCCAAACCCTGGGCCTTGGTCAGGAGGGGGGTGTGGCACGGTGCAGGCTGGCCCTGCGCCTCAGCACGTCGGTGCTTGCACCACGAGTCTGGGCCTGCAGGACAGAACTTGTGACTTCCAGCACCGTCTGTTGAGCACGAGTGCAAACATGAGGCCCATATGGCAGTGTACATCTTGTGGACATTTCCCCGATTGTTCACAATGGCCACCTGAAAGTAAGTTTGAAGCTTCTGGATGGTGGTCTCCTTCAGCTTCTCCCCTCGTGGAAGTGGCGTTGGCAGCTTCCGCAGGCCGGTGCCCAGACGTTTCGCCACGTGGTTGGTGCACTCCTCTTTTTCAATTGGAGTGTCAGGGTACACGTTGGCATCACAGACCCCGTTGTAGGCCTTGCTGTCTCCATCGCTTAGGAAGATGGTGAACCGCAGGGGTGTCTCATAGTCCACAGTCCTCTGCCAAATGCGCACTGCAGCTTCGGCCTCCATGGCATGCGAAGAACAGTCGCAATTCTTCTCACAAACGGGATGATGAAACGCCTGCCATGTTTCTTCATCGCCTCCCATGTCGTTATGCAAACTGCACGCCAGGCAGAAGTTGGAAAGCACTTCATAGTCCAGGCACAAACCAGTGTCCAAGGACACTACAGTTCCCACACCATTGTGGCTTTTGTGGCCTCTTTTTTGCCATGTGCCGTCAAACATGACTGGCACGTCACTGTTACCAGCCACCTCTTTGGTGACGCTGCGTGCCCTTTGCATGTTTTCACAGACAGCCTTCACTGCCGCACTGTGAATCTTTTTGCCGATTGCATGGAAGGTCTTATGGTGCATAGGGTTTGGCAATCCAACTACTGCACAAAATCGTGAAAGTTGCTCATGCCCGATACCGACGGCACGCGCTGCAAGCACCACTTTCAGGTTCACGGCAAAGGCGTCACGCGAACTCCCGCTGTCGTAGCTTCTGCTTGCACCGCGGCCGCCATCTGACGCGACCCGCTTCGACGAGTACGCGGACGAAAGGATGCTCTCCGAGCACTCCGCATTCTCGCAGTGTAGCTCCAGAAACGCCGAAAGGCCTTTCCGCTTTTTATTCGGTGCCCGAACTGCGAGTTTACTCTCGTGACAAACGGGGCATGCCGCGCCTGCGACGACGGCCGTCAATGCACCCAACTCGCACAGCACTACGCTTTCGGCACGATCGGCATTCGGCCTGACGTCGTTTTCGAATAACGCGATCTTTTTCTGCGATGCACTCACAAAATTCACTGCAGCGTTGATCTCGTCGTCGCAGTTGCCATGGTCGACGTTGCCGTGGTCGATGTTAGGCCTACCGGCCGCTGGCCCGTCGCGGACATTTTCGTTGGCGGTGGCTTTCTTGTACGTCCTCCGCCGCTTCCCTCTGAACTTGTTCTTACTTCTGTATTTCCGATGGTCGGCAACGGCCTTTTTCGGGCTTGCCATCGCACGAAAACAGCGAAAAATAACTCCGGAAAACAGTGAAGCGAACTACGGCAAGAAAACACGGGTGCTGTCAGCCAATGGCGGCCCTGCGTTAGTGGCGCGCGGTTTGAAACGGCGGGAAAAGACTGTTTTTGTTGCTTTTTTTTTAGATTTTTCGTGAACGTACGAGACTTCAAGAACCGGGATCGTGGAGAGTAAGGACAACTCTACACGAGCCAGCGGCCGCAATATGGCGGACAGCTCTCTTCGCGGCCCCGCGAGCACGCGAACAGCAGCCCGTTTTGTGTAAATTTCGTGATGCCGCGCGTCACTGCCGCTCACTCAGACGCGTTTTTCACTGACTTCTGATGCTTATTTCGCTGTGATATTTTCAGATGTCAAAATATAATGTATAAAGATGATAAAGCAACAAAAAACAGAAAAGGTGAAATTTGGAAAAAAAACGCGACTTTTCGACCCGCGTCTCCCCTTAAATCAGTTTTTTATGATACGTCCATGACTGAACTCCTTTTAAACCGACCATCGTTCTCTGCGTCTTTCTCCTACAGAGCTAGAGAGGAAGCGTCAGAGCTTTCTGTCTCTTTTCTAGACACCATCCAAAGTTCTCCAACAGATTTTATAGCACCATGGCATCTCCGCGCTGTCTTATGTGACACATCTTTTACACATATAGATAAAAACCGAGCTCCCACATGTGCTATTCTGCAGCATTTCTTGCATCTGCAGCATAAGTATCAATGTGCTGAATTTCATACGGACGCCTCTAGAACTGCCACCTCTGTGTCCTGCGCTGCGCATGGACCCGGCCTTAGTGTCACTAAAACGCTGAATAGTCATACTAGTATCTTTACCGCTGAGGCGTATGGTGTTCTTCTTGTTGTTAATCATATACTTCAAAGCGACATCTCACAATCCATTATCTATACAGACTCCCTCAGTGTTGTGCGGGCACTGTCGTCAACAATGCCTTCGAAAAACCATGTTGTCAATCTAATTGTCAAAGCTGTTATGTCTGTGTATGTACGCAACCTTGAACTGGTTCTTTGTTGGGTCCCTGGCCACTGTGGTATAGCCGGGAAGGAAGCAGCGGATCGAATGGCTGCTGCTGCTACACTCCTAAATACAGTAGACATAACCACGTTACCCTACACCGACGTGAAACCACACATCAGACAACAACTTCGTAAAACATGGCAAACACACTGGAGTGAACAAACAGACAACAAGTTACACGTAATAAAACCACATTTGGGACCATACACCACCGACGCACGTAATAGATACACTGAAGTCGCCTTGGCCAGATTACGGATAGGGCACACTCATGCAACGCACTCGCACCTTCTCACTGGGTCTCCAAGACCTCTGTGCAGCAGGTGCGGAGAGGCCCTATCCGTGATCCACATCCTGATACAATGTAAGGCACTTGACACAACACGACGCAAATACTTCCCACAACTACACACGCGACATATTCCACCACACCCGTCACACTTCATAGGAGACGAAGCACTGTTTTCAGTCAAACGCGTTTTAGAATTTCTTACCGACGTGAAATTTTTACATCTCATTTCTTATCATGCTTGACAACCTGGCCCTTTAGACCAGTCATCTTCCATTACGTTGTGTTTTACTTTGTCTATTTTTACTGAGATGTTCTTTTACTTCCTTGTCACTTTAATGTAATCACTTCTGTTTGGCGCTCTTTGCCCTTAGTCGGCCTTGCGCCATTAAACTCTAAACATCATCATGATGCAAGAGGGCAAGCCGTGGAAGATTTCATTTTAACAAATGACATCTGCCTTCTTAATTCCGGTGCTTTTACCTACTTTTCACCAACCTCGCGCACTTTTAGTTGCTTAGATCTCGCCATGTGTTCATCGTGTATTTTTAATGATCTTAAATGGGACGTCGTCAACACATCTTATGGCAGTGATCATCAACCCGGCATCATAAAACTCATACCATCTTACCCAACTCTAACAAGCAGGCCACGCCGGTGGAAACTACAGCTCGCGAACTGGCCAGTTTTCACAGAAAACGCTAAGCTCGATGAAGTTTTCTCATCGGAGCTTTCTGTTGAGGAACTAAACGAAGAGTTCGTCAAAGTGTTAATTTTAGCAGCAGAAAAAGCAATACCGCAATCATCCGGCATCGTACGCAAGAAATTCAACCCTTGGTGGACAAACGAGTGTACTCGTGCCAAAAAACTACAAAATAAGGCCTGGGGAATTCTACGAAGATATCCCACCTACGCCAACCTCATCAACTTCGAACAGGCAAAAGCCAGAGCCCGATTTATTCGAAGACTGGCAGAAAAGGATTCATGGCAAAAATACATATCATCAATTAACAGTTCAGTCACATCTAAACACATCTGGGACCAGGTGAGGAAGTTCAAGGGAGAGTACTCCTCCTACACAATACCACTGCTCACAAGTCCAGACACACAATCAACACTAGAAGACCAGGCCAACCTATTAGGAGAACACTTTTATAAGGTATCATGCTCAGCAAATTACACCAATACATTCCTGAAATACAAAGAAAATGCAGAAAGACAAAGATTGCCTACTAGCAGTACCTCAAATGAAAGTTATAACCTTCCGCTTACGCTGCACGAATTGAACAGGTACTCTCTGCCGGTAAAAAAAACGGCAACAGGGTCTGACCAGATACACTACGCAATGTTGGCACACCTACCCCGCAGGGGCGCCTGTTAAAGCAGGCGTTTGGTGTGTAGCGACACCACGGACCCGAGCTAACGGGGGAGTTTCTACTCCCTCCCACGCCTAGCCGTGCGTGGCTTTGCCGTGTCCGGGGAAAAGGGGATCCTGGGGATTGAGCCGACGCTGGGTGATTGGACCGTTAAGGCCCCCCGGCAGAGGCAACACACCCCTTTGGCCCCGGCTTCACGTAGACGGCACCCCTGGGTTGACCCACCCAGGGGAAATCGGCAGTCGCCTTTTCCTATCTCTCTCTCCCTACATCTTCGTCTTTATCTCTTACTGTTTATCTGTCCTGTCTTCTACTCTCTTCTGTTTACTTCCAAACTTCCTGGCGGCTAGGGTTAACCCTGTGCAAATAGCCTACCTTGATCTAGGCGCATTGGGTTATAGTTGCGTTGTACGGCTGGCGTTTGCAGGTTTTAGCATCCACAAACTTGTAGCGTCCCCTTGTTGGGCTCCGTGGTGGGTGGCCGCCAACGCTTCTGAAGAAAATTAAACTGGCATGCATAAAGCATTTCCCCTATTAAGTGATCGTACCGCCTTAAAGCGTGTACGCACCGAAGACTTAGGCTTTTTCAACCGATCAAGTGAAAACTTCCCTCATTTTCATGTTATACATAGTGAAATAAGCAGCAAGCAAGCCAGAACCGTATCACCCTTTGTAGTAGCCAGATGTCTCACAGAAACTCTTGGAGCCGGGTACAAAGTTACCAAAATGGCCAGCGGAGACCTCCTCCTTGAAGTCCGAGGAAAAGAACAGTTCGAAAAGCTACAGAATCTTTCAACTTTTGGTGACACTCCCATCACTGTAACGCCACACAGATCCATGAACACAACCCGTGGAGTAGTATCTGATGCTGATTTGCTCAGCTTGACTGAAGAGGAACTTCTGGAGGGGTGGAAGAGTCAGAATGTGACCAATGTACAAAGGATCACCATTAGAAGAGACAACAAGACAACACCAACAAAACACCTAATACTCACGTTCGCTTCCAGTAATCTCCCAGAAAGTATTCAAACAGGCTACACAAAGACGTCGATCAGACCATACATACCTAACCCACGTCGTTGTTTTAAATGCCAGAAGTATGGCCATGGCTCACAAAGCTGTCGTGGTCACCAAACTTGTGCACAATGTGGAGTGTCAGGCCACAATTCTGACAATTGCGAAGAACCATCACACTGTGTGAACTGTGGTGGAAATCATGCCGCATACTCACGGTCTTGCTCATTTTGGAAAAAAGAAAAGGAAATCATCACATTGAAAATTAAAGAAAATATCACATTCAAGGAAGCAAGACGAAGAGTGTCGCCATTTTATGGCGCTACATATGTTGATGGGGCGCGTCAGGGGGCAACGCCGCACCAGCCCTCGCCACTCCTTCGGCCAGCGCAGAGCGAGCCGACGGCTGTGGCACCTGCCCCCAAGGCGGCAATAGTTCAGGCTACTCCGCCTCCTAACGAATTGAGGCCGGAGACTCCAGGGTCCTCTGGTCTCAAGGCCTCCCCTCACCAGGCGAGGCCTAAAATCCGAACCACGAGCTCGCATGTGCGGGCACCCAGTGCCTCTGAGGAGGCAATGGATACAACGGTACCCTTGGTACCAAAAGAGCGGGGCGCCTCCTTGGAGCGCGCCAAGAAAAATAAAAAACCAATAACTGGGCCGGACAACCGTCCTGCCACCTGAATTAATGAGCTCACTCCAACACAGGATACTCTTTGTACACACAGCAGCATCTCTCTTGTTTGAATATGCAGACAGAAATATTACAGTGGAACATCCGAGACCTTCTTCGAAACCTCGATGACTTACAAGAACTCCTCCATGAACACAATCCAAGAGTGCTGTGTGTACAAGAGACACACTTAAAACGAACTAACACAAACTTTTTACGTAACTACATAATCTTCCGAAAGGATAGAGATGATGCCATGCTACCATCCGGTGGTGTAGCGGTTATAGTAAGTCAAGGTATAGCATGCACACAAATACCCCTTCAAACTTCCCTTTAGGCGGTGGCGGTCCGAGCAGTTATTCTAAACAAACTTGTCACTGTCTGCTCTTTGTACATACCTCCGCACCACCGTCTCGAAAAACTTCAATTCCAGTCTTTAATGGACGAACTACCTGGACCTTATCTGGTCCTTGGGGACCTGAACGCACATAATGGTCTGTGGGGTGACTCTCGCTGTGATGCACGAGGTCGTCTCATTGAACAATTCCTCATTTCATCGGATGCGTGTCTGTTGAATAGGAAAGAAGCAACATACTATAACCTTGCCAACAAAACTTACTCTTCCATAGACCTCAGTATCGCATCTCCTTCACTTGTACCATTACTTCATTGGAAAGTCATAAATAATCCATACGGAAGTGACCATTTCCCTTTAGTTTTGAGTACACCAATAATAAATGAATGTCCTCCACATGTTCCCAAATGGCTGGTAAACAAAGCCAACTGGGAACAATTTCAAAAGCTTACTCACCTGAATTGGACTGACATATGCGGGTTAGGCATAGATGAAGCTGTGCAGTACTTCACGGCTTTTCTTACTGACGCAGCAACCAAGTGCATTCCACAAACATCTGGACTGCGCGGCAAACGACACGTTCCGTGGTGGAACACTGAGTGTCAGAATGCACGAAAGGAACAGAACAGGGCATGGAGGTTGCTGCGGAACTCGCCGACAGCGGAAAACCTTGAGAGCTTTAGGAAAATAAAATCTCGAGGCAGGAGAACGCGTCGGCAGGCCAGAAAAGAAAGCTGGCACAAGTTTTTATCAGGGATAAATTCATATACACAAGAGACTAAAGTCTGGAATATGGTTCGTAGGGTAGCAGGAAGACAAGTACACTCACTCCCACTCGTAAACACACAGGGTGATAGCCTGGAAGATCAAGCGAACTTCCTCGGTGCACACTACGAGCAGGTGTCTAGCTCGTCACACTACACTGAAACTTTCCAAAGACACAAAGCAAAGATGGAAAAGCGGAAACTAGAATCCAAGTGCACAAATTACGAGGAATACAACCAACCTTTCAACTTAGCTTAGCTACAAACATCTCTAAACTCTTGCAATAATTCCGCTCCAGGCTACGACCGTGTCACATATGAAATGTTGAAAAACCTGCCGCTCAAAACGCGAAAAACTTTACTCTCTCTATACAATGCTATCTGGCTTTCAGGCACCATCCCTGCTTCCTGGAAAGAGGCCATTGTTATCCCTATTTTGAAACAGGGCAAGGACCCTTCCTCAGTTTCAAGTTATAGGCCCATTGCACTAACCAGCTGCCTTTGTAAACATTTTGAAAAAATGATAAACCGCTGACTTTTACATTTCCTTGAAACACACAATCTGCTCGACCAATTTCAGTGTGGGTTTTGGGAGGGTAGATCCACCACCGACCATCTGGTGCGTATCGAGGCACAGATCCGAGACGCTTTCGTCCACAAACAATACTTCCTCTCAGTGTTTCTCGATATCGAGAAGGCCTACGACACAACATGGCGTTTTGGGATATTAAGAGACTTGTCTCACCTGGGTGTGCGCGGTAGAATGCTTTCCATAATCGAGAGTTACTTGTCCAATCGGAAATTCCGCGTCCGTGTGGGCAGTATTCTCTCGCAAACATTTGGGCAAGAAACGGGAGTATCCCAAGGTGGTGTACTTAGTTGTACACTTTTCGTTATTAAAATGAATTCCTTGCACCTGTCCATCCCCCGCAACATGTTCTATTGTACATATGTCGGTGACGTCCAGCTTGGCTTTAAGTCATGCAACCTAGCAATGTGTGAACGACAGGTTCAGTTTGGTTTAAACAAGGTCTCCAAATGGGCAGAGGAAAACGGATTCCGGCTGAACCCAGGAAAAAGCACGTGTGTCTTGTTCTCCCGAAAGAGAGGCATGCACTCAGAACCCGACATTGAACTGAACGGCCAACGTCTGTCTGTGAATGCGGAGCATAAATTCCTAGGCTTAATCTTGGACAACAAGTTGACCTTCGTACCCCACATAAAGTATTTAAAAACAAAATGTTTAAAAGCCATGAATGTTATAAAAGTGTTGTCACGTACTACGTGGGGTAGTGACAGGAAATGCCTCATGAACCTGTATAGAAGCCTCATTCGCACCCGCTTAGATTATGGGGCCATTATTTATCAGTCAGCGACTCAAAGTGCTTTGAAGATGCTGGATCCCGTGCACCATTCGGGCATCCGCCTTTCTACGGGTGCTTTTCGCACCAGCCCCGTAGAAAGCCTTTACGTTGAGTCAAATGAGTGGTCGCTTCATCTGCAAAGAACCTACATGTCCTTTGTATATTTCCTTAAGGTGAAAGCAGACAAGAGGCACCCCTCATACTCTACTATTAATGACTTGTCGAGCTCCATTCTTTTTCAAAACAGGCCTTCGATGAGGCAGCCCTTCTCAGTTCGCCTGAAAAGTCTAGCTGAGGAAACTGGAGTCTCACTTGAACATAGTTTAATGGCTCCTGTAGCATATCCGCCACCGTGGCAGTGGCAGACTATAGACTGTGATGTGTCCTTTCTTGAAGTTACAAAACATGCGCCTATTGCCCATATCCGAACATACTTCCTGGAACTTCAACACAAATACACACGTCCTGAGTTCTTTACAGATGCCTCCAAGTCTAACTCCTCTGTGTCCTACGCTGCTGTTGGCCCTTCCTTTTCGGATGCTGGCCCTCTACATCCAGGCACAAGTATCTTCACAGCGGAAGCTTACGCGATACTTGTGGCAGCTAAACACATCAAACAATCACAAATACAAAAAGCAGTAATTTATACAGACTCCCTCAGTGTGGTAACGGCTCTGCACAGTCTTAAAAAACAAAAAAAACCCTGTCCTCGTTTCACTTTACTCCATTTTATGCACCCTCTACACACTCAACAGACATGTTGTTGTGTGCTGGGTGCCAGGGCACTGTGAGATTCAAGGCAACGTGATGGCGGATCAGCTTGCTGCATCCGCCCACGAAAGCACCGCCATTACACCGACATCAATCCCGATCCCGGCCCTTGATCTTAAGCCGTCTCTCAAACGAAAACTCGGGGACTACTGGCAGAGCAAGTGGGATACACACACACAAAACAAACTACACGTTATCAAGCCACACCTTGGCCATTGGCCACCAGTATCAAAATCACGTCTCACAGAGGTAACACTAACAAGACTCAGGATAGGACACATATACACGACACACACACATCTTTTGTCCGGTGGTGATCCACCATTGTGTGACAGATGTGGTGAACCAATAACCGTCCTTCACGTGTTAATCCAGTGTAAACACTTGGAAACTATAAGAAAACAGCATTTTCCATTACCCTACCGACAACATATACCTTTACACCCTGCAATGTTCGTTGGTAGGGAAGCGCTTTTTAGTCATAAATCATTGTTAGCGTTTTTAAAAGAAATTCGTAATTTTCATATCATATACCCTGGCATCCCGTAGCACGACCTCTCCAGGGAGGTTTTTGCTGCGGTGGCTACACAGGAACGCACTTGCCTCACGGCCCTTGCACGCAAGGGTATGAACCAGTGAGGCACTTGTGCTAATGCCATACATATACACCATCGTTTTTTATTATCACCATCTTTTGTTATCTATTCACACCACACACACCTTTCACGGCATGGTCATGATTTTATTACTTGTATGTTTTTACCCGCCTTACCGCGAGGAATTTTATGGCCCTTATACAGCCGCTTATCACAATCATTGTCCATGTTTTTAGTAAGACGAACTGGCGCTCTTTGGCCGTGAAATGGCCCTTGCGCCATAAAACATCAAACATCATCATCATCCATGGTGGGTGGCTGGCACCGCTGCCGAAAAGAAACCTTTTCTTATGGCTAGTTTCTTCCCCCCACTCCCTGATCGCCCTCAGAAAAGAGGGCGCACCGATGAAGTCTTCCAGTTTTATGGTCACCAGAGAGTATCCTTTCCCCGATTTCACGTTGTCCACGCTGACACACCCGGCAAACCAGTGAGAACAATTTCACCTTTTCTTGTTTCGAAGTCTTTGACAAAAATCTTTGGCCCAGGATATAAAGCTTCGAGAATGGCAAGTGGTGACCTCCTGTTGGAGCTCCGCGACCAGAAACAGTATGAAAAATTGCCTAACCTAAAGAAATTTGCAGATACCAAATTATTAGTAACCCCACACCGAACAATGAACACCACCCGTGGCGTTGTCTCAGATGATGACCTGTTAGGGCTGACGGAGGCTGAACTCCTGGAGGGTTTGAGCGAACAGAATGTCATCAATGTGAAACGAATTAGGATGAGGCGTGAAGGCAAAGAAATCCAGACTAAGCACTTAATACTTACTTTCAATTCAAGTGTATTGCCCGACTCCGTTGAGGCAGGGTACATCAAGCTTCGAGTGAGGCCATATATACCGAACCCTCTCAGATGTTTTAAATGCCAGCGGTTCGGCCACAGTTCTCAGAACTGCCGAGGCCGCCTAACTTGTGCGAAATGCAGTGCTGATGAACACACATCTGATGCTTGTGAAAACTCTCCTCACTGTGTGAACTGTAACGGGGAGCATGCCGCATACTCACGGTCATGCCCCAGCTGGAAAAAAGAAAAGGAAATTGTCACGATTAAAGTAAAACAAAACATTTCATTTAGGGAGGCACAAAGGCAGGTGTCCTACCTGCCAGAAACCAGCTTTGCCGAAGTGGCGCGTCAGGGGGCAGCGCCACGACGGCCCCCGGCGCCTGTCTGGCACACGTGTAGTGAGCCAGCGGTGACGCCATCCGCCCCCACGGCGGTTGCAGTCAGTGCTGCTCTGCCATCGAAGAAGGACCCACCAACCTCCGGGCTGGGGGCCGCGAAGGCCTTGTCTTTAGAGGCGAGGCCCTCAAAACAACCGCAGCGCTCGCAAGAGCGCTTGTCCAGTGCCTCGCTAGAGGCAATGGACACAACTTCGAGCGTGAGGGCGCAGCAAGCGCCTAAGGATCGGCGAGACTCCGTCGACCGATCCAAAAAAGAAAAATCTCGTGTCACGGCCCCTGGAAAGGGTCCGTGAGCTAATTTTCTATCCTTGAGCACACAGCACAAAACACATCTAAAATGGACCCGCAGATTTTACAGTGGAATGTGAGAGGACTTCTCCATAACCTCGATGATATTAGAGAACTCCTTAATAAACATACTCCAAAGGTTCTGTGTGTTCAGGAAACACATCTTAAGTCCACACAAACAAATTTTCTAAAGCAATATGCTATCTTCCGCAAAGACCGTGACGACGCTGCCGCCTCGTCGGGCGGTGTCGCTATAATAGTTGATAAAGGTGTTGCCTGTAAGCAATTAAATCTCCGAACTTCTCTTGAGGCAGTTGCTGTCCGAGCAGTGCTTTTCGGGAAGCTACTAACAATTACTTCTATTTACATTCCTCCGTGCTATCAACTTTCAAAGACAGAATTTCAATGCTTCATTGATGAACTTCCTCCGCCATATATAGTCGTTGGTGATCTAAATGCACATAATCCTTTATGGGGCGACTCCCGTTTGGATGCACGAGGACGCCTAATAGAACACTTTCTGTTTTCGTCAGGTGCATGTTTACTTAACAAAAAAGAATCAACATATTATAGCACTACGCACAACACATACTCTTCGATAGACCTGAGTATTGTCTCGAGTACACTAATTCCATATCTGGAGTGGTCTGTTCTCAAGAACCCCTTTGGGAGTGACCACTTCCCGATAATGTTAAAGTTAACAAAAGAAGATACATGCTCGCCTGACTTTCCTCGCTGGAACACCAAGTCAGCCAACTGGGAACTGTTTCGAGAAATTACATTTTTAGACGGAGATGAGATTGCTGATTTTAATATAGACGATGCTGTAGCATTCCTAACAGGTTTTATTATTGACGCTGCAGTGAAACGTATCAAGCAAACCAACGGAATGACCAATAAACGTCGCATTCCATGGTGGAACGACGATTGTCGGAAAGCGCGCAATAGACAAAATAAAGCTTGGAGACTACTCCGAAATTACCCAACAGCTGAAAACCTCAACAATTTCAAACAGGTTAAGTCCCAAGCCAGAAGAACGCGTCGTCTTGCAAAGAAAGAAAGTTGGAATAGGTACATCTCCGGTATAAATTCTTACTTCGACGAAACGAAGGTTTGGAATAGGGTAAACAAATTAATGGGTCGGGAGACACACCCCCTACCTTTGGTAAATAGCCGAGGGGAGAGCCTGGAGGAGCAGGCGGATTGCCTAGGCGAACACTTTGAATACGTCTCAAGTGCATCAAACTATACAGAAACGTTCTTAAAATTCAAAGAACGCGAAGAGCGACAGCCCCTTAAATGTAAACATCCATCCAATTAGTCTTACAACTGCCCATTTACATTAGCTGAACTTAAGGCATCTCTTGCGTGCTGCAACAACTCAGCGCCAGGTGTTGATCGTATAACATACGAAATGGTCAAGTACCTTCACCCCGAAGCACTAAAAACACTCCTAACTCTCTTCAATAACATGTGGGCAGCTGGGTATATTCCATTGTCATGGAAAGAAGCTATAGTCATCCCAGTACTTAAACAAGGCAAAGATCCGTCTTTTTTGCCCGCAGGGGCGCCTGCGCAAGTAGGCGTTTGGTGTGTAGCGACACCACGGACCCGAGCTAACGGGGGAGTTTCTACTCCCTCCCACGCCTAGCCGTGCGTGGCTTTGCCGTGTCCGGGGAAAAGGGGATCCTGGGGGTTGAGCCGACGCTGGGTGATTGGACCGTTAAGGCCCCCCGGCAGAGGCAACACACCCCTTTGGCCCCGGCTTCACGTAGACGGCACCCCTGGGCTGACCCACCCAGGGGAAATCGGCAGTCGCCTTTTCCTATCTCTCTCTCTCCCTACATCTTCGTCTTTATCTCTTACTGTTTATCTGTCCTGTCTTCTACTCTCTTCCGTTTACTTCCAAACTTCCTGGTGGCTAGGGTTAACCCTGTGCAAATAGCCTACCTTGGTCTAGGCGCATTGGGTTATAGTGGCGTTGTACGGCTGGCGTCTGCAGGTTTCAGCATCTGTAAACCTGCAGCGTCCCCTCGTTGGGCTCCGTGGTGGGTGGCCGCCAACGCTACCGAACAACATACAATTAGCATGCACAAAGCATTCCCTTTACTAACTGATCGTGCCTCCTCAAAGCGGGTACGCACCGAAGATATCAACTTTTTCATGCGGCCAAGACAAACCTTTCCTCGATTCCATGTTATACACTGTGAAAAAACTAACAAGCAAGCCAGAACAGTATCCCCCTTCGTAGTGGCTAGGTCCTTAACCGAAACTCTCGGTGCCGGGTACAAGGTTACCAAAATGGCCAGTGGAGATCTACTCCTTGAAATACATGAACAAAACCAATTCGATAAACTGAACACCCTCACAACGTTTGGAGACACACCCATCAGTATTACGCCACACAGGTCCATGAACTCATCTCGCGGGGTCGTATCAGACGTAGATTTGCTTGAGCTGACGGAAGCTGAACTTCTGGAAGGATGGAAGAGCCAGAACGTGACAAACGTACAGCGTATTAAGATCAGAAGAGATCAAAAAGAAATCCCAACCAAACACTTAGTACTGACCTTTGCTTCGAGCGATTTGCCGGAAACTATTCAGACTGGGTACACAAAGACATCCGTGAGACCATATATTCCCAACCCCCGCCGTTGCTTCCAATGCCAGAAATATGGCCATGGCTCCAAAACGTGTCGTGGTCGCCAGACTTGTGCACAATGTGGAGTTCTAGGCCACGTGTCTGAGAACTGCAAACAACCACCACACTGTGTAAACTGCGAAGGAAACCATGCCGCATATTCACGCTCCTGCACATACTGGAAAAAAGAAAAAGAAATAATTACGTTGAAGGTGAAGGAAAACATTACATTTAAGGAAGCACGGCGAAGGGTCGCTCCATTCTATGGAGCTACATACGCTGATGCGGCGCGTCAGGGGGCACCGCCGCACCAGCCCTCGCCACTCCCTCGGCCCGCGCATACCGAGCCGGTGGTTGTGGCACCTGCCCCCAAGGCGGCTGTAGCCCAGGCTACACCGCCTACTCCCAAACAGAGACCGGAGACTCCAGAGCCCTCCAGTCTCAAGGCCTCACCTCCGCAGGTGAGGCCCGAAATTCGAACTAGCAGCCCGCACGTGCGGGCATCCAGTGCCTCCGAGGAGGCAATGGATACGTCGGCACCCTTGGTGCCGAAAGAGCGGCGTGGCTCCTTGGAGCGCGCCAAGAAAACAAAAAAGCCGATAACAGGGCCTGGTGACGGCCCTGTTAAGTGAAGTCAAACTCTGTCTAAACAGCCACTCGCTTTTCGTACACACAGCACTATTTTACATTCACCATGAACACTCAAATTATACAATGGAACGTCAGGGGCCTTTTCAGAAACCTTGACGACATCCAAGAACTCTTACACGAATACTCACCAAAAGTGCTGTGTGTACAAGAAACACACCTTAACTCAAAGCACACAAATTTTCTCCGTAAATACGTTATATTCCGAAAGGACCGTGTTGATGCTATGACATCATCCGGAGGTGTTGCCATCATTGTGAATCAAGGAATTGCATGCACACACTTACAACTCCAAACATCCCTTGAGGCAGTGGCTGTTCGAGCAGTTCTTTTTGATAAACTGATCACAATCTGCACTATCTACATTCCTCCTAGCTATCAGCTGCAAAAACGTGATTTACACTCTTTAATTGATGAACTTCCGGAGCCCTATGTTCTCCTTGGAGACTTTAATGCGCATAGCAGGCTATGGGGTGACTCTCGGTATGACGCGCGAGGTCGACTGATTGAAGAGTTCCTTCTCTCCTCAAGCGCGTGTCTTCTAAATCGAAAAGACTCAACGTATTATAATCTCGCCAATAACACCTACTCCTCCATAGACCTAAGCATAGTATCCCCATCTCTTGTGCCCCTACTCCAGTGGAAAGTCATCAGTAATCTGTACGGAAGTGACCACTTCCCCATAGTTTTGAGCACAACTACAGTAACTGAGTGTCCATCACGTGTTCCCAAGTGGCTCATAACCAGAGCCGACTGGGAACACTTTTATACCATCGCTTGTCTAGGTTGGAATGACATAAGTACTTTGAACATTGATGTTGCTGTCAACTACTTCACAGCATTTTTGATTGATGCTGCAACAAAATGCATCCCACAAACAAATGGACACCCTGGAAAACGGCGTGTGCCATGGTGGAACTCTGAATGCCGAAACGCGCGCAAACAGCAAAACAGAGCTTGGAGGCTGCTTCGGAACTCACCGACAGCCGAAAATCTTGACACCTTCAAGAAAATAAAGTCTCAAGGCAGGCGAACGCGTCGGCAGGCAAGAAGAGAAAGTTGGCAGAAGTTTTTGTCAGGGATCAATTCATACACACAGGAAGCTAAAGTGTGGAACATGGTCGGTAGGATAGCAGGAAAACAAGTACACACACTTCCACTCGTAAACACTCAGGGCGACACCTTGGAAGATCAGGCAAACTTCCTCGGTGCACACTTCGAACAGGTGTCCAGCTCATCCCACTATACTGACACTTTCCAAAAATACAGAACAAGAATAGAAAAGCAGAAACTCGAACACAAATGCACTGGATACGAGGCATATAATCAAGCGTTCAGTCTAGCTGAGCTCCGAACATCCCTAAACTCCTGCAGTACTTCTGCCCCAGGTTCTGACCGTGTGATGTATGAAATGTTAAAGAACCTACCAAACGAAACCCGAAAAACCTTACTTTGTTTGTACAATGCTATTTGGTCTTCTGGCACTATTCCTACCTCCTGGAAAGAGGCTATTGTTATTCCCATTTTGAAAGAGGGCAGGGACCCTTCTTTAGCTTCGAGTTATAGGCCTATTGCACTTACAAGCTGCTTGTGCAAAGTCTTCGAAAAAATGATAAACTGCCGACTTGTACACTTTCTTGAAACAAACAATTTGCTCGACCCATTTCAGTGCGGGTTTCGAGAGAGTAGATCCACGACAGACCACCTTGTTCGTATCGAGGCACAGATCAGAGACGCCTTCGTCCATAAACAATATTTTCTGTCCGTGTTCCTCGATATCGAAAAGGCTTATGATACAACATGGCGTTTTGGAATTCTAAGAGACCTATCCAACCTTGGCGTGCGCGGAAGAATGTTTCATATAATCAAAAGTTACCTGTCAAACCGGACATTCCGTGTCCGAGTGGGCACGGTTCATTCTCAAACATTTGTCCAGGAAACAGGCGTTCCACAAGGTGGTGTACTTAGCTGCACACTTTTTCTCATAAAAATGAATTCCTTGCGCTTGACCATCCCTCGCAATATGTTTTATTGTACATATGTGGATGACGTCCAGCTTGGCTTTAGGTCTTGCAATCTGGCAATGTGTGAGCGGCAGGTTCAGTTAGGTTTAAACAAGCTCTCAAAATGGGCAGAGGAAAACGGATTCCGACTGAACCCACAAAAAAGCACGTGTGTCCTGTTCTCCAGAAAGAGAGGCATGCACTCAGAACCCGACATTGAACTGAACGGTCAGCGTCTGTCTGTTAATACGGAGCATAAATTCCTAGGATTAATCTTGGACAACAAGTTGACCTTCGTACCGCACATCAAATATCTAAAAACAAAATGTTTAAAAGCCATGAATGTTTTAAAAGTGTTGTCACGTACTAGGTGGGGTAGTGACAGGCAATGTCTCATGAACCTATATAGAAGCCTAATTCGCACCCGCTTAGATTTTGGGGCTGTTGTTTATCAGTCTGCGACTCAAAGTGCTTTGAAGATGCTGGACCCCGTGCACCATTTGGGCATCCGCCTTTCTACGGGTGCTTTTCGCACCAGCCCCGTAGAAAGCCTTTATGTTGAGTCAAATGAGTGGTCGCTTCATCTGCAGAGAACATACATGTCCTTTGTTTATTACCTTAAGGTGAAAGCAGACAAGAAGCACCCCTCATACTCTACTATTAATGATTTGTCGAGCTCAACTTTGTTTCAAAACAGGCCTTCGATGAGGCAGCCCTTCTCTATTCGCCTGAAGAGTCTAGCTGAGGAAACTGGAATCTCACTAGAACACAGTTTAATGGCTCCTGTAGCATATCCGCCACCGTGGCATTGGCAGACTATAGACTGCGATGTGTCTTTCCTAGAAGTTACAAAACATGCACCTGTTGCCCATATCCGAACATACTTTTTGGAACTTCAACACAAATACACATGTCCTGAGTTCTTCACAGATGCCTCCAAGACTAACTCCTCTGTGTCCTACGCTGCTGTAGGCCCATCCTTTTCGGATGCTGGTCCACTACATCCACGCACAAGTATCTTCACAGCGGAAGCGTACGCGATACTTGTGGCAGCTAAACACATCAAACAATTACAAATACAAAAAGCAGTAATTTATACAGATTCCCTAAGTGTGGTAACGGCTCTGCACAGTCTTAAAAAACAAAAAAACCCAGTCCTTGTCTCACTTTACTCTATTTTATGCACACTTTACACACTCAAACAACATGTTGTAGTGTGCTGGGTGCCAGGGCACCGTGAGATTCAAGGCAACGTGAGGGCGGATCAGCTCGCTGCATTCGTGCACAAAAGCACTGCCCCTACACGAATATCAATCCCGGCCCTCGATCTTAAACCATCCCTCAAACGAAACCTCAGAGTATCCTGGCAGAGCAAGTGGGATACACACACACAAAACAAACTACACGTTATTAAGCCACACCTTGGTCATTGGCCGCCCGTATCGAAATCGCGTTATACAGAGGTGATACTAACGAGACTCAGGATAGGACACACATACACGACACACACACACCTTTTGTCCGGTGGCGATCCACCATTGTGTGACAGATGTGGTGAAGCATTGACAGTCCTTCACATTTTAATTGAGTGCAAACAATTGGACACTGTAAGAAAACAACACTTTCCATTACCCTACCGACAACATATACCTTTACACCCTGCAATGTTTGTCGGTGGGGAACCGCTTTTTAGTTATAAATCATTGCTAGCGTTTTTAAAAGAAATTCATAGCTTTCATGTCATATACCCGGGCATACCGTAGCATGACCTCTCCAGAGAGGTTTTTGCTGCGGTGGTTACACAAGAAAGCACTTGCCTCACGGCCCTTGGACGCAAGGGTATAAACAAGTGAGGCACTTTTGCTAATGCCAATCATATCCACCATCGTCTTTTATTATCATCAACTTTTGTCATCTATTCACACCACACACACCTTTCACGGCATGGTCATGATTTTATCACTTGTATGTTTTTACCCGCCTTACCGCGAGGAATTTTATGGCCCTTATACAGCCGCTTATCACAATCATTGTTTTTTTTTTTTTTTTTAGCAAGATGAACTGGCGCTCTTTGGCCGTGAAACGGCCCTTGCGCCATAAAACATCAAACATCATCATCAGCTTGCTGCATCCGCCCACGAAAGCACCGCCGTTACACCGACATCAATCCCGGTCCTTGATCTTAAGCCGTCTCTCAAACGAAAACTCAGGGACTACTGGCAGAGCAAGTGGGATACACACACACAAAACAAACTACACGTTATCAAGCCACACCTTGGCCATTGGCCACCAGTATCAAAATCGCGTCTAACAGAGGTAACACTAACAAGACTCAGGATAGGACACACATACACGACACACACACACCTTTTGTCTGGTGGCAATCCACCATTGTGTGACAGATGTGGGGAATACTTAACCGTCCTTCACATGTTAATTCAGTGTAAACACTTAGAAACTCTTAGAAAACAACACTTTCCAATACTCTACCGACAACATATACCTTTACACCCTGCAATTGTTTGTCGGTAGGGAACCACCTTTTAGTCATAATTCATTGTTAGCGTTTTTAAAAGAAATTCACAGCTTTCATGTCATATACCCGGGCATACCGTAGCAGGACCTCTCCAGAGAGGTTTTTGCTGCGGTGGCTACACAAAAAAGCACATGCCTCACGGCCCTTGGACGCAAGGGTTTGAACGAGTGAGGCACTTGTGCTATTGCCATACATATCCACCATCGTCTTTTATTATCACCAACTTTTGTCATCTGTTCACATCACACACACCTTTCACGGCATGGTCATGATTTTATTACCTGTATGTTTTTACCCGCCTTACTGCGAGGAATTTTATGGCCCTTATACAGCCGCTTATCACAATCATTGTCCATATTTTTTAGTAAGATGAACTGGCGCTCTTTGGCCGTGAATCGGCCCTTGCGCCTTAAAACATCAAACATCATCAAAAAGATCCGTCTTTGGCCGCCAGCTACAGGCCAATAGCGCTAACAAGCTGTCTATGCAAACTATATGAGAAAATGATAAACCGGCGCTTAATCCACTTTTTAGAAAGTAACAGTATACTAGACCCCCTTCAGTGTGGTTTCAGAGAGGGGAGGTCGACAACAGACCACCTTGTTCGCATAGAGACATACATCAGAGATGCATTTATTCATAGGCAGTTCGTACTTTCGGTATTCCTAGACTTAGAGAAGGCGTACGACACCACATGGCGGTTCGGGATTCTCCGCGATCTTGCCACCACGGGCATCCGTGGGAACATGCTAAACACAATTAAAAGTTGCGTGTCTAACCGAACCTTTCACGTAAAAGTGGGAAATGCTCTCTCTAGAACTTTTACCCAAGAGACTGGTGTTCCGCAAGGGGCTGTGCTTAGTTGCACACTCCTTATTGTAAAAATGAACTCCCTGCAGTCAGTCATTCCAAGTGCGATGTTTTATTCCGTGTATGTTGATGATGTGCAGATGAGTTTCAAATCATGCAATATGTCTGTCTGCGAACGACAAGTGCAGCTTGGAATGAATAAATTCTCTAAATGGGCGGATGAAAACGGTTTTAAAATAAACACGAAGAAAAGTACTTGCATACTTTTCTCCAACAAACGAGGGGTAATGCCACAACCAAATGTTGCGATCAAGGGAGACCAACTCTCTGTAAGCAGCGAGCATAAATTCCTGGGAACCACTTTAGATTCTAAACTTACGTTTATTCCCCATATTAAATATGTCAAAATGAAATGTTTGAAAGCGATGAACGTCCTAAAACTCTTGTCACGTACAACATGGGGTAGTGATCGAAAGTGCCTCTTGAAGTTATACAAAAGCCTTGTCGGGTCGCGCCTTGATTATGCCTCTATAATTTATCATTCCGCAACGCCAAGTGCATTAAAAATCCTAGACCCCGTTCACCATCTGGGTATCCGACTTGCAACCGGTGCTTTCAGGACAAGCCCGATCCAGAGCCTCTATGTAGAGTCGAATCAGTGGTCACTTCACCTGCAGCGATCCTATAGCAGTTTCACATATTTTATAAAGGTACGTGCAAACATCAAGCATCCATCTTATTCAACTATAAACGGTATGACCGCTGCCACCCTCTTCCATAATCGACCCACAGTGAGAAAGCCGTTCTCCTTGCGTGTGAGAAACTTTTGTGAGGAAATGGGTGTTCCGCTGCTGGAACTCTGTCCTACGCCCACAGCGATACTTTTACCGCCGTGGCAGTGGCAGCTTATACACTGTGACACCTCATTTGTTGAGATCACTAAACACGCACCAGAAGCACATATTAAAATGCATTTCCGAGAACTCCAGTCCAACTACTCATGCGTAGAGTTTTATACTGACGCTTCTAAGTCGCATGCAGGGGTGGCTTATGCAGCCGTCGGACCATTCTTTTTGGAATCCGGCGTGCTGCACCCAGAAACAAGTATATTTACGGCTGAGGGTTATGCACTATTGTCCGCTGTGAAGCATATACGGAAATCAAACATACAAAAATCAATTATATTCACAGACTCTTTAAGCGTCGTAAATGCATTAAGATCCCTTTTCAGATTCAGAAATCCGATAATAATTGAGCTATATTCCGTTCTGTGTACAGCGTATATGTCCAACCAGCATATTACTATTTGCTGGGTACCTGGCCATAGAAGTATCGAGGGCAATGTGTTAGCTGACCAAATGGCCACGTCAATTATAATGCGCGCTATTAACCCCACCGCTACTGTCCCTGCAACAGATCTAAAACCCTTTCTACGAAAGAAACTGCGAAACCACTGGCAACGCTTGTGGGACACAGAAATAAATAATAAGCTTCATTTGATTAAGCCGCGGTTGGGTTACTGGCCCTCCGCTACAAGAACACGGCGAACTGATGTCCTATTCTGTCGCCTCAGAATAGGACACACTTATGGTACTCATAACTTTCTTCTGACTGGCGATGAACCTCCTACTTGTGGTAGATGTGGTGACAGGCTAACCGTCCTCCACGTCCTCCTGGAGTGTGCGGAAGCTGAAAGGGAGAGAAAGAAATATTTTGCTTTAGCATACCGCTATAATCTTCCTTTACATCCGATTATGTTTCTCGGTGAAGAGCCGCTTTTTAATACAAAATCAGTTTTAAGCTTTTTAAAGGATGTAGTACTGAATGTGTTTAGTCCAACATTGAATGTTTTTAGCCCAACAGGTTCATAGCACATCCTCTGTTCAGAGGATGCTGCTGTGATAGCAGATTTCAATGAGCCCAGGCCTCCATGCTCTTGTTTTAAGGGCTCTGTCGAGGCACTGGTGCTCCATGCCAAGTTTTAATTTGACATACTTATCACTTTTAAATCATTTTATGTCTCCATAGCTCACATCATTTGTCATTGCCATAATTTTACCATATGTACATTTTTACACACCTACAGCGACTGTTTTTTAGGCCCATTTACAGCCACGTCTCGTTTGTTTTATCTACACTGCACATCCCACAATTCATTATCATCGCTCTGGCGCTCTTTGGCCATATCTGGCCCTTGCGCCAATAAACACCACTAATCACACTGCAACATTGCTGGCAATGAGATAGCGGACAAACTTGCGAAGTCAGCAGCACTCCGCCCATCAGTTGACGTAAACACCATCCCGTATGAGGACCTGAGGCCACTCATCATATCCCAAATGCGTAGACAATGGCAAGAAGAATGGAATGCAGCAAACGCAAACAAACTGCACTTAGTAAAGCCAAGAATAGGAAGATATCTGACTGAAAAACGTAACAGGCACCAAGAGGTTGCACTGTGCAGACTTAGGATCGGTCATACACATGCAACACACTCGCACCTTTTAAAGAATTCTCCAGCACCACATCGTGCAAAATGTGGTGATGAGCTGTCTGTCGTTCACGTTCTAATTACCTGTCCGTACCTCGAACCAGAAAGACTGTGTCACTTTTCAAAGCTGTACAAATGTCACATTCCGCCTCATCCACAATTTTTTCTTGGAGACGATCCCTTGTTTCCCCCAAAAGTAGTCTTAAAGTTTTTAGCTAGTGTAGGCTTCCTACATTCCATAACATATTCTCACTAATCTCAGCCTCCTCTCAATCCTGAGGGAACCGCTGAGACTTTTTTTTTATCAAATGTCATGCAGCACGCACTCCTTGTCTTGACAAGGACTGTTGACGACACGGCATGACTTTGTAAAACCCATAAGTGTAGCCCGTTTTAAACCCATCACACATAGTCACTACACCTAAGTTTAAGTTCTATACACTACTCTTTTACTCTTGCCACACTGAGTAGACTTTTTATAATCAAATCGACCAAAAACCGTGTGTTTGGCGCTCTTTGGCCTGAGTTGCTCTTGCGCCACTAAAATCTACCATCATCATCATCATCACAACGGGATCTGATGCGAGAAACTGAAGCTGACCTCCTTGAAGGCTTTCGAGAGCAAGGCGTAGTAGCCATCCGTTGGATAACCATCAGGCGAAACAATGAAGAAGTGGTGACGCCTCATATAGTACTAACATTCAACCGCTTCACCCTGCCAGAATCCGTGAAAGCTGCGTTCCTTCACTGCAAAGTCCGCCCCTACATACCCAACCCTAGAAGGTGCTACAAATGCCAGAAATATGCACATGGGTCGAATACCTGTCGAGGAAAACAAACATGTGCAAAATGTGGTGATCATGAGCACCCAACAGAGAGCTGTACTTCCACGCAAACAGAGTGTCCTAACTGTCACGGGCCGCACGCAGCGTACTCGCGGACATGTGAAATTTTCAAAAAGGAAAAGGAAATTATCCAGATAAAAGTAATGGAAAATATAACATTCTCTGAAGCCCGGAAGAAGGTGTCGCTCTTCTCCGGAAGAACGTACGCTGACGCAGCGCGCCGGGGGTCCGGACGGCGTCTAGTGACGGTGGGCACGCAATACAGCTTTGCTGATGCGTGCACATCTTTGCCCCCCACCAAGCAGCCACAGGCTGCGCCAACCTTTCACGTCTCGGAGGTCGAACTTCATCAGACCCCAGGGACCACACAGACAACTGAGACACCTGTCTCTTCTGACAAACCTCCATTAGCTTCTGAGAGTCCACCGGAGGCAATGGAAGTGACACCAGGATCCTCAGCGTCTAAGATGCTGACGTTATCCCCCCAAGTGAGGCGGGGCTCCATAGATCACCTCAGAGGGAAAAGACACCCGCCAGCGAAGCCTCCTAATAAAGGCAGCGAAGTATGAATAAGTCACGCTCTTTTTTCATTCATAAAAATGGCTGCCGAAAATATCATCCAATGGAATTGCCGAGGCTTACTTAAGAACTTAGACGACATCTATGAAATATTTGCACAACACCAACCAAACATACTTTGCTTACAGGAAACACACTTAAAACCTACACACACTAGCTTTTTGAAAAGATATGTGGTATACCGAAAGGACAGAGAGGGCTACCCATTCATCTGGTGGTGTCGCTATCGTGATGCAAAAAGCAGTTCCGTCTCAAAGCCTCACTCTGGTTACTGACTTAGAAGCTGTGGCAATACGAACCCTAATTTTTGGACGAGTAACAACAGTGTGTTCACTATACATCCCTCCAGACTACCAACTCTCTTCTAAAGAATTTGAAGCACCCATCGATCAGCTTCCGCATCCATTTCTGTTGGTCGGAGATTTTAACTCGCACCACCCTTTATGAGGATGTAGAAGAACAGATTCTCGAGGCTCCTTAATTGAAAACTTTCTGTTTTCCTCCGGCTCCTATATATTTAACAAAAAAGAGCCAACATACTTTAATGCAGCGCACAACTC
Organism: Rhipicephalus microplus; assembly: GCF_043290135.1. Classification (NCBI taxonomy): domain Eukaryota; kingdom Metazoa; phylum Arthropoda; class Arachnida; order Ixodida; family Ixodidae; genus Rhipicephalus; species Rhipicephalus microplus. The sequence continues at coordinate 131,057,749 of NC_134700.1, forward strand.
ATACACAGCAATAGATCTTGCTATCGGATCTCCTTCACTCTTGGCAACCACTGAGAGGGTTGTAATTCATAACCTCTATGGAAGTGATCATTTTCCTGTTTGTCTAAAATACAAAGGAAATACGAGTACAATGACTGTGAATGTAACCAGGTTTCGAGAACAGGGTGCGAACTGGACGAAATTCCGAAAACTCTCAAAACTATCGCGCTCATCAATTGAAACCCTAGGCATCGATGAATCTGAAGCGTTGGTCACACTGCACATTATACAGGCCGCAGAGCAATCTATCGCACATACATCCAACAATACACGGAACAAAAGACGACCTTGGTGGAACTCTGAGTGCAAAAATGCTCGTGACAATCAAAACAAAGCATGGTCAAAATTCCGCAGGTATCCTACAGTCGAGAACTTGGTGAATTTTAAGCGTGCAAAAGCAAACGGTAGACGTGTCCGACGAGAATCTAAACGACAGAGCTGGCAATCCTTCTTCTCATCGGTGAACTCTTACACTGACACGCATAAGGTGTATAACAGAGTAAGAGCACTCCAAGGGCACAGCACTCATCCGATGCCCCTTGTTATTACAGCTGGTGATACACTGGAACACCAGGCAGATGCCTTAGGCCAACACTTCAAGTATATTTTCAGCTCTGCTAATTATACAGACTCCTTTAGGCGATACAAACTTGCCGAGGAACGTAAACCTATTCGTGATGACAGGCCATCGGCAGGAGGGTACAATGCCCCCTTTACTATAGGTGAACTAAAGGCAGCACTGGCAAAGTGCGGCAGCTCAGCAGCAGGCTCGGACAGAATTACTTACGGCATGCTGAAACATCTACACGAAGAAACACTTGACGTCATCCTCATTCTTTTCAACAATGTATGGTCCTCTGGGCGTCTGCCCATGACCTGGAAAAAGGCAGTTATCATACTCATCCTTAAACAAGGAAATGAAGCCACACTTGCTGCTAGTTACAGGCCAATAGCGCTGACCAGCTGTTTGGGCAAGGTGTTCGAAAAAATGGTAAATCGCCGCCTTATCTATTACCTTGAATACAACGGCCTCCTTGATCGTCATCAAGCTGGATTCAGGTCTGGCCGGTCGACGACGGACCAACTGGTAGCATTTGAATCTTATGTCAGAGATGCCTTCATCCATAAACAACACTGCCTACCTGTATTTTTTGACTTCGAAAAGGCTTACGACACGACATGGCGTTATGGCATTCTCCGTGACCTGCGATCTTTTGGAGTGTCAGGAAATATGCTGAATACTATTGAAAGCTACCTTTCCGACCGTACATTTGTGGTTCGTGTTGGTAATGCCTTATCGAAGTTGTTTACGCAAGAAAGTGGCGTCCCCCAGGGCGGTGTTCTTAGCTGCACACTATTCATCGTAAAAATCAACTCCATAAGCACCATACTGCCTAAAACAATCTCCTACTCTGTATATGTGGATGACATTCAGATCAGCTTCAAATCATGCAACCTAGCCAGATGTGAACGTCAGATTCAGTTGGCAGTAAACAAGCTGTCAAGCTGGGCAGACAAAAATGGGTTTAAGTTTAACTGTGACAAGACTGTTTGCGTACTCTTCTCAAAACTACGTGGCATAAGACCACCCCCCAACATTTCAAATAACGGACAAGCCTCAACTATTAAAAAAGATCACAAATTTTTAGGTGTTGTGGTTGATGAAAAGCTCAGCTTTGTTACACTTATCAAACAGCTACAACTTGAGTGCTTGAAAGCCTTAAACCTGCTCAAGATTCTCTCGCATCAGTCATGGGGCACAGACCGTGACTGTCTACTGAACCTTCTCAACAGTGTAGTGCTATCACATATCGATTACGGCTCGGTAGTTTACAAGTCAGCTTCAAGATCTACATTGAAGATGCTTGACCCAGTGCACCACCTTGGGCTTCGGCTGGCCAGCGGTGCTTTCCGAATCAGCCCGACAGCCAGCCTGTATGTTGAGACAGACCGGTGGTCACTAGAACGGTGACGTCAGTTTACAAGTGTCACGTATGCCACCAAGGTGCTTTCCCATGTCGACCACCCAGCTCGCGCACTATTGCAGGATACATGGAACGCCCTCCTGTTTTTGAGGCGACCATCAGCTACGCCACTGTATTCCCTCAGAGTGGCCTCACACCTTGGAAATATGCACATACCGGTCTCCAATCTTCAACTAACCTCTCACAAGGACACTGTGGTGCCATGGGAAATGCAGGCTATCGATTGTGACTTGTCATTCCTAGAGGTAGAAAAAAATGGCCACCCAGTCGCAATCGATCAACACTTCAAGTACCTGCAGGCCAAATACAAGTGTGCTGAATATTATACTGATGCCTTCAGGTCCTCCGCAGTCGCATGTGCAGCACAAGGTCCCGCTCTCTCTGAATCTAGAACACTGAACGAACATACCAGTATATTTACTGTAGAATTCTATGGCATACTTTAAGCTGTAACGCACATTTTAAAGGAGAAAGAGACAGCCTCAATCATATACACGAATTCTCTCAGTGCTGTGACTGCGCTGTCCTCCACTAAGATACTCTAAAACCCAGTTACTAATACACTTCGAAAATGCATCATGTCAGCCCGCAAATCTAAGCTCAAAATCATGCTATGCCGGATTACGGGACACTGCAACATTGCTGGCAATGAGATAGTGGACAAACTTGCGAAGTCAGCAGCACTCCGCCCATCAGTTGACGTAGACACCATCCCGTATGAGGACCTGAGGCCAGTCATCGCATCCCGAATGCGTAGACAATGACAAGAAGAATGGAACGCAGCAAATGCAAACAAACTGCACTTAGTGAAGCCAAGAATAAGAAGATATGTGACTGAAAAACGTAACATGCACCAAGAGGTTGCACTGTGCAGACTCAGGATCGGTCATACACATGCAACACACTCGCACTTTTTAAACAACTCTCCAGCACCACATTGTGCAAAATGTGGTGATGAGCTGTCTGTCGTTCACGTTCTAATTACCTGTCCGTACCTCGAACCAGAAAGACTGTGTCACTTCCCAAAGCTGTACAAATGTCACATTCCGCCTCATCCACAATTTTTTCTTGGAGACGACACCTTGTTTCCCCCAAAAGTAGTGTTAAAGTTTTTAGCTAGTGTAGGCTTCTACATTCCATAACATATTCTCACTAATCTCAGCCTCCTCTCAATCCTGAGGGAATCGCTGAGATTTTTTTTATCATATGTCATGCAGCACGCACTCCTTGTCTTGACAAGGGCTGTTGACGACACGGCATGACTTTGTAAAACTCATAAGAATAGCCCGTTTTAAACCCATCACACATAGTTACTACACCTAAGTTTAAGTCCTATACATTACTATTTTATTCTTGCCACCCTGAGTAGACTTTTTATAATCAAATCGACCAAAAACCGCATGTTTGGCGCTCTTTGGCCTGAGTTGCCCTTGCTCCACTAAAATCTACCATCATCATCATCTGATATCCATGCGTATGTATATCTGCAGGTTACTTGCATCAGTGCGGACTTCCTTGACTTCTTTGTCTGCTTTGGGGCCAATGTGGTCAAGAAAAGGCGGTGTTTGTAGGCATTGTTGAAGGTTGCGGAAAGCGTTGGATTGTTCTGGACAGAAGGCGACGTTGTCCTTGATGAGTTTTTGTAGAGGGTAGGCGATTTTCGAAACATTTTGACTCAAATCGGCGGTAATCCGCACGAAGGTCCATAAAGCGGCGTACATCATGCTTTGCCTTCGGTATCGGTAACAAAGCAACTGCCATAGCCGTCTCGGGGTCGGGGTGAATACTGATGGTGCTGACAATATGGCCAAAAATTTGAATGCCTCATATTCAAAATAACCCAAATAGCCAGAACCGCCTTAAGCAACTCAATGTGCTGGTCAAACGTCGTAGAAAAAATGCGTAGTATTAATACACTAAACACTAGTGCCACTTGAGGCCACATAGAACTGTGTCCATCATTCTCTGAGATGTGGCTGGAGTGAAGCACATGCCAAAAGGAAAAACTTTAATATCATAGAGACTGTCAGGTGTTATAAACGCTGTTTTTTCTTGGTCCCGTTCATCTACATAAATCTGCCAATGTCCGCTGTGGAGATCCATGGAGGAGAAGTAACGGGCGTGGCGCAGGCGATCCAAGGAGTCATCGATGCTAGGGAGAGCTTATACGCCTTTTTTGTTATCTTCTTCTGTTTGTGGTAGTCTACCCAGAATCGAAGTGAACTATCTCCATTTTTTACCAACACAACTGGTGACGCCCAAGGACTTGTCGATGGTTGAATGACGTCGTCACCGAGACCTTCTTTCACTTGATGACGAATGACATCCTGTTCTTCCTGCGACACGCGGTAAGCGTGTTGGTGCATGGGTTGGACGATGGGCCTAGTGATGAATCTGTGCTTCGTTAGAGAGGTCTCTCGGAGTTCTGACTTTATGGCAAAAGATTCACTAATGGATTACAGCTATCGAGGAGACTGGGGAGCTTTGCCCACTCAGGTTGTTACTGGTAATTGACGTTGAAGCGACTATCGCAACTGTTCTCAGTGCAGATCGAAGTAGCGTCCAACTCATCTAGTGCATTTAAGTAAGCCTACGGTGTTGCCTTTCGCAAAATGCCTGTATTCACCACTCAAGTTCATAACTAAATGCGTGGTCTGGCCATTTCGGAGCTGAACGAGACTTCGAGTGATGACCACTTCCAAGTAGAGCAAAAACGTGAGGTTACCTTCGGCGATCCCGTATTTGACTGTACCTGCGGACACTGAACAAGGACAAAGATACTACTGCAAGGTGGCAACGTTACGCAATCATCAACTACGCCTAATACCATGCCACGATATTGGTTATTGATTCCCGAATCTGCAGAAACACAGTAAGCGAAAGTGACTTAGAAATGACGCAGAATAGTCTTGAAGAAAATCTATGCCCGCAATGACTGGCCAAGAAAATTCAGGCAGTACCAGGAATGACGCCACGAAAGCCGACGCACAAAACCATCCCACATTTCGAGAGAAAAAAATACTTATCGAGAGTATTAAAAAGATAATAAACATATTTCAGTCTGTGACATAAAAAAAAACATTCATTTTCTTGACGCGTGCACGTATAACCCGAACTTATCTGGCACAAGAGCTGCGCAAATCCCACAGGTTTCATCATTCTGTGACTTCGTTCGATGCGACCACGGCGCTAGGCTCTCAAGTTGTCAGTGTCTGTAATGCCTGCGAGTCCACAGTGAACGTCCATGCCTCTGAAAAAGGCAATCTGTGTCAAGGCCAGCCCGCCAGCCCGCCTGACGCGATGAACAACTCAACGGCGTCATCACGCGACGGTGCCTCTCTGTCGCGCACGCACAGTGAGTCGCCTCAGCCAGCAAGCTGGCGCCTTCCTGTCTGGCGAGTCTGACGCAATGCGTGGCGACGTCACTTGTCCTTGTGTGCAGCCACGTGCAGCGCAGCGGCTCCAGATTCATTGAGAATGACGCGGCCAGGCGGCGATCCCATTGGAGGATTCTGACCTCACGACCAGCGGCGCTTCTGGTTGGACATTTGGTTACTGGAAGAATCCACCCGGTGCATATAAAAGAAGCCCTGCGGCACGTCGCGAAAGTAGACCTATGTGTTAGAGAGGAGAGCTCGACTCTTTGGGTCTCTAAGCTGTCGGCCCCAGTGCCGAATTTGTAACGCCTCTGTATATATGCTGTACATAAACCTTGTTCTTGTTTAACTCACCGTAGTCTCGTCCACTCGTCTATCAGCTCTGCGCAGAAGCAGTCGCGAGCTGAGAAACCTACGCTACCATACGGCTGGTGACCGTGTCGGCGGAGATCGGAGCTGTGGCACCTTCGGGACCGTGTTGGCGTCGCCGTCTTTCGAAACAGTGGTTGCAGCGGTGAGATTCGTGGCGTCCTTCGTAACGTCATCGGAGGCGTGCTTCGCAATAGTGGTTGGCAGCTGTGGGATCAGCCGGCGTCGGTGACATCGATGCGGTGAGTGCCTGATGTTTTCCCCTCAGTTGACCAGACTACTCTAGCTCAGGATATAGTAGTTTAGAGAAGGGCTGTGTGAAGCATTAAAGTGAGCTTTGATCGTTTCAAGCAAAGTCGAAGTGCTTTGAAACCAAAGTCAATGCGAAGGAGGTAAACATGGGAGTGTTAATAATTGCTTGCGCGTCTTGCTAGTAGACTTATAGCAGGTACGGCAAGTAAGTTCTTAACAGGGGCTAACAGCAAGAGGCTAGTGTGAACGATGGAGAACCTTAAAGTGAAGGAACTCATCGAAATTTGTGAGGAACTTGGCCTTACTTTGGGCCGTGCGAAACGAAAGCAAGCGATCCTTGAGATCATGAAGAATGAAGGAGTGTCGGCTGAGGAAGTTGATGAGGCCTGGGCGGATATCAAAGCACGTCGCGAGGAGGCTGAAAGGCAAGAAGTAGAAGTTCGCGAACGTGAAGAAGCTGAAAGGCGAGAAGTTCGCGAACGGGAAGAAGCTGAAAGGCGAGAACGCCGTGAGGAGGCCGAGGGACAGGAGCGCCTTGAGTTGAAACGAATAGAATTTGCAATCCTACAGTGTTCACAGGCGCTATAGCGTAGCTTCTCCGACAGTTCAGGTCAGCGGTTATAGAATTCGGGACCAACTGCCACCGTTCGTAGTAGGCGAGGACATGGCGAAGTATCTCGTCAAGTTTGAACACGTGTGTGAGCGAAATGCTTTAGAGCGGTCTCTTTGGGCGCAGAGTCTGTTAGCTCTTCTTCCCGGCGAAGTGTCTGTTAACGCTTCCCTCGACGCGATAACTTGCTTGTCGAGGGAAGCGTTTGAGAGCTATGACGAGGTTAGGGAAGTGCTCTCGAGACGTTATAAGTTGTCACCCGAGGCTTTCAGGCAAAGCTTCCGGTATGATAAAAAGGGGAATGAGTCACACATTGACTTCGTGTTTCGTCTTAAAGCCGATTTAATTGAATGGCTCAAGGGCGAAGGTGTTTATGACGACCGCGATAAAGTGGTAGAATGCATTGCATTGGAACAATTCTACCGCTGCATCGAGGAGGATGTCAAGCTTTGGCTGCAGGACAAACTTGGTAAAGTACAGCTAAACAACGCAGCAGAGTTAGCTGAGGAGTATTATACACGCCGAAAGTTGCATAGCAGGGCAGTGCGCGTTGAAAAGGATAAAAGGAAAGAGGGCTTTTCCAAGAAACCTGATCAGCAGTAACCCGCTCCGCACCGTAATTTTAAGAAGGACCCGTCTCTTACGAAGGACACTGTAGGGGAAGGGCAAACGGAAGCGGAGAAATCGAGTGAGGTTCCTGAACAACGCACTGATACCACATGGGAGTTTGAATCACGGAAGCCGCTAATCTGCTACAACTGCAGAAAGGAAGGGCACATCGCGATAAACTGTAAGCAAAGGTTTGCGACTACCCGAGAATCGGAAAACAAACCGAAGCCGCGAATCTGCTACAACTGCAAAAAGGAAGGGCACATCGCGATAAACTGTAAGCAAAAGTTCGCTTTTGCAACAATCCGAGAATCGGAAAAGAACATGCGGTTGTTAGAGCCGTATCACCAAGACATTAGTGTGAATGGGAAAACGTGTCGAGCACTTCGAGACTCAGCGGCAACCATAGACGTTGTCCATCCTTCATTGGTGTCTCCGGATGACTTTACAGGAGAATGCGCGTGGATCAGGCAAGTCGCCGAAGAGCAGAGTGCTTGCTTACTAATCGCTACGGTTGTCATTGAAGGCCCGTTCGGTAAGCTTCGTACTGAAACGGCTGTGTCTGCTGCGCTGCCCGATCGTTTTTCTTATCTTTTCTATAACAACTCAGAGCAGCTTCTCAAAGAGCAGGGTAAATCGTTCTTCCCCAACTTAGCGTACATGGCTCTCACGCGATCGCAAGCGCGGAAGCTTTCGCGGGAGATTGATCTTGTTCAATGTGGTGAAACAAGTTCAAAAGCAGCAGATTTGTGTGACCTTGGCGGCGAGTCGAAGGAGCCTCAGGGAGGAAATTCTCCGTGTGAGTCATGTGAGCAGTCACTCGAGCGGCCTGTCGCCGAAGCAACCGGCGCGGTTTCCGTAGCCGGGGGAGACGACATGGCGCCATTGAGTCAGAGCGAGAGGGGTGCAACGCTTTCGCCTGTAGCGGAAAGTTGGAGTGAGCTGTCGAGGGTTGATCGAGAAACGCTCATTCGAGAGCAGCATGAGGACCTCTCGATCAAAGCGCTAATGGAAAGCGTAAACTTGGGAAAAAAGAAAAAGAATGTTTCTTTTTTTTTGAGAAAGCAGGGCTCCTGTATCGGAGCTACACAAATTCGCAAGGTCGCAAGTATGAGCAGCTCTTGGTGCCACAAAAGTATCGTCGCCAACTATTGTAACTGGCGCACGAAAACGCGTTGGCAGGGCATCTCGGCATAAAAAAGACCAATGCTAGAGTTTCCCTTGAGTTTTATTGGCCGAAATGCCGGAAGGATATCGAAGACTTTGTACGCTCATGCGACACTTGTCAGAGAGCGGGGAAATCCGCGGACAAGTGGAAGGCACCCATGAAGCTTGTTGATACCGATTAAGAAGTGAAATTAGCAAGGCGGCCGAACAAAATTTACCACAGTAACTTGATGAAACCATATGTGCAACGTCAACCGGTCGTAAATCTGCTGTTGAATGCTTCAGAGGAAGAGGGAGCAGAAATTTTGAGTTTTAGTGATATAATCGAAAGGAGATCGGAGGTAATCTTGGAGCAGTTGAACCTAGAGCCTAGGTTAAGTGAAGTCCAGAAGGAGGACCTGAGAAGGAATGTTTCTTTTTATGAGAAATCTGGACTCCCATATTGTAGTTACACAGATGTGCAACATCGTAAGTACGGGCAGCCCTTAGTACCACATAGGTATCGTCGCCTAAAAGTGGCTGGTTACTGAGATGGAGCATGATACTCCAACGGCACAACATTGACGTTCGCCAAAAAAAGAGAAAGCTAAACGCTAATGCAGGCGCAATGAGCAGTGCGTTTAATTAGTACCTTTTCCACCTTTCAGTTTCTCGCTGGCGATTCAGGGCGAAATTTTGACCTCATCACGACCTTGATTGATTTGTAGGGTTTAACGTCCCAAAACCGCCATATGATTATGAGAGACGCCGTAGTGGAAGGCTCCGGAAATTTTAATCACCTGGGGTTCTTTAACGTGCGCCTAAATCTGAGCACACGAGCCTACAACATTTCCGCCTCCATCGGAAATGCAGCCGCCGCAGCCGGGATTCGAACCCGCGACCTGCGGGTCAGTAGCCGAGTACCTTAGCCACTAGACCACCGCGGCGGGGCCCTCATCATGACCTTAGCTGAGCGCTCTCGTCCAGAGTGAGCTCAAGGAGCCAACTTTATGTTCTATTCTATTTCGTTACGTTATTGTACGTCTAAAAATTTGAGTTGTCATTTTAAGTCTTGCGTCCCACATGTGCCTCTTGATGTAGAGGGAACGAAATTCCGATAGACACGTAGCTAGGTATGTGTTGTGGTATACTTTATCTGGTGTTCTGTCGGGTGACCGAGGACACTTGCTTGTGTCGTGTGTTGTCTGTTGTCGAACCATTCTTGACAAGTTGCAGAACCATCAAGCCCCGCCGCGGTGGTCTAGTGGCTAAGGTACTCGGCTGCTGACCCGCAGGGCGCGGGTTCGAATCCCAGCTGCGGCGGCTGCATTTCCGATGGAGGCGGAAATGTTGTAGGCCCGTGTGCTCAGATTTGGGCGCACGTTAAACAACCCCAGGTGGTCTAAATTTCCAGAGCCCTCCACTACGGCGTCTCTCATAATCATATAGTGGTTTTGGGACGTTAAACCCCACATATCAATCAATCATCAGAACCATCAACAAGTGCTGAAACCAAAGATCGTGAGAGGAACAAAGCTGGTCGACAAGTTGTGGCCACAAGCCAGTGGAGCTGGGATCCGTCCTCACAAATGGGATGTGTTCCCGGAACAGTCTGGAGCTGCATTTTCCCCATGGCCCCGGAGGCGAACCTGGAGGGACCTGGCGAACGAGCGCGCCTGACATCCGAGCCACGTGGAAGCAGCTCGTCTGGCGCATTGTCTGGCGGCGGGGGTGCTGTTATGCCTGCGAGTCCATAGCGAACGTCCATGCCTCTGAAAAAGGCAATCTGTGTCAAGGCCAGCCCGCGAGCCCGCCTGACGCGATGAACAACTCAACGGCGTCATCACGCGACGGTGCCTCTCTGTCGCGCACGCGCACGCACAGTGAGTCACCTCAGCCAGCGAGCCGGCGCATTCCTGTCTGGCGAGTCTGACGCAATGCGTGGCGACGTCACTCGTCCTTGGGTGCAGCCACGTGCAGCGCAGCGGCTCCAGATTCATTGAGAATGACGCAGCCCAGCGGCGATCCCATTGGAGGATTCTGACCTCACGACCAGCGGCGCTTCTGGTTGGACATTTGGTTACTGGAAGAATCCACCCGGTGCATATAAAAGAATCCCTGCGGCGCGTCGCGAGAGTAGACACATGTGTTAGAGAGGAGGGCTCGACTCTTCGGGTCTCTAAGCTGTCGGCCCCAGTGCCGAATTTGTAACGCCTCTGTATATATGCTGTACATGAACCTTGCTGAACTCACCGTCGTCTCGTCCGCTCGTCTATCAGCTCTGCGCAGAAGCAGTCGCGAGCTGAGAAACCTACGCTACCGAACGGCTGGTGACCGTGTCGGCGGAGATCGGAGCAGTGGCGCCTTCGGGACCGTGTTGGCGTCGCCGTCTTTCGAAACAGTGGTTGCAGCGGTGAGATTCGCGGCGCCCTTCGTAACGTCGTCGCAGGCGCGCTTCGCAACATGCCCCATGATCCGAATTTCATCGCCGGAAAGGAAAAGGAACAGGTATAGACCGATCTGTCTACTTGTTTCCTGTGTCACGTCTTTTTTGCTCTGTATATTTATTTTCAGACAATACACCAACTCGCACAGAAATGCATTCTGTTAAGTTATGAACAGTCACCTGTGAAATAGCCGCACTACCGGGTGGCCAACAGTCCATTGCTGGTGGATGAGAGGCTAAGCTGCGTCAAAAAGAAGCTGCCCCCCACCCCCCCACCCCCCATGATGCTACATGATACAGCCCAAAAGAGGCCCGAGCACCCCGAGCACCCCAGAATCCCCTCCCCCCCCCCCCAAGACTTGGATTCTTTCCTAGACGGATTTCTTTCGACGAGAAAAAAATGTCGGTAGCAGCGCGCCACACACGGTAGCACGGATGCGCTCCGAACCTATGCGCCTCATTATAGCGAAACGCGAGCATATCAAGCGCGCTCTTAGCAGAAACTTCACTCGGCAGATCGACATTTCAACGTCGTTAGCTTCGTTTCGTCGATAACGGTACATTAAGGCATTGAGCAAGCGGATACTCTCCCAAGCAATTTTAAAACACCCGCTCATTTGGCCCCGATTTCCGTCACTACACATTCAAAGCACATCCTCGCCTTTTTACTAAGCGCTCTACTCAAATGACCCGACTCAAGTGAGCATATTCAGAAATATTATTAGGATTATTCGAGTGAATTGTGTGGTCAAGAAAATACTGAAACTTGGTTACAAAATAAGAAACACTTGAGGTTTCCTGATTGCTACGTGCATCATCACTTGTTCGCGCCGGCGGCAGGGAGCATGCCTGACATGACTTTGTTGCTGCATGGGTTGTGGTAATAGTGCACTAATAATTGATGTGTTGTCACGCACTGTGACAATGGTTGTGTGAAAGTCGCTGATAAAAGCACGCTGAAGCACGAGGCGATAAATACGATAACTGACAGCGCAGCCCACGAAAGTGTGAGTATCAAAAGTTCATTGCGTAGAGCACGTTTTCTACTGTCAATTGTGTGCATTTGATTGCATGTCATATCCCAGAGTGGTAAATAATGATGACGACTACTTGTAAAGTGTTAATGGCCGTTCTGAACTCGACGCGTCGTCGAACCGAGGGCATTATTGATCCTCTGAATTTTGAACCTATAACATTTGAATGTCAGCGAACGTATTGTTAGCACCCGTTGAGTATCTATGCCATTTTGTGTGCTGCGCGCCCTCTGGGTATTTGTAGCGTGACTGAACATTAATGGTTAGGAAATTGTTTTAAATTTAAAGAATTTGTGTGTGCCTGCTCCGCAAATAAGAATAAAACTGGTACTTGACCTACGTGAAGATTAGTCCTGCGCACGTCGAATCGGAAACCACGCGTTGAACAACCAAGAGGCTTTGCACCCTTCGTGTGCTGTTTTGTTTTGTTACACCACTGGACAGGGTTTGTGATTAAATAAAGATTAAGCAAGCTTAAACCATGGCCAGGAGTCTCTCGCCTTGCGCTGCAGCGAAGCGACCAGCGCCCACAAAAAAAGTTTGCCCGTTACATTCCCGTCTTCGTAGTACATGGAAGCGCTACGCAACAACTTAAGTAAACGTGGTATTTGTGCTAAACGATACCATTACTGCGGTACTTGCTTACAGCATCTAAGCTCTTTGGCTGCCTGTGCATTGAACGAGCTAAGATGATCCACCATCCTGGATAAAGAAGCTAGAGGTAGTTAGTATCTTTAACGAGAAACAAAAATAGCATGATCTTAGGCTAGTCCGATGTTGAATATAATTCATGTGGCAAAACTGCATTATATCGGGCAGTAAACCTCAAAGGAAAAATAGTGTGATATTGCGGGGATGCCATAAAAACCTCGCTTGTTCTTTCACTGATGTGTTACATCATGGAAAATGTCAGGTAGGTATAAATGGATTGTGGTATGTAAACACTTTTTGTGTAAAAAAAAAGGTAGCGGCTTTTGGCAGAGACTGATAAAACGGTGAAGTTGGTGGTGTGCAGCATTGAGTTTTCTGTAATAAACAAGTACTAATGTATATGGAAGCTGCAACGCACGGTGCTTTGGCCAGCATGGGAATGATGGGTAGTACTTGGTTTTGTCTAATCTTCGTTCTTTTTGGTATCGTGGAGATTGAATCCACTTAGCTACCAGATGAAGCTCAGCAAAAATTCAGCAGCTTCACTTCGTAACATTAAACTTTTTCAGGTTCACCGACTCGAATCCGCTCACGAAATTCACAACAGTTCGTTCTCTTATTCGAAACTAAACCAAAACACAGCAACAAACAAAGGCACAAGTGCATTCCAAGCTGCAATCCCGAAGATTTAGCAAATTTACGTACTACCCATCATTCACGTGGTGGCTGTACGACCACAGCTCCAGAGTCTCCTCTAGTTAATTTTAGAGAGCGTCTTGATGGGAATAAGAAGCACACACATTTTATACAACGCTTTCACGCTTTCACACTTTGTGAGGCAATAATGTATGTTACTACTAAGCTTTCAGTCTGCAAAAACTTGACTCGCCAGCTTCAGAGTTCAGTCTGTGGACAGGTAGCTTAGAGGTAAACAACTGTGTGGTAGGCAAAGCTAATTCCAGCAGTTGTAGCCATCTTTTTTTGAGAGGAATCCTTTGCAATGATAAATTTGTGTCACAACTAATCGCCCCTCTCCCCGCAGGGGCGCCTGCGCAAGTAGGCGTTTGGTGTGTAGCGACACCACGGACCCGAGCTAACGGGGGAGTTTCTACTCCCTCCCACGCCTAGCCGTGCGTGGCTTTGCCGTGTCCGGGGAAAAGGGGATCCTGGGGGTTGAGCCGACGCTGGGTGATTGGACCGTTAAGGCCCCCCGGCAGAGGCAACACACCCCTTTGGCCCCGGCTTCACGTAGACGGCACCCCTGGGCTGACCCACCCAGGGGAAATCGGCAGTCGCCTTTTCCTATCTCTCTCTCCCTACATCTTCGTCTTTATCTCTTACTATTTATCTGTCCTGTTTTCTACTCTCTTCCGTTTACTTCCGATATTCATGGCGGCAAGGGTTAACCTTGTGTAGGTATCCCACCTTGGATAATTACATTGGGTTATAGTGACAGCGTACGGCTGGCGTCGGGAGGGCTTGTTTCAACAAGTCCAACCGCGTCCCCTTGTTGGGCTCCGTGGTGGGTGGTCGCCGCTGTTACCGAACACATTCATACTTGTATGGCTTTACAAGCATCCGCCGACCTTGATCGGTCTCGCAAGAGAGGCCGCACCGAAGCAAGTTTTCACGTCTCGAAAGAAACTAAATTTACTTTTGCGAAGTACCACATTATCCACAGTGACAGCACACCTCTAAGAAAATTATCCCCATTTTTGGTGGCCAAGTGCCTAAAAGAAAAAATAGGACCCACATACAAAGCATCCAAAATGTCAAGCGGTGACCTCCTTTTGGAGCTAACCGAAAAAGACCAAGTGCCTAAGCTGTCCCAACTAACCAGCATTGGAGAAACAGCTGTCACCGTTTCGGTCCATCGCTCTCTAAACACCAGCAGGGGAGTAATCTCTGAGGAAGACTTCTTAGGCCTTAGTGACGAAGAGCTCCTCGAAGGTTTCCAAGACCAAAACGTCATCAAAGTTCAAAGAATTGTAATGCGTCGCAATAATCAGGAAGTACCCACCAAACACGTAATACTAACCTTTGGAACATGTGAAATGCCCACCTCTCTTAAGGCTGGGTACTTAAAAATAAATGTCAGACCCTACATTCCCAACCCCAGACGCTGTTTCAAATGTCAGAGATTCGGACACGCCTCGCACTCTTGCAGAGGCAAAGAAACATGCGCAAAATGCAGCGCAAACGACCACAAATCAGAAAACTGCTCATCCTCACCCCACTGTGTTAACTGTGACGGGGAACACCCAGCGTATTCCCGGTCATGCCCATGTTGGAAAAAAGAAAAAGAAGTGATCGCTCTGACCGTCAAAGAAAAAATATCATTCAGCGAAGCGCGAACACGGCTATCATACCTTTTCCACAGAAGTTACGCCGATGTGACGCAGTCGGGGGCAGCGTCACAAAGGCCTCAGGAGTCGACCGCTACCACACCCAGTGGTTCTATGGTGACTCAAACCGCCCCCGTAAAAGAAGCAGCGCCAGCTGCTCCATGCACATCAAAGGGCCCGCAGACTCCGGTCTCCCTGGGCCCTAAACTCAATAGAGTGCCAAGGCCTGAGATTCGTTTCTCAGCGCCTCACTCTCGATCTTCCAGCGCCTCAGACAAGGCAATGGAGATCGACCACAAAGCTCCGGTGTCATCGACACCGAAGGACAAGCGCTCTCTCGAGCGTACCAAACAGGACAAGGACAAAGTCCCTGTAACCACAATAAGTAAGCGATAACCGTAATGGTTATTGTATTTCTTTCTATTTCTATTTCTTAATATTGTCACCTATCATCTTTTATACCAATCAATCCCCAGAAGTATATTTACTTAATTTTATTCTGCCATGGCTTTTATCGTACATTGGAACTGTAGAGGCTTAATTCATAACTTAGGTGACATAAAGGACATCATTAACAAATTCTCACCAGTAGCTTTTTGCCTCCAAGAGACAAATCTTGGTACAAAACACAGCCACTTCCTAAAAGGCTTCAAAGTTGCCCGAAAGGACCGCGAACATTGCAACCGTCTTTCAGGAGGAGTAGCCATAGTGGTGCAGGGCAGCACTCCTACGCGAGATGTCCAAATAAACACATCTTTCGAGGCCGTAGCCGTCACCATCCTATCATACAAGACCATCACCATCTGCTCACTGTATATCCCACCTCACACCCTTTTCACCACCAAAAACTTAGAAAATCTAGTGGAACAGTTGCCAAAACCATTTATCTTAGTTGGGGATTTCAATGCTCATTCAACCCTTTGGGGTAGCGACAAAACTGACGCAAGAGGGCAAGCCGTGGAAGATTTCATTTTATCAAATGACATCTGCCTTCTTAATTCCGGTGCTTTTACCTACTTTTCACCAACCTCGCGCACTTTTAGTTGCTTAGATCTCGCCATGTGTTCATCGTGTATTTTTAATGATTTTAAATGGGACGTCCTCAACACGTCTTATGGTAGTGATCATCAACCCGGCATCATAAAACTCATACCATCTTACCCAACTCTAACAAGCAGGCCACGCCGGTGGAAACTGCAGCTCGCGAACTGGCCAGTTTTCACAGAAAACGCTAAGTTCGATGAAGTTTTCTCATCGGAGCTTTCTGTTGAGGAACTAAACGAAGAGTTCGTCAAAGTGTTAATTTTAGCAGCAGAAAAAGCAATACCGCAATCATCCGGCATCGTACGCAAGAAATTCAATCCTTGGTGGACAAACGAGTGTACTGATGCCAAAAAACTACAAAATAAGGCCTGGGGAATTCTACGAAGATACCCCACGTACACCAACCTCATCAACTTCAAACAGGCAAAAGCCAGAGCCCGATTTATTCGAAGACAGGCAGAAAAGGATTCATGGCAAAAATACATATCATCAATTAACAGTTCAGTCACATCTAAACACATCTGGGACCAGGTGAGGAAGTTCAAAGGAGAGTACTCCTCCTACACAATACCACTGCTCACAAGTCCAGACACACAATCAACACTAGAAGACCAGGCCAACCTATTAGGAGAACACTTTTATAAGGTATCATGCTCAGCAAATTACACCAATACATTCCTGAAATACAAAGAAAATGCAGAAAGACAAAGATTGCCTACTAGCAGTACCTCAAATGAAAGTTATAACCTTCCGCTTGCGCTGCACGAATTGAACAGGGTACTCTCTGCCGGTAAAAAAACGGCAACAGGGGCTGACCAAATACACTACGCAATGTTGGCACACCTATCCCAAGCATCCACACGGGCACTTCTCCAATTCTTCAACAAAATATGGGACTCTGGCATAATGCCTGAAGATTGGAAAAAAGCCATAGTCATACCATTCCTAAAACCTGGTAAACCCCCAACAACCCCAAGTAGCTACAGGCCCATTGCATTAACAAGTTGCCTTGCAAAAACATACGAAAGCATCATAAATATTAGACTTACCTTCACTCTGGAATCGGAGCACCTAATAGACGCACACCAGTGCGGATACAAAAAGGGCTGTTCCACCACTGATCACATTGTTAGGCTGGAACAAGAAATACGACAAGCATTTCTACACAAACAGTTCTGTCTCTCGGTCTTCTTTGACCTAGAGAAAGCATATGACACAACTTGGAGATGCGGAATTCTCAGAGATCTAGCTAACTTAGGGATTCGCGGAAGAATCCTGAACTGCTTACACGATTTTTTATCGAATAGAACTTTTCAAGTACGTTTGGGTACGGTACTGTCACGAATATTTGTCCAAGAAAATGGTGTACCACAGGGCTGCGTTTTGAGCACCACCCTGTTTATAGTAAAAATGAACTCCATCAACAGGGCTATACCCCGTACAGTCATGCACTCCATCTATGTTGATGATCTACAAATTGCATGCCGAGCCTCCAGCCTATCATCCTGCGAAAGGCAACTCCAAATTACAATAAATCGGCTTACGAAATGGGCCGACCAAAATGGTTTCCGCTTTTCAGCCCAAAAAACCACAGCTGTTCTCTTTACACAAAAGAGTGAACTGTTCCCTGAACCCGCGCTCAAACTATACAACATCAACATGCCGGTAAAACAAGAACACAAATTTCTAGGAATCACATTCGACCGAAAACTAAACTTTCTGCCACACATAAATGCACTGAAAACTAAGGCAAACAGAGCACTCAATGTGCTCAAAGTACTCTCCCATAAACACTGGGGTTCCGATCGATTCTGCCTTATACGTATTTACCGATCCCTTGTACGCAGCATTTTAGACTACGGATGCATAGTCTACGGCTCGGCGCGAAACTCATACATCCGCCGTCTTGACCCTATACACAACCTCGGTCTCCGTCTGTCAAGTGGTGCTTACAGAACATCACCTGTGCAAAGTCTATACGTAGAATGCAATGAGCCCCCTCTATGTGATCGAAGAGCATTACTAACCTTGTCATATGTTTTAAGAATAAGGTCGTCACCTGAACACATCTGCTATGAAATTGCCGCAAAATGTGACTCGCGCTCACACTATCTCAACAAACCGAACCTAATCAAACCACTTGTCCTACGTTTCGAGGAATACTGCCGCTTTTATACCATCCCTGTTGAATCACTAGATGTCGCTATTAAACCACCAAGACTGCCGCCATGGTTTGACCTGTCACAGCTATGCGAATTTTCACTTAGCCGTTTCAACAAAAAAAGCACCCCACCAGAACACATAATCCAAGAATTTTATACACTTCAGCACGAATATAGGGATTACGAAGAATTTTACACAGATGGCTCAAAAACGGAGGACCACGTGGGTATTGGGATTGTGACGACGAAAAGCGCAATTTCTGTGAAAGTACCTCGTAGTTTTTTCATTTTTTCAGCTGAAGCTTATGCCTTGAGTGAAGCAGTTCGGAAAATCATCGCTGAAAAATACAAGATAGCAATCATATACACCGACTCACTAAGCACACTAAAAGCACTACATATAAAATCCGAATGTGAGCCTATAGTAGGCGACATTCTAAACATGGTATACTTAAACAGTCAGGCAACCTGCATCCGTTTCTGCTGGGTCCCAAGTCATGTCGGGATACCTGGAAACGAAAAAGCAGATAAGTATGCTTCCCAGGCAGCCCATAAAACAGTAACAAAAGTAAAAATTCCCCTTAAAGATATCCAGAGAACAATTTGCCTGGCCCTACTAGCAAAATGGCAAAAGCAATGGGACACCTGCACGAACAATAAGCTCCACCTGGTGAAACCCACACTCGGGGAATGGAAGACCTGCCGTTACCAGCAACGGTTTATTGAAGTTGTATTATGCCGACTTCGCATTGGACACACACACTTGACACACAACTTCTTACTCGCAAAGGAAGAACAACCAACGTGTGAAAAATGCCAAGAAGCGTTAACACTTATGCACATCCTAATCACATGTCCTACCATTGAAACACAGAGACAAAAATATTTCAGCAAGCTATACAAACAACACGTACCTTTACACCCTGCTTTGTTCCTAGGAGATGACCCTCTAGTACCTCTGCCTGACTCTCTAAACTTTCTGAAAGAAAGTAACCTGTTAAATAAGCTTTAAAATCTCATCTTTTTAGCGTCTATTCCTGAAAGTCTTGTGTCTGGCGCAGCATAGCCTTAGCTGCTTCTGCGCCATAAAAAACCAAATTAACCTAACCTAATCGCCCCTCTGAGAGGTGGCGCACCGATGTAATTCTTGAATTTCTCCCGAACAAAAAAGACAACTTCCCAAAATACCACATTATCCATTGTGAAAATACAGAAAAGAAAGCTAGAAACATTTCACCTTTCCTTGTATCGAAATGCCTTATAGAAACGCTGGGCGCAGGCTACAAGGCCACAAAGACCGCCAGTGGTGACCTGTTACTTGAAGTAAAAGACAACGCACAGTACCAGAGACTACATAAACTCACAGCATTTGGGGATCAGCCTATCACAATCACACCACATCGAACCATGAACACAGTGAAGGGTGTTGTATCAGATGGAGACCTGATGGACCTCTCTGATGATGAACTTCTAACAGGCTGGAAAGAGGAAAATGTCATTCAGGTGCAGCGTATCAAAATAAGAAGAGAAAATAAGGAAATCCCAACGAAGCACATCATACTCACTTTCGCATCTAGCACACTCCCAACTGAAATACCAACAGGATATCTTAAACTGCCAGTTAGACCATACATACCCAACCCGAGGCGCTGCTTTAAGTGTCAGAGGTTCGGGCACGGCTCCCAGAGCTGCCGAGGACAGATTACCTGCGCAAAATGCGGCACCAAAGGTCATACCGCTGACGATGACTGTCAGCTACAAGTGCACTGTGCAAACTGTGAGGGTGACCATCCTGCATATTCCAGGTCATGCGTGGCCTGGAAAATGGAAAAAGAAATTATTAGTACAAAGTTTAAATTGAACATAAGCTTCCGTGAAGCGCGGCAGCGCGTTTCCCCGCATTTTTATGGGAACACATCGTACGCCGAAGTGGCGCGAGGGGGGTCAGCACCACTTCGGTTTTCGGCAATGCCTTGGACCACGCCCAGCGTGCCGAGGCAAACGCCACAAGCCCCCATGGGGGGAGCAGCCTCGGCTGCCCCACCCTCCTTGAATACAGCCCCACCGAAGGCGCCTGTGAACCTTGGCAGCAGCCAGGGCACCACACAAACTAAAGAGGTCCCCTCGACCTCCAGCCCGGTGGGGTTTAAGGCTCCGTCTGTCACGACGAAGCCTACAACGAAAACATTATCTGTCGCCTCTCCTGAGGCGATGGACACATCAACTGCACCGGCGCAGACTGCGCCAAAAGAGCGGCGGGGTTCCCTCGACCGCTCTAAAAAAGACAAAACGGTAATTACAGGGCCTTCTAAAGGCTCTGTAAGATAAGTCACTTCTCTCTTTAGACACCAGCCACACTCATTTCGTACACACAGCACTTCTTCACTCCCATAATGGAAACACAAATTATACAATGGAACGTCAGAGGACTACTTCGAAACCTCGACGATGCCCAAGAACTTCTAAACAAACATTCTCCAAAAGTGCTGTGTGTACAGGAAACACACTTAAAATCCAAGAATACAAATTTTTTGCGTCAATATGTTGTCTTTCGAAAGGACAGAGATGATGCTGTTGCATCATCTGGTGGTGTAGCCATTATTGTTAATCGAGGAGTAGCATGTAGCCATCTACCACTACTAACATCCCTAGAGGCAGTGGCTGTTCGAGCAGTTCTATTGAATAAGCTCGTCACCATCTGCTCTCTATACATACCGCCGCAACACCACCTGGAAAAACATGATTTTCACTCTTTAATAGCCGAGTTACCAGAACCTTATCTGGTTCTAGGGGACCTGAATGCGCACAGCGGTTTATGGGGTGACTGTCGATGTGATGCACGAGGTCGTCTCATCGAACAGTTCCTCTTTTCATCAGGTGCTTGTCTGTTGAATAAAAAACAGGCAACATATTATAACCTTGCAAACAATACTTACTCCTCCATAGACCTCAGTATCGCATCTCCTTCACTTGTACCATTACTTCAGTGGAAAGTCATAAATAACCCATACGGAAGTGACCATTTTCCTTTGGTTTTGAGTACACCAATAATGCATGAATGTCCTCCACATGTTCCCAAATGGCTGGTAAACAAAGCCAACTGGGAACGATTTCAAAAGCTTGCTCACCTAAATTGGACTGACATATGCAGGTTAGGCATAGATGAAGCTGTGCAGTACTTCACGGCTTTTCTTACTGACGCAGCAACCAAGTGCATTCCACAAACATCTGGACTGCCCGGCAAACGACACGTTCCGTGGTGGAACACTGAGTGCCAGAATGCGCGAAAGGAACAGAACAGGGCATGGAGGTTGCTGCGGAACTCGCCGACAGCGGAAAACCTTGAGAGCTTTAGGAAAATAAAATCTCGAGGCAGGAGAACGCGTCGGCAGGCCAGAAAAGAAAGCTGGCACAAGTTTTTATCAGGGATAAATTCATATACACAAGAGGCTAAAGTCTGGAACATGGTTCGTAGGGTAGCAGGAAGACAAGTACACTCACTCCCACTCGTAAACACACAGGGTGATAGCCTGGAAGCTCAAGCGAACTTCCTCGGTGCACACTACGAGCAGGTGTCTAGCTCGTCACACTACACTGAAGCTTTCCAAAGACACAAAGCAAAGATAGAAAAGCAGAAACTAGAATCCAAGTGCACAAATTACGAGGAATACAACCAACCTTTCAACTTAGCTGAGCTACAAACATCACTAAACTCTTGCAATAATTCCACTCCAGGCTACGACCGTGTCACATATGAAATGTTGAAAAACTTGCCGCTCGAAACGCGAAAAACTTTACTCTCTCTATACAATGCTATCTGGCTTTCAGGCACCATCCCTGCTTCCTGGAAAGAGGCTATTGTTATCCCTATTTTGAAACAGGGCAAGGACCCTTCCTCAGTTTCAAGTTATAGGCCCATTGCACTAACCAGCTGCGTTTGTAAACTT
Source organism: Rhipicephalus microplus (assembly GCF_043290135.1). Lineage (NCBI taxonomy): Eukaryota > Metazoa > Arthropoda > Arachnida > Ixodida > Ixodidae > Rhipicephalus > Rhipicephalus microplus. The sequence continues at coordinate 131,079,765 of NC_134700.1, forward strand.
TTTGAAAAAATGATAAACCGCCGACTTTTACATTTCCTTGAAACACACAATCTGCTCGACCAATTTCAGTGTGGGTTTCGGGAGGGTAGATCCACTACCGACCATCTGGTGCGTATCGAGGCACAGATCCGAGACGCTTTTGTCCACAAACAATACTTCCTCTCAGTGTTTCTCGATATCGAGAAGGCTTACGACACAACATGGTGTTTTGGGATATTAAGAGACTTGTCTCACCTGGGTGTGCGCGGTAGAATGCTTTCCATAATCGAGAGTTACTTGTCCAATCGGAAATTCCGCGTCCGTGGGGGCAGTACTCTCTCCCAAATATTTGTGCAAGAAACGGGAGTACCGCAAGGTGGTGTACTTAGTTGTACACTTTTTATTATAAAAACGAATTCCTTGCACCTGTCCATCCCCCGCAACATGTTCTATTCCACATATGTCGATGACGTCCAGCTTGGCTTTAAGTCATGCAACCTAGCAATGTGTGAGCGACAGGTTCAGTTAGGCTTAAACAAGGTCTCCAAATGGGCAGAAGAAAACGGATTCCGGCTGAACCCAGGAAAAAGCACGTGTGTCTTGTTCTCTCGAAAGAGAGGCATGCACTCAGAGCCCGACATTGAACTGAACGGCCAACGTCTGTCTGTGAATGCGGAGCATAAATAGACCGATCCCACAGGCCAGTTTCGCGACGCCACCGCTGCCGCGGCAGCCGCGGTGCATGCCGGTACTTGTAGTCGTCCGGGCGCACCAGCCAGCCGAAGTGCTTGAGCGTTCCCTTTTCGATAGATTTTTCGGTCGTGTGGAGCCGTCTTACGATGGGAGGATTTACGTGCTGTGTTCCTGGATGCTACAACAACAGCACAAGGGATAAAGGCTTGGGTTTCTACGTCTTTCCTAAAGAGCAAAAGCTTCGGGAGACGTGGATTCAGCGTATCAACAGGGCTGGACGGGGCGGCAGGTAACACATCTTATTAAATGTATTGTGCCGCTTTGAAACTAAATAAGCGTATTGCGGTGGTTTTTTTTATGTGAATGTTTAATCATGAAGCTTAGCATACCAAAGAATATGATCTTTGCTCACTCTGCCTGCGTATACTCTTACCGGATAGCTCAGCCGCGGTTCGCGGTTGTGCATGCCGGTCATTTTTTAGCGCATCTTCCTTATTCTAGCGTTTTTTGTTACCGCTGCGTACTAATATTATTATTATTACGAGTTGTAGTGCTGAGGTCTTTTAGTTTTCCATGTTGCGCAAGTGCAGCACCGCGTACGCGGCTTGCGTTTTTTTTTTTTTTACAACGCAAGTGGCAAGCATGCAGGCATAAGGGGAAGGCAAGCTCATTGACGAGGCTCTCCTAATAGCTCTACCGTACATCGAGACCTTACTTTTTAGAAACGACGTAACGTACTTCACGGCACGCTTGCAACAACTTACCCAGAACTCGTTGTGCCAAATGGCGATTAGCTTTCGCGGATCACCCTCGATGCAAACGGTGCCTCTGTAATCTCGTCCTTTCCGTAAAATAGTTATCTGGTGCATGCACGCGGCCGATTTCGCTGCACCTATGCAGATGAGTGGCACAAACAGCTGTATAATTTACCTGTGTGTGGCGTTGTCGAGTGAGGCTGAAAATTAAAATTACATTTGTCATTTGCCCTTGACTGATATGGAACTTTTTGTACGTTAATCAAGAGAAAGTGATACTGTTGTCTTGCAGTGGTAGCATGCAGACTGGACATTTAAAAGGAACCTGAAAACGCAGTAGGTGATGTTCAGTGTCATATGAAATAATGCTGTAACTTTTTGTGCTCAGGTTCTCCAAGTTTACGCCTAGCACGGGACACCGAGTATGCGGTGCCCACTTCGAAGGAGGAAAAAAGACTTACATGAACAGAGTGCCCACAATCTTCCCGCTGAGACCGCAAAAGGTGGAAAGGAGGCGACCACTCATAAGGACACAGGTAATTTGAGCACAAGCAATGCAGAGAAATAGCATTACGTTGTTGCATATGCACCACTGAATATTTTGTTATGGCTTAATGCAGGCAATGGCTACTTAAGGGTTGCGCTACTGCGTAAAAAAAGCAATGATGCCGAGTAAACTTAAACTCGTGTGAAGGTATAAAATGCAGTATTGGAAATCTCACCTGCAGCTGCACAGTGTGTTGTAAAAATCACTGAAACACATGGCTTTCTTTTTTCATTTTCCCCTGACAGCTGGAACTTCCCAACAGTCCAACTGTGGCACCCCAGCACGACCCAGAAGTCTCAGGCTCTGCCATCACTAGTAGCAGCAGCGACAGTGAAGACACCGCACAGCAAAGCACTCTACTCATGGACCATGCCTACAGCAGCCAAGAGTCAAGCTATGACCAGCTTGCCAAGAAAGTTGCTTGCCAAAATAATATAATAACTGAGCTAGCAGAAAAGGCTGAAGCTGCTTACGCGCATGTTGAAGAGCTCAACCGCCAGCTAAAACGCTCTCAACAGGACCACGCTGAAGCAAAAAAGCTATGTGACCGCCTTCAGCAGAAGAATAGGTGCTTGCGGCTTGAGCTATCCTGTATGCAGAAGAAAGTCAAGAGGTGCAAGGCTGAAGCTACACAAAAGATTGACATCACGTATGAAGCCCTTGTAGAAGATGAAAAGAAGCTGCGGTACTACACTGGCTTTACATCCAGAAAGTCCTTTGACAGTTTTTGGTCCCTACTTGAACCAGATGCGAAAAAGCTGCGGTTCTGGCAGATGAAGGAAACGGAGAACGAGGACCGGAACTTCATCCTGCCTTTGAAGACACAGCTTGTGCTCGTCCTGATGAGGCTACGGCTGGGCCTTGACCTTGCGTACAGGTACGCTGCCAACGTTGAAGTGTTTTTTTTTTGCATCAGTACTCATTTTTGCCTTTGCATAAGGTCCAAGTGGAGTGACTAATGAAACTCTGTTACCATGCCAATACATTTACGCGGGCATACTGTGTATAATGTTATTTATGAATATGCTGTGAGGGAAACAAGCATAACCCTATCAGCCCGAAAGGGGCCATGAAGACAAAATACGAGTTTGCTTTATTCAAAAGATTTGGTATTTTGTAATACCCTTAGTGCTTGTCCGGGAGCAAACGAACTTTCATTCACTGAGAAATTCAAGTTTAAGCCAAATTTCAGTGTTCCTGCCGAGCGTAGCTGGTTTTGTTAGTTACTTTGTGCATAGGGGGAATGCAGCATGCTGTGTATTCGTACGTTCCTCAAAATATCAGCAATGGTATGCAGCACTTTTTCACTTATCGTTTATAATGAAAATGACTGGAAGTAACAAGGTGCTTACACAAAAGGAATTCAGTACCGTTTAAGCATCTTCTGCAATGACATCTTCATTGCAACCGTAGGTTCTTTTGTTTGTGCTGCAGAAAATTACTGATGCGCATTTTTTGCAAATTTGTTTTTCGTACAGGTTTGGCGTTTCTACGTCAACCGTTTCGAGGATCTGGGTAACATGGCTGGATTTTTTGGACAACAGGCTTCGCCAGGTATGTCAGCACCAGTTATCTTTTTTTATTGCCTTTTGTTTGTGGTCTCTGTGATGGCCGCGACAAATTGCAACATTTATGGGAAGGGAGAAAGGGGACTGGATGGAATTTTAGGTATAAAAGGCCAACTGTACACTGATCAGTCGCGTAGCCAGGGTTCTATTTCAAGGGGTGTTTGTCAGCCTTCCCCTCATGGCCAGATATATTAGCCCCCACTACTGCCTTTCTGTCTGTCAAGATACCTGCTAAGAACGTACAGGTAATTTAATTCCCCGAAGCATGCTCTTTTAAGCTTACTGCAAGATTGCTCAGCTTGAACACCTTGTGTTTGCATTCTAAGATGGATCGATTGAATTAAAGTAAATTTCAGTAAAACTACTCGTTAGGCAGTTGGTGCACGGTTGTAAAACCCAGAGCGCAAAAATACAACACAGGCGAAGCACAATGGGACAAGCACTCACTCTCAGCTAAAAATTATTGGAAGCAACGTCACATGTCACCTCACCTTAAATGTACTCATTTCACTTTTTTTATTCTGCAGGTTGCTACATGGCTCAGTGCCCACGGCGTTGTGCTGCCCAAGGATGCGGGTTCGATTCTCGGCCGTGGCTTCCGCTTTTCTTACGCAGGCAAAAAGCGAAAATGCTCGCATGTTCGAGATTAAGGTGCTCGGTAAAGGTTCCCATCTGATCAAATTAAACTGAAGCCCTCCACTACAGTGCACCTTATAACTTATGTAGTGCCTGTGCATTATAACTCAATAAATCAATCGATGAACCTTCTGGGTCTTACAGCACATGCCCAATGCAGTAAATGATTTTATTTATATGTAAAGATGCTTCCAAAAAAAGTTTTGTTGAGAGAATGCTTATCCCAGCATGCTTCTCGTGTGCCCGTGTGTTTTTTGATAATTTTTAGAGCATTTGTAGATTCATTTGACAGTGTTACAAGCTGTGATGACTCATCTTGCGGTCTCTACTGCAGAGCAGTGCCAGTACTTGTGGCAAAAATCAAAGGTGGAGAAGGTGACTTTTTAAATCGTACATTAAGAGCAATGGGGAGATTCATGTGCATTGAGAATGCAGTCTTAGATCCTTCGCATAGATCCACCACTCTAAGACCACTCCCCCCGCCCGTTCCTAAGCCACTGATGATATTAATGTAAAAAATATGAAAACCCACTTTTCTTTCTTTTTTTCAGGTCCCAACTTGGATGCCTCCCCACCTGTGCGACAAGTACAGGCCACAAGCTTTCACTGACAAGGGCTACACCACTGTTGACGGCATCCTCGACTGCACCGAAATTTTCATCGAAACCCCCTCGTCATTCCGTGTACAGAGTGAGACCTATTCCTCGTACAAAAAGCACAATACTGCAAAAGGGTTAGTTGTGTGCAGCCCAAACGGCTTTGTTATGTTCGTGTCCGATCTTTCTCCTGGGAGGCTGTCTGACAAGGCCCTAACAAAGGCTTCCGGTGTGTTGGAAAAGTTCTCACCAGGGCGAAGTTTGATGGCTGATAGGGGGTTCACCATCGAAGAAGAGTGCAAGGAACTTTCACTGCACTTGAACATTCCGCCATTCATGGAAGGACGGCCTCAACTGTCTGAAGCAGATGAAACTGAGACAAGGCTTATTGCCAGTGTGCGCATACATGTGGAAAGGGTCATTCGGAGGATAAAGACCTACAGAATACTCTCACAGGTGTTTCCAAACAGCATGTCTGGACAACTGAACAAGGTGTGGCATGTTTGCGCACGCTTGACAAACTTTGTGGGTGAGCCATTGCTGTGAGCAGATGTGAGTGAAGTCTGCATGTCTGCTGATAGGCTGCGCCAGTTCGCTTGCACTACATTTGACTACTTTTTTGGCCATGCAACTCAGCCAGAAATGGGAAGGATATAGGCCATTGTGCCTGTTCTAGGAACTGCTCACCGTCTCTCCAAGCTTTTTTATTCACCTTAGCCCAAAACAAGGAACAACCCAATCCCTTCAGGAGGGCACGTACGAAGAGCCGTATCCTTCCCGTGCACATTCAAGCATCATAAGAAATGTCCCTGCCTAGGTTTTGTATTCAGTTTATTTGCTTTGTTTACTTGGTCATTCCCTTATTCTCTAAATCTCTAACTACGTTTACTTGCACGAAAAGATGTGTTGTCTGCATTGACCCCCCTTTTCTTTTTTGTTGTCATAACACATTGCTACCTGTACTGTCATGAACGTGCATTATGCAATAGCCATACTCTCTTCATCTCTGTCACCATTTCAAACAGCGGCACGTTTTGATGCTTTCCATTAAAATCGAAGTGAACCCATGCCTGGCGGTGTCAGTGAATAGGTACATACATTTATTTCGATAGGGTAAAAGCTCGTGATCGTGGCCATAGCTGCCCATTGAGAAGCATACTTGTATGGGCTATCACCATATTGTCCCCTTGTGTCCAGCCGTCCAGTCTGCTGTGGTTTAACATAAACATGAAAGGTTAATTAACAGGCTGACGTAGCCTTTTAATGCGTGACAGCATTCATTGATAAACTGAAGGTATGTTGAGTGTATCATTTCCTGCATAGAAACCAGCTGCAGGAGGATAATGGAGCTGTGAAGAAACGGCGTTACACAGTGCTCGAGTAAATTTCAAGAAGCCTGCAACCGCCTGTTTTGCAAGAAACAGTTGTCTAAAAATATTTTCCACATAGGGCTCCAGTACAGTGGTTTATTTGACATTGTTTTCGTGCTTTCCGTGAACTGTGTAGGGCCTTCAGGAAAACAAAAAAAAAAACAGGCCAGAAGGCACATGATAGTACAGGCCTACACACTAGCAGTGGTGGGTAAAAAGTAGGGCCATAAAAGAAGCGGGTCACAACACATCATAGCACAGGCCTACACATTAGCAGTGGTGGGATAAAAGTTCGAATAGCTCATGCCAAGTGACACGTGAGCAGGTGCCTCGCTGTCCCACAAAACACTGATTCATGGAAAGCTGTGGCATGTGTTACCGGTCTGCTTGTTTAATTCACCTTGAATTAATTCAAAATGAAGGCGAAAAGAGAAGTACAGACAATGCAGCAGTAAAAGAGCCCGTCAATGTAACATTACATTGAACAAAGTGGCAATGAAGACAGACACAAATAACACAAATACCCTATCAGTAAAGAAGCAGTTAATAAGTATCACCAGGCTTTTTACCTCCACAGTACGTAAGCAAGCTTAGGTGCCCCGAGAATTTTTTTAAATTCCACATAAGTTGCTGTTTTGGAGCAAGGCCGGCCCTTACAGTAGCACGCAAGCCATAATGGTGTGAATATTAGTAGCAACAATAACGCCAGTGGTGCAGTTTCGTGTGCTTCATGGCATAAATAAGCAAGCCTATGCCTCCGCGAAATTAGCATGAAGCACACAGACGCTTCACACTGGAGGGCCTCACGCTCATTTGTACTATTTTTCCCCAGCGTGGTCAAGTTATGCACGTGAATGATGTACAAAGAAAGAGGGTAGACTGTTCTTGTTAACGCAGAACAAAAATGCACAAACCTCATACATAAACATCTTTGTTGTAGAAAAGGCAATTTACAGGCACAGAAGCAAAACTCTGGTGGGCTACTTCTACTGGCTTGAAGTATTTATGGTATGACAGAACACACGCACAAGCTTGAAAACATTTTCTAGCTTTACTTTACCAGTTACTGGAAATGTAGGGAAGCAAGTAGCTGGAAGTAAAAAATTTGCAACGTTCTATGAATTCCGTGAAGAAACTCTGGTCAAATGGCACGGAGATTTGTCGGCACTCTTCCTTGCTGTAAACAAACAGCACGCAGGTGTTCAGACCAGTCACACCCATCTGCACTTGCACCTGAGTATAATAGCCACTACTTTTTTTTAGTTCCCCAGCACGCAACTGCCTTTTGGCAAAATCTTGAATTTTTAGGGGCACTTTGATCTCAAGCAGCCGTGGTGCGCAACATTTACACATCACGAGCCCATCTGGGCTTGCACCTAGAAAAGCGTGATGACGAGAGAGGAAGAGGCCAGTTTCAGTCACCTCAAGCTCCACGTGGCTGTCATTTTTGTCCTGAAAGGCTTTCCTGGCTTCAGGCTCACACAGCAGGCCTCTCTTCATGGCAAATGTTGCCCTGCCTTTCTTTTTCCCAACCACTGCTGCGATGAGACGTCGGGGATCATGCGGCCCCATTTTGGTTTGGCACGTCCTGACCCATGTGTAAACTCTATGCGCTACACATGCAGTGATCAGACCCTCCCTATACATATGCCAAAGGAGGCAAGCACTTTGCAGTCGTGTGGCTGCCTCTACGGCTGTAACTTCTTCGTCTGTGTATGACAGCAAAGCATTCCCCTGTTTGGCTCGCTCCAGCCACCTTAAAGGTAGCCCAGCCACATCTTCGGTAGCGGGGCTCTCAACTTTTCTTTGTTTTTCGGGAAGAAAGTCATTTGCTTCAAGTACGTCTGCGAAGCAATCGAGCCCACATTCTTTGAAGTTTCCATGCAAGTTTATGAGGCTCAGTGTTGACAGATTCGAGTCTTGTGTTCTCAAGCATGAGTAGGCTGCTCGTTTTTTGTGAAGCCTTGGTGCATCACTGATTTTTTCAGTGGTGTCCTTGGAGAATACAATCTGTTGAAATTGCTCAGTCACTTTTTTTGGATCCCGCGGGTTGTACCACTGCCGTTCACCTTCAGTGCATGCAATGGCATTTGGTACTTCAGTGAGATCATGTTGCGCAATGTGCATCAGCCCGTACAAAACGCAGCAAACATGTTTGCAGACACCACCTTTCCCAGCAACACATGAGCAGCTGCCACTGACAAGCTCCCCATCACACTTAAGCAACTTCACCCCAACACTGTACACTGTCCATGTTGCCATGGATGCCAGAACTTGTGCCTTCACCACGGTCTCTGCGGTGTCTTCAGTTGAAAACACCAACTTTTGCAGGTGGCCTGATGTGAAAAGCCGCAGGCCAGCATGTCGATGTTTTCTAGCGCCTTTACTTTCAGTGTACCTGCATGAAGAATAAACGTTCACGTTTACATGCTGTGCAGGACTTTTTCCTTCCAGAATATACATTTACACATTCCACCCTTTAGTTAACTGTTGCATAATAAAAATAATCCCACTTTCAGGCCTGCAGAAACAGCTGAAGAAATTTTTGTAATTGTACTTGGCTAGAGCAGTTGGCATGAGTACATTCCTGTGCATAAACACCTTTTCATTCCCTACACAAATTTGCACACTCCCACTTTTTGTCCATTGTGCAAGTTCTGAAGATATAGAACTAAAACTAAATTTAAGAAGACTGTCTACTGCAATCAGATATGTAAAAAACTTCATTTTAAAGTGACCTCAAATTGTAACAGCAAAATGGTTGGGAGCTGCGCTAGTTGGCACGTATTCGGATGGGAATCAGTGGAACTTTGTCGGAAACACACGGCACACTGTTGACTTTGTGATTGGGAGCGACGGAAGTAATAGCCGGCGAGAACAAACTTTCAGGAAGATGGGGACGATCGAGTAAAGTCGGGCTCGACTCGATCTGGGCGCTTTGTTACGTGGTCTGAAACTTCACGAAATAATGTGAGGGGAATGGAGGAGAGAAATGCCAGCTTTAATTATTCATTTCTCAGCAATCAAGAGTTGTTGGTCATTGAATAGAAGCTGAGAAAGCTACAAATGGCGTTATTTTCCAGCTAAACACAAAGTTACTCAGACCCGCCGCGGTTGCTCAGTGCCTAAGGCGTTGTGCTGCTGAGGGAGAGAATGCAGGTTCGATTCTCGGCCGCGGCGGCCGCTTTTCTAATGGAGGTGAAAAGCAATAACGCCTGTGTTTTCAATATTCCGGCGCACGATAAAATCCCCAGGTGGTCAAAATTAATACGGAGCCCTCCACTACGGCGCGCCTCATGCCTGCATTGCATCGGCGGATTAAACCACACAATCAACAAAGTTACTGAGCCTGTAGCGTACCACTTTAATAAAGAGAAGAATTTTTGCATACTACAGAGCCTACAAGATGGGTAGAGCTTTGTGGCACTAGGAATAGTTCAAGAAACGTTACACTTTCTGAAACATTTGGGTGTCAGCATGCTCTTTTTTTCCCAAATAGCACTCATCAGTTTTAGAGAATCATGACTGCCGAGTTAAGTTTGCATACCTGACAATGTGCTCCTTTCCAAAGTATGGGTTCAGGGAGCTTGTTTTGCAGGTCCACCCTTGACTGTTGTGGTTGTGTAATACAGATGCCATGGCACAGCATTACACGGAGCTGCAAAAAAAAAAAAAAAACAGAGCCTGAAGGTTAGTTTAATCTGAACATAGCCAGCTAAACTTTCTGCTAAGCCGATACACTTTCTTAGATTACATATTTTTATCAGGGCGTTACCCTCTATTGGTGGAACATACAAACATCTGCATGCTGCGTACTCTATAAAAGAACCCCGGGCAGTGTCAGACAGTCGGTGCCCGTTGTCCACGCAGAAGCCAGGCCAATGAACCAGCTGCACGTATTAATAACATAATATGCCTCCACTGCATGATGCTCGTACCCGATGAGTAGTAGTAACGACGTGTGGACTAGTTGGTGTGGTAGCATCATGCAAAAAAGCACAAAAAACAATGAAACGCAGCAGTAGTTCTCATGAGAAGAAAAGAGAAGAAATCGCTCGCCCTGTTTTCAGGACCTTACCAGCACCAAATCTTTAGTCACATGATAGTAATCCCATGACAGGGACTGCACTTTACTAGTGCAGAGATAATCTTCACTGTTGCACATACTGCACACAGTAAATACTCTTAAGAGAAAAAAGCTTAGCGAAGTAGAAATTACAAAGACCATAAACAACAGGGCTATAACAACGAAAAAAAAATAACTGCAATGAAATAACGCAGGACCACGACAAAAGCCATAATAAAAATGCAATCCATGAAAAGAATATTGATTATTTAAAAATGCAGCCAATGCATTACTGTACCGCAAGAATGCAGTTTTCTAGGCGATGCCGTCCTCCAACCACACGAACCTGCAGCTCTCTGGTAACTGCATGTACAGAGGTAAATACTGTTAACAACGCACGAACGCGTGGCTTTCGATACGTGCAGCACAGCCTGCCGATAGCCACTGGCGTAACCAGCGATATTAGGTGACGGCGCTGCGGCGGCTTGGCATGCGAAAGCTATTGCCCATGCTTCCTTTTTTTGGGGGGGGGGGGGGAGGCAGGGAGAGATTCGACACCAGAAGTCCCTCACCACGATCGTCGCCAACACATAAAATAAACGATATCTGACGCTGATAACCAGCGAAGTCTGGATCATTTTCGCCTTTGGTATGGTTACTACGTTCCCCTTTCTTTATTTCGGAACTATATACCAAAGGCAATAAAAAGACAGCACTAGTTATCAGGGTAAGATAACGTCCCTTGTTGGCTCCGTATCCTTACATGCGGCTCAACCGACAAGTGCGAATGACTGATGAATGCGTATCACAGCTGCTAATGGAGAGCGGCGCGTTTGCATATTCACGTGCGCGAAACATGGGACGCTACAATGTCAAGAGTTTTCAAAATATAGCGACCGCGTCGTTCGGTGGACTAAAATCAGAACGCCACCCAAATTAAGAATTTCAAATATTATTACTACCAAATGCTGTATGTTGAACGCGACACTCGTGCACGTAAGTGCCGTAAGACACGAAAGGTTCGGCGCCGCATATAAAGCCTGTCCCCAACAGCACGTCACTGTGCAAACAAACGTTGCAATCCCCGAGATGCACATGCGAAAAAAACAGTCGCGCAGAACAACCGCTTACATACATCACTCAAATGAAAACGGTACTCAACAGGCAATGAACGGGTGGCTGTCCTAAGTCCCGCCGAAACGAAGGAGTAGCAGGCACTTATGACCGAAATTCGCGCCGCCTGCTCCCATTAACAGACAATGTAGGTATTGAAAGTACTCACATGACGACTTTTTCTTGCTGGTGAAATCGGAGAGACGTCCGCGAAGCTCCGGCGCAGTACTGAAAAAGCGGCGGCCACTGCGTAGTCGCTGTAGTCTGGTTGACCGATTGACTACAACTAAGATGGCGGCGAGGCAACTCCGGAAAACCGGCGCATGCGCTGATCGGCTGGTGGGATCGGTCTATTCCTAGGCTTAATCTTGAACAACAAGTTGACCTTCGTACCACACATAAAGTATTTAAAAACAAAATGTTTAAAAGCCATGAATGTTATAAAAGTGTTGTCACGTACTACGTGGGGTAGTGATAGGCAATGCCTCATGAACCTCTATAGAAGCCTTATTCGTACCCGCTTAGATTATGGGGCCGTTGTCTATCCGTCTGCCACTCAAAGTGCCTTGAAAATGCTGGACCCCGTGCACCATTTGGGCATCCGCCTTTCTACGGGTGCTTTTCGCACCAGCCCCGTAGAAAGCCTTTACGTTGAGTCAAATGAGTGGTCGCTTCATCTGCAAAGAACCTACATGTCCTTTGTATATTTGCTTAAGGTGAAAGCAGACAAGAGGCACCCCTCGTACTCTACTATTAATGACTTGGCGAGCTCCATTCTTTTTCAAAACAGGCCTTCAATGAGGCAGCCCTTCTCAGTTCGCCTGAAGGGTCTAGCTGAGGACACTGGAGTGTCACTCGAACACAGTTTAATGGCTCCTGTAGCATACCCGCCACCGTGGCAGTGGCAGACTATAAACTGCGATGTGTCTTTCCTAGAGGTTACAAAACATGCACCTATTGCCCATATCCGAACACACTTTCTGGAACTTCAACACAAATACACACGTCCTGAGTTCTTCACAGATGCCTCCAAGACTAACTCCTCTGTGTCCTACGCTGCTGTCGGCCCATCCTTTTCGGATGCTGGCCCTCTACATCCACGCACAAGTATCTTCACAGCGGAAGCTTACGCGATACTGGTGGCAGCTAAACACATCAAACAATTACAAATACAAAAAGCAGTAATTTATACAGACTCCCTCAGTGTGGTGACGGCTCTGCACAGTCTTAAAAAACAAAAAAACCCAGTCCTTGTCTCACTTTACTCCATTTTGTGCACACTCTACACACACAAACAACATGTTGTAGTGTGCTGGGTGCCAGGGCACCGTGAGATCCAAGGCAACGTGAGGGCGGATCAGCTCGCTGCATCCGTCCATGAGAGCACCGCCATTACATCTATATATATCCCGGCCCTTGATCTTAAGCCGTCTCTCAAACGAAACCTCAGGGACTACTGGCAGAGCAAGTGGGATACACACACACAAAACAAACTACACGTTATCAAGCCACACCTTGGCCATTGGCCACCAGTATCAAAATCGCGTCATACATAGGTTATACTAACGAGACTCGGGATAGGACACATATACACGACACACACATATCTTTTGTCTGGTGGCGATCCACCATTGTGTGACAGATGTGGTGAATCATTAACCGTCCTTCACGTGTTAATCCAGTGTAAACACTTAGAAACCATAAGAAAACAGCATTTTCCATTACCCTACCGACAACATATACCTTTACACCCTGCAATGTTCGTTGGTACCCCGCAGGGGCGCCTGCGCAAGTAGGCGTTTGGTGTGTAGCGACACCACGGACCCGAGCTAACGGGGGAGTTTCTACTCCCTCCCACGCCTAGCCGTGCGTGGCTTTGCCGTGTCCGGGGAAAAGGGGATCCTGGGGGTTGAGCCGATGCTGGGTGATTGGACCTTTAAGGCCCCCCGGCAGAGGCAACACACCTCTTTGGTCCCGGCTTCACGTAGACGGCACCCCTGGGCTGACCCACCCATGGGAAATCGGCAGTCGCCTTTTCCTATCTCTCTCTTCCTACATCTTAGTCTTTTCTCATCTTTAAATCTGTCCTGTCTTCTTCTCTCTTCCATTTACTTCCGATTTTTCCTGGCGGCAAGGGTTAACCTTGTGTAATTACTCAACCTTGAGTAGTTATATTTGGTTATAGTGGCAATGTACGGCTGGCGTCTGCAGCCTTATGCTATTAAGTGCTTCAGCGTCCCCTGGTTGGACTCCATGGTGGGTGGTCGCCATTGCTGCCGAAAAAAAGTACACTACTATGGGAACACCTGCATTTCCCCGTCTCCTAGATCGTCCTCCGCCTAAGAGGGGACGCACCGATGACATCTCAATTTTCAGCCAACCCAGACAATGCTTTCCCAAATTCCATGTTGTGCACAGCAAAAACCCAACAAAACAAGCCAGAGCTATATCACCATTTCTTGTTGCTAAATCTCTGACCAAGCTCTTTGGCCCAGGATACAAGGTTACAAAGATGGCTAGCGGAGACCTTCTCCTTGAGCTGCCTGAAAAACACCACTATGAAAAACTTGGCAGTCTCGTAGCATTTGGTAATATACCAGTATCTGTTTCACCTCATAGATCGATGAACACCTCACGCGGAGTTGTTTCAGAAGCAGACCTTCTTGAAATGTCTGAACAGGAACTGCTTGTAGGGTGGAAAGAGCAAAATGTCACGGATGTGAAACGAATCGTCATCAGACGCGACAACAAAGAAATACCTACCAAACATATAATACTCACTTTTGCATCTAGCACACTGCCTTCATCTATAGACACAGGCTACATCAAACTCTCTGTCCGTCCCTACATTCCAAATCCAAGACGATGTTATAAATGTCAACGATTTGGTCATGGCTCGCAGAACTGCCGGGGTCAGGAAACTTGTGCAAGATGTGGTAGCCACGGCCACCCATCTGATAACTGTGTTACTACGCCTCACTGCGTGAATTGTGACGGGGAACACGCCGCGTATTCGCGTTCGTGTCCTAACTGGAAGAAAGAAAAAGAAATAATCACTCTTAAAGTCAAAGAAAACATTACATTCAAGGAAGCAAGACGAAGAGTGTCGCCATTTTACGGCGCAACATATGCTGATGCGGCGCGTCAGGGGGCAACGCCGCACCAGCCCTCGCCACCCCTTCGGCCCGCGCAGAGCGAGCCGTCGGCTGTGGCACCTGCCCCCAAGGCGGCTTTAGCCCAGGCTACACCGCCTACTCCCAAACAGAGACCGGAGACTCCAGAGTCTTCGGGTCTCAAGGCCTCCCCTCACCAGGCGAGGCCCAAAATCCAAACTAACAGCCCGCACGTGCGGGCATCCAGTGCCTCCGAGGAGGCAATGGATACGTCGGCACCCTTGGGGCCGAAACAGCGGCGTGGCTCCTTGGAGCGCGCCAAGAAAACAAAAAAGCAAATAACAGGGCCTGATGACGGCCCTGTTAAGTGAACTCAAACTCCCCGTCTAAACAGCCACTCGCTTTTCGTACACACAGCATTATTTTACATTCACCATGAACACTCAAATTATACAATGGAACGTCAGGGGCCTCCTCAGAAACCTTAACGACATCCAAGAACTCCTACACGAACACTCGCCAAAAGTGCTGTGTGTACAAGAAACACACCTAAATTCAAAACACACAAATTTTCTTCGTAAATACGTTATTTTTCGAAAGGACCGAGATGATGCCATGACATCATCCGGAGGTGTTGCCATCATAGTAAATCAAGGAATTGCATGCGCACACTTACAACTCCAAACATCCCTTGAGGCAGTGGCTGTTCGAGCGGTTCTTTTCAATAAACTGATCACAATCTGCAGTATTTACATTCCTCCTAGCTATCAGCTGCAAAAACGTGATTTATACTCTTTAATTGATGAACTTCCGGAGCCCTATGTTCTCCTCCGAGACTTCAATGCGCATAGCAGGCTATGGGGTGATTCTCGGTATGACGCGCGAGGTCGACTGATCGAACAGTTCCTTCTCTCGTCGAGCGCGTGTCTGCTGAATCGAAAAGAACCAACCTATTATAACCTCGCTAATAACACCTACTCCTCCATAGACCTGAGCATAGTATCTCCATCTCTTGTGCCTCTACTCCAGTGGAAAGTTGTCAGTAATCTGTACGGAAGTGACCACTTCCCCGTAGTTTTGAGCACAACGACAGTAACTGAGTGTCCACCACAAGTTCCCAAGTGGCTCATAAACAGAGCCGACTGGGAACAGTTTCATACTATCGCTTGTCTAGGTTGGAATGACATCTGTACTTTGAACATTGATGTTGCTGTGAAAATACTTCACAGCGTTTTTGATTGATGCTGCAACAAAATGCATCCCACAAACAAATGGACACCCTGGAAAACGATGTGTGCCATGGTGGAACTCTGAATGCCGAAACGCGCTCAAACAGCAAAACAGAGCTTGGAGGCTGCTTTGGAACTCACCGACAGCCGAAAATCTTGAAACCTTCAAGAAAATAAAGTCTCAAGGCAGGAGAACGCGTCGGCAGGCCAGAAGAGAAAGCTGGCAGAAGTTTTTGTCAGGGATCAATTCTTACACACAAGAGGCCAAAGTCTGGAACATGGTCGGTAGGATAGCAGAAAAACAAGTACACACACTTCCACTCGTAAACACTCAAGGTGATACCTTGGAAGATCAGGCAAACTTCCTCGGGGCACATTTTGAATGGGTATCCAGCTCGTCCCACTATACTGACACTTTCCAAAAATACAGAACAAGAATAGAAAAGCAGAAACTCGAACACAAATGCACTAGATACGAGGCATATAATCAAGCGTTCAGTCTAGCTGAGCTGCGAATGTCTCTAAACTCCTGCAGTACTTCTGCCCCAGGTTCTGACCGTGTCGTATATGAAATGTTAAAAAACCTACCGATCGAAACACGAAAAACCTTACTTTGTTTGTACAATGCTATCTGGTTTTCTGGCACTATCCCTAACTCCTGGAAAGAGGCTATTATAATTCCCATTTTGAAAGAGGGCAAGGACCCTTCTTTACCTTCGAGTTATAGGCCTATTGCACTCACAAGCTGCTTGTGCAAAATCTTCGAAAAAATGATAAACTGCAGACTTGTACATTTCCTTGAAACAAACAATTTGCTTGACCCACATCAGTGCGGGTTTCGAGAAAGTAGATCCACCACAGACCACCTTGTTCGTATCGAGGCACAGATCAGGGACGCCTTCGTCCATAAACAATATTTTCTCTCTGTGTTCCTCGATATCGAAAAAATTTATGATACTACATGGCGTTTCGGAATTCTAAGAGACCTGTCCCACCTTGGCGTGCTCGGAAGAATGTTTCACATAATCGAAAGTTACCTGTCAAACCGGACATTCCGTGTCCGAGTGGGCACGGCTCTTTCCCAAACATTCGTCCAGGAAACAGGCGTGCCACAAGGTGGTGTACTTAGCTGCACACTTTTTCTCATCAAGATGAATTCCTTGCACTTGTCCATCCCTCGCAATATGTTTTATTGTACATATGTCGACGACGTCCAGCTTGGATTTAGATCTTGCAACCTGGTAATGTGCGAGCGACAGGTTCAGTTAGGTTTAAACAAGGTCTCCAAATGGGCAGAGGAAAACGGATTCCGACTGAACCCACAAAAGAGCACGTGTGTCTTGTTCTCCCGAAAGAGAGGCATGCACTCAGAACCTGACATTGAATTGAACGGTCAACGTCTGTCTGTCAATGCGGAGCATAAATTCTTAGGATTAATCTTGGACAACAAGTTGACCTTCGTACCGCACATCAAGTATCTAAAAACAAAATGTTTAAAAGCCATGAATGTTTTAAAAGTGTTGTCACGTACTACGTGGGGTAGTGACTGGCAATGTCTCATGACTCTGTATCGAAGCCTCATTCGCACCCGCTTAGATTATGGGGCCATTATTTATCAGTCTGCGACTCAAAGTGCTTTGAAGATGCTGGACCCCGTGCACCATTTGGGCATCCGCCTTTCTACGGGTGCTTTTCGCACCAGCCCCGTAGAAAGCCTTTATGTTGAGTCAAATGAGTGGTCGCTTCATCTGCAGAGAACTTACATGTCCTTTGTTTATTTCCTTAAGGTGAAAGCAGATAAGAAGCACCCCTCATACTCCACTAGTAATGATTTGTCGAGCTCCATTCTGTTTCAAAACAGGCCTTCGATGAGGCAGCCCTTCTCAGTTCGCCTGAAAAGTCTAGCTGAGGAAACTGGAGTCTCACTTGAACATAGTTTAATGGCTCCTGTAGCATATCTGCCACCGTGGCAATGGCAGACTATAGATTGTGATGTGTCCTTTCTTGAAGTTACAAAACATGCGCCTATTGCCCATATCCAAACATACTTCCTGGAACTTCAACACAAATACACACGTCCTGAGTTCTTTACAGATGCCTCCAAGTCCAACTCCTCTGTGTCCTACGCTGTTGTCGGCCCATCCTTCTCGGATGCTGGCCCTCTACATCCAGGCACAAGTATCTTCACAGCGGAAGCTTATGCGATACTTGTCGCAGCTAAACACATCAAACAATTACACATACAAAAAGCAGTAATTTATACAGACTCCCTCAGTGTGGTAACGGCTCTGCACAGTCTTAAAAAACAAAAAAATCCCGGTCCTCATCTCACTTTACTCGATTTTGTGCACACTCTACACACTCAAACAACATGTTGTAGTGTGCTGGGTGCCAGGGCACCGTGAGATTCAAGGCAACGTGAGGGCGGATCAGCTCGCTGCATCCGCCCACAAAAACACTGCCCCTACACCTATATCAATCCCGGCCCTCGATCTTAAGCCGTCTCTCAAACGAAACCTCAGAGTATACTGGCAGAGTAAGTGGGATACACATACACATAACAAACTACAGTCGCCGACCGATTTTTCGGACCTGGCGGGGACCGAAAAAAAGTACGAAAAATCGAACAGTCCGAAAAATTCGTTTTCGCCGAAAATCTGAAGTTTATTGCATCAGGCAGGTTTAAAAAAGTCCTTGATGCTGCCTTGCCTCAAACTACGCTTGGAGGCAATCTGGTTTGCCCGTATTTGCGCCAAGGTGACATCGTCGCCGTAAACGCTCGACAAAATTGTCACCGCGTTGGCGATCTCCGCCGCCGACGGCTGCGGGCGGTCGTCGTTGTCGTCATCCATCCGGCGTCGACCGTCATCCGGCGACATCTAGCTGCGAACGTCCACTCTCTATTAGCTTGATTATGGCAGCTTTCTTCTCCATCGTCAGGGTCGTATACTTCCCACGCTTCTTCATACCACCTGGCTCCCGCGATGGCACAGATGGCGGAGCCATGGCACTGAGAACACAGAATTCGATGCCGCAGATAGCCGCTGCGAAGCACACAACGTCTCGACGCTACGCGACACAACACGTGCAGAATGGCGACTGAAAAAAGCTGCAACGACAATATGGTGGCTAGAATTGGGAGGTGACGCCAGCGCCCGCATATTCGCCGAGCGCGCGCGATCCTCGTTTTCAAGCGCCGCCGCGACGGCCACCACGGCGCTCCTGTCGGCATAGTGATGCGGGCGAAGCGCGCGCTCCGCGCTCTCTCGTCGACTCGCCGCTGGGTTCGCTGGTTCGCCTCTGGAAGCGTGTCTGGGTGTGTGCAGTTTTCCGCGTTGATGTCTCGCTTATGGCAAAATGTATTTAGTTGCTGACATGACAGTGTGAGTGCCGACCTTAGGATGAACTCCAGCACTACGAAAGCGAGGCAACGCCACTGCTTTGCTCCTGGCTGCACGAGCGGCTATGTGTCATCGAGGGAGCAAGGTCAGCGTGCTTCTCTTTTCTCTGTTCCCAAAGACCCTGCCCTCTTCGAAGCCTGGCAACGAGCCGTACCCCGTGCCGACAAGTCGTTGGACGTGAAGTCGGCGCTATGTGAGCTTCATTTCGACGAGCAGTTTATTGAGCGTTTTTACACGCATGTGATAAACGGCGAAACTGTTCAGATTCCCCGAGGGAAACCGGTGCTGAAATCTGACGCGGTGCCAACCATATTCCCAAATGTTCCTGCGTATCTTTCAAAGAAAGTGCCGAAGAAAAGGACGTCAAGAACATCCACTTGCGGCCTACCATCGAAAATTCGGCGTCAGGAACCAAGCACGTCTGCTTGCGAGGAGACAGCTGGCTCGTACAGCACAGAAAGCGACAGTAACCAAATACCTGTTCCGAATGTGCCCGCAATTCCCGACGTCCGCAAGTGTGGTCTTCCCAGCGCTTACTGGGCTCGACATCTAATTGCTGGAGCCGACAACGCCACGGTGTTTACAGTTTGCGCACTAGATGGTGACAAGTTGACTATTGACAAGTATGTGCTAATGACATCAGATGAAAACAAACTTCAAGCGACAGCTTTTGTGCAAGCCACAAAAATAAAGACCCTTGACATTACCGACATCGAAATGGCAGAAGAGTTGCTTCGCGACGTCGACTCCATGATACCATGCAGAGGGTTTGGTAAAACTGGTGAATTTGGAGTGAATTTAAAGTACAAGGAGAAGACTTTTGATGGCAGAACCTTCAGCCCATCTTGCCGTGGGGTTGCTCCAACGCCAGAAAAAGCCTGCCCACAATGCAAGCACCTCAGAAGACTACTCCTGAATCGTGAGTCCTACAGGCGAAGAAAAGGCAAAAATGTGGCCCAGTCCCAAAAGCTTTCATACAGGCTTAAGCTGCGAACAGCGCAAGCGAAAAGGAGTCGCCTGAGTGTCCTGCAGGCTAAATCACTCATCAAACAAATGAAAGAAAAGAATGCACGGAATGATTCTACAGCATTTGAAGAAGCGGTCTATGAGCATATACGCAAAAACAACATCATGGCGTTGCCTTCTCGAACATCACTACGTCGATATCTCAAGCGTTACAGGAGTGGATTCGGCCTGAGCAAAAAAGTGTTTGCTGCTGTGGCGGAAAAAACAAAATCTATGGACTTGTTCCAGCGCCATGGTGGGCTGTTAATTGATGAGATTAAGCTATCTGAACACTTGAGCTTGGGAACCGATGGCACCATCGAAGGTTTTGTGGACCTTGGGAAGTTCACACCAGAGAGTGAGCGCTCCGTAGCATGTGACCATGGCCTTGTAGTATTGTTCGTGCCTTTTACAGGCACGTGGCACCAGATTATTGGTGTGTTCGCATCACGCAGCAATGTGAAGTCCGAGACGTTAGGCAAAATAATCCTCGAAGCAGTAGTCATGAGCGAAAACGCCGGTCTGCACGTAGACTTTATCACCACTGATGGAGCTGCGTGGAACAGAAGCATGTGGCACTCATTCGGCATACACGGCAGGAAAGAAAACACAGTATGTAGAAGGCAGCACCCTACAGACCCAGACCGTTTTCTGCACTTCATCTCGGACTTCCCACACCTTCTTAAATGTGTGAGGAACACCTTTGTTCGAACGGGCGTGAAACTGCCAGAAGGCCATGCCAGTGTTGACCCTATTGACTGTGCCCGGAAGCTTGATGAACAGCATGACACGACTCTCAAAGCCATGCCTCATATTAGCAAATCGGTTGTGCATCCCAATGGCTTTGAGAAAATGAGGGTAAATTATGCAGTGCGGCTTTACAGTGATGAAGTCCTCAGAGGCCTTTTCTTGTACAATGCAACCATCGAAGAAAAGCATGGGAGCACAGCGGCGACAGTCAGCTTTGTGGAAAGAATTGGCTCATTGAGGCCATGACTTCAAGGTGCAGTTCGGGTGCACTTAAGCCTGGAGGGATGCACGAGAAGTGCATTCAAAACTTCTTGACTTACCTGGACGATTGGGAAACAGCTGCTGGCTCCGGAGGTTTCCTAAGCCGCAGTACAGCCGAGGGGCTTCGTGTTACCTTATCAAGCACGCTACACCTTCTCCGCTACCTGACGATGAAGTTGAACTTCAGCTATATGATGACATGCCGCTTGAGTCAGGACCCCCTGGAGAGGCTGTTTGGAATCGTCCGACAAATGTCTGGATGCAATGATCATCCGACTGCCTCCCAGTTCCTAATCTCGGTCAACACTTTGAGCTTCCAGAATTTGGCAAAACCACCGAAAGGAAGCAATGTGTCCTCAGGACTGCTGAGAAGTCTGCTGGGAGCTGACAACGGAAAGGACCTCACTCCTCGGAGGAAATTAGACGAGCTTCTTGACGTAGGAAACCTTGCCGAAGCACATGAAGTGCTCAATGAATACGGCCACGGCACCGAGCATGCAGACATGGTCGTGCAAAGCAGCGATGCCAGACTCATATTCTACATGGCTGGATATGTGGCAAGAAAAAGCGTTGCAAGCACCAAATGTGCAGAGTGCAGCCAGCAGCTCCTACAAGGCGAGAACGATCCATCTCCAGCTGCAGCATCCCTCACGGCTGCTGTTGACCGAGGAGGCCTGCTGTACCCATCAGTCAAGCTCAATGAACTCGTGACCACTCTCGAGAACACTTTTACCCACTGCTTCAGTGTTACAGAAGTCAAACCTGACAGCATCATGGACTTGGTTTCCTTCTTGCAGTTAAGAAAGCTTACACTTGTTGGCTGCCCTGACCACAGTATGTCCCTCACAAACAAAATTATCAAGTTTTATGTTCTTACTAGGCTCCACTTTCATGTGAAAGCCCAGAACAGCAAACGAAACGCTAAGCAGGAAAGAATGAAATTGCTGAAGCTTAGACGCGTGCTCTGAGTTTGATATTGTAACTTTAAGCTCTATTGATTTTTTTTTTTTGCCGAGTGGAAAGTGATTGTATGCCTCTTATTACTTAGTGCCAAGCGATGCGCTGTCTGTGTGCAATGTTTCAATGTTTTTAACTACTCCCGAGCGTATGTAAATGTGCGTATTTTTTCATTTTATTTTATTTTACCCTGTATTCCATGATGTGCAATAGATCTTCCTAATAATATGATGTGCAATAAATATTTGTTTTATTTTCCTCGCCCAGGACTTTGGTAATATTTTTTTTTTAAAAAACGCCGTCGCCTTGCACTCCAAAACACTGCAGGGATATGCGAACGAAAGCTTTAATTTGCGGCCCCGCCGCGGTGGTCTAGTGGCTAAGGTACTCGGCTGCTGACCCGTAGGTCGCGGGTTCGATTCCCGGCTGCGGCGGCTGCATTTCCGATGGAGGCGGAAATGTTGTAGGCCCGTGTACTCAGATTTGGGTGCACGTTAAAGAACCCCAGGTGGTCAAAATTTCCGGAGCCCTCCACTACGGCGTCTCTCATAATCAAATGGTGGTTTTGGGACGTTAAACCCCACAAATCAATCAATCAATCAATCAAGCTTTAATTTGCGCAGATTCAACGTCACAGAAGTCTTGCAGCGGCAGCCAATTTCTTTTAATGCTTGAAATGGCGTTCTATCAGCCATCGTCACAGTGAGTTATCTGAATCGCCAATTTATCTGAATCATGCTTCAGCAACAGCATCTTTGAAAGGTCCGCGCGCTCAAGGCGCGCGCGCGTAACTAGCATCACCATTCCGCCGACAGCGCCACCGCCGCGCTGCTCGAAACGAAGGAGCGGCTCCGAGCTCCCGTTGGCGTCACCTCCCAATTCTAGCCACCATAACGACAATAAAAGAATCCTTCTTTCGCCTCCTCCCCGTGCGATGTGATGACGATAGTGCTGACCGAAGACGAAAAAACGGCATCCATCACCGCGTCTTTTAAAAAGCGAACACGGCCTCTGAAACTTAAAATATGGCGTGCGCATTCTAATCTCGGAGGCAGGAAAGGCATCTGAAGACCAAGCTTAGCCAAGCCGACGGAAAATCCAACATGGCGGCGTTCACAATGGCTTGGGGCGTGGCACAAAACGAGCGATTTAGTCCGAAAAATCGAACTGTCAGGGGCAAATTTGCCCGAAAAATCGATCGAAACAAGGCATTAGCTCTATGGGATCCCTGACGGTGCATTTATGAAGTCCGGATTATCCAACAAGTCCGAATTTTTTGAGTCCGGAAAATCGGTCGGCGACTGTACACGTTATTAAGCCACACCTTGGTCATTGGCTGCCCGTATCGAAATCGCGTCATACAGAGGTGATACTAACGAGACTCAGGATAGGACACACATACATGACACACACACACCTTTTGTCTGGTGGTGATCCACCATTGTGTGACAGATGTGGTGAACCATTGACAGTCCTTCACATTTTAATTGAGTGCAAACAATTGGACACTGTAAGAGAACAACACTTTCCATTACCCTACCGACAACATATACCTTTACACCCTGCAATGTTCGTCGGTAGGGAACCGCTTTTTAGTCACAAATCATTGTTAGCGTTTTTTAAAGAAATTCATAGTTTCCATATCATATACCCAGGCATCCCGTAGCATGACCTCTCCAGAGAGGTTTTTGCTGCGGTGGTTACACTAGAAAGCACTTGCCTCACGGCCCTTGGACGCAAGGGTATGAACGAGTGAGGCACTTGTGCTAATGCCATAGATATCCACCATCGTCTTTTATTATCACCAACTTTTGTCATCTATTCACACCACACACACCTTTCACGGCATGGTCATGATTTTATTACTTGTATGTTTTTACCCGCCTTACCGCGAGGAATTTTATGGCCCTTATACAGCCGCTTATCACAATCATTGTCCATTTTTTTTAGCAAGATGAACTGGCGCTCTTTGGCCATGAAACGGCCCTTGCGCCATAAAACATCAAACATCATCATCAATGTTCGTTGGTAGGGAACCGCTTTTTAGTCATAAATCATTGTTAGCGTTTTTAAAAGAAATTCGTAATTTTCATATCATATACCCGGGCATCCCGTAGCATGACCTCTCCAGGGAGGTTTCTTGCTGCGGTGGCTACACAGTAAAGCACTTGCCTCACGGCCCTTGCATGCAAGGGTATGAACCAGTGAGGCACTTGTGCTAATGCCATACATATACACCATCGTTTTTTATTATCACCAACTCTTGTTATCTATTCACACCACACACACCTTTCACGGCATGGTCATGATTTTATTACTTGTTTGTTTTTACCCGCCTTACTGCGAGGAATTTTATGGCCCTTATACAGCCGCTAATCACAATCATTGTCCACATTCCTTGTCGCATGAACTGGCGCTCTTTGGCCATCAAATGGCCCTTGCGCCAAAAAACACCATATATCATCATCATCATAAATTTGCGTTTCACTCATTCTTCTTCTTTGTGTGTGCAGACCTGTTGTGCTTGCTTGACTGGATATGCTTTCTGATGAGGCCCTTTGAGTTTTCCCGAGAATTCGGATGGACACACCTTTCATCTTGATATGCCTTGGGTTTTTCTTATGGCTGGCGGCTGCTCCAACTATGTTGCTGCCAGCTATTTGTTCATAAACGTGCATCGCCTTTTAGCCTTTTTTTTTCAGTTCTTGGAGTCGCAGAAGAGCTGCTGCTTAACTTATTTTCACTTTTCGGAACTTTGTACGATTATGGCATTTTCCTTGTAATTGTCGTGTTGACTGAACATCACCACACTTTTTCTGGCCCTTCTGCATTGACTTTTCTCACAAGAAAACCTGAAGGATGCATATTTCAAACATCCGGTTGCAGGGATGGTGAAAATATTCATTAAGTGCCTTGTAAAGGAGCAGGGAGGCACAAAGGAGGCTTTTGCAAACGATCAAGATGACAACAGGTACAGCCTGCTGTTGGATGCGTTACAGCTGCACCATTGTCACTCGAATATCCGGCTTGCTATGGCATGCAAGCTAAAGCGCTTTGCAGCGACCGCTAGCCCCTGCAGCCTTGTTTTGTGGTTTTAGTTCAGGCTAACTTCACATTTCCTAGCGTGACACACGTTGTTCAGTTGCCATTGGAATACATCAAAATTTCTGACTGGGCGGTCATGGACAAGTTGAGGACGTATGCCGTCCTGACAGGTACGACATGGGACTTGGGATGTTGCATGAAAAGTCGAGACATGAATGCAGAATGCAAAAAAAAATGCTAGGGTACAAAGTATTCGGTGCACAATGTGGGTCCTCAATTGTCAAAGTTGATTTGGTGGCTCCCTTTTATGGTATGTCTCATGATTGTGTGGTACATTTGGCATATGGGACCATAGAATTCAATGAGCTTTTAGTGTCATTATCTCTTCTTCAGATGATGGTTGATTCATTCGTCTAGCATCTGACATCCCCGCAGGAGCAAAGTATTCAGGCAAGCTCCTTGATTAGTTCTTGTTGTTACTGGGGTTCGCATACCAGGTTAGCCTTTTTGTTGTGAATGTTGTACAAAGTGCACATGTTATAAATAGGAAAAGATGTGTACTTGTGTAATCCAGCTCCTGGATGGCTCCTGGTGGGGTGATTTATAGCTGCCTGGGGAGCACATAAAAGGATTCTTCGTTTCATTGTACATCCACTTCAGTCGACTGCACATGGTCCTGTTCCTGACTCCTTTCTCATCCAAAGAGTGAGTGCCAAGTGCACCAGTTCTCCGAAGGTGAGTGTGTCTGAACCAGCACCTGCTTGTCATCTTTCAGGCCTGTACATTGTGTGGTACATCGTGCTTCCGTAGTTTTCTTAAGTTTTTCTCTATTGTGCTTTTAAGGCATCGTTAGCTCACCGTCAATGACTTGAACTGCTGCTTCTTACATCTACTACGTTGAACATGAACACACTGCACCATCCATGAAGAAGAAATGCAGTTAAACGTGAATGTAACGAAATTGGAAAAAGTTTGCGAATTTTCAACCTTTCTTCTAGGTTTTCGTTACATGCTGTTTTCGATTAAAGTCTAGAAAAACTATCGCAAAAACCAAATGATAACGTGGTGGGTGCCAACACAGTACCACTCACTTTCAATATTTATTTAGCTAAAAAAAAACGGCCATTATTTTGCGTCAAAGGTGACGTCAGACAGCGGTGCAGAGAAGCGTACTCATCCAATGCTGCCTTGTCACCCTGTGAGCCGATGTGACGG
This sequence comes from Rhipicephalus microplus, assembly GCF_043290135.1. Classification (NCBI taxonomy): domain Eukaryota; kingdom Metazoa; phylum Arthropoda; class Arachnida; order Ixodida; family Ixodidae; genus Rhipicephalus; species Rhipicephalus microplus. The sequence goes on from NC_134700.1 coordinate 131,106,064, forward strand.
CGCAGAACGTCCACCGCTTCCAATACGCGCATTTGCAATATCCAGAATGCTCAACATATGGCAACTGCGGCGGCTCGGTATTGGCTACACGCTCGCAGGGACGCGCCGCTACTTGCTCCTAGCAACGGCCGCCGTGCCAAACTCTCGTTTTCAGGTTGCTTCTGCCAAACATGCTGCCCAAAATATTTGGAGGCATTGGAAAGTATCTGCCTTGCTACGCTTATTACGTGCGGCATGTGTGGCTGGTTGGCACCTGTAGGTCATTGTCACGTCGTTTGAACCAAGGTGGGAAACATGATGCTCTGTTTCTGGGAGTAGTTTCTCGAAAAGACAGTTGCAAGTTCAGTATGTAGTTTGACTGTAATGCTGCTGTGTACTGTACCACAAAACATTTGGTGGGATGGTCCACCTGCCTGTAAAGATATCTAAATGCATTTGGTGTGTAGGAAGAGCGTTGAGGTACAGTACACCACGAAGTTGAAGTATAGTGGGAAAATCAAAAAAGAAATACTGTCTTGTCTGCTTCCATAGGCAAACTTCTGTCTGCCCTGAGTTTTTGTGTTTCGCCTGCATGCTCGACAGCAACATGCAACCACATGCGAGTGCTCGCGAGATCTGCAGAAACTCGCATTTATCTGGTAAGATTGGAGTACGTTTGCACAACGCGCTTGTGCTCTTTTGTCGTGCACTTTTTCGTTATAATATACGCCCATCTGTAAATACAGGCATGTGTTCTGTTCTTCTCTACGAATTAATTTTGCTTAAATATGCGCTGCTGTGAAACCAACAAATCAAGCGACAGAGGGTGGCAAGCCGCTCGAAGAGCTCATTCCAAAGACTCCTCCTTTGGATGGCTGACACTCCTGGCTGTGAGTCCATCTGTTGTGTCGTTTATTTCCAACGTAGAACAACTGTCCATTGAAAGATGGCAAGTAAGCTGGTATTTTTTTTAAACGATTTGTGCCCCACAGAGTTCTGTACTAAAAGTGCATTACTGCATGTATGCATTAACTAAAACTTGTTCATTTTTTACTTGTGTTGTCTAAACACGCGACGACTACTTTTGCAGAAAAAATACAATCCCCAAATAAGAAGGTCATCTTCACCGACTACAACTGCTTCCACCATTAGGTTTAGTTTTAAAGCAATCTGTGGCCTTAACTTTGACATCTATATTAGAAGAGAACAGGAAATTCTTTGTACTATAATATACCAAAAATACCATCACTTTTACAAAAACTTAACTATATGTAAGAAATGCTTAACCATTAGCTTCTAGAGATATACAGCCTATCCTTCTGTGTAACTTTTTACTCAGATTTTGAGAGACTACACAGTGTTGCAAAATACACCAATAGGTCTTGACAAAAGGTTTTCAGCTGTAAGTACCGTAATAGAAAACAGTTTGGCTGCTTAAAGGAAACATACTGCCAGCTCATTCACCCTGAGCGCCACACCTTATTGTGACTGAACAAGTTTTTTATTGCCTGCGCTGCTCCATAACTTATGCATTAATTTTGATGACTTCGAGCAAGAAGACCTAGATGATGGTGATTCAGCTCGGGCTGTCCACGGGAACCAAGAATTATGCACTAGTGATCTGCACAACACTGTCGAAGAATATATGCACAAGTTGGGGGCAGCAAGGTGCTGGAAGATATGTGGCAAACACTAATGAAAATGGCATGTGTCGAAGAAGCAAAAATAAAGCCTTGCTCTTGGAACTGGCTGTTTTTTTTTCATTGCATATGGTGCATATTTATTCATTTCAAACAGTAAGTAATAATGACAATGATCAAAACAGTGTGCCACAAACAGCTTTCTTCATACACAGAACCAGTGCGTTGCTTGCTGAAGAGAGAGAGAAATAACTTTATTGGCACCCGTCAAATAAATGACTGGGTATAGGCGTTAGCCTAGACCCACACTCATCCTCCCTAACCGTCGACCGGGATCCCTTGTGGCGTGGCGGTGATGAGGGTGAAACCAATGACTTGCCATTGAGCATTTTCCTCTTCGTTGAGTAGCAAGGACTCACAGACTCCCAGGATTCTCTGCATCTGTCTGGCTCATCAAAGTTAGGACAGCTCCAAACCATGTGGACTAAGTCCGCTCTATCATCGCAATGCCTACACCGAGGGCTGTACACCGAGGATGCCACTGGCTCAACAATTGTTGGTTCCGAAATACCCCTGTTTGCAACTTTCTCCACATAACTTCCTCGCTTTTTGAAAGGTTCTTATGCGCTCCCGGAGAGGTCTTGCGCCCTAGCTTATAATGGTTAAGAATTTCGTGATAAATGCTCAGTTCGTCAGCAGTCTGTAGGGGTTCCTCGCTTGGGGATGTTGTCTAGGCAGCGGTGGAATCCCGGAAAGTGAGACCTGGAGCCAGCGTGTGCACCTTCTCGTTCCCTCGCAAACCCTGGGGAGCCGGTGTCCAGATTAGCGAAACCTGCTCCGCCGGGGGCGGTCCGACGGCTATAATGTGTACAGCTGCAACAAAGATCCTGCCCGCATCAAAATTTCTGATTACAGATTTTGCTTCAATAACGATAACTCTCACATTCTTTTGAGTCAAAGCCAGTGCAATGGCAACTTTTTTCGCCTCCGTTGCTCCTAAATGTCTGACGCTGCAGCACGAGGCAGGGCCTTCGTTTTCGCGTGTAATTACGGCTGCGTATACTTTGCCTTGCTTGTATTTGGCTGGGTCCGTTTAAATGACATTCTGCCTGCCTTCCAGGCTTTTCTGCAACGCCTCAGCTTTGTCCTTTCGCCTGCTCTCGTGATGAACGGGGGAGTTTCTACTCCCTCCCACGCCTAGCCGTGCGTGGCTTTGCCGTGCCCGGGGAAAAGGGGATCCTGGGGGTTGAGCTGACGCTGGGTGATTGGACCTTTAAGGCCCCCCAGCAGAGGCAACACACCTCTTTGGCCCCGGCTTCACGTAGACGGCACCCCTGGGCTGACCCACCCAGGGGAAATCGGCAGTTGCCTTTTCCTATCTCTCTCTCCCTACATCTTCGTCTTTCTTACTTTTTTAGCTTTCCTGTCTACTTCTCTCTTCTGTTTACTTACAATTTTCCTGGCGGCAAGGGTTAACCCTGTGCAAATAGCCTACCTTGGTCTAGGCGCATTGGGTTATGGCAGTGTTGTACGGCTGACGTCTGCAAGCTTTCAGCACCTGCAAACTTGCAGCGTCCCCTTGTTGGGCTCCGTGGTGGGTGGCCGCCAACGCTGCTGAACAAAAATAAGACCGGCATGCATGGAGCATTCTCTCAACTGTCTGATCGTACCGGCCTAAAGCGGGTACGCATCGACGACATAAATTTCTTCAACCAGCCAATAGAAACTTTTCTCCACTACCACGTCATTCACTGTGAAAAAACCGGAAAGCAAGCCAGGACCGTATCTCCTTTCGTAGTTGCCAGGTGTCTTACTGAAACTCTCGGGGCTGGATACAAAGTAACGAAGATGGCTAGCGGAGATCTTCTCCTAGAAATTCGGGACAAAGCACAATTTGTAAAGCTAGACAGCCTCTCAACGTTTGGTGACGTACCGATCACCGTAACATCACACAGATCCATGAAAACATCACTCGCGGAGTGGTATCTGATGCAGACTTACTTGAACTCACCGAAACTGAACTTTTGGAAGGGTGGAAGAGCCAAAACGTCACTAATGTACAGAGAATTATAATCAGAAGAGATAATAAGGAAATACCGACGAAACACTTAATACTCACGTTTGCATCCAGTAAACTACCAGATTCCATTCAAACAGGGTACACCAAGACATCTATCAGGCCGTATATACCAAACCCTCGTCGTTGCTTCCAATGCCAGAGGTATGGCCATGGCTCTAAAACCTGTCGTGGTCGCCAGACCTGTGCACAATGTGGAGTCCTAGGCCACGTGTCTGAGAACTGCAAACAACCGCCACACTGTGCAAACTGCGAAGGAAACCATGCCGCATATTCACGCTCCTGCACATATTGGAAAAAAGAAAAAGAAATAATTACATTAAAGGTAAAGGAGAACATAACATTTAAGGAAGCACGGCGAAGAGTCGCTCCATTCTATGGACCTACATACGCTGATGCGGCGCGTCAGGGGGAATCGCCGCACCAGCCTTCGCCACTCCTTCGGCCCGCGCATACCGAGCCGACGGTTGTGGCACCTGCCCCCAAGGCGGCTGTAGCCCAGGCTACACCGCCTACTCCCAAACAGAGACCGGAGACTCCAGAGTCCTAGGGTCTCAAGGCCTCCCCTCACCAGGCGAGGCCCGTAATCCGAACTAACAGCCCGCATGTGCGGGCATCCAGTGCCTCCGAGGAGGCAATGGATACGTCGGCACTCTTGGTGCGAAAAGAGCGGCGTGGCTCCTTGGAGCGCGCCAAGAAAACGAAAAAGCAAATAACAGGGCCCGGTGACGGCCCTGTTAAGTGAACTCAAATTCCCCGTCTAAACAGCCACTCGCTTTTCGTACACACAGCACTATTTTACATTCACCATGAACACTCAAATTATACAATGGAACGTCAGGGGCCTCCTCAGGAACCTTGACGACATCCAAGAACTCTTACATGAACACTCGCCAAAAGTGCTGTGTGTACAAGAAACACACCTTAATTCAAAACACACAAATTTTCTTCGTAAATACGTTATTTTTCGAAAGGACCGAGATGATGCCATGACATCATCCGGAGGTGTTGCCATCATAGTAAATCAAGGAATTGCATGCGCACACTTACAACTCGAAACATCTCTTGAGGCAGTGGCTGTTCGAGCGGTTCTTTTTGATAAACTGATCACAATCTGCAGCATTTACATTCCTCCTAGCTATCAGCTGCAAAAACGTGATTTATACTCTTTAATTGATGAACTTCCGGAGCCCTATGTTCTCCTTGGAGACTTCAATGCGCATAGCAGGCTATGGGGTGATTCTCGGTATGACGCGCGAGGTCGACTGATCGAACAGTTCCTTATCTCGTCGACCTGAGCATAGTATCTCCATCTCTTGTGCCTCTACTCCAGTGGAAAGTCGTCAGTAATCTGTACGGAAGTGACCACTTCCCAGTAGTTTTGAGCACAACGACAGTAACTGAGTGTCCACCACGTGTTCCCAAGTGGCTCATAAACAGAGCCGACTGGGAACAGTTTCATACTATCGCTTGTCTAGGTTGGGATGACATCTGTACTTTGAACATTGATGTTGCTGTGAACTACTTCACAACGTTTTTGATTGATGCTGCAACAAAATGCATCCCACAAACAAATGGACACCTTGGAAAACGATGTGTGCTATGGTGGAATTCTGAATGCCGAAACGCGCGCAAACAGCAAAACAGAGCTTGGAGGCTGTTTCGGAACTCACCGACAGCCGAAAATCTTGAAACCTTCAAGAAAATAAAGTCTCAAGGCAGGAGAACGCGTCGGCAGGCCAGAAGAGAAAGCTGGCAGAAGTTTTTATCAGGGGTTAATTCATACACACAGGAGGCTAAAGTCTGGAACATGGTCGGTAGGATAGCAGGAAAACAAGTATACACACTTCCACTCGTAAACACTCAGGGTGATACCTTGGAAGATCAGGCAAACTTCCTCGGTGCACACTTCGAACAGGTATCCAGCTCGTCCCACTATACTGACACTTTCCAAAAAAACAGAACAAGAATAGAAAAGCAGAAACTCGAACACAAATCCACTAGATACGAGGCATATAACCAAGCTTTCAATCTAGCTGAGCTCCAAACATCTGTAAACTCCTGCAGTACTTCTGCCCCAGGTTCTGACCGTGTGATGTATGAAATGTTAAAAAAACCTACCAAACGAAACCCGAAAAACCTTACTTTGTTTGTACAATGCTATTTGGTCTTCTGGCACTATTCCTAACTCCTGGAAAGAGGCTATTATAATACTCATTTTGAAAGAGGGCAAGGACCCTTCTTTACCTTCGAGTTATAGGCCTATTGCACTAACAAGCTGCTTGTGCAAAATCTTCGAAAAAATGATAAACTGCAGACTTGTACATTTCCTTGAAACAAACAATTTGCTCGACCCATTTCAGTGCGGGTTTCGAGAAAGTAGATCCACCACAGACCACCTTGTTCGTATCGAGGCACAGATCAGGGACGCCTTCGTCCATAAACAATATTTTCTCTCTGTATTCCTCGATATCGAAAAGGCTTATGATACTACATGGCGTTTTGGAATTCTAAGAGACCTGTCCCACCTTGGCGTGCGCGGAAGAATGTTCCACCTAATCGAAAGTTACCTGTCAAACCGGACACTCCGTGTCCGAGTGGGCACGGCTCTTTCCCAAACATTCGTCCAGGAAACAGGCGTGCCACAAGGTGGTGTACTTAGCTGCACACTTTTTCTCATCAAGATGAATTCCTTGCACTTGTCCATCCCTCGCAATATGTTTTATTGTACATATGTCGACGACGTCCAGCTTGGCTTTAGATCTTGCAACCTGGTAATGTGTGAGCGACAGGTTCAGTTAGGTTTAAACAAGGTCTCCAAATGGGCAGAGGAAAACGGATTCCGACTGAACCCACTAAAGAGCACGTGTGTCTTGTTCTCCCGAAAGAGAGGCTTGCACTCAGAACCTGACATTGAATTGAACGGTCAACGTCTGTCTGTCAATGTGGAGCATAAATTCTTAGGATTAATCTTGACAACAAGTTGACCTTCGTACCGCACATCAAGTATCTAAAAACAAAATGTTTAAAAGCCTTGAATGTTTTAAAAGTGTTGTCACGTACTACGTGGGGTAGTGACAGGAAATGTCTCATGAATCTGTATTGAAGCCTCATTCGCACCCGCTTAGTTTATGGGGCCATTGTTTATCAGTCTGCAACACAAAGTGCTTTGAAGATGCTGGACCCCGTGCACCATTTGGGCATCCGCCTTTTTACGGGTGCTTTTCGCACCAGCCCCGTAGAAAGCCTTTATGTTGAGTCAAATGAGTGGTCGCTTCATCTGCAGAGAACTTACATGTGCTTTGTTTATTTCCTTAAGGTGAAAGCAGATAAGAAGCACCCCTCATACTCCGCTAATATTGATTTGTCGAGCTCCATTCTGTTTCAAAACAGGCCTTCGATGAGGCAGCCCTTCTCAGTTCGCCTGAAAAGTCTAGCTGAGGAAACTGGAGTCTCACTTGAACATAGTTTAATGGCTCTTGTAGCATATCTGCCACCGTGGCAATGGCAGACTATAGACTGTGATGTGTCCTTTCTTGAAGTTACAAAACATGCGCCTATTGCCCATATCCGAACATACTTCCTGGAACTTCAACACAAATACACACATCCTGAGTTCTTTACAGATGCGTCCAAGTCTAACTCCTCTGTGTCCTACGCTGCTGTCGGCCCATCCTTTTCGGTTGCTGGCCCTCTACATCCAGGCACAAGTATCTTCACAGCGGAAGCCTACGCGATACTTGTGGCGGCTAAACACATCAAGCAATTACAAATACAAAAAGCAGTAATTTATACAGACTCCCTCAGTGTAGTAACGGCTCTGCACACTCTTAAAAAACACAAAAACCCAGTCCTTGTCTCACTTTACTCCATTTTATGCACACTATACACACTCAAACAACATGTTGTAGTGTGCTGGGTGCCAGGGCACCGTGAGATTCAAGGCAACGTGAGGGCGGATCAGCTCGCTGCATCCGTCCACAAAAGCACTGCCCCTACACCCATATCAATCCCGGCCGTTGATCTTAAGCCGTCTCTCAAACGAAACCTCAGAGTATACTGGCAGAGCAAGTGGGATACACACACACAAAACAAACTACACGTTATTAAGCCACACCTTGGTCATTGGCTGCCTGTATCGAAATCGCGTCATACAGAGGTAATACTAACGAGACTCAGGATAGGACACACATACACGACACACACACACCTTTTGTCTGGTGGCGATCCACCATTGTGTGACAGATGTGGTGAACCATTAACCGTCCTTCACATGTTAATCCAGTGTAAACACTTAGAAACTATAAGAAAACATTTTACTATACCCTACCGACAACATATACCTTTACACCCTGCCATGTTCGTTGGTAGGGAACCGCTTTTTAGTCATAAATCATTGTTAGCGTTTTTAAAAGAAATTAATAATTTTCATATCATACACCCGGGCATTCCGTAGCACGACCTCTCTAGAGAGGTTTTTGCTGCGGCGATTACACAAGAAAGCACTTGCCTCACGGCCCTTGGACGCAAGGGTATGAACGAGTGAGGCACTTGTGCTAATGCCATTCATATCCACCATCGTTTTTTATAATCACCAACTCTTGTCATCTATCCTCACCACACACACCTTTCACGGCATGGTCATGATTTTATTACTTGTATGTTTTTACCCGCCTTACCGCGAGGAATTTTATGGCCTTTATACAGCCGCGTATCACAATCATTGTCCATATTCTTAGTAACATGAACTGGCGCTCTTTTGCCGTGAAATGGCCCTTGCGCCACAAAACTTCAAACATCATCATCATCTGCTCTCGTGATGAACCGGGTACATATTTTTGGGCAGCGGGAGCATTCTTAGCCTGTCCCTGACTTGCGGTGGGACTTTGCCTCTCTACTTCGTATACGCCTGGGGCTCGAACCCCAGCCGCTCCAGGATTCTTCTACCAGTCTGAGTGCGCAGCAATCTCTGATATTGTGATACTGTCGCCGCTTTAATGAGCTCTCTTAAGGTGTTGGACACAACTAAACTTAAGATTTTGTTCGTTGATGTGCTTGGGGGAAGTCCGAAAGCCGTCTCGACCGCCTTTCTAATAATGAATTCCACTTTGTCTTTCTCTGCTCTGGTGAATTTCAGGTAGGGGGCTACATATACAATCCTGCTAATTACGAAAGATTGCACTAACCTTGGTAGGTTCGCTTCCTTCATACCCGCATGTTTGTTTGCTATTCTCTTGAGTAATCGGCACATCTGCTTGGTACTCGCTTCCAGTCGCTGGATGGTCTCGTCGTTTTCGCCATTAGCTTGAATCCGCAAACCTAAGATCCTGATACTGTCGACAATGCGAATACTCGCTTCCAGTCACTGGATGGTCTCGGCGTTTTCGCCATTAGCTTGAATCCGCAAACCTAAGATCCTGATACTGTCGACAATGCGAATAATGTTACCGTTTACTCTCAGCTCGATGCTGTGCCTAGCGTCCTGTCCCCTTCCCCGTCACTGCGCCTGCGATGTTAGAAAAAGGACCTCCGACTTCTTTGTCGAGCACCTGAGGCCAATTGGCTTCAGATATTCTTCTATAGCTTGGATCGCCCTCTGCAGCGTCCCCTCGATGTGCCTGTCACTACCTCTGCTCATCCGTATCGTCAGATCGTCCGCATAGAGCGTATGGTTCAGTCCTTCTATGCCTACCAGCTTCCTGGAGGGACCCATCATCGCGATTTTCAATAAAGTGGGCGGCAGAACTCATCCTTGCGGCGTATCCTTGCTTCCCAGTTTAATACCGTCCAATGACTGCTCTCCCAAGCTGATCGTTGCTGTTCTGTTCGTAAGAAAATCTTTAACGTAATTGTAAGTCTTCGTGCCTACATTGATAGCTCCCAGACTCTCCAATATGGCCGAATGCTTCACATTATCGAATGCTTTCGAAACATCTAACCCTACGATTACCCTGGTGTCTACCGTTTTTTTGTCTATCACCTGTTCTTTAACCTGAAGCATGACGTCGCATGCCGATAGATGAGACTTAAAGCCAATCATGGTTCGGGGTACAGTCTCTGATCTTCTGGAAATATATTCAGCCTGCTCTGAACAACATGTTCCAATAATTTGCCCACGCACGAAGTAAGTATAGTAAACTGGAAGAGATGTAGTGGCACAAACAGCTTCGCACAGGCGGCCCGTTTTTGCATGGATGCCAAGAGATGGCGCCACTGCAACTTTTCATACTATAGTGGACTCCCAATAAACGAAACTCAGTTAAACGAAAATGCCGTATTAACAGAATTAAAGAGGATCATTTAGCTAGATTTATATTTTCGGCACAGTAAAATTTTTCGGTTAATTGAAACACTATTTATTGGTCATCTACGATTAAACAGCACAAATGTTAAACCCAACGCAGACTTGCCCATAACAAAAGTTGTCTCACAACCGTGGAATGTACAGCCAACGCCATAGCCAGGCAAGCCAATCCAGTAGCCATACTGGCTTGTGCCACAGCAGGCGGCAGCAGAAGCTGTTAGCTGCATTAGACCTACTTGCGTGACTACATACGGATATTTCGGCATGATGGAGAGCACGAAGAGGCGGGCCCATCAAGCACTCTCGCTTAAAAAGAAGCTTGAAATTCTTAAGGAGCTCGACCGAAGCAGCCTGACCAAGACAAAGGTGGCGAAAAAGTTCGTCATCCAGAAGTCGAGGCTGTCGCGAATCCTGAAGAATAAAGAGACAATTGAAGGAGCTGTCAAGAATGGAGCCTTCACCTCTAAGCGGGTGTGGATGCGGATGACGCCTTACGAAGAACTTGAAAAAGTTATTTTCCTTTGGTTCAAACGTGCACGGAGTTCGAATTTTTCGATAAGCGGACCCATTCTGGAGCAGAAGGCGCGAGAGATCGCCGTGCAGATGGGTGTCGAGAACTTTACCTTAAGCGACGGATGGCACAGTCGCTTCAAGAAATGCCACCACCTTGTTTTCAAGTCACTGAAAACTACAACACAGGATGACTAATCAGGGGCACTTTCTGAAAGCAGGTCTTCTGCTGCACTCAAGTCTCTTGAATCAAGCAGTTAGTCAACAAGGTGCTGCTTAGCACTTGGGCTAGCTTGGAGAGCAGCCTCTGCTGGCAGAAGAGCACTGAGAACTGCTGCTTTGCAATTTCATCTAGATACTGAACGTGCTAGGTTGCTGAAACTCAGGCAGGTAATTGTGATAATAAACTGCTGTGGTGTAAGATGGGTGTTGCAGCCTGAATATTGTGGAAGGATGAGGTAACACTGATTTCCCAGTGTTGCGAACAAATTTGTATGCGTGAGGAGAGATCTTATGAAAAATGCTAGCTAGTATGAGGAGATCTGAAGAATATCTCACAGCTTCTCGCTCTTTAAGTAGAAGGCGCAACTGTTCCTTCAGAAACTCGAACGCTTCTAATTTCTCTTCTGGTAGGTCACCATTAGACAGGTCATCAAGAATAGAAAAAATAATGTGGAAGCAGGCTTTCAATTTTTCTTCTTTTTTCGCAGACGTCTGGAGCATTGAAATGCTCCACACTTTCAAGAATAGTCTGCAAGCTCCGAATGTCCTCTAGTTTTTCAGGAATGGGAACATCAGCAATGTGCAGCTTCATCTTTTTCCAGTAGGCAGAAATGTGCAACGCATCGGAAACAACCACAGAACGTTCAACCTCTGGAGGTAGTGTGTTACTCTGAATATGCAGAAATATAACAGCAGCTTCCGTGCTGCTCACTATCCAATAGTCGGACAACTTAAGTTGTGAGAGTTGTGACACGAGCTGCTCGAAAGATGCCACTCTATTCTTGTGTTCCTCCTCTTCGTGCAAAACAAGCGACATCTGAATGCCCTTTTGTAGCTGGTCCGTCTCACGGCGCTTCCGTTTTGCATCAGGCGCCTTGCGAACGGGAGCACGGTCAGATAGGTAAGCAGGGCTGTTCAAAAACATCGCCGGCACTGCATCTTTGCTTAGTCTAGTAAGGCTCATCGGAACTTCTATAGTATTTCCGTTGCTATCCGTGTAAGTGGTGGTAGTCCTCAAATACTCTGTGTTCAAATGAAGTTCGCAGACCTGTGATATGCAAAAGTAAAAAGAATTCTTTAAAATATTTTAGCAACATTTATACATGTTTGTCTGCCTGAATTACTTTCTAGAACATTATAATTAGCAAGAATTGAGATCTAGAGTGACACTGCTCAGTAATGCACTGCACTAGCATAGATCTGTGACACAGAATTCGCTTTATGTGAAGGTTTATCGGTAAAAATTTTAAATTCTTACCTTCGGATCACGCAGAGTGTCGATGTCGACGGCTTCGCGACCAATAGCGCGTTTCTATTTTATTCTGCGGTCGTCTTTAGAAAAGGAGAACAAGCGGACCTTCGGTCCACCGTCATAATTTCCACGACAGTTCGGCACGCAGCAGCGGCCCATCCTGTGAACTTCCTGGTAATTTAAGGTGAACAAACTTCGGCAAGGTGTAGATGCCACAGGCTCTGTGGGCTATCCTTGTAATTCTGTGTAGAATTAAGCTTCCCCACGTTAGTCGAGTCGGTGGCAACATTGTGGGGGCTCATATTGGCGATTTCCCCATATGAGTGCATTCTGCCGGTGGCATGGTCAGTATGAAGGTGACCTTATGTCTGCCTTGATCTGATCGGGTGCCCTACGCAAATTTGAAGTTCCACAATTAGGCTTATCCTCATAGCTGACAACATACACAGAGTGCGAGTAGGGGTTGACGATAACCTGCAAATTAATATTGGAATCTAAGATGGACGAGATCTATGGGTCGAACCCATTGACACGCTTTTTTTGTACATGGCTTAACAGAAAAGCAGTAGGACACTTGATGCTTACTTGGACAATGCTTAAGTAGTGGGACTCATTGAAGGTGCTGTTATGGCTTCAGAAATATTGCATGGAGCCATACTATACGGGGCGAGCTTTTGGGGCATTTCGTGGAACTTTAGCAGATTTTCGAGAGCAGCATCACATCAGCAATGCTGTTGCTGCACAGCTCTGTGTTGCTGAAAAAGGTAGCGAGTATGCCCTCTAGTTCCTTCACAGCATCGAACAAGGTCTCAGAAAGGTAGAAAAGCCCACCTTTCGTTTCAAAGATCTGTGGACTCACAATTTTGTTCCGGTTCAGTCGTGGTAAGCAAATAGAAGTGTAGTCATGTCATTTTAAGATATAGGCCCATTACTTTTATACTAGACGTGTTTTTATAATCGGATTAAATTTTTTGGGGTGCACAGTCCGCTTAGTCGAAGTTTCCTGCTTCAACAAGATTGTCTTACTTGTTACCTTGGGCTTCTCAGTTGGAGCTGTCGCAAGGACCATTAAAACACGTTGTTTCTTCACCAAGCCCTGCATTGCCTGAGCTGACTGCTTTTGGGATGCTTTGAAGTTTACAACGATCAAAAGTTACGTTGATGTAGGATGAGCATTTGATCCTCATGATTGTCTCACTATTTCAAAGTGTCGTGAAAAAACTGCCGCTGCCTCCGATACGGGATCGTCTTCCCGCATATTAAGCTTGCAGTAAACAGCTCTTTCATGGTTTGGAATGTGGTGACAGCTCCAATTAGTTGAAGGCGTTCACAGCATCACCAAATGCTTCAGTAAGGCTGTCTGTACAGTGTTTGCCGCCTCCTTATTGTGGCCAGCAGCAATGTCCTTTGATGGAGCAGCATCAGCTGCTTCATCATCAGCACTACACGCTGCAATTTTTTTGGAAATGGTAAAATCAACCACAGAGTTTTCCCACTTTCCTGCACGTTTTGGATTCAACGATTATGTTGGCAAATTGCACGGTCATCGAAAGCCATCTACGGCAAGGTGTCCAGTGTCCGCTCTGGTCTCTCCCTTGGTACGCAGACTTTACCGTTTATAACTCGTATGTAGTCTCTGAGAAGACACGACAGCTGGATGTGTCACTCACATACTGAGCAGGTTTGGTCGGAGCTCCTGTCCATGAGATGAAAGTTTTGCTCCCAAACTTTTTGTTCATGTTTCGTTTTTTGGAAAAGGGATAAGCAACTGCTGCTCACCTTTTTTTGTTGTTGTTGCTTAACGGTTTAATAAAATATTCGTGGCGCAACTCCGACAAGGAATGAAAAGGAGGAGACAAGATAGGGCGCCAGTCTAGCAGCTAGTTTTTTTTTATTGAAAATCCGCTCTTCATATATACATACTTGGCAACGTGACATTTTCAGTGCATTGACAAATTCAACAACAGCATTTCTTTCTCTGATAACATTAACGATGGTGAGCTGACACAATTATCCCCTTCAATGATTATGGTCTTCGCTTCGATGATTTCACGAGTACACTTATCTTTGTGCCGGCTGATTATGATACATCTTGAATTCATAGGTGAACAACCACAGTCATTGCAATGTGTGGACAGGTGCCCATCTCTGTTTTGAGCTACATTTTGTTTGTGCTCGCGTAATCGATCATTGATACAACGGCCCGTTTGGCCGATGTATTTCTTGCTACATGTCAGTAGCAACATGTACACTACGCCCACGGCGCATGCCAAAGAAGGATGGCGGTCTTCTTTCTGGCATTCTGCTGGCTTTCTATAGGCTGGGTTGGTTAGCTTAATTGGCTTAGCTTAACTGGTGCTGAAAAAACCACCTTTATGCCGACCTGGTCTGCTACTTTTTCAGCGGGTGCGAGACCTTGTGTATATACGGGATTGCCGCCACTTTCTTCTTTCTTCTAGATTTAGAGGCTGGGACATTATTCGAGAGGCAAACTTTCATTAGCACCTTGCCACAGAGACGAACGGGTACCTGCGTAGGATATCCTGCCAAACCCAGCCTTGCTGCTTGTTCATGCAGGCTGGTTTCCACTGTGTGAATACAAGATTTCTGGACAGCATTTGTGAAGCAGAGGTTGACTTTCCGGCGCCATTCAAAGTTGGTGAAGCGGAATATAGTGATGGCAGCACTGTGAACTGCGCCTGTATAACATCAAAGTGGGAATTCTCGCACTTTCATCTGATATGTCAGCCACACGCAATGAAGAAACAATCGTTATGATTAAGGTTGAACAAGAAAGCAGCTCAATTGGTTATTATGTGTGTGGTTGCTACCGACACTGTTTAAGCAATTGTGGGTGTCTGCTTTTGACGTTCATTTTAGAGCAACAGCTCTTTGTTTTTTAGAACTGCAGCCACTTTTCTATTGCGAGTGCTGTGCATATGCGAAGTACTGTTTTGTGCCTCAGTGTACTTTGTCCGCTTATGAAAAGAGTGTTAGCTTTCACAACTATCCTAAGAACCGGAAGCTGAAGAAGAAGTGGACAATCGAGCTCAGAAGGGGAAAGTGCCCTACGCCTTCATGAACCGTGAGTAGCAAGCACGTCACTGACAGTGACTTTTGCTCCACACCGTACACACCCCTCTTGATGAGGCATGGCCTCTGAACCACTTCGAGAGTAAGTGCGCCTCGTGACCCCGTTGAGCGGCGTAAGATGTCTGAGACAGTGCCTCTGTTTGGATTCTGTGCGTAGTGTACATAAGTATTTCTCTCTTAAAGACAAGTGCACGCCCAGTAAACTGGTCATCATCAATTAATAAACGAAACCTGCTGCGGCTGTTTAGTGATCAGTTTCTAAAGGTTTTCGTCTGAGGAGGCGCAGACACTATTAAAAAGTAAAGCTTTTTAACCCTTACTGGGGCAAGAGGTCAGATGCACAAGGAAGTTGTGTTTCTATGCAAAAACATTTTATTTACGCTAGGAAATGGTGGTAAACCCAGTCTTTGAGACTACGTAACAACCTCGCCCTTCTTTTTTATCTTGACGAAATCGAGGTGCGCTACTTCAAAGGGAACGTTTGAATATGTTGACATGACCATCTGACTCCCTCATGGTTTGAACTTGGCTTTGTGTACCTGGCATTTATGGCATGTTTTGATGTATCTTGTAATACCCGCTTTCATGTTTTCCCACGTGAATCTTTGAGTAAGTTTCCGGTAAGTTCTCCGAAATCCATCATGACCACCTCATTCTAGGCTGTTAAGATAAAGCATAAGAACCGGTGGCACACTTGTTTCAGGTAGATACTATTCGACCATACTTAAATTGCAAATCTTATGTGCCTTCCCAAAGTGTCATGTTTACGCTCTCTCAGTTAATATCTCTTGGTGCATGCAATCTTGAAGGCACATCAGTGTCTCAATGTTTAAGGCCCGGGCAATGCGTAACTTCAAAGCTATATTGCTCAATTTCACTTATCCGCCTAGCCAGTCTTCTTTTAGGCTGGGCAGCTTAAGCAACTCACGACCGCTGCCCTTTTGTCTTTGTGGCTGTGCAGTTGCAGTTTGGTCAAGTGTGAGGAACACACTTGACCAAACCAAGTGTGAGGTGGGACAAGTGTTCCAAGTGTGAGGTGGGACAGGATATGTTCCAACGACCACGAAGGGGTATCAGCAAATCAATTTACATTTTTCTAGGCTCATTTTGTAAGGTGAAAACGGGAGAAGCATTGCATGCACAATGGTACTTGACAAGTTGCACACATGAGCTTGGTGTGCACGTTGGTGCACTTGGTAAATCACAAGCTGTAGCTTCTCTTTGTGTTCGATGGTTTTGTGGCCATTCCCCTGGAAACAGACTCCGTGAGGGACTACACTAAACACGGAACGGCTTGTGTTTCTTTTTTGGAAATTCGCATTGAGCATGGCCATAAGAGGCCTCACCCTGTAGGACCTATCAAAACTTCGCGAGGTCTTGTCGGTTATTTCAGAAAAGTCGTTGAGGTGTAGGCTATGAGTGATGAGCTTAACATGTCTAAAAGGCATTATATATAATATTTCTTGGACATTGAAGAGTTTGTCAGAACTCCAATATAGATAAACCTGGGGCAAGTGATGAATGCTCATTAGAATGAGCATACCGTGTAAACAGGACTATAGTTCGACCCCCCCAAATTCAGGTTACTGAAAAAGAAAAAAAAAGGAAAAGAACACAAAATTGCCGAACGACATTTATTTGCGAATTGGGCGCACCCCACCTTGATTGTCGGAGCACCCCTCAACCACTATCGCAACTGTTTCTATTCGTCAGACAAAGCACCACTATCTTCTGAAGACGAGAGTTTTTCACTGGCCGTCTCCCTGAGTGCGTTGTCTTCCGTGCCACACAGTGAGTTGCTGATTAAACATTTCTTGAAAGCATTTTCCACCATGGAATCTGGCAAGGAACGCCAGGCAGAAAGCACCCAGTCACAAACAGTCGTAAGCGGAGGCCTCTGTAGGCGACCCGTCGGTGTCTTTGGGTTGTCACCGGACATCCACTTTTGGTACTCCAGCTGCACTCGGTCCTTGAACGGCTTGTTTAGCAGAACGTCGATCGGTTGGAGGGTGGACATCATACCACCTGGTATCACGGTAAGGTTCGTTTTTCCATCGCCCAGTGCGCGCTTCACAGCGTCGGTTAAGTGACCACGAAACGCATCTAACACCAGCATGCTGCAAAGACGCAGCAGTGCACCTGGCTGACGGTTCCAGACTACTAGTATCTATTCGAGCATTATGGCCTCGTCCATGTATCCCTTGTTTTTATGCAAACGACAACACAGGGTGGAAACACTTCCTTCGGTATTGTTTTACGTTTGAAAATGATGAAAAGCAGAAGCTTTGTACTATCTGCCATGCATGCCAGCATGACGATGAAGCGCGAGTGCTCACTGCCAGTAAACAACAGCCTCATATCCTTGGTGCCAAGCTGCATGATCATGGTCGATGAAGGCATGTCAAACCACACGGGGCTTTCATCGTCATTGTCAATCTGCCCCATCATGTAGTTGTTCTGCTCTCGAAACCGGTTAACGAAGCCCTGAAAGTTTATAAGCTTGTCCTCATACTCGTCTGGAAACTTCTGACAGATGGATGTGTGCCACAAGAAAGCAAATTCTTTGCATCTCATCAATCGACGCACCCAAGAGTTTGGTGCACGAAACTCTTTTCTCGTGAGCCCAGCTTTTCGAGCAAGTTCCACTGCTTTCTTGCGAATGGTATCCACGGTCACTGGCAGCGAGCATGCATGAACTTCCCTCACGAAGTTCCCTAGCGCTTTGGATGAACCGCATTTCGTCCATGAAATGACATTTTCCAAGGATTGCACATCTGCAGCTTCCCTTTCTGCACCCTCCAATAGCGCACGCTTTTTTCTGATACACCAAAGCGGCACTGAGTAGCCATATTCCCATTCACTTCTGTGAACTCAACAACCTCTAGTTTAAATGCAGCTGAGTACTGCCTTCTCGTACCGCTACTCTTATTCAGTGAACGAAAGAAAAACCGTTAAAAATGAAACACAATGTCAAGTGGAAAGAGAACTTAGAACAAATCGGAGGCAAATCACGAACACAAGAACACAGACAAGAGAGAAAAAAAACAAACAAACCTGCTATTGGATTTGAATGCGAATATGGCCGTGTCCAGCTTCTCATGCACATGCAAGCCACATGTTGCCAGACAGTGGTGCACTGTTGGCTAGACACCGCTATATAACACGAGGGGCGACTTTAGCTCGTTGTTTTATTGAAAACATCTCGACTTATATTCCGGTTTATACGGTACCTATGTATGCCTTCAACTCGCTCGCTGTCAGCATGTGCCAATTTGGCATCATTTCCTGAAGCGAATAGGGGTTTCTTTCCTCAACAATCATTTTGCACACTTCATCAAAGTATAGAGAAAAACATGCATTGTAAGCGCTACAGACCGCCTTTAGTTTCTCTCAGCATGCCAGTGGAATTTCAGTGGTCTTCAATGGAACGTTTGAAAGCTGCCCAGTAATCCATACCGCAGTGTGACAGTCATCTTCTTCCTATTTTTGGTATATGTCATGCTCATTGAGCATAGTTTCTTGGGAGCATTGAGCACGAAGAAAACTGAGCATTGGGCTCAGTTTTCTTCGTGCCCGAACATGCTGTTCTTATTCCATCATGTGTCGCTTTAGCTGTGGCTTCTCTCTCGCATTTCGGCTAGAGCAGGTGTTGTACCAACCGTTCATTTGCCCTTGTGTTTTGCCAGTATAGCAGTCTCATATCTGTCTGTACTCAACACTTTCCTGCTCATTTTGACACGTTTGCATCCCTCCATTCTGCTCAAAACACTAAGTGTTGCATCTCTCCTCTACTCATGGCCATAGTTGCCATCTCGCGGTAACCCCACTAATGTCCTGCACTTAGGTATTTAGGTGCTTAAGTGAGCTTAGGTGAGCGAGGGCGTTCAATGGGCATGCTGTGGAAAAGTTCTGAGTTCTGCTTCTAGATAGTGCTGACAGATGGCATGCGCAACTGATGCCCTTTGGCTCTGCCTCCCGCATGCCTTGTGCCTGCGTCCCATTATAGATGTAGAACTTCCTGCTGAGGGCACAATGTAAGCAGTAGCTTGCACCATGGCCAAGGGCAAAGAAATGTTTTCTTTCAACACAGTGCTGTCAAGGACATTTAAGCGGTTTGTACGCACTATGAGGCCTAGTCGTTGTGTTATTGTTTATAATGGCTTGCCCAAATTGCAATCCGTGTGCAGTGAGGAACAAATTATGTTGAATAATTGCTGACGTGTGGTTCACTTTGGCTGGAGACTGCATATAAATGATTATTTTTCTTAAGGTCACACGAAGCTCCTTAGCAATATGTTTTTAAATTACATTAAGTTAATGGATCAATGGTGCAACCACTCTCTGTTGCAATTCTCTGAATATACAAATTAAAATTTTTTAATGTGATGTTTTCAAATCAGCTGTGCCTGGCTCCACTGCTTGAAAATCTAGCAGCATCTCACTGTCATGAAGTAAAAGGGTGCGAGACGCGCGCCAAACGCTGGAATGCGGCGATGGTGCACGAGGCCCCAATGGTGTATCACGTTCACGTGCAGGATTGCTAGGAAAAAAGCCCGTGGCGCGCAACTGTGGTCGAAAACTCCTGGAAGATAAGCTGCTATTGTCCTGTGGAGCACCGAACACAAAAGGTTGAAGAAGATGGCGGCGTTAGGTTGCCGGAAAGCAGCCGTCAATCACCGTAGTCACTGAGAGAGACTCTCCGGACCTGCAGCACCTTGCAACAGCAGTTTCAGGGAGTCCTGCTGCTCTCGACCTTCTTCGCGGGATGGCGGCAGGCCACTTGGCAGTTACAGAGTTCACATGTTGATGTGTAGGCCTAACCTGCTGGCACCCAGGACGACTTAGTCACAGGTGAAGACAAGCGGACCGTCAGGCGGATGCGGCCGTTGCCGCCTACCTTGAGACGTCAAGAACTTCAACGATGGAACACTTTTTCATAGTTGCAAACTGTCATCAAGTACTATAGGAATGTTCGATTGGAGAGCGAGCGTTGCATAGAAGCTGTAGCAACTGTAAATTGGCTAGGGCTCTAACGTGGGTGATTGTCACTTCTAGTTTATTGTATTGCCGAGTTTTGTGTGCCTGCTGGTTTGACGTGAATCTTCTCTATTTGTTTCCTTTGTTCGTCTAGTGTATAAAGTGCGTCCGTCTTGCCACCACAGCCTCCCATCTCTTTCACTCCCCCAACTTTTGCAAGCACTCTCAAGATAATCGTGGCACTCTTTGCTATTCCGCTCATATTGCCACGGAAGCTTCGTGTTTGTTTTGTTGTTGTTATTGTTCCTCTGACATTTGGCGCAACCAGCCTCGGAAAATATGCTATGAATTGTTCATGTTGATAGTTATCGCCATACGACTTCATCATTTTTGTGCCCAATATGACATGTGCCTAGAAGTGACGAGAAAAATCTGGAGCAGTGTCTTCAACATTGCTTCATGTCGTTACTTGCGGGCCCTTATCTCGAAAGTATTTTACGGCCTTTAAATTGAGTGCATCCTAAAGCATCAAGCACTCTGTTCGACGACCGCTGCAATGTTTGTTGCTGGCGCTGGCGCCGGGTTGTATGGTTCTTAGTTGGTGCAAATCCGCCTTCTTCCAGAAGGGTGGTGATTCTCTTCCTTATTGTCTGATTGCCGTCATCACTACGTGACAGCATGTTGGGTAACTTCGCATCAGGATATGTATTTTATTGCCATTAATTTACTGACATTTAAAATTCTCACAGAAAAAAGTGGTCATAACAGAGGTCATACAAAATGTCCGATAAAATAAATTCATGAAATGCATATATTTAAAGAAAGTTCAGTTCGTAAAGTGGTTATGCTACACAAACATCGCCATTTTTCGCAAGTTGTGGCTCTTTTTTTTTCATGTCTGTTGTTCAATAGCCTACAGTACTGAAGTGAAGAAAGATACAGCAGTGTGCAGCTTGCAAGCATTTCTTCTTTGTGTGTACCACAAAGAAATGTGAAGTGGAAATTCTCAAAGACATCAGTAGCTTTGTAATATGCATTCCTGTCATAAGCAGTTTTGCGGCGTACTTCAGAAAGTCAAAGAAGTGCATGTTTGGATGCGTGAGCCAGCCCCTTGTTTGAAAGTTCACGAGATCAGCCTCGGGCACGCTTGCGAGACCTTGTTTTCCTTGAAGAGCATTCTTGCAAATGGAACAGGTTGTTCTATTGCGAAGTTTTTCGAACACAAAGCCTGTAATGTAGTAGACAAGGCAGTCAACCGTTGTTGTGTATATGTTAGGGTCGTAAAAATCGGAAGCATCGTTTCACGCCGAGCTTCTTTCGTCTATGAGGCTGTCGAGCTTTCGCTTCAGTTCATCCAGCTTTCCTGCACGTGGTGCAGCCAAACCCTTGTATATTTCTCTGATATTGGCCAAAGTCACAGCACCTGCTTGTCCTTTATCAGGCAGCGTGCAATCCTAAACTTTGATGATTTTACAAAAAAAAAAAAGTGGTGAGCATGCAATATAGCTGCAGGAACATGGGAAACATTAGGTGCTCATTTTGTCCACCAGTTTGCCTGATTATGCCAGAGAAGCACTCCAGCAGGGCTTGGTTCATCTTCATTGTCAATACACACTTGAAGTCGCAGTTTTTCAGCAGTTAAGGTGCGGTAGAATGTTACTATAGGGCGCACCTTTAGCTCTGCTTCGTTTTTGTTGTCTACAACGTACATAGCCTTGTAGAACTACTATTTGTCAGTTTTCACTTTTTTTAGAGAACCTACTTGTCGAGTGGCCTGTTTCTGATGCACTTGAAGATATGAGTCGCATGAGACAGTACATAGATGTTTCTAGAGCTGTCCATTGGGTGCTCAATGGAATTACACACGTGACCCAGTGCACTAGTAATATTGAGCTGCTTCCACATCGCGCAGTTGGTAGATGCACTCTCACACACTACTCCATCTATGAACAAGCCAGCTTTTTCTAGGTGTACGATGAACTGGAATCAAAAGTTTAGTTGGTCCTTTGGTGCAAGCACAGCTACCGGCTGTAGGTAGGTTTCACAGCGGTCGTTAGACTACGTTTTCCTATTGTTCGCTTGGGAGACCTCTACGTGGCTAGCTGCCGTTGCTGCTAATGTTGTTACAGGTACTCATCGAAGCAGCCACAGAAAGTGCGAGCCGTTTCACTTGCTTTCGAGGAGTTTTATCTTTCTGGACAGGTAGCTTGATGTACCTTTGAAAATTGACGACACAGAGTCTTTTGAAAGGCCCGCTCTTCTTGTTTCAGACATCAGCACATGGCCGTCAATCCCTAATGAAACAGGAAGCGAAATGCTTTTCGCAAATGTGATCTGTTCATTAGAGCATACATTCTTTACGAGGTTTTGCTGGTCTCCACGCTTCAATTTTTGCTTCATCGTTTGGCGGCTTGAAAAGCGAGCGCTTTTTATTTTGCAAGACTTGTAACCGGTGTTATAAATGGTACGAAGCACTTTCTGAACATTATACAGGCTCATGGAAAAGATCGATGGTTGGGGGCTACCTGGCAGAAAAATGGACAGTGCGTTGACAAAACACGGTGCGCAGCAACATTATGCCATGGACAAAGCTGCAGTTGTTTAGTGCTGCCTGAGTGCGAAGTGAGTGAGTGGGCACAAGTTTCTAGCGTCCTCTCTTGACGAGCGGAGAAAGGAGAAATCTAAGCTTAACGCAGTGGCCCTTACACAGTGCATGCCGTGGTCACCTAAGCTTATACTTCTTACACTGGGTCCTGGGTGTACAAAGTGTGACCCTATCACACACCTTTTTGGCTGTACATGCACTTGAAATTGGGTATTAGCTGTTGCCACGGGCTCTTGAATGAGCTCTTTCTTCGAGGCTGACATTTTGGTCTCTTCGGATTATAAGGAGGTATTGTGTCATCGATGTTGCTCAGAATGGAAAATCTTGCAGGCATAGTGATGTGAGGTGGCTAGTAAAGTACAGGATGTCTACTTCTTTCCAGGCTTCTGGGAGCATTCTCCCTTTTCAATTGACTGAGTAGAGAAGTTCGGTTCTACCTGTCAGCTCGTCTTCTTTCTTCACCAGCTTTCTCCGCACGATTACTGTGTCAGACAACGTATCCCGCTACACTGACCTGTCTGTGCCTTGAAGTGTACTAGTGAACACTGGAAGGCGCTCGGGCAGACCTTTCGGGTCTGCCACTTGTATACCATTGACGACGGGAACTTTCTCGCTATTGTTAAGGGTACTCTAAAAAGGATCAATGACTTGGTTTGATTGACAGACTGCCCTCTGATAAGTCTAATGCCTAAAGTTCTGCTACAGTGAAAGTTCGTTCATACGAATTCCACAGGGATGCTGAACAATTTTGAATCAAACGAAATTTGAAATAATGAAAGTAAGCAAAAATAGGGGGATTTCAGGGGTAGGGGCACGAAAAATATTTATTGGCCCAAAAAAAAAGGTTGGTTATGACCATCTGCTTCTTTTCTCTGAATACTACAGCTGCAGCTCTCTGTTCTAGCGCGTGGATGCTGTGCAGGAAACAGGATGTGCACTGGGTACTTCAGGGGCAATGTCCTCATTAGTCAGGGCACCGCACGCTGATGCACAGGTGTCAACCTCAACATAATCGGTGAAATTTACGCCCCTAAGAGTGTGTTGCAATGCTTCTTGCATCAGCTACTCGGCCCTATCCACTCCAATGTCACAAGTATCCTGCACACTTCCAGCTGCGAATTCACTGCGGCGGAAAACAGTTTGCAATTGTGGTCATCGACACCTGTTTCCATGCGCGCACAAACGTGTGCATGGCAGTGAGAAGCGTAATGCCAAAGTCCTTCCTGTCGCCCACGCACAAAATCATTCTCTCCAGCATGTGGTGCCTATAAAAGCTCTTGATATTCCTTATCACACCCCGATCCAGTGGTTGTAGTGCCGCACTCTGGTTTGCTGGAAGGAACGCTAACTTTGTTGCTCTCAGTTCAATGTTTACTTTGTGCGCCGAACAGTTGTGGAGGACAAGAACGTGTCTGCTGACCAGTTCCATTCACCAGTTGAATTTCAATAGCCACTTCCTTAATAGGTCACTTGTCAGCCAGGCTTTCTTGTTTGCGGCGTACTCTGTCGGGAGTGACCAAATGTTTTTGAAGCACCGTGGCTTGTGTGCTTTGCCAATCACAAAAAGAAGGACCTTTTTCGTACCAATCATATTTGTGGCGACCGGAACATTTACACGCTCTTTGCTGTGCTTGCCGCCGGCACAGCTGTTTCCCTTGTAAGTGATCATTTTGTCTGGCTACATCTTGAAAAGTAATTCTGTCTCGTCAGTGTTTAACAAATCCTGTTACGAGTAGCTCTATTAGTACTGTTGTGAGGTGTCGCTTCTCTAAGTAGTGCATGTTTCGGCATCCACTTAGAATAAATTTTTAGAATCTTTCGCGTTCTCCCCTGCCAATGAGTCTTTGCACCCCAGGGTGTACAGCGCCCTCATGCACCAGTTCTCCAAGCCGATGAATGACAGGATGTGATGTTTCCGAATGTGAATAAACTTCAAACTTAAAAAAGGTACAGCCCAGTGGCACCGTAATCCTTGGATTGAGATGGGCACCACTGTTGTCCCGGACCCCTGTGTGTCCTGGCTCAGAGCGACATAGTTGTCGTCTAGTACATAGGGCCGGCCGAGCAGGCGAGTGCAAGTCTCGAGATTCACGCATCCGGTCACCCCGTTAGGTGTCCCGTCCTCAGGTCCCACCACCCTCTGCTTCACAGTCGCCAACCTCAGGCTCAAGCTGACACGTGTTGGTAGTTGTGTCACCTGTTTGTTGTTGTTGGCGGACATCACTAGCTCATTGAGCAGGGAACACCTGAAAAGGGGCATCTCATTGCGCACCTGGAAGGGCAGGTGGCCTACGTGAGAGGTGATGTTCACTATAGCCGATGTGTCCGAAGTGCCGGGAAGGCAAAAGAACCTGCCGGCGGAAAACTCATCCAGGTTCTTGGACAGTGTGGCTACGATGGGGTCATAAACAGGGGCGAGTTCTACCTCACCATATCCGACCGCCCCCATCTCCCTGACACAGAAACTCTGAACAGCATCCGATCCAGGCGCACATATGGCACCTGATTGCCGCGTGCAAACTGTACCTCAAGGGGACAGAGCGGCTCAGCCCATTGCCAAGGAGGCAGATGAACGGGGTAGAGTGCAGTCTGTTGGAATGCGACTTGGTCCAGCACAGGGGCAACCCCACTCGCCAAGGACGTAGACTCTGGAATGGGGAGCTCCCAGATGGCCCTGGTGCATCCGCTGGAGTTGACAACACAGGGGTGTTAGATACGGCACAAGAAGGTGTCTGTTATCTCTGGTATCTGCCATGTGTGTGGCGCTATTTTAGGGATAGCTCCCCGGGTGTCCTACAAGGCGGGTGCGTACCAAGCACCACCTGTGCTGCCACACACAGGAGGAGGAGCAAATGGATAAGATGAAAAATTGAAAAAGAAAATGTAAAACTTTATAAAAAGGGCATAAAGAAAGAGGAGGGTGTGGCTTTCTTTGTTGCACCAGATAACATGCAGAATACGTGATTGTGCCGTTTTCTATAACGATGAAACCATCGTTGGAGGTGACAAAGTCTTCAATGTCCAAGCGCACTGCAACATTTGCTACATGATAGAGCCGCTCAATGCGATACTTTGGGCTCTAATTTTCTAACCCAGATAATCAAAGCTTACTCCAATTTTGGGAATTTCACTGTCCTGTATGTGTCTTAACTGTCGCAATTTGGCCACCACCTTTATGTCTATTCAAGTGGGCGTATTGTAAGTGTCCTGTAAGTAGTCTACCTTTATGCAGACCAGAAATTGGGCCAGTTGATAGCCTGTATGGGGCTGCACAATGGAGGCTGCCACGTGTCGTTTGTGGCTAAATTGACGCGGTGGACTGGCTCCGATCTCTGTTGGAGAGCGAATTGCTCATCCAAGATTCTATCATCTTCGTTCATCAACGCTCTAACTTGTTCAGTTGTGTGTCCTTTAGGTTGATCTTCTGGGTCATAAACGAGAGGTGTGTAGTACCAGTCCAGGTCTATTTCGGACTCAGATGGGGGAGGGGCGGGCTCCCCGTCGTCATTGGGAATGAAAATGACCGTTCCTCCTGACCTGCCAGCCATGGCTGGCCTGGCTAGCCATGGCACACGGGAATGCTAAATACCTAGCAGCTTACTCAGTGGGTGAAGTGGTACAAAGCTAAACGGGAGGTCCCAACCCGACCTCCTAGAAGGTGCGTACCTGGAGTGTTAGAGGTTATACTAAAGCTACTAAGTTCGAATTAGAATGTATATCAACAAGCGTGTGAAACTGAAAAATTCATTTTCATTGATACTGTGCAGTTTAGATCATTTTGCAGACAATATTCAAACGGGTAATGTACATCAGCCGGTGGTTGAAGACAAATAAGATTTACAGATCAGCCTCAACCACATGAAGCTTGAACACATTATTCCCATTTTATTGGTGTTTACTTTTTGAGCATTTTTCTAGGTAATGGAGAGTACGTTCATTTCTCAAAAACACAGAACAAATCTTTTTGGTAAGAAACTCGTCGGGACAGAGATTTCTGACCAGAAGGCTCTTTTCAAGGCATTCGAAACACCATGGACAGCGTACTTAGATAAGCTTTGCCACCCAAATTAGCCATATGTTGTATAATACGGCAAGTGCATCACAGTGACTTGTTGTGCTTTATAGGCTAATAACAAATGTAAGCAGCCTTACAGAGTATAAAAGGAGGAACAATTGTAATGTCAGAAGCAACTCACGTGACAATAAGTATTGCAATAAGTTAGGAATGTCATACAAAACATCAGTGCACACTACCCTAAGCTGCTCAATGTTGCATGCATGCTAAGATAAAGAAGTATCGTAGTAAATTAGCAATGTGACAAACACATCATGAGTCCATCAGTAGAAATGCCTGGTTGGCACCAAACTGCAGTACATAGCACCCATAATTGGAAGCAAACTGGTCACGGCATAGATTTCGGACCAGAAGGCTATTTTCAAGGCATTCGAAACACCATGGACAGCATACTTAGATAAGCTTTACCACCCAAATTAGCCTTATGTTGTATAATGCGGCAGGTGCATCACAGTTACTTGTTGTGTTTTATGGGCTAATAACAAATGTAAGCAGCCTTACAGAGTATAAAAGGAGAAACAATTATAATGTCAGAAGCAATTCACATGACAATCAATAAATATTGCAATAAGTTAGCAATGTCATACACATCACCAGTGCACACTACCATGAGCTGCTCAATGTTGCATGCATGCTAAAATAATGAAGTATCATAGTAAATTAGGAATGTGAGAAACACATCATGAGTGCATCAGTATAAATGCCTGGTTGGCACCTAACTGCAGTACATAGTACCCATAATTGGAAGCAAACTTGCAGGACAGGGATTTTGGACCAGAAGGCTCTTTTCAAGGCATTCGAAACATCATGGACAGCATACTCCAGGTGGGCGGGAAGTGGCATTTTTGCAACGCGGTTCTTAAACTCGAATCTTTTGCTGCAACGTCCATGAGATTGCATTCATTCCTTCATTCCTGTACTCAATCCAGGCATTTGCGACTGCTAGGCCTAGAAAGTGGGCAAATACGCTAATGGTTCACTTCTTCATACGTATTTTGTTCTGTAATAGGACACGTATGTGTCCGCAAGATCAACATCACCCATGTTTTTTTTGTTGTATATTTTGATGCAGTGCGGCTGGGGCATATCTACTTCCTTCCTCTCTTCCTTTGACCATCTTCTGCAAGTGCCTTCTGGAGTGATGTCGCAGGCAGTCGGAAGAATCATGAGATTTTCGATTCTTCAATTTTTTGAGACACATTTCTTCATAACTGCGAACAATGCAGCATGATTCGCCTAGTTTCATCTTCTTTTTGTTTTGAAGCTTTGATGCCGCACTTCCAGTTCTGTTTGCCATAATTGGACCGGTAACATGTGGATTCCTTCAGAGAAGGTATTCTGCTTCAAACCTGTAAAAAAAGAAAAATGGTCTGTGAACACATGAAGTGGTTGTTCTTCCAGCATTGTATGCAGAAGATGCTTCCCTATTGCCTCGCAAAGATCAAGTTCTCTTGTATCGGCTTCAGGAACAGTTCTTTTACATGTGGAGATGACGAAATCTGACACAAGTCCATCAGAAGCCGACAAAACAAAGTTCTTAAGGCTGACGGGGTTTGGTTTATTGGGCACGTATTGTCGAGCAGGACAACATCCGCTGAATAGAACCATTTGTTCGTCGACAGATACTGCTTTTGGATAGGAAGCTCGAGGCACGCTTTTCGAAATGACTTGATGATGGGTTCCGCTCTGAACAACTTGTTTTCGGTTTGTGCATCGGTCGTTTGGCCAAGGTCCACAAAGTGCAGTATACCACGTAACTCGATGAATCAGTCTTGTGTCATGCAAGGTCCACAAAGTGCAGCGTACCACGTAACTCGATGTATCAGTCTTGTGTCATGTTTTCTGTGACAAGAGGCACATCCGATATGTGGGACCAGCACAGTTTTGCTCCTGGGAGTCCGTGAAGGCACATTAATTAGCATGTGCATTCCGGCAAGTTTTTTTTCATTTCTGCCAGTGACTCTTGCATTGACCTGTTGGCCTGCATCTGAACAGAATAGAGATTTCTTTGTTCTGCGCAGAGATTCTAAAATGGTTCCAGAAAATACTTCACAAAGTAGGCTAGTGGAGACATAGAAAACCATGAGTGGACTTGGCACGGCGAAGAGTCCGAAGTACACCCGAGCTGAAAGCTGCAATAGAAAGTACCAGTCACAAAATAAACTCAATAGGCTGCAGTCAAATAATTTTGTTATTTTCAAAACAAATAACTGAACTGGAGCACGCACTCTGTTGCTTTCCAAATGGGGCCACGACCTTGAACTTTGTGGCTAGCTGGCATGTCATCTTCAACTTCATCATTGTCACTGCTGCGTGGCTCATCCAGTGATCATGAGACAAGTCAATGTCACTCAGAAAGGGTAGCTCTTGAATCTCCTCATCGCTGAGTAACTTGCCTGTAACAATCAACAGAATAAAATTTATTTTCAACGTAATGACCTGAATTACCCAATTGGGTAGAGTTTTAAATAATTTGTGCTATCTATAAGGCAAGACGTAGGAACAGGCCGGAACTTTCCATGCTCCTTCTCTAGTATATCCTGAACGTTAATATACAATAATTAAGAACACTTATGTAGTATTTATTAAAGGAAAAAAAATGTTAAACTCACCTGGTCACTCGCATGAACTTTGTTTTCGTGGCGCCACCATACTCATCTGTACTGCGGAAGCATACATGAACCCGCAATGTCATCTCATGGGGATTTCGTTAACTGATGCTTCCGCGTTCAGAGCAACCCATTTTCGCCTAGCAGTCTTGGACTAGAAGCTTAGCGTGAACAACCCATTTTCGCCTAGCAGTCTTGGACTATAGAAGCATAGCGTGCATTTTTCAAATGTACCCATTTGAGTACTTTCAGGCTGAAGAGGTTAGACACAGGTGCATTTAAAGAACCCAAGGTGGTCAAAATTTCTGAAGCCCTTCACTACCGCGTCCCTTAAGACCATATATTGTGGTTTTTAACACGTGAAACCCAGCAATTATTATTTTCATTACACATCACACAAAATAAAGCAAGCAAATATCGCTATGTAGTTTTAAAAATCTCACCATTCCCCCTACAATCAGTGGACTCAAATTACAATATTCCAGAATGCCTTCTGTCAGTTATCATTAACACTGTTTAGGTATGATTTAATGGGACAGTACGAAATCACTGAAATCACTTGATTGCACTTATGGCATGGAATTCCAGAAGACAATGAACTAAGGTTATAAAAGCGTAATAAGTATTCAGTCAATATTCTAGTGAAACAATATAATTGATCTGCTACGGCCTTATCACAACAAAAAAAGTTCAATTTTAAAAGTGACTATAGTCGGGTACAACTTAAGAAGGCAGCGGCGTTGTCCCCTCAAAGGCAGATGTACACGAGCCTCCACCAATAGACGCGCACTTCAGGTGGCGTCATGCGCTGGACTACACACTATCCGTGGACCTAGCCGATGGAGAACAGGCCCAACATAGCCGCCCTCGCTTCGAACTGGGCAGAGTCCCGTTGGCTGTGTGCGTCTTCCTTCGTCAGAGTGAATTCGAATTATGTGTGGTGGTCTGTCATGCCGGAAATATTATTGTGAGCTTATGATACACAATTTGTGCCGCGTGTGTTTGTTCTGAGCCGTGAGCTGGCGAAGAGAGAGTGCAGAGAACATCGGTGATGCTGCGCTTTGTCTGGAAACAGGATCCCGCGACGACATACCGGTACAAACAAACATCGTGCGTGTTTGTTTCATGGTGTTTTATTTGCGCCTATGTGAAGTTACGACGAGGAGAGTTTGCCTAAGCCTAGTGGTATCTACTGTGAAGTTGCACGGAACACAGTTATTCAAACATATGAGTTGCGATAATCCCCATAGGCTCCATGTATCGAAATCTGAACACGTCAGTGGCCCTCTTGTCGGGAGTCAGCATATTGTTGCGCCACCT
The DNA here is from genome assembly GCF_043290135.1 of Rhipicephalus microplus. Lineage (NCBI taxonomy): Eukaryota > Metazoa > Arthropoda > Arachnida > Ixodida > Ixodidae > Rhipicephalus > Rhipicephalus microplus. The sequence goes on from NC_134700.1 coordinate 131,136,727, forward strand.
GTTGATCCGCATGCCCACTATTAAACACATTATTTGTGTTTTCTGTTGTTGCTCCCAGGTGGCGCGAACGTCAGCTATCTTCCCAAAAATTGGGCAAACTGCGTGTCCAGATTTTGTAACGCAGTATCACAACTTCTACGATTGATTAACTCTGGCATGGAATTCCGTGTGCCAACGTTCGCAAACTCACTTGATTGCGAGTTCCCAACTGAAAAAAAAAAACCTGACACATTGAAAAAAAAAGCTTGTGCAAACACACAGAAATTACTTGCCAATCTTATGCTTTGAAACCGGCGTCTGCTTTGTAATTATACACCCGGTGCCCTCGATCTTGCTCCGTAACAGACGACACACAGCATTGTAGAAGTCACGGAGTTATTTTCTCTCGCAATCTGGCATGTGCTATACCATCTTTATTATTACAGTCTTACCAAAGCACTCGTCTCGGTACACAAATCGTATCTATACCGACAAATACGTGTTTTAGAAGCAGTCACAATTTTTCTAGCGGTACTGTTTCTTTAGTTGCGGAGCAAAATGGCTATCGCGCTTCGGTCATCCAAGCGGGGCCTCTCCTGCCTTCTTAAGTTCTACCCGACTGTAATTGCACACGATACAAAAATTGAAACATGACATACGAGTCTTGAGGGCAGCTCACTCAGTAAATAAAAATATATATATGCAGTAAAAACTTTGGGAAGCAGCACTGACACATTCAGAGATGTACTTTTTACTTGCATTAAAAGACAATAATGCTGTCAGCTGCCCAATCAACTAAGAATAATGAAATTTCGGTGGCTACAATAAGTGGGTTCGTTTTCTTTTTCGCGTTGTACATTTTCGTGGAAAGTTTTCCCTGCATAATTCTCGCACCCCTAACTTTGCATCGGTTTTCCGGCAAAAAAAAAGGGCCAGGATTATGCGAGTAAATACGGTATTGTATGAAACTCTATGTAGTAATGTATGAGTATAGTTGTTGGCAAAGAACATATGTTTGCAAGAATGTTGTGTAGAACCAAAATTGAGAATAGATACCAACCTTCTGAAATGCTGACATAAAATGTCTCCTCTGCTCTCCACTTAAGTTATTTTGAGCTGCCGTCAACCACCTCCATTCAGCTTGCGCAACATGAAAAAAAGCAAAGCAGCTGCTTTCCTTGTGGCCAAACTGCTTTCAGGACTTTTTTTTCTGCTGCCGAGTTAACAGTCATGAATGCTTCAGGACACTGCAAGTAACCAAGAAATCATTTAAAACAGCCGAATAAGTAATTGCAATAGGCTCCCACGAGCCCATCATTTGGTGAAAATTGCCTAAGAAATTTTGTCAATGTTATCTAACACATTTCCTTTTCCCAAGAGTACTTTTCGGGCTACGTGGCAAAACATAATTTTAAAATGAAGTGCGTGCTATTCGAGACAGGACAAGCTTATCCTGATGGCTTCTTTTGCGTCACCCTATTTTACTCCCTTTGTTTGTTTAAATTTTGTGTGCTGTTGTCTGGTATTTGTTTCTGGTGGCCGAGTTGGCCCCTGATGCAAAACTACACACAAGTAAAACTTTGCCAAACATGTAATGAAGGAAAGATTATGCTGTATATTCTAGTGATATCGAAACACAACACAGCATAATGTAGAGACTTACTTCGAATCACTGCTTAAGTACTGAAAAGTAAGTGTGCAATACTTAATGAAAATATGTATTGACCAAATGGGAAAAACATATCATAGAAGCTTATAGCAAAAGCACAATGCTTGTGAAATGATCCTTATACTAGAGATCTTAAGTAGAGACCGGATTTAAGGCTAATTCCTTTTTTGTTCCCTGTGTTCCTATTGCACCACTTTTGATATATGAGCATGAATTAGAGGTTGATAAGTGTTTTTATACTGCCTGTTTGCACGGGAGCATTAAACCCAATGTCGCAGCTTCGGTCCGGCAATTTTTAGGGGTCACACATTTTAACAACAGCCTAGAGGGTCTTATGTTGGCACCCAGGAAGCCTCATTTTCTGTTCCAGGTACTCATTTTCTGTTTTGCCACAAACTTATTATCCAGTGTTCTTAACAATTTACAATTTAGTAATTTAAGCTCGAAGAGAATATTGTAGAGCATAATAAACAGCCAGAACTTGTCTGACTTTTTTTAGCTATTTGTCACTTAAAACTTTCATAAACTGGCAAGCATTTTTACTAAGCGGCACCTAGTATGCAATTAATATAGAGGCATGTTGGGGTATTCAAACTGTTTTCGCTGTGAAACGGAATCATATTTTTTCATAAAGAGATCTTTGTGCACTGATTTTACGTTGTTACAAGCAAAATTATGTCATGTCATCCTGCAACAGCTACACATGTTACAGCACTTTCGCGATGACATTTTGACCCTTTTTTTGAAAAAAAGTAGCTCTGTTCGCGATAGCTCGATGCTGAACATTTTTGCTAACATTGGGCGTCATCTAGAGCTTGTGAGTAGGGGCAATAATGGTGCTTCTTCTACTATATACAACTGCGTGATGTATGACTTTTCATTCTAGGAACCTGTATGAATTTCCTTTGAAACATTTGCCACAATATTACATGAATGTCTCATGTTAATATTGTAAATTTTACTGAACTGTTATAGGGTTGGATGCATTATCTTTTGTGGCTGAAAATGCTATGCCTGGTACCTCTACAGCTCTCTCAGTGCTTTAGCAGTGTCCAAATTCTGTGAATCAAGTGCTGCACTGACACTACGTTCTAGAAAATGGGTTTCAAGATCTGTTGTGATTGGAAGTCTTCCAAAATATTCATGCAATTTAGGGCTTAGGATTTTAATAGCCTTCAAAAATACAATTCTATGATAATAATAATAAAAAGGACTTATGATGTTTTAAGTCTCAAAACCACGATATGATTATGACAATATATTGGGAGACTACGGTTATTTTGCCCACCTGGCGTTCTTAAGTGCACATCTAAATCTAAGCAGACAGGTCTCTAGCATCTTGCCTCCAATGAAATGCCTTTGGGTTGGCAGTCAAGCACCATGATTACTAGACAGCTGCAGCAAGTATGGAGCCTATGGGGCAAGTGCAGTACTGTAATAGTCAACTCACCATGTTTAGAGTGGCATCTTCTCAGCTATCTTTAAGAGGGGGTCTACATCCTTTCCAAAGTTTTTTTTCTATCTCCAGAGCCTGTGCCAATAGTATATGGCAGGAGGCAATGGGTTCACTGCAGAGTTGGCAACAAGGGCATACCCATCTTCTTGCACAAGCAGTTTGCTCTCGTGAAGCCTGGCTTTAGCTGGTGACATGCCATTGTCAAAGTATGCCAAAAAGGTCTCTCTGGTCTGCATCGTTGGAGTAAGACGAGAAAGAGCGTTCACAGCTGTAGTGCTGTGGCTGTGGTTTTTGTGATAAAAGAGCTTCATCACAGCTGGCAGTGGCCTTTCTCCACGTGGGAAGGCATCGTTACGCTTTCTATTTCTGTTGACCTTCATATTGAGTTCAATCTTTGCTGGGCAGTGTGTTGCAGCCTCACCAGATGATTTTTCATGCTTTGCCTCTTTGCAGCGCCATATTTTGTGGAATACCATCCTGCAAAGCAGTATGAATTTAGAATTTCAGTGATATTAGCAGCAACGAAAGGGGTCTGCTTTGCCTGCAAATGCCATTTGGTCAAAGGACAAATATACCAGTTACTTGAGCACTTACTAGGTGCCTGTACAATTCTCCTTGCAGTCTGTTCAACCATTTCAGACGCTTTGTGCACAATTGTGTACATCACTTGTTTTTGCTAGTTGTGTCAACTAGGTGCCAAAAAAGTGCAAGATACAATAAGGTTTAGATGAAATTCACTCAGAAGACCAGTGACAGAGAGCACATTCATACCCACAAGGGTGCCTTTTCCTGTCTCCAATGCAACACATTCTATTATGTAGAAGTGGCCTCAAAAATCACATGTGCATTCACGCCATAGAGCATCCGTTCTCCTGTATCAGCTGCAATACATTATCACGAAAACGTGACCTCATTCGCCACACTTCAAGCGTCATACATGATAGACTGCCTGAATGTTAGGGTTGAAGATTACTTAACCATTTATTGACGAGACAATAAAATACTTGCAGAAAACATTTGTTTTCTACATATTTACAATTGTTGCAACAAGACTAAGCATATTTCATAAAAAGAAAAAAATTCTGCGTATAGTTTCTAAAATACAGCTTTGTTGCCTGTGGGCAACACTAGGCACGAGCCTTAAGGTAGGCTTCACTGCATGCTTCTTACGGGTTAGTGTGGAATTTGTGCTAGCACTCCTTTCCTGGAGTAAAACAGAGGTGTTCGTTGCACTTCCTGCACATGACGCGTGATTTCTGTGCAGTTTGGGTATTTACAACGGCCTTTCTTTGCAGAAAACATCGGGAGATGGTCAATAATGTCGAGCCTTATCTCTTTGCATGGAACAGGAGCTGATGGCCCGCGCCGCTTCTTCTCCTGCAATTCATTCTCGACGTTTGATGGGCCCAATGGTCGCTTCCTCGAAGGTGTTGATACCTTTCCCTGTTGCCTAGCGTGCAGGCAATGTCTGCTTTGAATGTTAGCAGGGTCATTTTGTGCTTGCAAGGCACGTTAGCCGCAGTGGCATCTCGGCGGTAGAGGAGCCAGCAGTTGACAACTACTACATCTCATAAATGAAAAAAGAGCCTCCTGTACCACTTTTTTGACCTTACGTGGATGCGGTAGAGTGCCACAAGCATGTCCATAAGATCAACACCTCCTATGCATTCATTGTAAATGCTGACAATAGCAGGGCGGGGTATGCTCACAGTTGTTCGGGTCTTGTGGAAGCGCTTCACGGCCTGCTCTGGTGAAGCTGAAGCAAACGGGGACAGTAAAGTCACGGGGCGGTTGTCAAACCACTTGACAGCCCTCAGGCTCACCCCTTCAAATGTGGTCGCGATTTCCATGTAAGAGCCACGCCCTTTCTTCTTCAGATCTTTGTCGGATGGAAGTTTGCATCCTTTTAGGCGAGCCTCGCGTACTGTCCCTACGGAACTGACTCCAACCTTCTTGAGGACTACTTGTAAGTCCACGCCGCAAAACCAGTTGTCAAAATACAAGATGTAGACTAGACCGCGGGGCACGATACTCGCCATTCGCAGGACGATGTTGCCACTTGCGCCGATGTCGGGAAAACCTTGCTGAGGAAGAATTTTGCCTGTTGTAAGGTTGACGAAGGAGGAAGTTGCTGATGATGGCAACCCACCGCTGCCATCCGTTGTTACGGGTTGGAAGAAGGAACGCAGAAGGATACGAAAACAGAACATAGGGTTTATGACATTATTTACACATATTTACAGAAAAGAAGGGATAGTGGTTTCACAAAACACGAGCGTGGTGGTTGAACGATACATAGTTCAGAGCGACGTCCAGCACTCTGCGGCGGCGTTTTAAGCCCTGTCGGGCTCCTCCTCTTCGAGTGGAGCACCAATCACACACACACAACAGGTGATTGGGACAAGCATGCATGGTCCACGTGAACACTGCACTGTGGTGGCGCCAGCAGGGCTCTTCCTCGTCGTGTGTGCGCTGCCATTCGAGAGCTCCCACGATCCCGGCATCACACTTCAAAGGGTCCACCGCACAGCTCGCCCAATTAGCGGGGCGATCCGCGGTGGCCATCGCAGTCTCTTTCAGGAAGACGCCGTATCTGCTGCGCCCCTTCGTAGTGGCGCCGCGGCGACATGACGTCTCCTCCTCCGGCCAGCAGGGACAATGCCTGGCGGGCATAGGCAGTCGGCCGGTCGGCCACTTGACTGAGGATCAAAGAAGCGCCGCTCCGCCGTCAGCTCCGGCGCCGGCCACGCCAACCCTCCTGTCGCCCGACGAGTCGACGAGGCCATCAGTCACGCTGCTGCTTGAAGGGACGACAAAAGAGTCCGCACTTGAAGGCCGGGAACTCGCCTCTGCCCGCCGCCTGGTCTGGATAATCGCTCAAATACTTGACAGCGTCCATCAGACTGGGCGCCGAAGGGATTGAGGGCCTCACCAGTGGATCGGCCCACACACAAAGGCGTCTGCTCAGACGAGTTTCCAGGCCAAACTTAACACTGTGTAAACTTCAAAGTTGTACATTATGCCGCGTTCATCGCAGAGAAGGAAAAGCTTATGACCCCATTTTTGGGCTTGTTGGGCAAATACTGCTTCAATGAGCTGCGGCCTTTGAACGGCACCAGCTGCTCATCAACGCATAGCTTTTGAGATTTTGGTATCTCGCGGCATTTGGCGACCAGGCGGTCCAGCAGGGGCCGCACTTTGTAAAGCCTGTCACGTTAGGGGTCATTCTGGTCTGGTGCTTCCTGGTTGTCACTAAAATGCAGTGGCTGCTTTATTTCTTCCCACCTGTCTCTCGTCATGGTGTCGGGGCTTGACTGACTCGGAACCTCTTCGACCAGTACATGCGTGTTTGAGGCAGCTTCATAAGCGACATAGTGAGCACTGTACCGATGAACTGCTCTAAATCATTGACTGTCATTGAAGCAACTTTGTTCGGATTCTTCTGAGCGCTATACAGGGAGGACTGCTCACAGATGTGAGACAGGAATGTCACGTCAAAGAAGTTTCTGAAATAGGTGATGGGAGACTCCACCGGAGATGGGTAGGGTCGTACGTCTTTCCACTCGGGCACGGCATTACCGTAAAAACCCGCGTATAGTTCGGACCCGCCTATAGTTCGAGGTGTAACTCGGGGATAGCAAATGCGAGAAAAAACATTTTCACGCGAATATTGTTCGATGTGCACAGCGAGTTGTGCAGCTCGTTGCTCCCGAACAAAGTCCGTCAGTTCTCGTTCCACGTCTGAAAATGCTCCATTTTTCGGTCCCCGGAAAGTTTTTCTCTTGCACAGCATGCAAAAAGGGCTTCTTTCTGCTTCCGCCAACCGCGAATGCTCCGCTCATTCACGCCGAACTGCCGCTCCGTGGCACAGTTGCCGATGGTTTTGGCAGCAGAAATAACTTTCCTCTTAAAGGCAGCCGAGTACTGCCTGCGCGGTCCCGACATGGCTTAAAATCACGTAAAATCGTGGCCGTCGTGATGTGCGCCAAGTGATTGCAATGGCCACTGTTGCTCGCCTGATGCACGCTTGTACCTGTAGGTCTCTAGGACTAACGCCGCTCACGCTACCACGCCACCTAACGTAGAAGTGCGCAGACACCTGATAATGATGATAGCACCAACCAATGCTGAAACCAAAACTGAATTCGGGCCGAAACTTTTTTGGGATCCGCATATAGTACGGCGCTGAAATTTCGCACCCTAAATTTTAGAAAAAAATCTCGGGCTATACGCGGGTTTTTACGGTACTCGAGGAGCCTCGGACAGCCTTCCATGTGGGAGAATCATTCGAAGGCTTGGGGATTTCCTCAAGCGCATTGTCGATACTGGCCGTGCTTGGAGCTCCTGAGACCTCTTCATCCTCTCTGTCAGCTGGCGGTGCTGTAAAAATTGCACAGAAAATGGTTGCGCTGTCAACAAAGTGCAAGAAAAAGCCAAAAAAATTAAAAATAGTAATTACTCTCATAAATTTCATCAGTGCTCTCTGTGTTCAGTAAAATCTATTTTATGCTAAAGAAAAAAGTTGTGGAAATACTGTTTCGCTAGCTGGCCTAAACAATGACACTGTTTGAAACGCACAGAGCCAGCCTGCTGCAAAGCGTAAACGGAATGCCAGACTATCAGCGTCCCACGCAGAGCTGCCGAACTTCGGAACACCTAGAAGCGTCTGCCATGAGGGATGCCGACAGCCTCAAGTGGAAGCGCCAGGCCACACAGCCTTTTGTAATACAAGCAACTTCTTCCTTCGCCTCCATCCCGCTGCGCTTTATTATGCAAGAGACTGTACTTATAGCGTAGTGCCGACTGACCTGACAAAATAAATACTTACTTGTCCGGGCTAAAACAGCGTTTTCAGGTTCTTCGTCGCTCGATGAGTCCAGGTCAGAGTCATCATTGTAGTCAGGGGGCACTTTTGCAGCAAATTTTCCATAAAATGCACCCGGGTCCATTCTTCGAAATCGTTGCTTTGTCTGCGTGTCCTGCGTGAGGTGGTGTAGCGATAATGGAAGCAGTGCAGGCAGAGGAGTGCACTACCAGACAAAATTGCACAGCGCAACCTCAGCGGGATGAGAAACACAGCATAGTGCCTGGTGTGGCCTGTAGGCAGCAAACACCTCACGTGCCCGTACAGGCCCAAATTAGCAGCGCCGTTTAGATGATTTGACAACGAGGAAAGTGAGGCATTTTTCTAAGCAATCGCAAAAAGCCAGAGAGAGAACAACGAATGCTTACCCGGAAACAGATGTTCGAACGCTGAAGTCGCGTCATAGAGCGCTCTGCAGAGATTTGCGTGCAAAACTTCTTTTTCTCTTCGTCGATTTTTTAGTTTCAAATAAGAGGGCGCCACACATCTATGTGGCATAACATGGGGAGACTTTGCAGGGAAAAAAGAAGCTCGCGAAACCGAAAGTGAACAAAAAAAATATTTTCCGCTATGTTGCCTGTGGGCAACGTTCGTCAATAAAGGGTTAAATTCTGATTTGCTTTGAATGACCTTCCTAAGTTAACCTGTATGATTTGTAGTTTTTCCGGTGAGTTTTATTTTGTTCAACATTTTTCTTTTGACACCAGAGGAAAAGGGTTCTTTCTGTTCAAGTTGTGCTTTGCCCTTTTTGTTAAGTTTTATTACCACTTACTTCTGGTTGATCTTCGCTAATTAGGCTTCTGCCAATTCCAGCTGACGAACAGTTTTTGAAGGCTTCTGCCGTTTCCAGCTGGCGAACAGCTTTTGAGCACTCTACCTCCCTTTTGGCCCTATAAGTAGGGCAGTTGTTGGACATGATCGAATGGGTCCCCGTTTCTTATTCCAAACCATGCCGTTTGCAGGCGCTGCATTCATATTCTTCTGCCCTGCACTTTTTGTAGTGGTTTTCCACTACATTTCGTGCATTGTGGTGTCTTGGCGTGACACCATCTCTGTATGTGATCGTATTTTGCACAGTACTTGTATCTTGGGATGAACGTATTGTCAAAGGTTGGGCACCTGTTCTAATAAATATTTACTTGGCATTTATGTTGCAACTGTTTCCATGCCCTAATTTCTAGTCTCAAGACGACAGTTTTCTTCCGCTTACCTTTCCATGTGCTCGTTATCTCGACACAACCCCTGTTTACATATTTTTTATTGCAAGCTTTCATGTTGCCCTTCCAACTGCTTTTATAAAAGAAAGTAGCCCTGTTCATAACTACTCGATGCTCAACATTTTTGCTTGCATTGGGCATCATCTAGAGCTTGTTAGTAGTAGTAGTGCTTGGGCTCCTTCCACTTTATGTAACTGCATAGTGTATAACTTTTCATTCTAGGAACTCGTATAGATATGCTTTGTATCATTTGCCACAATATTAAATGACTGTCTCATTTTAGTTTTGTAAATTTTTTCTGAAAATTTTAAGAGATTGGATGCATTATTTCTTGTGACTGAGAATGCGCTGTCTGATACATCCACAGCTTTCTTGGTCTTTACCAGTGTTCGAAATTCGTGTGTCAAGTGCTGCGTACACGAGATTTGGGAAATGTGTTTCAAGATCTGCTGCAATAGGGAGTGCGCTAAAGAATTCATGCTGCTGAGCGATATAGATTTTAATAACCTAATAATAGGAGTCTCTGATAATATAAAAATATTTTTTAGGGTTTTATGCCTCAAAGCCACAATATTACTATGACATCATAATGGAAGGCTACGGTAATTTCGCTTACCTGGTGTTTGTTAGTGTGCACCTGTCCATGCAGACGGTTTGTCTCAAAACCACAATATGACTATGACATCATGATGAAAGTTTACGGTAATTTCGCTTACCTGGTGTTCGTTAGTGAGCACCTGTCCAAGCAGACGGGCCTCTGGCATTTCGGCTTTATGGAAATGCACCTGCCGCAGCCAGGATTCAATTCTGCGACTTTTGGGTCGACAATCACGAGCCATAATTACTAGACAACCGCAGTAAGTATGGAGCCCATGGGACAAGTGTAATACTGTAATGATGAACTCGCCATGTTTTGCACAGATTGGCATCTTCTCTGTTGTCTTAATGAGAGGTTTGAATTTTTTCGAAAGTTTTGTTCTTTCCAGAGCCTGTGCCAATAGTAGTACATGGCTGGAGGCTATAGGCAAATTGCAGAGTTTCGAACAAGGGCATACCCATCTTCTTGCGCTAGGAATTTGCTTTCATGAAGCCTGATGTCTTCAGCTGGTGGCGTGCCGTTGCTGAAGTGCACCAAAAAGGTTCGTTTAGTCTGCATCGTTGGTGTTAGATGAGATAGAACATCTGTAGCTGCTGTGCTGTAGCTGTTGTGATGAAAGAGTTCTGTCCCAGCTGGCCGTTGTCTTTCTCCACGCGGGAAGAAATCATTACACTTCGTATCCCTGTTGACCCTCTTGATCTTGAGGCCAGTCTTAGCCGGGCAGGGGGCTGCTAGCTGGCCAGATGATCGTTCACGCTTTGACTTTTTGCAGTGTCATGCCTTCCTTCAATGCCTTCCTGCAAAGGAGTATGAATCAATCATTTCAGTGACATGAGCAGTGACGAAAGCAGTCTGCTTTGTTTTCCTGCATATGTCATTTGTTCAAAGGAGAAATACACCAGTGACTGGACCACTTAGCAGTCTGCACAAATTCCTTTTTGGCGTGTTTAACTCGACAAAGCTTCGTATAAAACGTTCATTAATTCACTCCAGATCACTGCATACATGACCAACGCACATTTCTGACTTTAATGTCAGCCTGTAGGCAAGGGTTTGGCGACAGCTTATGTGGTGAGGAAACATGATGATGAAGTTGCAGTAAGCAATGAAGTTAAGGTGAAAGCGAATGAGAGACGTTTCGGGACCTGTAAAGCTTCCTCGATTGTGGTCAAGAGATTCGTCGTACAGGTCACGGGGTGTCTCGAATTGTCACGTGTGTCCCGCGAAAAAGACGGAGGCGACAGCGCATACGTCCCCGCAGGGGCGCCTGCGCAAGTAGGCGTTTGGTGTGTAGCGACACCACGGACCCGAGCTAACGGGGGAGTTTCTACTCCCTCCCACGCCTAGCCGTGCGTGGCTTTGCCGTGTCCGGGGAAAAGGGGATCCTGGGGGTTGAGCTGACGCTGGGTGATTGGACCTTTAAGGCCCCCCAGCAGAGGCAACACACCTCTTTGGCCCCGGCTTCAAGTAGACGGCACCCCTGGGCTGACCCACCCAGGGGAAATCGGCAGTCGCCTTTTCCTATCTCTCTCTCCCTACATCTTCGTCTTTCTTACTTTTTTAGCTTTCCTGTCTACTTCTCTCTTCTGTTTACTCCAAATTTTCCTGGCGGCAAGGGTTAACCCTGTGCAAATAGCCTACCTTGGTCTAGGCGCATTGGGTTATGGCAGTGTTGTACGGCTGACGTCTGCAAGCTTTCAGCACCTGCAAACTTGCAGCGTCCCCTTGTTGGGCTCCGTGGTGGGTGGCCGCCAACGCTGCTGAACAAAAATAAGACCGGCATGCATGGAGCATTCCCTCAACTGTCTGATCGTACCGGCCTAAAGCGGGTACGCACCGACGACATAAATTTCTTCAACCAGCCAATAGAAACTTTTCCCCACTACCACGTCATCCACTGTGAAAAAACCGGAAAGCAAGCCAGGACCGTATCCCCTTTCGTAGTTGCCAGGTGTCTTACTGAAACTCTCGGGGCTGGATACAAAGTAACGAAGATGGCTAGCGGAGATCTTCTCCTAGAAATTCGGGACAAAGCACAATTTGTAAAGCTAGACAGCCTCTCAACGTTTGGTGACGTACCGATCACCGTAACACCACACAGATCCATGAACATCACTCGCGGAGTGGTATCTGATGCAGACCTACTTGAACTCACCGAAACTGAACTTTTGGAAGGGTGGAAGAGCCAAAACGTCACTAATGTACAGAGAATTATCATCAGAAGAGATAATAAGGAAATACCGACGAAACACTTAATACTCACGTTTGCATCCAGTAAACTACCAGATTCCATTAAACAGGGTACACCAAGACATCTATCAGGCCGTATATACCAAACCCTCGTCGTTGCTTCCAATGCCAGAGGTATGGCCATGGCTCTAAAACCTGTCGTGGTCGCCAGACCTGTGCACAATGTGGAGTCCTAGGCCACGTGTCTGAGAACTGCAAACAACCGCCACACTGTGCAAACTGCGAAGGAAACCATGCCGCATATTCACGCTCCTGCACATATTGGAAAAAAGAAAAAGAAATAATTACATGAAAGGTAAAGGAGAACATAACATTTAAGGGAGCACGGCGAAGTCGCTCCATTCTATGGACCTACATACGCTGATGCGGCGCGTCAGGGGGAACCGCCGCACCAGCCTTCGCCACTCCTTCGGCCCGCGCATACCGAGCCGACGGTTGTGGCACCTGCCCCCAAGGCGGCTGTAGCCCAGGCTACACCGCCTACTCCCAAACAGAGACCGGAGAATCCAGAGTCCTCGGGTCTCAAGGCCTCCCCTCACCAGGCGAGGCCCGTAATCCGAACTAACAGCCCGCATGTGCGGGCATCCAGTGCCTCCGAGGAGGCAATGGATACGTCGGCGCCCTTGGTGCCGAAAGAGCGGCGTGGCTCCTTGGAGCGCGCCAAGAAAACGAAAAAGCAAATAACAGGGCCCGGTGACGGCCCTGTTAAGTGAACTCAAATTCCTTGTCTAAAGAGCCACTCGCTTTTCGTACACACAGCACTATCTTACATTCACCATGAACACTCAAATTATACAATGGAACGTCAGGGGCCTCCTCAGGAACCTTGACGACATCCAAGAACTCTTACATGAACACTCGCCAAAAGTGCTGTGTGTACAAGAAACACACCTTAATTCAAAACACACAAATTTTCTTCGTAAATACGTTATTTTTCGAAAGGACCGAGATGATGCCATGACATCATCCGGAGGTGTTGCCATCATAGTAAATCAAGGAATTGCATGCGCACACTTACAACTCCAAACATCCCTTGAGGCAGTGGCTGCTCGAGCGGTTCTTTTTGATAAACTGATCACAATCTGCAGTATTTACATTCCTCCTAGCTATCAGCTGCAAAAACGTGATTTATACTCTTTAATTGATGAACTTCCGGAGCCCTATGTTCTCCTTGGAGACTTCAATGCGCATAGCAGGCTATGGGATGATTCTCGGTATGACGCGCCAGGTCGACTGATTGAACAGTTCCTTCTCTCGTCGAGCGCGTGTCTCCTGAATCGAAAAGAACCAACCTATTATAATCTCGCTAATAACACCTACTCCTCCATAGACCTAAGCATAGCATCTCCATCTCTTGTGCCTCTGCTCCAGTGGAAAGTCGTCAGTAATCTGTACGGAAGTGACCACTTTCCCGTAGTTTTTAGCAGAACTACAGCAACTGAGTGTACACCCCGTGTTCCCAAATGGCTCATAAACAGAGCCGACTTGGAACGGTTTCTTACCCTCGCTCGTATAGATTGGAGTGACATATGTACTTTAAGCATTGATGTTGCTGTCGACTACTTCACAGCTTTTTTGATTGATGGTGCAACAAAATGCATCCCACAAACAAATGGGCACCCAGGAAAACGGCGTGTGCCATGGTGGAACTCTGAATGCCGAAACGCGCGCAAACAGCAAAACAAAGCTTGGAGGCTGCTTCGGAACTCACCGACAGCCGAAAATCTTGAAACCTTCAAGAAAATAAAGTCTCAAGGCAGGAGAATGCGTCGGCAGGCCAGAAGAGAAAGCTGGCAGAAGTTTTTGTCAGGGATCAATTCATACACACAGGAGGCTAAAGTCTGGAACATGGTCGGTAGGATAGCAGGAAAACAAGTACACACACTTCCACTCGTGGACACTCGGGGTGATACCTTGGAAGATCAGGCAAACTTCCTCGGTGCACACTTCGAACAGGTGTCCAGCTCATCCCACTATACTGACACTTTCCCAAAATACAGAACAAGAATAGAAAAGCAGAAACTTGAACACAAATGCACTAGATCCGAGGCATATAACCAAGCTTTCAGTCTAGCTGAGCTGCAAATGTCTCTAAACTCCTGCAGTACTTCTGCCCCAGGTTCTGACCGTGTAGTGTATGAAATGTTAAAAAACCTACCAATCGAAACACGAAAAACCTTACTTTGTTTGTACAATGCTATCTGGTTTTCTGGCGCTATCCCTGCCTCCTGGAAAGAGGCTATTATTATTCCCATTTTGAAAGAGGGCAAAGACCCTTCTTTACCCTCGAGTTATAGGCCTATAGCACTTACAAGCTGCTTGTGCAAAGTCTTCGAAAAAATGATAAACTGCCGACTTGTACATTTCCTTGAAACAAATAATTTGCTCGACCCATTTCAGTGCGGGTTTCGAGAAGGTAGATCCACCACAGACCACCTTGTTCGTATCGAGGCACAGATCAGAGACGCCTTCGTCCATAAACAATATTTTCTCTCTGTGTTCTTTGATATCGAAAAGGCTTATGATACAACATGGCGTTTCGGCATTCTAAGAGACCTTTCCCACCTTGGCGTGCGCGGAAGAATGTTTCACATAATCAAAAGTTACCTGTCAAACCGGACATTCCGTGTCCGAGTGGGCACGGTTCTTTCCCATTTATTTGTTCAGGAAACAGGCGTGCCACAAGGTGGTGTACTTAGCTGCACACTTTTTCTCATAAAAATGAATTCCTTGCGCTTGTCCATCCCTCGCAATATGTTTTATTGCACATATGTCGATGACGTCCAGCTTGGCTTTAGGTCTTGCAATCTGCCATTGTGTGAGCGGCAGGTTCAGTTAGGTTTAAACAAGCTCTCCAAATGGGCAGAGGAAAACGGATTCCGACTGAACCCACAAAATAGCACGTGTGTTTTGTTCTCTCGAAAGAGAGGCATGCACTCGGAACCTGACATTCGACTGAACGGGCAACGTCTGTCCATCAAAGCCGAGCATAAATTCTTAGGCCTAATCTTGGACAACAAGTTGTCCTTCGTGCCGTATATCAAGTATCTAAAAACAAAATGTTTAAAAGCCATGAATGTTTTAAAAGTGTTGTCACGTACTACTTGGGGTAGTGATAGGCAATGCCTCATGAACCTCTATAGAAGCCTCATTCGCACCCGCTTAGATTATGGGGGCGTTGTGTACCAGTCAGCGACTCAAAGTGCCTTGAAGATGCTGGACCCCGTACACCATTTGGGCATCCGCCTTTCTACGGGTGCTTTTCGCACCAGCCCCATAGAAAGCCTTTATGTTGAGTCAAATGAGTGGTCGCTTCATCTTCAAAGAACCTACATGTCCTTTGTATATTTTCTGAAGGTGAAAGCAGACAAGAGGCACCCCTCATACTCTACTATTAATGACTTGTCGAGCTCCATTCTTTTTCAAAACAGGCCTTCAATGAGGCAGCCCTTCACAGTTCGCCTGAAGGGTCTAGCTGAGGACACTGGAGTGTCACTAGAACACAGTTTAATGGCTCCTGTAGCATACCCGCCACCGTGGCAGTGGCAGACTATAGATTGCGATGTGTCTTTTTTAGAAGTTACTAAACATGCGCCTATTGCCCATATTCGAACATACTTCTTGGAACTTCAACACAAATACACACGTCCTGAGTTTTTTACAGATGCCTCTAAGTCTAACTCCTCTGTGTCCTACGCTGCTGTTGGCCCTTCCTTTTCGGATGCTGGCCCCCTACATTCACGCACAAGTATCTTCACAGCGGAAGCTTACGCGATACTTGTGGCAGCTAAACACATAAAACAATTACAAATACAAAAAGCAGTAATTTATGCAGACTCTCTCAGTGTAGTAACGGCTCTGCACACTCTTAAAAAACACAAAAACCCAGTCCTTGTCTCACTTTACTCCATTTTATGCACCCTCTACGCACTCAACAGACATGTTGTTGTGTGCTGGGTGCCAGGGCACCGTGAGATTCAAGGCAACGTGATGGCGGATCAGCTTGCTGCATCCGCCCACGAAAGCACCGCCATTACACTGACATCAATCCCGGCCCTTGATCTTAAGCCGTCTCTCAAACGAAAACTCAGGGACTACTGGCAGAGCAAGTGGGATACACACACACAAAACAAACTACACGTTATCAAGCCACACCTTGGCCATTGGCCACCAGTAACAAAATCACGTCTAACAGAGGTAACACTAACAGGACTCAGGATAGGACACATATACACGACACACACACATCTTTTTTCCGGTGGTGATCCACCATTGTGTGATAAATGTGGTGAGGCATTAACAGTTCTTCACGTTTTAATTCAATGTAAACATTTAGACACTCTAAGAAGACAACACTTCCCACTATCCTACCGACAACATATACCTTTACACCCTGCAATGTTCGTCGGTAGGGAACCGCTTTTTAGTCACAAATCATTATTAGCGTTTTTAAAGGAAATTCATAATTTTCATATCATATACCCCGGCATACCGTAGCACGACCTCTCTAGAGAGGTTTTTGCTGCGGTGGCTACACAGGAAAGCACTTGCCTCACGGCCCTTGCACGCAAGGGTACTAACGTGTGAGGTACTTGTGCTAAAGCCATACATGTCCACCATCGTTTTTCATTATCACAAACTTTTGTCACCTATTCACACCATGCACACCTTTCACGGCATAGTCATGATTTTATTACTTGTATGTTTTTACCCGCTTTACTGCGAGTAATTTTATGGCCCTTATACAGCCGCTAATCACAACCATTGTCCACGTTGCTGTCTCATGAACTGGCGCTCTTTGGCCATCAAATGGCCCTTGCGCCAAAAAACACCATATATCATCATCACAGCGCATACGTGCATCTGCACGCTTTTTTGCAGAACGCAAACACGAGAAAGACGAGGAACTCTCTGGCGCGCGCGGTTAATAAAAAGACCAGTCGGCTGCTGTTTTCTCAGCGTCTTCAAATACGACCTCTGTCTTCACGTTGCAACACTGATGGAGGTGCTGGGGCCTGCAACCTGATGCAAGAAAGCGTTGTTCGGGACTGTACACCCAGTCCGGAGCCTCAACATCTTGTTACAACTCCAGTACACCGATTCAGCCGGCGCCTACTAGGCCTAAGTCCAGAACTCTTGACGGCATCTCCTGTTACTAACATGGCAGCCCCTTCAACGTCTGCGAATCTCCCTCCGGCCCAGACGGCTCATCCTTACCAGGTAACTTTTGAGACTACTCGTGTTCCCGAAGTCTTCCGTGGAGAACCGTATGAAGATGTCGAGGACTGGCTCGACCAGTTCGAGCGGACCGCTGTGGTGAATCGTTGGAGCGTGCAAGAAAAACTTAGCTGTGCCTACTTTGCAATGGAAAATAGCGCTCGCACATGGTACGAGAACAGGGAGCCTACCTTCCAAACCTGGGACAATTTCCGCCAAAAGATTCTCGAGACGTTCCTGAGTGCGGACCGACGGGATCTCGCACAACAGATGATGGAAGCTCGCATGCAAAAGCCGAACGAAAGCGTCGCCATGTTCGCTGAGGATATGGCTCGTCTATTTCGCCGCGCTGACCCTGACATGCCCGAGGCAAGGAAAGTTCGTCACTTGATGCGGGGAGTTAAGGAACCGCTTTTCGCCGGCCTTGTAAAAAATCCGCCAACAACAGTGGATGAATGCATTAAAGAGGCGACTGTCATCGAGCTGGCGCTCCGGCAACGATGCCGCCACTTTGACCGCCTGTCCGACCAAACGCCTGTTGGTGCCGCCTTTTAAAACACTGCTGTTTCCGAAAACTCTTTACGCCAAATGATTAGGCGAATCCTGCGGGAAGAGCTGCGGGCCCTCGGCCTTCCGTCTACCGAGCCCCCAGTTGCTTCTGTCGCGGAAATCGTGCGCCAGGAACTACGGCAAGCCTTTCCATCACCGGCGCCACCACCCGAACCTCGTCCACTGACCTATGCTGATGCCGTCCGGCGTCATTCGCCTGCCCCAGAAGAAGCTCCCTTTCAGCCACGACCCGTTATCTTGCCGTGGTGGCAGCGGGAACCTGTGCGGCGACCACCAGTACGTCGGACCGACTTGTGGTGCACTGCCGACCGTCGACCCCTTTGTTTCAACTGTGGCGAACCAGGCCACATCTCGCGCTACTGCCGTCATCGAGAAGCTTGGTTTGGAAACTTTTCTCGGCCCGCTTCATTTTATTTTGAAGACCCTCGTGCCCATGGTGCTGATCACCTGCCGACCAACTAAGCGTTTTCACCAAGTCGTCGCTGGCGGTCTCCCTCACCTGCACGAGGTCACACTTTCCTGAATCGCCAAAGCAACGTTGACGCCGTCAGAAACCGCTCCGTAAGCCCGTCCCAGGAAAACTGACTGCTGCGACCTCCGGGGGCAAGGTTGCCAATCGCCAAGACGGCAAAAAGACCCCCTTGCCTCTACACAAAGACGACGAGACGACGGTGATGACAAAGACGACGACAACCACGAGTACTAATGCCAATGAATTTGTACGTGCCGACCTCAGGGTTATTATAGACGGACACCACGTAACAGCATTGGTTGACACTGGTGCCGACTTCTCTATTATGAGACAAGAGCTCGCCAACCGCCTTAAGAAGGTCAAGACGCCGTGGAGTGGGCCGAGCATAAGGAGTGCTGGTGGACAGCTAATGACGCCAACCGGTAAATGCATCGCTCGGCTCATAATCAGTGATTCGAGCTTCGTCGCCACTTTTGTCATTTTACCGGACTGTTGTAAAGAATTGATTTTGGGTATGGATTTTCAGCGAGAGTACGGTGCCGTCATCAACATTCCAGAACGTATCGTCACCTTTTCCGCCCATCCTTACGTCGACGCCACCACTGAAGAACAACTGCAACGTTTACGTGTAGCCGATGATGTGATGCTCCTGCCAAGATCTTGCTGCCTTGTGTCGGTGTTTCGTCACATCCAGAAGGGCATTGCGATTGCCTACTACGACGACGTGGACCAAGCCAGAGATTGCTTCGCTTTGCAACCGGACGACGTGACCATCCCAGCCTCGACACCTTTGTCTGTCAAGATTTGCTCAACCCTGTCACCCTCGGATAAATAGCGCCTACTAGAGCTGATACACCAGTTCAAAAATTGTTTTTCGTGCACGTTGAAAGTCAAGCAAACACCACTGACCCGGCACCGAATCATCGTTGAAGAAAATACGAGACCGATCCGTCAAAATGCATACCGTGTGGCTCTGAAAGCACGTGAGGAGATCCAAAAGCAAGTTCAGAAGGTGCTCCAAGATGACGTAATACAGCCTTCCAAAAGTCCCTGGGCATCTCCCGTGGTATTGGTTAAAAATAAAGACGGCAGCTTGCGTTTCTGTATAGATTACCGCAAGTTAAACCAAGTAACAAAGAAAGACGTCTACCCACTGTCACGCATAGATGACTCTCTTGATCGGCTGCGGCATGCACGCTATTTCTCATCGATGGACCTGCGAAGTGGCTAATGGCAATTAGTGGTCGAAGAGAGAGACCATGATAAAACTGCTTTCGTGATGCCGGACGGTCTTTATGAATTTAAAGTGCTTCCATTCGGGTTATGCTCTGCGCCAGCCACTTTTCAGCGTTTAATGGACACTGTGCTATCAGGACTGAAGTGACAGACATGCTTGGTCTATCTAGACGACGTTATCGTCTTCTGAGCTACATTCGAGGAACTCCTAAGTCGATTATTCGCAGTTCTACAAGCTATACATTTGGCTGGCCTGACTTTAAAACCAGAGAAGTGCCATTTCGGTTTCAGCGAACTTAGCTTCTTAGGCCACGTGGTCAGCCACGAAGGTGTTCGACCTGACCCGGGCAAAATTGACGCTGTCGCAAAGTTTCCCGCATCGCATGACAAAAGAGCAGTGAGACGCTTGTTAGGCCTCTGCGCTTATTACCGACAATTCATCGCCATCTTTTCGTCTATTGCGGCGCCTTTGACGCGGCTCACACAAGAGGATGTCCTCTTTCTTTGGAGCGAAAAGGAACAAACAGCGTTCAACGAATGACGCCAACGCCTCCAAACACCTACGGTTCTTGCGCCTTTCGACCAGGAAGCGCCAACTGCACTTCACACCGACGCAAGCAATGTAGGCCTGGGCGCCGTACTGATACAATTGCAAGATAACTGCGAGAAAGTGATAGCCTATGTCAGCAGAGCTCTCTCTCGCATGGAAGAGAACTACTCGAC
This sequence comes from Rhipicephalus microplus, assembly GCF_043290135.1. Lineage (NCBI taxonomy): Eukaryota > Metazoa > Arthropoda > Arachnida > Ixodida > Ixodidae > Rhipicephalus > Rhipicephalus microplus. The sequence goes on from NC_134700.1 coordinate 131,156,978, forward strand.
TACCGAGAAAGAGTGCCTCGCTGTGGTTTGGGCGGTTCTCAAATTTCGACCGTATCTGTACGGCCGCTCATTCAAGATTGTCAGTGATCACCATTCGCTTTGCTGGCTCACTAACTTGAAACACCCATCCGGCCGTTTAGCACGCTGGAGCCTTCGGCTTCAGGAGTTTGATATCACCATTATTTATAAATCAGGGAAGAAGCACACTGACGCAGACTGTCTCTCGCGGTCACCCGTCGAGCCTACCGCTAATAATGACGAGTCTATGGACGCCGCATTCTTGGGAGTCAACGCGGCCACTATTTCACAAGAGCAGCGCAGTGACCCTGACCTGCTTCCGCTTATCGACTTCTTAGAAGGACGACGTGAAGACGTGCCGCGAGTTTTTGCGAGAGGAGTGCCATCTTTTTGTTTAAGGAACGACGTCCTATACAAGAAAAACTTTTTTCCCACCGGCAGCCCATAGTTGCTCGTCGTCCCTGCATCGCTGCGAAAAGAAATTCTAGAAGCCTGCCATGACGAAGTCACCTCCGGTCATCTCGGTTTCACTCGAACATTGTCCCGTCTGCAAAACAGTTACTACTGGCCGAACCTACCTGCTGCTGTGAAACATCACGTCCAAACATGTGCCGACTGTCAAAGACGCAAAGCACCACCCGGCAGGCTTATTACATTCTGTCCAAGTACCCGCAAAGCCATTCGCCCAAATCGGAATGGATTTCCTGGGCCCATTCCCAACTTCTACCACAGGGAACAGATGGATCATTGTCGCCACCGATTACTTGTCTCGCTACGCAGAAACTAAAGCCATGCCGAGGGCCACGTCAGCGTAAGCAGCTCATTTCTTCATAGAAAACGTCGTCCTTCGGCACGGTGCTCCAACAGTTCTCATCACGGATAGAGGAACTGCGTTCGTGGAAGAACTTTTGGAGTCAGTTCTCAGGCTCAGCAGTACAGCTCACCGGAGAACAACGGCGTACCACCCACAAACGAACGGACTAACAGAGCGGCTTAATAAGACCCTCGATGACATGCTCTGCATGTATGTCGACACAGAACACAAGAACTGGGACGAAATCTTGCCTTATGTGACCTTCGCCTATAATACCGCCCGGCAGGAAACTACCGCAATGACGCCGTTTAGTTTGATACACGGGCGCGAAGTCACTACAACGTTGGACGCTATGTTGTCGCACGAGTGTGACGACACTCACGCTGATACTGAAGAATTTGGTCAGCGCCCCGAAGAAGCCCGACAGCTAGCCCGTGTGCGTATTTGTCACCAGCAACACAAAGATGCGAAACAATACGACCTACGACATAAATTGGTAACGTACAAACCAGGCGACAAGGTATGGGTCTGGATCCCAATACCTCGACGCGGACTTTCAGAGAAGCTATTACGACGATATTTCGGCCCATATCGAGTCACCCGACGATTGAACGACATCAACTACGAAGTTATTCCCGACAGCGATTGCAGTTCCAGTCGCCGACACCGCTTACCCGAAATCGTGCAGGTCATCCGGATGAAGCCGTACTTGACCAGCTGTCACGAATCCCGTTAATTAGGGAGGCGATCGCCGGGCTAATTCCAAGGGCCGAAGTATCGGCCCCCCGAACCGCATCACGAAAGCGTGGACAATCTAGAAGTGGTCCTATTTAGTGCGCCAGCGGACGCCGGCATTGGTACAAAGAAGAAGTCAGAGCCGAGAGTTGATAAACAAAACAAAATTATATTCTCAGTTATGGCAGATCAAAACGATACACAAGTATGCACACTTGACAATAGTTGAATACAATATGTCACCAATCAAACAATGTACTACACAGTACAATCAGCCACACTCGAAACAACGGACACAGACAACAATACGCACTACAATACAGTCGCATGCATCGAACAACTAAGACACTTAAAGACTAAAGAGTTAGAAAACTTGTTCAGTCCAAAGTTCTTGGAACAAAAGTCTGGATGATACTCTTCCGAGAATAACTCACTCAAAGTCCAGCGTTGTTGTCGTTCCGCTGCCCCCGAAGTTTCTCTTGCAGGAAACCTCGCGTCTTCAATTGGCCACTCTCCAAGCTTCAAACTTCTTCGCCGGAAACACGTCGGCTTCACACACGCAGCTGTTGCCACGCGTCTTCGCTCGATAGCGGTAGACACACACTCTTGCCTGTAGCTCGAGCCTTCACCCCTCAGGTGAAAATCCTCTTCTTCTCCTCCTTTGTCACGGAAGACAAAAGACTTCGCCCACAAGGCAGAACACCCTACGCACTCTGGCGCATACTTTCTTCTTCTCCTGCTTTGTCACTAAGGACAAAACCTTCATCGACAGACGCGGCGGAATATCCTACGCACACTGGCGTTAACTTCCTTCTTCTGCTGATCTCCCGTCTCTGCTGCTCGGTTAAATATCTTCCGCGCGAGATTCCAGAAAATTTTCATCATTTCGTCGGCGCGATGCACAGCGAAGGCTGGGGGAAAGCGCGAGACGGTACGAGGGCCGTCCACGCCTCTTTCCATCGAAGACGTTCTATGGCTTGCCTAGCCGCCGATGAGAGGAGGTTCGTCGGCGAACCTACGCTTCCGAAAGGAGAGGGGCGCGCGCCCGGGGATTTGGATGCTGGTTTTCTTTTTTTTATCGTTGACCTCGCGGCGTCACTCTGGCGTTTCGTCGCAAAAATTTGGCGGCGCGCCTTTTTTAAGCGCTCGTTTTGTGACACCAGCTAGCTCTCGTTTGTCCTGTGGGTGCCGGGGCATATGTGCGTTTTTATAAGTAGAGCGCCTTGGCTGCGCATCGGGACGATGCCATTTTTGGAGGGAGGCAAATGTCACGTGTGTCCCGCGAAAAAGACGAAGGCGACAGGGCATACGCGCATCTGTACGCTTTTATGCAGAACGCAAACATGAGAAAGACGAGGAACTCTCTGGCGCGCGCGGTTAATAAAAAGACCAACCCGCTGCTGTTTTTTCAGCGTCTTCAAATACGACCTCTGTCTTCACGTTACAACAGTATGTTTTCATTCTCACTTGGTCAGTGGCTGTACCGCGATCACTAGGATGAATAAATCGCAGGAAATGCCAACTGAGACTCGAAGCCACTAGCTACCATATTACATACATCTTAGAGGCTTAGTAGAAAACCTGAAATTTTGACAAGGGATCAGAGTTGCACAGCCTACACAAACTCTGCATTCAAATTTGCAGTCACCATCAACTCTTATTTGTGCAAGCTGTAGTTTCATGCTAAACATTCGATGCCTCTCAAAATGCTAAGGAAAGGGGATTTAACCAGTAAGCTTACTGGCAAAGTAAATGGTGAGTGAGACAACTTTATTAAATATTCTAAATTGCTTTTGTATCGGCCAAACAGGAGGGAGTAGAGAAGCTGTCCCACAGGTACTCGCGGAATCGCTACATTGTTTAAGGGTCTTAGTGGGTCTAGTGAGTGCAGCTCTTCACTCCGCCTGTGGTTCATCTGAGGAGTTATGCATTTCTCAACTATTTCAATATTTCAATTTTACTCAAATCAGTCGAACCCCAAGACAACTGTCTTCTTCAGTCAATGCAAGAAGAGTTTATGAGCACATGACGGCGACATCTCACATGGACTGTCTTCAGTGCTCATAACTGTATGACACAGGCACACCGGTGTAGGGCTGTGAACTGTGTTAACAAAAAGAGCAGAAAAAATAAAATGTGCCATGAAACTCAAATTCGTGGCAATCACGTCTTACAACAACGCAAGATCACAGGAAACACTAGCTACAACACTAACAACATATTCCGGGGTGAGCATTTTCATTTTTAAAAAGAATAATAATAATGAAGAATGCACACTAGAGCGCAAATCAGTCTACTCTCACAGCTCCGCGTTTTTTTCATTCAACGCCACATCAGTTCCTGATCACAGGTGGCAACGAAAATTTTGTGGTTGTTAGGTGAATTCACCGTTTAATACAAAAGAGCAGAAACTTTTCCCTTATTTCCACCAAAGGAACAGCCATTAAGGATCTCTTCGAAAGGCACTCTGAAAATGAGGGTATTTTGCCGTGTCGTCATGGGCCCGGCAATTGTGGTAGGCGCAAGTCATGGCGACGTCCCTGCGACAACCCAAGTGGAACTCTTTATTCCTAACACGGTGTGTCACTATATATGACAGTACAGCGCACCCTAGAGGCAGAATTACGATGCCAAAAACCGACACCAGATCATCAAGCTTTGTTTGATTGAGGGCATGTGGGGGTACCTCCTTATACGCTTCTTAATGAACACCACCACAACTCTGGTGCCATTTCTGCTGGTGGCGTAATCCTGTATGAAGCTGGCACGGTGCATTGTCGTTTACACCCTGATGGTTCATTCGTCTGATCATCTGCAGATGATTCTTCCATAGGATAAGCTGCTGTACCTGGCTTTTGATGCTGTCAATATGCCAGCTACCCATTACACTTGTAGACTTACACTAGCCTAGATTATTGTCCACGTCTCTTCAGCATAGTTGTTTCAGTTCAAGCGGAGCATCCCATTAAGCTGTGGAAAAAGACAGTCCTATAGCCACTCTTCTCAATGAATTATACTCCATCTCACTGGCTGGCTGCAGCACTACAAAGGTTTGGACGATTTCAACCAATCACGAAGGCGTGTTCCTCCACGTTATATTAGTTCATGCACATTTTTAGCTGTGGCCTAATCGGTTGAGTGCCCGCACCTCAAGATCATTCACATCTCAGTGGACTGAAGCTCGAATCCGGTAGGGTAAACAGAAAACTTCTTAAACATTTTTTGTAAACACTAACCTTTTGTTTCTGCCAAATGGCCCAAGCCGCAGTGTTAAAGAAGTAGAGTTCATTTGTGTATTTGGAGGGTCTCGACTACAGTTGAACCCCCGGGTATATCGAGCTCGCCAAAAAGTGTTTATCAGTTCGATATATGGCATAATTCAATGTAGGCCCGCTATAGGATTTGATGACACAAAGGCACATTCAGTAAGAAAAGTACTTTGTTTATAATTGTGGCTTACTGGCATGCCCTACTTTGGAACAAAATAGTCCTAGATTTTCTTCTTTTTCAATCACTTCGCTGCCTGCGACAGTACGCACGCCTCCACGTTGTTCAACGAGTCTGAGGAGCTGAGGCCGCAACCTTCCATATTCACGCAATAGTGCCGGACCAACGCAAGTGCACTGATCACTTCTGAGGATGTAGGCAAAGGGCCATCGTTAATTTCCTCATTGCAGTCGCGTTGGCTCGTGGTCGGGACGACATCTGCAACGTAGTCCTCATCTTGTAGCTGGCCTTTGATGGCGAAATCATCGTCCGCACTAACGAACCGGTCGACTGTCGATTCGTTGACAGCACCCAGCAATTCTGACAGCTTGCTCCAAACTTAGGCACAAACACCTGCGGTGTCTTCAGTGCTCTGATGGGAATTTGGGGTGTCATCTCCAGGCATGCGAAAGCCGGCATGCCTAAAACAGTTCAGGATTGTCTCCTTCGTGGCATCTGCCCACAATCTACTCAGCATAGAAAGAACCTTAAACAAGTTGATCTTCATCTCTCTGCTGATGCCGGATGAGGACTCGAGGAAAAGAGGCAGCAGCAGGCACACAAACGAAAAGAAAGAAAAAATGGCGCTCACTCGTACTGCATTCGTGCCTTGGAGAAAGCACGACGGCCTCTGATTGGGTGTAAGCGCTGCGAGCAGGCCAGGATCATTTTTTACGGGGAATGTTCGCCTGTGCGCAGCCGAGTCTAAACCACTTTTTCTAGGGTGACGCAGGCAGCTTAACCCACCCCGACAAGAGAAAGTCAACTTGCTGAGGCACTTTTGAGGCACATGAAGTTATAATCGGTTGTTGTTGTAATTTTGGTTTGATGTAACAATAAATTTTGCTATACATTCTAAATGTAAATTTGACACATTTAGATATTGTTCGATATACGGAGTAATTTGATATAAACGGGTTCGATACAGTCGGGCTTGACTGTACTGCGATTGCGCCTCGCAGAATCCGATAAAACATTGAGGGTCGCCTGTTTCTACGGAGTATTTCTTCATTTTAAAGCAATGCTGTTTATGGTAAACACCTCGGCATTTCTTCATGATGGCGTATTCCAGATTTCACAGTCCTAAAAAGCACGTGTGGTGAACTAATTTCTGAATGTTTGTACCTTTCAAGCGACCTTGAAAAAGAGGTTTTAAGCTTTGACCTTACCCAAATATGTGACGCTTGACTACTCAGACGTTCAAAGCTCTGCAAGGATATTTATTGGGAGTGTTATTGTGAATAATTATGATTTACATTTATAAAAGTAATGCGATGCCACCACTGACTTTTTTCCACGATGTACGCAGTCAGCGTGAAACGGACAGATCCAAATTGTCGGCATGTGTCTTCATTGTACCAGCAGGTTTCTTTTTCGCACGTCGTGATGTCGCTACACAAACCAATGGAGAGAGACAAAAGGTAATGCAATAGTTTTCTAACATACGCAATATCATGGCACATTTCATAGCACACGTCTGCATTTGTGCACTTCGGAAAGAGGCATATACATGTCATAGAATCCTTGCGAAAAGTTTTCACTGTAGATTAGCACTTCTTTGCGGCGTGCTATATCGATCACAATAAATTATTTAATTGTCATTATCGTACATTTGCAGTTTTTTTTTTCGGAACAAGCATCAGTTCTCTCTTTAAAGACACAGTAAACACAAACCCCGCAGGGGCGCCTGCTCAAGTAGGCGTTTGGTGTGTAGCGACACCACGGACCCGAGCTAACGGGGGAGTTTCTACTCCCTCCCACGCCTAGCCGTGCGTGGCTTTGCCGTGTCCGGGGAAAAGGGGATCCTGGGGGTTGAGCCGACGCTGGGTGATTGGACCTTTAAGGCCCCCCGGCAGAGGCAACACACCCCTTTGGCCCCGGCTAAACGTAAACGGCACCCCTGGGCTGACCCACCCAGGGGAAATCGGCAGTCGCCTTTTCCTATCTCTCTCTCCCTACATCTTCGTCTTTCTTACTTTTTTAGCTTTCCTGTCTACTTCTCTCTTCTGTTTACTTCCAATTTTCCTGGCGGCAAGGGTTAACCCTGTGCAAATAGCCTACATTGGTCTAGGCGCATTGGGTTATAGTGGCGTTGTACGGCTGGCGTCTGCAGGTTTCAGCATCCGCAAACTTGTAGCGTCCCCTCGTTGGGCTCCGTGGTGGGTGGCCGCCAACGCTGCTGAACAACATACAATTAGCATGCATAAAGCATTCCCTTTACTCAGTGATCGTGCCTCCTCAAAGCGGGTACGCACCGAAGACATCAATTTTTTCATCCGGCCAAGACAAATGTTTCCTCATTTTCACGTTATACACTGCGAAAAAACTAACAAGCAAGCCAGAACTGTATCCCCCTTCGTAGTTTCTAGATGCTTAACCGAAACTCTCGGTGCCGGATACAAGGTTACCAAAATGGCCAGTGGAGATCTACTCCTTGAAATACGTGACAAAGACCAATTCGATAAACTGAACACCATCACAACGTTTGGAGACACACCCATCAGTATTACGCCACACAGGTCCATGAACTCATCTCGCGGGGTCGTATCGGACGTAGATTTGCTTGAGCTAACGGAAGCTGAACTTCTGGAAGGATGGAAAAGCCAGAACGTGACAAACGTACAGCGTATTAAGATCAGAAGAGATCAAAAGGAAATCCCAACCAAACACTTAGTACTGACCTTTGCTTCGAGCGATTTGCCGGAAACTATTCAGACTGGGTACACAAAGACATCCGTGAGACCATATATTCCCAACCCCCGCCGTTGCTTCCAATGTCAGAGATATAGCCACGGCTCGCAAAGCTGTCGTGGCCGGAAAACTTGTGCTCTGTGTGGAGTCGTGGGCCATGCGTCCGACAACTGCGAAGCACCTGCACACTGTGTGAACTGTGGCGGTAATCACGCTGCGTACTCACGTTTCTGTTCTTTCTGGAAAAAAGAAAAAGAGATCATCACTTTAAAGATAAAAGAAAACATTACATTTAAAGAAGCTAGATAAAGAGTCTCGCCATTTTATGGCCCCACATATGCTGATGCGGCGCGCCAGGGGGCAGTGTCGCACTGGCGCGCCAGGGGGCAGTGTCGCACTGACTCCAGGGTCCTCGGGTCTCAAGGCCTCACCTCGCCAGGCGAGGCCCAAGATTCGAAAAACCAGCTCGCATGAGCGGGCATCCAGAACCCTATTTGCTACTTGGCGACCTAAATGCACATAGTGGACTCTGGGGCGATTCTCGCTGGGATGCACGAGGTCGTCTCATTGAACAATTTCTCTTCTCTTCCGGTGCCTGTTTGTTGAATAGGAAAGAGCCAACATACTATAACGTTGCCAACAAAACTTACTCGTCTGTAGACCTCAGCATCGTATCGCCTTCACTCCTACCCCTACTGAAATGGAAAATCATAAATAATCTAAATGGAAGTGACCATTTTCCTGTAGTGTTGAGTTCACAAACAACATATGAATGTCCTCTACATGTTCCCAAATGGCTGATGAACAAAGCAGACTGGGAACAGTTCCACAACACTACACGTTTGAGTTGGACAGACATATGTAGGTTAGACATCGATGAAGCTGTGAAGTACTTCACAGCTTTTCTAACTGACGCAGCAGCCAGGTGCATACCGCAAACATCTGGAATGCCCGGCAAACGACACGTCCCATGGTGGAACACGGAGTGTCGTAATGCGCGAAAGGAACAGAACAGGGCATGGAGATTGCTGCGCAACTCGCCAACAGCGGAAAATCTTGACACGTTCAAGAAAATAAAGTCTCAAGGAAGGAGAACGCGTCGGCAGGCCAGAAGAGAAAGCTGGCAGAAGTTTTTGTCGGGGATCAATTCATACACACAGGAGGCAAAAGTCTGGAACATGGTCGGTAGGATAGCAGGGAAACAAGCACACACACTTACACTCGTAAACACTCAAGGTGATACCTTGGAAGATCAGGCAAACTTCCTCGGGGCACACTTTGAACGGGTATCCAGCTCGTCCCACTATACTGACACTTTCCAAAAATACAGAACAAGACTAGAAAAGCAGAAACTAGAACATAAATCCACTAGATACGAGGCATATAACCAAGCTTTCAGTCTAGCTGAGCTCCGAACATCTCTAAACTCCTGCAAAACTTCTGCCCCAGGTTCTGACCGTGTGGTGTATGAAATGTTAAAAAACCTACCAGCCGAAACACGAAAAACCTTACTTTGTTTATACAATGCTATCTGGTTTTCTGGCACTATCCCTACCTCCTGGAAAGAGGCGATTATTATTCCCATTTTGAAAGAGGGCAAGGACCCTTCTTTAGCTTCAAGTTATAGGCCTATTGCACTTACAAGCTGCTTGTGTAAAGTATTCGAAAAAATGATAAACTGCCGACTTCTACATATTCTTGAAACAAACAATTTGCTCGACCCATTTCAGTGCGGGTTTCGAGAAAGTAGATCCACCACAGACCACCTTGTTCGTATCGAGGCAAAGATAAGAGACGCCTTCGTCCATAGACAATATTTTCTCTCTGTGTTCCTCGATATCGAAAAGGCGTATGATACAACATGGCGTTTCGGAATTTCAAGAGACCTGTCCCACCTTGGTGTGCGCGGAAGAATGTTTCATATAATCGAAAGTTACCTGTCAAACCGGACATTCCGTGTCCGTCTAGGCAGTGTGCTCTCCCAAACATTTGTCCAGGAAACAGGCGTGCCACAAGGTGGTGTGCTTAGTTGCACACTTTTTATCATCAAAATGAATTCTTTGCACTTGTCCATTCCCCGCATGATGTTCTATTGTACATATGTCGACGACGTTCAGCTTGGCTTCAAGTCATGCAACTTAGCCATGTGTGAGCGGCAGGTTCAGATGGGTTTAAATAAGGTCTCCAAATGGGCAGACGAAAACGGATTTCGACTTAACCCACAAAAAAGCACGTGTGTCTTATTCTCTCAAAAGAGAGGCATGCACTCGGAACCTGACATTCGGCTGAACGGGCAACGTCTGTCTGTCAATGTGGAGCATAAATTCTTAGGATTAATCTTGGACAACAAGTTGACCTTCGTACCGCACATCAAGTATCTAAAAACAAAATGTTTAAAAGCCATGAATGTTTTAAAAGTGTTGTCACGTACTACTTGGGGTAGTGATAGGCAATGCCTCATGAACCTCTATAGAAGCCTCATTCGCACCCGCTTAGATTATGAGGCAATTGTTTATCAGTCTGCAACACAAAGTGCCTTGAAGATGCTGGACCCCGTACACCATTTGGGCATTCGCCTTTCTACGGGTGCTTTTCGCACCAGCCCCGTAGAAAGCCTTTATGTTGAGTCAAATGAGTGGTCGCTTCTTCTGCAGAGAACTTACATGTCCTTTGTTTATTTCCTTAAGGTGAAAGCAGACAAGAAGCACCCCTCATACTCTACTATTAATGATTTGTCGAGCTCCATTCTGTTTCAAAACAGGCCTTCGATGAGGCAGCCCTTCTCAGTTCGCCTGAAGTGTCTAGCTGAAGAAACTGCAGTGTCACTTGAACACAGTTTAATGGCTCCTGTAGCCTACCCGCCACCGTGGCAGTGGCAGACTATAGACTGCGATGTGTCCTTTCTTGAAGTTACAAAACATCCTATTGCCCATATCCGAACATACTTCCTGGAACTTCAACACAAATACACTCGTCCTGAGTTCTTTACAGATGCCTCCAAGTCCAACTCCTCTGTGTCCTATGCTGTTGTCGGCCCATCCTTCTCGGATGCTGGCCCTCTACATCCAGGCACAAGTATCTTCACAGCGGAAGCTTACGCGATACTTGTGGCAGCTAAACACATCAAACAATTACACATACAAAAAGCAGTAATTTATACAGACTCCCTTAGTGTGGTAACGGCTCTGCACAGTCTTAAAAAACAAAAAAACCCGGTCCTCATCTCACTTTACTCCATTTTGTGCACACTCTACACACTCAAACAACATGTTGTAGTGTGCTGGGTGCCAGGGCACCGTGAGATTCAAGGCAACGTGAGGGCGGATCAGCTCGCTGCATCCGCCCACAAAAGCACTGCCCCTACACCCATATCAATCCCGGCCCTCGATCTTAAGCCGTCTTTCAAACGAAACCTCAGGGACTACTGGCAGAGCAAGTGGAATACACACACACAAAACAAACTACACATTATTAAGCCACACCTTGGTCATTGGCTGCCCGTATCGAAATCGCGTCATACAGAGGTAACACTAACGAGACTCAGGATAGGACACACATACACGACACACACATATCTGTTGTCTGGTGGCGATCCACCATTATGTGACAGATGTGGTGAACCCTTAACCGTCCTTCACATGTTAATTCAGTGTAAACACTTAGAAACTCTAAGAAAACAACATTTTCAATTACTCTACCGACAACATATACCTTTACACCCTGCAATGTTTGTCGGTAGGGAACCGCTTTTTAGTCATAAATCATTGCTAGCGTTTTTAAAAGAAATTCATAGCTTTCATGTCATATACCCGGGCATACCGTAGCACGACCTCTCCAGAGAGGTTTTTGCTGCGGTGGCTACACAAGAAAGCACTTGCCTCACGGCCCTTGGACGCAAGGGTATGAACGAGTGAGGCACTTGTGCTAATGCCATACATATCCACCATCGTTCTTATTATCACCAACTTTTGTTATCTACTCACACCATACACACCTTTCACGGCATGGTCATGATTTTAATACTTGTATGTTCTTACCCGCCTTACGGCGAGGAATTTTATGGCCCTTATACAGCCGCTTATCACAATCATTGTCTATATTTTTAGTAAGATGAACTGGCGCTCTTTGGGCGTGAAATGGCCCTTGCGCCATGAAACATCAAACATCATCAATCCCGGCCCTTGACCTTAAGCCGTCTCTCAAACGAAACCTCAGGGTATACTGGCAGAGCAAGTGGGATACACACACACAAAACAAACTACACGTTATTAAGCCACACCTTGGTCATTGGCTGCCCGTATCGAAATCGCGTGATACAGATATAATACTAACGAGACTCAGGATAGGACACACATACGCGACACACACATATCTTTTGTCTGGTGGCGATCCACCATTGTGTGACAGATGTGGTGAAGCACTAACAGTACTTCACATGTTAATCCAATGCAAACACTTAGAAACTCTAAGAAAACAATATTTTCCATTACCCCGCAGGGGCGCCTGCGCAAGTAGGCGTTTGGTGTGTAGCGACACCACGGACCCGAGCTAACGGGGGAGTTTCTACTCCCTCCCACGCCTAGCCGTGCGTGGCTTTGCCGTGTCCGGGGAAAAGGCGATCCTGGGTGTCGAGCCAACGCTGGGTGATTGGACCGTTAAGGCCCCCCGGCAGAGGCAACACACCCCTTTGGCCCCGGCTTCACGTAGACAGCACCCTTGGGCTGACCCACCCAGGGGAAATCGGCAGTCGCCTTTTCCTATCTCTCTCTCTCCCTACATCTTCGTCTTTATCTCTTACTATTTATCTGTCCTGTCATCTCCTCTTTTCCGTTTACTTCAGAATTTCCTGGCGGCGAGGGTTAACCCTGTGTAGTTACCCAACCTTGGGTAGTTATATTCGGTTATAGCGGCGATGCATGGCTGGCGTCTCCTGCCCGCAGGGGCGCCTGCGCAAGTAGGCGTTTGGTGTGTAGCGACACCACGGACCCGAGCAAACGGGGAAGTTTCTACTCCCTCCCACGCCTAGCCGTGCGTGGCTGTGCCGTGTCCGGGGAAAAGGGGATCCTGGGGGTTGAGCCGACGCTGGGTGATTGGACCTTTAAGGCCGCCCGGCAGAGGCAACACACCCCTTTGGCCCCGGCTTCACGTAGACGGCACCACTGGGCTGACCCACCCAGGGGAAATCGGCAAAAGGATCAAAATGTGGGCCAGTTGGTAATTCATTTTCTTCGTTCAGCGAACTGGGAGCGCAGAGAAAAACACAAAGGACGAAGCGAGGAACCACACAACACGAGCGCTCAACTATCAACTGATTTATTTTCCACATCGGAAGGACATATATAAACACAAAATGCGCATGTCAAAAAGATTATGACGACATCAAGGGCAGCATGCGAAACGTGTAATCAAGGCACATGTCTAAGGGTTATCTAGGTAGCTGAATTCACAGTCAAGTAGTGAGAAGGAAGGATGACTTATACATTGGTCCGTATTCCTGGAAATGTGATAGGCTTCAGAAATTTCGCGCGTAGTTTGATGAGGATGCCGGAACAGAACAATTGTATTCTCAAACAGAGGTTGGCACTTGCACGAAACGCAATGTGACGCTAAATGGGAGTAAGGTGTATTTTTCAACGAGCTTCTGTGTTCCCTGAGACGCACGTTCACACATCGGCCGGTCTGGCCAATGTACATACGTCCACAAGAAAGGGGTATCTTATATACTACTCCGGTGATGCACTTAACAAAGACCTAGACCTTTCCCTGTTTTTTGGTGATAAGCACCTTTGCTGGCGATATAATCCTCGTTCTGCAAAACCCGTTCTAGACTACTCTTCCGGACATTCCAAGCTTGTTAAACGCGGAATCGTAATGTCATGCTTACGTTCAGCCCTCGGAAAATGTTGCCTGCATACCTTGCAAAGTGGTTTCGTGGCACAGTTGGAACGGCTGATAGGTGCGGGATACCCTTCCTACGTAATAGCCTCAGTCTGTGAAAAGCTCTTGCGTACGGTCAAAAATAATGAAAAACGCACATGTACTTCTTCAGAGAATAAGAAGCGCGCGGCAGTAATCCCCTACATTCATAAAATGGCCCATGGGTTAAAAAACGTGGGAAACCGGTTCGGTGTGCGCGTGGTTTTCTCGGCACCCAATAAATTGGCCAGTATATGTTCAATGGTGCACAGGAGGGCACATAATGCATCTAAAGGTAGAGGATGCCTCCAGAAGCACGTAACTAAGTTTGTTAAGTGCATCACCGGAGTAGTATATAAGATACCCCTTTCTTGTGGACGTATGTACATTGGCCAGACCGGCCGATGTGTAAACGTGCGTCTCAGGGAACACAGAAGCTCGTTGAAAAATACACCTTACTCCCATTTAGCGTCACATTGCGTTTCGTGCAAGTGCCAACCTCTGTTTGAGAATACAATTGTTCTGTTCCGGCATCCTCATCAAACTACGCGCGAAATTTTTGAAGCCTATCACATTTCCAGGAATACGGACCAATGTATAAGTCATCCTTCCTTCTCACTACTTGACTGTGAATGCAGCTACCTAGATAACCCTTAGACATGTGCCTTGACTACACGTTTCGCATGCTGCCCTTGATGTCGTCATAATCTTTTTGACATGCGCATTTTGTGTTTATATATGTCCTTCCGATGTGGAAAATAAATCAGTTGATAGTTGAGCGCTCGTGTTGTGTGGTTCCTCGCTTCGTCCTTTGTGTTTTTCTCTGCGCTCCCGGTTCGCTGAACGAAGGAAATCGGCAGTCGCCTTTTCCTATCTCTCTCTTCCTACATCTTAGTCTTTTCTCGTCTTTAAATCTGTCCTGTCTTCTTCTCTCTTCCATTTACTTCCGATTTTTCCTGGCGGCAAGGGTTAACCTTGGGTAATTACTCAACCTTGAGTAGTTATATTTGGTTATAGTGGGAATGTACGGCTGGCGTCTGCAGCCTTATGCTATTAAGTGCTTCAGCGTCCCCTGGTTGGACTCCATGGTGGGTGGTCGCCATTGCTGCCGAAAAAAAGTACACTACTATGGGAACACCTGCATTTCCCCGTCTCCTAGATCGTCCTCCGCCTAAGAGGGGACGCACCGATGACATCTCAATTTTCAGCCAACCCAAACAATGCTTTCCCAAATTCCATGTTGTGCACAGCAAAAACCACACAAAACATGCCAGAGCCATATCACCATTTCTTGTTGCTAAATCTCTGACCGAGCTCTTTGGCCCAGGATACAAGGTTACAAAGATGGCTAGCGGAGACCTTCTCCTTGAGCTGCCTGAAAAACACCACTATGAAAAACTTGGCAGTCTCGTAGCATTTGGTAATATCCCAGTATCTGTTTCACCTCATAGATCGATGAACACCTCACGTGGAGTTGTTTCAGAAGCAGACCTTCTTGAAATGTCTGAACAGGAACTGCTTGAAGGGTGGAAAGAGCAAAATGTCACGGATGTGAAACGAATCGTCATCAGACGCGACAACAAAATTACCTACTAAACATTTAATACTCACTTTTGCATCTAGCACACTGCCTTCATCTATAGACACAGGCTACATCAAACTCTCTGTCCGTCCCTACATTCCCAATCCGAGACGGTGTTATAAATGTCAACGATTTGGTCATGGTTCGCAGAACTGCCGGGGTCAGGAAACTTGTGCAAGATGTGGTGGCCGCGGCCACCCATCTGATAACTGTGTTACCACGCCTCACTGCGTGAATTGTGACGGGGAACACGCCGCGTATTCGCGTTCGTGTCCTAACTGGAAGAAAGAAAAAGAAATCATCACTCTTAAAGTCAAAGAAAACGTCACATTCAAAGAAGCAAGACGAAGAGTGTCGCCATTTTACGGCGCAACTTATGCTGATGCGGCGCGTCAGGGGGCAACGCGGCACCAGCCCTCGCCACCCCTTCGGCCTGCGCAGAGCGAGCCGTCGGCTGTGGCACCTGCCCCCAAGGCGGCTGTAGCCCAGGCAACACCGCCTACTCCCAAACAGAGACCGGAGACTCCAGAGTCCTCGGGTCTCAAGGCCTCCCCTCACCAGGCGAGGCCCAAAATTCGAACTAACAGCCCGCATGTGCGGGCATCCAGTGCCTCCGAGGAGGCAATGGATACATCGGCACCCTTGGTGCCGAAAGAGCGGCGTGGCTCCTTGGAGCGCGCCAAGAAAACAAAAAAGCAAATAACAGGGCCTGGTGATGGCCCTGTTAAGTGAACTCAAACTCCCCGTCTAAGCAGCCACTCGCTTTTCGTACACACAGCACTATTTCACATTCACCATGAACACTCAAATTATACAATGGAACGTCGGGGGCCTTCTCAGAAACCTTGACGACATCCAAGAACTCTTACATGAACACTCGCCAAAAGTGCTGTGTGTACAAGAAACACACCTTAATTTAAAACACACAAATTTTCTTCGTAAATATGTTATTTTCCGAAAAGACCGTGTTGATGCTATGACATCATCCGGAGGTGTTGCCATCATAGTGAATCAAGGAATAGCATGCACACACTTACAACTCCAAACACCCCTTGAGGCAGTGGCTGTTCGAGCGGTTCTTTTTGATAAACTGATCACAATCTGCAGTATTTACATTCCTCCTAGCTATCAGCTCCAAAAACGCGATTTACACTCTCTAATTGATGAACTTCCGGAGCCTTATGTTCTCCTTGGAGACTTTAATGCGCATAGCAGGTTATGGGGTGACTCTCGGTATGACGCGCGAGGTCGACTGATCGAACAGTTCCTTATCTCGTCGAGCGCGTGTCTCCTAAATCGAAAAGAACCAACCTATTATAACCTCGCTAATAACACCTACTCCTCCATAGACCTGAGCATAGTATCTCCATCTCTTGTGCCTCTACTCCAGTGGAAAGTCGTCAGTAATCTGTACGGAAGTGACCACTTCCCCGTAGTTTTGAGCACAACGACAGTAACTGAGTGTCCACCACGTGTTCCCAAGTGGCTCATAAACAGAGCCGACTGGGAACAGTTTCATACTATCGCTTGTCTAGGTTGGAACGACATCTGTACTTTGAACATTGATGTTGCTGTGAACTACTTCACAACGTTTTTGATTGATGCTGCAACAAAATGCATCCCACAAACAAATGGACACCTTGGAAAACGATGTGTGCCATGGTGGAATTCTGAATGCCGAAACGCGCGCAAACAGCACAACAGAGCTTGGAGGCTGCTTCGGAACTCACCGACAGCCGAAAATCTTGAAACCTTCAAGAAACTAAAGTCTCAAGGCAGGAGAACGCGTCGGCAGGCCAGAAGAGAAAGCTGGCAAAAGTTTTTATCAGGGGTTCATTCATACACACAGGAGGCTAAAGTCTGGAACATGGTCGGTAGGATAGCAGGAAAACAAGTATACACACTTCCACTCGTAAACACTCAGGGTGATACCTTGGAAGATCAGGCAAACTTCCTCGGTGCACACTTCGAACAGGTATCCAGCTCGTCCCACTATACTGACACTTTCCAAAAATACAGAACAAGAATAGAAAAGCAGAAACTCGAACACAAATCCACTAGATACGAGGCATATAACCAAGCTTTCAATCTAGCTGAGCTCCAAACATCTCTAAACTCCTGCAGTACTTCTGCCCCAGGTTCTGACCGTGTGATGTATGAAATGTTAAAAAACCTACCAAACGAAACCCGAAAAACCTTACTTTGTTTGTACAATGCTATTTGGTCTTCTGGCACTATTCCTACCTCCTGGAAAGAGGCTATTGTTATTCCCATTTTGAAAGAGGGCAAGGACCCTTCTTTACCCTCGAGTTATAGGCCTATAGCACTTACAAGCTGCTTGTGCAAAGTCTTCGAAAAAATGATAAACTGCCGACTTGTACATTTTCTTGAAACAAATAATTTGCTCGACCCATTTCAGTGCGGGTTTCGAGAAAGTAGATCCACCACAGACCACCTTATTCGTATCGAGGCACTGATCAGAGACGCGTTCGTCCATAAACAATATTTCCTCTCTGTGTTCCTCGATATCGAAATGGCTTATGATACTACATGGCGTTACGGAATTCTAAGAGACCTGTCCCACCTTGGTGTGCGCGGAAGAATGTTTCATATAATCGAAAGTTACCTGTCAAACCGGACATTCCGTGTCCGTCTGGGCAGTGTGCTCTCCCAAACATTTGTCCAGGAAACAGGCGTGCCACAAAGTGGTGTGCTTAGTTGCACACTTTTTATTATTAAAATGAATTCTTTGCACTTGTCCATTCCCCGCAATATGTTCTATTGTACATATGTCGACGACGTTCAGCTTGGCTTCAAGTCATGACACTTGGCCATGTGTGAGCGACAGGTTCAGTTAGGTTTAAACAAGGTCTCCAAATGGGCAGAGGAAAACGGATTCCGACTGAACCCACTAAAGAGCACGTGTGTCTTGTTCTCCCGAAAGAGAGGCATGCACACAGAACCTGACATTGAACTGAACGGTCAACGTCTGTCTGTCAATGTGGAGCATAAATTCTTAGGATTAATCTTGGACAACAAGTTGACCTTCGTACCGCACATCAAGTATCTAAAAACAAAATGTTTAAAAGCCATGAATGTTTTAAAAGTGTTGTCACGTACTACGTGGGGTAGTGACAGGCAATGTCTCATGAATCTGTATCGAAGCCTTATTCGTACCCGCTTAGATTATGGGGCCGTTGTTTATCAGTCTGCAACACAAAGTGCTTTGAAGATGCTGGACCCCGTTCACCATTTGGGCATCCGCCTTTTTACGGGTGCTTTTCGCACCAGCCCCGTAGAAAGCCTTTACGTTGAGTCAAATGAGTGGTCGCTTCATCTGCAAAGAACCTACATGTCCTTTGTATATTTCCTTAAGGTGAAAGCAGACAAGAGGCACCCCTCATACTCTACTATTAATGACTTGTCGAGCTCCATTCTTTTTCAAAACAGGCCTTCAATGAGGCAGCCCTTCTCAGTTCGCCTGAAGGGTCTAGCTGAGGACACTGGAGTGTCACTCGAACACAGTTTAATGGCTCCTGTAGCATACCCGCCACCGTGGCAGTGGCAGACTATAGATTGCGATGTGTCTTTTTTAGAAGTTACTAAACATGCGCCTATTGCCCATATTCGAACATACTTCTTGGAACTTCAACACAAATACACACGTCCTGAGTTTTTTACAGATGCCTCTAAGTCTAACTCCTCTGTGTCCTACGCTGCTGTTGGCCCTTCCTTTTCGGATGCTGGCCCTCTACATCCAGGCACAAGTATCTTCACAGCGGAAGCTTACGCGATACTTGTGGCAGCTAAACACATCAAACAATCACAAATACAAAAAGCAGTAATTTATACAGACTCCCTCAGTGTGGTAACGGCTCTGCACAGTCTTAAAAAACAAAAAAACCCTGTCCTAGTTTCACTTTACTCCATTTTATGCACCCTCCACACACTCAACCGACATGTTGTTGTGTGCTGGGTGCCAGGGCACCGTGAGATTCAAGGCAACGTGATGGCGGATCAGCTTGCTGCATCCGCCCACGAAAGCACCGCCATTACACCGACATCAATCCCGGCCCTTGATCTTAAGCCGTCTCTCAAACGAAAACTCAGGGACTACTGGCAGAGCAAGTGAGATACACACACACAAAACAAACTACACGTTATCAAGCCACACCTTGGCCATTGGCCACCAGTATCAAAATCACGTCTAACAGAGGTAACACTAACAAGACTCAGGATAGGACTCATATACACGACACACACGCATCTTTTGTCCGGTGGTGATCCACCATTGTGTGACAGATGTGGAGAGGCATTGACAGTCCTTCACATATTAATCCAGTGCAAACACTTAGAAACTCTAAGAAAACGACATTTTCCATTACCCTACCGACAGCATATACCTTTACACCCTGCAATGTTCGTCGGTAGGGAACCGCTTTTTAGTCATAAATCATTGTTAGCGTTTTTAAAAGAAATTAATAATTTTCATATCATACACCCGGGCATTCCGTAGCACGACCTCTCTAGAGAGGTTTTTGCTGCGGCGGTTACACAAGAAAGCACTTGCCTCACGGCCCTTGGACGCAAGGGCATGAACGAGTGAGGCACTTGTGCTAATGCCATTCATATCCACCATCGTTTTTTATAATCACCAACTCTTGTCATCTATCCTCACCACACACACCTTTCACGGCATGGCCATGATTTTATTATTTGTATGTTTTTACCCGCCTTACCGCGAGGAATTTTATGGCCTTTATACAGCCGCTTATCACAATCATTGTCCATATTCTTAGTAACATGCACCGGCGCTCTTTGGCCGTGAAACGGCCCTTGCGCCACAAAACTTCAAACATCAATCAATCAAATCAAAAGAAGACAGTCCGAGCCATTTCACCTTTCCTCGTTTCTAAAACTCTCACAGAAGCAATAGGCCCAGGTTACAAAGTGACAAAGATGGGAAGTGGCGATCTTCTTCTGGAGGTTCGTGAAAAAGCTCAGTATGAAAAGCTGTCTAAGCTTGTAGCCTTTGGGGAAACCCCTGTTTTGGTGGGCCCACACAGGTCCATGAACACTGTCCGTGGCGTAATTTCTGATCATTATCTTACTGAGCTTTCTGAAAGTGAGCTGCTCGAAGGTTGGCACGACCAGAACGTGGTCAAAGTCCAACGAATAACAATAAGACGCAACAACAAACTGACCCCTACAAAACACGTAATAATTACCTTCTGAACAACTGACCTACCAGAATCAATCGAAACCGGCTATTGTAAGCTTCGTGTAAGACCATACATTCCCAACCCTCGTCGATGTTTCAAGTGCCAACGTTTCGGTCATGGATCGCAGAGTTGCAGAGGGCGTGCCACTTGCGCAAAGTGCGCATCTATTCAACACATATCAGACAACTGCACCTCAGAAACAACTCATTGTTCGAACTGTGAAGGAGACCACGCTGCCTACTCACGACCATGCCCCGCATGGAAAAAAGAGAAACAAATAGTAGAACTTAAGGTTAAATTCAATCTCTTATTCCAAGAAGCACGCCAACGTTTCGCAATACACAACCCATTTTATCCCTCCTTTGCAGATGTGACGCGCCGGGGCGCCGTGCCACATGCCTCAGCATCCGCGAATGTCACACAGTGTGTGGCCGCGGTCGTGCCGCCAGCGCCCCCGGCTGGAGCAGCCTGTACTGCTCCGCCACCTGTCAAACAGGGCCGGCAGACCCTAGTGTCTGCTGAACCTCGGACCACTGCAGGTGCAGTCAGGTCCGAAAGTTCATTGAATGTGCCTGCCCAGCAGGCACCATCCACCACCTCACAAGAGGTGATGGATACAAGTGTCACTCCTCCGGCGCCTCAGACGCCGAAGGATTGGCGCAACTCCTTGGAGCGCGCCAAAAAAGAAAAACCTCGAATCACAGGGCCCTCAAAAGGCCCTGGAAAATAACGCAACACCTCTGTATGCACAGCACCACACTAAATTAAAATGACACAAATACTACAGTGGAATGTCAGAGGACTGTTGAGAAACCTCGACGATATCCAGGAACTTTTACACAAACATACACCTAAGGTGCTGTGCGTACAAGAGAGACACCTGAAACCGAAACACACCAACTTTTTACGTCACTACGTTATTTTTCGGAAAGACCGGAATGATGCCATTGTGCCATCCGGTGGTGTTGCCATTATAGTCAATCAAGGGATTGCATGCACACACCTAACACTACAAACATCCCTTGAGGCGGTGGCTGTTCGAGCAGTTCTATTGAATAAGCTCGTCACCATCTGCTCTCTTTACATACCTCCACAACACCGTCTTGAAAAGCATGAATTCGAGTCCCTCATAGACGAACTTCCAGAACCTTATATTCTCCTGGGAGATTTCAAAGCACATAGCAATCTGTGGGGTGGCTCTCGCTGCGATGCTCGAGGTCGCCTGATTGAACAGCTTCTTTTTTCTTGCGGTGCATGCCTGCTGAATCGGAAAGCGCCAACATACTACAACATTGCTAACATTACGTACTCAGCAATAGACCTCGGCATAATATCCCCATCACTCCTGCCTCTACCTAAATAGCAAGTTATTAATGATCCATATGGTAGTGACCATTTTCCTATCGTTATCAGCTCATCAATAACACATACATGTCCTGCACAAGTTCCCAAATGGCTCACTGACAAAGCCGATTGGGAAAAATTTCAAAAAATGACTTTCTTATCTTGGACTGACATGGCGGCATTGAGCATAGAGGATGCTGTATGCTACTTTACAGCTTTCTTGGTTGATGCAGCAACAAAATGTCTTCCCCAAACATGTGGACCGTCAAGCAAACGACGAGTCCCATGGTGGAACAATGAGTGCCGTGATGCTCGAAAAAAACAAAATAAGGCATGGAGGTTGCTTAGAGACTCGCCCACAGCCGAGAATCTTGTAAACTTTAATAACGTCAAGTCGCAAGCAAGAAGGAAGCGCCGACAGGTGAGGAGGGAATGTTGGCACAAATGTTTATCAGGCATTAACTCATACAGAGATGAGTCGAGAGTCTGGAGCATGGTCGGTAAGGTGGCAGGACGAAGAGCACATTCACTTCCTCTAGTGAACACACAAGGGGAGAGTTTGGAAGACCAGGCAAACACTCTCGGAGCGCACTTTGAACAGGTCTCCCGCTCAACACGCTATAGTGAAGCGTTCCGACGATACAAAACCGCAATAGAAAAACAGAGATTAGAGCGCAAGCCCAGAACACATGAGGCATACAACGAACCTCTCTGTTTGGCTGAACTGCAGGCCTCACTTGCCTGCTGCAATAAATCTGCCCCAGGCCCGGACCGTGTGGCATATGAAATGTTGAAACACCTGCCCACTGAAACCCAGAAAGCTCTCCTTTCTCTCTATAATGCGATATGGTCTTCTGGCGAGCTACCCTCAGCCTGGAAGGAAGCTATCATTATCCCAATTTTAAAACAAGGCAAGGACCCGGCCTCAGTTTCCAGCTACAGGCCAATAGCATTAACCAGCTGTATTTGCAAAGTCTTTGAAAAAATGATTAACAGGCGCCTGATGCACTTCCTTGAAATTAGTGGCCTACTTGACCCATACCAGTGTGGGCCCGCAGGGGCGCCTGCGCAAGTAGGCGTTTGGTGTGTAGCGACACCACGGACCCGAGCTAACGGGGGAGTTTTGACTCCCTCCCACGCCTAGCCGTGCGTGGCTTTGCCGTGTCCGGGGAAAAGGGGATCCTGGGGGTTGAGCCGACGCTGGGTGATTGGACCTTTAAGGCCCCCCGGCAGAGGCAACACACCCCTTTGGCCCCGGCTTCACGTAGACGGCACCCCTGGGCTGACCCACCCAGGGGAAATGGGCAGTCGCCTTTTCCTATCTCTCTCTCCCTACATCTTCGTCTTTCTTACTTTTTTAGCTTTCCTGTCTACTTCTCTCTTCTGTTTACTTCCAATTTTCCTGGCGGCAAGGGTTAACCCTGTGCAAATAGCCTACCTTGGTCTAGGCGCATTGGGTTATAGTGGCGTTGTACGGCTGGCGTCTGCAGGTTTCAGCATCCGCAAACTTGTAGCGTCCCCTCGTTGGGCTCCGTGGTGGGTGGCCGCCAACGCTGCTGAACAACATACAATTAGCATGCATAAAGCATTCCCTTTACTCAGTGATCGTGCCTCCTCAAAGCGGGTACGCACCGAAGACATCAATTTTTTCACCCGGCCAAGACAAATGTTTCCTCATTTCCACGTTATACACTGCGAAAAAACTAACAAGCAAGCCAGAACTGTATCCCCCTTCGTAGTTTCTAGATGCTTAACCGAAACTCTCGGTGCCGGGTACAAGGTTACCAAAATGGCCAGTAGAGATCTACTCCTTGAAATACGTGACAAAGACCAATTCGATAAACTGAACACCATCACAACGTTTGGAGACACACCGATCAGTATTACGCCACACAGGTCCATGAACTCATCTCGCGGGGTCGTATCGGACGTAGATTTGCTTGAGCTGATGGAAGCTGAACTTCTGGAAGGATGGAAGAGCCAGAACGTGACAAACGTACAGCGTATTAGGATCAGAAGAGATCAAAAGGAAATCCCAACCAAACACTTAGTACTGACCTTTGCTTCGAGCGATTTGCCGGAAACTATTCAGACTGGGTACACAAACACATCCGTGAGACCATATATTCCCAACCCCCGCCGTTGCTTCCAATGTCAGAGATATGGCCACGGCTCGCAAAGCTGTCGTGGCCGGAAAACTTGTGCTCTGTGTGGAGTCGTGGGCCATGCGTCCGACAACTGCGAAGCACCTGCACACTGTGTGAACTGTGGCGGTAATCATGCTGCGTACTCGCGTTCCTGTTCTTTCTGGAAAAAAGAAAAAGAGATCATCACTTTAAAGATAAAAGAAAACATTACATTTAAAGAAGCAAGAAAAAGAGTCTCGCCATTTTATGGCCCCACATATGCTGATGCGGCGCGCCAGGGGGCAGTGTCGCACCAGCCCTCGCCACTCCTTCGGCCTGCGCAGAGCGAGCCATTGGCTGTGGAGCCTGCCCCCAAGGCGGCAGTATTCGAGTCTACTCCGCCTACTATTGAACAGAGACCAGAGACTCCAGGGTCCTCGGGTCTCAAGGCCTCACCTCGCCAGGCGAGGCCCAAGCTTCGAAAAACCAGCTCGCATGAGCGGGCATCCAGTGCCTCCGAGGAGGCAATGGATACGGCGGCACCCTTGGTGCCAAAAGAGCGGCGCGGCTCTCTGGAGCGCGCTAAGAGAACTAAGAAGCTCATAACAGGGCCTGATAATAGCCCTGTTACTTGAGCTTGACCTTTCACCTTAAACAAGTCCCTCCCTTAACGTACACAGAGCACTACTTTACTTCCAATATGGAAACACAAATTATTCATTGGAACGTCAGAGGCCTGCTTAAAAACCTCGACGATGTCCAAGAGATTTTATACAAACACTCACCTCAAGTGCTGTGTGTACAGAAAACACACCTAAAATCCTCCAATACAAATTTTTTACGTGATTACGTCATATACCGAAAGGACCGAGATGATGCTGTGGCGTCATCCGGTGGCGTAGCCATTATTGTTAACCAAGGAGTAGCGTGTACACATTTATTACTCCAGACATCCCTTGAGGCGGTGGCTGTTCGAGCGGTACTTTTAAACAAACTCGTCACCATCTGCTCTTTGTATGTACCTCCCCACCAACGTCTTGAAAGACGTGAATTCCAGTCTTTAATAGATGAACTGCCTGAACCTTATTTGCTTCTTGGAAACCTAAATGCACATAGTGGACTGTGGGGCGATTCTCGCTGTGATGCACGAGGTCGTCTCATTGAACAATTTCTCTTCTCTTCCGGTGCCTGTTTGTTGAATAGCAAAGAGCCAACATACTATAACGTTGCCAACAAAACTTACTCGTCTATAGACCTCAGCATCGTATCACCTTCACTCCTACCCCTACTGAAATGGAAAATCATAAATAATCTATATGGAAGTGACCATTTTCCTGTAGTGTTGAGTTCACAAACAACATATGAATGTCCTGTACATGTTCCTAAATGGCTGATGAACAAAGCAGACTGGGAACAGTTCCACAACACTACACGTTTGAGTTGGACGGACATATGTAGGTTAGACATAGATGAAGCTGTGCAGTACTTCACAGCTTTTCTAACTGACGCAGCAGCCAAGTGCATACCACAAACATCTGGAATGCCCGCCAAACGAATCGTCCCATGGTGGAACACAGAGTGCCGTAATGCGCGAAAGGAACAGAACAGGGCATGGAGGCTGCTTCGGAACTCACCAACAGCCGAAAATCTTGACACCTTCAAGAAAATAAAGTCCCAAGGCAGGAGAACGCGTCGGAAGGCCAGAAGAGAAAGCTGGCAGAAGTTTTTATCGGGGATCAATTCATACACACAGGAGGCTAAAGTCTGGAACATGGTTGGTAGGATAGCAGGAAAACAAGTACACACACTTCCACTCGTAAACACTCAAGGTGATACCTTGGAAGATCAGGCAAACTTCCTCGGTGCACACTTTGAGCGGGTATCCAGCTCGTCCCACTATACAGACACTTTCCAAAAATACAGAACAAGAATAGAAAATCAGAAACTCGAACACAAATCCTCTAGATACGAAGCATACAATCAAGCTTTCAGTTTAGCTGAGCTCCGAACATCTCTAAACTCCTGCAGTACTTCTGCCCCAGGTTCTGACCGTGTGATGTATGAAATGTTAAAAAACCTACCAAACGAAACCCGAAAAACCCTACTTTGTTTGTACAATGCTATTTGGTCTTCTGGCACTATTCCTACCTCCTGGAAAGAGGCTATTGTTATTCCCATTTTGAAAGAGGGCAAGGACCCTTCTTTACCCTCGAGTTATAGGCCTATAGCACTTACAAGCTGCTTGTGCAAAGTCTTTGAAAAAATGATAAACTACCGACTAGTACATTTTCTTGAAACAAATAATTTCCTCGACCCATTTCAGTGCGGGTTTCGAGAAAGTAGATCCACCACAGACCACCTTGTTCGTATCGAGGCACAGATCAGAGACGCGTTCGCCCATAAACAATATTTTCTCTCTGTGTTCCTCGATATCGAAAAGGCTTATGATACTACATGGCGTTACGGAATTCTAAAAGACCTGTCCCACTTTGGTGTGCGCGGAAGAATGTTTCATATAACCGAAAGTTACCTGTCAAACCGGACATTCCGTGTCCGTCTGGGCAGTGTGCTCTCCCAAACATTTGTCCAGGAAACAGGCGTGCCACATGGTGGCGTGCTTAGTTGCACACATTTTATTATCAAAATGAATTCTTTGCACTTGTCCATTCGTCGCAATATGTTCTATTGTACATATGTCGACGACGTTCAGCTTGGCTTGGTTTAAATAAGGTCTCCAAATGGGCAGATGAAAACGGATTTCGACTTAACCCACAAAAAAGCTCGTGTGTCTTGTTCTCTCGAAAGAGAGGCATGCACTCGGAACCCGACATTCGACTGAACGGGCAACGTCTGTCCGTCAAAGCCGAGCATAAATTCTTAGGCTTAATCTTGGACAACAAGTTGAGCTTCGTACCCCACATAAAGTATTTAAAAACAAAATGTTTAAAAGCCATGAATGTTATAAAAGTGTTGTCACGTACTACGTGGGGTAGTGACAGGAAATGCATCATAAACCTGTATAGAAGCCTTATTCGCACCCGCTTAGATTATGGGGCCATTGTTTATCAGTCAGCGACTCAAAGTGCTTTGAAGATGCTGGATCCCGTGCACCATTCGGGCATCCGCCTTTCTACGGGTGCTTTTCGCACCAGCCCCGTAGAAAGCCTTTACATTGAGTCAAATGAGTGGTCGCTTCATCTGCAAAGAACCTACATGTCCTTTGTATATTTCCTTAAGGTGAAAGCAGACAAGAGGCACCCCTAATACTCTACTATTAATGACTTGTCGAGCTCCATTCTTTTTCAAAACAGGCCTTCAATGAGGCAGCCCTTCTCAGTTCGCCTGAAGGGTCTAGCTGAGGACACTGGAGTGTCACTCGAACACAGTTTAATGGCTCCTGTAGCATACCCACCACCGTGGCAGTGGCAGACTATAGATTGCGATGTGACTTTTTTAGAACGTACTAAACATGCGCCTATTGCCCATATTTGAACATACTTCTTGGAACTTCAACACAAATACACACGTCCTGAGTTTTTACAGATGCCTCTAAGTCTAACTCCTCTGTGTCCTACGCTGCTGTTGGCCCTTCCTTTTCGGATGCTGGCCCTCTACATCCAGGCACAAGTATCTTCACAGCGGAAGCTTACGCGATACTTGTGGCAGCTAAACACATCAAACAATCACATATACAAAAAGCAGTAATTTATACAGACTCCCTCAGTGTGGTAACGGCTCTGCACAGTCTTAAAAAACAAAAAAACCCTGTCCTCGTTTCACTTTACTCCATTTTATGCACCCTCTACACACTCAACAGACATGTTGTTGTGTGCTGGGTGCCTGGGCACCGTGAGATTCAAGGCAACGTGATGGCGGATCAGCTTGCTGCATCCGCCCACGAAAGCACCGCCATTACACTGACATCAATCCCGGCCCTTGATCTTAAGCCGTCTCTCAAACGAAAACTCAGGGACTATTGGCAGAGCAAGTGGGATACACACACACAAGACAAACTACACGTTATTAAGCCACACCTTGGCCATTGGCCACCAGTATCAAAATCACGTCTAACAGAGGTAACACTAACAAGACTCAGGATAGGACACATATACACGACACACACACATCTTTTGTCCGGTGATGATCCACCATTGTGTGATAAATGTGGTGAGGCATTAACAGTTTTTCACGTTTTAATTCAATGTAAACATTTAGACACTCTAAGAAGACAACACTTCCCACTATCCTACCGACAACATATACCTTTACACCCTGCAATGTTCGTCGGTAGGGAACCGCTTTTTAGTCACAAATCATTATTAGCGTTTTTAAAGGAAATTCATAATTTTCATATCATATACCCGGGCATACCGTAGCACGACCTCTCTAGAGAGGTTCTTGCTGCGGTGGCTACACAGAAAAGCACTTGCCTCACGGCCCTTGCACGCAAGGGTACTAACGTCTGAGGTACTTGTGCTAATGCCATACATGTCCACCATTGTTTTTCATTATCACCAACTTTTGTCACCGATTCACACCACACACACTTTTCACGGCATGGTCATGATTTTATTACTTGTATGTTTTTACCCGCTTTACTGCGAGGAATTTTATGGCCCTTATACAGCCGCTAATCACAACCATTGTCCACATTCCTGTCTCATGAACTGGCGCTCTTTGGCCATCAAATGGCCCTTGCGCCAAAAAACACCATATATCATCATCATCACCATACCAGATGGGTTTCGAGAGGCTCGGTCCACCACTGACCACCTTGTCCGTATCGAAGCACAAATTCGCGATGCTTTTGTTCATAAGCAATTTTTTCTGCCTGTGTTCCTCGATATGAAAAAGGCATATGACACTGCATGGCGCTTCGGCATAATGCGAGACCTGTCACATTTAGGTGTGCGGGGTAAAATGCTGACAGTTATCGAAAGCTACCTGTCCAACCGTACATTCCGTGTCCAAGTTGGCACTGTCTTATCTCGAATATTTGTCCAAGAAACAGGAGTGCCACAACGAGGTGTATTGAGCTGCACACTTTTCATAGTTAAAATGAATCCCTTGCACCTGTCTCTCCCACGAAGTATGTTTTACTGCATATATGTCGATGATATACAGATCGGTTACCAATCGTGCAACATCTCAATGTGCTAACGCCAAGTTCAACTAGGGTTGAACAAGGTATTTCAATGGGCAAACGAGAATGGTTTTATACTCAACGCGCAAAAGAGCACTTGTGTCTTGTTCAGCCGAAAGAGGGGCCTCCATCCTGACCCCGACATTGACCTGCATGGTCAACCTCTGTCAGTGAAGACCGAGCACAAGTTTCTTGGTCTCATATTAGACACTAAGCTAACCTTCATCCCACACATCAAGTATTTAAGAGACAGGTGCTTAAAAACAATGAACATTTTGAAAGTGTTGTCACGCACTACATGGGGTAGTGACAGGAAATGTTTAATTAACTTATATAAAAGCCTCGTATGCACACTCCTAGATTACGGTGCTATAATTTATCAGTCGGCAACACCATCAGCTTTGAAAATTCTCGACCCTGTCCACCATCTAGGCATTCGCCTCTCTACGGGTGCTTTCCGCACCAGCCCTGTGGAGAGCCTGTACGTGGATTCGAATGAATGGTCGCTCCACCTACAAAGATGTTACCTGTCCTTTTTGTCCTTTTTGAAGGTGAAGGCAGACAAAAAACACCCTTACCATTTAACAATTAATGATTTGTCTTGTTCTGGCTTGTTCGAGAACTGTCCTTCGTTTAGGCAGCCCTATGCGCTGCGTGTAAGGAGCCTGGCCGAAGAAACAGGTGTGCCTCTTGAACACAGTTTGATGGCTCCTGCAACATATCTGCCACCGTGGCAGTGGCAGCTTATAGACTGTGATGTCTCTTTTGTTGATGTCACAAAGCACGCAGCACTTGCACACATACATACATACTTCCTAGAACTACAACATAAATACACATGCCCCGAGTTCTTTACCGATGCGTCAAAGTCAAACACTTCTGTGTCATATGCAGCAATAGGCCAATCCTTTTCCGAGGCCGGCGTTCTTCATCCTAATGCAAGCATTTTCACAGGAGAAGCTTACGCAATACTGGCGGTCGTAAAACACATTAAACAGATAAAATTACCAAAGGTGGTAATATACACAGATTCCCTAAGCGTGGTCAAAGCCCTGAAAACTCCTAAAAAACACAAGAACCCCGTGCTGGTGTCACTCTACTCGCTTCTGTGCACACTCTACACATCAAAACAGCATGTCGTTGTCTGCTAGGTTCCAGGGCACCGTGAAATACAAGGGAACGTTTTGGCCGACAATCTGGCTGCTTGCGCCATTGTCACTACTGCCAATGCATCAACACCAGTCCCTGCACTTGACTTAAAACCTTTTATAAAACGAAAGCTCAGGGGGTATTGGCAGAGCATGTGGGATAAACACACAGATAATGAACTCCATGCTATTAAGCCGCAACTAGGTTATTGGCCGCCACTATCAAAATCACGACACACGGAAGTAGTACTAACAAGGCTTAGAACAGGACACACACATTCTACACACTCATTTCTTCTGTCTACCGGTGATCCACCATATATTGAGAGATGTGGAGAGCCCCTTACGGTTCTCCACATTCTAGTCCAGTGCAATGAGCTAGATGCTCTAAGAAAAAAACACTTTTTACTGCCCTACCGACAGCAGCTCCCTCTACACCCTGGGATGCTCATCGGTAGGGATCCGCTTTTTGAACTCCAAACACTTTTTACGTTTTTAAAAGATGTGCAAAGCTTTCACCCGATATTTTGAGGTCATCCGTAGCACGACCTCTATAGAGTGGTCGTGGCTGCGGTGACTATATCTTCATCATAGTTTTATTATCATGACATTTTGCCATTAGCTATCACCACACATATGTCACGCCACTGTCATCATTTTATTACTTTCATGTTTTAACCCGCGTAAGAGCGAGGAATTTTAAGGCCCCTTCACAGCCACGCACCATATCATTGTTCTTATCTGTAGTCAATTGAAATGGCGCTCTTTGGCCATCAATTGGCCCTTGCGCCACTAAAAACTACTCATCATCATCTTTATCATCATATTTTCCATTACCCTACCGACAACATATACCTTTACACCCTGCAATGTTCGTCGGTAGGGAGCCGCTGTTTTGTCATAAAACATTGTTAGCGTTTTTTAAAGAAATTCATAGTTTTCATGTCATATACCGGGGCATTCCGTAGCACAACCTCTCCGGAGAGGTTTTTGCTGCGGTGGCTACACAAGAAAGCACTTGCCTCACGGCCCTTGGACGCAAGGGTATGAACGAGTGAGGCACTTGTGCTAATGCCATTCATATCCACCATCGTTTTATTTATAATCACCAAGTCTTGTCATTTATTCTCACCACACACACTTTTCACGGCATGGTCATGATTTTATTACTTGTATGTTTTTACCCGCCTTACCGCAAGAATTTTATGGCCCTTTTACAGCCGCTTATCACAATCATTGTCCATATTTTTAGTAAGATGAACTGGCGCTCTTTGGCCGTCAAATGGCCCTTGCGCCACAAAACATCAAACATCATCATCATCATCATCATCATCATACACAGACGTCAGCAAGGTTTATAATAGGGTTCATAAACTTAAAAGACAAGGCCCAAATCCCTTCCCTTTCGTGAATGACTGCGGTGATACAATAGAAGAACAGGCAAACGCTCTTGGGGAACCCTTCGAGAAAATGTCAAGCTCAGAAAACTATACCACTAAGTTCTTATGCCACAAAAGCATAGCTGAAAGTGTACTTCTGTGCCGGAACAAGCCTCGATCAGACGGATACAATAAACCACTAACAATATATGAACTGAAGCTCGCCCTTGGTTCCTGTGGAACTTCTGCTCCTGGTTCTGATACAATTACTTATGAAATGATCAGAAATCTCCCTGATGAAACCCTGAACTGCCTTTTAGCACTTTACAACAAGATTTTCAGTACCGGCAAAATACCCTCTGCTTGGAAAGAGGCAATAGTACTACCAATCCTTAAACAGAGCAAAGATCCCTCTTTGGTAAATAGTTACAGGCCTATCGCCCTCACAAGCTGCCTACTCAAAGTGTTTGAAAAAATGATTAACCGCCGCTTGGTCTATTACTTGGAATACAATGGCATATTGGACCCGTGCCAGTCTGGTTTCCGTACAGCTAGATCCACAACCGACAATCTTGTCCTCCTCGAGTCGTATATACGTGATGCGTTTGTACGCAATCAATACTGTCTGTCTGTTTTCTTCGATCTTGAGAAGGCATATGATACTGCCTGGCGATATGGAATCTTGCAAGATCTACTGTTTTTCGGTATATGTGGCGGGTTGATTACCATCTTAAAAGATTATCTGTCTGAAAGGAAGTTCCGTGTAAGAATAGGTACTGTGTTATCGCGCACGTTTCTTCAAGAAAATGGAGTGCCGCAGGGAGGAGTATTAAGCTGCACACTATTTATAGTTAAAATGAACTCTCTTCGCTCTGTTATTCCACCTGCGATATCGTACTCTCTATACGTGGACGACATTCAAATTAGTTTCAAATCGTGTAACTTGACTGTATGCGAACGCCAGATACAGTTAGGTGTTAACCGACTTGCAAAAGGGGCTGACGAGAATGGTTTTAAGTTTAACACTGACAAGACTACTAGTGTGATGTTCTCGAGACGACGAGGTGTGCATCCTGACCCCTGCATACTAATGAATGGACAAAACATAGTCATCGCGAAAGAACAAAAATTCCTCGGTGTAATTTTTGATTCCAAACTCACCTTCATCCAGCACATAAAACAGCTGAAGTTAAAATGTCTCAAGACCATGAACGTTTTAAAGATTTTATCGCATCAGTCGGGGGGGACAGACAGCCACTGTCTCATATCTCTGTTTCGAAGCCTGGTTCTTTCACGCATAGACTATGGATGCATAGTATATCAGTCAGTTTCAAGGACAGCACTGGAAGTGTTGGACCCTGTATACCACCTAGGTGTCCGGCTGGCACTTGGTGCCTTCCGTACCAGCCCTATTCAAAGCCTTTATGCAGAGTCAGATCAGTGGCCACTAGACTATCAGCGCACGTATCTAGGAGTCAACTATGCAGTTAAGACCCTGTCTCTGAAGCAGCACCCATGTAAAACACTTATGAACGATGTGTCTACTACTCAGTTATACCTAAACCGTCCTTCTATCGCCCCACCGTTTCCATTGGCAATAAGACCTGCAGTAAAAAAACTTGCAATTTTCTTCAATGACTTGGAGGAAAGTGACCATGTCGAACACATCCCTCCCTGGCAGCAATGTCCAGTCACTTGTGACTGGTCTTTCAAAGACATCATAAAGGAAAATCGTCCAAGTGCACTTATTGAGCAACATTTCTTGGCCCTTGAACACAAATATCGTTCAACCGTGTTCTTCTCTGATGGCTCAAAATCTCAAACATCTGTATCTTGTGCAGCCTATGGACAAAAGTTCTCGGACACCAGAACCATGCATACACATACCAGAATTTTCACAGCGGAAGCCTATAGCATCCTGCTGATTATACAACACATTAAACAACACAAGATACAAAAGTCTATAGTGTACACAAATTCTTTAAGTGTTGTCAGGGCCCTGTCTTGTGGCAAGTACAGCAAGAACCCTACTTTCAACAAGCTCCTTAATGAAATCTATGCAGCCTACAACTTAAAACTTTCTATTGTTATTTGCTGGGTTCCAGGTCATTCTGGAATTGCGGGCAATGAAATAGTTGACAAGAATGCACGTGAAGCCGCTGTTCGGCAAACCATAGATATAACCTCTGTTCCGGGTGTAGATCTAAAACCTGTTGTACGTAGAGGTCTACGCAACCACTGGCAAGCTGAATGGGACAGAGAAGTTGACAACAAACTCCACCTTGTAAAACCCCAGCTGAGAAAAGTTATCCCCAAAAAACTCAACAGGTTCGCCGAAGTCACTCTAACACGGCTCAGAATAGGCCACACTTATGCCACACATAAGCACCTTTTGACAGGCACTGATCCACCTACATGTATACACTGTGGAGAGAGTCTAACCGTTGTGCATGTCCTCATACAATGTCCTATGCTTCACCAAGCACGACTGACCTATTTCAGGGAGCTCTATCGATATCATATCCCACTTCATCCAGCGCTGTTTTTATCACTTGATGCAGTGGTTGACCTTAAGAGACTTCTTCATTATCTTGGGAAAGTGAAATTTTTAACAATGATATCATTCCATCCTAGACACCAGGCTGCGCCTCAAGTGTGAGGTACCCCCTGGTGCATAAAAATTATGTCTGAGCCTTCGCAGATCTTGCTCAGGCAAGGACTTCAGCTGCGAGGGTCTTGGGCCTTGCAGACTAATTTATCGGCACAGACTTCAGCCAACAAAATGAAGGTTTTAGCAAAGTGACATTCCTTTTTAAAGAAAGTGACATTCTTTCAAATGTACTGCGTTTTAAATGGTTCGTAGATATTTGTTTTAATATTTATTCATGTTTTAATCATTTGCTTTAATTTTTAAACTAATAACCGAAATGAAACAACACTTGTACTGACGCTCTTTGGCCTTAGATGCCCTTGAGCCATTAAAACCTTACGTAATAAATAATAATAAGAGGTAACACTAACAAGACTCAGGATAGGACACACATACATGACACACACACATCTTTTGTCCGGTGGTGATCCACCATTGTGTGATAAATGTGGTGAGGCATTAACAGTTCTTTACGTTTTAACCCAATGTAAACAGTTAGACACTCTAAGAAGACAACACTTTCCATTACCCTACCGACAACATATACCTTTACACCCTGCAATGTTCGTCGGTAGGGAACCACTTTTCACCCATAAATCATTGTTACCTTTTTTAAGAGATGTCAATTTTTACCATGTAATATACCCAGGCATTGCGTAGCGTGACCTCTCAAGAGAGGTTGCTGCTGCTGTGACTACATTTAAAAGCACTTGCCTCGCAGCTCGCCTTGCCTCGCAGTGCTAGTGCCAAATATTTTTACATGTTTTTATTATCAAAACCTTTGTCACCCTTTTTATTATGCATATCACGCCACTGTCATGTCTTTAATACTTATGTTTTTACCCGCAATATCGCGAGGAATTTTAAGGCCCCTATACAGCCACGCA
Source organism: Rhipicephalus microplus (assembly GCF_043290135.1). Classification (NCBI taxonomy): domain Eukaryota; kingdom Metazoa; phylum Arthropoda; class Arachnida; order Ixodida; family Ixodidae; genus Rhipicephalus; species Rhipicephalus microplus. Next base: position 131,192,119 of record NC_134700.1, read on the forward strand.
ACATATCATTGTCCACATCTCTATACTCATTGAAATGGCGCTCTTTGGCCATTGATTGGCCCTTGCGCCATAAAACGCCACACTTCATCATCGTCATCAAACAAAAGCTCAGTGGGATAGACGCATACAAAACAAACTACACTTTATCAAGCCACACCTTGGCCATTGGCCATCAGTATCAAAATCGCGTCATACACAGGTAACCTTAACGAGACTCAGGATAGGAAACACATACACGACACACTCATATCTTTTGTCCGGTGGTGATCCACCATTGTGTGACAGATGTGGTGAATCACTAACAGTTCTTCACATTTCAATTCAGTGCAAAGAATTGGACATTATAAGAAAACAACACTTTCCATTACCCTACCGACAACATATACCTTTACACCCTGCAATGTTCCTCGGTAGGGAACCGCTTTTTAGTCATAAATCATTGTTAGCGTTTTTAAAATAAATTCATAGTTTTCATATCATATACCCGGGCATTCCGTAGCACGACCTCTCCAGAGAGGTTTTCGCTGCGGTGGCTACAAAGAAAGCACTTGCCTCATGGCCCTTGGACGCAAGGGTATGAACGAGTGAGGCACTTGTGATAATGCCATACATATCCACCATCGTGTTTTATTATCACCAACTTTTGTCATCTATTCGCACCACACACACCTTTCACGGCATGGTCATGATTTTATTACTTGTATGTTTTTAGCCGCCTTACCGCGAGGAATTTTATGGCCCTTATACAGCCGCCAATCACAATCATTGCCCACATTGCTTGTCCCATGAACTGGCGCTCTTTGGCCATCGAATGGCCCTTGCGCCAAAAAACACCATATATTATCATGCCCTGTTGTATTAAAGAGCCCTGTAAAGGAAGCCCGCGTAATCGAAGTCACTCATTTGTTGCGCTCGTGGACATATCATGTGTCGTTGTGTAGGTTTGAGAGTAATGACTAATGAGTCTTGTCGAGGAGAGTACCAAATGTGTTGTGTATGGGGAGCCTACATGAATGTCTGGTCATGTGGACGTCCTGTTGTGGGGCGGGCGGCAAACATACTCAGGAACATGTTTGTCAGCATTTGCTAATACGGCTGTTAACGTCATACACTTCACATCAAAGGAATCTACTGGAGTCTGCGCCCGAATGCAGAGATGTTACTTGGCTCGCGACTTCAACTTAACTTGAGCAAGTCGGCGTGAAGCAAGCAGTGGACTTCAAAACGCCGATGTCAGCCTTCGCGTTTCATAGATGCTCAGGCTGTCGTGCTTGGTCAAGTCGAGAACGAGCTTCAAAGCAGAAACACGCTACTCGCCTGCTAACGTGGGTAATAATAAAGTTGTTTGCATAAGGCATGCATTACATGAAAAAAAAAGACCATACATTTTAAAATAACTATAAAAATGAAGGGCCACAAGCATATTCCTGCGATTTTACGGCTAACGAGCGGCACGTGGTGCCTGCCACCACAGCGATGGGCAGTGTTGCTTCTGTAAAGCGTTCGTTGCCCGCTGGTTTTAGTGGCCACCCAAATGCGGCGCGTTTCTCCACGGTTGCTTGTTTTGAGGTGAAGCAAGCATCGTGTTAAGTTCTTTCGTGGTTTTTTTTTTTTCAATCAAACGCCACGGCATGTATTTGTCCTGACATGGTTCACGAGGTAACGCGATTTTCACGGTATTTGCCTTTCTGTTCGCCTGTGTGCATACCTGTAGTGGGCTAGGTCGCAGTTATATATGAAAAAAAAAAGTTCTGGGAACAAATGCGATTCGTATCCTTTTGTTGAGCTTGGTAAACAAGAGAAAAAGCGGAGGTCAGGACATTTCCCTCAGCGGAATTCTGTCTCGCGGGGTGCAGCAGTGTCTCGCTGCATGATGGTGAAGCGGATAAAAAACCCCGTGATAGGGACACCTTTTTTGTGTGTGGAATTTTACGCAGCGTTGTGCTACAAGCGATGCCTTTCTAAACGAGAAACATCGCCCTAGACGCGACGAAATGATAGACGAGGCACACAGACACAGCACCGAGTCAATTTTGTACCGAAAGAGGCGGAAATTGTCGTGTTTAAGAAAAACAGAAATGACCTTTGCGCTTATGGAACACTTCGGCGTCGTCCACACCGAAGCTATTAATACGCACGTGTGCTTAGTCGACACAGCCTGTAACACCAGGGTACTCAGCAACTTCATAAAAGTCCCGCATAACTACAGAAAGTACTGCCGGTTGCGGAAAGTGCACCAGCATTGCGTACAGGTGCTTCGCGATGAGTAGCGTAACTTTTCCTACTGCACGGCAAACTGTCGACTACGGAATGCAGACGAGATTCCCGGCGACTGTTTGGAATGTGCCATCAGTAGCTGTAACACTGTGGGCACAGGCTGTCCTCGGTTGTCTCCACTTTCACGGATCGGCAACATACCCAGCAGCTGCCGCAAGGCGTTCTTCATGAATCTGGTCCATCGGATTTCCTCGGTCACGTAAAGCGGGTCTAAGAATCTTCGGCAGGCAGTGCGCCTCAGAAAATGCTACGCTTATGGCGCCGGCAAGCAAACTCAAAAGCGGCCACCCTCCGCGCGACGTCCATTCGAGAGGTGGCCATATTGGAATAACGCATGAAGTCGCTTTCAAGCTAGCCCCGCAGCTGACTTGAAACTTGTCCTGACTTCGACCGAGCCAAGTCGCCTTCAAGTCATCCGCAAGTTCGAGAACGATTTATGGTGACCGGCAAGACTGTCTTGAGTCAAGAACGAGTCAAGTACGAGTCAAGTAACATCTCTGCCTTTGGGGGTAAAGGTGTACAGTCCGGAGCCTCTCGATGGCCTTTCGGCTGCCTCGCGGCTTTTAATTTTACATACATGCTCATAATATACGGCACCCTTTGGTGCCATGTGTTTCGATATCTAGTTGATGACAGGCCACACTTGAGCATTTACCCTTGGCGGCTTTGCACATGCGAGAATTTCAGCTCTTTCAAAATAGTGGCAATAAAAAAAACTTCGTCAGTGCAGTCCGGAGCGCGCCTTTTCGGTGTTTTAGACAAATGGGCTGACCAGTGACCTGTACTGTGCACGTTACGCAAGGCAACACACGACTCGCCAATGAGACGAGCGCTCGCTCTGGTCCCTTGCCGAGCTGATCGACCTGAAGGTCGCGGGGCAGAATCCGTGGCTGTAGCGTTTTAAATGGAGGCAAATATGTGTGAGTCCGTGTGCTCAGATTCAGGTGCTCTCCAGGTGGTCGAAATTACCACAGCCCTCCAGTACGGCGTTCTTAGTAATCTGATCTCCTTTTGGGAAGTTAAACTCTGACAAATATTATTACTATTTGACCGAGTTGGACGCGGTGTGAATTTTTGCAACGCGGGAGAAAACGGGGTACCGCGGCGCAGCGGAGCGAACTATAAATCAAGCCGTGAAGTTAACGTATTACACAGCGTGGATGACGACAACAAGAATGTAAGATGACTTGAAGTAGTGCAAGCCGACCATAATGTAAACAAAGTGGGCCTCTTTTTTTGTCACGTGACCTCAAACTCGCTTGACAAGACGTAGCCAGTTCAGTGCCATTTGAAGCCGATCGCTTTACCAATGACGTTCTATATGTTTACATTGGGTCACGTGACCCCGAGAGTTTGAGGTGCAAATAGACTCTCCCTATATTCACATTCTGGGATTGCTAAAGTATTTTAATAACGCATGCGCGCGTGTTCTGCCGGGACATTTTCTAAGAAGTAGAACAACTGTAATATTAAAAAATAAATGCATGCATTTCTAAACACGTGCACTACACAGCTATCTTGTCTACAGGCTAGTGAAGCGTACAATATATGACTGAAAACATTGAAAATAGAGTATAATTGAGGACGCGTTGGAGTTACACCTACTTAACAGGGCAAACGTATTCTAACAATGCCGTTCAGCGACACCTTAATGCAAAAAGGCTGCCTGTGTTAGAAGAGTCAATAGAAAATAATATTGGCTGCGATATCGAAGTAGCTCTTCATGCCCATTCTGGCTAATTGTCCGGACACACTGGTTTTGTGCTCATCGGGGATGCGGGAGGGCAGTTGAAAGAGCGCGCGAAAGCGGGCAAATACTTGACAGCGTGGTTGCAGATTTCTGATATCCAGCCTTTGGGGCCATCCAAAGAGCACAGGGTGAGGCAGAACGTCATGAAAAAGACCTGCTCGGCAGTGTAATTCTTCAGCGGAGCGAGTGGTACGTCGTCTTCTGCGTACCGGAAGCGGACGTACGCCGAGTGGGCCAGCTGCAGGCCTGCAACTGTGGGGAAAAGGTCGTACGTGGCGTTGCAGGGCGATATACCCCAGAGAATTTCCAGCAGCCGTTCTCCGGATGGGAAACTTCCCGCTTCTCCTTTCAGAAGTGCCGGCAAGAAGTGTAGCGTGTGCGCGATTTCTGTCCCGAGGATTGATCCCAGCCCACCGTACACCATGGCGCTCGTGCCGCTTGTGTAATAGAACGGTGCTTTGAGAACGGCGGCGCACAGCAAAATCACGTTGTCGATCAAGTCGTAGTTGGCCAGGCGGCTGGACTCGATCCTGAACACCTTGTTAGTGAACTCGCGGTCACCCGTAAAGCCCTGGATATGCAACCTGATCGCGAGCCACTCGTCAAAAGCAGAGCGAGGACTGGTGTTTGTCGCACCGTAGTACTGCTCGAGACTCTTGAGCACCGATAGCTCGCCCCACGGCCACGCGGTAGCGCTTGTATTTATGAAGGCAGCCTCGAGCGTGGATCGGGTCTGGTAGTTGGCTTCTGGTATGATGCGTATTCTGTCCCTAGCTGTTTTCATAACACTGCGCAGGAGGTCGCTGACGGCTAACCTCTGTGGCGCCGAGAACTCTAACTTGCTCATCATCACTAGGGCGGCGTAATAGACGGCCTCAATGTGAAGACCGCACGCGACACTATCAAGCAAGTTTGCTGCCTCGGAAAGGCCAGTGAACAATGAGAGCGTCTTGCTCGCGAGAGGACCAACTTCTTGTACGAACCACAACGTAGTGTGAAAAAGCACATCGCGGGCCGTGAGACGCTCGAAGATTCGTCTCATGCTCCTGATCACATATATGTTCGTGGCGAGGAAGATGTCGTCGGATGCTATGGCAGGCTTGGCATTAAATGCCCACTGAAGTATGTGCGCCCAATCTTCTGGTCGCAGTTGAGGCAGATGCTCTTCGGTGCTGAGTGTGCGAAGATGCATAAGCTTTGGGTCCCGAATTTTGGCCTCAACTGCATTACTGAGGTGGCCAAATATTAAGCTCTGTACTTGCCAGCTGTTTTGACGCACAAATGCCACAAAGGATGGAGCGGCGCCTCGCCTCGAAATCAGCGCAGAGAAGAATGTCTCCACATAAGACGTGATAAGACCGAGCTGCTTGGCTTCCTTATGTAACTTTCGCCATACGAGAGCCTTTGTGGTAGACGTCTGTACAATAGTTCGTCCTTGAGGGCCGGACGGCCGGAGTGTGATGTCGAACCAAAGTGGTAGCGCCCACTTTACATTGAGCTCGACCAGCGCCTGCGGTAGCCAAAAGACTTTGGTTTGAATTTATGAAAATATAACCTTATAAAGGAACACAGTAGGGCCTAACGCTTGTCAGATAATGAGGCACTGTTGACTCTCGTGACTTGATATTCTTCTCGTAGAACATGTTAGATAGACTATTTGGTAATGATTGCAATATGGTCAGATATTCGAGGCCACGAAATGATGTTTTCTAATTTACTAAGTGCTTAGCGTATTATTAGAAATTAAGCGATGAATGCTTGTTGACAACACACACCTAAAGCTGACCTATAATTACTCTTCCATCTGTTTACGAGTCTAGAAGGATTTGATCAAGCGAATTTGTTACGACAAGTTGCTTTTGTTATGAAAAGACATTGCCTTTGTTACAGACACTAAAATCAAGAAAGAGATCTTCCGAGGAACCACAGTAGAAAACTTGCTTAGCGCAATACGCGGTCAATGTCTATATGCTGTATGCAAGAAGCAAGTGTCAGCTTGTAGGGATACGCAATATTGCAGACGCGCTGCTTGAAGCTCGGATAAACACCTTGAGTGGCCTGGTATAGTCTCTCGGGTCGACGACGTCCTTTTCATCTGCTGGCCAGTCAAAACTGCGGCCCTGCATGAACTCGAGCAGGTGTTCTATGTCATTGTCACTCCGCGTGGAAGTGTCTAGGCATGTTCGCATAGCCAGGACCGCCTTGGCGAGCACAGACACAGTTGGCAGCTGTCGACCAAACTGTACAACATAGTCAACTAGCATTTGCGTCATGAGTGGCAAGCCCGACCATGGGTATGGAAACTCTGCTGCCGAGCACACAAACTCTCCGAAATCCAAACAGGGGTCTTTGGTGCCTCGACCCAGCAGGTCGTACTTTCCTACGCCGAGCGCAGCAGCGTGGGCAGCGCAGTCGGACGTCGTGCACAGGTGAGAAGGAGCCTTTCCGACACCTGGAACTGCCATCCAGAGACTCGTAAGCACGAACACGGTTGCCAACAGCAGCAGGGCCAGCCCTCCGCAGAGCCAAAGCGATGGACAGGCGCGTGCCTGCAGTGGTTACAGCGTATTTGTGCGCAGCGTGTTCGATCTATGTGAAGTCGGCTAGCTATAAAAAGTACATCCACATGCTAATGAGTGATCCGCTTTGTTAGCCATTGTGTTCTGCATACTAGTAATATTTTTCGTCGTCAATGCTTAGTGAAAGTAGAAATATCTACCTTTTTCACGCGTCATGAGAAAATATAAAGATTCGGCACCGCACTCCAAGGTGCCAAACTACAATGCTCATATAATTTATATGTTGCGTTGACGCAAAGGTACTTCGTACTTGTAAGTTATGCAGGTATCGCACTTACATAAAACTGCTATCACGTGTTTTCAAGTCTTAGCAAGTGCCAAAAGGCGCAAATGCAAAAGCTTGGCATTATTTCGTTTATCGTCCATAGGGCTATGTGAATGTTTCTATTCACTACTCAAACACTATAGAGCTGTATGATGTGCTTCCTAGTCTGGAAACAAGATTGGTATGAATTCTACTAAATATATGTTGGCAGAAAAATCGGCAATGTATAATGTTCGAAATTGTGTCTTATTTTTTTCACAGACATTGACAGGCTCCGTGTTATACGTTGTGTTCCATTTTCAAGCACTGGTTTGAATCACGCGGAAATCGCAAAGCAAGTATCTATTTTAAAGATTGTATTCAAAACTAAACAGCTTTGTTCTAGATGATGACTTTTAATTTGAACTCTTCCTATAACTGCTACAGAGCGTTGATGCATAATGAACGCCTGCAGCAGCTCCTTATACTGTATGGTTAAGTAGCCCACTTTTTCGTGCATTAAAAACAGCTAGGTCATTCATGGCATCAAATACAAGTAGTCATAGGCTGTCTTTTATCTCCTACAAGTACTTGCTCGTGTTCCATAAGAACCATGTCTATTACCGTGTCCGGGCGCTGTATGAACGTTACTGGGTATTTTGCCATAAAACCAAACGTATCGTATTATCATGGCAGCTTGCCTTTCTTGCTATTCCAGAGTATACCTCAAGGCTTCATGGTGGGAATAGCGTTCTCTGCCCATTGGCCGAACAGACGATCGGCTGAGGTGGCAGGGCTTACGTTAGGCTTACTGAGAAGGATCATTTATGCAGCGTGCATTTGCGTATAATTTCAGTAAAAGCACGAGGGCATATAAAAAGTTTTTCTTACTGCTTTCCTGGCTTTCGGTTGTACCGTCTTGGTAACGTCTGACAAGAACGGCAGGTGCCGAGCTAGGCTGTACGAATGACTGCTGTTGTGCGGCGGCGGGGGCAGCAGAGTATCCAGGCCGTCATTGGTTTCCTCGCTCCGACTGCAATGCTCCTCTGGGCCTCCCAGGGAAGCCAACGCCTCGACCTCGTCCTTCGCTGTACCATTGAGTTGAATAATAATTATTGAGTGAACAATAGAGAAAAGTGTCGCTGACTGGCTGTCGTCTAATCATTCATAATGCAAGCAGTCAGTGCGGGGTTTTTGTAGCAAAGGGTTTCCTTTTAATTGACGCTACGCGCACGTTCCTTCCGTTTCGCTCAAATCGTAGGAAACTTTCATTAGCTACTTCGGGCACGGCCGGGCTCAGAGGAGCGGCACGCGTGCACTCTTACTGCCTATGCACCCAAAGAGGGAACAATAGGGCAGATTCTTCATAGCTCGTTCCACGGGGGGGGGGGGGGGGGGTGCGCTTGAAGCTAATCCAATACCATTTTCTCAGTCGACGCCCCGCTTCTGACTAGCCACACGTATTGAATTGAAGCGGAAGCCCGCGCACGTAATTATGAAATTAAAGTACGTATTATTAAGGTGCAAAACCCGTTCTCTAGAACATATGGTGGCCGAAGAAGATAGTAAGTCCCACTCTAGAAAGTCCCACTCTAGAGCACCGGTAAGTACAGTGAACTGGCAGTAATGAAGAATAACATCAATAAAAACACGAGCAGTACAAAGACAAAAAAAGTGTTCCCTTGGGCTGCGATCCCAGGGGGTCAATATAAGGTGTCATTTCTTTTATTACGATAGAAATTATATGGACACTCTCGGCTGGATGTTCCGAAGGCGTCGATGTCTTGTACCGTATGTTTCTACCTATCTATATATATATGACAAAGCAAGAAAGAAAAAAAATGGCAGATCCCATGTACAGTAGGAATCGATGATATGCGAAGCACGAATGAGAAAGGTTGATATATATCACTTTAAAATCAGCACAATGTTACGAGGTGGAAGCAAATGATGCCGTACATGACTTCGGTGTGATGATTATCATGTTTGGATGTGTCGCTTACGTTCGTCATCTATTCGCGTAACGTGATACTAAATTTAGTTTATGTGGAGCTGGCGAAACGCCTGCGAGCACGCTATGAGCGTAGTATGTTGTGATCTTCCTACATAACACGCGCGTCAGTATTATCATGTTCGTGCCAGTCATATATATCGCCATTCATTGACGTCACGTAACTCCAAATTTTGTATATGTGGACCTAGCAAAGCGGCCGCGAGCGCATCACGAAGGGCCCAATATACTCCAATGGAGCGTTGTCGCGCGGGCACGCTGTTCACAGCGACGCTGAGTTAGCAAAACGCGAGCACTCTAGTCTAACGCTAGGCGTGACCGGCACGGCCAGCGTCCGTCGGCAACCGGCCCGAAACGCGACATACTGCATTTCGAGCTGATGCGTTACCCAGACAACACTGCGTCTCCCACTTTTCGTGATGGAGGGACGCCGGATGCGCTGAAATGCGCAAGCGTCAAAGGAACGCACCGCGGCTTGCGCCTGCGACTATATGGCAAGACCGGTGCCTGGCATGGCGACGCCAGCGTGACGTAACGAATTGAACGACGGCGAGCACGCGCACCGCGTCACGTGGAAATGTACTGGCGTCTTGACTGTGGCATATAGCCATGTCTTCACATGACACGTATCTTATGATTATCATCTTTGCACCAGTCACATACTTCGTCGATCAATGACGTCACGTATTATGAAATTTGGCATATGTGAAGCTAACGAAAAGACCTTGAGCGCATCATCAGTGTGGCATGTAGTCATGTTGTTACATGACACGCATATCGTGATTATTACATTTGCATGTATCATTAACCTGTCATCCGTTCGCGTCGCGTAATACCGAGTTTGGTACATGTAAAGCTAGCGGAACGGCTGCGAGCGCATCATGAGCGTAGCATGTAGTCATGTTGTTACATGACACGAATCTCATGAATATTATGTTTGCACAAGTCACATATCTTCGTCATTCATTCACGTACGGTAATACTTAATTTGGTATATGTGACGCCGGCGAAACGGCCGCGATTAGCGTGGCATGTAGTCATGTGTTACATCACACGAATGTCATGATTTTTATGTTAGGGTCTGTTGCTTGTGTTCGGCATGCAATCATGTCATACCATACCAGTGTTGCAACATGCTATGTGAACGAAATTACCGCAAGAGCTGTAGGACCATGAAATGTAAATCATGACATACATGTCATGATTTTAAAGTTATGACTAGTGATACATTCTTACAAGGAAATGTATATTTGCAGATATTTACGACGTTTTCATGCGACGACAATGCCTGGCACACTGGTGGGCTGGGACCAGTCTCTATTCACTTCGTAGTCTTTTCTTTCAGGCAGAGACCCTCTACTGCTTTATGCCCCAATCCCACTACTGCCTTGTGGCACTACCCCGCGGCGTTAAAGCGCCGACCCGGCGTTTGTCACAAAAGGGGAGTTTTGGGTGACACAAAAGGCTTCAGTCCTACGACGTGCACAACAGTAGATGGTGGTGGCATTGAGTGCGCTTCGTCGACGACTCGCTGTATCTCGTAAGTGAGGTGACATCGGTAGCGCAGCTGGTTGGAAGAGCGCGGGTGATTGCGTAACGTTTCGCGTAGTCGGTCGTCACGGCAACCCATTTGTTTCCGGATGCAGAAGTGGGAAACGGCCCGAGAAGGTCGAGCCCTACAAGGTAGAATGGTTCAGCAGGAATCTCAATAGGGTTAAGAAGGCCAGCTGGAAGCGATGTTGGTCGTTTTCGACGTTGACAAAGGTCGCAGCTGGCGACATACTTTTGCACAGAGTGATATAGGCGTGGCCAGAAAAAACAGCGCCGGACGCGATCATAAGTGCGGGTGACTCCCAAGCGACCAGCGGCAGGTTCATCGTGAAGCTGTCGGAGAACATCTACACGCAAATGGGAAGGCACGACGAGAAGGCGGTCAGGACCATTAGGGCACATGTTGTGGCGGTAGAGAACACCTTCATGAAGGAAATACAAGTTCAGAGAAGTGGGTGGAGTAGTGGAACTCAGGCTTTCTATGATGAGAAGTAAATGCGGGTCGCGGCGTTGCTCAGAAGCGATATCAAGAAAGTCCGATATTGATTAGACGCTAGCCTCAGTAGTTCTCTGTGGCGTCTGGTGGATCCACTGGATACCGTGACAGGCAGTCGGCGTCTTGATGGAGGTGACCAGATTTATACACGACTGAGAAGGTGTATTCTTGGAGGCGCAGAGACCAACGACCGAGACGTCCCGTGGGATACTTGAGCGAGGAAAGCCACCAGAGTGCATGATGATCAGTTACAACTGTAAAACTGCAGCCGAACAGGTACGGGCGAAATTCAGTGACAGCCCAAACAAGAGCAAGACACTCTTTTTCGGCGATGGAATAGTTCCTCTCGGCAAGGGATAAAAGGCGGCTAGCGTAGGCGATGACACAGTCACGTCCATGCTGACGCTGAGCTAAAACAGCACTAATTCCGTGGCCACTCGCGTCCGTACGAACTTCTGTCGGGGCAGTCTGATCGAAGTGGGCTAACATTGGCGTAGTCATGAGGGCTGCAATGAGCGCCGAAAATGCAGCACTTTGAGGCGAATTCCAAATAAATGGGATGTCTTTTTAAGAAGCTCGGTGAGAGGCCGCGCAATATTGGCGAAATTCCGGATGAAGCGGCGAAAATAGGAGCACAAACCAAGGAAGCTCACCGCATCTTTAGGAGAAGAGGGTACATGAAATTGGATCACTGCGCAAATTTTGTCCGGATCGCGCTGTACCCCAAATGCGTTAACGAGGTGACCAAGTACAGTTATTTCGCGACGGCCGAAACGGCATTTCGAGGAGTTTAGCTGGAGACCAGCGTTGCGGAATAATTGAAGAATACTGGACAATCGCTCAAGATGGCTTCCGAACGTCGGTGAAAAAACAATTATATCATCTAAGTAGCGTAAGCAAGTGGAACATTTGAAGCCGCGCAGAAGGGAATCCATCATGCGCTCAAAGGTGGCCGGCGCATTACAAAGCCCAAACGGCATTGCTTTAAATTGGTATAACCCATCGGGGGTTGCAAATGCTGTTTTTTCTCGGTACCGTGGGTCAACAGCGATCTGCCAATAACCAGATCGAAGGTCAATGGACGAGAAAAACTTTGCGCTATGAAGGCAGTCAAGGGCGTGATCTATTCTTGGTAAGGGGTAAACGTCCTTCTTAGTGACCTTGTTGAGTTGTCTATAGTCGACACAAAACCGCCATGTGTCGTCCTTCTTCTTGACAAGCACGACCGGGGATGCCCACGGACTAGATGAGTGTTCGACGATGCCTTTGGCGAGCATTTTCTCGACCTCTTTCTTGATGACAGAGCGTTCGGCAGTGGAGACACGGTAAGGGCGGCGATAAGTTTGGTTGGCATTGCCAGTGTTGATGTGATGGGTCACAACTGATGTCTGGCCTAAAAGGCGGTTGTCAAGGTCGATTATGTCCGCATAGGATGTCAACAGATGGTGGAGGTCTTGTGCTTCGGAGGACGAAAGATCTGGCGCTATCATTTTGGCAATGTCAATGCCTGCCAGGTTGGGCGCAGTGAGCGAGTTGACGTGCGGAGTAGGTTGCTGAGCCGACAGTTCAGAAATATCGCACTCTTGCAAAGACGATATGACGCCTAGTTTAATACCAGCAGGCAGCACGTGCGTGGAGAAACCAAAGTTCAAAAGAGATAGATAGGTCTGGTTGTGACGTACTCTCACCACGGTGTGCGGGACAGCAATGGAATGCTTTAGCACAACGTCGGTAATAGGTGGAACGACACATTCACCATCGCGCCCAGGCGGATCACACACGAGCTGCACGTAAGTCGCGGCTTGCAGCGGAAGATGCAAGAACTCGGTGGAACAAAGGCGGCTTTGAGCATCACGGGCAATAGCGGCGTCAACAGGCAGTTCCAACTGAAGAAGACCCGTTGAGCAGTCGATAAGGGCGGAGCGCGCAGAGAGAAAGTCGAGACCAAGAATCACGTCATGTGGGCACTGCTCAAGCACGGTGCAAGGCTTGAGCAGTTTATCCGCAAGGCTATGTACTTTCGCGCGGCAGTCATTCCGTAAAACTCGACTGAACAGTGCCTATAACGCCAGACATAAGAATCCGCACTGCAAAAAATTGGCAGAACCCACGTACAGTGGGAATCGATCATATGCGAAGCACGAATGAGGATGGTTGATATGCCACTTTAAAATCACCTCAATGTTACGAGGTGGAGGCAAATGATGCCGTACACGACTTCCGTGTCATGATTATTATGTTTGGATGTATCGTTTACTTTCGTCATATATTCGCGTCACTTGATGCCAAAATGTAGTACATATGGAGCGAGTGAAACGGCCACTAGCTCTCTATGCAAGTGGTATGTTGTGATGTTCTGATACGACACGCGTGTCAGGATTATCATGTTTGTACCAGTTTTATACTTTCGTCATTCATCTTCGCCACGTAACACCAAATTTGGTATATGTGCAGTTAGTAAAAGGGCCGCAAGTATATCATGAAGTGCCCAATGCACTCTAATGTAGCGTTGACGCGCGCGCACGCTGGGCACAGTGACGCTACGTTAGCAAAACGCGAGCACTTATCGTCTGACCCCAGGCGCGACCAGCGTCCGTCGGCGCGGCCCGACGGCGCAAAAAGCGACATGCTGCATTTCACGCCGAAGCGTTAGCCAGACAACACTGCGTCTCGCTCTGCTTCGTGACGAAGGGACGCCGGACGCGCTGAAACGCACATGCGTCAAAGCAACGCAGCGCGGTGTGCGCCTGAGTGTATATGGCAGGACTGGCGCCTGGCGTGGCAAGGCCACCGTGACCCGACGAAATGAACGCCGGTGAGCACTCGCTCCGCGTCACGTCGAAATGTATTGGCGCCTATGTAGTCATGTTCTCACATGACACGCATCTCATGATTATCATGATCGCGCCAGTCACATGCCTTCGTCATCCAGAGACGTCGCGTAATACAAAATTTGGCACATGTGAAACTAGTGGAACTGCTGCCAGTGCATCACGAGTGTGGCATGTAGTCTTGTCACCTGACGCGCAAGTCCTAATTATCATGTTTGGATGTGTCATTTACCTATGTAGTCCGTTCGCGTCGCGTAATACCGAGTTTCGTATATAGCGAAACGGCCGCGAGCGCATCAAGAGCGTGACATGTAGTCATGTTGTTCCGTGACGCGCATGTCATCATTTTTATGTTAGAGTGGTGGTGGTAAAAAACATTTATTTCAGAAAGAGTCTACTAGAGAGTGCCGACGTGGCCCATCGGCGTGCTAGAGTGGCAAGACCCTATTCCGGGACGCCAGTGGAGCTGGAAGCTGCCCGTGCGCGCTCCACCAAGGAGCGTTGTGCAGCCAAGGTAGAACGGCCGAGCAGGTGCTCCTCCCAAGCCTCTCTAGTTGGGATAGGAAAAGGGGATGAGAAAAAGACGGGATTAACTGGGCACGATGCTACGACGTGATATGTGTCGGCGAGGACATGACAGGTCGAGCAGGTGCCATTGATTTCCGGAAAAAAGTGCCTGGCGACCGCCGGACTGATAAAGGTGTTGGTCTGCAGGCGGCGTAGCAGTCGTTCGTCCGCTTTCTCCAAACAGCGTGCGGGGTCCGGGTAGAGGCGGCGCGAAGCCCGGTAATAAGCCAAAATTTCGCGAAAGCGCGTCAGGTTGGTATTGCCAGATTCCGTCTCGGGACATGGAGGGGCAACGGCCCGGACAGGAGAAGCGCGGGCAGCGGCATTTGCCGTCTCGTTGCCGGGCAGGCCCGAGTGGCCTGGGGTCCAGACTATACGAATGGGATGAGGGTTAAAGCGCCAAGAGGCTGCCTGTAGCAGGCTAGCCGCCAGCGGTGCAATGGAACCCCGAAGGTACTGAGAACAGGACGAGCGCGAGTCCGCCAGGATGGTGCGTGAGGCAGGGTGAGAGGCGGCCAAAGCTATGGCAACCTCTTCAGCGTGCGTTACTGTGTCTGCTCGAAAGAAGAGGCCATCGACGTGTTTGCCTTCTGTAATCACTGCAGCCGTGAAGTGACCCGAGGGGGAGGAACCCGAGACGTCCACGTAGAAAACACCAGGACGATCGGAGTGTCGCGTATGAAGGGCCGCGGCGCGTGCTAGTCTACGGCCAGGATGGAGGTCGGGGTTCATATTACGGGGTAGAGGTTCCACCCATAGCTTTTGACACCAGAGCTCTGGTACCGGCTGCAGAGGCTCTTGGTCAGATATCGGGTTAAGGCCAAGTCTATGTAGAAGACGGCGCCCTGAAGGCGTCTGCGACAGTCGATTGATTTGGTTAACGCGATGAGCTTCGCGCATTTCTGCAAAGGTGTTGTGTACCCCCAGAGCCGCGAATCGGCTGTTGGAAGTTGCAATAGGTAGGTCCAGAGCGCGTTTGTATACTGAACGAAGAAGGACGTCCAGCTGGTGCTCGTGTCGACGACGCAGGCGAAGGTAAGGCAAGGCGTAGAGGACGCGACTGGTCACAAACGCGTGGGCCAATCGGAGGGACTGAGACCCGCGGAGGCCGCCGCGCTTGGTAGAAACTCGCCGTATCATGTGGCTCACCTGTTCGCTGGTGCGTCTGAGGCCTGCTATAGTGCCCTTTGGATCCAAGGACGTTGTGAGGTGAAGGCCACGAACCCGAATATTTTGCACTGACGGGACGGGCCGGACGGAAGAAAAATTTGAGGCGGCGGTAGCGGAAAGACTGAAAGAAGAGCCGATTTAGCTGGAGAGCACTCCAGGCCGCATGAACCTGCGTAGGTGTCCACCAGAAGGGCAGCCTTTTGCAAGCGTTCTTCGATTTGCGCTAAGGAGCCGGTGTTGGTCCAGATTGTGATATCGTCCGCATATAGTGCGTGTTGTATTCCCTCGACCTCGCTTAGAAGAGAGGGGAGGTTCATCATCGCCAGGTTAAAAAGCAGAGGAGACAGGACTGCCCCTTGAGGTGTACCCCGCGTGCCTAATAAGTACGGGCCGTGTTCGGTAGAATTAAGGCGAATGAAGGCGGTGCGATGTGATAGAAAGGCGCGAATGTAGTTGAAAGTCTTCTGCCCGCAGTTTGTGGTAGACAAGTTAGTGAGTATAGTGCTGTGTTTGACGTTGTCGAACGCCCCGCGGAGATCGAGAGCGAGCACGGCTTTGTCGTTATGGCGCATAGTAGTCGGTTCTATGATATCGTGTTGAAGCTGGAGCAGGACGTCCTGTGCCGACAGATGCGGGCGAAAGCCAAACATCGTGTCGGCAAAGGTCCTCCTGGCCTCCAAGTAGGCGGAAAGGCGTTCGCGAACCATGGTTTTCATGAGTTTGCCTGCGCAAGACGTAAGTGAGATGGGTCTCAGTGCCTCAATACTAACGGACTTTGCCGATTTGGGAATGAATGTCACGACCGATGTGGTCCATTCCGTTGGAAGCGGAGAACCGTCCCATATCGAATTTATAAGTTGGAGTAGCGAGAGGTGTGCTTGGTCGGGAAGATTTGCCAGGAGCGATACTGTGATTCCGTCGCGTCCAGGGGCCGTGCCCTCATGTTAGGGTCCGCCGCTTGTGTTCGCCATGCAATCATGAGATAGCATACCAGTTTTGCAACATGCCATGTGAACGAAACCGCTGCAGGAGCTGCAGGACCATGAAATGTGAAACACGGCATTCATGATATAAATATCACGATTTTCATGTTATGTCTTGTCCAATATGTTCTTCATACAGCCATGTTATTCCATACAGAGATTAGTATCAATACCATTATTGAAATGGCCAGGAGAGCTAAAAGTGGTAGGCGGCTAGATAGATAGATAGATAGATAGATAGATGGATAGATCGATCGATCGATCGATAGATAGATAGATAGATAGATAGATAGATAGATACGCTCAAAGTCGCCAAAGTTCGCTGAGAAATTCTTCGCATTTAAAATTTCTTTATATTCCAAACTATAAAACTATGCATTATCCCTGGACATCAATCATCGAAGTTATTTCAACGAATAAATCGTGAGCACAAGTAATAAACGTAACTGCATTATGCCCGGACATACTTTGAAGAATTTGAATAAATTTGATTTCCGGGAACTGGTCAGGAGAGAGAACACGTCACCGTTCGTGTACCGCCGTTTGGTGGCTATAACTATACGGTGTCTCTCGTATCCTGCTTAACTAGCGCCTGACTTTTTAAGCCGCATCTGTTGCGACACCAAGTGCGTCATATTCGACAGCCAGCAGTGCTTTCTGAAATCTCGATGAAATGAGACAAAGTCGTTCGCTCAAGCTCGAACTTGACCGCCACCAATTAGCCCGTATCTTCCTACTATTACTGGCACTGCTCAATGTGTCAGTGCGGGACCACCTCGGTCGAACAGTAGCTATGGCGTTCGGCTGTTGATCTGAAGGTCGCGTGTTTTATCTTGTCCGCGGATTTCGTTGCACTTGAAACGCTACAGGCCGCTTGCTGTGCAATGTCAGTGCGCCTTAAAGAACACCAGGTGGTCGAACGTTTCAGAGCCCTTTATCAAGGTATCTCTCACAGCCATGTTGTAACGGGACATGGAACCTCATTTATTAATATTAATGTGGTAATGCGAAGGAGGCATGGGTCAAGCGCTATGACAACGCGTTCGGCTGTGTGTTAGGGGTGTTAAGCTCGCCTCGGCTAGCAGGCAGTGGGGACGAAATTTAGTCCCCGCATGTGCCCCATGAACACGCAGCCCGCGGGGCGCGTGTTTGAACACTCTTAGTGCCGGTATTCAAGACAAGATTCAATCGCAGTTACCTTTCCGAGCCGAGGATTCGGGTGTTTGCTGGCGACGCTTCCACGGCAACTCTGCTGCTGCAAGGCTGCGCGCACCTTCGGCTTGCGTAGATGCTATTCCGTCCGGCGGATGTTGACTTCTTGTGGCAGCCTGGAAGCTCTCAGCGGTCCCGCTGGAGGGGGAGGGTGCTGCGCCGGCTTTTGCGGGGTCATATGGTAAGAGCGCGCTGGCCTTTGGCAGCTGCAGAAAGTGACCTAGTTAGCAGATGGGAAATATAAACGCGCGGACATCTAAAGATTCTTAATGACGCTCGTTGGTCGCTGACAAGAGGTGTAACATGGAGGACTTTGACGTGGAGGACTTTGACTAAAAGGGACGAGAAATTTTGACAGGCAAGCGCCTATGCATAGCTCGTTTTACGAGTCAGCCTGCGTCTGTCTCCACTAAAAGGCGCGTGAATTCCCATTGGACGTGACGGTGCTTCACTCGCGACTTTCCTTCAAGAAGCTGCGCTGAAAAAAGGAAACACTTGCTGGATCACAACATGGCTGGATCGCCTGGCTATCATGCCATTATTGTCGTTGTTGAGAGCTGTGGTGTTATGCGCTGGTTCCTTGACCGTGCAACCATTTGCTTGAATAGTCAGCTTCAATGAACTCCGTTGAACTGTACACGTAAAAAAATCGAGTATTCGGGGAGCGCTTCTGTTACGCAAGAATGATAATCTGAATTGCTCGCGATTTCTTTCTTCGAATCCCGGCGCTGGCCACTTTCTTGTCTAGGATGCTATATTGCACTGATAACGCGCGCGCCGTTCGCGACCACAAACTAGCGGAACCGTGGTGATGACGCGAGGAAAGTACTCGAAGTAGATGATTATTCTTGTGTAGGAGTAACACTCGCCAAATACTCAGTTTTTAGAGTGTAGTGTTTTGTGCATAAACAGTGAATAACCTTGAGACTTCACGCACCAATCCAAAGTGACGTTACACATTCATACTTGCGTAAGCCTGCGCCACCTTAGTTCTTACAACTTGAAAATCGTCGATGTTATGCTTGTTAAGATTTTGGGCTGTCTTTCTGCAAAAGCTGTTTTTCTATCGTTCACTAATATACTTTACGAACATTATTAGCCCCAACTATCCTCTGAAATAATGCTATCATAGGAGTTTTTTAGCGCGACGCTTCATTGTCTCTTTAAAATAGAAGAAAATCTGAGTGCGCATGATTTTGTACATCACGCGGCCATCGATGTACACCTGCAGTAGTCGGGATTGAACGCTCGCACTCGTGGTAAAGCAGCACGTTGCCGTAGTCGCTGCGCCACCGGGGCGCATACTGAGAAGTTTTTCGATATGCTCACCCTGTCCTTAGTTGTTGAGTCTTCCGATGGTTCCTCGGTAGGGCTCCCCGGGGCCTCACGTACTCGGCGCTTCAGCAAACTTCTGCGGGCGTCGACCTCGAGCTCGGAGGCGGCGGCAGCTATGAGAGCAGAGTGCTCCAAATCTTGGGCTACTGGTGCTATTCGAGATCGCACAGAGCAGAACGACCCCGTACTGCTTGGCCGCCGTTTACTTGAACGACGTCCGTATACACTGGACTTGTTGGATCCTGCCTTGTTGTCAAGCGGTGGGACAGGAACGGCCGGGTCGGTGGCTACGTCGCCACGCTGCTTTAACTTCCGGAGAGAATGTCCTCCCTCTGAGCTGGAAGAACTCTTGTCGGGTTTCCTCGATTCGTTCCGACGCATTATTGCGGCTTGCTTTGTTTAAAAACCTGTAACGCCGACGTAGCTTTGAAATGGAAGACAGCCGCGACGCTGAGAAATACACTTCTTCTTCTGTCTCGAGCGGCGGTGCGTCGCTTCCGCGTGACGAAGAAGTGGATCCAACAGCTGAAACGCATTCAATGTACCCTGCAGTTTTAGTGAAGAATATAAAAACATATCAAATTAACGCCTGCTTTAATATATTTTTGACGAATACGTGTGATATAATTGATAATGTGAATGAATAGTGGATATACATTCGATTTTGATCTGGTGAGGTAAACTCATATGTCTGGTCTAGCTACTGAAAATTTCAGTCTTTTGACACAGTTTTAGCTCTTTTTTTCTTTTATTCATTAGTCTTCATTTTATTCCCCGCAGGGGCGCCTGCGCAAGTAGGCGTTTGGTGTGTAGCGACACCACGGACCCGAGCTAACGGGGGAGTTTCTACTCCCTCCCACGCCTAGCCGTGCGTGGCTTTGCCGTGCCCGGGGAAAAGGGGATCCTGGGGGTTGAGCTGACGCTGGGTGATTGGACCTTTAAGGCCCCCCAGCAGAGGCAACACACCTCTTTGGCCCCGGCTTCACGTAGACGGTACCCCTGGGCTGACCCACCCAGGGGAAATCGGCAGTCGCCTTTTCTTATCTCTCTCTCCCTATATCTTCGTCTTTTGTTCTCACTTTACATCTTTCCTGTCTTCTCCTGACTTCATTTTACTTCCCATTTTTCCTGGCGGCAAGGGTTAACCTTGTGTGGCTATCCAAACTAGGGTAAACCATATTGGGTTATAGTAACTGCGTACTGCTGGCGTTGCGCAGACATGCTCACATGCTCTGCCACGTCCCCTTGTTGGACTCCGTGGTGGGTGGTAGGCGCCGTTACCGAAAAATACACATTTTCCCATGGGATCCTCGACCCCCTCTCTAAATGATCGTGCCTCGAAAAGGGTACGCACCGACGCAACTTCACTACTTTGGTCGAAAAACAGAGAAACTTTCCCAAAATACCATGTCCTCCACTGCGAACAATCTACAAAAGCTAAAGCAATCTCACCCTTTCTTGTGGCCAAGTGCTTGAGAGAGACCATTGGAACCGGTTATAAGGCCACGAAGATGGCAAGTGGAGATCTGCTTCTCGAATTAAAAGACAAGGAACAGTACAATAAACTCTCGCACCTCGTAGCCTTTGGTAACATCCCCGTCTCTGTGAGTGCACACCGTACAATGAATACAGTGAAGGGCGTGGTATCGGACGAAGATTTGATGACACTGAGTGAAGAAGAGCTTCTTGATGGATGGAAACACCAAGGTGTAATACATGTCCAGCGCATCATAATCAGACGCAACAACAACGAAATAGCAACAAAGCACTTAATACTCACCTTCAACTCAACCACTTTACCTGAGACTCTCGAAACTGGCTATATAAAACTCCATGTCCGACCCTTCATTCCTAACCGGAGGCGTTGTTTCAAATGCCAGCGATTTGGTCATGCATCCCAGTGCTGCCGAGGGCAGCTGATCTGTGCTAAGTGTGGCACAGCCGGCCACAGTGCTGATGAATGTAGTCATGATGAGGTCCTCTGTGCTAACTGCGAAGGTAGTCACCCCGCATACTCCGGAGCGTGCCCAGCCTGGAAAAAAGAAAAAGAAATAATAACTATAAAAGTAAAGGAAAATATAACATTCAGGGAAGCAAGACAACGGGTCTCACTAACATTGGCACTGAAAACACCTTTCGCTGAAGTGGTGCAACGAGGGGCGGCACCACAAAGGCCCTTGGCATTTGCCCGGACCTCGCCTAGCGTGCCGAGGCCAATGCCACAAGCCCCTACGGCGGGAGCAGCTAGCGCTGCCCTGCCCAAATTCAGCCTGTCCACACCAGCGACCTCGACAAGCTCTGGCGGCAGCCAGGGCAATCGCGAGGCCAAGGGGGCTCCATCGACCCCCAGCTCGGTAGGGACAAAGACTTCGTCGACCGAGGCGAAGTCTAAGCGACGCACAGATCGCTCTTTAGAGCGGGTGTCCAGTGCCTCGCAAGAGGCTATGGACACCAGTTCAAGCCAAACGGCGCAGGAAGCGCCGAAGGAGCGGCGAGCTTCGCTCGACCGCCCCACAAAGGACAGAACGCCGATTACAGGGCCTGACAAAGGCCCTGTAAAATGAGTTAATCCCCGTCTTCTTTGCACACAGCACTTTTCCCTTCTTTTTTTCCACTATGGACAACATCATACAATGGAACGTAAGGGGAATACTTAGAAATTTAGATGACGTCCAAGAACTTCTGTGTAATTTTAATGCGAAAGTGCTATGTGTGCAAGAAACGCACTTAACTCCTAAGCACAAGTACTTCCTACGACAATATATTATTTTCCGAAAAGACCGGGAGGATCCTGTCGTACCATCTGGCGGTGTAGCCATTATAGTCGATCGTAGTATAGCATGCCAACATTTGAAGCTCCAAACGGCCCTGGAGGCAGTGGCCATTCGAGCTGTACTTTTTAACAAACTCATTACCATATGTTCTGTGTACATACCACCGCATCAACAGCTACACAGACGTGATCTGGAATCATTAATAGATGAACTCCCAGAGCCATTTCTGGTTCTAGGTGATTTTAATGCACACAATGTCCTGTGGGGCGATGCTCACTGTGATGCGCGAGGACGTCTCATTGAGCAGCTCCTTTTCTCTTCTAGGTTATCTCTTTTAAATATGAAGGAGCCTACGTATTTTAGCCTTGCAAACAACACATACTCCTCCATAGATCTTAGCATTTCATCACCGTCCCTTTTACCTGTTTTTAAGTGGAACGTTTTTAAAAACCCTTATGGGAGTGATCACTTCCCAATCATCCTGAGTGCGCCGAACAAAGATCAACTACCCCCGCAGGTTCCTCGATGGAAGATTGACTCAGCTGATTGGGAAAGGTATAGAACTCTTACACACATGACATGGACTGAGCTGTCTGCCCTGACCATAGATGACGCTGTCACATATTTTACAGCTTTTATACTTGATGCTGCATCTAAATGTATTGCCAAAACGAGTGGCATGTGTTCTAAACGGCGAGTCCCATGGTGGAACGACGCATGCAGGAAAGCACGGACCACTCAGAACAAAGCATGGGCGTTGCTTCGCGATTCCCCTACAGCAGAAAACCTGGAAAATTTCAAGCGGGTCAAATCGCAGGCAAGGAGAACGCGCCGACAAGCTAGACGAGAGCGCTGGACAAAGTTTATATCGAGTATCAACTCGTACACAGACGAGGGAAAAGTGTGGAATAAGATAAAGAAAATTAAGGGCCAACAAACGTATTCTCTTCCACTAGTTAATAGCCTTGGGGAAAGCTTGGAGGATCAAGCCAACTTTCTTGGCACACATTTCGAACACATATCGAGCTCCTCACACTACTCCGAATCCTTCCAGAATTACAAGGCACGAATAGAAAAACAAAAGTTAGAAAGAAAATCCCCCAAAAATGAGGCATATAATGCACCATTCTGCTTAGCAGAACTGCGAACAGCACTCAGCTGCTGTAATACATCTACCCCAGGATCTGACAGCGTAATGTACGCGATGCTGAAGGAACTACCCTCCGAAACTAAAGAAACCCTCCTCTCTCTTTATAATCGCATATGGTTTTCGGGTGTGATCCCCTCCGCCTGGAAGGAGGCTGTTATAATTCCAATTTTGAAGCAGGGAAAAGATCCCTCTATTGTATCAAGTTACAGACCTATAGCGTTAACAAGCTGCCTCTGCAAGCTATTTGAAAAAATGATTAATTGCCGCTTACTCCACTACTTAGAAACAAATAAATTGCTCGACCCATACCAATGTGGGTTTCGAGAGGGTAGATCCACCATCGACCATCTGGTGCGTATCGAGGCACAGATCCGAGACGCTTTCGCCCACAAACAATACTTACTCTCTGTGTTTCTCGATATCGAGAAGGCCTACGACACAACATGGCGTTTCGGCATATTAAGAGACTTGTCTCACCTGGGTGTGCGCGGTAGAATGCTTTCCATAATCGAGAGTTACTTGTCCAATCGGAAATTCCGTGTCCGTGTGGGCAGTATTCTCTCCCAAACATTTGTCCAGGAAACAGGCGTGCCACAAGGTGGTGTGCTTAGTTGCACACTTTTTATTATTAAAATGAATTCCTTGCACTTGTCCATTCCCCGCAATATGTTCTATTGTACATATGTCGACGACGTTCAGCTTGGCTTCAAGTCATGCAACTTGGCCATGTGTGAGCGGCAGGTTCAGCTGGGTTTAAATAAGATCTCCAAATGGGCAGATGAAAACGGATTTCGACTTAACCCACAAAAAAGCACGTGTGTCTTGTTCTCTCGAAAGAGAGGCATGCACTCGGAACCCGACATTCAACTGAACGGGCAACAACTGTCCGTCAAAGCCGAGCATAAATTCTTAGGCTTAATCTTGGACAACAAGATTACCTTCGTACCCCACATAAAGTATTTAAAAACAAAATGTTTAAAAGCTATGAATGCTATAAAAGTGTTGTCTCGTACTACGTGGGGTAGTGACAGGAAATGCCTCATGAACCTGTATAGAAGCCTTATTCGCACCCGCTTAGATTATGGGGCCATTGTTTATCAGTCAGCGACTCAAAGTGCTTTGAAGATGCTGGATCCCGTGCACCATTCGGGCATCCGCCTTTCTACGGGTGCTTTTCGCACCAGCCCCGTAGAAAGCCTTTACGTTGAGTCAAATGAGTGGTCGCTTCATCTGCAAAGAACCTACATGTCCTTTGTATATTTCCTTAAGGTGAAAGCAGACAAGAGGCACCCCTCATACTCTACTATTACTGACTTGTCGAGCTCCATTCTTTTTCAAAACAGGCCTTCAATGAGGCAGCCCTTCTCAGTTCGCCTGAAGGGTCTAGCTGAGGACACTGGAGTGTCACTCGAACACAGTTTAATGGCTCCTGTAGCATACCCGCCACCGTGGCAGTGGCAGACTATAGATTGCGATGTGTCTTTTTTAGAAGTTACTAAACATGCGCCTATTGCCCATATTCGTACATACTTCTTGGAACTTCAACACAAATACACACGTCCTGAGTTTTTTACAGATGCCTCTAAGTCTAACTCCTCCGTGTCCTAGGCTGCTGTTGGCCCTTCCTTTTCGGATGCTGGCCCTCTACATCCAGGCACAAGTATCTTCACAGCGGAAGCTTACGCGATACTTGTGGCAGCTAAACACATCAAACAATCACAAATACAATAAGCAGTAATTTATACAGACTCCCTCAGTGTGGTAACGGCTCTGAACAGTCTTAAAAAACAAAAAAACCCTGTCCTCGTTTCACTTTACTCCATTTTATGCACCCTCTACACACTCAACAGACATGTTGTTGTGTGCTGGGTGCCAGGGCACCGTGAGATTCAAGGCAACGTGATGGCGGATCAGCTTGCTGCATCCGCCCACGAAAGCACCGCCATTACACGGACATCAATCCCGGCCCTTGATCTTAAGCCGTCTCTCAAACGAAAACTCAGGGACTACTGGCAGAGCAAGTGGGATACACACACACAAAACAAACTTCACGTTATCAAGCCACACCTTGGCCATTGGCGACCAGTATCAAAATCACGTCTAACAGAGGTAACACTAACAAGACTCAGGATAGGACACATATACACGACACACACACATCTTTTGTCCGGTGGTGATCCACCATTGTGTGATAAATGTGGTGAGGCATTAACAGTTCTTCACGTTTTAATTCAATGTAAACATTTAGATACTCTAAGAAGACAACACTTCCCACTATCCTACCGACAACATATACCTTTACACCCTGCAATGTTCGTCGGCAGGGAACCGCTTTTTAGTCACAAATCATTATTAGCGTTTTTAAAGGAAATTCATAATTTTCATATCATATACCCGGACATACCGTAGCACGACCTCTCTAGAGAGGTTTTTGCTGCGGTGGCTACACAGGAAAGCACTTGCCTCACGGCCGTTGCACGCAAGGGTACTAACGTGTGAGGTACTTGTGCTAATGCCATACATGTCCACCATCGTTTTTCATTATCACCAACTTTTGTCACCTATTCACACCACACACACCTTTCACGGCATGGTCATGATTTTGTTACTTGTATGTTTTTACCCGCTTTACTGCGAGGAATTTTATGGCCCTTATACAGCCGCTAATCACAACCATTGTCCACATTCCTGTCTCATGAACTGGCGCTCTTTGGCCATCAAATGGCCCTTGCGCCAAAAAACACCATATATCATCATCAGTCTTCATTTTATTAGTATTTTATTTTTGAAATATAAATTGCTATTGTTTTTTGCTTAGTTTTTTGTAGTAATCTTACAATAAGTGTATCACATGTAGGCTACTCAAGCTATTATGGCCGATTCCCCAAAGTGCGTATGCGCCACTGCTTACAGGCAACAAACAAACAAGCTGCTTCACTGTCAACGTCATCAGCTTTTCTATATCCGATGAAAGACGAAAACCTTTTTCAAGAGTCTCTAACCATCGTGCCCTGCGCGAGCTTAATTCATTTTACGCCTTTGAATTTCTTAATTTCTAGCTGCACCAATTCTTTGCTGCCGCCATCAGCGCTTCCCATATTATAGCATCTATTCCGATCTCTTAAGCGATCATCGGTTTCCTGTCGTCATAACGGGTACGGGTAGGCCCATTTCCCCTCCTTTAAAGGGGCCCTGAAACACCTTTTTCAAGTAACCATGCAATTAATTCACTGGTAGAGCTTATTGCCTCACGAATTTAACGCCACAAAACTTTTAAGAATTCGTCTAGTGCAAGTGGAGGTACCAAAATTTGCCATAGGCTACAATTGCACTCTCTCGTCTCTCGTCCCGACAAAGGCGCTGGAATCCAAGCAGGGAGGGATGGCAAGGGCAAAGAAAACACTCGACACGCGCCTCGTGACCTTGAGCACTTTTTTTTCTTCAAATGCGCAACTTTCTAGGTGTGATCGCGCGCGCGCGCGTGTACAAGTCGCGGCTTTCCGCGGTGATCTCTGTAACGACAGGGTGCGCCATGTTCGAATCAGCCAGTGGCTGATAGATGACTTGCTAAGAGGGATTTCTGAGCGTCTTCCGTCATTTTTCGAGAGAAGAGAAAACAGTTTTTAGCGGACTTTGATAAAATTATTGTGAATTGCAGGCCGCATGCTGTTCAGTATTATTTGGCTCGCGTGTTCTCGGGAGCATCTACTACCTATCGGCAGCGTTTTCTGACCATGCTTAAAAAGTGTTGCAGGGCCCCTTTAAGCTGCGCTTGTGGCTCTTCTCACCGCAATGCAATTGCTCACCGCAATGCAATCACAGTGCTGAGGGCCGACCACGTTCTGACGCTTTGTTGGGAAATGTTACCATCCCCGGTGTCTTCAGAGAGCGGATGTCCGGAAACGAATATCTTGCAGTTGAATGCATAATGCGCTTTTTGAAGCGAAGAAAAATTGGCAGATCCCACGTGCAGTGGGAATCGATGATATGCGAATCACGAATGAGGAAGAGTAATAAGACATTTTAAAATGAGCACAGCGTTAAGAGATGGAGGTAAATTATGCCGTACATGACTTCGATCTCATGATTATCATGTTTGGACGTTTTATTTACCTTCATCATCTATTAACGTCACCTGATACCAACTTTGGTATATATGGAGCTAGCGAAACGGCCGCGAGCGTGCTATGAGTGTAGCATGTAGTCATGTTTTAAATGAAATTAATATCACGATTATCATATTTAGACGTGTCATTTACATTCATCGTCCATTCACGTCACGTAATAACAAATTTGGTATGTGTGGAACTAGTGAAACGGCTGTGAGAACGCTATGAGCGTAGCATGTAGTCATGTTTTAGATGAAATGCATACTATGATTATCAGGTTTGGGATTGTCATTTACCTTCGTCGTCTATTCACTTCCCATGATACCAAATTTGGTACATGTGGAGCTAGCGCAACGGCGGCGAGTGCGTCATGAAAGGCCCAATTTACTCCGACGCAACGTGGACGCACGCGCAGGCTGGGCCCGTGTGCCATTTCACGCCGACGACGTTACTTAGACAGCACCGCGTCTGCCTCTATTCGTGACGGGCCCCGCCACGGCGGTCTAGCTAAGGTACTCGGCTGCTGACCGGCAGGTCGCGGGATCAAATCCCGGCTGTGGCGGCTGCATTTCCGATGGAGGCGTAAATGTTGTAGGCCCGAGTACTCAGATTTGGGTCCACGTTAAAGAACCCTAGGTGGTCAAAATTTCCGGAGCCCTCCACTACGGCGTCTCTCATAAACAAATGGTGGTTTTGGGACGTTAAACCCCACAAATCAATCAATCAATCAATCAATCAATCTCCTCGTGACGGAGGGACGCCTTGTACGCTCAAACGCGCATGCGTCAAAGCAATGCAGCGCGGCGTGCACCTGCGAGTGTATGGCATGCCGATCCGCAATGAAGGTCAGTGGGCGGATCCACTCATCTCTGCTAGGTGGATATCGCTGCCTGGCGTGGCATCGCTGGCATGACGTGATAAAACGAACGCCCGCGCGCACCTGCGCCGGCTCACGTCGAAGTGCATTGGGGCCTTGCGGGTGGCGTGTATTAATGTTCTTACATGACACACAGCTCCTGATTATCATGTTGCATTAGTCATACATTCGTCATCCATTCACGAGACGTAATACGAAATTTTGGCATATGTGAAGATAGCAAGACGTCCACGAGTGCATCATGAGTGTGGCACGTAGTCATGTTTTTACATGACACGCATGCCATGATCATCATGTTTGAGCATGTCATTTACCTATGTCGTCATTTCGCGTTACGTAATGCCGAATTAAGTACATGTGAAACTAGCAAAACGGCCGCGAGCGAATCATGAGCTTAGCATGTAGTCATGTTTTTACATGACACGCATCTCATGCTTATCATGTTTTTACCAGTGACATACCTTCGTCATCTATTCACGTCCCGTAATACCGAATTCGGTGTATGCAAAGCTAGCGAAATGGCCGCGAGCACATCATGAGTGTGGCATGTAGTCATGTTGTTACATGACACGCATGTCATGATCATTATGTTTGTATGTGTCATTTACCTATGTGGTCCGTTCGCGTCACGTAATACCGAGTTTGCCCCCGCAGGGGCGCCTGCGCAAGTAGGCGTTTGGTGTGTAGCGACACCACGGACCCGAGCTAACGGGGGAGTTTTGACTCCCTCCCACGCCTAGCCTTGCGTGGCTTTGCCGTGTCCGGGGAAAAGGGGATCCTGGGGGTTGAGCCGACGCTGGGTGATTGGACCTTTAAGGCCCCCCGGCAGAGGCAACACACCCCTTTGGCCCCGGCTTCACGTAGACGGCACCCCTGGGCTGACCCACCCAGGGGAAATCGGCAGTCGACTTTTCCTATCTCTCTCTTCCTACATCTTCGTCTTTATCTCTCACTATCTATCTGTCCTGTCTTCTACTCTCTTCTGTTTACTTCCAATTTTCCTGGCGGCAAGGGTTAACCTTGTGCAAATAGCCTACCTTGGTCTAGGCGCATTGGGTTATGGCAGTGTTGTACGGCGGACGTCTGCATGCTTTCAGCACCTGCAAACTTGCAGCGTCCCCTTGTTGGGCTCCGTGGTGGTTGGCCGCCAACGCTGCTGAACAAAAATAAGACCTGCATGCATGGAGCATTCCCTCAACTGTCTGATTGTACCGGCCTAAAGCGGGTACGCACCGATGATATTAACTTTTTCAACCAGCCAACAGAAAATTTTCCCCATTTCCACGTCATTCACTGTGAGAAAACTGGAAAGCAAGCCAGAACCGTCTCTCCTTTCCTGGTTTCTAGATGTCTTACTGAAACTCTTGGCACAGGATACAAGGTAACCAAAATGGCTAGTGGAGACCTTCTCCTCGAAATCCGTGATAAAGAACAATTTAAAAAGCTAGACCGTCTTTCAGATTTCGGTGGCATACGAGTAACCATAACACCACATAGATCAATGAACACAACTCGCGGAGTGGTATCTGACATGGACTTACTTGACTTGACTGAGACTGAACTTTTGGAGGGTTGGAAGAGCCAAAATGTCACTAATGTACAGAGAATCATCATCAGAAGAGATAATAAGGAAACACCGACAAAACACTTAATACTTACATTTGCATCCAGTAAACTACCGGAATCTATTCAAACAGGGTACACAAAGACATCTATCAGGCCGTACATACCAAACCCTCGTCGTTGCTTCCAATGCCAGAGGTATGGCCATGGCTTTAAAACCTGTCGTGGTCGCCAGACTTGTGCACAATGTGGAGTCCTAGGCCACGTGTCTGAGAACTGCAAACAACCGCCACACTGTGTAAACTGCGAAGGAAACCATGCCGCATAGTCACGCTCCTGCACATTCTGGAAAAAAGAAAAAGAAATAATTACGTTGAAGGTGAAGGAGAACATTACATTTAAGGAAGCACGGCGAAGAGTCGCTCCATTCTATGGAGCTACATACGCTGATGCGGCGCGTCAGGGGGCACCGCCGCACCAGCCCTCGCCACTCCTTCGGTCCGAGCATACCGAGCCAGAGGTTGTGGCACCTGCCCCCAAGGCGGTTGCAGCCCAGGCTACACCGCCTACTCCCAAACAGAGACCGGAGACTCCAGAGTTCTCGGGTCTCAAGGCCTCACCTCACCAGGCGAGGCCCGAAATTCGAACTAGAAGTCCGCACGTGCGGGCATCCAGTGCCTCCGAGGAGGCAATGGATACGTCGGTGGTACCCTTGGTGCCGAAAGAGCAGCGTGGCTCCTTGGAGCGCGCCAAGAAAACAAAAAAGCCGATAACAGGGCCTGGTGACGACCCTGTCAAGTGAACTCAAACTCCCTGTCTAAACAGCCACTCGCTTTTCGTACACACAGCACTATTTTACATTCACCATGAACACTCAAATTATACATTGGAACGTCAGGGGCCTTCTCAGAAACCTTGACGACATCCAAGAGCTCTTACACGAACACTCACCAAAAGTGCTGTGTGTACAAGAAACACACCTTAATTCGAAACACACAAACTTTCTTCGTAAATACGTTATTTTCTGAAAGGACCGTGTTGATGCTATGACATCATCCGGAGGTGTTGCCATCATAGTGAATCAAGGAATTGCATGCACACACTTACAACTCCAAACATCCCTTGAGGCATTGGCTGTTTGAGCAGTTCTTTTCGATAAACTGATCACAATCTGCACTATCTACATTCCTCCTAGCTATCAGCTGCAAAAACGTGATTTACACTCCTTAATTGATGAACTTACGGAGCCCTATGTTCTCCTTGGAGACTTTAATGCGCATAGCAGGCTATGAGATGACTCTCGGTATGACGCGCGAGGTCGACTGATTGAACAGTTCCTCTCCTCGAGCGCGTGTCTCCTAAATCGAAAAGAACCAACCTAATATAATCTCGCCAATAACACCTACTCCTCCATAGACCTAAGCATAGTATCTAAATCTCTTGTGCCTCTACTCCAGTGGAAAGTCGTCAGTAATCTGTACGGAGGTGACCACTTCCCCATAGTTTTGAGCACAAATACAGTAACTGAGTGTCCATCACGTGTTCCCAAGTGGCTCATAAACAGAGCCGACTGGGAACACTTTTATACCATCGCTCGTCTAGGTTGGAATGACATAAGTACTTTGAACATTGATGTTGCTGTCAACTACTTCACAGCATTTTTGATTGATGCTGCAACAAAATGCATCCCACAAACAAATGGACACCCTGGAAAACGGCATGTGCCATGGTGGAACTCTGAATGCCGAAACGCGCGCAAACAGCAAAACAGAGCTTGGAGGCTGCTTCGGAACTCACCGACAGCCGAAAATCTTGACGCCTTCAAGAAAATAAAGTCTCAAGGCCGGAGAAGGCGTCGGCAAGCCAGAAGAGAAAGCTGGCAGAAGTTTTTGTCAGGGATCAATTCATACACACAGGAAGCTAAAGTCTGGAACATGGTCGGTAGGATAGCAGGAAAACAAGTACACACACTTCCACTCGTAAACACTCAGGGTGACACCTTGGAAGATCAGGCAAACTTCCTCGGTGCACACTTCGAACAGGTGTCCAGCTCTTCTCACTATACTGACACTTTCCAAAAATACAGAACAAGAATAGAAAAGGAGAAACTCGAACACAAATGCACTAGATACGAGGCATATAATCAAGCGTTCAGTCTAGCTGAGCTGCGAATGTCTCTAAACTCCGGCAGTACTTCTGCCCCAGGTTCTGACCGCGTCGTTTATGAAATGTTAAAAAACCTACCGATCGAAACACGAAAAACCTTACTTTGTTTGTACAATGCTATCTGGTTTTCTGGCACTATCCCTAACTCCTGGAAAGAGGCTATTATAATTCCCATTTTGAAAGAGGGCAAGGACCCTTCTTTACCTTCGAGTTATAGGCCCATTGCACTCCCAAGCTGCTTGTGCAAAGTCTTCGAAAAAATGATAAACTGCAGACTTGTACATTTCCTTGAAACAAACAATTTGCTCGACCCATTTCAGTGCGCGTTTCGAGAAAGTAGATCCACCACAGACCACCTTGTTCGCATCGAGGCACAGATCAGGGACGCCTCCGTCCATAAACAATATTTTCTCTCTGTCTTCCTCGATATTGAAAAGGCTTATGATACTATATGGCGTTTCGGAATTCTAAGAGACCTGTCCCACCTTGGGGTGCGCGGAAAAATGTTTCACATAATCGAAAGTTACCTGTCAAACCGGACATTCCGTGTCCGAGTGGGCATGGTTCTTTCCCAAACATTCGTCCAGGAAACAGGCGTGCCACAAGGTGGTGTACTTAGCTGCACACTTTTTCTCATCAAGATGAATTCCTTGCACTTGTCCATCCCTCGCAATATGTTTTATTGTACATATGTCGACGACGTCCAGCTTGGCTTTAGATCTTGCAACCTGGTAATGTGTGAGCGACAGTTTCAGTTAGGTTTAAACAAGGTCTCCAAATGGGCAGAGGAAAACGGATTCCGACTGAACCCACAAAAGAGCACGTGTGTCTTGTTCTCCCGAAAAAGAGGCATGCACTCAGAACCTGACATTGAATTGAACGGTCAACGTCTGTCTGTCAATGCGGAGCATAAATTCTTAGGATTAATCTTGGACAACAAGTTGACCTTCGTACCGCACATCAAGTATCTAAAAACAAAATGCTTAAAAGCCATCAATGTTTTAAAAGTGTTGTCACGTACTACGTGGGGTAGTGACAGGCAATGTCTCATGAATCTGTATCGAAGTCTCATTCGCACCCGCTTAGATTATGGGGCCATTGTTTATCAGTCTGCAACACAAAGTGCTTTGAAGATGCTGGACCCCGTGCACCATTTGGGCATCCGCCTTTCTACGGGTGCTTTTCGCACCAGCCCCGTAGGAAGCCTTTATGTTGAGTCAAATGAGTGGTCGCTTCATCTGCAAAGAACCTACATGTCCTTTGTATATTTCCTTAAGGTGAAGGCAGACAAGAGGCACCCCTCATACTCTACTATCAATGACTCGTCGAGCTCCATTCTTTTCCAAAACAGGCCTTCAATGAGGCAGCCCTTCTCAGTTCGCCTGAAGGGTCTAGCTGAGGACACTGGAGTGTCACTCGAACACAGTTTAATGGCTCCTGTAGCATACCCGCCACCGTGGCAGTGGCAGACTATAGATTGCGATGTGTCTTTCCTAGAAGTTACTAAACATGCGCCTATTGCCCATATTCGAACATACTTCTTGGAACTTCAACACAAATACACACGTCCTGAGTTTTTTACAGATGCCTCTAAGTCTAACTCCTCTGTGTCCTACGCTGCTGTTGGCCCTTCCTTTTCGGATGCTGGCCCGCTACATCCAGGCACAAGTATCTTCACAGCGGAAGCTTACGCGATACTCGTGGCAGCTAAACACATAAAACAATCACAAATACAAAAAGCAGTAATTTATACAGACTCCCTCAGTGTGGTAACGGCTCTGCAAAGTCTTAAAAAACAAAAAAACCCTGTCCTCGTTTCACTTTACTCCATTTTATGCACACTCTACACACTCAACCGACACGTTGTTGTGTGCTGGGTGCCAGGGCACCGTGAGATTCAAGGCAACATGATGGCGGATCAGCTTGCTGCATCCGCCCACGAAAGCACCGCCATTACACCTTTATCGATCCCGGCCCTTGATCTTAAGCCGTCTCTCAAACGAAATTTCAGGGACTACTGGCAGAGCAAATGGAATACACACACACAAAACAAACTACACATTGTTAAGCCACACCTTGGTCATTGGCTGCCCGTATCGAAATCGCGTCATACAGAGGTAATACTTACAAGACTCAGGATAGGACACACATACACGACACACACACATCTTCTGTCGGGTGGGGATCCACCATTGTGTGACAGATGTGGTGAAGGATTAACAGTCCTTCACATTTTAATTCAGTGTAAACAATTGGACGCTCTAAGAAAACAACACTTTCCATTACCCTACCGACAACATATACCTTTACACCCTGCAATGTTCGTCGGTAGGGAACCGCTTTTTAGTCATAAGTCATTATTCGCGTTTTTAAGAGAAATTCATAGTTTTCATATCATATTCCCCGGCATTCCGTAGCACGACCTCTCCTGGGAGGTTTTCGCTGCGGTGGCTACACAAGAAAGCACTTGCCTCACGGCCCTTGGACGCAAGGGTATGAACGAGTGAGGCACTTGTGCTAATGCCATACATATCCATCATCGTCTTTTATTATCACCAACTTTCATCACCTATTCGCACCACACACCTTTCACGGCATGCTCATGATTTTACTACTTGTACGTTTTTACCCGCCTTACCGCGAGGAATTTTATGGCCCTTATACAGCCGCTAATCACAATCATCGTCCACATTCCTTGTCCTATGAACTGGCGCTCTTTGGCCATCAAATGGCCCTTGCGCCAAAAAACGCCATATATCATCATCATGAAATGCTTTGCATATAGAACCTCTGCACAGCTGAGTTTTCACTGTTCACGTGAATTCACTCGCATGCAAGGACACACTAATGAACGCGAGCTTTTTTTAAAGTCTTGTTTATACTGCATGTGTTTACACTGCACGCGAAAAATGAAAGTAAGCAAAATTAATAGTTTTGTTCCAACTATTACACAACTTCTTCTTACCTTTGAATCAGTACTTCAATCGCCAATAAATACCCTTTTTTTGCCGATTGGACTATCAGTACACCGTAGTCAAATGTGCACACTATATGCCTCGTATTTCTTACTGAGAACATGACCCTCTGTATAATAAACATAGATCCGACATTAACCGCAGGGCGGAGAAAGGCTCCGAGTGACATACATCGAGAAGACATGGCTCTTGAATACTTCGAGATTCACGGATGCTTCGCCCCCCGCAGGGGCGCCTGCGCAAGTAGGCGTTTGGTGTGTAGCGACACCACGGACCCGAGCTAACGGGGGAGATTCTACTCCCTCCCACGCCTAGCCGTGCGTGGCTTTGCCGTGTCCGGGGAAAGGGGATCCTGGGGTTGAGCTGACGCTGGGTGATTGGACCTTTAAAGAACCCCGGTAGAGGCAACACACCCCTTTGGCCCCGGCTTCACGTAGACGGCACCCCTGGGCTGACCCACCCAGGGGAAATCGGCAGTCGCCTTTTCCTATCTCTCTCTCCCTACATCTTCGTCTTTCTTACTTTTTTAGCTTTCCTGTCTACTTCTCTCTTCTGTTTACTTCAAATTTTCCTGGCGGCAAGGGTTAACCTTGTGCAAATAGCCTACCTTGGTCTAGGCGCATTGGGTTGTGGCAGTGTTGTACGGCGGACGTCTGCATGCTTTCACCACCTGCAAACTTGCAGCGTCCCCTTGTTGGGCTCCGTGGTGGTTGGCCGCCAACGCTGCTGAACAAAAATAAGACCGGCATGCATGGAGCTTTCCCTCAACTGTCTGATCGTACCGGCCTAAAGCGGGTACGCACCGACGACATAAATTTCTTCAACCAGCCAATAGAAACTTTTCCCCACTTCCCAGTCATTCACTGTGAAAAAACCGGAAAGCAAGGCAGGACCGTATCTCCTTTCGTAGTTGCCAGGTGTCTTACTGAAACTCTCGGGGCTGGATACAAAGTAACTAAAATGGCTAGCGGAGACCTTCTTCTCGAAATTCGGGACAACGCACAATTTGTAAAGCTAGACAGCCTCTCAACGTTTGGTGACGTACTGATCACCGTAACACCACACAGATCTATCAACATCACTCGCGGAGTGGTATCTCATGCAGACTTACTTGAACTCACCGAAACTGAACTTTTGGAAGGGTGGAAGAGCCAAAATGTCAATAATGTACAGAGAATTATCATCAGAAGAGATAATAAGGAAATACCAACGAAACACTTGATACTCACGTTTGCATCCAGTAAACTACCAGATTCCATTCAAACAGGGTACACAAAGACATCTATCAGGCCGTATATACCAAACCCTCGTCGTTGCTTCCAATGCCAGAGGTATTTCCATGGCTCTAAAACCTGTCGTGGTCACCAGACTTTTGCACAATGTGGAGTCCTAGGCCACGTGTCTGAGAACTGGAAACAACCGCCACACTGTGTAAACTGCGAAGGAAACCGTGCCGCATATTCACGCTCCTGCACATACTGGAAAAAAGAAAAAGAAATACTTACATTAAAGGTGAAGGAGAACATATCTGTTAAGGAAGCACGGCGAAAAGTCGCTCCATTCTATGGACCTACATACGCTGATGCGGCGCGTCAGGGGGCACCGACGCACCAGCCCTCGCCACTCCTTTGGCCCGCGCATACCGAGCCGGCGGTTGTGGCACCTGCGCCCAAGGCGGCTGTAGCCATGGCTGCACCGTGTACTTCCAAACAGAGACCGGAGACTCCAGAGTCTTCGGGTCTCAAGGCCTCCCTTCACAAGGCGAGGCCCGAAATCCGAACTAACAGCCCGCACGTGCGGGCATCCAGTGCCTCCGAGGAGGCAATGGATACGTCGGCACCTTTGGTGCCGAAAGAGCGGCGTGGCTCCTTGGAGCGTGCCAAGAAAACAAAAAAGCAAATAACAGGGCCTGGTGACGGCCATGTTAAGTGAACTCAAACTCCCCGTCTAAACAGCCACTCGCTTTTCGTACACACAGCATTATGTTACATTCTACATGAACACTCAAATTATACAATGGAACGTCAGGGGCCTTCTCAGAAACCTTGACAACATCCAAAAACTCTTACATGAACATTCACCAAAAGTGCTGTGTGTACAAGAAACACACCTTAATTCAAAACACACAAATTTACTTCGTAAATACGTTATTTTTCCAAAGGACCGTGATGATGCCATGACTTCATCCGGAGGTGTTGCCATCATAGTGAATCAAGGAATGCCATGCACACACTTACAACTCCAAACATCCCTTGAGGCAGTGGCTGTTTGAGCGGTTCTTTTTGATAAAGGGATCACAATCTGCACTATTTACATTTCTCCTAGCTATCAGCTGCAAAAACGTGATTTACATTCTTTAATTGATGAACTTCCGGAACCTTATGTTCTCCTTGGAGACTTTAATGCGCATAGCAGGCTATAGGGTGACTCTCGGTATGATGCGCGAGGTCGACTGATCGAACAGTTCCTTCTCTCGTCCAGCGCGTGTCTCCTAAATCGAAAAGAACCAACCTATTATAATCTCGCCAATAACACCTACTCCTTCATAAACCTAAGCATAGTATCTCCATCTCTTGAGCCTCTACTCCAGTGGAATGTCGTCAGTAATCTGTATGGCAGTGACCACTTCCCCATAGTTTTGAGCACAAATACAGTAACTGAGTGTCCATCACGTGTTCCCAAGTGGCTCATAAACAGAGCCGACTGGGAACTCTTTTATACCATCGCTCGTCTAGGTTGGAATGACATAAGTACTTTGAACATTGACGTTGCTGTCAACTACTTCACAGCATTTTTGATTGATGCTGCAACAAAATGCATCCCACAAACAAATGGACACCCTGGAAAACGGCGTGTGCCATGGTGGAACTCTGTATGCCGAAACGCGCGCAAACAGCAAAACAGAGCTTGGAGGCTGCTTCGGAACTCACCGACAGCTGAAAATCTTGACACCTTCAAGAAAATAAAGTCTCAAGGCCGGAGAACGCGTCGGCAAGCCAGAAGAGAAAGCTGGCAGAAGTTTTTGTCAGGGATCAATTCATACACACAGGAAGCTAAAGTCTGGAACATGGTCGGTAGGATAGCAGGAAAACAAGTACACACACTTCCACTCGTAAACACTCAGGGTGACACCTTGGAAGATCAGGCAAACTTCCTCGGTGCACACTTCGAACAGGTGTCCAGCTCATCTCACTATACTGACACTTTCCAAAAATACAGAACAAGAATAGAAAAGCAGAAACTCGAACACAAATGCACTAGATACGAGGCATATAAGCAAGCGTTCAGTCTAGCTGAGCTGCGAATGTCTCTAAACCCCTGCAGTACTTCTGCCCCAGGTTCTGACCGCGTCGTTTATGAAATGTTAAAAAACCGACCGATGGAAACACGAAAAACCTTACTTTGTTTGTACAATGCTATCTGGTTTTCTGGCACTATCCCTAACTCCTGGAAAGAGGCTATTATAATTCCCATTTTGAAAGAGGGCAAGGACCCTTCTTTACCTTCGAGTTATAGGTCTATTGCACTCACAAGCTGCTTGTGCAAAATCTTCGAAAAAATGGTAAACTGCAGACTTGTACATTTCCTTGAAACAAACAGTTTGCTCGACCCATTTCAGTGCGGGTTTCGAGAAAGTAGATCCACCACAGACCACCTTGTTCGCATCGAGGCACAGATCAGGGACGCCTTCGTCCATAAACAATATTTTCTCTCTGTATTCCTCAATATCGAAAAGGCTTATGATACTACATGGCGTTTCGGAATTCTAAGAGACCTGTCCCACCTTGGCGTGCGCGGAAGAATGTTTCACATAATCAAAAGTTACCTGTCAAACCGGACATTCCGTGTCTGAGTGGGCACGGTTCTTTCCCAAACATTCGTCCAGGAAACAGGCGTGCCACAAGGTGGTGCACTTAGCTGCACACTTTTTCTCATCAAGACGAATTCCTTGCACTTGTCCATCCCTCGCAATATGTTTTATTGTACATATGTCGACGACGTCCAGCATGGCTTTAGATCTTGCAACCTGGTAACGTGTGAGCGACAGGTTCAGTTAGGTTTAAACAAGGTCTCCAAATGGGCAGAGGAAAACGGATTCCGACTGAACCCAGAAAAGAGCACGTGTGTCTTGTTCTCCCGAAAGAGAGGCATGCACTCAGAACCTGACCATGAATTGAACGGTCAACGTCTGTGTGTCAATGCGGAGCATAAATTCTTAGGATTAATCTTGGACAACAAGTTGACCATCGTACCGCACATCAAGTATCTAAAAACAAAATGCTTAAAAGCCATGAATGTTTTAAAAGTGTTGTCACGTACTACGTGGGGTAGTGACAGGCAATGTCTCATGAATCTGTATCGAAGCCTCATTCGCACCCGCTTAGATTATGGGGCCATTGTTTATCAGTCTGCAACACAAAGTGCTTTGAAGATGCTGGACCCCGTGCACCATTCGGGCATCCGCCTTTCTACGGGTGCTTTTCGCACCAGCCCCGTAGAAACCCTTAATGTTGAGTCGAATGAGTGCTCGCTTCATCTGCAGAGAACTTACATGTCCTTTGTTTATTCCCTTAAGGTGAAAGCAGATAAGAAGCACCCCTCATAATCTACTATTAATGATTTGTCGAGCTCCATTCTGTTTCAAAACAGGCCTTCGATGAGGCAGCCCTTCTCAGTTCGCCTGAAAAGTCTAGCTGAGGAAACTGGAGTCTCACTTGAACATAGTTTAATGGCTCCTGTAGCATATCTGCCACCGTGGCAATGGCAGACTATAGACTGTGATGTGTCCTTCCTTGAAGTTACAAAACATGCGCCTATTGCCCATATCCGAACATACTTCCTGGAACTTCAACACAAATACACACGTCCCCGCACGGGGCACCTTGAGTAATCTAGGTGACGGTGAGTGGCGACACCGCGGACCCCGAGCTCCCAACATAAGCTGTGCCCAACCGTGGCGAGGTGTTTATAGGTGAAGGGTAGAAGCCGTAAACGGTGGCCGTCGGAGCCTTGGTCAAGCTCCGGCCGATGGGCTCCCTGCCTGTCTACCAGGCAGGGAGCTCCGGGACCTCTCTCGGCATCAGGGTAAACCGAGCGACGAAAGTACCCCCGTTCCCTGCTTTTCAATCTGTCACATGGCATTTTCCAACCCCCCCCCCCCCAAACGTGATCGGCCCCCGAAAAGGGGCCGCACCGAAGTTTCTTTCCCACCACTACCTAACTTGAGTCCTCCCAAACCGAACAACTTCCCTCGCTTCATGGTGATGGAATCGGTCGACCAATCCAAACCTCTTGCTTCACTGTCGGTATTTCCTGTGTCAAAGTTTCTTGAGAGTGTTGTTGGAGAGTCGTACAAGGCCAAAAAACAGCGAACTGGCGAAGTCCTTGTCGAGCTCAGTAGACAGGACCAGGCCGACAAGCTCCTTGCTCAAACCCGCATCGCCGATCTGGCCATTCGAGTCACGCCCCACCGCAGCCTCAACAGCTCCCAGGGCGTGATTTCGGAGCCAGATCTGGCAAACGAGACAGAGGCCGACCTCCTTGAAGGCCTGCGAAACCAAGGTGTGACGGCAGTTCGGCGCATTACCATCAGAAGAGATGACAAGGAAATAACCATTAGGCACATAATCCTCACATTTGATCGGTCCAATCTTCCAGATTATATTAATGCAGGCTTTATCCGGTGCTCCGTCCGAGCGTACATCCCGAACCCGCGGCGCAGTTTCAAGTGCCAGAGGTTCGGGCATGGTACTAACTCGTGTCGGGGCCAAATAACCTGTGCCAAGTGCGCCCAACATGACCATCCCACTGATAATTGTAGCTCTCAACAACTTCTCTGCATCAACTGTCAGGGCCCACACGCGGCGTACTCCAGAAAATGCGAGAAGTTTCAATTGGAAAAGAAAATAATAAACATAAAGGTCACAGAGAACATCACCTTCCCGGAGGCGCGAAAGAGGTTCGCCTCTTTCCCTCTGGGGAGGTACGCCGACGCAGCTCGCCGGGGGGCGGAGCGGCGTCTTGTTTCGGCGGGGACCCAGTACCGCGAGTCGGACTTGGTCCCGCCCCCGCCCCCCCCCTGGGTTGCCTCTTGCAGCCCAATCTGTCGCCACACCGCTTGCTGAGGCAGCAGCGGATGTGGTGCAAACCAGGTCTGTTGGGACCGGTGCCGCTCCCGCCTCGGCCTCCCCGTCCTCCAGTGCGTTGGAGGGTGCCGAGATGATGGACACCGCGGGCCCCGCACCGGATCCCACCGCCACCGCACCGCCCGTGCCACCTGTGGCACCCCCGGGGGTGGCGGCTCAAACGAAGGGCTCCCGAAAGGGGGCCAAGTCCGGGGGGCCCGGCTCGACGGGCACCCCTCGGACATCTGATGATGACATGGATGTCCGGCCGTTCCTGCCTGCCTCGCAGCGCAAGGAGCGGCCTGTGACGGCTAAGCCTTCAGAAGGGCCTAAAAAGCCCAAGCCAAGAGTAACAGCCCCGAAAGACGACACATGAACACACACAAACACACACACTCCAGTCTTCTTAAATTCAAATAATGGGAACAGAAAACATAATCCAATGGAACTGCAGAGGCCTCCTTAAAAATCTGGACGATGTGTATGAGATTCTGCCTGACAGACAGCCAAGTATCATGTGTCTCCAGGAAACCCACCTTAATTCTAAAAACACAAATTTCTTAAATAGGTATATGGTATTCAGAAAGGACAGGGTTGGCTGCACCC
The DNA here is from genome assembly GCF_043290135.1 of Rhipicephalus microplus. Classification (NCBI taxonomy): domain Eukaryota; kingdom Metazoa; phylum Arthropoda; class Arachnida; order Ixodida; family Ixodidae; genus Rhipicephalus; species Rhipicephalus microplus. Next base: position 131,233,470 of record NC_134700.1, read on the forward strand.
ACTCCTCAGGAGGTGTTGCTATTATCGCACTAAAGTCATTAGCATGCCACCCTATCTCTTTAAACACTGTCCTCGAGGCTGTAGCGATCCGTACAATAATATTTAATAAGTTGATAACGGTATGCTCCGTTTACATCTCTCCGGATTTTTCACTTGTGAGCTCTGACTTCGAGGCGCTGGTCGACCAGCTGCCCGAACCGTACATCCTCATAGGCGACCTTAATGCGCACAACCCTCTTTGGGGCTCCTCCAGAACGGATACCCGAGGTCGCCTAATAGAGAAGTTTCTTACATCCTCCGGATCATGCCTTTTCAACAAAAAACAGCCTACATACCATAACTTAGGACACAATACATACTCGCATCTTGACTTGGCTATTGGTTCCGCAGCTCTCTTTCCATGTCTTGAGTGGGGTGTGGGCACGGACCCATATGGTAGTGACCATTTCCCCACCTCATTAACGTATCTAGGTACAGGCCCAAGCAGTTCATCTTCCCATAAAAGGTTTAATGAATCAAAAGCAAACTGGAGCACATTCACACAAACATCTCAACTACACCACACATCCATAGAACACCTACACGTGGAGGAAGCCGCCCAACTCATCACGGCGCACATCCTTGACGCCGCCGAAAAGTCCATTCCCCTGGCCTCCAGTGCGTCCTGCAACCCAAGGCGGCCCTGGTGGAACGAGGACTGCAGGCGGGCGCGACAGGCCCAGAACAAAGCGTGGGGTGTCCTTCGCCGGTACCCCACGTCGGACAACCTCATTTCGTTTAAACGGGCAAAGGCTTTTGGGAAGCGAGTGCGTCGTGAGGCGAAAAGGGACAGCTGGCGCACCTTCCTCACTTCCATCAACTCATACACTGACACACACAAAGTCTGGACACGAATACGCAAACTAAAAGGACAACAGACACACAGCCTGCCCCTGGTTAGTACAACAGGGGACACACTGGAAGACCAGGCTAACACACTCGCACAACACTTCCAACACGTGTCCAGCTCAGCACACTACACAAACACTTTCATGAAACACAAAACATCTGTTGAAAAAAAGCCCTTACACGACAAAGAGAAATCGAACAGTTCTTAAAACTCTGAATTCACTCTCTATGAGTTGAGGGCTGCCTTGAGCACGTGCAAACCTTCAGCTACAGGTGCAGATAAGGTTACATACACCATGATACAGCACCTACACCCAGACACTCTTGAAACACTCTTACACCTATACAATAAAATATGGCTTTTGGGGCACATTCCTCGCTCTTGGAGGGAGGCCATAGTAGTAGCTTTCCTAAAGGAAGGGAAGGACCCTTCCTCTCCTGCCAGTTATCGTCCCATTGCCCTGACTAGCTGCCTGTGTAAGCTCTTCGAGAAGATAATAAACAGGAGACTTGTGTACTTTCTCGAGTTCAACGGTCTTCTCGAGGGCTGCCAGGCAGGCTTCAGGGCGGGGCGATCTACCAACGATCAACTCGTTGCATTAGAGGCATATGTAAAAGATGCTTTCCTCCACAAGCAGTACTGCATGACAGTATTTTTTGATTTAGAAAAGGCGTATGATACTGCTTGGAGGTATGGTATCCTCATTGATCTCAAGTCTTTTGGCATTTCGGGTAACATGTTCAACACGCTTGCCAGTTACATGTCCGAAAGAACGTTTCGCGTGCGTGTTGGAACTGCACTATCTAGAGTTCATGTTCAGGAAAATGGAGTGCCACAAGGTGGAGTTTTAAGTTGCACCCTTTTCATTGTGAAAATGAACTCACTGAGGAAGGCATTGCCACCGTCGATTTCCTGCTTAATTTATGTAGACGACGTACAATTATCTTTTAAGTCTTGTAACCTATCTGTCTGCGAGCGCCAAGTACAGCTTGGTGTTAGCAAGCTAGCTGGCTGGGCAGATAGGAACGGGTTTAAATTTAATCCGGGGAAGTGCACTTGTGTTCTTTTTTCTAAGAGGCGTGGTATCCGGCTGGATCCTGACATTCATCTTAATGGTGTGTCAATTCCCGTCAAAAAGGAACACAAGTTTTTAGGAATAATCTTTGACGAAAAGCTGACATTCATCCCACACATAAAACAACTAAAACATAAATGCTTAAAAACACTGACTATCATGAAGGTTCTCTCGCACATTTCTTTTGGTGCTGACAAACAACTTTTACTACGTGTTTTTACCAGCCTAATAGGTTCGCGATTGGACTATGGTAGCGTTGTTTATGGGTCAGCAAGTAAAACATCCCTCAAAATGCTGGACCCGGTACTCCATCTGGGGCTCCGCCTGGCGTGTGGTGCATTCCGGACTAGTCCGGTCGAAAGCCTCTATGTGGAGTGTAACAAATGGAACCTGCAACGTCAGCGAGCATACACAGATCTCCTTTATGCTTTTAAACTTTCATCCATGCCTCACCATCCTTTTAAATCAGTTTTTTATGATACGTCCATGACTGAACTCCTTTTAAACCGACCATCGTTCTCTGCGTCTTTCTCCTACAGAGCTAGAGAGGAAGCGTCAGAGCTTTCTGTCTCTTTTCTAGACACCATCCAAAGTTCTCCAACAGATTTTATAGCACCATGGCATCTCCGCGCTGTCTTATGTGACACATCTTTTACACATATAGATAAAAACCGAGCTCCCACATGTGCTATTCTGCAGCATTTCTTGCATCTGCAGCATAAGTATCAATGTGCTGAATTTTATACGGACGCCTCTAGAACTGCCACCTCTGTGTCCTGCGCTGCGCATGGACCCGGCCTTAGTGTCACTAAAACGCTGAATAGTCATACTAGTATCTTTACCGCTGAGGCGTATGGTGTTCTTCTTGTTGTTAATCATATACTTCATAGCGACATCTCACAATCCATTATCTATACAGACTCCCTCAGTGTTGTGCGGGCACTGTCGTCAACAATGCCTTCGAAAAACCATGTTGTCAATCTAATTGTCAAAGCTGTTATGTCTGTGTATGTACGCAACCTTGAACTGGTTCTTTGTTGGGTCCCTGGCCACTGTGGTATAGCCGGGAACGAAGCAGCGGATCGAATGGCTGCTGCTGCTACACTCCTAAATACAGTAGACATAACCACGTTACCCTACACCGACGTGAAACCACACATCAGACAACAACTTCGTAAAACATGGCAAACACACTGGAGTGAACAAACAGACAACAAGTTACACGTAATAAAACCACATTTGGGACCATACACCACCGACGCACGTAATAGATACACTGAAGTCGCCTTGGCCAGATTACGGATAGGGCACACTCATGCAACGCACTCGCACCTTCTCACTGGGTCTCCAAGACCTCTGTGCAGCAGGTGCGGAGAGGCCCTATCCGTGATCCACATCCTGATACAATGTAAGGCACTTGACACAACACGACGCAAATACTTCCCACAACTACACACGCGACATATTCCACCACACCCGTCACACTTCATAGGAGACGAAGCACTGTTTTCAGTCAAACGCGTTTTAGAATTTCTTACCGACGTGAAATTTTTACATCTCATTTCTTATCATGCTTGACAACCTGGCCCTTTAGACCAGTCATCTTTCATTACGTTGTGTTTTACTTTGTTCATTTTTACTGAGATGTTCTTTTACTTCCTTGTCACCTTAATGTAATCACTTCTGTTTGGCGCTCTTTGCCCTTAGTCGGCCTTGCGCCATTAAACTCTAAACATCATCATCATCATCACAAATACACACGTCCTGAGTTCTTTACAGATGCCTCCAAGTCCAACTCCGCTGTGTCCTATGCTGTTGTCGGCCCATCCTTCTCGGATGCTGGCCCTCTACATCCAGGCACAAGTATCTTCACAGCGGAAGCTTACGCGATACTTGTGGCAGCTAAACACATCAAACAATTACACATACAAAAAGCAGTAATTTATACAGACTCTCTCAGTGTGGTAACGGATCTGCACAGTCTTAAAAAACAAAAAAACCCGGTCCTCATCTCACTTTACTCCATTTTGTGCACACTCTACACACTCAAACAACATGTTGTAGTGTGCTGGGTGCCAGGGCACCGTGAGATTCAAGGCAACGTGAGGGCGGATCAGCTCGCTGCATCCGCCCACAAAAGCACTGCCCCTACACCCATATCAATCCCGGCCCTCTATCTTAAGCCAACTCTCAAACGAAACCTCAGGGACTACTGGCAGAGCAAGTGGAATACACACACACAAAACAAACTACACATTATAAGCCACACCTTGGTCATTGGCTGCCCGTATCGAATTCGCGTCATACAGAGGTAACACTAACGAGAATCAGGATAGGACACACATAAACGACACACACACATCTGTTGTCTGGTGGCGATCCACCATTATGTGACAGATGTGGTGAACCCTTAACCGTCCTTCACATGTTAATTAAGTGTAAACACTTAGAAACTCTAAGAAAACAACATTTTTCTTTACTCTACCGACAACATATACCTTTACACCCTGCAATGTTTGTCGGTAGGGAACCGCTTTTTAGTCATAAATAATTGTTAGCATTTTTAAAAGAAATTCATAGCTTTCATGTCATATACCCGGGCATACCGTAGCACGACCTCTCCAGAGAGGTTTTTGCTGCGGTGGCTACACAGGAAAGCACTTGCCTCACAGCCCTTGGACGCAAGGGTATGAACGAGTGAGGCACTTGTGCTAATGCCATACATATCCACCATCGTTCTTATTATCACCAACTTTTGTTATCTACTCACACCACACACACCTTTCACGGCATGGTCATGATTTTAATACTTGTATGTTCTTACCCGCCTTACGGCGAGGAATTTTATGGCCCTTATACAGCCGCTTATCACAATCATTGTCCATATTTTTAGTAAGATGAACTGGCGCTCTTTGGCCGTGAAATGGCCCTTGCGCCACAAAAAAATCAAACATCATCATCAATACCGAGTTTGGTACATGTGAATCTAGTGAAACGGCCGCGAGCTGATCATGAGCGTAGCATGTAGTCATGCTGCTACATGACACGCATCTCATGTTTATTATGTTTTCACCAGTAACACACCTTCGTCATCCATTCACATCCCCCCGCAATACCGAATTCGGTATAAGTGAAGCTAGAGAAACGGCCTCCAGCGCATCATGAGCGTGGCATGTAGTCATGTTGTTACATGACATGCATCTCATGATTATCATGTTTGCGCCAGTCACATACCTTCGTCATTCATTCACGTACTGTCATACCAAGTTTGGTATATCTGACGCTAGCGAAACGGCTGTGAGCACATCATGAGCGTGTCATGTAGTCATGTTGTTACATGACACGCATGTCATGAGTTTGATGTTGGGGTATGTCGCGTGTGTTCGTCATGCAGTCACGTCATACTATTCCAGTTTTTGCAACATATCATGTGAATGCAACCACCGCAAGAGCAGCAAGACTATTACATGTAAACCATGACATTTATACATATCATGATTTTCATGTTATGACTTGTCGGTTATGTTCTTCATACAGTCATGTTATATGATACCAAGTTGGGTATTGATACCATTATCTGAACGGCCAGGAGAGCTGAAATTCGTAGGTGGCTAGATAGACAGATGGACACGCTGAATGTCGCCGAAGTTCGCCATGAAATGTTTTGCATATAGAACCTCTGCACAGCTGAGTTTTCACTGTTCACGTGAATTCACTCGCATGCAAGGACACACTAATGAACGCGAGCTTTTTTTAAAGTCTTGTTTATACTGCATGTGTTTACACTGCACACGAAAAATGAAAGTAAGCAAAAGTAATAGTTTTGTTCCAACTATTACACAACTTCTTCTTTCCTTTGAAGCAGTACTTCAATCGCCAATAAATACCCTTTTTTGCCGATTGGACTATCAGTACACCGTAGTCAAATGTGCACACTATAGGCCTCGTATTTCTTACTGAGAACATGACCCTCTGTATAATAAACATAGATCCGACATTAACCGCAGGGCGGAGAAAGGCTCCGAGTGACATACATCGAGAAGACATGGCTCTTGAATACTTCGAGATTCACGGATGCTTCGCGCCCCGCAGGGGCGCCTGCGCAAGTAGGCGTTTGGTGTGTAGCGACACCACGGACCCGAGCTAACGGGGGAGATTCTACTCCCTCCCACGCCTAGCCGTGCGTGGCTTTGCCGTGTCCGGGGAAAGGGGATCCTGGGGTTGAGCTGACGCTGGGTGATTGGACCTTTAAAGAACCCCGGTAGAGGCAACACTTCCCTTTGGCCCCGGCTTCACGTAGACGGCACCCCTGGGTGGGTCAGCCCAGGGGAAATCGGCAGTCGCCTTTTCCTATCTCTCTCTCCCTACATCTTCGTCTTTCTTACTTTTTTAGCTTTCCTGTCTACTTCTCTCTTCTGTTTACTTCCAATTTTCCTGGCGGCAAGGGTTAACCTTGTGCAAATAGCCTACCTGTGTCTAGGCGCATTGGGTTTTGGCAGTGTTGTACGGCGGACGTCTGCATGCTTGCAGCCCCTGCAAACTTGCAGCGTCCCCTTGTTGGGCTCCGTGGTGGGTGGCCGCGAACGCTGCTGAACAAAAATAAGACCGGCATGCATGGAGCATTCCCTCAACTGTCTGATCGTACCGGCCTAAAGCGGGTACGCACCGACGACATAAATTTCTTCAACCAGCAACAGAAACTTTTCCCCACTTCCCCGTCATTCACTGTGAAAATACCGGAAAGCAAGCCAGGACCGTATCTCCTTTCGTAGTTGCCAGGTGTCTTACTGAAACTCTCGGGGCTGGATACAAAGTAACTAAAATGGCTAGCGGAGACCTTCTTCTCGAAATTCGGGACAACGCACAATTTGTAAAGCTAGACAGCCTCTCAACGTTTGGTGACGTACTGATCACCGTAACACCACACAGATCTATCAACGTCACTCGCGGAGTGGTATCTGATGCAGACTTACTTGAACTCACCGAAACTGAACTTTTGGAAGGGTGGAAGAGCCAAAATGTCAATAATGTACAGAGAATTATCATCAGAAGAGATAATAAGGAAATACCAACGAAACACTTGATACTCACGTTTGCATCCAGTAAACTACCAGATTCCATTCAAACAGGATACACAAAGACATCTATAAGGCCGTATATACCAAACCCTCGTCGTTGCTTCCTATGCCAGAGGTATTTCCATGGCTCTAAAACCTGTCGTGGTCGCCAGACTTTTGCACAATGTGGAGTCCTAGGCCACGTGTCTGAGAACTGGAAACAACCGCCACACTGTGTAAACTGCGAAGGAAACCGTGCCGCATATTCACGCTCCTGCACATACTGGAAAAAAGAAAAAGAAATACTTACATTAAAGGTGAAGGAGAACATATCTGTTAAGGAAGCACGGCGAAAAGTCGCTCCTTTCTATGGACCTACATACGCTGATGCGGCGCGACAGGGAGCACCGCCGCACCAGCCCTCGCCACTCCTTCGGCCCGCGCATAGCGAGCCGGCGGTTGTGGCACCAGCGCCCAAGGCGGCTGTAGCCATGGCTACACCGCGTACTTCCAAACAGAGACCGGAGACTCCAGAGTCTTCGGGTCTCACCAGGCGAGACCCGAAGACTCTGGATTTCGGGCCTCCCCTCCGAAGTTCGGATTTCGGGTCCGAAGTTCGGATTTCGGACCCGAAATCCGAACTTCGAACTTCGGAGACCCGAACTTCGGAGACCCGAACTTCGAACTTCGGAAATCCGAACTTCGGAGACCCGAAGTTCGGATTTCGGGCCTCCCCTCACCAGGCGAGGCCCGAAATCCGAACTAACAGCCCGCACGTGCGGGCATCCAGTGCCTCCGAGGAGGCAATGGATACGTCGGCACCCTTGGTGCCGAAAGAGCGGCGTGGCTCCTTGGAGCGTGCCAAGAAAACAAAAAAGCAAATAACAGGGCCTGGTAACGGCCCTGTTAAGTGAACTCAAACTCCCCGTCTAAACAGCCACTCGCTTTTCGTACACACAGCATTATTTTACATTCTACATGAACACTCAAATTATACAATGGAACGTCAGGGGCCTTCTCAGAAACCTCGACAACATCCAAAATTCTTACATGAACACTCACCTAAAGTGCTGTGTGTACAAGAAACTCACCTTAATTCAAAACACACAAATTTACTTCGTAATTACGTTATTTTTCGAAAGGACCGTGATGATGCCATGACATCATCCGGAGGTGGTGCCATCATAGTGAATCAAGGAATGCCATGCACACACTTACAACTCCAAACATCCCTTGAGGCAGTGGCTGTTTGAGCGGTTCTTTTTGACAAACTGATCACAATGTGCACTATTTACATTTCTCCTAGCTATCAGCTGCAAAAAGGTGATTTACATTCTTTAATTGATGAACTTCCGGAACCTTATGTTCTCCTTGGAGACTTTAATGCGCATAGCAGGCCATAGGGTGACTCTCGGTATGATGCGCGAGGTCGACTGATCGAACAGTTCCTTCTCTCGTCCAGCGCGTGTCTCATAAATCGAAAAGAACCAACCTATTATAATCTCGCCAATAACACCTACTCCTCCATAGACCTAAGCATAATATCTCCATCTCTTGTGTCTCTACTCCAGTGGGAAGTCGTAAGTAATCTAAACGGAAGTGACCACTTCCCCGTAGTTTTGAGCACAAATACAGTAACTGAGTGTCTACCACGTGTTCCCAAGTGGCTCATAAACAGAGCCGACTGGGAACAGTTTTGATTGATTGATTAGTAGTGTTTATTGGCGCAAGGGCCAGATATGGCCAAAGAGCGCCAGAGCGATGATAATGAATTGTGGGATGTGCAGTGTACATAAAACAAATGTGACGTGGCTGTAAATGGGCCTAAAAACAGTCGCTGTAGGTGTGTAAAAATAGACATATGGTAAAATTATGGCAATGACAAATGATGTGAGCTATGGAGACATAAAATGATTTAAAAGTGATAAGTATGTCAAATAAAAACTTGGCATGGAGCCCTTAAAACAAGAGCATGGAGGCCTGGGCTCATTGAAATCTTCTATCACAGCAGCATCCTCTGAACAGAGGATGTGCTATGAACCTGTTGGGCTAAAAACATTCAATGTTGGACTAAACACATTCAGTACTACATCCTTTAAAAAGCTTAAAACTGATTTCGTATTAAAAAGCGGCTCTTCACCGAGAAACCTAATCGGATGTAAAGGAAGATTATAGCGGTATGCTAAAGCAAAATATTTCTTTCTCTCCCTTTCAGCTTCCGCACACTCCAGGAGGACGTGGAGGACGGTTAGCCTGTCACCACATCTACCACAAGTAGGGGGTTCATCGCCAGTCAGAAGAAAGTTATGAGTACCATAAGTGTGTCCTATTCTGAGGCGACAGAATAGGACATCAGTTCGCCGTGTTCTTGTAGCGGAGGGCCAGTAACCCAACCGCGGCTTAATCAAATGAAGCGTATTATTTATTTCTGTGTCCCACAAGCGTCGCCAGTGGTTTCGCAGTTTCTTTCGTAGAAAGGGCTTTAGATCTGTTGCAGGGACAGTAGCGGTGGGGTTAATAGCGCGCATTTTAATTGACGTGGCCATTTGGTCAGCTAACACATTGCCCTCGATACTTCTATGGCCAGGTACCCAGCAAATAGTAACATGCTGGTTGGACATATACGCTGGTTGGACATATACGCTGTACACAGAACGGAATATAGCTCAATTATTATCGGATTTCTGAATATGAAAAGGGATCTTAATGCATTTACGACGCTTAACGAGTCTGTGAATATAATTGATTTTTGTATGTTTGATTTCCGTATATGCTTCACAGCGGACAATAGTGCATAACCCTCAGCCGTAAATATACTTGTTTCCGGGTGCAGCACGCCGGGTTCCGAGAAGGATGGTCCGACGGCTGCATAAGCCACCCCTGCATGCGACTTAGAAGCGTCAGTATAAAACTCTACGCATGAGTAGTTAGACTGGAGTTCTCGGAAATGCATTTTAATATGTGCTTCTGGTGCGTGTTTAGTGATCTCAACAAATGAGGTGTCACAGTGTATAAGCTGCCACTGCCACGGCGGTAAAAGTATCGCTGTGGGCGTAGGACAGAGTTCCAGCAGCGGAACACCCATTTCCTCACATAAGTTTCTCACACGCAAGGAAAACGGCTTTCTCACTGTGGGTCGATTATGGAAGAGGGTGGCAGCGCTCATATCGTTTATAGTTGTATAAGATGGATGCTTGATGTTTGCACGTACCTTTATAAAATATGTGAAACTGCTATAGGATCGCTGCAGGCGAAGTGACCACTGATTCGACTCTACATAGAGGCTCTGGATCGGGCTTGTCCTGAAAGCACCGGTTGCAAGTCGAATACCCAGATGGTGAACGGGGTCTACGATTTTTAATGCACTTGGCGTTGCGGAATGATAAATTATAGAGGCATAATCAAGGCGCGACCCGACAAGGCTTTTGTATAACTTCAAGAGGCACTTTCGATCACTACCCCATGTTGTACGTGACAGGAGTTTTAGGACGTTCATCGCTTTCAAACATTTCATTTTGACATATTTAATATGGGGAATAAACGTAAGCTTAGAATCTAAAGTGGTTCCCAGGAATTTATGCTCGCTGCTTACAGAGAGTTGGTCTCCCTTGATCGCAACATTTAGTTGTGGCATTACCCCTCGTTTTTTGGAGAAAAGTATGCAAGTACTTTTCTTCGTGTTTATTTTAAAACCGTTTTCATCCGCCCATTTAGAGAATTTATTCATTCCAAGCTGCACTTGTCGTTCGCAGACAGACATATTGCATGATTTGAAACTCATCTGCACATCATCAACATACACGGAATAAAACATCGCACTTGGAATGACTGACTGCAGGGAGTTCATTTTTACAATAAAGAGTGTGCAACTAAGCACGCCCCCTTGCTGAACACCAGTCTCTTGGGTAAAAGTTCTAGAGAGAGCATTTCCCACTTTTACGCGAAAGGTTCGGTTAGACAGGTAACTTTTAATTGTGTTTAGTAGTTCCCACGGATGCCCATGGTGACAAGATTGCGGAGAATCCCAAATCGCCATGTGGTGTCATACGCCTTCTCTAAGTCTAGGAATACCGAAAGTACAAACTGCCTATGAATAAATGCATCTCTGATGTATGTCTCTATGCGAACAAGGTGGTCTGTTGTCGACCTCCCCTCTCTGAAACCACACTGAAGGGGGTCTAGTATACTGTTACTTTCTAAAAAGTGGATTAAGCGCCGGTTTATCATTTTCTCATATAGTTTGCATAGACAGCTTGTTAGCGCTATTGGCCTGTAGCTCGCGGCCAAAGACGGATCTTTGCGTTGTTTAAGTACTGGGATGACTATAGCTTCTTTCCATGACAATGGAATATACCCAGCTGCCCACATGTTATCGAAGAGAGTTAGGAGTGTTTTTAGTGCTTCGGGGTGAAGGTACTTGACCATTTCGTATGTTATACGATCAACACTTGGCGCTGAGTTGTTGCAGCACGCAAGAGATGCCTTAAGTTCAGCTAATGTAAATGGGCAGTTGTAAGACTCACTGGATGGACGTTTACATTTAAGGGGCTGTCGCTCTTCGCGTTCTTTGAATTTTAAGAAAGTTTCTGTATAGTTTGATGCACTTGAGACGTATTCAAAGTGTTCGCCTAGGCAGTCCGCCTGCTCCTCTAGGCTCTCACTTCGGCTACTTACCAAGGGTAGGGGGTGTGACTCCCGACCCAATAACCTATTTACCCTATTCCAAACCTTCGTTTCGTCGGTGTAAGAATTTATACTGGAGATGTACCTATTCCAACTTTCTCTCTTTGCAAGACGACGCGTTCTTCTAGCTTGTGACTTCACCTGTTTAAAATTGTCAAGGTTTTCAGCCGTTGGGTAATTTCGAAGTAATCTCCAACCTTTATTTTGACTATTTCGCGCTTTCCGACAATAGTCATTCCACCATGGAATGCGACGCTTATTAGACATTCCTTTAGTTTGCTTAATACATTCGCTGCAGCGTCAATAATAAAATCTGTTAGGTATGCCGCAGCATCGTCTATAATAAAATCAGCAATGTCCCCTCCATCTAAAAATGTGTTTTCTACGAACGGTTCCCAGTTGGCTGACTTGGTGTTCCAGTGAGGAAAGTCAGGCAAGCATGTATCTTCTTTAGTTAGCTTCAACATTATCGGGAAGTGGTCACTCCCAAAGGGGTTCTTGAGAACAGACCACTCCAGATAAGGAATTAGTGTACTCGAGACAATACTCAGGTCTATAGAAGAGTATGTGTTGTGCGTAGTACTATAATATGTTGATTCTTTTTTGTTAAGTAAACATGCACCTGACGAAAACAGAAAGTGTTCTATTAGGCGTCCTCGTGCATGCAAACGGGAGTCGCCCCATAGAGGATTATGTGCATTTAGATCACCAACGACTATATATGGCGGAGGAAGTTCATCAATGAAGCTTCGAAATTCTGTCTTCGAAAGTTGATAGCACGGAGAAATGTAAATAGAAGTAATTGTTAGTAGCTTCCCGAACAGCACTGCTCGGACAGCAACTGCTTCAAGAGAAGTTGGGAGGTTTAATTGCTTACAGGCAACACCTTTATCAACTATTATAGCGACACCGCCCGACGAGGCGGCCGCGTCGTCACGGTCTTTGCGGTAGATGGCATATTGCTTTAGAAAGTTTGTTTGTGTGGACTTGAGGTGTGTTTCCTGAACACACAGCACCTTTGGAGTGTGTTTATTAAGGAGTTCTATAATATCATCGAGGTTATGGAGAAGTCCTCTCACATTCCACTGTAAAATCTGCGTGTCCATTTTAAATGTGTTTTGTACTGTGTGCTCAAGGATAGAGAATTAGCTCACGGACCCTTTCCAGGGGCCGTGACACGAGATTTTTCTTTTTTGGATCGGTCGACGGAGTCGCGCCGATCCTTAGGCGCTTGCTGCGCCCTCAGGCTCGGAGTTGTGTCCATTGCCTCTAGCGAGGCACTGGACAAGCGCTCTTGCGAGCGCTGCAGTTGTTTTGAGGGCCTCGCCTCTAAAGGCAAGGCCTTCGCGGCCCCCAACCCGGAGGTTGGTGGGTCCTTCTTCGACGGCGGAGCAGCACTGGCTGCAACCGCCGAGGGGGCGGATGGCGTCACCGCCGGCTCACTACGCGTGTGCCAGACAGCCGCCGGAGGCCGTCGTGGCGCTGCCCCCTGACACGCCACTTCGGCAAAGCTGGTTTCTGGCAGGTAGGACACCTGCCTTCGTGCCTCCTTAAAGGAAATGTTTTGTTTTACTTCAATTGTAACAATTTCCTTTTCTTTTTTCCAGCGTGGGCATGACCGTGAGTATGCGGCATGCTCCCCATTACAGTTCGCACAGTGAAGAGAGTTTTCACAGGCTTCAGATGTGTGTTCTTCTGCACTACATTTGGCGCAAGTTAGGCGGCCTCGGCAGTTCTGTGAACTGTGGCCGAACCGCTGGCATTTGAAGCATCGGAGAGGGTTTAATATATATGGCCTCACTCGAAGCTTGATATACCCAGCCTCAACGGAGTCTGGCAGTATACTTGAATTAAACGTAAGTATAAGGTGCTTAGTCTGGAGTTCTTTGCCATCCCGTCTCATCCTTATTCGTTTCACGTTGATGACATTCTGTTCGCTGAAACTCTCCAGGAGTTCAGCCTCCGTCAGCCCTAACAGCTAGGTCATCATCTGAGACAACGCCACGGGTGGTGCTCATGGTTCGGTGTGGGGTTACTATTAATTTTGTATCTCCAAATTTCACTAGATTAGACAATTTTTCATACTGTTTCTGATCGCGGAGCTCCAACAGGAGGTCACCACTTGCCATTCTCGATGCTTTATATCCTGGGCCAAAGATTTCAGTCAGAGACTTCGAAACAAGAAAAGGTGAAATTGTTCTCACTGGTTTGCCGGGTGTGTCAGCGTGGATAACTTGGAATCGTGGAAAGGATACTCTTTGGTGACCTAAAAACTGGAATACTTCATCGGTGCGCCCTCTTTTCTGAGGGCGATCAGGGAGTGGGGGGAAGGAACAAGCCATAAGAAAAGGTTTAATTTCGGCAGTGGCGCCAGTCACCCACCATGGAGTCCTACAAGGGGACGCTGCAGTGTCTGTAAGCACAGGACCTGCAGACGCCAGCTGTACACCACCACTATAACCGAATATGGTGTATCCAAGGTAGGATAGCCACACAGGGTTAACCCTTGCCGCCAGGAAACACGGAAGTCAACGGAAGAGAGTAGAGGACAGGAAAGATGTAAAGTGAGAACAAAAGACGAAGATGTAGGGAGAGAGAGATAGGAAAAGGCGACTGCCGATTTCCCCTGGGTGGGTCAGCCCAGGGGTGCCGTCTACGTGAAGCCGGGGCCAAAGGGGTGTGTCTCCTCTGCCGGGGGGCTTTCAAGGTCCAATCACCCAGCGTCGGCTCAACCCCCAGGATCCCCTTTTCCCCGGACACGGCAAAGCCACGCACGGCTAGGCGTGGGAAGGAGTAGAAACTCCCCCGTTAGCTCGGTTCCGTGGTGTCGCTACACACCAAACGCCTACTTGCGCAGGCGCCCCTGCGGGGCTGGGAACAGTTTTATACCATCGCTCGTCTAGGTTGGAATGACATATGTACTTTGAACATTGATGTTGCTGTCAACTTCTTCACAGCGTTTTTGATTGATGCTGCAACAAAATGCATCCCACAAACAAATGGACACCCTGGAAAACGGCGTGTGCCATGGTGGAACTCTGAATGCCGAAACGCGCGCAAACAGCAAAACAGAGCTTGGAGGCTGCTTCAGAACTAACCGACAGCCAAAAATCTTGACACCTTCAAGAAAATAAAGTCTCAAGCTAGGAGAACACGTCGGCAGGCCAGAAGAGAAAACTGGCAGAAGTTTTTATCAGGGGTCAATTCATACACACAGGAGGCTAAAGTCTGGAACATGGTCGGTAGGATAGCAGGGAAACAAGTACACACACTTCCACTCGTAAACACTCAAGGTGATACCTTGGAAGATCAGGCAAACTTCCTCGGTGCACACTTCGAACAGGTGTCCAGCTCATCCCACTATACTGACACTTTCCAAAATTACAGAACAAGAATAGAAAAGCAGAAACTCGAACACAAATGCACTAGATACGAGGCATATAATCGAGCGTTCAGTCTAGCTGAGCTACGAATGTCTCTAAACTCCGGCAGTACTTCTGCCCCAGGTTCTGACCGCGTCGTTTATGAAATGTTAAAAAACCTACCGATCGAAACACGAAAAACCTTACTTTGTTTGTACAATGCTATCTGGTTTTCTGGCACTATCCCTACTTCCTGGAAAGAGGCTATTATTATTCCCATTTTGATAGATGGCAAGGACCCTTCTTCAGCTTCAAGTTATAGGCCTATTGCACTTACAAGCTGCTTGTGCAAAGTATTCGAAAAAATTATAAACTGCCGACTTGTACATATTCTTGAAACAAACAATTTGCTCGACCCATTTCATTGCGGGTTTCGGGAAAGTAAATCCACCACAGACCACCTTGTTCGTATCGAGGCACAGATCAGAGACGCCTTCGTTCATAAACAATATTTTCTCTCTGTGTTCCTCGATATCGAAAAGGCGTATGATACAACATGGCGTTTCGGAATTCTAAGAGACCTGTCCCACCTTGGTGTGGGAGGAAGAATGTTTCATATAATCGAAAGTTACCTGTCAAACCGGATATTCCGTGTCCGTCTGGGCAGTGTGCTCTCGAACATTTGTCCAGGAAACAGGCGTGCCACAAGGTGGCGTGCTTGGTTGCACACTTTTTATTATCAAAATGAATTCTTTGCACTTGTCCATTCCCCGCAATATGTTCTATTGTACATATGTCGACGACGTTCAGCTTGGCTTCAAGTCATGCAACTTGGCCATGTGTGAGCGGCAGGTTCAGCTGGGTTTAAATAAGGTCTCCAAATGGGCAGATGAAAACGGATTTCGACTTAACCCACAAAAAAGCACGTGTGTCTTGTTCTCTCGAAAGAGAGGCATGCACTCGGAACCTGACATTCGACTGAACGAACAACGTCTGTCCGTCAAAGCCGAGCATAAATTCTTAGGCTTAATCTTGGACAACAAGTTGACCTTCGTACCGTACATCAAGTATTTAAAAATTGCCCGCAGCTTCCCTCGGGGGAAGACTGAGGAGGATGCGGAGCATATATTTGGTTAACGGGGTGTTAAAGTGCGACTTACTTGGGTCGATGGATAAATTGGTTAACGTGGTTGTGAAATGGGGTGTTAAATTGCGACTTACTTGGGTCGCTGGCTAAATTGGTTAACGTGGTTGTAGGAGGGGTGTTAAATGAGTGAACACGTACGACACGTATCCCGTTTTCGAAAGTCCGGGTCCTCTTGTCGACGCTTACGTTTCAAAGCGGCCGAATCCGGTGCTGCTGCTCGACGCTGACGTCTCTCAGCGGCTTCACGTTCTCTAAGTTGAGCATCTTCCGCTCGACGCCGACGTTTACGTTCGGCGTCGCGAGCTCTTCTCCGCGCTGCCTTGTCTTCGGACGACGACTTGGTTGCGGTTCCGCCAACACTTTGGCCGGCGCTGGTCGAAGGGACGTCGATCATTGCGACCTCGGACGTCGACACGCCGTACAAACCAACCGACGAGCGGCAACTGAGCGAGCGAGCACCGACCTTGAGTATATATACAGCGCGACGGCGTATGCACTGTCAGCTGTCGAATGTTCGAGAAGGGGGAGAAGCGCAACGGCGCATGTGCGCGCGTCAGCTGCCGATGTTCTCGAAGCGCGACGGCGCATGCGCGCGCGTCAGCTGCCGATGTTCTCGAAGCGTGACGGCGCATGCGCGCTACATTATACAGCTAGCGAATGTTCGTGAAGAGGAGAAGCGCACGCGGTGTGTAGAGGAGGAAGGGATGCACAGATGGTGGAAGAAGGAGGAGGAAGCTTGCGGACGGCGCCGCACTACAAGCCTCGAGTATTAGATGCTCCCCATCTAAAACAAAATGTTTAAAAGCCATGATTGTTATAAAAGTGTTGTCACGTACTATGTGGGGTAGTGATAGGCAATGCCTCATGAACCTCTATAGAAGTCTCATTCGCACCCGCTTAGATTATGGGGCCGTTGTCTATCAGTCTGCTACTCAAAGTGCCTTGAAGATGCTGGACCCCGTACACCATTTGGGCATCCGCCTTTCTACGAATGCTTTTCGCACCAGCCCCGTAGAAAGGCTTTACGTTGAGTCAAATGAGTGGTCGCTTCACCTGCAAAGAACTTACATGTCCTCTGTTTATTTCCTTAAGGTGATAGCAGACAAAAAGCACCCCTCATACTCTACTATTAATGATCTGTCGAGGTACATTCTGTTTCAAAACAGGCCTTCGATGAGGCAGCCCCTCTCAGTTCGCCTGAAGGGTCTAGCTGAAGAAACTGGAGTGTCACTTGAACACAGTTTAATGGCTCCTGTAGCATACCCGCCACGGTGGCAATGGCAGACTATAGACTGCGATGTGTCTTTCCTAGAAGTAACAAAACATGCACCTATTGCCCATATTCGAACATACTTCCTGTAACTTCAACACAAATACACACATTCTGAGTTCTTTACAGATGCTTTCAAGTCCAACTCCTCTGTGTCCTACGCTGCTGTCGGCCCATCCTTTTCGGATGCTGGCCCTCTACCTCCACGCACAAGTATCTTCACAGCGGAAGCTTACGCGATACTGGTGGCAGCTAAACACATCAAACAATTACAAATACAAAAAGCAGTAATTTATACAGACTCTCTCAGTGTGTTAACGGCTCTGAACAGTCTTAAAAAACAAAAAAACCCTGTCCTTGTCTCACTTTACTCCATTTTGTGCACACTCTACACACTCAAACAACATGTTGCAGTGTGCTGGGTGCCAGGGCATTGTGAGATCCAAGGCAACGTGAGGGCGGATCAGCTCGCTGCATCCGTCCATGAAAGCACTGCCCCTACACCCATATTAATCCCGGCCCTTGATCTTAAGCCGTCTCTCAAACGAAACCTCAGGGACTACTGGCAGAGCAAGTGGGATACACACACACAAAACAAACTACACGTTATCAAGCCACACCTTGGCCATTGGCCACCGGTATCAAAATCACGTCTAACAGAGGTAACACTAACAATACTCAGGATAGGACACACATACACGACACACACACATCTTTTGTCCGGTGGTGATCCACCATTGTGTGATAAATGTGGTGAGGCATTAACAGTTCTTAACGTTTTAATTCAATGTAAACAGTTAGACACTCTAAGAAGACAACATTTTCCATTACCCTACCGAAAACATACACCTTTACACCCCTCAATGTTCGTTGGTAGGGAACCGCTTTTTAGTAATAAATCATTGTTAGCGTTTTTAAAAGAAATTCATAATTTTCATATCATATACCCGGTCATTCCGTAGCACAACCTCTCCAGAGAGGTTTTTGCTGCGGTGGCTACACAGAAAAGCACTTGCCTCACGGCTCTTGGACGCAAGGGTATGAACGAGTGAGGTACTTGTGCTAATGCCATACATGTCCACCATCGTTTTTCATTATCACCAACTTTTGTCACCTATTCACACCACCCACACCTTTCACGGCATGGTCATGATTTTATTACTTGTATGTTTTTACCCGCCTTACTGCGAGGAATTTTATGGCCCTTATACAGCCGCTAATCACAATCATTGTCCACATTTTTAGTCCTATGAACTTGCGCTCTTTGGCCATCAAATGGCCCTTGCGCCAAAAAACACCATATATCATCGTCATAAAAAAGTGGGGATGTCTAAGAAATGTAAAAAAAAGGTAAGGCACATCATTGCGAAGCGAACATTAACCGTAGTTTATCTACGGTTTTACTCTAGTAGATAATTCAACATTTATTTCAGCTGGATTAAAGAAGATATTTATTAATAAACATAAGTACTATTTTTGTGGTATAAGGCATCCAATTCGGTTCTGTATTGTCCACAGTGCGCTCAAGAAATGATGCAGCCGAGGGTACATATATAAAGATTTATCACGTCTTCTTAAAGCAGTCCTCGGCGTTGAACTGTGCTTCTATGGAACGTTCCTTCTGAACTCTCATAAATCAGTCATAGAGAAAATTTTATTTTGACATGGACAGGGCTTTAGGCTTTCGCACTATTGTGCGGATGCGCACGTGCGTATGAATAAATATATATATCGATTTAAAAAATTCGGGGGAAGCTGTGTACTACACTACTACTTCTTTTCACTTCTGTGCCTTGTAGCCCGGTGTGCTCAGACTTCGGCGCACGTGAAAGGATTCCAGGAGGTCTAAATTTCTGGAGCCCTCCACTATGACATCTCTCACAATGGTATGGTGGTTTTGAGACGTTAAATCCAACATATCGTCATCATCATCACCCTTGTGCCTAAGTCGCGGTATTTCATGTTACATGCCTTGAATAACTGAAAGGAAGGCAATAATATTTCTAAATATGTATGCAGCGTTTGTGAAGGCGAATGAATGGTACATTTATGTGGAATACTGTATGTAAATGGAAGGTATTTATTCCCGATATAGATGGTAAATTTGTCGAGCGATTTGTTTTCTTCAGAATAGCTAGCCTTTGACTTTTTGTTGGCTGATACCGGAGCCTCCGCTTATCGTTACGGAAAGGCCGGCCGATCCAGCCCCACCGATGCTTGGTCCAGAGGGGCCTCCAGAACTCAGGCCTGAAAGGGAACCGCCCGGCCCAACACCTCCGTTTGAGGGCCCTCCTTGAAGGATGGTGGCTCCCGGTCCTCCAGGACCCCCAGGTCCTACTACTCCTGGTCCTCCTGGTCCTCCTGGTCCAGCACCAGGTCCTGAAGGCATTCCACTTGGTCTCGTGGGTCCACCAATAAATATACCCTCCGCTACACCCGCAAAGAGCTCAGGCGGCAAGCGCGGCTTGGGCCTGAGCTCAGCTTGGCGATTCAGATAGGCGAGAACGGTCTTGATCTGGGTGTCAATGGCCTTGCGCACCAGGGGTTCGAGGCGTCTCTTGACCGATCGCTCAAGGAAGACCTGCGCAGCGCGCAGGAAGGCGTGGAATAGTGGCCTTCTTGAGGGCTGATCTGGCCTCAGGAATAGTTTGAAGCCTTGCAGAAAGAGAATCTTGAAGTTTGTCACGTGAATCTCTTGAGCTCCCGTCCTGCAAATAGAAGCAACGCAGTTAAAATGTATGTAGTATGTAGTGAACGCCGAGTGTTAGGGCCTAATTGAAGCTTGTACGTAGTTGACGAAATACGCTAACCATTACCACAAAACATTTTCAGATGTACGGGGAGCCCTTTGGTGCTAGTATCATCTTACAACTAATAAACGTTCAGTACTTTTACAGGGCCTGAATTGAAAAAAAAGAGGTAGTAAACGTGGTGATCTAATAATGGGTGATGCATTTTTTTGTATAATAGATGTCATGAGAGTTAGCCTGTTATTGAGCGAAAAGCAGTCACTGGAAAACGTTTTAGATTACCATTAAAAATATGTCAACTCGACACAAATGTAACTCTTGTTGAAATAGTAACAAAATTGCTTCAGTTTAGGCTTTCGGGAGATGTAACCATGATCTTACTAAAAAGTGCTAGTTACCAGTTTTTGTTGGAGCTTTGAAGGGGCCCTGTTACACCACAAAAGAACCTTTAGGGGCGAAGCTCCTGATGCCGTGGGTCTGGGTCGTATGTATGTATGTATGTATGTATGTATGTATGTATGTATGTATGTATGTATGTATGTATGTATGTATGTATGTATGTATGTATGTATGTATGTATGTATGTATGTATGTATGTATGTATGTATGTATGTATGTATGTATGTATGTATGTATGTATGTATGTATGTATGTATGTATGTATGTATGTATGTATGTATGTATGTATGCATGTATGGTAGTAGTAGTAGTAGTAGTATTAGTAGTTGGTAGCCACCATTCGTTTATTCATTGGAATGTCCGCTAAATGACAGTAGTTGTACACGATGAATATTTGATAAAAATATGCGAGATGGCGCTACTTGGAGTGTTTACTAGATGGACGGGCTGACAGACAGACAGATGGACGGAGAGACAGAGGACGGCCGGGTGGACAGACAGACGTATGGACGTACGGATGGAAGCGCGGACGGACGACACACTGGCGGACGGACAGACAGACAGACGTACGGACGGACGGTCTGAATGACGGACGCACGGACGGACAGACAGACAGTCAGACAGACGCACGGAGGGACGTATGGACAAACAGACAGACACTGCAGACGCGTGGACGAACAGATGGGCGGACGCATGGTTGGACGGACGCATGGACGGATGGAAGCAAGATCGAACGAACGGACTGAAAAACGGACGGACTGGCAGATGCTTCGCCCCACTCATCAGTCACACTGTGGATATGCTGTTATTTTCTTATATTTTTGGATTGCGTTTATAGAAAGTTATTGCTGATTTGCGTAGAATGCGTGCGGGAATAGTTTGAGCATTGGTAATAGCACCACCATCAACAGATTTGGTATTTTAATCACGCAATGAAATCACTATATTCCTGCCGACCGCGTCAATTTACAGTAGCCCTCGCCATAACTTCTGCGTGCAGAAATGACGGAGAAAAGCGCGTGTTTGATTGAATAAATGTAGCTTGAGAAGTGATAGAGACGATTCTTGTGAAAGTAGGTAATTCTTGCGTTTCATTTTGAGAGTTTTTGAAATGAACGCAAAGTAGGCACCATTACGGGAAGAACATACTACCACTGCATGAAATCGTTGAAGCGCTGCCTGTGATGTAGCGTCTTTACTTTTGCTCGCTCGGGTCGATCGTACATACGAGAGGCGTTTTCCACTTGTTTTTCTTGATAGTGTGCGCTCGCGAGTGGCGTCGTTTCGCACATTCGGTATCCCTCTTCGAATTCGGAGACTCTTTGTTGGTTGTGCTTTTAAATGCGAAGCATTTATTTGCGTACTGCCGGTTGTTTTCGCCTCTATCGTCGTATCCGTCTATCAATGTAACCGCTTACGTCTGGGGCCTCTCGGGATGGAGCCCTTAACTGGCCTGAACAAAAATTTGCATGGGAGCGTAAGCTTGATTGTCGGATGTGACGCAGTGGTCAAGGCATGACTCATGTCTCAATTCCGGTGCGTGCGTCGTCAAACACTTCTCGCCAAACAATGACATATACCCGCGGTCGGGTATGCGCCACTGGTGTGCGGGTATGGGTCACATGTGATTGACCCTTTGTAGCTACCCAGGAACGACGAGAACGTACATTGGCAGTTTTAGCACGTGAGCGTTTAGAAAACCTGACAATGGCTGCGTTATCTGGACGAATGCAAAAAATAAATGCAGGGTCCCAGCAGGACTCGAACCCAATCATTCTGCGTGACAATCAAGTATTCAGTGACAGAGCCACGCCAGGTGTCGGAAAATACATATAAAATAGAACCTAATGTCCTTCAAACGTCAATTGTGGTTGCAGTGCTGGCTATCCAATTTTATAAACATTACATATGAACTCCTATGATAGAGCCACCACGTTGGCCTAACGTCGATTGTAGTTAGGTGACATACAGTGAAGTTGATTTGTCTAGCAGTGTGCAGGGTTACCATCCTCGCGAGCTCGAGCGGCTCATATAAGAGCGTATCGCTTCTGGTGTTGTTGATGCTTGTGTTCTTGTTGGCATCTTTACGCAAGTGCAAAGAACTCGTCATAGAAACATCCGCAACATCTCAGCATAACTATGTCTGTGCGTGCGACATTTATACATATATTTACGATCATTTATTCACGCATCGCTCAATAGAAAAAAATTACTACACAGTCACCTTCCTTCCCCAGGCTTTGGCATAACGTCGATTCCCAATTTGCTTGGGATCCACCAATATTTTCGTGATAACGCAAAGATACCGTGACGTAAAAATGAAAAAAAAAAGTAGAAGTGTCGTCTGCTCTTCATGCTTGTGGCCACTGAGAGTGGAAAAGTGCTCACCCGACGTTTGTTCTTACGAGGGGTTTTTCTTTTCAGATGTTTCTCCTCCTAAGCAGCATGTTGTTGAGCGCTCCAGGCGGTTGCGGTAATATGAGGGTCCAAATGTTTCACCTTGACGCGTTGTTACTTGTCTCGCCCCTAGTCTTGAAGGGGGGTGGCTGCAGCGCTACGTTGTGTGCTTCTAGGCTAACGCTGTGATCGCTTTGCCGCATGAAACAGGCAACAATAATGGGCATAATTCCTCTGCGTAGGCCCTTTTACTTCATTGAATTGGTGGCGCCCTGCACTGTCAGTGGCGAGTGCAATGTGGATATGTGACCTCGCGAAAAAAGTAAAAAGTGTGACAATAAGCTTTTCTTTCAGTTTTGTTTTTAATAAAAAAAATTGGGCCCTATAACTTGAGACTGTGTGGCCTCACCATTGACCTTCTTGCAGTATTATTATTTCATTCTTTAGTTTACGGAATCCGCAAGTACAATATGAGGGCTTGGCTATGCGTTAGAGGGCCCATCTTATCAAATAAGCACTGGCGATGAGCAAAATATCACTGGCAATAAAAAGGCAGCCTTCGGGGCTGTGCGGCAGCATGTAATAGTGGGGTTTTTTAGAATAGCGCGCCGCAAACCCTTGCGGTATGGTCGCTGCCACTGCACATGCGTCGTAACACGAGCCGCCGTTCGCGTTCCCGGCCCCCCTGCAGAAAATTCGAAATAGCGGGCGGCGTGTGTGGTCCGCATGCGGCCCGCGAAGTGCTGTGTAGCAACCGTGCATTTGGATTTGCTGTCGCAAAAAATTTCCTAAACATTTCCCTAGGGAAAGGAAACGCTATTCTAAATCTCATATGGCACCCGCAACTAAAGCAATACCCGCAACACCTGCAAACGTTACTCTAAAACTCCCTAGTGTTTGCTATATTGTCCGTAACTTTATCGTTTTGACGGCAGGTACGTTGAAACTGCATTACAAGTCGTGAGAGCGTGAGAATCACAAAAGAAATGTTATTTCACTTCTCCGATTACCTTCGAGCAGCAGGGAACTTCCTGCTACTGTAGCAAATTAGTAGGGTTACCAGGGAAGAAACGAGGAGAGCAGCTAAGTATGCTCCACATGCGTGAAGCCAGCTCTCGTGTACGCTAACTTATACAGTGAAAGCTGTTATAGATAACTGTAGTTATCCGCCGCCGCTGCCGGTGTCCATAACCACATCGTGCAAAATCAGAAAACAAAGTACTACCAATGATACAGTGGGGCTCGAACGGAGGTCCGCTGGGTGCCAGCCCAGTCTTTTATACCCCTGAGCCCCACCGGTGCTTCGGACTTGTTGGCACAATTGCCTTAAGCAGGCTTGATGTCGGGAAAGCAATCACGTTAATACGACTTTCAAAGTGTTTAAAAACAGCGAATGAACAAGCAGTCGTCGAACAATGCGAATAGCGTAACGAGTGGGTCGTGCAATACTCCAACTAATTACAAAAACTTATTTTTGCTCAGCTATTAACTGTGGCGCATACCCACTTCAGGCATCATTCCTCGAAATAGTTCAGAGGATACCACGCTTCTCAGAAGAATGACAAAAAATAGCCTAGCGAATGCCGGCCTACTACACTAAAATTTTTAATGTTATTGCCGTAGTGGACATCAAGCTAGTGTTCTCGCACAGTTACCCAATGAATGTCTAGAAAAGGCTCTAAAAGGCCGCTCTTCTAGCTTTCGCTGTGACCGTGCTGTGCTATCCGCGCAGATCTGGCTTTTTTTAATACATATCTAGGTCTATTTGCCTGTATCTTGAAATATGACACCGTATATCACACTATAAGAGGCAGACATATAGTTTTCTCACTCATTAACAAGAATATTGCTACTGAGGAAAAAGCCTTTCAATTTTGAAAAAAACTTTAGTAACCTCCGCAGCTGTTTGTGTTCGACGAAATTATTCACCTTTCCTCTGTGACATCGTTCTCGCTGACGAAAATTTCGCAGTGGTAGTACAATGAGCACGTCGCAATGTGCGCACTTAAGCACTCTGTGCATTTGATAACTTCAAAAAGGGGTCGGCTATGTTTTTACAAAGCCGTTGTTTGGGATATTCGAATGTGCATACTGGCCTTGTGTTGTGCTTTTTGAACGCTGTCTTAAAGGCACTTCACCCGAAGCCAGTATTTATTACACTTCAAAGGCCCTTGTTATGCTGGTAACAAAACGAAGAAGTTTGTTTTAAATGAGCGCAAGTATTTACCATATGATGACAAAAAATCGCTGTGGGAACGTTTACTTACTGTGCTATTTCGAGGATGGCTCGGGCTTTCCTGACAATGACAGTGAAGTGCACGCGCTGTTTTCTTATGTTCTTGTTTGCCATCTGAACGGTGGCTGACGAGTTGGCGTACACGTCCTTGATTCCCAGGTCGAGACCCAGTCGCATTCCGCTCTGGTCAGCCGTCACGAAGCAAGGGCCAGTGCGCCTCACGTGAGATAGGCCGAACACTCTCGAGTTGTAGGTGTGCACGGTGCCTGACATGCGTAGAATACTGTTAAATGGCATCGTTGTTTCGGGAAGGGTGAGTGGGTCGGCCCCGTAGGCCAGAAAGATCTGGCGGACGAGCAGGGTGAAGAGATCAAGCTGTCCATGTTCGGGACCAAATCCAATGAGGTCTCCACCGCCTTCTTGTTCGCCTTGCTCATCAGGCTCGCCGAACATAATCCCCGGCGATCCACCACCTCCTGGACCTTCGGGGCCTCCGAGGCCAACTGAACCCCCCGGGCCGATTCCAACGCCTCCAGGTCCACCACTAGTGCCACTTGGTACTATTCCACCTGACCCAGCTCCTCCTCCTCCCATACTGCCACCGGCGCCGCCTGACCCGATTCCTGGCATTCCTCCCGGTACATTTCCGGATCCTGAGAGATCACTTAGTGAACCTCCTCCCGGTCCTCCTCCACTAGGCACAATAACAGCACCGCCTTTCTGCTGACCTGTTACAAAAATTAGCAAAGCGAGAACAAGTTTCATTAGGTGACATAGTGACTGCTGGAGAAAACTGAGTGCATGCTATTTGTCGAATCTGTCGAAAACGATGGAATGTCGTTTTGCGAAAAAAAAATAGTAGAGAAAGAGAGGCTGCAAAATTTAACCAGTTTAGGATAAAAAGTTTGCTGCTATGCGCTCAGATTTGGGTGCACGTTAAAGAGCGCCAGGTGGTCAAAAGTTTCGGAGCCCTCCACTACGGCGTCTCTCATAATCATATGGGGGTTTTGAGACGAGAAAGTCCACATATCTATCAATCAGTTTGCTGCCATAGACATGGGAACAGAACGAGAGAGAATAAAACATGAAGGTGATTGAAAGAGAGAGAAAAACAGCACATAGCACAGCACACACATAGTCACAGTCCGTCACGCATGAGTCGTACGCAACATCGCTCTCATAGCTGCTTGTCCAAATCGGTTTGCTCAAAAAGCTCACGTGTCGTCGCCTTCACCGGCAATGTCTTTTATCGACGAGATCCAAACATGATTTCAGCACGCACTGGCCTATTTTGAAGATGCGAAAATGACGTATGCGTTTACGATTCTTCGTACATAGATTCTTTCGGAGGTGGAAGTAACTAAAAACGCCGCATAATAATTTATACTTAGGCCAGTTCGTAAGGGTGTAGCGAAGTTCTGTTTTCTGCTCTGTTTTAACTGTTTTGCTGTGGAGAGGTTGAGGTGCCTATTGCCTCGGCTACTCCATATCACAAAGTTCTGCAGCGAAAAAGAAAATAATAATACAGAACGGTACCCAAAAATTAACAATACGGAAAAGAAAAAAAACACATAATAGCACACTGAAACCAGTTCAAATAACATGCCAATACACAGTTTTCTTCTTGCAGTTCATACAGTCATAAACTACTTACACGCACACCTTACTAATCTAATGTCAGTATATACATGACCGCATTTTACATAATACCCATCTCTGGCTGTCAGTCATAGGTGCTTGTCCAGTCCGGTCTCCACTGAAAAGTCTGTCAGGAAGATTATTGCCTTTTTATGGAGATGCATGTCAGGCCATGGTCCAAGTAGTTTGTTTATTGTGAGGGGCCATCTGTCCAAACTTGCTAATTTGTTCTTTATTCTTTCTCTTTCATTCGCGTATTCAACGCATTCTAAAAGAATATGGCGAACATTTTCTTCTGCATGACCACAATGACATTCCGGTGAGTTGGATCGATTTATCTTGTGCAGGAAGCTGTTTGTGTATGCTACTTCCAATCTAAGTCGGTGGTACAATATCTCTAGGTGTCGTGGGAGGTCTGTCGCTGTGTAAAATTTTCTGTGTGGATCAACTTCATAAAGTACCGTTTCCTTTGATTTAGGGCTCTCAAACCACTTCTCCATCGAACAATGGTTAGCTCCTTGCGATATAAAATGTCGAATATCCGCCCCAGACATAGGGATTGTGCAATCCCGTCCTTCCTTGAATGCTTTCTTGGCGAGACTATCAGCATCTTCATTTCCCTTTATTCCAATGTGGCTGGGTATCCGTTGGAATACGATGTTGTGACCCTGCAATGAGGCATATTCCACAGTATCTGCGATACAATGTGCTATTTCACCATTTTTGTAAGGTGATCTCACATTTCTGATTAGCTGAAGAGCAGGTTTGCTATCAGTGCATATCACCCATTTTCATGGCTCGGGATTCTTGAAGATAAGCTTAACTGCTTCAAAGATAGCCACCAATTCAGCTTTCGTCGATGAAGATTTTTGCGATAATTTGTACATATTCTTTTTCTGAATTTCGGGTATAAAGACCGCACAGGCTGACGCTTCTTCTGTGCATGATGCGTCTGTATATATCTTCGTTTTTTTATTATGCATTACATGAAGCTGATGAAGTACCAACTGTGCCGCTACTAGAGGTGCCATGTCTGCTTTCTTCTCTATGCCGTCTATTTCACGGATAACGTTAAGAAGTGGCAGCGTCCAAGGTGGTTTTGAAGGTTTCCATTGTTTCCATTGTAGGTTTCTATTGTAGCGAACTTGGCATTAAAGAAAAAACCGATAGCCATTCGGAAAGCAAAATAGTCAGAAGTTTATTGAAGTAAATAGTATATATACTGTAATTTTGGTAGCAGATTTGTCTAAATGGACACGTTCAATATTTTCATTTGTAAAATACATTTGCAGTAACATTTTTTTCTGATTAAGGTTCTGTTAAAGTATTCCACGATAGGCCAGATATCCAGATGGCTTAATATTATGGTATCATCCCAATTCATTTTCTTCTTTCATCTGAGAGGAAGGGGGAAGAATTAAAGCTTTGGAGACAGGTGATGCAGAAGAACAGCTTCTGCTCTAGGTTAGGTACTTATATTTCTAACAGCTTCGAAACATCCGGAAAGAAAACAAGTTAGATCTTCATACTCCAGAACGTTGCGCCAGGTTATTTCTTGCTCCTTAAGCTGTATCGTACTTTCATCGGCAACGTGCTGTCACATAAGATATCAGTGTAACTATAATGAAGCGTACAAGAAGAAAAGCTGCGAACGTTGCTTTTTTCAAAGGTAATGATAAACAGAGCAGCGTAGGATTTTTTATATGTGTGGTTTAAGGTTCCGAAACCACCATATGATTATGAGAGACGCCACAGTGGAGGGCTCAGAAAATTTCGACCACCTCAGGTTCTTTACCGTGGGCCCAATTCAGAGCAGATGGGCCTACAGCATTTTCGCAAAATGCATAAACCGAGCTGGCATTCAATTCCGCGACCGGCTGGTCAGCAGTCGATTACCTTACCCGCTTGACCACTGCTGTGGGACAGCAGTGTATACATAGGACTGGCCCTCGGGCGCTGTTTATTCACGCGTAACACTTGCATTTTTACAACACGTAGGCCCGTGTTCACAAACCAACGTCATTCTTACCTTGATTTTTCCTTGTTGCTTTTAGTCCTTTATTACGCTTGATGTACAAAACAGGCCAGTATTCATGACCCAACTGTTGTCGCTATCTTTTACCGTATGGTTATTATTGTGCCCTTATAACGCAACTTGTGAGTACAGGAAGTAGAAGAAAACTTTAGGTAAGGCCAAGGTTGGTTGGTGAATACTGGCCGTAGACTAAAGAAGTTCAAGTGGTTTTCTGTCTTTTTGTATGCCAAAGCGCTGGAGCTCTATGACTTGGCGTCTTTGCAGGAACATCGAACACTAACTAGGCCGCCGTCTTATAATTTTGCAGTGGTTCCAGTCATGCTGAGTTGGCCAATTTTCAACACAGATTGACCCAATGCTATACTTGGACTGCTACGAACAGCGAATTTCGTTACGAATTTGTCAATAAAAGGCTACAGTGCCTTCTTAAGAAGCTTAGCAACTTCAATCGTCAAATATGACGCAAATCCTTCGTGTAAAACATAGCATATAAAAAAGGGGCGCGCCTTCGCACTTCATCTATGTCACTTTCGCGCCTTTTATTTTTAGCCTGACCTTCAGCAAGCTTGAGAATAAATTCTGCGTACGTGCAGAATAATGAAAACTTTGATGTCCATGTCTGTGCTTACCATAGGCGCTGGCCACACAAACCAGCAAGAATATTGCTCTCCGCATCTTGGGCAGCTTGTGTCTTCCACGCCGCCGCGGCACTGTCTGGTCGTCCGAGAGGGATCCCATACCTTTTTCTTACATATGAAGGCCTTTCATACTCGGCCTTGGAATGGATAAAGACGTAGTTCATTTGAGGAAGACAGACAAACATGGTACACTACACGTCACGCCTGTCAAACAAAGTATAAGGCATACCGACTTCGGTTGTTTTTAGCGAGGCCCGAGCATGTACACGCCTGCCCCTTTTGTCCATCTTTCAGACATGTCTAAGTGCCTAAATGTGGATGACAGATTAACGGAGCCGTCATTGTTTCAAGACCTTGTGCCTGAACATTCGCATCGGGTGTACGTGTACGAATGTGACCTGTTTTCGTAGGGCCAGTGGAGCATTGTGATAGGTACATAAGGCAGCTTGCACACAATGAGCGGCGGCTGCCTTGTGCGTTCATATGTTCTGCTTGAATATGCTGAAGTAGTAGTTGCAACACGTTAAAGTGCTGAAAAACAAAAATAAAATAAAATAATGGCTATTTTTGTTTGTACATGAAGAGGGACATGCAAACTGATGAAATTCGACGGAACTGCCGCTTCTGAATCCGCAAAAGTGGCAGCTTTCTATTCGGGTTCATGAGTGTCAAAGTTACGGACTTTATAAGGTAGGCGGCTATCGAATTGTAGTTTGGTGCTCTCGCGCTTTTGCCAGGGTCATTAGCACCATTTACAGGACTGGTGATAACAGGTTCTGCGCTGCTGCAGCCGAAATCCACAAGTTCGAACTCTTGAGAGTTCGCAAATCACAAGTTTCAGAGGGCTTGAATACTGTAGCTGCATTTAAACAGGGCGGTCGCGTTCTAATGTGGTTAAAACACTGTTTGAGCGACAGTTTGTGAGCATTATGGCTCCAAAGCTGCACATCTTCTTAATTTTACGCACGTGGGTTTGGCGAAGCGGTCACAGAATTTACGTAAGCAGCTGCCGCACAGCCTCATTGCAGGTGTGGGAACTACAGTCCACGAACGTGGAGTCAAACACCTTATCCACGCGATGCGATGTAGAAATAATGGCGGGATGAGGTGGGTGGAGGGGAGGACAAACTTTATTGAATAGAAATGAAAATGCAAGATCCAAGGTTGACGGAGACGGTGTGAAAGTACGAGTGAGAACAGTGTGTCATTTCACCGTTTGATTTAGACAAGAGCGAGAAGTATGAAAAATTCGGCTACACGCAATGACAAAAAACAATGTATTGGACGTTGAAGTAAACTACAAAAATCACGAAAAGTAGAAATCGAAAAAGCACAGCAGCAGAGACAGAGAGCAGAGACGTCTCTACTCTCTGTACGTGCTGCTCTGCTTTTTTCTGATTTGACGTTTTTTGGATTTTGTAGTTTAATAAGCATTTATCAACTTGCCCAACAAGCAACTCTCCAGAGCACATTGAAGCAACGCACAGAAGCCACTCGGCGCGAAGGCGTGTGGAACTTGGAGGCAGCCAGCGTCTATGGCGGTGGCGTCGCGGACGGAGCACCTCGATCTAATAGTATTTTTTGTAGCAATAGGTATTATATGGGCAGTCTCTGCTGACGTTTTTCCGTCGGCGCCGCCGTCATTCACGTATATGTATGTATATATATACGGGGTATATATTTACAAAGGTATTTGCTAACAGAATTACCACTACAATTCAATCGGCCAAGGAACCAAGCAGCATTCCGAACAGGCAACTCAACAATCGATCACATTCCTACAATAGGAAAAGAGAAATGCTTAGAATGAAGCCAACCACTACACAGAGCCTTCATAGATTACGAAAAGGCATTTTATTTGGAAAAAATATCAGCAGTCATGCAGGCAATGCAGAATCAAGGCATCGACAAATTATATGTAAACATGCTGGAGAAATCTACAGAGGATCAACTGGCACCATAGTGCTCCATTAAGAAAGCGACAGAATATTAATGAAGAAGGGTGTATGACTCCGGGATACAATCTCCCCAATGCATGCTATTTACCGCGTGCTTACAGAAAATTTTCAGAGGCCTAGAATTAGATGATTTAGGAATCTGCGCTTCACCAATGACATTACATTGCTGCGTAACTCCCTGTCCGAATTCCCACTAATGATTACTCAATCAGACAAGGAGAGCAGAAAGGTAGGTCTTAAAATTAATCTGCAGAAAACTAGAGTGATGTACAACAACTTCGAAAGAGAACGGCCCTTCGACATATGTAATAGTACTCATGAAGTTGGGACAGGTAATGTACTTGGGACAGGTAATAACTGTCGAGATGAACCACGATACTGAAGTAACTAGAGGAATAAGAATGGGGTGGAGCACATTCGGCAAGCACTCTCAAACAATGTCTGGTAGATTGCCAAAATCCCAGATGAGATTAAGTTTGCGGGTATGAAGTGGCAGCAGCAAGCACACGACTGAGTGGACTGGTGGGACATGGGAGAGGCCTTTGTCCTGCAGTATACATAGTCAGGCTGATGATGATGATGATTATATATACGGGGAAGGATATGCTAGCCTCCTGTTTCTGCGGAGCGAACATCGCCATTCCGGCCATGGTGTTCTGCATGCGTGCTTATCTCGTTAGTGAACAAGGGGAAGGGGGGAGCGCTTATGATTGCCACGCCGATCAGCGCGTGGCTGGTGCCCTCACAGCAGGCGGAAGCTCATAGGGGCTATGCTATCAAGAAGAAAAAGAAACAACAGTGCCAAAAGTGTACCTAAAGCGGCCGTGTTCTGTTACCGCAGCATTTTGCAGAGTTAGATCTGATCTAAATGAGTTGAATGCCAGCCTCACATCGTATATCAACGCCGTCACTACGCACAAGTCTTGTGGTGGTCATCTACTGTGGCAGCACTGCAGGAAACTTGGTTACTTAGAAAGCGCATGTTTACTGCAATTAATAATGCTCCTAAAAAGCTAGCACTGTTTGCTTTGTAAAATATTGGAATACGTTACATTCGCATTTGTTGCTTCGTTCTTTTGGCGAAACTGTGACTTTTGCAACCGGCTGCTTAAGTGTTTATCTGGAGTCTTTCGGCGGTGCTGATTTTGCCTGAGCATGAAGGCCAACTTCTTTATCTGAGCCGTTTTTTTGGTCTGTACCTGAGGGAGTACAGGTGTTTTTAAAGATTGAATGAATAAACAACTACAACTGCATAATTTGATCATGGTGTGAAGAAAACCCATTTGTACAGACTTCGTGCGAATGTCGCACGGTGGAAATCATCACCAAGAATTTGTGCAGAGGTGACGAAGCATTTTCTGCACAGTTATACGATACAACAAATGTAAATGTAGGCTTTTATTCAATGCAAATAAAGCGAAATCGGTTGAAATTTGTTGTCGTCGTATTTACAAGCCCTTGGTGGTAGCAATCTTCTGTTGGCCACGAGAGCTAGAAAGCGGACGTGACACAACTGCTTCCGCCGGTAATTGATACCCAGGCTCGTTTTCAGATCCCCCAGCACCGATACCTGACGGTCCTCCAGTCATTCCAACACCTGGACCTCTGAGTGGCCCTGCTCCTGGTCCTCCCATACCTGGACCACCGAAAACTGCTTCTGATGGGAACCTACCGCTTTCAGGACTACCAATCACAATAGTTTGTGGTACATTCGCGAAGAGCTGAGCCGGAAGGCGTGGCCTAGGCCTAAGTCTTGCCTGACGATTCAAGTACACCAGGACGCGCTTGATCTGGGTGTCGATGGCCTTCCGCACCAGTGGCTCGAGACGCGTTCTGACTGAACGATCAAGGAAGGCTTCCGCTGCCTTCAGGAAGGCGCGGAAGATTGGCCTTGGCTGGTCGGGCTTGAGGAACAGTTTGAAACCTCTGAGAAAGACGATCTTGAACTTTGTTACCTGGATGTCAGTAGGGCCAGATCTGTAAATAGAAGAAAACCTAAAATTGAAATATTGACTGACTTGGTGTCGGTTCATGTTAACTAAGGTAAAGGGGGTCACAATATAATATACAACACACACACATACACAGACTATATATATATATATATATATATATATATATATATATATATGCAGAAGGAAAGAAGATGTCACGTGTCCTCAGCGATGATTAGTAAGTGAATAGTCAAGCCCGAGCGATTAGATAGGAGGAGATGTGGCATAAACACTTAAAACAGTTTGTTAGTTGTGACTGCGGTGATGCGTATGTTGCTTGCATGCGCTGTTGTGTATATAATGCCGTTGTCGTGCAAGAAGACGTATATTGGGCAAACCGCAGATTCTTCATTGTGCGTCTTCGAGAACACAATAGTTTTGTGACTGGCAGGCCGCTCAACCATATGGCGTTGCGCTGCAAGGACTGCAAAGAAGGTAGTCGCAAGTCACTTTTTAAGCAAGCAGCGGGGATGAATAGACATTACGGGTTCATGAACAGGGAGATTATAAAAGTTCTCCTTATCGGTTGTGAGAGACTAGGTTGTATTGGTCACCTGTGTATTGATCTATACAAGAGGAAGAGACAAGTGAGGTTATCGTGCTCAGCGTTCGTATGTTTAGTCTTTTTGACGTCGACTCTTGGTTTCATCAGGTACTATGCGTTACAAGTATGTTTTTTTTTTCGCTGAATAAATAATGCAGTTGATAGTAGCGCACTATGCCGTGTCCTCGAAGTTTCTCGCATGTTGGGTATTTCGGACCCCCCTCACCTCTCATAAGAAAATGGTGTATCTGGAAATTTATAGCGTGCGGGAAGTATACACGCAGCAAATTTAACATTCGAGCTCGTCGATGAACAATGAAATACAGTAGTACTATTTTTGTTAAACACGCTGAAATAGCGCGGTTCGGTTTTGGTGGTCTCAACACTTTACGACAAATAAATGCTAAGTACTCCGTACATGCATCGTACGCAAGTTTGGTTTAAAATGTTTGTGATATCAAACAAGCAGATCGGTTTCTTAGAGAACGCCATGAAATGCTTCATATCATGAGAACAGAGTAAATGCGTGGTACTTCATCTTCGACATATATGAATGACGCTTTTGCCTCATGAAAATATACCTGCATTACCAAGTGTTACAAAATGCGGTGTAACTTATGCTTTAGAGAAAGTGCTTTTAAGCCCTGCTGGTGCACCGCAGTCAAAGAATTAGGTCTGCCATGGCGGCCTGCAAAATTAACGATGCCCTAGAGGGACGGTGTTTGTTTGGGCAAAGCTTCGACTTACATAAACTTAACGAAAAGTATTATAAAAGACTTCATTCATTAACTTTCCAACGTTTCCTTATCACTGTGTTGTGATATGTGTGTATAAGAGTGTTATTGCATATGTGTTTTTAAGTGCTATATTTTTCGTGCAATGCTTTGTATGTTTTCTTTTAAAGTATGTGTTCAACTTTTACTCAAGGGCTAAGCAGTTGCCGGCGCCATGCTTGTGCGCCAACATATCTTTATATATGATATGAATAGAAAAATAAATACGTCAAGGCCTTTTCACTGTGAATGTTCTGCTAAGAAATGTAAACAATAGACCACTGCTATTTATTTTGTCGCTGGTGTTCTAAATAGTAAAGGACGTAATTTGTACGCCTTCTTTATTCGTTAGATTAACAATATTATACATGGTGCAGCAATTTTGCCATCTCACGGGGTCAACTTGTGTTCTAGCCACATGATTTTCTACTCTGCTGTTCATATTCTTAGTTTGAAATCCCTCATGATCTTCGCCAGAAAGGTGATTGTCTGACCGCTTGCTCGTTAATTATCGTCTTTTTTATGTTTCAATTTTAGTGTATATTTTCAATATTTTAAGCTTTATTTTTCATGAGGCTAACCATCCTGCAGCGCGGTTCTGGGCTTGTGTCAATATAACAGCGCTTCCGAAAAGAGCGCAATGATATCGATTGTTATATGAGCTTCGTACTCCGGTGATAAGTTCTGTTGTTTCTCAGCAGACACAGCAGGAAATTTTCATATTTGTAAAGCGCAATACTGCGTAAAAAAGAGGAACACTTAAAATTCCCGGTAGGTAGTGTTTGCAGACATTTTGCAGTCGTGTCGAATATCAACACTACTATGAAATAAATGCGTGAACAGTTTGAAAAACAAGTGAAGGTAATAAGTAAAAAAAATTCTTGTTTGAAAATTTCATTTGCTGCAGCAGTAAATCATTTTACATTAAAGAACATGTAAATAATTAGCCAATAGGGCTGTAGTAGCCGGACGTTGTGGTAATACATACGCTTCAGCTAATCGCCTACATTTCCTTTCATGTAACAGATATCTGGTGCATATTGAAAATACTTGGCAATAGTCACCACAAAAGAAAAACGAAACACTTCTCATTCTGAAAGACAGGGTGCGCACAAACACGCAGACAAGAAAGCAAGCAAGACTCCACAAACGCCGATTTTCTTTTGTTTTGACCTATTTTTCACACGCTGTCTTTTAGAATGAATACTTACCAAGTAGCTCAGCTTTAGTTTACTGTAGGAAAGATATCTGTTTCAGCAATATACCACTTGCACTATATGGGCTTCGGTTAAACGACTTCTGCAGGCAAGTTCACTTACTGCGCTATTTCGAGGATGGCCCGGGCTTCCCGGACAATGACAGTGAAGTGCACGCGATGCTGTTTCATCTTCCCGTTAGCCATGATCACGGTAGCCGACGAGTTGGCGTACACGTTGCTGATTCCCAGGTCGAGGTGAAGACGCATTCCGGCGCGGTCAGCCTTCACGAAGCAAGGTCCAGTGCGCACCACGTGAGATAGGCCAAACACGTGCGAGTTGTAGGTGCGCACGGTGCCCGACATGAGCATGATATTCTGGAATGGTAAGCTCATATCGGGAAGCTTTAGCGGGTCTGCCCCATAGGCTACAGAAATCTGGCGGAGCAGCAGTGTGAAGAGGTCCAGTTGTCCTGGTGCGGAACGATATCCCACGAAGCCAGCGCCGCCTTCCCCTTGAGGCTCCCTTAAATCTGATTCTCCCCCGACTCCTGAACCTGCCGGAAATGCCGGTCCTCCAGGTAGTATTCCGATGGCTGCTTGTCCAGAATCGCTGCTGATCCCCTTTATGCCTGCTCCAGTCAGCTCAGCAGGAGAAACGACTTGGTTTTGACCTGTACCAAACGAAAATAGCAAAGCGAGCAACAATTTTGCGACATCAAATTACGTGTAGTGTAAAAATTTCAGTGCCTTCTTTTCTCGAAGCGCAGAAAGTGACTTCGATTAGCGAAAAGCATGTACACCTTAAGGCACCGTCTTGCATCAATCTTTGCCGCGGAAAAGGTATATGAACACTGGAATAGAACTTAGGTATGGCTAATTTTTTTTATAGTAAAGCGAGCGGGACAATTGCTGAGAATGATGCGTTTCTGCAAAAAAGTTAAGATATTGCTGAGGGTATATTGAAATGACTGGAAGTACTATTTAAAAATTTTCTCTGTGTACGTATCGTGCTATGTATTTGGCAAGATACAATTCACAGAGTTTACTTCGAGCTGGCCTCTCACACACTGGGTTATATATATATATATATATATATATATATATATATATATATATATATATATATATATATATATATATATATATATATATATATACATGTATATGAGATATAACAGACGGTAATGCCAAGGAATGTACAGGGGAAGTTATTATAACCAATGGAATGTAAATAAGAAGAAAGAAAAGTGGATGAAAAAATTACCAACTGCTCACAGTTGGTAATTTTTTCATCCACTTTTCTTTCTTCTTATTTACATTCCATTGGTTATAATAACTTCCCCTGTACATTCCTTGGCATTGCTGTCTGTTATATCTCATTAATATTGTGTTAAAACACGGAAAAACGAGCCCTTAGGTGTACACTTTCTTTCCCTTATATATATATATATATATATATATATATATATATATATATATATATATATATATATATATATATATATATATATATATATATATATATATGATGATACGTGTATGAAACTGTCACCCCGACACAGCTGAATTGGCACCCAAATGAAGAAGATGACAACGTGGTTGTAGTGGGTTGGACTCTCGAGCTTCTCCCGTTGGCCTGCGTGACTGTGCGCTCTTTAAGCCGTTAGCAAGACCATCTCTCGGTGAATAAATCTTCCCCGTAACATCTTTTGGTGGAAGGTGCGGGTTCTTCACACAACCCGGCTCTGGAACTCCGCAGTGGACGCCAGCTTTCTCCAGCCGCGATGCCTGAAACTGGCACTCAGGCCTCGCCATCCGCGCCGGCCCCATTACCTGTGATTCCCCCCCATCTTCTCGACCCTGGCACGTTTTCCGGGACGGACAGCACGGACGTCGAAGAATGGCTCGCATTATTCGAGCGCGTCAGCAAGCACTACAGGTGGGACGAAACGCTTATGCTGGCAAATATTCTGTTCTACCTAAGGGGTACGGCACGCGCCTGGTATGAGACGCACGAAGAAGAATTAACCAGCTGGGACACATGCAAGCAAAAGCTTCGCGATTTGTTCGGTCGGTCAGTTGCTCGTCAGATGGCAGCCAGGCAGGACCTCGCGTCGCGTGTTCAATCATCGACGGAGTCGTACGTCACGTACATCCAAGACGTACTGGCACTGTGCCGGAAGACGGACAAAAACATGTCCGAGGCGGACAAGATCAGCAACGTGTTGAAAGGCATTGCCGATGATGCTTTCAACATACTAATGTGCAAGAACTGCACCACTGTCGACTCCATCATATCCGAATGCCGACGATTTGAACAAGCAAAAAGCAGGCGAATCACCCACCACATCGCGAGACTACCAAACACTGCTGCGACTTCGTCTTGCGAGGATTCTGCAGCGCCCCGTTCACTTGCGCCTCCTGCCAATATCGCAAGGATTGTTCGCCAGGAGCTGGAAGCCATGGCACCCGCTTCCTATCAGCCCCCTGCGCAAGACCACTGGGCAACAGTCTCGCTCATTCAAGCCGTCGTACGCCAGGAGTTTGCTAACCTGGGCGTCCAGGTTCCCCAGCCGCAGCCCATGAGCACTCCTGTCCACAACGCTGACCACCACTCTGCCCCACTTGTCGCTGCGGCAGCTTCGACTCCTCGGTTTTCACCACGCTACCGAAATTCATCTGAGTGGCGTACGCACGATGATCGACCCATCTGTTTTTCTTGCTCTCGAGTTGGGCACATCTCCCGCCATTGTCGCAACAGGGGATATTTCCGGCCAAGCTTTCGTAATGTCGACCGCCGTCAGGACCGTGGACACTATTCGCAACCCGGTTTTTCGGATGACCATATTCAGGACTCTTCCGCTCGCCGTTCATCTCCACGCTCCGAACCGTCCTACGCCGACGTCGTCGCCCAAAGAAACTGGTCAAGCCGCTCGCCGTCACCTCAGGGTCGGCCGTCACGCTCCCCTCAACGCCGCCGCTCTCCGTCACCGGCTTATTCTGGCCATTCCCCGGGAAACTGACGAGTGCAGCTCCTGGAGGTGGCGCTGCGTTGACGACTCGGAACGAAAACCCTCAACCGGCTACAATTTCAAGACGCAATTTACTTCGGGTGTTCGTTGATGGCCATGCCGTTACTGCTCTGATTGACACTGGTGCCCAAGTATCTGTTATGAGTTCTACACTTCGATCTCGCCTGAAAAAAGTTCTCACACCAGCTATGTTCTCTACTGTTCGAGTTGCTAACGGAAGTCGAACATCGGTACTTGGTATGTGCACTGCCCGCGTTACTGTTGCTGGCCACCACACTTCCGTTCTCTTCGCAGTCCTCGATGCTTGCCCACACGACGTCATCCTTGGAATAGACTTCTTAACCACCCACTCCGCCCTCATCGATTGTTCTACCGGTATCTTACGGCTCGAATTGCCTTTGCGTCCCGATTTCACTCCTCGAAGTCGCACTCGGCTACGATCCGTGGAGTCTCTACGGCTACCGCCCCAGGCTGCTATGTACGTTTCTCTGTCGCCCTTCCCGTCCGTTCCTGATGGAGACTATCTGGTAGCTCCCCTCATTGATTTGACCCTTACGCACCACATCGCACTACCACATACTATAGTGATTGTTGCTAACAACATGGTGCTACTTCCAGTTCTGAACTTCTCTACGTCGACCCAAGTTCTTCCCCAAGGCATCACTTTAGCTGATCTTTCGACCCTTGATGAATGTTCGATTTGTTCTTTTACACCTGACACTAAGACCATGGCGAAACCTGTCATCACGTCGCAAAATAAGGCGTTCCTCGACAAAATGATATCCAGCGACCTCTTACCTTCCCAAATTGCGGCGCTCCGGGATGTTCTGTTTTCTTACCTGGATATCTTTGACGTCGACGACCGACCCCTGGGCCGTACAAGTGCCGTAACCCACCGTATCGACACCGGCGACGCCAGTCCACTTCACAAACGCCCTTATCGCGTGTCACGTGCTGAGCGCCAAGTTATACAGACGGAGGTCGAGAAAATGTTGAGTAAAGACGTCATTGAGCCTTCATCGAGTCCTTGGGCCTCCCCTGTGGTCTTAGTTAAAAAGAAGGACAACACCTGGCGCTTTTGCGTCGACTATCGCCACCTGAATCGGATCACCAAGAAGGACGTTTATCCTTTACCCCGAATCGATGATACGCTCGACTGCCTCCACGGCGCCAACTATTTCTCGACCATTGACCTTCGATCCGGATACTGGCAAATTTCGGTCGACGACCGCGACCGCGAGAAGACAGCATTCATCACACCCGACGGCCTTTACCAATTCAAGGTCATGCCTTTTGGGTTGTGCAATGCCCCGGCTACGTTTGAACGTATGATGGACTCTCTTCTTCGCGGTTTCAAATGGTCGACCTGCCTTTGCTATCTGGATGATGTAATAGTTTTCTCGCCCTCCTTCGAAAGCCACCTGTCTCGTCTCTCGGCAATTCTTGACGTTTTTCGTTGCGCTGGTCTCCAACTGAATTCGTCGAAATGTTCATTTGGACGTCGGCAGATTAAACTACTCGGCCACCTTGTTGACGCCACTGGTGTTCAACCCGACCCTGACAAAGTCCGTGGAGTCCGAGAATTCCCGGTTCCGCGTTCCACACAAGAAGTTCGCAGTTTTATAGGGCTCTGCTCATACTTCCGCCGCTTTGTCTTCAACTTCGCGGATATTGCTAGGCCCCTCACGGATCTCCTCAAAAAGAATGTGGCCTTCTCTTGGGGAAGGGACCAAGAACATTCCTTTGCGTCGCTAATTACCGCCCTCACCTCACCACCTGTGTTGGCTCATTTTGATCCAACGGCTCGAACAGAGCTTCGCACCGATGCAAGCGGCCATGGCATTGGTGCTATACTCGCTCAGATACAGAATGGCACCAACCGTGTGATAGCCTACGCTAGCCGCCTTTTGTCGCAAGCGGAACAAAATTATTCTATAACTGAGCGGGAATGCTTAGCCCTCGTTTGGGCTATCGCGAAATTCCGTCCGTACTTATACGGACGTCCGTTCGCAGTCATCACGGACCATCATGCGCTTTGCTGGCTGTAGACGCTTAAGGACCCTACAGGAAGACTCGGCCGATGGGCTCTTCGATTACAGGAGTACACGTTCTCGGTTGTTTACAAATCTGGAAAGCTGCACAGCGATGCTGACTGCTTATCCCGGCACCCAGTTGATCCACCTAGCTCCATTGATTTGGAATCCGATGCCTGCGTTTTAGCCATCACTGACTTTTTGAACGTGGCTGACGAACAGCGCCGAGATCCATCGTTACTCACCATCATTGACCGCCTTCAATCGCGTTATCCTGACCCATCTCTTAGCAGATACCTGCTTCAAGACAACATTTTGTACCGCCGCAACTTACACCCCGACGGCGTGGAACTTTTACTCGTCGTACCGCATCACCTGCGAAAGGATGTTCTGCGACAATTCCACGACGCTCCAACTTCTGGACATCTAGGAGTCTCCAGAACTTATGACCGCATTCGACGACGAGTATTCTGGAAGGGTCTGTACCGCTCTGTTCGCCGTTACGTCACATCTTGTGACCTCTGCCAGCGCCGAAAGAAGCCTACGACTCCCCCTGCCGGTCTTCTTCAACCTATTGAAGTTCCAGCCGAGCCATTTTATCGAGTGGGGTTGGACTTGCTAGGTCCCTTCCCTACTTCTACAACTGCAAATAAATGGATTGCAGTGGCCACTGACTATGTCACTCGGTATGCAATCACTCGAGCGCTACCAACCAGCTGCGCAACCGACGTTGCCGACTTCCTGCTGTACGACATTATTCTCCAGCATGGCGCTCCGACTCACCTGCTCACAGACCGTGGTCGCTACTTTCTATCTCGTGTGGTTGATGACCTACTCCGATCTTGTGCCACCCGTCACAACTTCACCACATCTTACCACCCTCAGACTAACGGCCTTACGGAGTGTCTAAACCGCACATTGACGGACATGCTTTCCATGTACGTATCTACCGACCACACTGATTGGGACATAGCTCTTCCGTTCGTAACCTTCGCCTATAACTCGTCGCGTCATGAAACAGCGGGCTACTCCCCTTTTTATCTACTCTTCGGACGTCATCCCTTACTGCCCTTCGACACACTGCTTTCATCAGACCACCCATCCTCCACTTCGTACGCTCAGGATGCGATCACCCGGGCCCTCACGGCACGCGCGGTAGCGCGCGCTCGGTTATCGTCGTCGCAGACAGCACAGAAGTCCCTTTACGACCGTCGACATAGAGATGCCGTTTTCTCTGCGGGATCACTTGTTCTCTTGTGGCTCCCATCTCGACGTGTTGGCCTCTGCGAGAAACTACTATCGCGATACGCCGGGCCCTACCGAGTCATTCGTCAGGTCACACCTGTGACCTACGAGATTTCCGCTACCACAAACTCATCAGCTGCTGCACCCAGAACGGAAGTAGTCCACGTTTCTCGTCTCAAGCCCTACAACGCCGACTCGCTCATTTAACAGGCACCGAGACGGTGCCTTATGGGCCGGGGTGATGATACGTGTATGAAACTGTCACCCCGACACAGCTGAATTGGCACCCAAATGAAGAAGATGACAACGTGGTTGTAGTGGGTTGGACTCTCGAGCTTCTCCCGTTGGCCTGCGTGACTGTTCGCTCTTTAAGCCGTTAGCAAGACCAGCTCTCGGTGAATAAATCTTCCCCGTAACAATATATATATATATATATATATATATATATATATATATATATATATATATATATATATTGTTGCGGGTTCGCGGCTATGCAGCTATGCGGGCGGTGCGAAGAAGAAGACGACGACGTTTTTGGGCTGTTCGAAATACACAACGGCTGCCATCTTGACTGCTGGAGTACTTTTCTACTCTAAAGTAGTAAATACATTCGCAACATTTTGGTGGTGGCGCTGGGTACGACGCAAGACGGAACTTCGAAGCGGACGTGTTCTCGACTGCCCGACCATGGCAACAGAAACCAATT
Organism: Rhipicephalus microplus; assembly: GCF_043290135.1. NCBI lineage: Eukaryota > Metazoa > Arthropoda > Arachnida > Ixodida > Ixodidae > Rhipicephalus > Rhipicephalus microplus. The sequence goes on from NC_134700.1 coordinate 131,276,532, forward strand.
CTGCCGCTCCTGTTTCAGCCGCGACTCCGGCGCAGCCTGTACAGCCGGTCGTATTGACGCAACCGCGCGACCCTGGCAACTTCTGCGGCACCGACCATGTTGACGTTGACGACTGGATTCCGAAGTTCGAGCGGTTTGCAGCAGTGTACCGGTGGGACCCTACGATGATGCTCGCCAACGTTGGCTTCTATCTCTGCGGAACAGCTGGCGCGTGGTTCGAGGCTCATGAAGCGGACATAACCAGCTGGGATACTTGCAAACAGAAGCTTCGTGACCTGTTTGGTAAGGCCGTCGGACGCCAGCGGGCCGCTTCTAAAGAACTCTCTGGTCGGGCACAAACTACGACCGAATCATATGTCACCTACATCCTTGACGTTCTCGCCCTTTGCCATCGTGCCGACCCCAACATGTCCGAGGAAGACAAAGTAAGCCATTTACTTAAAGGCATTGCAGATGATGCTTTTAACATACTGGTTTCCAAAGACTGTTCCACCATTGATGACATCATCAAAGAGTGCCGCCGATTCGAAGAGCTGAAGAGTCGCCGGGTCGCCAAGAATTTCTTGCGACTTCCGAACACGGCCGCTACGTCATCTTGCGAGGACCTTCAGCCGCCATGCAGTCAACCACATAACAACGAAAGTGTGGTTCGCATCGTTCGTAGAGAAATCGAGGCCGCGTCTCCGTCTTTTCTGACCCGCCCATCTGATGATCGACCAACGATCTCGTTGATCCAACAGGTCGTGAGAGAGGAGCTGGCAAACGTTGGGCTGCAGCCTGTGTGTTCGTTGACGGAACCTCGGGTCAGTACCATAGCGCCTTCTCCTGCACCAGAAAGATTCCGCCGCTATCGTGATCCTGCTCAGTGGAGGACACAGGACGACAAGCCTATATGTTTTCATTGTCATGGTGTAGGACACATCTCCCGCTACTGTCGTTTCCGCACGTATCCACCTCGGTCGTTTCCTGGCTATCGACGTGACGACAACCACCGGCCCCTGCAGTACAGCGCTCGTGACGATGGACCGTACAATGGCACTCCTGCGACACCAGTCCGCCGGTCCAGCCGTTCGCCGTCCCCGCATGACCGTCGCTCCAGGTCACCTCAGCACCGCCGCTATTCGTCGCCCCACCCTAGTGGACGCCCTTCTTCGGAAAACTGAGCAATGCAGCTCCCGGAGGTGACGCTGCATTGGACTCCCGACCTGAAAACCCTCTGCTGACCTTGACTACGGACAAGAACCTGCTTGATGTAGAAGTGGATGGCCTTCCTGTTACTGCCCTTATTGACACCGGCGCACATATTTCAATTCTGAGCTCTGACCTCCGTGCACGATTAAACAAGGTCCTTACGCCGCCAGAGTCCCTATTTGTACGTGTCGCTAGTGGAGCGACCCCGGCTGTGCTCGGAATGTGCACCGCGCGTGTGAGATTCGCCGACCGCCAGACGTCCGTTCTATTCCATGTTCTCGCTCACTGTCCACATGACGTCATCCTTGGACTCGATTTTTTGTCCGACCACTCCGCTGTAATTGACTGCTCAGCCGGCGTCGTGCAACTTGACTTGCCTGCGGCCACCGAAGAGTCGAAGATGGTACAGAACAAGCTTTCGTGCGCTGAGTTTGTTCGCCTCCCACCCCAAGCCCTAACTTGTGTCACAGTTGAACCATATCCCAGTGTTCCGGATGGGGATTACGTGGTCTTTCCCTCTCCCGGTGTTTTATTGGCCCGCAACGTTTCCTCCCCATACACCATATTAACTGTCACAGCGAACAAGACGTGCCTTCCTCTTCTGAACTTCGGACTCAGCCCTCAAATCCTACCACAAGGCATTGTTCTCGCCACTCTTTCACCGTCACACGAGTGCCAGATCTCATCAGTGTCACGTGAACTGGCCACAGTCGCCTCGCCGAACCCGCATAGCACCGACGCAGCCAAATCTACACGGCTCAACAATGTAACTAAGATGATTGCCTCAGACCTCTTGCCGTCTCAGGTCAAAGACCTCACTGATCTTCTCACGAGCTATTCGGACATATTTGACTTTGACGGTAGGCCCATAAGTCAAACATCGCAAGTCAAACATCGCATTAATACCGGTGATGCAGCTCCAATTCACAGGCGTCCCTATCGAGTGTCACCATCAGAACGCCAAGTTATCCAACAGGAGGTGAATAAGATGCTCACAAAAGGCATCATAGAGCCCTCATCGAGTCCGTGGGCGTCCCCTGTAGTCTTAGTTAAAAAGAAGGACAATACCTGGCGTTTCTGCGTGGACTATCGGCATTTAAACAAGGTCACCAAAAGGGATGTCTACCCGCTTCCTCGTATTGATGATGCCCTGGACTGCCTTCATGGCGCAACCTATTTTTCTTCGATAGACTTACGCTCCGGTTACTGGCAGATCGCCGTGGACGACCTCGACCGGGAGAAGACCGCCTTTGTAACGCCTGACGGTCTCTACCAATTCAAGGTAATGCCGTTTGGCTTGTGCAATGCGCCGGCAACGTTCGAGCGGATGATGGACACGCTTTTGCGCAGCTTTAAATGGTCTATCTGCCTGTGTTATCTGGACGACGTGATTGTGTTTGCCCCAACCTTTAAGTCTCACCTCGAGCGCCTTTCCTCAATTCTTTCAGTATTTCGAGAGGCTGGGCTCCAACTTAATTCCTCGAAATGCCATTTTGGGCATCGCCAAGTTACTATTCTAGGGCATCTCGTTGACTCCTCCGGCATCCGCCCCGATCCCGACAAAGTCCGAGCTGTCCTGGATTTTCCTGTACCGACTTGTGTCAAGGACGTTCGAAGTTTTGTGGGCCTATGCTCATATTTCCGACGATTTGTCAGAAACTTCGCAGAGGTCGCACGCCCCCTCACTGATCTTTTGAAGAAAGATGTACCATTTGAGTGGGGTCCTGATCAAGGCACGGCCTTTTCCCAGCTCATAACACTTCTGACCACGCCACCGATTCTCGCCCACTTCGACCCGTCTGCTCCAACCGAGGTCCGCACTGATGCTAGTGGCTACGGTATTGGCGCGGTTTTAGCCCAGCGTCAATCCGGTCACGATCGAGTTCTTGCGTATGCCAGCCGGCTCCTTTCTCCTGCCGAACGCAATTACTCTATTACGGAACGCGAGTGCCTGGCGCTTGTATGGGCAGTTGGTAAATTCCGCCCCTATTTATATGGCCGGCCTTTCACAGTTACCACTGACCATCACGCTCTATGCTGGCTTTCAGCCCTCAAAGATCCAACGGGGCGCCTTGCTCGTTGGGCTCTGCGCCTCCAGGAATTCACATACACAGTGGTTTACAAGTCTGGCCGTTTACACCAAGACGCCGACTGCCTCTCTCGGTACCCCGTTGACGCTCCAGATCTAGTAACCGACGACGCGTCCATCTGTATTTCCTCGCTCTCTGCTTTCGGCAACATGGGATGTGAGCAACGGCGTGACGCGTCCCTACGCGAGCTAATCGACCGCCTGAACACAGGCTGTACAGACAGTTCGCTTCGCATGTTCGTTGTCATAGACGGCATTTTATACCGCCGCAACATGCACCATGTGGGAAACGAACTACTACTCGTAATACCCACTCATTTGCACTCGACCGTACTTCAGCAACTACATGATGTACCAACGGCTGGCCACCTTGGTGTTGCCAGAACGTACGACCGTGTCCGCCGACGCTTTTTCTGGCCCGGCCTCTACCGTTCTGTACAACGTTATGTTAGGTCTTGTGAGTCGTGCCAACGCCGCAAAAGGCCAGCGCTACACCCCGCCGGGCTCCTTCAACCGATCGACGTACCTGCCGAGCCTTTCTATCGTGTCGGCCTCGACCTGCTGGGCCCTTTCCCTCTTTCTACCGACGGTAACAGGTGGGTCGCCGTCGCCATAGATTACTCGACCCGTTTCGCAATTACGAGACCTCTTCCAAGCAGCTGCGCTACAGATGTCGCCGACTTTTTGATTCAAGACGTCATCTTACATCATGGTGCTCCTCGTCAACTGGTCACCGATCGCGGTCGCTACTTTTTATCTAAGGTAATTGACGATCTACTTCGTTCTTGTGCAACCAAGCACAAGCTTACGACGGCCTACCATCCTCAAACAAACGGCCTCACAGAACGTCTGAATCGCACACTCACTGACATGCTCGCCATGTACGTGTCGACGGATCATCGTGACTGGGACATTGCGCTACCCTTTGTCACTTTCGCTTACAATAGCTCACGCCACGACACTGCTGGATATTCTCCCTTTTACCTTTTGTATGGAAGAGACCCGACATTGCCGTTCGACACGCTTGTACCCAACCCTACCGACCTGTCCACAGCATATGCTCGCCGCGCTATTAGCACCGCGGAGAAAGCCCGTCAGATTGCCCACCAGCGCCTTTCGGACTCGCAGCTCCGTCAGAAACGTAGCTATGACAGCCACCATCGGGACGTCCACTTTAGTCCAGGTGACCTCGTTCTTCTGTGGACTCCGTCGCGACATGTTGGTCTGGCTGAAAAGCTTCTACCCAAGTATTCCGGACCTTATCGTGTGCTACGGCAGGTAACTGATGTTACCTATGAAATAGCACCTCTAAACCCTTCGATACCTTCCACATCTTCCGACATCGTCCACGTCGCTCGCCTCAAGCCGTACATCTCGTCCAACACCTGCTAACAAGCGCCGGGTCGGCGCTTTTCGCCGCCGGAGGTCGATGTTGCGGGTTCGCGGCTATGCAGCTATGCGGGCGGTGCGAAGAAGAAGACGACGACGTTTTTGGGCTGTTCGAAATACACAACGGCTGCCATCTTGACTGCTGGAGTACTTTTCTACTCTAAAGTAGTAAATACATTCGCAACAATATATATAACGCTACCAGCAGACGTGGCCTGGCTCATACGCCATGTTTATTCCACTGCCACTTCCTCTTCATACTCGGCTTCTCCTACCATGCTGCTTCCATACGACACATGGTTCCCCCTCCCCCCGAAAGATGGCACCGGTTACAAATTACTACAAATATTGAAGAAGAGAATAAATAAGAATATGTCCAATTTCACTGTTTCACGTCCCTAATTCTTCGAGGCCGAGGGAGCAGTCCGGTATTTCTATAACAGCTCTGGTGGGCGAGGTTGACTGTTACGTTCCGAACAGAGTGGGCCATGGAGTGGGCTACACACGGATACTCACAATACTGCTTGAGCTTTTGGGGGGGGGGGGGACTGAGAAAGGTTGAAACGCCTTGTTGCACCGGCAGCTCGGATGTCGTCGGGATTGTATTTTTTACCGTGAATGGTGCAATCCCAGTGCTTCTTGTTTGCGTGCTTCTTCACAGACTTTGATGGAGTGTCTGAATGCTTGCGGTGTGCAAGCAATGCTTCCGCGTCTTTCTCGGCACTTTCTGTGGTGCCGCAGTCGGTGTAAAAGCAGGCGCAGGGAGCGTCTCTGACGACTTTCCTTTGTGCGAGAAAGTCTGACGTCTTGGAATAGTCTTTGGGTTGGAGATCTTATTTTTCTCTGTACTTCAATTGGTGAGTCTGCTTCCGTTGAACTTTGCGTTCGTGGATGCCTTCGTTTCAGTCTCTCTTGTTGTCGCATGAGTTTGTGGGCTTGCTTGCTTTTCTATTATTGCTCAGGAGATGGTTGTAGTGGCGCCCTTTCCAGAATTGGGCATTTATTTATTTCGCAAGTTGACGTGTCCTGTAGACAGCTGGTGCATTGTGAGCTGATGTTTTGCTTACCGGGCATAGCTGGCGGTGCGCCATCATTGCTAGCATGCTCTTCAAAGGCTTCGATGACGTGGATCATTACGAACGCTTCTTAATGACAACAGCGTACGAGGTGTTTGATGTATGATGTACTTCTGAGTTGGTTATATTCTTGAATTGGTTAGCACTGCATGGGGGTGCTACAGGTGACGTGGCATTACAAGGTTCGAACTGCAGAATTTGGCAAGTATGCGGTGCCGTGTAAATGAAGTCTTGCAACGAAAAACACCATTTCGAGTCATCATGGCGTGGTTCGGTATTTTGCCGATATGTCAGTTCGTTTATCGTAAACCCGGCATTTTTATGAGATGAACGGTGAGCGTTAGATGCACCTGAGGAGCCGCATGATAGACGACAAGGTGGCGGTTCACGTATGCGAGACGAAGAATGAAGGGAATCAGCTGAATGAGCAACACATCCTGTTTTGTGCTGTTTCCCCGCAGGGGCGCCTGCGCACGTAGGCGTTTGGTGTGTAGTGACACCATGGACCCGAGCTAACGGGGGAGTTTCTACTCCCTCCCACGCCTAGCCGTGCGTGGCTTTGCCGTGTCCGGGGAAAAGGGGATCCTGGGGGTTGAGCCGATGCTGGGTGATTGGACCGTTAAGGCCCCCCGGCAGAAGCAACACTCCTCTTTGGCCCCGGCTTCACGTAGACGGCACCCCTGGGCTGACCCACCCAGGGGAAATCGGCAGTCGCCTTTTCCTATCTCTCTCTCCCCCACACCTTCGTCTTTTCTCCTCTTCAAATCTATCCTGTCTTCTAATTTCTTCTGTTACTTCCCCTTTTTCATGGGTGGCTTGGGTCAACCTTGTGCAACTAGCCAACCTTGGCCTACGCGCATTAGGTTATCGTAGCGGTGTACGGCTGGCGTTTGCATGTTTCGCGTTCCATGAACCTTGTAGCGTCCCCTCGTTGGGCTCCGTGGTGGTTGGCCGCCATCGTTACTGAATTACATTCCTCTATCATGCAGAAAAGCTTTCCACTCCTCAGTGATCGTGCCGCTTCAAAGCGCGTACGCACTGAAGAATTTTCTTTTTTCAGCCGACCCAAAGCTTCCCCCCTCCTCGTTATCATGTTTTCCTTTTTCAGCCGACCCAAAGCTTCCCCCTCCTCGTTATCATGTTTTACACAGTGAGAAGTCCAACAAAACAGCCAGAACAGAGTCCCCGTTCATAGTATCGCGGTCCCTGACAGCCCAATTAGGTGATGGCTACAAAGTTACAAAAATGGCTAGCGCTGACCTTCTTTTAGAACTCCGTGACAAAGCACAATTTGACAAACTAAAGAACCTTGCAACATTCGGCGACATTCCCATCAGCGTAACACCTCATCGATCCATGAACTCTGCACGGCGAGTTGTTTCTGACACAGACCTCCTTGACCTGACGGAGGCTGAACTCCTCGAGGGCTGGAAAGAACAGAATGTGACCAATGTGAAGCGAATCGTCATCCGAAGGAACAATCAGGAAATCCCCACGAAACACTTAGTACTGACCTTTGCCACCAGTGAACTACCACAAACAATAAAAACTGGCTATACAGAGACACCGATCAGACCCTACATACCAAACCCCCGCCGATGTTACCAGTGTCAAAGGTTCGGCCATGGCTCTCAGAGCTGTCGTGGTTGACCTGCTTATGCCAAATGCGGTGCCCAAGGCCACATCTCTGAGAAATGTAATGAAACCCTACATTGTGTAAACTGTGACGGAGACCACGCGTCATATTCACGTTCTTGTCCACAGTGCAAAAAAGAAAAAAGACATTATTACACTGAAGATTCGCGAAAATATCTCCTTCAAAGAAGCACGCCGAAGGTGTTCGGTTTTTCACGGCACAACTTACGCTGATGCGGCGCGTCAGGGGGCAGCGTCGCATCACCCTCCGCCACTACCTAGGCCCACGCAAAGTGAGCCATCGGGTGTGGTGGCCACCCCCATGGTGGAAGCAGCCAAGCCTGCTCCACCTACCAAGCCAGAGACTCAGGCGACTCCAAGGTCGTCGGGTCGACCGACCACGTCTCACCAGGCGAGGTCGCAAATACCCAACAGCAGCTCGCGTACGCGGGCGTCCAGTGCTTCACGTGAGGCAATGGACACAAACACGGTACCTCAGGTGCCGGAAATGCGGCGTGGCTCCCTAGAGCGCGCTAAAAGAACCAAGAAACCAATAACAGGGCCCGACGACGGCCCTGCTACTTAAGTTACAACTTCCCACTTGAACAGCCACTTCATTTCCGTACACACAGCACCACTTTCCATCAAATATGGAAACACAGATTGTACAATGGAATGTCAGAGGCCTTCTCAAAAACCTCGACGATGTCCAAGAACTTCTACACATTCACTCACCAAAAGTGCTGTGTGTACAGGAAACACACTTAAAATCTAAACACACCAACTTTCTACGCAGTTACATTATTTTTCGAAAGGACCGTGATGAAGCCGTGGCATCATCTGGAGGTGTAGCTGTTATAGTTAAGCAAGGTTTAGCATGTAAACACTTGAAACTCGAAACGTCTCTTGAGGCAGTGGCTGTTCGAGTGGTGCTTCTAAGCAAACTCCTCACCATTTGCTCTATATTCATACCTTCACATTTTCAACTACACAAACTTGAATTTCAGTCCTTGATAGAGAACTTCCCGAACCCTATCTTGTTCTAGGGAACTTTAATGCATATAACAGGCTATGGGGCGACTCTCGTGTTGACGCCCGAGGTCGACTGATTGAACAGTTTCTTCTTTCTTCAAGCGCGTGTCTCCTGAATCGAAAATAACCAACCTATTATAACCTCGCTAACAATACCTATTCCTCAATAGACCTAAGCATAGTATCTCTATCACTTGTGCCTTTACTTCACTGGAAAGTCATCCCTAATCCCTACGGAAGTGACCATTTTCCCGTAGTTTTGAGCACACCTACATCAACTGAATGCCCGCCCCAGGTTCCAAAATGGTATTAAGCAAAGCCAACTGGGAACAGTTCTATAACATCACTCCTTTAAACTGGCGCGACATGTGCACTTTAAGCATTGATGCGGCTGTCGACTACTTTGCAGCGTCTCTGATTGATGCAGCAACAAAAAGCATACCACAAACGAATGGACATCATGGAAAACGACGTGTGCCAGGGTGGAACTCAGAGTGCCGAAATGCACGCAGGCAGCGAAACAAAGCATGGAGGGTGCTTCGGAACTCACCGACAGCCGAAAATCTTGCCACTTTTAAGAAAATGAAGTCTCAGGCCAGGAGAACGCGTCGGCAGGCCAGAAAAGAAAGCTCGCACATGTTTTTATCGGGGATTAATTCATATACCCAAGAAGCTAAAGTCTGGAACATGGTTGGTAGAGTAGCAGGAAGACAAGTGCATTCACTCCCACTCGTAAACACACAGGGTGACAGCCTGGAAGATCAGGCAAACTGCCTCGGTGCACACTTCGAGCAGGTCTCTAGCTCGTCACACTATACTGAAGCTTTTCAAAGATATGAAGCAAAAATCGAAAAGCAGAAACTGGAATACAAGTGTACAAAATACGAGGCATACAACCAACCATTCAACTTAGCTGAGCTACAAACATCACTAAACTCCTGCAGTAATTCTGCCCCAGGCCACGACCATGTCATGTACGAAATGTTGAAAAACCTGCCGCTTGAAACGCGAAAAACGTTACTCTCCCTATACAATGCTATCTGGCTTTCTGGCACCATACCTACTTCCTGGAAAGAAGCCATTGTTATCCCTATTTTGAAGCAGGGCAAGCACCCTTTCTCTGTTTCAAGTTATAGGCCAATTGCACTAACCAGCTGCCTTTGTAAACTTTTTGAAAAAATGATAAACCGCCGACATTTATATTTCCTTGAAACACACAATCTGCTTGACCAATACCAATGTGGGTTTCGAGAGTGTAGATCTACCACCGACCATCTGGTGCGTATCGAGGCACAGATCCGAGACGCTTTCATTCACAAACAATACTTTTTTCTGTGTTTCTCGATATCGAAAAGGCTTACGACACAACATGGCGTTTTGGCATATTAAGAGACTTGTCTCACCTGGGTGTGCGTGGTAGAATGCTTTCCATAATCGAGAGTTACTTGTCCAATCGGACATTCCGTGTGCGTGTGGGAAGTGTTCTCTCCCAATTATTTGTTCAAGAAACGGGAGTACCGCAAGGCGGTGTACTTAGTTGTACACTTTCTATTATCAACATGAATTACTTGCACCTTTCCATCCCCCGCAATATGTTCTCTTGTACATATGTCGATGACGTTCAGCTTGGCTTTAAGTCATGCAACCTGGCAATGTGTGAACGGGAGGTTCAGCTAGCTTTGAACAAGGTCTATAAATGGGCAGAAGAAATTGAATTCCGACTGAACCACAAAAAAGCGCATGTGTCTTGTTCCCCCGAAAGAGAGGCATGCACTCAGAACCCGTTATTGAACTGAACGGTCAACGTCTGTCTGTTAATACGGAGCACAAATTCTTAGGACTAATCTTGGACAACAAGTTGACCTTCGTACCGCACATCAAGTATCTAAAATTAAAACGTTTAAAAGCCACGAATGTTTTAAAAGTGGTGTCACGTACTAGGTGGGGTAGTGGCAGGCAATGTCTTATGAACCTATATAGAAGCCTCATTCGCACCCGCTTAGATTATGGGGCCGTTGTTTATCAGTCTGCGACTCAAAGTGCTTTGAAGATGCTGGACCCCGTGCACCATTTGGGCATCCGCCTTTCTACGGGTGCTTTTCGCACCAGCCCCGTAGAAAGCCTTTATGTTGATTCAAATGAGTGGTCGCTTCATCTGCAGAGAACTTACACGTCCTTTGTTCATTTCCTTAAGGTGAAAGCAGACAAGAAGCACCCCTCATACTCTACTATTAATGATTTGTCGAGCTCATTTCTGTTTCAAAACAGGCCTTCGATAAGGCAGCCTTCTCATTTCGCCTGAAGAATCTCGCTGAGGAAACTGGAGTCTCACTTGAACACAGTTTAATGGCTCCTGTAGCATACCCGCCACCGTGGCAATGGCAGACTATAGACTGCGATGTGTCTTTTCTAGAAGTTACAAAACATGCACCTATTGCCCATATTCGAAACTACTTCCAGGAACTTCAACACAAATACACACGTCCTGAGTTCTTTACAGATGCCTTCAAGTCTAACTCCTCTGTGTCCTACGCTGCGGTCGGCCCATTCTTTTCGGTTGCTGGTCCTCTACATCCAGGCACAAGTATCTTCACAGCGGAAGCTTACGCGATACTTGTGGCGGCTAAAAACATCAAGCAATCACAAATACAAAAAGCAGTAATTTATACGGACTCCCTCAGTGTGGTTACGGCTGTGCAGAATCTTAAAAAACAAAAAAACCCGGTCCTCATCTCACTCTACTCTATTTTATGCACACTCTACACACTCGAACAACATGTTGTAGTGTGCTGGGTGCCAGGGCACCGTGAGATCCAAGGCAACGTGATGGCGGATCAGCTTGCTGCATCCGTCCACGAAATCAGTTCCACTACACCCATATCGATCTCGCCCCTTGATCTTAAGCCGTCTCTCAAACGAAAGCTCAGGGACTACTGGCAGAGCAAGTGGGATAGACACACACAAAACAAGCTACACGTTATCAAGCCACACCTTGGCCATTGGCCACCTGTATGAAAATCACGTCTAACAGAGGTAACACTAACAAGGCTAACAAGGCTCAGGATAGGACACACATACACGACACACAAATATCTTTTGTCCGGTGTGATCCGCCATTGTGTGACAGATGTGGCGAAGCACCAACAGTTCTCCACATTTTAATTCAGTGCAAACACTTGGACACTCCAAAAAACAACACTTTCCATTAACCAACCGACGACATATACCTTTACACCCTGCAATGTTAGTCGGTAGGGAACCGCTTTTTAGTCATAAATCATTGTTAGTGTTTTTAAAAGAAATTCATAGTTTTGATATCATATAGCCGGGCATCCCGTAGCACGACCTCTGCAGAGAGGTTTTTGCTGCGGTGGCTATACAAGAAAGCTCTTGCCTCACAGCCCTTGGACACAAGGGCACTGATGAGGCACTTGTGCTAGTGGCAAATATTTTTACACGTTTCTATTATCAAAACCTTTGTCACCCTTTTTACTATGCATATCACGTCACTGTCATGTCTTTAATACTTATGTTTTTACCCGCATTATCGTGAGGAATTTTAAGGCCCTTATACAGCCACGCAACTTATCATTGTCCACATCTCTATACTCATTGAAATGGCGCTCTTTTGGCCCTTGCGCTATAAAGCGCCACACATCATGTTTTGTGCTGTTTCGCCGACTTTCGTGCAGAAGGGAGGCGGGCTCGATGGTTGAGGTTTCCCGAAATATGCATGGTCGACTGTCAGTGAATTCATGTGCCACTTCGTTTTGTGGCACTTTTCGATTTGCGCTGGGTTTTCGAATGCTTGAAGACTGCTTCGGGAATTGACGATAGAGTGCGGTTTTCTCCAGATAGTTGGCAATGAGTAGGTCTTCATCATATTCGGTAAAACAAGTGATCATCTCTTCGATCGTTTGGCATTACTGCTCATTTTCAAACATGTGGGTGACAGAAAGCCTCATTGCCTCACCGGAGATGTAGTCAGTGAAGTTGGTGACCATCTCCCGTTCCGACCAGGATGCAGCGGCCGCGTGGAGCTCGAATAAGTTGAACCAGTCTTGTACGGGTCCATCATCCGCTGATCCGGTGTACTTGGCTGTGTCAAGGTCAGCCGATGGTTCTGCCATGGTGCTGTTGGCTGTGTGCTTCTAGGAGATGATTCCGTAGTTGATGTATGGTCAGGGCGTCTTGTGGGGAACTGCGTCAATGATGTTCGACTAATCAAGGGGCTGGCAGGTCTTTATACTGTCGACTCGTTTGACGCTATGACGAATGGCAGACGTGGCCTGGCTCATACACCATGTCTATTCCTCTTATAATAAACAACTGTGACAGTCAGAACTGTTATTTGAAACTATGTAGGAGCGTAGGCCTAGCCAGCGAAAACAGCGATAACGTCCGGTGCGATAGTCTTGTGCTTAGCACTGACGATGTTTTTTCCGAGCTATGCATGGCCCGCTACATTCATCATTACATATTTCCCCCTCACTGAAGATGGAGCCAAGTAGGTGTTCTAAGGTGTCGTGAGAATAAGTGGTTCGTGATACGGTTTGAGACGATCCACGTGTACGATGTCGCGTCCTCGGCGACGCAGGTCCGGAGTAGGTGTGAGGGGTTCGGTGAAGTAGTTGACCGCGGAAGTTTTCTCTATGACGCGATAAAGCCCATGGTAGCTGCTGACGAACTTGTAGATGCACCAGGAGCAGCAGTGGGAGGCACCCACAGCCAAACAAGTAGTTGGGCGAAAACTGGTAGTGAGACCGTCCATCTTCGTGATGAAATTTTCGTAGCCCTTGTTCTTGTGTTGTAAGGGCGCGAGCTAATTGTCGACATTCTTCTGCATACCGAGCGGCTTCGGGAACTGGTGTTCCTTTGGATGAGTCGGGTAGGTAAGGGAGAATAGTATCAATTGAAGCTGATGGCTCTCGAACATAGAGTAAAAAGAAGGGAGAAAAGCCTGTCATCGCTTGAGGTGCCGTGTTGTAAGCGTACGTTACGTAAGGAAGGATAAGATCCCAGCTGGTGTGGTTGGAGGCAACATACATAGAAAGCATGTCGCCAAGAGTGCGGTTGAAACGTTCGGTCAAGCCGTTTGTTTGTGGCCGATAGGTGGTAGTACAGCGGTGAATCACGTGGCATTCAGCAAGAAGTTCTTGAATAACATCCGCGAGAAAGACGCGGCCTTGGTCGTTCAAAAGTTCACGTGGAGCACCGTGAGACAGAAGAAAACGTTGGAGGAGGAAAGAAGCGACGACACGTGCCGTCGCGGCTGGTAGAGCGGCCGTTTCCGCATATCTCGTGAGATGGTCGATCGCTACAATTATCCAGCGATTCCCACCTGATGATTATGGCAGAGGACCATAAATGTCTATCCCAACCCGGTTGAATGGTCGCACTAGGCACGGCAACGGCTGCATTAGTGCAGTAGGATGGCTAGGATCGTGCTTGCGGCGTTGACACTCTGTGCAAGATCTAATGTACTTTTGAAGGAATGTGTACATGCCGCGCCAATAAAACCGAAAACGTAGCCTGGCGTAGGTTTTAAACAAACCAGCGTGTGCACACTACGCATCAGCATGGAAAGCAGCACATATGCTGGCACGGAGATGCCTGGGTATGACGAGTAGCCATTTGCGGCCGTCAGGGTGGTAGTTGCGGCGATAAAGTATTCCATCACAGATGGCGCAGAACTGTTATTTGAAACTAGGTAGGAGCGTAGGCCTAGCCAGCGAGAGTCTCGTGCTTAGCACTGACGATGTGTTTTCCGAGCTATGCATGACCCACTACATTCATCATTACACACTGTCATTTCCTCTTCCTCCTCAGCTTCTCCTACCATGCCTTCATACGCTCATACGTCACAAACACACACACACACACACACACACACACATATATATATATATATATATATACATATATACATATATATATGTATATATATTTACATATATACATATATATACATATATATATATATATATATATATATATATATATATATATATATAGAAAAAGGAGTAATTCACACACAACGAACGTTTCAGCACAGTTTAGTCCGACGTTTCGACCGTGGGACCGGCCTTCGTCTGGGAATACAGGGCATAAAAATCGCGCGCTTATATATGTCAATATTCGAGACCCCCCCAAAAAACACACATGCTCTTGTGTAACGAACAAGGCTCATCTGTATCAGCACAAAAACGGTTTTCAGTGATCAAAAATATATATCTATACAGCACTGTGTGATGTCACCATTTGTAAGTCATTGGCAGCTGATACGGCTTTGCGGGATACACGTGTGCATCGCGACATTACGGATGTCAAAGCTCTTTTCTTACAATAATGGTTCGCGTGTAAAATATACGCGTTGCCGATGATAAATAATTCTATTATATATATATAAGAATCGCTGTTTCTGTATACATTATCAGCACAGCGCACTCTCTGATAGAGAAGCAGACTAGCGTACACTTGTTATATTGTTGACCAATAAGCTTACGTGGAAGGAAGACACGTCAATGTGCCTGCATCTTCATTGATACCATCTGCTACAGTATTGAACTTGAATATCAGGTATGATTCCCGGAGTTCGCGATCATGGTTTGAGCGGAAACCAGATTCAAGAATGGTCGCTTTCATTTGATCGAAAGAGTGGCCCGGCATGCGAACGTGTCGTGATAGCGGTAGATGAGGGAATATATTTACATGGGATTTGTGGTTATTAAAGCGTATTCTGAATGGAGTTTCAGTATGACCAATATATTGTTTCAAACAGGCACTACATTCCAACATGTATACGGCATTATAAGTGTCGCAGTCGAAGCTACCACGAATCTTTAATTTAAAGTCCGAAGACGTGCTCGCGGCGTTTTGCGTGGTTTGCATGTGCACACACACTTTGCACCGTGGTTTGTTACAAGGTGCACAGCCACTCTCTTTACGGGTACCAATTTTAGATGACGTTAACATGTCGTGAAGGTTTTTTGACCGTCGGTAAACAACACGAGGCGGAACAGAAAAAATTTTTTTGAGATTATCACTTTCGGTTAAGATGTTGTGGTGCCGTTTCAATATAGCAGATACCTTAGGAGCTGATGATGAAAATGTCAGAACAAGGTTAGTTTGAGCAGAGCTATCGTTCCCGTCCTTTCCTTTCAGAATCTCGGTGCGGTTGAGTTGGTCAGCTCGAGTTATGGCATCGTCTATTAGTTTTTCCGGGTATTTTCTTTTTACTAGAGAACTTTTGAGCCTATTACAATTTTCAATGAAATCTGTACGGTCAGAGCACAACCGTTTAAAGCGGTGAGCCTGGCTATAGGGAATTCCTGTTTTGCAATGCCGGGGGTGGCCACTCTGAAAATGCAGGAGTTGATGTCGGTCAGTAGGCTTGCGGAACAGCTTCGTAGCAAGTTGTCCTTCGGAAATGGTGACTGTGACATCGAGAAAATTTACAGAAGTGCGCGAAAATTGGTGCGAGAACTTAATAGACGGATGGAAATTGTTAAACTTTTGAATGAAACCAAGCAGACTTGCTTCATCATGTGTCCAGACAAGAAAAATATCGTCAATGAAGCGCCTATAGTAGAGAGGTTGAAGCATGTTTTTACCTAAAAATTCGCATTCCAGAATGCCCATAAAAATGTTGGCGTAGTTAGGGCCTACTTTCGTACCCATTGAGGTGCCGTTGGCTTGTACATAGTGAATGTTGTTAAACTCAAAATTGTTTAATTCAAGGATAAGTTTCAAAAGAGTACCAAGCGCTTCTTTATCAATAGTTTTATCTAAAGGGGAATTTTCATAGGCCTTTATTACTGCAGAAATACCATCTTTATGCGGTATGTTGGTGTATAGTGATGCTACGTCCAGCGTTACTAACATTGAACCAGATGGAACATGAAGATCTACAATTTCTTGAAGGAAATGGTTGGTGTCTTTGATGAATGACGGAAATGTGGCTGGAATCTTGTTTATGAGGGAGTCAACGTAACGAGATAAATTTTCGGTAACGGTGCCGATTCCGGAAATGATGGGGCGGCCGGGATTATTCTGCTTGTGAATTTTAGGAAGCATATAAAATCTTCCCGCTACGGGACTGAGTGGTACCAAAGAGCGGACTGTCTTTTCATCTAATTTACCATGTTCTAGTAAAGACGTAAGTGCGTCCTTAAGCTTAGATTTAAATTCGCTGGTAGGATCGGAGGGCAAAGCTTTGTAAAAAGTGGCATCTGAAAGTTGCCTCTCGGCCTCGCTTATATAATCAACCGCGTTGAGAATTACAATGGCCCCCCCTTTATCGGCTGGTTTGATGACGATGTCATGGTTTGTCGACAACTGTTCGAGAGCAACCTTCTCTTTTTTGGACAAATTGTGGCGGTAAGGCGCAGTTTTCTTATAGGCAGCGAAAATGTCGCGTTGTACAGCGTTTATGTAAATGTCAAGACATCTGTCGCGATGTGGTGGGGGTGTCCATTGTTTATATGTCGGTAGTGCAGGTCTGGTTTCATTCGGGCTTCGGCGGTCATGATAGTATTCTCTCAGACGCAAATTACGGGAAAAGTTGTGTAGATCCTTCAGAAGTTGAAACTCGTTGAAGCCACCTGAAGCGGGGCAAAAGTTGAGGCCCTTTGACAGAGCACCCATTTGTTCGTTGGAAAGAACTATGTTTGAAAGGTTTACAACGCTGCTATCTATTTGAGAAGACTGGTCTTTCGAATCATTCGAACGTGTTGCGGCGCGTTTGGTTACCTCAAATTCGCGTTCGTGCGTACATAAACCATCACGTAGAAACTTCTTCTGTTTGGTTGTGTTTAACTTGTTCCTCTTACGTTCTTCATAGGCAATTAAACATTCAGACTCATGCACTGCTAGCTTCTTTAACAGGCGAGCTTCTGTATGCTGAAGGTCTTGCGTGCAAGATTTATAATGGTCAATAATTATGGGTATGAGATCTAAGGACGCTTTACTTAACACTTCTTGCCATTTGGTTTTGTTAGAGGCCGAAAGTTCAGAAGTAGCTGGTTTAAATCTTATCTGTAAACCTTTCGGGACCACCGAAGCATTCAAGTAGCTCGTAAGTGAGAATACGTGTAGCTCGGAACGAACTCTTTTCTCAATAATTTTCCTAGCTTCTAAAAACTCTCGCGAAGGAAGACTTGAAACATTGCCTTTAAGCGCAGGCGCCTGCCGTCAGTCGGTGGCACTCCCTCGACCAGCGTTCCGGCGGGTAGGGTAGCGATGACCCGTGGTGGCGGGAGCCTCAGTTCGGTTTTGCCGAGTTGTGTCTTGGCTTGAAGAACCGGAGTTGTGTGTAGCACCCGCAGGGGACGTTTGTTGGCGCCTCCTGGGGGACGTCGGCGTAGATCGTTCTGGGGGTTCGCAAGGTGGGCAGTCACGCCATGATGATGTAGTTCCTAGGAAACGTTTGCAGCAGAGTTCGCGAATGTGGCTGGCGATGATGGCAACACCTTCGAAGCTTAGATGAAGACCATCAGCTGCCAACACACGTGTCAGGGGCAGCCAGTGGAGACCATGATCGATGAAAAAAACTTTCTTGGAGCGCCTACAGTAGTTGTGCAGCAGTCGGTTGAAGTACGTGGCTTCCATATTGCACCGGTAAACAAATGAAAGGTTGCCGTTGCCATTACGGCGGTTAGGGCAGCGTGGAAGAACGAGTGTTGCGTAAATCCTTGAAATGTGAGGCTTGGCGTTCATAACGTGCTCCAGCAGGGATCGGTATCTTCCGAATGCTACAGCAGCACTTGTTGAAGCGATGTCGTTGGTACCAATGTGGAGAACGAGGGCGGTTGCGGATTCTGGCACAAAGTGAAGTAAAGACCGCACGTCGGAGATATGCGCACCTACTTGAGAGATGAAAGCGGGAGTCCCTCTTGAACATGGGTCGAAATGCTGGTGGACGTACTTGGTCTGAGAATCACCAATGACGACTGTAGAAATTTCTTCTTGGGGATACTTTAAAATGATGTGCTTTGACGTTGTCGTGACAAGAGCCATTGCGGGTAAGTAGAAGGGATTATAGGAAGTATCACGCAGGCTCTGATAGTATAGAAAAAGGAGTAATTCACACACAACGAACGTTTCAGCACAGTTTAGTCCGACGTTTCGACCGTGGGACCGGCCTTCGTCTGGGAATACAGGGCATAAAAATCGCGCGCTTATATATGTCAATATTCGAGACCCCCCCAAAAAACACACATGCTCTTGTGTAACGAACAAGGCTCATCTGTATCAGCACAAAAACGGTTTTCAGTGATCAAAAATATATATCTATACAGCACTGTGTGATGTCACCATTTGTAAGTCATTGGCAGCTGATACGGCTTTGCGGGATACACGTGTGCATCGCGACATTACGGATGTCAAAGCTCTTTTCTTACAATAATGGTTCGCGTGTAAAATATACGCGTTGCCGATGATAAATAATTCTATTATATATATATAAGAATCGCTGTTTCTGTATACATTATCAGCACAGCGCACTCTCTGATAGAGAAGCAGACTAGCGTACACTTGTTATATTGTTGACCAATAAGCTTACGTGGAAGGAAGACACGTCAATGTGCCTGCATCTTCATTGATACCATCTGCTACAGTATTGAACTTGAATATCAGGTATGATTCCCGGAGTTCGCGATCATGGTTTGAGCGGAAACCAGATTCAAGAATGGTCGCTTTCATTTGATCGAAAGAGTGGCCCGGCATGCGAACGTGTCGTGATAGCGGTAGATGAGGGAATATATTTACATGGGATTTGTGGTTATTAAAGCGTATTCTGAATGGAGTTTCAGTATGACCAATATATTGTTTCAAACAGGCACTACATTCCAACATGTATACGGCATTATAAGTGTCGCAGTCGAAGCTACCACGAATCTTTAATTTAAAGTCCGAAGACGTGCTCGCGGCGTTTTGCGTGGTTTGCATGTGCACACACACTTTGCACCGTGGTTTGTTACAAGGTGCACAGCCACTCTCTTTACGGGTACCAATTTTAGATGACGTTAACATGTCGTGAAGGTTTTTTGACCGTCGGTAAACAACACGAGGCGGAACAGAAAAAATTTTTTTGAGATTATCACTTTCGGTTAAGATGTTGTGGTGCCGTTTCAATATAGCAGATACCTTAGGAGCTGATGATGAAAATGTCAGAACAAGGTTAGTTTGAGCAGAGCTATCGTTCCCGTCCTTTCCTTTCAGAATCTCGGTGCGGTTGAGTTGGTCAGCTCGAGTTATGGCATCGTCTATTAGTTTTTCCGGGTATTTTCTTTTTACTAGAGAACTTTTGAGCCTATTACAATTTTCAATGAAATCTGTACGGTCAGAGCACAACCGTTTAAAGCGGTGAGCCTGGCTATAGGGAAAGCGGTGAGCCTGGCTATAGGGAAGCCGATAAAGGGGGGGCCATTGTAATTCTCAACGCGGTTGATTATATAAGCGAGGCCGAGAGGCAACTTTCAGATGCCACTTTTTACAAAGCTTTGCCCTCCGATCCTACCAGCGAATTTAAATCTAAGCTTAAGGACGCACTTACGTCTTTACTAGAACATGGTAAATTAGATGAAAAGACAGTCCGCTCTTTGGTACCACTCAGTCCCGTAGCGGGAAGATTTTATATGCTTCCTAAAATTCACAAGCAGAATAATCCCGGCCGCCCCATCATTTCCGGAATCGGCACCGTTACCGAAAATTTATCTCGTTACGTTGACTCCCTCATAAACAAGATTCCAGCCACATTTCCGTCATTCATCAAAGACACCAACCATTTCCTTCAAGAAATTGTAGATCTTCATGTTCCATCTGGTTCAATGTTAGTAACGCTGGACGTAGCATCACTATACACCAACATACCGCATAAAGATGGTATTTCTGCAGTAATAAAGGCCTATGAAAATTCCCCTTTAGATAAAACTATTGATAAAGAAGCGCTTGGTACTCTTTTGAAACTTATCCTTGAATTAAACAATTTTGAGTTTAACAACATTCACTATGTACAAGCCAACGGCACCTCAATGGGTACGAAAGTAGGCCCTAACTACGCCAACATTTTTATGGGCATTCTGGAATGCGAATTTTTAGGTAAAAACATGCTTCAACCTCTCTACTATAGGCGCTTCATTGACGATATTTTTCTTGTCTGGACACATGATGAAGCAAGTCTGCTTGGTTTCATTCAAAAGTTTAACAATTTCCATCCGTCTATTAAGTTCTCGCACCAATTTTCGCGCACTTCTGTAAATTTTCTCGATGTCACAGTCACCATTTCCGAAGGACAACTTGCTACGAAGCTGTTCCGCAAGCCTACTGACCGACATCAACTCCTGCATTTTCAGAGTGGCCACCCCCGGCATTGCAAAACAGGAATTCCCTATAGCCAGGCTCACCGCTTTAAACGGTTGTGCTCTGACCGTACAGATTTCATTGAAAATTGTAATAGGCTCAAAAGTTCTCTAGTAAAAAGAAAATACCCGGAAAAACTAATAGACGATGCCATAACTCGAGCTGACCAACTCAACCGCACCGAGATTCTGAAAGGAAAGGACGGGAACGATAGCTCTGCTCAAACTAACCTTGTTCTGACATTTTCATCATCAGCTCCTAAGGTATCTGCTATATTGAAACGGCACCACAACATCTTAACCGAAAGTGATAATCTCAAAAAAATTTTTTCTGTTCCGCCTCGTGTTGTTTACCGACGGTCAAAAAACCTTCACGACATGTTAACGTCATCTAAAATTGGTACCCGTAAAGAGAGTGGCTGTGCACCTTGTAACAAACCACGGTGCAAAGTGTGTGTGCACATGCAAACCACGCAAAACGCCGCGAGCACGTCTTCGGACTTTAAATTAAAGATTCGTGGTAGCTTCGACTGCGACACTTATAATGCCGTATACATGTTGGAATGTAGTGCCTGTTTGAAACAATATATTGGTCATACTGAAACTCCATTCAGAATACGCTTTAATAACCACAAATCCCATGTAAATATATTCCCTCATCTACCGCTATCACGACACGTTCGCATGCCGGGCCACTCTTTCGATCAAATGAAAGCGACCATTCTTGAATCTGGTTTCCGCTCAAACCATGATCGCGAACTCCGGGAATCATACCTGATATTCAAGTTCAATACTGTAGCAGATGGTATCAATGAAGATGCAGGCACATTGACGTGTCTTCCTTCCACGTAAGCTTATTGGTCAACAATATAACAAGTGTACGCTAGTCTGCTTCTCTATCAGAGAGTGCGCTGTGCTGATAATGTATACAGAAACAGCGATTCTTATATATATATAATAGAATTATTTATCATCGGCAACGCGTATATTTTACACGCGAACCATTATTGTAAGAAAAGAGCTTTGACATCCGTAATGTCGCGATGCACACGTGTATCCCGCAAAGCCGTATCAGCTGCCAATGACTTACAAATGGTGACATCACACAGTGCTGTATAGATATATATTTTTGATCACTGAAAACCGTTTTTGTGCTGATACAGATGAGCCTTGTTCGTTACACAAGAGCATGTGTGTTTTTTGGGGGGGTCTCGAATATTGACATATATAAGCGCGCGATTTTTATGCCCTGTATTCCCAGACGAAGGCCGGTCCCACGGTCGAAACGTCGGACTAAACTGTGCTGAAACGTTCGTTGTGTGTGAATTACTCCTTTTTCTATACTATCAGAGCCTGCGTGATACTTCCTATAATCCCTTCTACTTACCCGCAATGGCTCTTGTCACGACAACGTCAAAGCACATCATTTTAAAGTATCCCCAAGAAGAAATTTCTACAGTCGTCATTGGTGATTCTCAGACCAAGTACGTCCACCAGCATTTCGACCCATGTTCAAGAGGGACTCCCGCTTTCATCTCTCAAGTAGGTGCGCATATCTCCGACGTGCGGTCTTTACTTCACTTTGTGCCAGAATCCGCAACCGCCCTCGTTCTCCACATTGGTACCAACGACATCGCTTCAACAAGTGCTGCTGTAGCATTCGGAAGATACCGATCCCTGCTGGAGCACGTTATGAACGCCAAGCCTCACATTTCAAGGATTTACGCAACACTCGTTCTTCCACGCTGCCCTAACCGCCGTAATGGCAACGGCAACCTTTCATTTGTTTACCGGTGCAATATGGAAGCCACGTACTTCAACCGACTGCTGCACAACTACTGTAGGCGCTCCAAGAAAGTTTTTTTCATCGATCATGGTCTCCACTGGCTGCCCCTGACACGTGTGTTGGCAGCTGATGGTCTTCATCTAAGCTTCGAAGGTGTTGCCATCATCGCCAGCCACATTCGCGAACTCTGCTGCAAACGTTTCCTAGGAACTACATCATCATGGCGTGACTGCCCACCTTGCGAACCCCCAGAACGATCTACGCCGACGTCCCCCAGGAGGCGCCAACAAACGTCCCCTGCGGGTGCTACACACAACTCCGGTTCTTCAAGCCAAGACACAACTCGGCAAAACCGAACTGAGGCTCCCGCCACCACGGGTCATCGCTACCCTACCCGCCGGAACGCTGGTCGAGGGAGTGCCACCGACTGACGGCAGGCGCCTGCGCTTAAAGGCAATGTTTCAAGTCTTCCTTCGCGAGAGTTTTTAGAAGCTAGGAAAATTATTGAGAAAAGAGTTCGTTCCGAGCTACACGTATTCTCACTTACGAGCTACTTGAATGCTTCGGTGGTCCCGAAAGGTTTACAGATAAGATTTAAACCAGCTACTTCTGAACTTTCGGCCTCTAACAAAACCAAATGGCAAGAAGTGTTAAGTAAAGCGTCCTTAGATCTCATACCCATAATTATTGACCATTATAAATCTTGCACGCAAGACCTTCAGCATACAGAAGCTCGCCTGTTAAAGAAGCTAGCAGTGCATGAGTCTGAATGTTTAATTGCCTATGAAGAACGTAAGAGGAACAAGTTAAACACAACCAAACAGAAGAAGTTTCTACGTGATGGTTTATGTACGCACGAACGCGAATTTGAGGTAACCAAACGCGCCGCAACACGTTCGAATGATTCGAAAGACCAGTCTTCTCAAATAGATAGCAGCGTTGTAAACCTTTCAAACATAGTTCTTTCCAACGAACAAATGGGTGCTCTGTCAAAGGGCCTCAACTTTTGCCCCGCTTCAGGTGGCTTCAACGAGTTTCAACTTCTGAAGGATCTACACAACTTTTCCCGTAATTTGCGTCTGAGAGAATACTATCATGACCGCCGAAGCCCGAATGAAACCAGACCTGCACTACCGACATATAAACAATGGACACCCCCACCACATCGCGACAGATGTCTTGACATTTACATAAACGCTGTACAACGCGACATTTTCGCTGCCTATAAGAAAACTGCGCCTTACCGCCACAATTTGTCCAAAAAAGAGAAGGTTGCTCTCGAACAGTTGTCGACAAACCATGACATCGTCATCAAACCAGCCGATAAAGGGGGGGCCATTGTAATTCTCAACGCGGTTGATTATATAAGCGAGGCCGAGAGGCAACTTTCAGATGCCACTTTTTACAAAGCTTTGCCCTCCGATCCTACCAGCGAATTTAAATCTAAGCTTAAGGACGCACTTACGTCTTTACTAGAACATGGTAAATTAGATGAAAAGACAGTCCGCTCTTTGGTACCACTCAGTCCCGTAGCGGGAAGATTTTATATGCTTCCTAAAATTCACAAGCAGAATAATCCCGGCCGCCCCATCATTTCCGGAATCGGCACCGTTACCGAAAATTTATCTCGTTACGTTGACTCCCTCATAAACAAGATTCCAGCCACATTTCCGTCATTCATCAAAGACACCAACCATTTCCTTCAAGAAATTGTAGATCTTCATGTTCCATCTGGTTCAATGTTAGTAACGCTGGACGTAGCATCACTATACACCAACATACCGCATAAAGATGGTATTTCTGCAGTAATAAAGGCCTATGAAAATTCCCCTTTAGATAAAACTATTGATAAAGAAGCGCTTGGTACTCTTTTGAAACTTATCCTTGAATTAAACAATTTTGAGTTTAACAACATTCACTATGTACAAGCCAACGGCACCTCAATGGGTACGAAAGTAGGCCCTAACTACGCCAACATTTTTATGGGCATTCTGGAATGCGAATTTTTAGGTAAAAACATGCTTCAACCTCTCTACTATAGGCGCTTCATTGACGATATTTTTCTTGTCTGGACACATGATGAAGCAAGTCTGCTTGGTTTCATTCAAAAGTTTAACAATTTCCATCCGTCTATTAAGTTCTCGCACCAATTTTCGCGCACTTCTGTAAATTTTCTCGATGTCACAGTCACCATTTCCGAAGGACAACTTGCTACGAAGCTGTTCCGCAAGCCTACTGACCGACATCAACTCCTGCATTTTCAGAGTGGCCACCCCCGGCATTGCAAAACAGGAATTCCCTATAGCCAGGCTCACCGCTTTAAACGGTTGTGCTCTGACCGTACAGATTTCATTGAAAATTGTAATAGGCTCAAAAGTTCTCTAGTAAAAAGAAAATACCCGGAAAAACTAATAGACGATGCCATAACTCGAGCTGACCAACTCAACCGCACCGAGATTCTGAAAGGAAAGGACGGGAACGATAGCTCTGCTCAAACTAACCTTGTTCTGACATTTTCATCATCAGCTCCTAAGGTATCTGCTATATTGAAACGGCACCACAACATCTTAACCGAAAGTGATAATCTCAAAAAAATTTTTTCTGTTCCGCCTCGTGTTGTTTACCGACGGTCAAAAAACCTTCACGACATGTTAACGTCATCTAAAATTGGTACCCGTAAAGAGAGTGGCTGTGCACCTTGTAACAAACCACGGTGCAAAGTGTGTGTGCACATGCAAACCACGCAAAACGCCGCGAGCACGTCTTCGGACTTTAAATTAAAGATTCGTGGTAGCTTCGACTGCGACACTTATAATGCCGTATACATGTTGGAATGTAGTGCCTGTTTGAAACAATATATTGGTCATACTGAAACTCCATTCAGAATACGCTTTAATAACCACAAATCCCATGTAAATATATTCCCTCATCTACCGCTATCACGACACGTTCGCATGCCGGGCCACTCTTTCGATCAAATGAAAGCGACCATTCTTGAATCTGGTTTCCGCTCAAACCATGATCGCGAACTCCGGGAATCATACCTGATATTCAAGTTCAATACTGTAGCAGATGGTATCAATGAAGATGCAGGCACATTGACGTGTCTTCCTTCCACGTAAGCTTATTGGTCAACAATATAACAAGTGTACGCTAGTCTGCTTCTCTATCAGAGAGTGCGCTGTGCTGATAATGTATACAGAAACAGCGATTCTTATATATATATAATAGAATTATTTATCATCGGCAACGCGTATATTTTACACGCGAACCATTATTGTAAGAAAAGAGCTTTGACATCCGTAATGTCGCGATGCACACGTGTATCCCGCAAAGCCGTATCAGCTGCCAATGACTTACAAATGGTGACATCACACAGTGCTGTATAGATATATATTTTTGATCACTGAAAACCGTTTTTGTGCTGATACAGATGAGCCTTGTTCGTTACACAAGAGCATGTGTGTTTTTTGGGGGGGTCTCGAATATTGACATATATAAGCGCGCGATTTTTATGCCCTGTATTCCCAGACGAAGGCCGGTCCCACGGTCGAAACGTCGGACTAAACTGTGCTGAAACGTTCGTTGTGTGTGAATTACTCCTTTTTCTATACTATCAGAGCCTGCGTGATACTTCCTATAATCCCTTATATATATATATATATATATATATATATATATATATATATATATATATATAATGACGGAGAGCTTTTTTGAGACCAGCTTCAGCTGGCCCACACTGATGATGGTATTTACAGATTATAGAAAGCTATACAAGTGATGATGCCCCGCAGGGGCGTCTGCGCAAGCAGGCGTTTGGTGTTTGGCAACACCATAGACCCGAGCCACGATGGGGGGGGGGGGGGGGGGTTCGACTCCCTCCGACGCCTCGCCGGGCGTGGCTTAGCCGTGTTTGGGAAAAGGGGAATCGTGGGGGTTGAGCCGACGCCGGGTGATTGGACCTTCAAGGATACCTTGTGTAGGTATCCAACAATGGTAAATACATTAGGTTATAGTGGCGATGCATGGCTAGCGTCTCCAAGTGTTTGCGAATCAATCTTGTAGCGTCCCCTTGTTGGACTTGGTGGTGGATGGCCACCATCACCGCCAAGATAAAGACTCTCCGTATGGCAAATGCTTTTCTCCCTTTCCTGATCGCTCTCCCAAAAAGTGGCGCACCGAAGAAGCAATCACGCTAACCAAACCAAACTAGATCTTCCCAAAGTATCATGTTATTCATGAGCAAAACGAAAAGAAGAAAGTCCGAGTGATTTCAGCGGTGATGGTGTCAAAGGCTCTCACGGAAGAAATTGGCCCAGGGTACAAAATCACAAGATGGGAAGTGGCGACCTCTTATTGGAAGTTCGAGACAAAGCTCGATACGACAAGCTATCCAGAATTGTATCATATGGGGACACTCCTCTTTCAGTGCGCCCACACAGGTCTATGAACAATGTCCGTGGAGTAATTTCTGATGATGATCTTATTGATGTGAGCGAAAACGATTTGTTAAAAGGATATGACTTGATGAAAAGTTGTGAAGGTACAGAAAATAATGATCAGGCGTGACAAAAAACAGGCCCCTACAAAAGACATAATAATCACCTTTGGAACAAGTGACCTATTAGATTCAATAGGAACCGGCTATTGTAAGCTCCATGTAGGACTATACATTCCTAATCCTCGTCGATGCTTCAAGTGCCAACGTTTCGAGCACGGATCCCATAGTTGAAGAGGGCGCACCGCTTGTGCAAAGTGTGCATCCATTCAACGCATAACCGACGAATGCACCTCAGAAGCAACTCATTGTTTGAACTGCGAAGGAAATGACCCTGCCTATACTCACGATTATGCCCCATATGAAAAACACAGAAACAAGTAGTAGAACTCAAGGTCAAATTCAATCTGTCACTACAAGACACACGTAAGCGTTTCGCACTTCACAACCCCTTTTATGCCTCCTTCGCAGATTGGACGCACCGGGGCGCCATGCCACCTTTTCTGCACCCGCGAATGTCACACATTGTGTGGCCCCGGTCGTGCCATCAGCACCTCCGGCTAGAGCAGCCTGTACAGCTCCGCCACCTGACAAACAGGGCCGGCAGACTACCGTGTCGGCTGGACCCCGGACCACTGCAAACACAGTTATGTCCGACGTTCTATGAACGTATAAGTCCAGCAGGCACCGTCCATCACCTCACAAGAGGCGTTGGATACATGTCCCACTCCTCCGGTAGCTCAGACGCCGAACGATAGGCGCAACTATTTGGAGCGCGCCAAAAAATGAAAAACTCCATATTACTGGGTTCCAAAAGACCCTGCAACTTAAGGTAGCACTTTCTGTACACTCAGCACCACAGAACATTAGAATGATACAAACACTACAATGGAACGCCAGAGGACTGTAAGAAACCTCGACGATATCCAAGAATTTTTACGCATACTACAACTGTGCTGTTTGGGCAAGGAGCATACCTAAAATCGAAATAAACGAATTTCTTACGCAATCACATGACTTTTCGAAAGCACCGAGATGATGTGGTCACGTCGTCCGGGGGTGTTCCCATTATATTTTAACAAAGCAAACAGCCTGTACACATTTACTGCTTCAAACATCTCTTGAGGCAGTGGCTGTTCGAGCTCTTATATTCAACGAACTAGCGACAATTAGTTGTATACAGATACCTCCGCGTCGCCAACTCAATAAACACAAATTTCAGTCTCTAATTGATGAACTTCTAGAGCCGTATCTTCTCCTTGGAGACTTCAATGCGCATAACAGTTTATGGGGAGACCCGCGGTGCGATGCACTAGGTCATCTAATCGAACAATATTTTTTCTGTCCTGGCGCATGTCTCTTGAATTTCAAAACATCAACATATTATAATGTCACTAAAATATCTTAGCATCTCATCTCCACCACTTTTTGCGCTCCTGAAATGGAAAGTCATCAATAACACATACGGAAGTGATCATTTCCCTATAGTTCTTAGCATTACAATCGCGAATGACAGACCACCACAGGTTTCCAAGTGGCTCACCCAAAAAGCTGATTAGGAACAGTTCCAAAAAAATGGCAGCATATCCACGGAGTGCATATCCACGGAGTGAATGATGGGGAGTGGGGCGAAGCATTCGTCCGTCCATTCGTTCTTGCTTCCGTCCGTTCCTGCGTACGTCTGTGTAACCGTCCATGCGTCCATCCACCCGTCCGTGCGTGCGTCTGTTCGTGCGTCCGTCCCTGCGTTCGTCCATGCATCCGCGCCTGCGTTCGTTCATGCGTCCATCCATGCATCTGTCTGTGTGTCCGCTCGTCCATTTATTCAGCACTCCAAGTACCACCATCTCGCATCTTTTCATCATATATTCTCCATATAGAAGCACCGCCATCCAGCGGACATTTCAAGGACTAAACGGGAGGTGGCACATGCACACTTTCTTACGGCTTGCGCTTCGGGTTTACTTCCCACCTTTAACCACCTCGAGTGCATGGTATATACTAGTTCACTGTATTCATGGCTATGCGGCCCAACGCTCGCTAAACCTTTTTAAAACCAAGGAGGTTACACCCACCGAATATAACGTAGCAACCCTTTCTTGTCAGATCGTGCTCAATGTACATGCCAATAGCTGCTAATGGGGATCGCAGCGTGCGCGTTACCTAAAGGCCGAATGCTCCTGTCTCTCATTCCCTCTTAGCAGCCATTAACATGTGCATTGAACACTATCTTTTATTGTTCAACAACGCACAGAAGAAATCTCTCACCGGAACCACCTTGGAGGTCAAAATCGTAAGGACCGCTATTTCGGGTATGTGCCACTGGTGGTTACGTTCTACGAGGGACGCACAAGCCACGCCATAAGGAGCTTCGCCCCTAAAGGTTACTCTCGTAACCTGTAAAGAGATGAGTGTGTTAAGCGTAGAGGCTGCTGTGGATTACTTTACTGCTTTTTTGGTTGACCCTGCAATCAAATGCATTGCACAAACAAGCGGACTATCAAGCAAACGACGTGTCTCATGGTGGAACGAAGAGTGTCTTAATGCACGGAAACAACAAAACAAGACATGGAAGTTGCTCGGAAACTCACCGACGGCCGAGACTCTTATAGACTTTAAGAAAATTGAATCCCAAGGCAGGAAAGTTGGCAAGAGAAGAGAAAGTTGGCATACGTTTTTATCGGTCATCACCTAATATATACAAGAGGGTAAAGTATGGAACAGGATGGGAAGGGTAGAAGGAAAACAAGCATATCCACTCCCTCTAGTAAACGCACAAAGCGACAACTTGGAAGACCAGGCAAACTACCTGGGTGCACACATCGATCTGGTTTCTAGCTTTTCACACTACTCTCCAGAGTTCCAACGCTACAAGGTAGGAGTAGAAAGACATAAACTAGACACTAAATGTAGAAAACATGAGACAAATAATAGGCCATTCTGCTTGGATGAGCTACAGGCATCTTTTAATTCCTGCAGTGATTCCACCCCAGGGTCTGTCCTTGTAATATATTGAATGTTGAAAAACCTACCCATAGAAACTGAAAAACCTTATTTTCCCTGTACAATGCCATCTAGTTTTCTGACGTCATCCCTCTTTCGTGGAACGAGGTCATAGTCATTCCCATATTGAAATAAGGCAAGGATTCGTCCTTTGTTACGAGTTACAGGCCCATCGCAATAACGAGTTGTCTTTTCAAACTCTTTGAAAAGATGATAAATCGCCGACCTATACACTTCTTTGAAAAAAAAGTCCACTTGTACCAGTGCAGGTTTCGAGAAGGTAGGTCCACCATTGACCACCTGGTACGTATTAAAGCACAGACCCGAGACGCTTTCATCAAGAAACAAATCTTTGTCTCTGTGTTCCTAGATATCGAAAAATCTTATGACACGCGTGGCACTTTGGTATACTTTGAGACCTCTCAGATTTAGGTATACTGGGTAAAATGCCGAGTACAATTGAAAGTTATCTCTCCAATCGCACTCTCATTGTTCGAGTAGGCACAATCTTGTCCCGAACATTTTTCAGGAGACATGGGTGCCCCAGGGTGGTGCACCGAGCTGTGCTCTATCTATTATCAAAATAAATTAATTGCGCCTTTCCATTCCTAGGAGTATGTTTTACTGCACTTGTGTGGATCAGGTCCAGTTTGACTTTAAGTCTTGTAACCTGACAATGTGTGAGTGGCAGGTGCAGCTGAGTTTGAACAGGATTTTAAAATTCGTAGATGAAGATGGGTTCTGACTGAATCTACAAAAAAGCACGTGCGCGTTATTTTCTAGAAAGAGAGGCATTCATTCCGAACCGCGCATTGAACTACATGGCCAGCGTCTTTCAACAAACACTGAACGCAAATAATTGGGCCTAATCTTGGACACCAAGCTAACTTTTAAACCGCACATAAAGTATTTAAAAAAACAAGTTCTCAAAACGATGGACATTCTAAAAGGCTTAACACGCTCTACCTAGGGTAGCGAAAAAACTGTTTGATCAATTTGTATAGAAGCCTCATACGGACACGTCTAGATTACGGGGTGGTAACCTATCAGTCTGCGGCATCAACGGCTTTAAATATGCTCGACCCAGTCCATCACTTAGGCATTCGTCTTTCCATGGGTGCTTTTCACTGAAGCCCCGTGGAAAGCTTGTACGTTGACTCAAACGAATGGTCTCTCCTTTCGCAACAATCCTACCAATCCTTTGTCTACTTCCACAATATGATTGCCAATAAAGAACAACCCGTACACTCCCCCGTCAACCAAGCTTAACAACTGCCCCGCCATAAGACAGCCCTATGCACTTCGTGTAAGGGCTCTAGGCGAAAAGACGGACGTGCCGCTTTTTGAACATGGTTTGGCTGCTCCCGCTGTATATGTCTCACCTTGGATGTGGCAGCTGATAGACGGCGATATATCTTTTATACCAGTCACAAAGCATGCGCTCAATACGCATATTAATACCCATTTCCTCCAGTCACAAAGCATGCGCCCAATACGCATAATAATACCCATTTCCTAAAACTGCAGCAAACATACTCATGCCCAGAATTCTATACTGATGCCTCGAGACCCGCCTTTCTGTATCCTATGCAGCAGTCGGTCCATCTTTTCTAGATGCTGGTATTCTGCATCCGAACACCAGCATTTTGTACAGCAGAGGCTTACGCTATACTGATTGCTGTTAAAGACATAAAACAACTAAATTTACAAAGTGCAGTAATCTACATAGATTCCCTGACCGTTGTGAAAGCCCTTAAAACATTCAAAAAGTAAACAAACCCCAGTCTTATCTCGCTTTTCTCAATCCTGTGCACAGTGTACGCACTCAATACACAATTAATAGTCTGCTGGGTGCCTGGGCACCGTTAGAGACAACGAAATGTTTTGGCAAACCACTTAGCGGCAACTGCCAACAAAACAGCTGCGACTAGATCATAGTGATTCGTGCACTTGACTTGAAACCTTTTCTAAAACAAAAGCTCAGGGCCTAATAGAAGTGCATGTGGGACAGACATACATGTAATAAACTGCATGTTACGAAGCCGCTACTTGGTCATTGGCCGCCAATATCAAAATCACGACGCACAGAAGTAACACTTACAAAACTAAGGAGAGGTGATACATTCACTACACATTCACACCAGTTGTCTGGGGGCGATCTACCCTTGTGTGAGAGATGTGGCGAAGCACTAACAGTGCTACACATTTCAATTCAGTGAAAATAATTAGACATGCTCAGAGAACAACATTTTTCACGACAGTTTCCGCTTCAACCTGCAATGTTTGTCGGTAAGGAACCGCTTTTTAGACATAAATCGCTGTTCGAATTTTTAAGAGGCTTAGGTACATTTCATGTCATACCCGGGCCTTCCGTTGCATGACCTCTGAACTGAGGTCGCTGCTGCGATGGCTACATCCACGCCATACTTTTATTACGATCTTTCGCCATTAATTCTCACTGTATATATTTCTTGTCACTGTCATGATTTTAACGCTTCTATGTTTTTACCCGCTATAGCGCAAGGAATTTTAAGTCCCTTATACAGCCACCTCTACTAACCTATATTCGCATCTCTTGACCCACGACCTGGCGATCTTTGGCCATCAAATTGCCCTTGCGCCATGAAACACCACACATCATCATCATCAAATGATGATGACACGTTCAATTGATAAAGAAAAGTCAGTGACTGTGCTCACACTAATTCCCTGTCACGCTGAAAGCGATCTCCTGGCCGCACGACAGATAGTATTAAGAATTAAGTTGTGTATTGTTATGCCCGAGGCATGGTCCTCGTTCGGGAGCGCTTTATCGCGCGAGAACAAGTAGAGTTCCAGCGAACTCCGCCCCCCCCCCTCCTCCCAGCACCACCTTCCATGCAGATGCCACCGAGCCACGTGCAATTAGAGCAAAGACTTCGTCTCCTCCGCCGAGCCATCGTGCAGTTCCAAGGAATGCTGCGCCTCCTCCGCCGAGCCCCGGGAACTGGTCTCAAAGGAAAGACAAAAAGAAAAACGTTATTCAAGGCCGTACCGGCCCGATGATTCGGATTTTTGCCCGTTCCGACGTTCTCGTGCTGGACGTCTCTGTACAAACGATAAGGTGCTGCTATAAACGTTGCTACCTGTTTTGCTTCACAAAACGTTAGCCTCCTATTACGCCTCTGGGTGAAAGCTTCAGCTACGTTCGTTCGGCTGCTCGCCACTCTTGCCTACCGCTACCATCCCAACACACCGATATCATAACAGTGATGGCAGCGGTGGGATGCCATCAAACCCGAATTCTTACCAGTGGTTGGCAGCTTCGGGGTACGCTACCCTACGTTTGGCAAGTGTGATCATATCTCTGAGCACGACGACGACTGCTGTGATAGCGTTTCGCTACGTTGGGATACGCTACCATATATATATATATATATATATATATATATATATATATATATATATATATATATATATATATATATATATATATATATATATGTTTGGCTCGCCGGATTGGACCCATGGAAGCTCGAGCACGACCGAGCTGATATCAGCGTTTGGATACGCTGGAATACACTGCCCTGTTCTCATCGTTCGGCAAGCTGGGATAAGCTACCCCGGACTTCAACATTGGCAATTCGGACCGTATCCCTGAAGGTCAGAGGACTCCTACGACACTCTTCAACGGCAGCCACGACTTGGAGCATTGTCGGCTACTTTGGTTGGGTGAGTGCCCAACTTTTACTACTCATTTCGCCAGACCTCTCTTGCACAGGTAGATGTTAGGAGTGCTTCGTGTTTTTTGTTTGCTATAAATTATTATTCACGTACTTTAAACCATGAGATTAGTTTTAGAAAACGGTAAATATCAGTAGTGGAGCATCACGAAGAACGAGATCGCGATGGAGATGTAACTTGCGTAGAATATCCTTGAAATTTGTGGAGCCACGAGGATTTTCACCGGGTCCGCTAAAACAAGGGAAGCGATTCCTGACCTGACACAGGCAAAGAATGCGACTGCCGATGAGACTGACGAATTGTGGGAGCTCATTTGGGAGCAAAAGGAGAAGGCCGAGAAGAGCCGCGAGGAGCAAAACGCCGACAAACGTCATAAAGAGCTCAAATCTCAAAGACGCGAACAGTGGCAGGCCGAGGAGAGTCGAGAAAGGAGGGAGCATGCACTCAAAATGAGATAGCTTGATTGTAAAATTTAAGCATTTATGTGGCAGCAAGCTAAACGCAAGCTCCGCAACTTTCAGACAGGTGTGAACATAGCGCATTTTCTTTATGATTTTGAAGTTGTCTGCGGTGATGTTGGTGTTGGGCGAGACTTTTGGTTGGAGAAGCTTGCCACGTTGCTTCCGTGAAAAGTTGCAAGCATTTTGGAGCGCTTATGCGCCGAGGAAGTGCATGGCTTTGATAGGGCTAAACACGCTTTGTTTGGCCACATTGCTGCCCTGAGTCCTGCCGACTCCGAAAGTCGAGAGTACATCACTGAAGCGCGCAGCAAAGCACTAGAAATTGAGGCCCATCGCGAAGCGGACGCCGACTTGCGTCCGATAGAGCGAGATAAAGCGCGGCGTGAGGCGATAGCAGTGGAAGGGTGTGAAAATGAGACTCGCCGAAGAGCGTTACAAGTACAAGCGCGTCGAGAAGCGTGTAAAGATAAGGCATGCCGAAAAGCTATGGAGACTGAGGCCCGTCGCGAAGCACAAGCCGCTGAAGTGCGCCAGAAAGAGCGGGATGCCGAGGAGAGTAGGGAGGCGCCCAATATTGAGGCCCGTCACAAGGTACAAGACGTTGAAGTTCGTCGGACAGAGCCAGACGACGAGGTGCATCGCGAGGAGTTAGGCGCTGAGGCCAATGGCATAGCTAAAAACGCCGAGGTGCAGCATAAAGCACTAGACACGGGGCCGCTTCGCAGCACGCATGATCAGGATGAATCGCGTGTAAAAGAGCTTGATGAGGAATCGCGTTACAAAGCGCTAGAGGCTGACGACTGTCGACAATAGCTTGAGCAGGATGCGTGACATAGAGCGGTAGAGAATAAAGCTATTCAAAGAGAGCAAGAACATTCAGCGCTTAGCGGTTATTAAGACTCTGACTCACTGACATTTTTTTAACCGAGCTCACTCGAATGGAGACTCATAAAGATATTGCTTATCCGGACTCACTCAAATTGCGGATTACATTATTTCGATCTGAGTCTAAGTGAGTCTGCGTGACTTGACTCATGAGTGAGTTTGCTGACCTATTATTTTCGTGCGTTGCATTTGCAGTACGAGTTGGTGGTGAGAGTTATGAAGTGAATAACGTATACCTCGTGCTGTCAATCGCGAAAGAATCGCCATTTTCAAGCCAGTGAAAGCTGACGATGTGGGCTGATGTAGTTCGCGATTTCAAGTTGGATAGAATACTTCTGCGTGCATAAAAAATAAGCAGGAGATTACGGAGGGTCTGATAATATATACAGTTTTCTGTAATAAACAGCAAAAAAATGAATAAAAGATGACATGCGTACGCGAACCTCCAGCAAACTCATCGCATGGATGAAATCAACAATGGTTGACAAGCTTCTCGTTACTGGTGGCTTAGTCAAGCAAAAATAATTCTTTATGGCCCCCCAAATGAACATTGCAGGTTGCAAGGTCAGCAATGCCTTGTTTCAATATTAAAAAAAAGAAAAACAGGCAGCCATCTCGCCCTGGGAAAGTTGATGTACAGCGAAGCTGTATCAATCATGCGCGCTGAGATGAGAGGTGAGTGGGAGGTATGTTTTAGTATTAAGTAATACTAGCAGTGTGAGAATAATTTTCTGGTTGCTTTGGTAGATTTTAATCGACTCTGTGACCATATCCGTAATTTGAAGGTTCTGTGTTGACATACAACTGAACGAAAGGATTTTTCGTCCGCTTTGCTATTATTAGATTCAATTTACAAGCATCACAATACGGGTAAAGGAAGCACAAATAATGTCTCTTGTGTGCTACTTGGCTTAATAGTTCTTGCTTAACGGCACGAGAAAATTTCGGTTTGATGCCTTACAGCTTCGTCAATTCAAATAGAAGTAAAAAACTATTCAAACTGAAAAGCCCTAATATTAGTTGTCCACCCTGTGCAAGCTAAGAGTATATAATTCACCGCCGCCTGTAGTTTACTGAATTTACGTGGCCTTCTCGCGTCGCAATTCACGTATGTCAGTGCGTCCTTAGTGAAGCACCGGCAACGAAAATTCACAAATTCTGCAAACTACCAGGCAGGAAACAACAGCGTCGAGCATTCTGACGTTCACCATTCATGCGTTAAACTTGCGGCCATGACGTGGACTCCAGAGAGGTGGTCGTGCATGTTTACATCACCGCTGGTGCTCTATTGCTCACAGTCCTTGTATTTCTTGTTGTTTTCCATCGAAAAATACCCAACCGTGCAGTCTGTCGTAGAACATTTTTATAGTTCACGTAGTCATGCTCAGTTCGCAAATTTCTGAGGCTCAGTGGTCAAATTCTTAGCGGAGTGCTGCAAACAAATGCTTCAATGTTATCCTGATGAGCGAAAGTCGAGGTTGATTCAGAATTAAAGCGTCCTGCCGAAAGGCTTAGCTGCTCAAGGTGTCATAATTAGCGGAAAGCAGAGGTGGATTTGAAAATGTACCAGCAATTGGAAGAAGGACATGTCTTCGGCTGCTACGCCCGCGTCTGTACGATGCCTCTTGTGCCTCCTAGCATGACAGCAAGCCAGAACTTATGTTCTGCGCAGCTACATCTTAATACAAAACCTTGAACTCAACTTCGATGCTTACCGTAGGCGACGGCCACACAGCACAACAAGAACATTGCTTTCTGCATCTTGGGAATTTTGTGTGTCGCCCGTAGCGGCACCCGCTGGTCTGTGAGAGAAATCCGCAAACCCTAATCTTACATATAAAGACCCCTAGTCGCTGGCCTTGGACGAAAATGTACTTCATTGATTGAAGACATGCACGCGTGGACCATGACACGTCACACCTGTGGAAGAAAATAAAAGCAGAACCGAGTTTGTTTGTTTTGTGCTTGGATCCACAGTTGTGCACACCTGTCTCTTTTGTCCGTCTTCCAGGCATGTCGAAGTACCTAAATGTAGACGACAGGTTCGCGGCCCCCTCATTGTTTCAAGTAGTTGTTCCTGGACTTTTACAATCTATTGACTTATGCTACTGGGACCTGCTTTCGCATTGATTTCCATAAATGTGACCACCAGGCGTTTGGTGCGTAGCCACACTATGGTCCGGGCTAGCGCGGGGTATAGACCAGGCCTTCTCACACACTTTGACGTGTACGGCTTATGCTTGGTCGGGGAAACTCTACACTGTGGTTTGAGCCGATGTCTAATAAATGGTCGTGGAAGGGCCCTGGAAGAGGCAACGGGGCATCGGCTTCACGTAGGTGACTGCACGTCGGCGCTAATCCGCCCAGGAGAAATGCCCAGTCATTTTTATTCTTATTTAGCCTTTGTAATCTTTCACTACCAGTTTTAACCACACATTGCCACACTTGAATATTCTGCTCGGGGTTTCAATACAACGCCAGTTTCTGGCAGCACTGCATTCGTGCTTTTTTTCTTGTTCGGGTGTTTAAATTTAGCTGCAATCATTTGACAGCTTTTCCTGTCGACATTCCTGCTAGTGTTGCCAGATGATACTAAGGAAACAAGTGAATACTCATCACGAAACAGCCCCCCTCCTCCCCCCCCTCCCCCCCCCCCCTAAAACGAGAACATGGTGAATCTTTCTATTCTTCAAAATATAAGAAATTATGATTTTAAGAAATGTTCCTCAAATACATAGGAGAGTTCAAAGATTAGCAAATCGTTTAGCGCAGCGAAAATATGCGCAGCTATTAACGAATAGAAGCGCATTGCTAATTTTCTTGACATTTTCTGCAAGCCGTGCAGTTTCCATTTTTTTGAATTCATGTTTTTCTGTGCACAATCAACGTTATTTGCTGACCCCTAACGTACGTTAAACTTCACGACTAAACCATAGCAATGCTAATAGGCGGTATGGTTAAAAATAACGTGCCTCTCTACTCCCCTAATGGGTGGGGGTGCGAACGTCGCCCCATGTAATACTAAGCAGGACGGCGTGGAGAGGGCACTGCAATGAACCTTTGCCCTCCCTTCCTCTTCCTTCCCGGGTGGGAAACCCTGCACAGGCCTATACACTTCTGTATTTCAAGTCATGGAGAAACACGCTATAAGTCACCGACGATCGCGCATTGGCGAATCACTAAAATAATTATATTTGTTGGGAAATGCAAACAAGCGACCTCTAGAAAACGCGATAAGTGACTGGAAAATTCAACAAGCGACTCAACGATAAAAGAAACCCAAATCCGCTTATTGGCAACTCCACTATCTACTCACATCTAGGTCTTTATGACGTACTCCTAAATACTTCGTCTTTTGTCTCTTCCAATAACATCCGATTTTCTGTTGGCTAGGGCAAAGGTTTCGTGATGCGGCCTGCATGGGTCGCTCATTGCGTCATAGCACTGGTGTACTGCTTGCGTGTGCGTGTTGGCGCATTTGCCTTTTGCGGTGTCGTCGCGTTCCTTTGTTGGACGTGGTAGTGGGTTGGTAGTTTGCGAAACTTTATTGTGGTCCTGCAAGGCGCGCGTCAGAGCGCAGCGGGCGACTCCCACGTCGGGACCGTTTGGCCAAGCCTATCGGCCGCTCCGCGGACCTGCTGGACGGCCCAAAGTAGGTCGGCCAGGTGGGAGCTGCGTAGGGCCACCTCCCACCTGACCGATGTAGTGTCGGGGTTAGTGTACATTGCCTCGCACTCCCAGAGCATGTGCGCCAGCGTGAATACATCCCCAAATGCGGGGCAAGCGTCATTGGGGAACACGTCAGGATATATAGCGTGAAGCAATCTCAGGTTAGGGCACACGTCGGTCTGCAGTAGGCTAAGTGTAAGGGCCTGTGGCCCATTAAGTTTTGTATGACGGAGTGGATATAGTGTTTGCGCGAGGTAGAAATGTTTTGTTATTTCGTTGTACGTAGCAGGCGCGTCCCTGTTTTGCTCAACCCCGTTGGCTTCGAATCGCTGCCCGGAAGCGGCGCGGTGGGTTAGCGCGCGCACGGCCTCGTGGGCCGACTCGTTGAGGTTGGGGGGAGCGCCTTAGACCTGTTCAACACGTGCAGAAAACCAGATCAGTACGGGGTGCTTGATACCGTCGCAGCCGCCGCTCTGGAGCACGCGCAGGGCTTTCTTGGAGACGACACCGCGCACGGAAGCGCGAATAGCTGATCTATAGCCACTATAGATGACCTCCCTTTAACCTTCCGGGATCGTCAGGGCGATGGCCACTTGCTCGGCAATCGTCGGATCGTCAGTGTGAACTCATGAGCAGGTGGTATTGGGTGGCAAGCATCATTGCGGAACGTACAGCTGTGGCCGCGTCTGTGTAAAGCACACGAGCAGCCGGCTTTTGTTGGGCAGGGTGACGCCTTACGGCAGTTACAGTTTCTGACGTGGTGTGTCAGGAGCATGTAGTCTACTCGGGCTGATCACTTCAGAGCACGGAACCACCTCAAGGCGTCGCCCTGCCGACCAAAGTCGCCTGCTCGCACGAGCTACACAGACGTCGCCATGGCTGTACATTATCTGCGTTGTGGAATCAGCCTATCCTCTACTGTGTGGCCGTCCCCTTCGCTGTAGAGGTGGTTCTCGGAAGGTACAGCTTTTCTGCAATGAAATAAACTCCGGTAAAACTTGCACGCTGTAAAATTTCCTGCACAGGCCAGGGCAGGTCTTTGTGCTTCAAAACTAGCCGTTGTTTGCGTACGTAGCATTGCCATATTTACTACAAGAATGACTCGTACTGTGGCATGATTGACGTTAGGTGTAGGCTGGTACATAATTTAGCGAAATGTTCGATATATGTCCAAAATATGTTCGTTGAAGCCGATGTGCAAAGGAAATTTCGCATGAGTTAAGCATTTGAAAAAAAAAGTGGCAGATCCCACCTAAAGTGGGAATCGATGATATGCGAAGCACGAATGAGTAACGTTGATATCTGACTTCAACATCGGCACAACGTTACGAGGTGGAAGTAAATGATGCCGTACATGATGTCCGTGTCATGATTATTATGTTTGAATGTGTCGTTTACCTCCGTCATCCATTCACGTCACGTTACACCGAATTTAGTATATGTGGAGCTAGCGAAACGGCCGTCAACACGATATGAGTGTGGTATGTTGTCTTGTTCCTACATGACATGCGTGTCAGGATTATCATGTTGGTACCAGTCATATATTTCGTCATCCACTGACGTCAAGTAACATCAAATTTGGTATATGTGGAGCTAGCAAAAGGGCCGTGACCCAATCATGAAGGGCTCAATATACTCCAATGTAGCGTTGACGGTGTGCGCATGCTGAGCACAGCGTCGCTTTGTTTGGAAAACGCGAGCACTCTGTAGTCTGACGCCAGGCGCGAGCAGCGTACGTCGGCGTGGCCCGACGGCAACCAGCGCGAAATGTAGCATGTCGCGTTTCGTGCCTGTGCGTTACCCAGACAGCGCTGTGTCTCTCTCTATTCGTGACGGAGGGATGCCGGACAACGCAGCGCTGAGCGCGCCTGCGAGTATATGGCAGGACCGGCGCCTGGCGTGGCAACGCCGGCGTGAAGTGACGAAATTGACGCTGGCGAGCACGTCCACTGCGTCAAGTTGAAATGTATACTGGCACCTGGACTGTGACATGTAGTCATGTTCTCACATGACAAGCATCTCATTATTATCATGTTCGCACCAGTCACATACCTTCGTCATCCATTGGCGTCACGTAATACCAAATTTGTCATATGTGAAGTTAGCAAAGCGGCCGCAAGTGCATATTCACTGTGGCATGTAGTCATGTCATTACACGACACGCATCTCATGTTTATCATGTTTGCACCAGTATCATACCATCGTCATCCTTTCACGTCCCGTAATCCCAAATTTGGTATAAGTGAAGCTAGCGAAACGGCCACCAGCACTTCATGAGCGTGGCATGTAGTCATGTTGTTACATGACACGCATCTCATGATTATCATGTGTGCGCCAGTCACATATCTTCGTCGTTCATAGACGTACTGTAATAGCAAATTTGGTAATGTGGCGCTAGCGAAACGGCCTCGAGCGCATCATAAGCGTAGGATGTAGTCATGTTACATGACACGCATGTCATGATTTTTGTGTTAGCGTCTGTCGCTTGTGTTCGCCATGCAATCATGTCATACCATACCAGTTTTTCAACACGCCATGTGAACGAAACCACCGCAAGAGCTGCAGGACCATGAAATGCAAATCACGACATTCGTGACATACATATGATGATTTTCATATTATGACTGATCAGATATGTTCTTCATACAGCCATGTTATGCCATCCCTAGTTAGGTATCGATACCATTATGGAAACGGCCAGGAGAGCTAAAAGTCGTGAGCGGGTAGATAGATAGCATACGCTTAAAGTCGCCGAAGTTCGCTAACAAATTCTTCGCATTTAAAATAGAATACGCAGTGTATAGACGTGCAGTCGAGGTTGGTAGCACGTGTACTCAGTAGTGAAAGTTGACACGTCTGTCATTGCCTCTCTACATTTGTACCTGTGCGTTAGAGAAAATCTGAAGCACATGAAAAATGGCATAGTAGTGTGTAGGCACAATTTGTTGACTTCTGAATTCGATTATTTATGAGCGCGTTGCGAAATGTGAACAATATAACATTTTTAGCATAATGTTCAGTTTCAGCACAAGTGCAAAGTAGGAAGTGCAACAGCACTACAGCATAAGGTTTCACGAAGTCAGGCGTATAGAGGATTAAACGAGTAGAATACTGTTTCACTTGGTACAGAGGTAAGACGAAGTGTCGTGTGAGATGTGACAATGATTAGGGTGAATTTCGCCAAGGTGTCTTTAAAAAACAATGTGCCTATGCTCTTGACTGTTGTCCACAGGATCAAATACACACCTTACGGTATGAATGTATATCTGTTCCCTTAACTTGCGAATTTATGAAGCTGGTCGCCCGTAGATGAGCCAGCGGCAGCCATGCTTCCTCGACTTTGCGCGCCAGTGTCACCGTTCCACCCGACCCTACCCTAGGCATGGTTAAGGTGGCTCGGCGCTGTTCGCACTGTGAATGGTATCACGAACCAGCCGAGTATTGCTCGACGCGCTGCCGGTCGAGTTTCGTCATCTTACTGCTGAATCGACCACAAGCACGCAGCCATATGACACCCTCTGTGCTGCGGTACACTCGCCTGCTACAGCGTCACTAACCGCGCGCTTCCGGGGGCTGTGAACTCCGGGTTTCCTCTGTGTCGCAGCGCGCGGTACCAAGCGGTCGACAGCACTACATTGACCGCGGCCTCACTACCCTGGCTTCGGCTCTTCTACATCAGATCAGGTCACAGGAATATCGAATACAGCACCTGACGACGACCGCAAGGTAGAAGACGCTCCCGCTATGACTGATATCTCCTCCGAGAGGTACCTCCTCCCGGAGCCCACGTACGCAGGTCCGTCGCAAGTGCCTACAACCTCCACGCCTCCCGCGATATTGACTGCACGCGACACCGAGTCCCCACCACACTCCACTATGGCTGCCTTGCCGCACGCCTCAGAGTCTTACCCATCATTGTTTCTACCATCATTGGCCTGCCCATTATTCTTTCACCCTTCATTGTTTTACTCATCATTGCACATTGTTTCACCCATCATTGGCTTGCTGATCGCGGAGCTATCACCATTGAACATGTACAACAAACACGACATCTTATTTACCTCGACACTGTGCGCATCTTGCCACCAGTGACAGCCATCGTCTTCGAAGCCCCCAGCAGGAGAAGTTCAAGCCCCTAACTATCTATGGCGAAACGCGGGCGATGCTGCGACGATGACCGAAACTCCTGATGACCACCCACCTGGCTCAACACACGTGTAGCAGATGGTGCATGCCCTACCAGAGATGCAGGCAGACCACCCGCCTGGCGCTCCACACACGTGTTCGTGAATTTCAGCGCCGCCGACGGCCCCCGACAAGCGTGACACCACAGGCCCGCTGTTTGACTTAGCGCTGCCCAACATCGGCTCTCGTTTAACGCCGTGACGAATGACCGTCATACCGCTACCAATTACACGTAATCGAATGCCGGAAAAAAGCCATCTAGCTGCGCCCTATGAGTCACCTCGTCATCACGCTAAGCCTTGTTGCACTTCGTATGTCCAGGGCGCACGACT
The DNA here is from genome assembly GCF_043290135.1 of Rhipicephalus microplus. Lineage (NCBI taxonomy): Eukaryota > Metazoa > Arthropoda > Arachnida > Ixodida > Ixodidae > Rhipicephalus > Rhipicephalus microplus. Next base: position 131,319,848 of record NC_134700.1, read on the forward strand.
TCCAACTTGTCTACACCCTACTCGGTACGCCATGCGGCCGCGACAGCCAGTAATGTTCCACTGCAAGCGACGGTACCAGCACCATCAACACACTACCTGCGTGAACTCCCTGTCGACTTCCCCACCAGCAGGAAGATGGTCGTGCATCTAGACCTACTGGACTGGCCGTATACTATGCGCATGCAACAATACATCTTTCATACATCCGTGCCCGAGTGCGCACGACAACCGACTGCGCCGAAACGGCTCCTGTGTGTTCTCGGCCCTTAACAATTTTGGACCTTGTCGGTTGTACTCGTTATCGCCAAAAGCGTCCCTTCATCCCGACCCTCACACGCTGCGCCATTCCCAGTGTCACCTGCCAGAGACCTACTGGTTGCCGATAGTCCCTTCCCGCTGACGACCTGGAGTGCTCACGGACGTTTTCGTTTCGTGAACCTAACGCACTTCTATATACGATCCCAGTGTTTTTATTCTGGCTTGTTTTCTGTGGGTGAAAGGAGAGGGGGGCAGAGTAGTCTGCAGCGTTACAATAGTCGTCATTCATCATCATCATAAATTTCTTAGCCGCTACACCGCGCCTCTCGCGCAGCTCATGCCTAGCTCGAGCTGCTTGAACAACAGAACGAGCTCAAGCGCCTGGCGTGTCATACGCTGGCAGCGGCCGTGGCTCTGCTTCAGCTCTTCGAATAAAGTGGCAAGATTTGCACGGCCCCGTTGGTTCCCTTCGACGTTGTCTCACGTCTCCCCTCTCTCGCTACAGTATGCTAATAATTTCTCATTGTTAATATCCGTCACTGACTTCTCAGGCCGATGACTTCTTTTTACGTTATGTGAACTGGATTGCATATGAGAGCTCACTGGTATTAATTTGTGGAGTTTACGTGCTCCACAAAATAGAATTAAAATACACGTTTGCAGATATTGGTGGTTTACAACCCCATACTGTGGAATCTGTTTCCAGACACTGAATAAGCATTACAAGGAATCAGTCACATGTGCATCGGTACAGTCCTTAGTATATGCGTAATTTAACGTTTGCCGAGTAACGCTCACTAAAATAAAGTACGTCTTCTTGTACCGAGTTCTTCCAAGACAGTTTTTCATTGACGAAACCGTTTAGTAAAATTGCTTCTTCAGACATTCGAGAGCCAGAAAGGTAGAATGATTTTTTTCAAGTGAGGCTGGTGGGAAGAGGGCTAAAAGAGTTTCGGCAGCAGTGTTGCAACATTATCCATTATCTAACCTATACATAAATAGCCGAGAAGGCGAACTAGAGAACCGCAGCAGCCGTAACTCACTCGGGAAGGTACCACACGGGTAATGTGCATAGTCTGTAGGTTCTGTCTTCACCTGCGCCAAGTTATTTTAGGTACGGATCGCTTTAGGGGACGACCCTGCCGTACGCTGTTGTCGTAGTTTCTCTAACGCAGGCAAAGCCACATATAGCATAGCCAGCTGTAGCAGATTGAGTGCCCGCTTGCCTCAAAAAGAAATCTTGTTCCTCATATTCTTCAAGCGTCTTCACGAAAATATTACCACAGGCAAAAATACATACAGCGTATCCAACTGTAGCACATCTAGTCTACGCTCACACTTTGGAGAAGCTTTCTTCCTCGTATTCTTAGAGCGCCTCGTTGATGATATAAAGTGGAGACATTACTAGTGTGGCTAGGGAAACACGACAGCACAAATCACGCATAAAAATTGAAAGGGAAGTGAGCGAGCTATTTAGAATAAACAGAAGAAAATAGGAAGCAAAATTGAATAAAAAGAAAAGACAGAAAAGCTGTAGAAAGGAAGAAGAAAGAGAGAGAGAAAGGAAAGAAGAAGAAAATTGAAGAGAAGTAATGAAGGCTGCTCTTTCGAACTTTGTTTAGGCTTGGCACAACTATAAGGTGATGCTGCCCTAATTTTTTCGTCTACCTAATTCATTTCACATTTTCTTCCATACCCTTTTCAGCCTTGAATTCTTTTACTGACAGATATATTTGTTCTCATTGATTGGAAGTTATTACAACTTGAAGACCACAAAAATGTTTTTTTTGAGCATGCCATCAGTATACAAGAAAAATGGCTCAATGTCCTAATTATAAGACACAAGTCCTTAGTGGTTGTAAAGTGAAATATGGTAAATTTATATACACCTTTTTATTTAACATTGTAAGAGAAAATCGTCGTTGTGAAACAAACATACAGCAACTACGTTATAATTACAGCGCCTAAACTGTTCAATAGAAAACTTTTGCGCTCGTGATATACATATGCTCATTGTACTTGAATGTACACCGTCTGCTTATTGAACACTTTGAAAGATTTAATGTAATAAAAATTGCCCAGTCCTGCTTTGCAGCCCCAGAATTTATTCCGCCCATGTTTTCAAGGGCAAGCTGATTGAGCTACACTCCATCGTCACCTTCATCTAGCTCCATGAGGCACCATTATTATATTTCACAAAACGATTTAAAATGCATTACGCAATATCTCGCTATTATACACCCCTTACATATTGTCACGTGCTTACGGCAAGAGATACGATGATGGTGGGCTTGACAGTTGTGCCGAGATGCAGTATCTCTTCACGCCCTTCGCATTTATTGTGCAGGTGCTCGCTGCTGCATGCCGTGTCGAACCCTTCGACGCTGTCAGCAGCAGCCAATACGGACAACGCCCCGTTCTTCTGCATGACGCTCCAGCACCGTTCCAGCCAGCACCGAAAGATGGCCCCTGCATCGACCCCGTCACCGTACTCCTGCAATTTTCAAAGGCGCCACCCTCAGCGACATCAGCTGCCCGACCGGGCATAAAAGACAGCGCTCCGCAGCCGACACGTCGTGGGCTTGACAGTTGGGCCGACATGCAGTATCCGTTCACGCCCTTCGCATTTATTGTGCAGGTACGTTCGCCCGACTCCCTTTATGAAAAAAAAAAAAAAACTAGCAAGCATTTTTTTTGGTACAACTGCCATGCCCACAGTATTTCTTCTGTTGTGTTATGAATATCTTTACATGTGCGAACATTGTCTTAAAACTGCTACTGTTATCAGGTGACGTAGAGCTTAATCCAGGCCCTACCACGCCTAGCGTAGTCAAACCGACCAAACTAACCAGGCTTTTCAAATAAAACTAGGCGAAGGCGATGCTCAAATTCTTTCCGAACTAAAAACGATAAATGAACGACTAACAGCAACCGAAGAAACATTAATACATCTTGCATCTCGTATCACAAAATCTGAAGAAATGTGAGAATCTATCCCGGAACTTATTTCAGCGTAGGATATTTAAGACAATCATCAACCGACGCAACAATCCAGCTCTCCAACATGGAGGGCAGGCTGAACGATGCCGAAGATAGGACGCGTTGGTGCAATCTTCTTTTCTATGGAATCCCCGAAAAATTAAAAGAAACTTGGGCAGGCAGTAAAGGGTTTGTTGCCGACATATGCAAGAAGCACATCAAAATAACCTTGTGCCGAACGATATCGAAAGAGTGCAGAGAATCGGAAAACGTCATCCTGAAAAACCACGCCTGGTAATTGTTAACTTCTCCGAGTTCAAAATAAAAAAAGCAATCTTATCTAACGGTTTCAAACTGAAAGATACACCGTACAGTGTAGGTCAGGATAATTGTTTCGCTACCCGCACTGCCCAGGGAGAGCTTCTACGCTTCGCACGTGAGCACGGCGGCCCTTTCAAGCTTCGTTACAAAAAGGTAGTTATCGGAAAAAAATCATACCACTATAATGCAACCCGAAAAGAAATCGAAGAAATTCTTCACGCGACAGCTAGCCATTTCGCATACCAGTAAATGTATCGCCAGTTACGTCACCCTCTCGTCATATCTAGAATCACCCGCCAAACATGCAAATGACGTCACCTTTTCTATTCTCTACACAAACATAAAAAGTATCATGCCGCAATGCGACGAAACATGTACCATAATTGAATAATCTCATTGTGACGTCGTGATGTTGACAGAAACATGGCTTTCACCTTTCTTCAAAGCTTCTGAAGTTCTTTCAAACCTAACCAATTTCGCATTGATTCGCCAGGACTGTTTATCCAGCCGAGGTGATGGCGTGCCCATCGCTGTTGAACATACAATCCGTCACTTCATTATTAGCATTACCAGTCCACTGAAAGCCCTTTGAGTAGCTTGCGAAAGTTCCCATGGGTTGATCATACTATGTGTCTGTTACAGCCCCCCCCCCCCACCCACCCCAAATCAGAGCCAAACTTTAACATCAACTTTAACGACACCCTCGACAAACTGCACAAAATGTATCCCGGTGCAAAGTTTATAATTGGCGGGCACTTCAATTATCCGTCCATAAAATAGTCAAACAACGTTTCCCTTCGCAGCGGTGAATGCGGCGATTTCATAGCCTGTTTAGAAAACTACCAACTAACACAAGTAATAACTCATGCCACCAGAGGAACATTACACAGCGCTAATATATTAGACTTTATTTTAATGGCGGATCCAAGTAGCCTGCATTCTCTCCATTACCTTAAAGAAATAAGTGATCCCAAAATTATTCTTGCCTCTTTCAGTTTCCTTTTTCCAGAAAATAAGCCTACACCAAAGCAAATAAAACTCTATGGTCGTGGCAATTATGAAGATTAACACCGAACTTGAACAATTTTACATTTCATACAAACAGTGGTTTAACAAGCGCGCCATAGAAAACAATTGGAAGTTATTAGTGTGAAAAACTGAACCAACTAACTGATGCATATATACCAAGCATGAAAATTCAAAACGAAAAATCCGCCCCTTGGTGTAACAACGCGATTAAAAAATTGATAAACTGAAAAAAAAACGCCTGTTCAGACGTGCCAAAAAACAGGACTACCCATCCCTATGGAAAGAATATTGCAACTTTGTGCGATGCCTCTCGATTAACATTCAAAACGCCAAACGCAATTTTCTTCGAATAACACTACCAGACATGCTGAAAAATAACCCTCAGAAATTCTGGCAAACAATAAACCCAAGAAACATCTTGCCGATAACCTTATCCGGTACTAATGACAAACCGCTCAGTGACGTAGACTCGGCCAATGCCTTAAACCATGCCTCTTGTTTTGTTTTCACGCGTGAACATAGCTTTTTTCTGAACAGCGGAGAGAACCTCGAGTCTATTATAAGCGAGCCAATGTCACCTATTGAAATGTCTGCAAATGGAATAAGTAACCTAATTAAAAAATGAAACTCACATGCAAGTGGAATTGATAACATCAACAGCAAAATAATAAAGAATACACAATTGATAATTAGCGCCGCATTTCAGTTGCTCTTCTCTCAATACAGAGAGAGGCGCCGAGTGATTGGAAACTCGGTAAAATCACTCCATTGTTAAAAAATGCCAACAAAGCATCCCCATATAACTACCGGCCCATATCGATTACAAGTGTCCCATCCAAAATTATGGTGCACATTTTATTTACCAACATAATTAATCACCTCGATCACCACAACTTCATTCACCCTTCCCAACATTGTTTGCGAAAAGGCCTGTCGTGTGAAACACAACTTGCTGCCTTCTTTCATGATTTGCACACAAATCTTTACCAGAACATCCAAACGAATGCCATATTTGTGACTTTGAAAAGGCTTTCCATAAAGTTCCCCACCACCGCCTTATGACCAAACTTTCCTTGCTTAATCTCGACCCATTCGTCTTGTCCTGGATTAATAACTTTCTCACTGACAGAAAACAGTTCGTCATCATAAATACAGCTAGGTCTCAAATCTCTCCCGTTCTCTCCGGTGTTCTCCAGGGAACAGTACTTGGCCCCCTGCTTTTGCTGATTTACATCAACGACCTTCCACGCTGTATTACTAACAACATAAGAGAATTAGCCGACGATCGCGTTATTTACGCAACAATCGCTAGTCATGAAGATCAAATAGCTTAACAAGCAGACCTAACAGCCGTTCAAAATTGGTGCCACAAGTGGCAGATGAGTTTAAACATTTCTAAATGTAGATCAGTGTCTTTTCACAGACGTACTAATCCGTTAGTGTACAAGTACACCACACATAACAGTTTTCTACAACTGACTAGCTCGTATAAATACCCTCGAATACATATCTTAAGTGACCTATCATGGACCCTCCACATCCATCACGTCGTTCCAACAGCTAGTATATTTTTAGGTTATATCCCAAGAACCTTGAAGTTTGCTCCCAGCCACTTAAGAATATTAGCTTTCACCACAATAATACGCCCCAAACTGGAGTATGCCGCAGCAATTTTGGACCCACCCCAGCACTATCTCATCCAAAACCTAGAAGCCATTCAGAACCGCGCTGCCAGATTCGCCTTTTCCGATTACTCATTGTTCACCAGTGTAAAAGACTTAAAGAAACGTGCCGCATTTGTCCCTCTTAGTCGACGACGAAAAACTGCGCGGCTCACATTATTCCACAAATTCTATCACGCATCCCCACCCAGCATTTACGTCAACCAACGCCCCTAATTCTGTGATGCTTGTTGCAACACTACGCAAGCACATTACCCTCGTCCAAAACTACCACATTTGCCGAATATTTCTTCATTCGAACAATTAAGGAAGGGAATGCCCTACCAGATACTATTGTTAGCATTCAGAATGCAGAAGCCTTTAAAAATTCCCTGTCAACCATCTCTGAACCGTAATAATTTCCAGGTAACTTTCTAACGTGCCTAACTTTTTTCTATTGTCATCTTCCTAGTATGGCGTGTATGTATATTTTGTGCACTTGGCAATGTTTTTTACCTTATAAGTGGTATCTTTTGTCACTGTAAAATGTTTTTATCCAGAGTCCACAAACAAATGTATTTGTTACCCCTTGTTTCTGCCGCTTCAGCTATGTCCTAAAATTTTTGTTTTTTGTTTTGTTGCACATTCAACTTTGCCTTTACCCATGTCTTGCATGCCCACCCCTCATGTATTGTCCCTTCTGTTAGAAACATTTGAGGAAAATAAATAAATAAATAAATAAATAAATAGATATGCACGTGCTATGAAGAACAATAGATTAGACGAGGAAGAACTCGCTTGCGCGTTTTATTAAACAAAAGAGCGACCTGTTTGTAGTACCTTGATCTCTGTGGCAATCACATCTGATAGCCTACTTCCTTGCTCAGAAATACTTCTTTTTAATTATTGGCTTTTCTTTCTTTCTATATATATTGCGTGGCTCGCATTATTCCACAAATTCTATCACGCATCCCCACCCAGCATTTACGTCACCCAACGCCCCTATTTCGGTGATGCTTGTTGCAACACTATGCAAGCACATTACCCTCGTCCAAAACTACCACATTTGCCGAATATTTCTTCATTCGAACAATTAAGGAAGGAAATGCAGTTTTGGCGCACTATTAACCTGACGTCTAATGATTCCATCTCTCTCCTAGATATGTATGATGATTATATTTCTGAAAGTGAATGTGCTGGTGTCCTTAATGAAACATTTGTAAACAATTTTTCGCATAAATCCAACAGCTCTTTGCCACACCTACCTTGCTGTAATTACGTCCAAATGCCGCCAGTGAACATGGACGATCCTGGTATTGCCGCCCTTATAAGCAATTTGAAGTTTCATTCTTCACCTGGTTATGACAGCGTTGACGCTGAAATTTTGAAAAATACATGTGCAACTAGCTCAATCATCTTGGCAAAAATTTTTCAGCAATCACTTGATCAATCTACGCTACCTCTTCAATGGAAAATCGGGAAGGTGGTTCCTATCTATAAATCCGGAAATAAATGTTCTCCTACTAACTATCGCCCCATTTCCCTTACTAGCAGCTGCTGCAAGCTTCTGGAACATGTATTATTTACAAATCTTGTAAATTTCCTTCATTCAAACTCCTTTTTCACTCCTGCGCAACATTGGTTTCGTAAAACAAACTCCTGTGAAACACAGCTCATAACCTTCACTGAAAAACTGCACACTATCCTGGACAGTTCGTCTCAAGCAGACTGCATTTATTTAGATTTTTCTAAAGCATTCGATAACGTCTGTCATCAACTTCTACTTCACAAACTAAGTAACCTCAACCTTGATAGAAACGTGCTACAATGGATTGAATCATTCCTTACCCGCCGCACCCAATTTGTTCATGCTAATGGCTTTTAATCTTCTTTCAGCGAAGTGCGCTCTGGGGTCCCACAAGGATCCGTCCTAGGGCCCCTTCTATTTCTTATCTATATTAATGACCTCCCTTCAAAATTTTGCTCTAATATTCATTTATTTGCAGACGACTGCGTGATATTTCGTACGATTAATAATAGTGGCGACATTAGAATCCTTCAGTCTGACCTAACCACTGTTTCTAACTGGTGCCAAACTTGGCTGATGGAATTAAACATTAACAAATGTAAGGTTATGCACGTATCCCGCAACCCCAAGCATCAGTCAACTTATTACCTAAACAACATAGCTTTCGAACTAGTTACATCATATAAGTACCTTGGAGTGCACATTACAACTAGCCTCAGCTGGTCAACACATATTGAACATATCATCAACAGCGCTAACAGCATGTTAGGGTACTTACGCCGCAATTTTTCTAGAGCCCCATCGTCACTAAAATTATCGCTTTACAAATCCTTAATACGCCCCGAGTTAGAGTACGCAGCATCAGTATGGGATCCAAGCCAAGAAAATCTAATCGCTTCTCTCGAGCTTGTTCAAAATAATTCCGCTCGCTTTATCCTGTCAAACTATAACCGTACTGCCAGCATATCTTCAATGAAAAGCAGCCTTTCCCTTCCCTCTTTATCATCACGCAGGAAACTTTTTCAGTTAACCATGCTGCATAAAATATATTATCATTCCTTCCTGCGCAACGAACTCTTACCCCAACCACTATACATTTCCCATCGCATTGACCACCGTCACTAGGTTGGAATTAACTATTATCATACAAAATCTGCCACTCAGTCATTCTTGCCCCGTTCGTCCCGTGAATGGAACCACCTTCCCGCTGAAATTGCGGGTATCACCGATAACCAACTGTTCCGTGCTGCCTTAGCCAATATTGTATATGCAGAAATATCTAATGTTTAATCTGTGTTTGTGTGACCACATTGTTGCGATAATACTAATTTGTTTTGTCTTTCCTTTTCCTTTTTATGTACACAACGTTTTTGTAACCATGCTACCTCATGTTATGCCTTTGTTCTGTACCACTCCCCTCTGTAATGCCTCTGGCCCTGAGGGTATAATAAAATAAATAAATAAATAAATAAATAAATAAACAAATTGTTACGGGGAAAAAGCGTCAGAAAAATAAAGGCGTCGGTGACATTTTCGGATTCCGGCATTTTGTCGTCAACCGTGCGGCAGAGGGCGAGCACATCCTGAATTTATGTCACGTATGACTCGGTGCAGGACTCCAGTCGGCACGCGAGTTCTTTCTGCGCCGAACGACGACGTCCAATGGGCTTGCCAAAGAGGTCGATGAGCTTGTGTTTGCAAATATCCCAGCTCGTGCTTTCTTCCTCATGGTTGGAAAACCAGACTTTTGCCGTGCCCTCAAGGTAAAATAGAATATTGGCCAACATGAGCGTCGGGTCCCAGTTGTATAGTGCAGTGACCCGTTCGTATAGCTGAAGCGATTTTTGGACATTCTTGTCGTCGTTGCCGGAAAAGGTACCTGGGTCATGTGGAGTCGTCAGAACGACGGTGCGGTTCGTTACGGCTTGATGCGACGCTGTCGGACGCTGCGCGGTCTGACGAGGCACGCTTGGTGAAGGTAGCGACGAATGCTCGTTCTCGTCGTTATCAGCCATCGTAGAAGCAGCCAAGGAACGTCCACTTCGTAGAATCGTTGTGGATGTTGATTCTGGGAGGACCCGCACTCTCCACCAAAATGTGTTGGGAAAACCCGTCGGAGAAATATGTTCACTATCGAGAAAACCAGCAGGTATACAAGATGGAACCCAGCCTGCACGAGAGCTCTGACATCGTCCTCTTCCTTATCGAGTTATCCCTGGCGCTACGTGGCATCATATATATATATATATATATATATATATATATATATATATATATATATATATATATATATAATCAAGATCACCACCACCATCATCATCAATACCTCTGTTTTCACGTAGTGACACTGGTGGAGGTGCTCGAGCCTGCAACCTCGTGAACGACACTCTTGCTCGGACCGGAAACAAATAGCGGAAATAGCTGGAAACAAATAGCGTGCGTATATGAAAACGTGTACAAGAAGACGCCATTGTTGCCTCAATACTGCTGCATATTGAGACAAGAAGTTCGCAGCGGTGGTCGTGGACCAGACGGGCTCGATTACGAACTGCACCACGGTACGCACAAGGAACCTCAAGGTGGCCAAACAAGTGGCCGTCGCACTCGCTCTGCTAAATGGTCGGTGGGAAGAGGTGTACAGCGACTCAAAATCCGCAGTCAGAGCCTTTCAAAAGGGCCGCATATCAACACAGGCCTCCAGGATCTTGAACAGCTTCACCAGGGATACGATTGTCCCTCACACCATATGTTGGTTCCCCGCACATGTCAGCTCCGTAAACGGCGTTGCACTGAACCCGAATAATCGGCCCACACAGCAGCGCGCGCGCTCACTGACGGCGCTGCTCTCAACTCGGGCGACAGCTTCAGTGCCGACGACGCGGGACATAAAGACATACTTACTACACACAAGATTACCAAATATTACTACATGGCGAGGCGGAAATTCCAAATGCCACATTAAAAACTCAATAGAGCACAGGCCGTCTCGTTGCGCTTACTGCAAAGCCATTAATACCTTTGTTAGCATACCTAAATGCAATTTATCCTCACAAATTCCCCGGGGCCGTCTGCGCCGCTTGCGGTCAGACTGCTACATAGGCACACATGCTCTGGGAGTGCGGGTCGCTTGGACCAACTTATAGCAAAGCTGAGTGAGATGCGCTTCTGCGCAGCCCAGAATTTCAGGACCAAATCCCGGGCGTACAGTGTGCAAGCGACAGGGCCGTCAGGCTAGACCTACCGGTTCCCACGTGGGAGTAGCCGGGTGACGCATGGCAGCCTCAGCATCTGCACTGGACCATAATAAAGTTGTTCTCACTCTCACCCACGTGCTTACGAAAAGAGATATGATGATATGCATGTGCTATGAAGAACAATGGAAAAGACGAAGAAGAAGAACTCGCTTACGCATTCTATTAAACAAGAAAACGACCTGTTTGTGGTACCTTGATCTCCGCGGCAATCACATCTGATAGCCTGTACCCTTGCTCCCTCAGATATACTCCTTTTTCAATTATTGGCTTTGCTTTCTTTCTATATATATTGCTGGTTGAATATATATATATATATATATATATATATACTTTTTTCAGTCTGTGTTTGTTAAACAATAAGCCTAGACCCTGCCGCCTGGTTCTTGGCCGATCCCTCTTTGTGGGTGGGCTCCAGTATTACAAGGATCATCATCATCATCAACAACAACAACAACAACAACAACAATAACAACAACTCTGTTTTGACGTCGTGACAATGGTGGAGGTGCTCGAGCCTAGAACCTTATGAAGGACAGCCTTGCTCGGTGCGGTTCACCCAGCCCAAAGACTCAGCCTCTCGTCATGACTCCGGTGCACCAAATCAGTCGGCGCCTACTGGACCCAAGTCCTGAGTCCAGGCCTTTTCGACCTCTTACCAGAATGGGAGTTCCCACCACATCTACGAATCTCCTTAATATCGCAGAGAGCTCTTCCCTCGCACGGGACTGTTGAACATCTTCGCGTTCCTGAGAGTTTCCGTGGGGTAGAGTATGAAGATTTCGAGGACTGGCTCCAGCAGTTCAAACAGGTCGCTGGAGCGAGCAACGGAAACTTGGCCGTGCATATTTCGCACTGAAAATCACCGCTCGCACGTGGTACGGGAACCGCGAGTGTTATGTTTGGTGGTGGTGGTGGTGGTGGTGGTGGTGGTGGTGGTAGTGGTTAGAAGAAGAGAAAGGCACCTAATTTCTGCAGCCCGGTCGGGTACACGGCGCAGTCCCTATCATGTTTGAAGCACGTGAAGGATGGCCAGTCGTTAGATGGCGCCAGACGAAAAGGGAAGGTAATGAAAAGGGGCTGCCCAGACGCGGACTAAGCCTTTTTCCTTGGAACGCGTATTCGTCGTCAAAGCCCGTGAGCCTTTGTCCACCGCACCTTGTGCTGGGGAGTCACCCGCGCGGCGGTAGCGCTCTCACGGTGAGCCAGTCTGAGAAGTAAGTGATCGCTGTCGCAACACGGCTCGCGACAACATAATGTGGCGCCATGCTGTAACAATACGTGTGGATATACGGCAGAATCATGTCTACTAACGCCAGACAGCCAACCGGCCATCTAGACAGGCTTGTTGTCGCACGAAAGTATCATTAAGGCTGTACTTAGATGAAATGACAGAGTTCTTCTTAGCCGATGCTCGTAGGATAGCAAAGTGTGGGAACGCAGAGGCGGAGACCCATCTCTGAGGAAAGGGCAGTTGTTTGCTCCATTGGTGAAGCATCGAGTAGGGGTTCGTCCCATGAGGCTCTCTCAGATGAGACGGGAGGAAGAGAAATGAGAAGAAGGGGAGCTTGGTGCTCGAGAACGAGATCAGGAAGCGGGGACGGAGGTCGTGCTTAGCGCAGACTCTGATCAAAGGTTGATACTACGTTGAGGGGGACAGAGGTCGTGCTTAGTGCAGACTGTGATCCAAGGTTGATACTACATCGAGAAGGTGGTGTCGATGTGTGGAGTATACGAAGGGCTCAGCAAGTAACGCCGACGTTAATATTAATACAGGTTAGTGCTTACTGTGTGGTCGGTTTAGTGGCCCCCGCGGCCTTTTTTACAAATTTCAGCGTGTAAATAAACTGAAGTTTTCCAGGAAGTGAGCAAGCAGTCCAGTCCTTCAACGTGTCGTCGTGATCATCTGAACCATCGAGATTATTTTCATCATCCCAATTTTAACTGGGAGGCTACTTTCCAATCTTGCGAAGATTTTCGTCGAGAGATCCTGGACACATTCTTGAACTCGGACCTACGGGATCGCGCACAGCAACTGATTGAGGCCCGCGTGCAAAAAGCCAACGAAAGAACCGCCATGTACGCAGAGCGTATGACCAGTCTGTTTCGACGAGCCGACCCTGACATGGCTGAGGCGAAGAAGATGCGCCACCTAATGCTGGCGTTAAAGAACCAGTATTCGCGGTACTCGTACAAAATCCGCCCACAACAGTAGATGAATCCGTAAGAGAGGCGACTGCAAGCCTCTTCGAGTGCGCACTGTAACAACGATGCCGACGCTTTGACCACCTGCCGAACCACACGGCAGTAAGTGCTACAGCTCAGAACACGGTCGTCTGCGAAAGTACCCTGCGACAAATTATCAGGGAACTACTGCGTGAGGAACTTAGGGCCCTCTGTGTTCCTCCTACTCAACCGCATGTCACATCTGTTGCCGAAATCGTCAGTCAGCAGTTGAGGCAAGCCTATACACCACCATCGCCAAGTCCTAAGCCATATCCAACAAGCTATGCTGACGTGATCCGTCGTCCTCCACCGTCATATGAGGAGACGTCCATCCAGCCGTGACTCGATTACGTGCCTTGGTGGCTATGGGATTCTGTGAGACGACCACCACTTCGCCGAACTGACCATTGGCGCGCAGATGACCATCGACTGATGTGCTTCCGCTGCGGGGAACAAGATCACATTGCCCGCTATTGCCGTCATGGCGATTACGGGTTCGGCAATTTTTCTCGTCTCGCTTCTTTCCGATTTGAAGACCGTCGAGACCTCGACGCGGATCAACTGTCCTTTGATCAAGCAACTCCACCGCGTCGCCGGCGATCTCCATTACCTGCGCGTCATACTTCTCTGAACCATCAGAGCTACGTGGACGTCACCAGAGGCTGTTCACCTAGCCCTTACCGGGGAAACTAACTGCTGCGACATCCGGAGGCAAGGTTGTCAATCGTCGAAACACCAGAAAGTTCCCCCTGAGACCGCAAGAAGATATGATGGCATCGGTGACGAATACGATGGCGTATAGTAATGCTGATGAAGTGTTACGTGCCGATTTGGGCGTTTTCTAGGACGGAAATGACGTCACATCGCTGGTCGACACTGCAGTCATACGACAAGAGCTTGCCTACCGCCTTAGAAAGGTCAAGATGCCGTGGACAGGGCCGCACATAAGGAGTGCTGATGGTTAGCTGATGACTCCCACAGCTACATGCACAGCTTGACTTTGCATCGGGGATTCCAGCTTCGTCGCCACTTTTGTCCTGTGGCCAGACTGCTGTAAAAAGCTGATTTTGGGCATATATTTTCTTAAAGATCATGGCGTTGTTATCAACATCCCTGAACGTATGATGACGTTTTGTGTACATCCGTTTGTCGACAATAGCAGTGACGAACTACACGGCTGTTTGCGAATAGCCGACGATCTGACGCTCCCACCCAGATCCTGCTTCTTTGTGTCGGTGTACTGTGGGTGGCCTTGCTCTAAGGATGTGATGGTGGAGCACATGGTAGTGCTTTTGCTTATGCAAGTCATTTCCATGGCGATAGGCGTCCTGGTGCTTACTGATGGACAGGCAGAAGTGCTCCTCAAAAGCTCAGCAACATGCGCCGTCAAATCCGGAAGGGAACCACAAGTGCCCGTTACGACGATTTAGACCAAGCTGGGAATTGTTTCGCCTTGCAAGCGGATAACGCGACTGCCCCTGCTTCGACGAATTTGTCAGTGGACATCTGCTACACGCTGCCACCCTCTGATAGGAAGTGCTGCTTCAGCTGATACACCAATTCGAAGACTGCTTTTCGTGTACGTCAAAGATCCAGCAAACACAAATGACCAAGCACCGCATCATTATTGTAGACAACACGCGACCGATTCGGCAAAACCCCTATCGTGTGGCTATGAAAGAATGCGAGGAAATTCAGAAGCAACTACAGAAGATGCTTGAGAATTACGTCACACAGCCTTCGAAAAGTCCTTGGGCGTTCCCCATTGTTTTGATCAAGAAAAAAAGACGACAGCTGGCGCTTCTGCACTGATTATCGCAAGTAGAACCAAGTCAAGAAGAATGACGTCGAACCCCTGCCTCGCATAGACGATTCGCTGGATTGGCTGCGTCATGCGCGCTATCTATCATCAATGGACCTACGAAGCAGCTACTGGCAGATAGAAGTCGACGAAAGAGATTGTGAAAATAAAACGGCTTTTGTGACGCCTGATGGCCAATATAAATTCAAGGTGCTTCCTTTTGGGTTGTGCTCAGCGCAAGCCACTTTTTAGCGTCTTATGGACACCGTGCTATTGGGCCTGAAGTGCCAAACGTGCTTGGTCTATCAGGACGATGTTATTGTATTCCCGGCCACATTCGAGAAATATCTAAGCCGTTTATTCACTGTCCTCCAACCATACGTTCAGCCGGTCTTACTTTAAAACCAAAAAAAAAATCATTTTGGTTTCAAGAAACTCGCCTTCCTAGGCCACGTTGTCAGTCACGAGGGTGTTTGGCCGGACACTGCCAAAGTAGGCGCCGTAGCGAAATTTTCTGCACCGCATGACAAAAATGCCGTGAAGCGCTTCTTGGGGCTGTGCGACTATTAGCGACGATTTATTGGGGACTTTTTGTGTATTGTGGCGCCATTGACATGACTCATGCGTGAGGACGTCCGCTTACTTTGGGGTGAACAGGAGCAAGTGGGATTCAATGAACTTCGCCAATGCCTGCAAACACCTCCAGTCCTTGCGCACTTTGACCAGGAAGCCCCTACAGCACTTCACACTGACGCCAGCAATGTAGGACCGGTTGCCGTTCTGATGCAGCGGCAAGACGGTTGTGAAAAAGTAATAGCCTAGGCCATCAGAACTTTCTCTGGCACGGAGGAGAATTACTCGACTACCGAGAAGGAGTACCTTGCTATGGTGTGGGCGGTCATCAAATTTCGTCCATATTTGCACGGCCGCTCATACGAGGTTGTTAGCGATCATCACTCTCTGTGCTGGCTCACCAACCTTAAAGATCCATCTGACCGTTTGGCACGCTGGAGATTAAAGCTTCAAGAGCTTGCCGTGACCATCATATACAAATCTGGGAAGAAGCACACCGACACTGACTGTCTTTCGCGGTCGCCAGTCGATCCTGTCACTCCTGATGACGAAAACATCGACGCGACATTCTTGGGAGTTGTCAACACGGCCACTATTGCATGGGAGCAGCACAGTGACCATGACCTCTTACCACTCATTTTTTATCTAGAAGGACGACATGAGGACGTGCTGCGGTTATTTGCTAGAGGACTGCCATCCCTTTGCTTGCGGAATGATGTTCTCTACACGAAAAATTTCTCTCTAACCGCCAACACGCACTTGCTCGTAGTTCCTGCATTCCTTCGGAAAGAAGTTATGGAAGCGTGGTATGATGAAGCCACTTCTGGTCATCTAGGCTACACCTGAACATTGTGCCGACTGCGATGCAAGTAAAACTGGGTAAAGCTACCTGCTGTGGCTAAACATCACGTGCAAGCTTGCACCGACTGCCAAAGACGCAAAGTGCCTCCCAGCAAGCCAGCCGGTCTTTTACATCGAGTGGAAGCCTCAGCAAAGCAGTTCGCACGGATTGGGATGGATTTCCTGGGCCCATTTCCAACTTTCACCACAGAAAACAGATCATTATTGTGGCCACTGATTGCCTCAGTTGTTATGCGGAAACTAAAGCTACGCAGCGTGACACAGCAGCAAAAGCCGCTCAGCTATTCATTGAGAACATCGCCCTTCGGCATGGCGCTCCAACACCAGCGGTTACAGACAGAGGACCTGCATTCACTGCAGAGCTTTTGGAGTCGGTTCTCAGACTTAGCGGTACAGCTCACCGGAGAACAACTGCATACCATTCGCAGACAAACGGACTGACAGAGTGCCTCAATGGGACCGTCACAGACATGCTCTGCATGTACGTGGACATGGAACATAAGAACTGAGATCAGATATTGCCATACGTTACTTTTGCTTACGATACCACTCGACAAGAAACCACTGGAATGACACCATTCAGTGTGATCCCTGGTCGCCAGGTAACGACATCGTTGGATGCCAAGTTGCCACTTGATTGTGACGTCATCCATGTAGACGCCGAAGAAATTACTCAGTGCACCGAAGAAGCCACACAGCTCGCGCGCGTGTGCATCTGTCATCACAAGGTGCACAACGCTACGACACCCGGCACAAGTTCATTAGCTACATATCCGGCGACAAGTTATGGGTCTGGATTCCGATACTTCGACGTGGACTGCCTCAAAAACTCCTAAGACGGTACTTTGGCCAAACATAATCACCTGGCGACGAAGCGATGTGAACTACGAGGTTGTTCCTGACAATGGTTCAACTTCCAAGCGGCGAAAGCTTTTATCCTAAGTCGTGCACGTAGTGCGTATGAAAGCGTATTTATCTAGTTAGCTAGCTCTCAGTTTCCGTGCTGGTGCGACCAATTGATACGCCTGGTAGAGCGTGTAAGTTGCGCGTCGGGACGACGCCTCCTTTGGAGAGAGGCAAATGTCACGTGCTCGCGACAAGAAAGAGGATGATAGTTATGCTTGTGCTAATAAGGGCAATAGAAAGGACGAGGAAGAATTCGCTTGCGCGTTCTATTAAAGAAAAGAACGACCTGTTTGCGGCACCTTGATCTTTGCGGAAGGACCTCTGTTTTAACTTCGTGACAATATTACATATGTGATGTGGGTAGGTTTCTAGACTAGCATAATGAGACATCAGGTGCTTTCACTAAAGCTACGCATTTGGATTAGTCTGAATGCATTCACAGGTCTGACAACCACTGACCTCTGGTGTCCTATATTTTGGACATGAACATTGTCCACTGCTGCGAGCGATACGCCAGTGTTGGGCAAGATCCACTTTGTGAGTAGCAAGTTAAACAACTTAGTAAAAGCAAAAAATTACGATAGCAACTGATCTAATAGTTAACCAGTAAGATGTTGTTTATTATTTGGTCGTGACGAGTGTCATCGTTATCGAATTCCGCCATTTTGCTTTCCACTTAGCAGAGTTCCAAAGTGACAATGACAAAAAAATTACTACCTACGCTTGCGCAGGTGTAATGAAAGTAGTTCGCATAACTTTTTTTATTTCTCACTTCATTATGTGACAATGGCCTGCAAAATGTCTTCCTGTACTTTTTGTAGGATGCAGGGCCGAAAGCGTTAAGCAGTATTGAATCGCACATCTCGTATAACCTCTTCTATTCGTTCATTGGCTTAATTATTCATTTACTTCGTACATGGTCCGCACTTTACCATTTATTTTCAAATAAAGGGTGAGAGTAAAGTACCTGGAACTTTCCATGTTGAGCGGTTGTTTTGTACGCCACCATTACCACGTACGTTCGGCGTCCTGTATCAGGCTTCAGTATTCAAGGTTGCGTGAAGCTACCATTAGAGGATTGAGTAGCTTCTGCTAATTAATCCTATTATCCGGTTATTCGTGCCTACGGAAGTGTGCGACTTATATGTTAACAGAAAAGCTCTGGGTCGTTCGTCCTTTATGCTCTTCAATTGGCCAGATACGTTAAATTTATGCAAATAATTTTGTGATTCAAACATGCGAGTGTCATTCTGAGGTCATTTTACTATGCAGCTTTATTTTAATTGACGCCACAGCTTTGTCCTAAATTTGAGGTTTTTCGGTCTCGTGCAACCAGTTTCTCACAAGGTGGTTGTCCATCCTAGCCACTGTATACTTCAATCTATCTGGCTTCTGACTTCAAGTGTGGTTTCAAGAGTTTTACAAGTAGGTGCCCCTCGGCATCAATTATCTCTCCCCCCCCCCCCCCCCCCCCCGCAGCATGGACGGATGCACGACTATTTCACCAAGACTGCGCTTGCTCAAGGTGCGCCCACTGGTCTTCCTATACATTCTTACTGGGCCAGCTTCTGAGATTAATGCCCTTAAAAAATCAGTTCCTCTGGGTGTGGCCTTCTAGACCCCTTATCGAAAGCGTTGGGTTTACAGTGCTCACTAGGAATTGAATCCGATCCTTAAGCATTACTTTAATTTTAGGGCTCGAATACGACACGCACTAAAAGAGACAATACAAAGACACTGAGCACAAGTTTCAACAAATATTTATTTCGAAAGAGCAGAGAACATATATAGACACCACGTGCACTGTCACCGTGCCTCAATGCGCATTCGCATTCAAGTACCTTAACTCTTTTGGCGATAATAAAATGGAGGCTACGCTGACGCATAGATAACCTAATTCCATTATTGTCTTGGCCTCAATGATTAGTCGTACTGATTTATTAGGGCATCGGGCGACTCCCGCGCAGGCACTCAAGTCAGGAATGCAAAGAGAATCCCGGCAGTGAATCGCGAGGTTGGTGCATTATTTCAGAAACGAAGGATTGCGCGAAAAACACAGCTCACTTAGGACAGACGCGACAACTGCTGGGCAAACTTACAACTGTTTTATTCATTTTTATTCATTCACTGCTTGATTTATTTTTCAGGTATCGTCGTCCTTATTTAACGTTTGCTGTGTTTTTTGCGCAATCATTCGTTTCCTAAACTTTACGCATTGTAAGTGGCACTTACTGCAGCAGTAAATAAATGGTAGGGCGTTTTTTTGCCCCAACGCTCAAGTTTAACAGTGACAGCGTTGCAATGTAAACCGAGTGTGGCAGCCACGGAAGGGCCAGGGTAGAGCAGCCCTATAGAGTGTGCCTGCTCTCTTCAAAAATGAAGCATTGCGGGCTTCCTCATTGTTATCGACGTGCCAGGCCTCAACTATTGAACGCTATAATTTGTTCTTGTACCGGTACAAAATCACACATTCGTTCGACTTCGGCGTGAACTTACACTCTCGACAATGTAGGCATAGATAACATGGTTAGCCTCCGTTTATGGATCTCTTACGTTCCATTGTTAGTGGTAGTGCATGCGGGAGCCAACCATCATTAACTTGCATACATGCGAAGTCAAGTGTCGGAGAGAGAGAAGCATGTTTATTCAAAACGGCAAGTTTCCGAGGAATTGTATCCTCTTCCCTAGATGGCAGCTTAGAGTCCTTGGGCCCTAGCGGCATCTTCGGCTTGCCTGATAACTTGTAGCTGGTCCTGGATGTTTGAGCTAAGCAGCGCGGTCTCCCACTGCTGTGCTTTGAAATATTTGGTGTTTGACCCATTCACGATGTTAGGACTAGTTCAGGTAATGTGTTTGAGGTCCGCCCGCTCATTGCAAAGTTTACATTTGTCGGAGTATGGATCTGCAAGGCAATGACTGTAAGCAGTTGGGTTTGGAAAGGTTCTTGTTTGTAATAGGCGCCATGCTGTTGCCTGCTGTTTATTTAACGAGGAATGTCGTAGAGGTAATGCTGCCTCCCTAATCGGTTGCGTTTAGTAATTACGTCTCACGATCGATAGGGCTGCCTATTTACTGGGAATAAGCAAATATGTTTTCGTGTCTTCTATCTTTCCTCATGATGTGCGCCATTGCAGTTTTTAGTCGGTGTTTGTTGTTTCTTGACTTTCCTGTTGTGTCTGTTTTCGCGCGCCCTGTCACCTTAACATGAATACTTACCTATTATCTTTGTGTAATTATTAGCAATTTTTGGTTACACTCGGGCTGCAACAAGTCAGTGTTGCGTTTTTTAGTTAATAATATTGTGAGTATTGTATTGAAATGTCGCCACGCCGCGGTGTCCTCGGCTACTGACCCGCAGGTCGTGGGATCAAATCGCGGCTGCGGCGGCTGCATTTCTGATGGAGGCGGAAATGTTGTAGGCCCCTGTGCTCAGATTTGGGTGCACGTTAAATAACCCCAGGTGGTCGAAATTTTCGGAGCCCTCCACTACGGCGTCTCTTATAATCATATGGTGAGTTTGGTATGTTACACTCCACATAATAATCAATGTATTGAAATCTCTGCTGCACATATTTAAAGTTTACAACGTAGCCGCTCGGACAAGATCTTAATGTTGCACAAGATAGAAAGCGACAATCTAACGAACTTGTTACAATGTAGAAACAGTTAATTTTAAGCTTATTTAACGGTATTTTTTACGTGATACCCTTTCTCCGCAAAACTGCAAAGTTAGAGGAAATAGTCTTTGAACATTTATGGCGTCTGAATTTGATCGAGATATTATTGAAGCGTTTACGTGGCATTGGCTTCAAAAAGAAAGGAATGCTGTCGTTTCATGTGTCGGCTCTATTAGTATCGTCTCCGTTTTTGCCTCGACTATTCCTTCCATTTTTTTTCTCACTCTGCAATTCAACAAGATCCGTATGATGCAACTTTAGACAAAGAAAGTGTCTTCTCGTGGCATGACAGCTACAAAGAAGGTCTTTTTTTTGCTGACTTCGAATCACTCGTAAGCGCGTGCAGGGTTCCCCTTCGGCAGGGAAGGGGTGTTCATCGCAATGCTTGCCGTTCATAATAAAGAGGCCCTGAAACACTTTTTGAAGTAGTCATGAAGTGAATACACTAAAGGAGCTTATTGCCTTTCGAATTCAGTGTGAGATCAGCGTCCATGATTACTTAGACAAGGCGGCTCGCTGATCCGATCACGATAAACACACCGTTCCAATTTTTCCCTGAAGAAGAGACGACGCAAGGCACATTCGTCATCTGGAACCTAG
This sequence comes from Rhipicephalus microplus, assembly GCF_043290135.1. Taxonomy (NCBI): domain Eukaryota; kingdom Metazoa; phylum Arthropoda; class Arachnida; order Ixodida; family Ixodidae; genus Rhipicephalus; species Rhipicephalus microplus. Next base: position 131,341,519 of record NC_134700.1, read on the forward strand.
GCTATGTGTGCTGGAGCGCAATGCGCCAAACATAAGACATAAGAGACTCCATCAAATAAACCCTCAACTGGAACTTTGGCCTCAACCTGGACGTCGTCGAAGTGACGCAGCTCTTCTTTGTAGGTTTTGATTGGTGGTTGCCTTCACGAAAGCATATGCAACTCTATCTGTAGTGAACAGCAGTCTGGCATGCGAGGTGGGTGGCACCGAAGAAATAATCGTTCATTCACTATGGTGTTCTCTCAATTAGTCTCTGAGAGACGAAATATTTATGATGCGATGCTACAATTACAAGGTTGCCGCTAAACGTGCAGATGCTGCTGGAGCACCGTCCTCGCCTTTAGTCGGCCCGTAAAGCAATGAAGGCCCTTTCGTGCTAGTTGAGGGCTACGAGCCTATACCAATGCCTTTTACTTTTGTATGGTGCCACCATTACACAGGTGTCAGCACATATACTGACCATATACTTGTTTTTTTATCTTCCATCTTTCTTTATTTCACCTTTATATTCCCATTTTCTCAGCCAACAGGGAATGTGCATTGTTCCCCTCCATGCCCTCTCTACTGTTGTACTTACTCGATTGCTGTAGTGGTAATCAACCATCCACACAAATTATTCTTATGTTGGCAAGCTTCACGAAAAATTTTTTATATATGGTTGCAAACTTTATTAATAGTAATTGTGATATAAGGACAACTAAGAATGAAAGAGAAGGCCGCGAAGAAGATGTTTCGGAAGTTTAACATTCTTGTTTGAGCATGCTCTATGCGTCTTCAGGTATTTTGATGGCATGGGTAGTTTTCGCTGGCAGTGTGTTGAATTTTGGCTACATAGACGATGCCTGCAGCACAAGTCCCTAGTATTCGTAGACTTTGGGCCATTTTGCATTTAGCAGATACTTTCCTGGTGCAATTTCTGGTGAATGATATTGACACGGGTTTATGATCACACACACTCAGGGGAGAAAACATGGTAGAGTGCCATGTAATGTCTATCCTTCTGTTTCTGAGTTCCTAAACGTCGCAGGAGAAGTCGATAAGAGGTTAGCACTCCCGTTGTAACATAACGCGCACATGCAGGGTGCGGATACCCTAAGTCATCGCAGACACATATGTGTCGCAGATGAATACGCTGCTGTATAAATGTCGATAATAAAAAATGAATAACGTCACAGAATGGTTCGTAGCGTAGCACAATGTGAAACAGGAATAAAGTAAAGAACAAGCGGTGGATGCCAGTGCCTAAGGTACCATATATCTCGCTTTTGCGTGTCTCTTTTTGCACACTCACTCTGTGGGAAGTCATTTCTCTTAGAAATACCAAGAGTTCCGCCTGCGAACCCGTGTAGGCATCATAGACGCTGTGCTTCACTTGAACAACTACAGACGGTGTTCCATTGGAGAGATTTATATTTTCTTTGTAATAGTTTGTGCCCACCCGACAGTTTTTTCTGTCCTTTTTCCTCGAGGCGTCATTTTGAACAGAGCGATAGAGATTATTAATTTTCATAACACACGTACGGTACGAGAGAAGCTCAAGAAAAAAATAAATTAGTGGAGAAGAAAGTAGGCACCGCGTGATAAAAACAATGCCATAAATAATAAATCTACTCCCCGTAAGTAATTTTTGAGGCATATACTTACCTTGAGAGAAACAACAAGCAGCGCGTCACATAGGAGAGTGAATTATGCGTGTCTGATAAAGCAATAATGTAACGATAGAACATGTATTACACTTTTATCTGGTCATCCCCATGAGCGAAACTATGTAAGGCATCCAGAGCACCTTGTATCGTAGAGCGTGTAAGTGGCTGCAGCTCTCGCCTGATAATTTCACCGACGAACTTCGATGGTAACAAGAAAGTGGCGAATGAACTGACTACTCCGATGGGCGTAACGGTGGTATATATTTTGTCTGTCGCATTGACAACAACATTATTTAAAACCAGGGTGGCGTTTTGCCTGAAAATAAAAAAAAAGAAATGAGAACACACGGTGTTAAACAATACCACAATGCAGAATGCGACCTGGATTACGTAAAGGTGCGCGAAGGATAGCTTGTTCTCTTTTGATGGCTTGTTCTCTTTTCACGCTCAATATTAATGAGAATTGAGAGAATGGAAATATCAATGAGCCTAATCTTATCATTTTCAACGAGAACAAACTGGCGGCAGTTTCTTTAGCTAATTCCCATGGTTATCTTCACTCAAACAACATCTTTGAGATAACAATTTCAACATATTGTCCTGATATGCTTCTCGGGTTGATTTAGAACGAATAAAAACAACATTTATTATCTGTTACAACGCTCAGACTCTTTGATATTCTAAACACGATACGGTAAAGTGTGAGTTGTGCGAACGTGAACTTAACAAATATGTCAGAATAATGGACATTTAGTTTATGCATGTCAGTTTTTCTAAGCAATTAATGAAGAAAAAAACGGGACATGAATTTGGATTTCCCCCATCTGACTACGCGAGTAGACAGGGGGGGGGGGAGGCCGGTGGTAGGTGGGGTAGTTTTGACAGCGCCGCCCCCCTCCTCCACAACTGAGACCTTTTTCCTCATCATGTATATGTATATATGCAGGCGTGCATACAAGCGTGCTCGCGAACATATATGAAGTGTGGCGGAACCCCTACCGGATGAAGGATGAAGTGTGGCGGAACCCCTAATTGGCGAAGTTGTAAGTGCTGAAACCACAACGAAATGACAACGCATGCCTTAAACGAGGCCCCGAAATATTTTTTAGGACCCACTATATTTTAAGCTGCATCTATGTCTAAGTATACGGGCGTACAACATTCTCGCCTCAATCGAAAATGCGTTCACTGAAGTAAGGATTTACTGTTTTTCCAGATGTGCAAAAAGAAAGTAAAACGCACGAAACATCGATAACGAATAAGCCACAGTACAATGGCCATCCCGGACAAAGACCTCTCACTTTCGCCTGTACTGTTATATGTTTATTCTACCCCTTCACACGAAGCTGGGAGTAAATGATTATCATCCATCTAGATTTGGCCTTAATAATCACACCTAACATTTGAAGACATAAGTATGGGGAGATTCGTAATCAGGTGAAGGCAGCCCATTCACACAGAACAAATGTGGCGTTTAGCGTATTTCTAGGCAATGGTATCAAGAATGAGTTCCAAATGAGTTACATTTGGTTCAAAATGATAGAAAGTTGCTGAGGACAAAGAGGACATGCGAAATTAGGTGACTTTTTGATGATTATTATAGTCGAACCTCACAACAGGTAGTTATGAATCTCTTTCTCAAAGCAATGATATGAGTAAGCCATAAAAAAGGTGAATAGTGCGTTAATATTGGCCTTATATCTGCAATCGTGCACCTTAGTGTAAGAACATTGTACTTGCCGCAATTCGCCGATATCGCCTGTGGTTAATTCAGCTAACCTCCTGGAGCATCAGCCCCCTACCTGCCAAACAACTACGGTGGCTCAGCTCGAGCTCTTTTTTTGTGTATGCAGTAAGATGTACTTACTCGACAATCTCGATGATGACTTCCGCTGAAATTGCGGTCTTCACCATGGCCGTCAAGTCAGCCATGAACGTACTAACGCTTACGACAAGCGTCACGGTCAGGTTGCGAATGGTGACATTGGCATAAAAGTAAGAGCCACATTCATCTATGCGGGCGACCACGTCACCCGACTGGCGCAGTCTCGACAGGCCTTCGACGGTGCCGTTCGTCACTTTAACCCGCGCGAGTCTGGCGAACATGTCCATTGTCAGTGTGGGAAGAGGGCTCGGGTCCAACTTCATCCTGTCTACTGCACTTTGGACGGTCACGTCGAAAGTTGTACAGCCCGTACATTGCACTGCGTGTGACGGAAAGAGGGTACATCTAAAAGACAATACCATACGCTAAACCTTGTTATGGCTTGCTTTCAGACAAAGAGTTCAAGGATTCAGAGTACTGTGTACCCACCTAAGGCAGGGCAAAAAAAAAACATCCCTGACTGAAAAAAAAAGACGTAAAGCTACAGAAACGTAGGCCTCGCCATTCGGTGCTCGTACTCTGTATTTCACCTGGTGGTGAGCACAATTTCAAATTATGAAACTTGATGCTAAGGGTCATACAGCTGGCACATCGCTTACGTACAACGTATAGAGTAAATTAATCACATAAAATAATAATTTTTTGTTAAGAAAACCAGCGAAAACACGTAGTCAGGATTGCATAGCAAAGGTCACAGCGCTTTTACTTTTTGAGCGCTTTTCTGCGTAGGCTCATCACCGTCGCTAAACATGCATTCTGATTACAATCGGCTGAACAATTTTACAACTAATAATTTCAGAGATATATTGAACACACCTGCTGATTCGCTTTTAGTAAAATTAAATGTTGCAAGCATAGCCTCTATGTTGCAAGCATAGGCGTGCGCATGGGGGGAGGGGGCAAGGGAGACGTCCCCCACCCCTAGTCACCAAGAGGGGGGGGGGTCTGCCCCACGCTTTGAATTAAAAACCGAAGGACTCTTCGTAAATTCCAAACTGCATTTGGCGAAACCAATTGAGATGGGGTCGCTCAGAATGGTACGCGATGTGTGCATCTCCCTTCTCGCAAGAGTTGGCCGCTTAAGGCTGGGCTGCGGAACGTGCGCATGCAAATGAGAGCTATTACTGGAAGAAGACATCTGACGGAGGAGCGTTGCCGCGCGCACCGCTGTTTCATTACGTGATGGCTGAGAGATTGTAAGGGGGAGAGAGCCTTATATCCCTCACCGTTCAAGTATTTCGTGCAGATGATTAACCAGCGAAGCTGAAACATGTGGCCCCGGTGTTCATTGCGGGATGTGATCTTTCGAAGTGCCTTCTGTTGTAACCTTTGATTTTTCGGCCACTGTCTTCAAGAAGTGTGCGCTGCGTACTCTTCATTTAGTGACGTTAGCTTCAAGGACATCAAGCAAACCTAAAGGCTTTTCCAGGAATGCCGCCTCGTGCTCCGGCTGGTTTTATTCCAAGCAATATATGCAGACAGAACCCTAAGAAAAACACGTGGAAGTGTGGAGACTCTTCGAGGTAACATCCAGGGCATGGATGGACGCAGCCGTTTACGGCGAGTGTACAAAACAAGAGGGAGGGTGCTCTGCAATGAAAGTTCCTCCGCCACCCCTCCTCATAAGGATACTTTAACCTGGAATGCAAGAATATGGCCTGAAAGGGACGCCAATCTGCTTACCTCTCATGTATACGCGGTTGGCGTTCCACAAGAACGCACGTGCACAGAGCGCGCCGCATGCGCGCTAGAGCCGTTTCTTCAACCTTCGCTAGCCTTCTCGTCTCGTATATGCTTGGAAAAAAGGAAAGTGTGTCTGCGCGATTTGTCTATACTTCTGCGAATATGTAAATTAGACGCCCATTTTTGTAAAAACTGCCGCAAGAGTTCTTCGATGCCTCAGTGTCAGCCTCAACCACTATTCGATCGCATCAAGGGGAACAACGCTCATGGTTGGAATATTGAAGATGAACTGTGTGCATTAGCATGGTAGTTTGGACATTTTGAACGATTTTGATTTACCGTATTGTCCTTGGTAATATTATAGTGTATTGTGCTCATGCAATACGCTCATGTTTAACCTAATATTATTTACCGTATATAAAGTTGATAGAACTGTTGTACTCATTGCAGTGTGTTTCGTTTGAAGACGACCGAGTTGTGCAGAACAGCACCATGAAAACGTTTTGTGTACGATAGCAAGGGGAACGAACTACCGAATTGATGAGATTTAAAGCCCATTTTTGTCCGCGTGCTCAACAGGCTGGAAAAGGTTTATGACAAAAAAAAAACTCAAGCACCGAATTGTAGAAAAAGCAACGTTTGCTAAAAATAACGAGTGCGTAAACATTAATGTAAATGACCACTGTGGTCAGTAGCCTATTACAAATCTTCATCCAATGGTATATCTTCATTTCGTAGCAAGACCTTCCCATAAATGTTTGCGTTTTGCTGCATTTTTCTTCCGTAAAATTAATGACGTCACGCATGCCACGTTTGTTCGTATTGTTTACCCAGATCTATGAGTTCAGTTGTTGGCGCCGTCCTGTGTAACAATCAGCACACCCATCTGAGCAGAAATAAGTCGTATGCCTGAACGCACGTGCCTATTGTGCGAATGCCGCTTTGACGGATGGATTGCCGTATTGTGGCAGCTGTGACGGAGTTATGACAGCGAATGCAGGCGTGTTTGCATGAGCGTGAACCGGTGCCAGAGTCTGCGTAAATATAGAACTAAAAAGTCGTCAAGTTCTTCATAATATTCTGGAGGCATCGGCACGTCTAAACACACGCCGCATTGTTCTTTTTCTCAGAAAGTACAAACTGTGGCCATCATTTTAAATCTTGTGAAGGTTTTTATTGTGTCAAACAGTTGAGATGCTGGAACGAACACGCGCATATAATTTTTGTTGTATTTCTTTTTGTCGTGCAATTGTCGACATCACCTGTGTGGTAGTAAACTGTGCTTTATAAAGCCAAGAAGATCGACCTTTATTGCCCATGGATTATTTACTGCTTGTCAGAGCGACGCAAGGTTTATGAGCAGTGCAACATTGTCAATGTTTCGATTTGAAAGGTGTAAAGATCGGTACTTACTTTTGTTGGTATGCCCTCGCGCCAACGCCTGGACGGCGTCGTCGACGGCAAAAAATAATTGATCTTCGAGCCGCTCATTTACCTTCTTGTTAATGTATCGCTGAAAAGTTTTCACGCTGTTCAGTATTCGCAGTATTGGACTGAGGAAGCGAAACTGAATCTGTAATTCCTTGGTATTGTTCATCTCGAGCCGCTGCAACATGAGCGTGTTGTTGGCCCTGGTGAAAAAAACAAACAAAAACAAGTGGAATTGGGGTGCTTCAGGGTGATCAAAATGAAGGCACACTATGTGGTACAAAGGGTTTTTCTGTAATCGAAGTTTGGGAACGTCACGCATTTTGAATGCCTCAGATCAAAGAACACGTGCTACGTCACACTAAACTGATAAAAAAAAGAGTATTTCTACTTTTGCCGTAACGGCAACAGGTGGCGCTGACAGACGCGACCACGTTTAAACGCCCAATATACCTCATGAATCTATCCGCTAATATGGTTCAGTCGTAGAGCATCGGACGCGTTGTTCAAATGTTGCAGGTTCAGATTCTTCTTGGGAAACTTATCTTTCGGCCTCTTTTCCTTCTTCGCACTTGCATTACAACTACTGCTGATAACATCCCATATACAGTAGAATCTTGTTGATCCGCTTAATATGATTTCCCGGCTCCAACGTTTGAAATTGGGAAAAACTAAAAATGCCCCCAAAGAGGTATATGTTAATACGCTCCACTAAATATGTTCCCGGAAAGTAGGATTATTTTGCAGCAACGTTCGGCGTTGCCGTAAACTGCAGTCCGTGGGCTGAAAGTCTCAATGAGGGGTGCAGATCAAAGCTAAAAATGAGCAGCACATAGCGACGATGGATTCCCTGAAGATTCTAGGTCTTCTCATTGATGCCAGAGGTTGTAACTCGATGGCGCTCAAAAGGCTCATGGGGCAGGCAAGTAATGTACTAAAAATTGTAGCCCACGTTTCAAAACGCAGAGGTGGCCTCAAAGAGGACAACTCGATCACAGCTTACCAGCCATTCTTTCTAAGACATGTTATTTACATCGCGCCGTATCGTAATTCGGATGGAGCAGAGAAGGTCAAACTCGATTCTCTAATTGGAACGGGCCTCAAGCGGGCGCTCGGCCTTCCACAGTCCACCAGCAGCGAGAAGTTATAGGTGTTGGGGCTCTAGAACACTATCGACGAGTTAATAGAAGCTCACACAGTTGCTCAAATAACGACTTTTTCACCCACTAAGGCAGGGATAAAAATTTTAGAAGATGCGGGTATTCAGCCTCGGCATCAGCAGGTGACCAAAGTTCGCTTCTCCAAGTAAATCCGCACTCGAACCATGGTTTACCCCGTCCCACGTAGTATTAACTCAGTGCATAACGAGGTTAGAGCAGTCGCGAGAGCCAAAGCCATACTTAAAAAGTTTAATTAGCACAAACTAGAAGCCCTCTTTATCGATGCTGCCAGGTGTCACAGTGGAGATAAAATTCGCTATTTAGGTCACTGAGAGGGAAGGCAACCTGGTCAATGCTGTCTCTGTTTATACAAAGATTTCCTATGTTGCTGAGGAAGCAGTGATCGCTCTGGCTCTCTACAGCGCAAAAGCCCCCGCTGTTGTCTTCTGAGACTGGCGTATGACAGTCAGATCTTTTTCGAATGCCATTAAGTTGAACAGGCGAACAGTCCTGTGGCGAAAGTACTTTAACAAACCTCGGCGTGCAGCGAAGGAGGGTACCACATTGCGTGATTTCCAGCCCATCTAGAGGCTTCAGTCAACTCACTCGGATGTAATCCTAACGAGCAGGCTCAACCAATAGCGCTTGATTTCACGGGCCGTGCTGTCGCGAGTAGCCATGTTCGTAACGAGGTCGACATTTATAAAGATCTGTTGGCACTTTCCATGACATTGATCCCCACTACCATCTGGACAGAAAAATATTTCTGGCCAGACGGTATTTCTGTCTGGCCAGAAAAAAAGGGTAAGCGAAAACATAAAAAAAAAAAACATTTTTGTGTGATTCAAAATCCAGACTTTTCTAAACCAGAATCACTCGTTTGTTTTTCTGAGTTCTGTTTCTTTCTTTTAAAAATGACACGTTTCGAAACTTGTGTGGCAACCTGCCATGAATTTCTTCCTTCGTAGCAAGAGACTCCTTGCAGTTCAAGCATTGTAGTTATATGAAGAAACTATAGTATTCAAGCTGGAGTGAATTTGCCACATTGAAAAACGAATGAGCCCAGAACTGCTAAAACGAAAGAAAGCATAGGCATCAAGTTTCATGTCGGGAAACCTTTAGCTGGTCGGAGACGTATTAGATCTGTTATGATTGGCAGGCCTCAAAGCTATTATCGTTTGGCAATCAAAAGAAATAGAGCCAACACGGAGAGCACGCGAAAAGCTCTCCAGTCCCCATATTTTCACATGACATCGAAGGAGCATAATAGCATTATTGACCCAAAAAGAAATAATTCTGCAAGGCTTTGAAGAAAATTTGGTTACCCTTGGCATATTCATTGATTTTTCAAAGGCCTTTGATACCATCAATCACAACACTTTACTAACAAAACTTGATATTTACGGCTTTAGAGGAACATTTCTGAAATAATTAGAAGTTATCTCCAGTATAGGTATCAAACTGTTGTTATAGGCAATCACTATTCAAAAAATTTACCGATACGTGCTGGGGTCCCGCAAGGGAGCATACTTGGACCACTATTGTTCAACATTTATATAAATGATTTAACGAATATTAAGACTACGGCGCGATTTGTTATCTATGCGGACGACACTAGTTTATTTATCACTTCTAGAAACGTTGCCGAACTCATCAGCACTGCCAATGATACTCTAGAACAAATAAACAAATGGAGTTTATCAAACTCGCTAACTATTAATGCTGCCAAAACAAAAGGCGTGCTTTTTCAACCAAAGAATAAAAAACAAGTAGTCCATGGATGTCTCCAGATAGGAACTTCCGGAATAGAAGTAGTACCTTCAGTCAAAAGTTTAGGCGTCATTTTTCAGGAAAACATGTTATGGAATGAACATGTCAACACTATTGCCAATAAGCTTGCTCGAGTCACAGGTATACTAGTAAGATTACGCCTCTTGCTGCCATTGAAAGTGAAGCTCTTACTTTATAATTCTCTTTTTCTATCACATATCAATTATTGTCATCTCGTATGGGGCAACACAACCAGCTCAAACATCAACATTTTATTCCTTTTGCAAAAGAAAGCCGTTCGAACGATTTTAAATGCTCCATTCGATGCACACACGGACCCTATTTTTGACCAGTTAAATATCATACCATTAAAGGCAGTGTACAATACAATTTTGCAAAAACGGTTTTTAATAGAAAGAAAGAATAGCATGGGTTATCTAGAGCAATTGTCAAGGCTCACATTAAATTCAAGCACGTTCAGTACACGTCACAAAGAAACCTGGCATGTTCCACATTGTAGAACAAATTATGGAAAACGAATGCTACGTCATGCCTTACCATCTTTGCTAAACTCTCTTCATTAACTGCCATATTTCCCCTCCCGAAGGATCTGGATGTGCCGATCATACATCTTATTCGCTATTGTGTTTTAAATGAACATGCATTTTATGTTAAAAGTACAAGGCGAAGCGTTTTTGAACTTTTGTATATTCATTAGTGCATACTTCTTATGCTCGTATGTTTACTATGTATTTTTGTGTATTTTTGTGTTGAAGGTGTATAGCGACCCGTTTAAAACTTTGTATATAAATTTGTTCATTGTTTTCGGATGCAAGTGTTTTAAATTATCTCTATTTCTTACTGTGCGTGTGCGTACATGAATCTGTTCTTGCATTGCATTTTTGATCTTGCCCGCCAACTGTTTGTTGCGAAAAAAAAAGGGGGGGGGGGGGCACAGACCTCGTCAAGCCGTAATGTGGCTTTTTGTCTGTGTTCCTGTTATCTGTACAATGTATAGATGCGAAATAAAGTTCAAGTTCAAGTTCGAGATACCAATCAATCCGACGGCCTTTGCTCGAAGGATGCCGAAACTTTGTGTAAGTTCTACAAAGCCCCTTTGAATGCTGATTCATTCATTCATAAAGAAGAGATTTCAGCATCTGTGATTGAGAGTGTTCAGCCAATTTATCTGGAACTAGCTCATCGAGAAAGACTTGCTAAATGATTCAATGGGAAAACTCAAAAATCATAATGAGACGTTGGTTTGTCGCGTGGAAGCGCACCCCAAAAAACGTTTTCCTCGGGCAGCAAACAATGTAAATACGCACTCGTGATGCCGTTTTCACGTTTAATGATGGCAATATAGCCAGTGTGAATGCGATGTACTAAATACGAATATCGCCAGGGCGTTGCACAGTGCAGGGCCTACGCACCCTCTATCTACGTCGACAGTACTGCGCTGACACGGCTGCATAGCAGGCAATAAATGAGGATCGCCAGGCAAGACGATTCAACACAAAAAGAAATCAAAATGGCAACATTGATGAGTATCTGGTTGGGGCCTATTGAACGGGTCCGTCAATCTGCAGTTATCTCGTTCTAGTTCTGAAATATAGCAATTTTTTATTTTAAGTTTCAGTATCTCGAAACGCGCCCTTTTGGCGCTTTTGTCTTTCAACAACCCCAGTACCTAGAATCATACATTTTGGTTAGTATTAGGTAACGTAATGGTGAATATGCGGAAGCAGAATTATTGTTGTGCGAGGAAGCGCTCTTCTGCAACACGGGGACATCAAACAGCTATTATATAATGATATTTAGGTACCTGAGGTAAACAATTTACAAAAATGAGCATTAAAATTTTCAGTGTTTAATACTTCTGTAACGAGAAGAATGGCTCATGATCGCGATAATAGTAATTTGATTCCTGTAGCTTTGATGGTTATCTAGAAAAAGGTACTTAGACTTTGCCTAAAATACAAGACGGGTATAAGGCTTGCCCTGTTCCTTTGAAGATGCGCGTGTGTTGTTGCTAAGGGATTTGTCTCACTGTGAAGCAGACCGGAAAGGTGAGCTAGTTGAAGCTGATTCATAATACCCACCCTCCCCAAACAGAGGGGGGTGGTGTGTTCAACTTACGAGGTGTGTTCCTGTTCTGGCTTTATCCTTTTGCCTTGCCCACGATGCTCATGCGCGGGAAGTAGTGGAGCGTCAAGTTTAGATATATATTTTCGGTTCAAACGATGAAGCTTTGAATTGTTAGTAGGCAGAAGAATTCAATAAACCAGAATATATAAAAATTATAAAAAATGAAGGGGGACAAAAAATTAGCTATATCTGGCAGTTCCACTAGCAGCGTATCTTTCCGGTTGCCTGAATGAATCTATGTAGCGCTGACAGAACAGCACTGCGGCCCGCACCCAACTGACTGGCTCCAAACGATAATAGGGTGGATGTATTGACTGGAAATCCGAGCATACCAATGGGTCTCTCAAGAATGATTTGGCGCAGTGAGGTGAAGCGGCGGCATGTGAGTAGAAAATGATCTATTGTTTCCGGTTCATTGGAAACTGCACGTAGGTTAGTTAAAGAAAATCCTGATTAGTGGAGATAAAAATTTAACCGAGGAACTCTACAGTGAAATCTTGTGAAGGTCACCTCACATTGACGGAAGTGGCTTTTTGCGGTGTTGCATGTGAATTGCAAGTGCCTAAATTCTTCAGATTGTAGGAGCGATGTTTCTTTGATTTTTGAGATTAACAGGCGTTATCTACGTGTTACGAAAAACGTAGCACGGTGTTGTTATCCCCCGCTCTTGGTGTTAGACAAAGTGCTGACCGAATAAATAGGGTACATGCTCTCGTGTAGTCCTTCGATTGTCCGCTGGATGGCGGTACTTGTATACGATGAATGTATGATAAGAAGCGAGATGGCGGTACCTGAAGTGTTCACTAGATGGCTGGATGGACGCACGGACGGACAGGCAGACAGACAGACGGGAAGACAGACACGCGGTTGGACGAACGCACGGACGCACGCACAGACGGACGCACAAACGGGCACACGTATGAATGGATTGACGCATGGACGGATGGACGTCCGAATGGATGCATAACAGGCGCACGTACGGACGAACGGACGCATGGACGGAAGCACGGACGGATTGATGGACGCTTCGCCCCACTCATCATCAGCCATTCCGTGGATATGCTATGATTTTTTTTCTGCTACTTTTACGCCATTATGCATCACTGCAATATGAGCATGTGTGCTATGTTCGGCATTGTTTTCCTGTTCTGGTTTTTCGAAATAAATCTGAGTTGCCAAACAGCCCTAGTCCTGTGCACTCTGTGTTCCTTTCGTCTGCATCTGTAGCCGTGCCCCGCCGCGGTGGTCTAGTGGCTAAGGTACTCGGCTGCTGACCCGCAGGTCGCGGGTTCGATTCGCGGCGGCGGCGGCTGCATTTTCGATGGAGGCGGAAATGTTGTAGGCCCGTGTACTCAGATTTGGGTGCACGTTAAAGAACCCCAGGTGGTCGAAATATCCGGAGCCCTCCACTACGGCGTCTCTCATAATCAAATGGTGTTTTTGGGACGTTAAACCCCACAAATCAATCAATCAATTAAATCTGTAGCCCTGCTTCAATCATAGAAGTATTCCAACTATAGCCCATCTTTTTGTTTCACATATTCAGGCACTGCCAACCGACATGCATACTATAATTGCGGACAATCTTTCTTGGCAATGGAGACGAGGTTACAGAGCAAAACTAAGCGTGTACTACCGCTCAAGTACACGCCTATTTACTCCATCCACTTCTCCGCGCCAGAATTCAAGAAAACAACATTGGTTTATTTCTTTCAAGAACGTTGTTTGAAAGGCGGTGCTGCACGTACCAAAGATATATTTGTATTTGTGCAATGCCATTTCCCATTTTCGTACGTTTGAAAACGTTGCACATTTTGCGTGCACCTCACTGTCACAATGGCGTCTCCCTCTTGAGGTGCGTGCTCCTAGGGACCATACTCATATCCTCATCGCAATGTTGGTTACGCTTCAGCGGCTCCCGCGTGTGCCTATGGCGCCGGCGAGAGAGAGGCGATGTGGAACGCGCGAGCTGATGTGGAATGCGCTGAGCGGCACTGCCACCGTCATCTGATAGACGAGCTGGAAAAGCTGGATACTGTAGAAGGGTTTTTGCTTTCGGTGTCAGTGTTGCGCTCCCTGTCGTGTTTCGTGTAGAGATAGCGTGCCCCCACTGAGTGTATGTTCTATCAGCGGGTGAACGCGCGTGAGCGGGGGTGATGAACGCGGTTGAAGCAGATGAAACGAGCTAAGCTCTCTCTGTCGCGGGCGCAAGTAATACCAGAACCTCTCTTTCCCGCTTGTTAAACCTGCAGTTGAATGCTCAATCAGGGAGGAAGAGCCCTGCCTTTCTTTAACTAGCTTGAATTGACGTGGGGGTCAAGGGGGGGGGGAAGTTCTCGCTCGACCAGCAACAGTGAACTTTGATTCCAAGGATGCTGTCGTGATCGCTGGTCTGCGCTTTCTTGAAAATCATCGGCAGTCGGCTCGTATACCTTTGCAGGTGCTGCACTTTCAACGCGGAGAGATTGCGCGAATGGCACATTTCTCCGCGGAGCGGCTGTAATGTCTTACACGCGTGTTTTGTTGAGATAATCAATACTCGATCCAAAAGAGTTAGCTGTGAGCCTAGCCTTGCATAATATTATTATACTTTGTTGCTATCACATTCATTGCATCACCCTTGATGTGAAACTGTTTGTATTATTCTTATACGACTAGCTTTACTGATAACATTATTATTATTATTATTATTATTATTATTATTATTATTAATATTATTATTATTAATATTATTATTATTATTATTATTATTATTATTATTATTATTATTATTATTATTATTATTATTATTATTATTATTATTATTATTATTAATATTCACGAGCGCTTACGAAAGGTGTCGTAATCTACGCTTGCATTCGCTTTCTAGCTACCTTTGATCTTATCATTTAACAACACATAGCTGTAATACTAAACGAAGATGCCGTTCTTATTTGGAAGGGCATTGCTTACGAGGAAAGTCTGAGCCAACGGGTACCCCTATTAGCCTAAACCTGGCACTGCATTGGCTGGAGGGATTATGAAGCCACTTGTCTTGGATCTCACTAGAAATGCTTCGAAGGCCGTTAGTGTTTTCAGCCTAAAGCAGCGGTACGCTGCATGGTTCTCCTGACTGAGTGATAGATTCATTGTTTTTTTGTGTGTGACGGCATAGCGTTGGAGGGTTTGGAAGCCACTCGATCAGTGATGCAACTCTCTCGCGAAACATTCGTCATCTGTTTGATGCCCCTATATAGAGCATCGTATCTCTTCGACACAAAGCAAATGCATCAAAGTAGTCTGTGAGCTAGAGCAGCTGTGTAAACAAGGCTACTTTTGCGTTTTTTAAGCATTTACGAAAAGAAGCGTCACAGAAATATCACCACTGGCATTTCGCAGGACTTTGGAGATTATTTTGGGTGCGATTGGGAGCGTACGTATTATTAAAACAGCACGTGTTGAATTGAGCGCTTTGGAACACGTGTGGGGTTTCATCGAAGAAGAAATAGCTGTTGCCCGAAGATATAAAAGCGGATGTCTTCTTATTTGTAATGGAAGTATACTTTGCGTCATAATGGTAGCCTACTATGCCTTTATTTATGTCTCGGCACCCAAGCTCTTTAATTGTAGTGAAAATGCGCCAGGGTTACAATTTAGCTGTTGTTTGCACGGATGGCTCATTAGTTAGGTTATGCTGTCCTTCAAAGCACGTTTCCTCCTTCTACATTGAGGTTCCGGAAAACCATGTACTGAGACATGTTATGACATCAGTGCTACTTTCGTAATGGGTTGCAGAACAACATACGATGATGAGCTTAGGAACCTTAACTGGGTATCAGTGTTTGTGAGGTATTTGTCTTTTATGGTTACTGAAATTCATCGTGAAATAAGTCTCCATTACTACAACCTACGTGGCGTGAGGCTAGTTGTACTTTCATGCAGATTGATAATGTAAAACTGTTCCATTTATACACCCATGCGTATGTTAAAAAATGCCGCCCGCATATTCCCACGAGGGAAACTCGAGTAAATGCGTCGCAGAGGGGGAGGGGGTGGTATGGCGTGAATTTTGATCAATCGGGTATGGGTTGGGAATGCTTCATTATGAAAGTCAAGCTAAAGTCAAGTAAAGGTGCCCTTGACTGAATTCCAAACGCGTGATCTAGTATCCAGTGGATGGTTGTGCAGCGCGAGCAGTCGTTTTTAGGGGCGAAGCTCCTTAAGCCGCGGGTCGCACGTTCGTGATGGATGTATTATTAGTACGTCGTAGTAGTAGGTAGCAACCTCTACAGCGGGACTAGAGGAGTCGCAGCACGCACTCATTTGAATTGAAGAGGAAACCCATGCACGTTGTTCATAAATAAAACATAGTTGGTTCAGATGAAATAACCCATAGAGACGAGTATCGGCGACCTAATATTCAATAAAATTTGCCTTGAATTTGATGCTTACTAGAAAGCACTCTGAGAACCATCTGATCAGATGGTTCTCAACTCGCTCGGTGTGACCTTCTTGGTTTTAGCAAGGTTTAGCGAGAGTTGGGCCGCAGTACCATGAACTAGCTGCGGCGAAACGTGGCAACTAGACACAAAGCGCAGGCCGTAAAAGAGTGCGCGCGTGCCACTCCTCTAGTCCGGCCGTGCAACCTCTCGTTTAGTCCTTGGAATGTCTCCTGGATAGTGGTACTTCTGTATGTCGAATATACGATGAAAAGATGAGAGATGGCGATACTTGAAGCATTCAGTAAATTGATGGATGGATAGATGGATGGACAGGCGAAAGGACAGAAAAACAGATGCACGGATGGACGAACGAATGAAAGCGTGGATGAACGGGCGCACGGACGAATGCTCGGACGGACGGATGGATTAATACACGCATAGACGGATGAACGCATAGACGGACGCACGGATGGACAGATGGACGCTCGGACGGACGGATGGACGCACGGACGGTCACACAGATGAACGCACAAACGGGCGGACGGCATCGCAGACGGACTGATGGATGCTTCGCCCCACTCATCATCAGACACTCCGGAGATATGCTGAGATTTTTGTTTCTCTAGCAGGCACTGCCTGCGCCGGCCTTGCGAAATGATATAGGGGGAGGGGTTCACAGTTTTGCGCTAGTTTTGCGTGTGTCTTCCTGGGCCGGCATGAGACGCACACATGCGTGGGACGGCGCCGATGCCTAGGCGCAACGTCAGACAAGCAAGAAATTCTCTGCAGTAATAATAAAAAAACGTGGCCATGCAGTCGCTTACAATTCACGCTTTCACTTAGACAAACGCTTATTGTTCCTCTAATGCTTCCTATCATGCCATAAAATATTTATGCGGGGTTTCGCCATGGCACTCAGTATATTGTTCTTTTGTGGCATTGTGGTGTTTCGGAAAAGGCACTAACAGCTTGGCGCGCGATGCGCTCATTTCTTCGAAAATCATGAGATCCCGCGCCTTTCAGAGGAGGCGAATATCATGATATTACACGAAGTGTGGCTGACCAACTTTAGTCAAAGTTTGAATAGTGAGCGCTGACGTGTGTTTTCTCTTCAACTAACACTCACAAAAAAAGCGCCAGGTCTGCGTGGAAGGCGCAGCGCAGTCACAGCCAAAGCTAGAAAAACGGCCTTTCAGAGCCTTTTCGAAACACTCATTGGGTAACTACTGCAAGCACACTTGCTTGGTACCCACTAGGGCATTATTATTAAACTTTTGGGTAGTAGGCCGGCATTAGCTATGCTAATTTTGTCATTCTTCTGAGAAGCGTGGTATTCGCCGAACACTTGGAAGGAATTTCGTGCCAGTTCTTCATGCAGTGGCTAATGACGGTGAAGAATTATGGCTACAGTTGGAACGCGCCACAGTTAATATGAGAACAAGAACAAGGTTTTGTAATAGGTCGGAGCATTGGACGGCTCACTCGTTACGCTATTCGCATTGTGCGATGAGTAGTTGTTCTTTCGCTGTTTTAAAACGCTTTATAAGTCCTATTAATGCGATTGCTTTCCCGACATCAGGCCTGCCTAAGACAAGTTTGCCAACAAGTCACAGGCACCAGCGCAGCTCAGTGGTACAATATTCGGTTAGCACGCATCGGACCCTGGTTCAAGCCCCGCTGTGGCTTTGGTGCTAGGTTTGCCAACAAGCCACAAGCACCGGCGTTGCTCCGTGGTAGAGTACTGGGCTGGCACCCAGCAGACCCGTGTTTCGAGCCTCACTGTGTGGTGCTACGTTTTTATTCTAAATTCACGCGATGTGGTAACGGACACCAGCGACGGCGGTGGTGGACATCTGCGCATGACCCTAGTTGTGATCTCATAACACCTTTCACTGTAAAATAAATTCGTGTATACTTACTCTTGTATTTCAGCGACGAGCGTAATCACAGGTGCGCGGACGTCAGCTTCCATGTACGTGTACCCAAGGAACCTTTTTGTTCGTGCGGCGATGGAAATGTTCAGTCCTTCCAGCTTCAAAGCTACACGAATTCGCATAGCCTTGTTTTCTTCGGCTTCTATGTAGTTGCTGCCCAATCTCTCAACAGCAGACAAGCCCGAGATGGTGACGTTGTAAAACTCCACGAGGTAGTTCCACATGGCCACACGGACTGTATAATTGAAGTCCGCAATAGATATGTCTTTGAACCGTTCTGACATGAAGTATTTCTTCATGGCCTTGTCGAGAAGCAAATCTCCATCCGTCGGCTCTTGCCCGTTGGTACACGTTACTTGATTCTGCTCTGGCGAAGAAGTGAAAAGGAACACAGTTATTAGGGGGTATATTAGATTATAGAGCAAACACGAAACCTGAAATTCTTGCCTTGTTTTATTGAAATACGGACACAATAGTGGTTTTTAATTCGGAAGCATGGGGTCTCAAACTCCAGTAATGCACGGCCTAACACAGTAGTCTAAAAATCGTTTTTGTTGTGCAACTCCAAAGATCCTAAGCGGCATAAGTAGAATATAAGGTTTGCCCCGCCACGGCAATCTAGTGGCTAAGGTACTCGGCTGCTGACCCGCAGGTCGCGGGTTCAAATCCCGGCTGTGGCGGCTGCATTTTTGATGGAGGCGGAAATGTTGTAGGCCTGTGTGCTCAGATTTGGGTGCGTGTTAAAGAACCCCAGGTGGTCAAAATTTCCGGAGCCCTCCACTGCGGCGTCTCTCATAATCAAGTGGTGGTTTTGGGACGTTAAACTCCACAAATCAATCAATCATAATATAAGGTTGCACTGTAAATGCCTATTCTTTGAGGCGAGGCTGCTTAAGGTGTGGCTTGTGCGTCCCCTGTTGTCGTTGTGCGTAATCGCCTGTGGCACATACCCGAGAGAGTGGGTATGTGCCACAGGGGAAGGAGAGAGACAATTGCACGACTACGATCGCGATAAAAAGATGCGAGGTGGCGGTATTTGAAGTGTTCATTAGATAGACGAACGGACGGACGTAGGAATGGGCAGGCAGACAAGCAGGCAAATGGATGGACGGGCGCGTGCACAGATGGACGCGCGGACGACGGACGTATAGAAGGCCGGACGCACGGACGAACACAGGAATGGACGTATGGATAAACGGAAGCAAGAACGAACAGACGAACGCGAGCGCGGACGGACTGCCGGACGCTTCACCCCAGTCGTTAACATTCACTCCGTGGATATGCTGTGATTTTTTGCAATATCTTGAATTGACTGCGTTCTCTAATAGAATGAGCACGGCAGCTAGTACCTGAAGCAAGCAGGTAATGAAGCCAAGAAGGCATGAGATGATCTTTGTTTGGGTTATTTGAAAGATACTGCAAGGGGCGGGATTGGGGGTGGTGATACAACGCCCATGAGAAAAAGGAAGAGAAATGAAATGTATTTCGCCTTACAGTCGCTGTAGGCAAATGCACAACAGTTCGTATGACATTCGTCTCTGATTTCTTAAAATAATGCCGCGTTACGTTTCGAATTACAGGCTATGTTTTGGAGCTCTGCTGCATTGAATATTTCTTGCGTAAACATTTAATTTTAGGCATACGTTATTAAACTAACAGTAAATCGCTAACGTAAGAGGTCCTGGTTAATTAGCCAAGAACAAAGAACCTGTCCTTAGCATATCTTTGGAAGCATGGCTCTTCGCGCCTAGGTACTGACGGATCGTGTCCACAGCCGATAGGCAGTTATACTTTACCATTAGCCTGACAGCGGCCGTTAAGAAAATTGTGTTACCGTGTCATGAACGTTCGTTTCGGACAGCGCCTTATATATTTAGCGGTATAACGTTTACGTGGTGTAAGTGCCCCAGCTAGGATGGTGGCGCCACCTAGCGTAGGGTGATTGAGTTAGAAAACTGTGAAAGAGAAAAGAAAACGAGAATTTTTGCCTGTAGCACCGCGCGAAGCAACCTTACAAGTTGTTTTTAGTAATCAAACTGTAAAGAATTATGCACACGCACCAAACGCGAAATTATATATGTTGCCGTTTTGTTTCAACGAGTTTCAAGTTAGGCCTATAGACGTTCAGAATGAGAAACTTATCCGTAATAATCGGTCATCAAAGCCAACTGAAGGCAAGCTAAGCGATTTCAAACAGTGGTTTGGGGCGAGATGAATGTTTTAACAAGTTCACCATATTCACTTCAAAGCGGGCGTCCACAACTGCTGCCATGTTTTACGTATGCAAATCACTCTAACAAGATAACGTTAAATTAAAAAAATGGCGTGCGTACGGTTAGCGGCACGGGTCACGTACGTTACTGCGCGTGTGTACTTCAATCCTGCTATCCCAGTAACCCGATAAACCTGCTTTCCTGCTATGCTCGAGGCAAACTATAACTGTCAAATGTTCGGACAACTGATTGACACGGCAAGTCAGCGTTTTGGCGTGTACATACAGGAGAAAATGGTGTGAAACACAAAAGCGTAAAATTTTAAATTATGTACACAATTTTGCCTCAATGGGAAGACCACTTGTATAAGACAGCCATTGGTGTCGTAATATACATCTTGCAAAAAAAGCACCAGTATAGTGATTGTGTGCCTCTTTATTTGCTCAATATAGTGGTTAATGACAGTATATACATTCAATGTAGCAATGTTCACTGCACCAACTTCAATATTTTCTTCACAAGCTTCCGCCATTACATAAGCGGAGCGACACCTTTTTCTGCAGTGCTGGAAGTGCAGCACACTTCCTACACTGCGTCGTGCGCAATATGTGATGCCCGAGAGCAAATATGTTAACCAATGTCTTTCATTATGCGTACCAAACAAAACAATTGCTAAATATTACTTTTAATTAACTAACCAACAATATTCATGCTATATATGGTCACTCTTCTGACCTTCTAGCATTCTCTGTTCTCTCGTCCCGACAAAAGCGCTGGAAGCTAAGCAGAGAGGGATGGCAGGGTCAAAGAAAAACGTAACGCGCGCCTCGTGATCTTGAGCATTTTTTCTTTTTTTTTTCGTCAAATGCGGGACTTTTTCAGTTCTTTAACGAGCGAGCGCACCATGTTCAGATCAGCCGATGGCTGAGAGATGGGCTTGCTTCGTGGTATCGTTTAGCATATTTAGTTATTTTTCTAGAGAAGAGAAAGCAGTTTTTAGCCAACTTTACAATTTGTTGTGAATCGCATGCCGCGTGCTGCGCTATATTATTTGACTCGCGTGTTGTCAGGAGCCTCTACTACCGATCGGCAGCGCTTTCTGACCATGCTCAAAAAGTGTTGTAGGGCCCCTTTAAACTGTAAGATGAACTAACGCGAAAGTGTGTCGAAGCTTTTGTAATAAAGAAGAAATGTGAAGGTGTGCGTCAGCCAACGTTCTTTCAGACGGCCTGGTAGTGAATAAAATATGTTGCAGAGTGAGGGTATCACACTCGAATCACTTTGTTGGTGTTTTTCGTGGCTTTTGCGAGCCATTTACGCAAGTGTGGGGCGACGTCTTCGGTGGAGGAAGAGTTGAGGGCAGGCATGCCTGCGACAAAGGTGGGGTGACACGTGTGATTTTACTTTAATCAATCCGAGCTTGGTAGGCCACGTAGAACGAAGCCATAAAAGGATGCATACGCCACGCTGCGATGGGTCAATGTACGCTTCCCAGCTTTGAAACATTACACGTAGTTTTCACACAAAGAAAGCAGAGTCAATTGGTAGCCTCGTGAGACGTCCTAGACTGGCAGCTTGAGATCTACGCGCACGTCATTGTCCAAAAGAAGAGAGCGAAGTAGATGAAATTGTCCAGCCGTGTTCGCGCTATTTAACAATATAATATTGTCAAAACTAGCTTCCTTGATCATAAAGTAATTTGTGTTTGTGTTCAGCTGTGCGCACTGACACCGTGCTCGGTAAAATAAGCATTGCGTACTCTAACGTTTATTATCCTTTCGTGAGTCGACAAGTCTACGAGGCTAATTAGGTTAATATCACCATATGCTATCAGTGATTCTTGCTTCATTAAAAATAGAGATATTTGTGCTGTACCAACGTTTCTATTACTATTTTGTTGCCCACCTGCACGCTTTGCTTTTCATCTCTGCGTGGCTTAGTATCTGAGGACGTCAGGCGTTAAGCCTCATGTTAGCTGCTTTCGTGAAAAAAGGTTTATTATGGTTAGCGTAAGGCATTAACCTCGAGACATGAACGTTGGCTTCATATGTTTTCTGTTTGTACGTCATTTTTTGACTGCAGCTGGTTGAAGTCAATAATTCGATTGTATTTGCGTGAGTTTTGTTGATCGCGTATCACAACGCTTGCTTAGTTAGTAAGCAAACGTATTTTATAATTTATGCAGTTATATCATATGTGAGCTTCACTTCTTGCAACAGCATGTATCCCCTTTTGCGGCTTCTTATACTTCCACCTTATTTTTGATGGAACTCACAATAGCTCTCCTCGTAGAGATGTGGCTTTCTTAGCTAAATAGAGCTTCGTATGTCATTTCTGTAACAGGTGCAGACGATGTCAGAGCAGCTGAGCAAACGGGAGTCCAGTCGTGCGTCTTCTTTTTGTGGTGGCGTAATGTTAACGTATACACTTGAATGCGTATTCTTCTCCACGCAATAGCTTATTTTTCTTCTTTTTGCAATTTCGAACGTGTTTCGCTGGAGAATTTTCTTTGTTCGGTTGACGTCAAATAACCAATATACAAGAATAGACAATGGTACTATTCACAAATACTTATTCTCGCAATGGCGCTGATAAGTGGCATCACGACGCGCTCAAAGAAGCTGAATATCGCAAGGCGATCGGCATGCGGCCTTGCATTCTGATTAGTAGCCGTGACTAGCGTGCACAACAATGTCGAGTAAAGGGTACGGGAAGCTTACTCCAAAAACCCTCGCACTCTAGGCGTTCCTCGTCATGTTTTCGCGAATAGCAAATAGATGAGGAGGAAGAGCTTTTTCTGATAAAGTGGTTCACCAAGTGCAAATGTTTGGAAGCCCTGCCGTCATAAAAATGGTAGATTATTCCACGTTGTCCTTCAATAATGTACTCTCTTGGGCTAGTTGGTACAAGTCAAACATAGGTTACGGAGTTTTTCGCCGCATGGATCTACGGACGACATCATTTGTATGGGTCATCAGTAAAATGGCCAGTATTCAGTAGAGAGACTTGCGAATTTCTGCGGCGCAGCAAGTGTTTTTGCGTGTATTCTCTGCTTTCACTAATATTGAACAGCTTTACTAATGAAAAAAACACTAATCCAGTCGAACCTCGCAAAAACATGTGCGTTGTAACTGACGAGCCGTATTTCAGACAATGAATCACTCGTAATCACTCACTGGTTGTTGCAAAAAGTCATCAAAGCGTGCTAAATGCGAGCCTAAGGAACTGCAGGAATGGAATTGTGCACAAAGTAAGAATGGAGCTTCAGGCTGATTTATTGAAAGAGCGAAATATTTCTGTAAATAAATAATTTCGTTTCAGCCTTGAATAAAAACTACGGATTAAGCAAGCCAGCTCTGCTAATCAAACAACAACGCATAATTTATATATGATACCAGTAAGCGTACGTACCACAATATCTTGGGCGTTGCAGGCAACAATAGCAACGACGAGGATAGCTGTCTTCATCATTGTATTCCTAAGTGACGGTCCCCGTCTTTTTCCCGGTCACCTCTGAAGACTGATGACTGAAAGCTGATTGCAGCGGGTCATCTTTGCCTTCACTTTCATTTATGGGCGAGAAACAGCAACCAAAATGAGAACGAAAAAGGGAGTCTCACTTTTTGATGCGGTCAAATGAGATTGTTAACCGTCTCGCTGCAATTGAGAAGCGACAGGAAACCTGAGCTTTCAAATGACGGTAGAGCGTAATGTCAAGAAGCGGCGTCATAAACGGGTGAAGGACCGCGTGCTAAAAACTTGCTGTTGTGTTGTAGCCGGTCTGTGAATTTCGCTGCCTTTACCCCTATTGTTTGAAACTTAAAAAAATAGCAAAGGTTCACACATCGCTATGCTTTTCAACAAAGCGATATTGTGCAATCTGCCCTAATGCTGTCATATTACACTGTTGCTGCCATTAGAAAATTGTGCGACGCTGCAATAACGTTTGCCATAGCAACAACTAAGGTCTCTGCAGCTGTGCATATTATTGTGGAGTGATTTATACTGGGCGTGCATTTTGTCTGTAAGGGTGTGCGACGCCTGTTCGAGCAATTATGTCATGTTGTGTTGTGTTTGATTTTCAGCAATCATTTTCACAAAAAGGTTGTCCCTTTCGGAAAAGAAAGGATGACATTGACACAAATCGAATAGCGTAAGCAAGAGCAATATTGTTGTTTATAACGCAATTCTCAGCAAAAAGCAGAAGCTTTTAACAATGCATTTTTTCTTTCAATCTGCGAGCGTCGAGGAATATTTCTTTTTTTATTCAAATTTAGAGGTTCAGCTCACCAACCCCGGCAAAAAAAAAAAAGGCACCAGAACATGCTCACTTGTTAAAAAAAGCAATTACAATATTTCCGTTTTGCCTTAGATATCATACTCACACCTGAATATAATGCTGCAGTTAGCCATTGCGGAAAAGTGGGATTCTTTTCCTGGCTTTGTTAAAACTTCAGGTAAGCTGTAGATTTACCGGTGCTTGCACAACTTCGTGGACTGCTGTCCGTCTTGCCTCGTAGGCAGATGCATAGGTATGCTATCTATGGTGGGGGGGAAGAAATGATGCGAAAGATGATGTCGGATGCTGAAGGCACTTGTATATTCAGAGAGGCAGCATAGCACACGCATCTATGTTGTTAGCACACGCATCTATTTTGTTATGACGTCAAATTTGTGAAGTGTAATTATACGTGGCCCACTTGGTTAATGAGCTTGTGTATAATAATCTGCAATAACTTTATGCGTGTCGCTTGGGTATGCGGCTCGAGGGCAACGCCCTGCGTTGTTAAACTTGGGGTTGAATATGGAGAGAAAAGTGGCATGTTGCACACGCTTGCCCATCACCTCCTATGTGACGTATCTGCTTGTGTGATCTAGGCGACGCAGTAGAAGTGCTCGTATACTACGGTCCGTGGAAGTGCCCACTATACAAAAACTAGTTCCTCTGAATCTTTTCGGAAAAATGAATAAACTTGATACCGCACGCACCAACGCTTAAACTGCACCTTACCTCCAATTGTGATGATAATAAGAGTGTCTGTGTAGTGAGTTGAGGGTCGTCCGGTGACGTCAATTGATATCGATGAAAAAAAAATCATCGATAAACCCTAGGGGGACATTTTGTGTGAGCCGAGACTGTTAAAAAAGCTGTTTTCATCTTACAATAAACTAGGTAATTCCCCCATCGATAAACCCAGCACTTTTTCACGTCACTTTTTATTTGTATTGAGTACAACGACACACTACCACCAAAACAAAAATAAAAGCAAACATGTGTGATCTACACCATACTAAGAACATAACTTAGCGTTGCTAACAGTTGCAACGCAGCTAGATCTCACGTAAGTGTGAAGTCATCTCACGCCGTACGGCCGCAGCAGGAGGTACTGTGTCAATGGGTTCCTTCGTTTGCAAAACAGGAGCGTGTTTAAATGTCAAGGAATAACGAGCCACAATTCGCGCAGTAAATTGACTACTAGGAACGAGGCAAGCCACACCTGATTGTGATGAAACGTTAGCTAACTCGTGAATAAGGCAGCTCATCTGTTGGCTATAACGTTTCAGGGAAGACGTGAAGGTACAGTTTTTAGCTGCTCGCATTTAAACACGCGACAAAGCTCTTGTAAAGAGATAGAGAAAGATGCAAGAAAGAGCGAAAGTGTGTCTTCCCGCCCGTCCGCCTGCCTCCATGCCTGTTTGCCTTCCTACTTGCCTTCAAGGTTGCCGAACTAAGTCAAGACCTGAAAATGAGAGATCTACGCCATGCCTGATCTAGTCAGAATCGTAAGGCACCAGTGACCTGTTATATTCTCAATGGAGCCCGAAAATATCTAGACATTTGTATATAGGCAGGCCGTTCACATAGCAGTACCACTCCTTAGATGCCTACATTTGTAAACTGCATCGCTCTCATAGCGTCTAACTTGAAAAAGATAAAGAGTAAAGAGATGGTGGTCAACCATGCAGTTTCGAATTTTCTGCAACTCAGCAAGAAGCCTGGCAGTGAGATGTTGAGAAGAGAAGCTATGAAGGGAGAGAGAAATGAATGAAGGACTTTTCAACTATCGGGGTTTATAACTGCAGAACAGTAGGTCTCGATTTCCAGTCTAGTGCAAAGCCCACTAAAAGCTGCACAACAAGACACATGCTTTCTGTAAAAAGCCCAAGGAAGAAGGAAATAAGAAGAAAGAGAGGGAGGTTGGGTGTCCTGTTTTGCGGAAAGGAACATGTGTGATAAAGACTGACAGAAAAGAGATGCTTGGGTTGGCTCCTCTAAAGAAGTGTACTGCGAAATTAGGAGAGGTACGTGATACTACGGAAAGGTAGCAACAAGATATTGGGAGTGTGGATGGTTGGAGAAAACTTCTCGTTAGTCACTCGCGAAATTTTTCGCTTGTCGTAAAAATGACGCTAATTCATTAAAAAGCGTGTTCCGGAAAGTTGCTAAGTGCGGGAAGAAGTTATTAGGCGATGCGTGATGACTAATGTGAGTGACATGACGTGCGTGGGCTGATGTCAAAGAGGACCACATGCATAGAAATGAGAAACGAGAAACAGAAAACGTGACTGATCTCTCTTTCTAGAAATCGGTATAATACGAACATGAAAAGCGTCTTCACAGATGCAGTTGTGCGTTCATTGTGCATTGTTCTGCCACAACGGCAAAGGAATGAATGCTACAACAACCAACTGTAATGTCACGCTAAGAAAGGCAAGCAGCTGGAAAATTGGAGCGCGCCGCTCAAGCAAAAAACATACACGAAATGATCATTTGCAGGACGAGCGCGGACTAACATCTGCTACAGCTAGGCACTTGAAGTGCGCTGCTGCACGAAACGAACGCACAATTATATATTGGTTGAGCGCGAACAACCGTAACAATTATCGCTCGATTGTGTATGAGTGTCACGCTCCTTTCGGAAATGCCTCTGCCGCGGTGAACCAGTTACTAAGGCGCTCGGCTGCTGACACAAATGTCGCTGCTTCAGTCTCGGCCACAGCGGTTGCATTTCAATGGAGGCGAAATCGTTCGTGATGTCAGCGCACGTGAAAGAGCATTATATGGTCGAAACTTCCGGAGCCCTCCACTACGGCGTCCCTCATATAATCATATCGTGGTTTTGGGACGTATAACACCAGATATTATCATTATTATTAGCGAAGTGGCCTTCGTGCTCTGCTGCGCGTTGTCCTGGAAAAGCACCAAGGTCACTTCGTTATGATGGCGAAAACGCGCTGAAGTTGTGGAGCTCTGAAGACAGCCAAACGATATATAGCACATAAAAATAGCTTGACGTTAGCGTGGGCACATGGTGCGCTTCATGGCCTAGCGGTTTCGGCCCATGCACTGCGGAGGAAGAGTTCGTAGTTTCGACGCCTGGAGCCAAACTTCTTGTGTTTTTTTTTGAAATCTGGCAGAAGAACTTTTACAACATCATATTCATGATAGAGATATTTCGATGGAGCCATGGTGCACCCCGATAGAAAACACTTTCAAGTTGAAAAAAAAAAACTGAAACAGGCAAAAATCAGCTATTGGGTGACGTCACTGAAGAGCTGCAAGCGGTATTGTATATTTGAAAGTAATTAGCTTTGTGTACAATAATTATTGCATTAGAATCCGCAAAACGTTTTGCTCCAGGGTAATTGTGAAAGTATGAGTAGCGTCACCGGCCTGTGTCATGACTCGTGTCAGCGTGGTGGTTTGGGGAAGCGCACGAACTTCGAACGGAATGTTCCAAAGCTCTGCGAAATCCCAGTGATGGCAAGCCAGGGCAACGTTTGGTTTAATTGTGAAATATTCACCTTTTGAAGGCAAGCAACATTAAAAAGTGCCAAGCTTTAGATGCTTGAACTGGTTCACAATGAAGAATGAGTTTTGGAGGAATTTTTTTGTTGTAATGCTTTTCACATTCGTAAAGAGCAGTAGCAGGTGCCGTACAAGAGCACGAAGTTTTTCTAAATATGATAGAATAAATTAAGAAAAGACTTCTTCACGCCACCGCTAGCGGAGGAAAACCCATTTCATGTGCTAGGGCTCCTTTCGGGATTACTGAACTTGGGACAGCACGTTGACGCACGTGTAAACGTCGGTTGTAACCTCTGGTGGATGACATATGTGCTTAAGGGCTAGATGTAGTGAATGATCCTACAATAGGTTAGATGTGACGGCACGCATTCATGAGAAAAAGAAGACAACACGAATTTTGAGAATGATGAGTTTTTTTCTCAATTTCATAGGTTAATGAAGTGCAAGTCGTTAACTTTTCTCTGAGAACTTTATTTTCGCTGTTGTGCCTAGATTCACGTGTATTCGCGATGCTGTTAGGTTGACAGTGGAATGAAGAATCACAAAGTGTTGCCGTTCTCAAATGCTTTAGTTAAGGGAAGAGGTTGCTGAATAGGTACCATTTCATTTTAGATGCATGGCGCCCATGTTTTGCAGTGAGCGCTTGACAAAGTGATCACGTGTTAAATTTTTGCGCGCTCTGAAATAATGTTGGTGTGTTTAGTATTATTAAAGACATATGACAACATTCACGGCTTATGTAGCAATTAAAAGTATACCTTCCAAGTTAGCCACTTTATTAGTACGCATTTTACTATTTGCACTCATTACTCACACGGAAGGAGTAATACAAAATGACGAAAAATTAGTGGAATGTTATATATAGGTGTCGATAGAGACAGGTTTTTCACAAGCTGACTAGTTTTAACAGTGAAGCTTGTCAGAAAATCGTTTCTTGTTCACCCCGAACCAACAGAAACAAAAAATATCTTCATAAGAAAGTGGTGCGTGCCAATAAAATTTGGTATAAAGCACACAACTAGCCACATATCCACCAAAAATGCAAAACGCAGCAGATATCCAAAAAATAAGTACGTGCCGCATAAATTTGTACGACATATCAGAAAACTACCATGATTTTAAACGGGTAAATGTCACAGAAGTTTGGTAAATCCTACTGCACATAATTTACACGATAAATGAAAAAATAAAGGCAACGGTTTAACCAACAAATGGCTGCTTGGCTACGGCGGCTAGCCGAAGGGCCCGAATACGTACAACAAGAGAATACCGAAGAACAGGAAAGACTACGGCAGCGGCGAGAGAGAGAAAGAACAGACTTTATTTACCTCTGGAGCTGTTCTGTCAAGCGCTGTTCTGCAGAGCGCTTGTGGATGGGTCCTCAGTCCAGGACTCCTGCGGCCTTTGCTGCCCGTCTGGCACGTTCAACCAGCCAGATCTGGTCGTCCGCTTACCGGCTGGACAGCGCAGCCTCTCGCTGTTCCGGCATGGTGTTGTGTATGACGGGTTCTGCCGTTATATTTTGGCATCCCATGTTGTGTCGTATACTGTGGGTTTTTCGCCACACCAAGGACACGTGTCTCTGTATTGTGTTGGGTGTATTTTACTGTAAATATGTAAGCATTGGTGTGTATTTGTAGCTGCCGCCAGGATACCGACTGTTCCCTCCCCAATTTCCAGTGGGGCGGAGGATATCGCCTTCTTGTTTCTTTGAAACGCTGCACAATGTCCCTGTAAGTGCAGGCTACTGCCTCGACGCTTTCAGCCGTTGATCTCTCTCGGCTAGTAGCCTCGAGACATAAGATCAGCCTGAACATTCCCGGCAATACCTTCATGCCCTGGGGCCCATATTATTTGGTGTTTTTTGTAGCTCATACCGCCGGTGTTTAAGATTCCGGCGACTTTTCGGCCTACCCTACCATTTGTGTATCCCCTGCAGGCGTCCTGAGAGTCCGTGGTTATTAAAAGCGATTGCCCTGATATGTTGGTTTCGATGACCGCTAGAGCAACGGCGGCCTCCTCGGCATCTAACACCGTGCAATTCTTCAACGATGCGCTGACCTTCTCCTTCAATTGAGCGTCGATCATCGTCACCACAGTGCCTTTACCGTTCATGTATGTAGCAGCATCTTCATTCATTCATTCACAAAACTTTATTTGTGTCCTGAAGCCCGGTCTTTTCGGAACGAGACGGGCCGCTTCCACGTCGGTACCGTCAGGCCGAGCCTTGTGACGATGTTTTGTCTGTTCTGATGGGTCTTGGTAATGCTCTGCGCCCTGTACCTGTGCCTGCCCTGGTGCATGCGCTTAGGGTGCATGCGCTTAGGAATAGGAGTGACCTTGAATGTAGATCTGATCTCATCCGCTATGTCTACCGTGCAGTCCAGTGCTCGTATACTATCTTGGTAGCCTAATCTCTGGAGGAGGGCTCGTTCTGTCTAATGCGCTGTAGTCTAGTCTTCTGAGAGGCAAGCTGCGCCTCCCTGTACTCGTCATAAATATTTGTTATGCCGAGGTCTGTTAATTTTGCGGTGGCCGTGGTTGTTGGCAGACCTAAGGATATCTTGTAGGCCACCCTTAGAATTGCTTCCACTTGCTCCTTTCCTCTTTGGTTTAAATGCTGGTAGGTGTGTGTGGGGGGGGGGGGACTGTAGGTGGTTCTATTCACCACAAGTGCTCTTACAAGCTTAAGGGTGTTATCTTGCTTGAGGCCGTTTCTTGTGTTGGTTATGCGTGTAATCATTCTCGTTATCTGAGCCACCGACCGAGACAGCAGTCTGTGCGGTCCGCCCTCTAGTTAGATTGAATATACATTCCCAGAAGCCTTAATGCCTGAACTTCCGGTATGCGAACCCCGGCCAGTGTGACTGTTAGGTCGACCTTATCGTTTTGTCTGGGCCTGCGCACCCTAAGTGTTTCCGACTTTTCAGGTGAACATGGCAGTCCTCTCGCTTTTGCGTACTCTTTCACACAATTGGCTGTCACCTGTAGTATCTCTTCTTTGGATCCCTGTGAGCCTTTCTTCGTCCATATGTTGATGTGATCGGCGCACATTGCATTTCGGGTGCCATCTATAGCATTCAGTTTCTCTGCCAGCTCGACCATCGCAGTGTTGAACGGAAGAGGTGAGGTCCCGGACCCTTGCGGCGTGCTCGTGTTGGGCAGCCTGAACGTCTATGACCGCAGGTCGCCCATATGGTCACGGTCCTATCAGTGAAAAAGCCCTTCGCGTAGCCATATACTTTTTCCCGCAATTCCAGTTCGTTATTGCCGATAGTATGGCGTTATGGCTGACGTTATCAAAGGCACCTTTGAGGTCAAGAGCCAGTAATACATGTTCTTCATACTTAGGGACATTGCTAAGAACTTCCTCTTTGATGAGAAGTAAGACATCTTGAATTTATAGTTTTGGACGGAACCCAAACATTGTGTAAGGCATGAGGCCGTTATCTTCCAGGTAGTTTTGCAGCCTGATCGTGATTATTCGTTCATAAAGTTTACCTAAGCATGAATCAGTGAAATAGGTCGTAGGTTTTCTAATCTCGGCTTTTTGCCTGGCTTTGGGATGGTGATGATCTGCGCGTGTCGCCACTCCATTGGAATGGTCTCCGCTTCCCAGTGCTTGTTCAAGAGTTCCGTGATAGATTTGATATGTCACGGCCCCAGGTTTCTTATTATTGCATTGCCGATCTTGTCTGCTCTGGGTGCTGTGTTCTTCATCCATTCTGCCTGCCGCGTACACCTCTTCTTGCGTAATGGGGCGGTCTAGTTTTTCGTTTTCGGCACCTCGATAAGGGTCCGTGCAGGCATTGATGTTCACACACCCAATGTATGGTTCTCTGATCTTGCCTAGTAGCTCCATATCATTACCTCGGAAGTTGTGGCGATTTTGTGTAGTGTCTTGTTATTTTCTGTTTTGGACTTGGCTGCATCGTTCATGTTTTTCAGCAGCGCCCAAGTTTTGGATTTCTCAAGCGTGCCCTTGAGCAAGCCATAGATTTTGTTCTGGTTTTGCTTCGAGAGCTCTTGCGCGTATCGCTCTGCTTCGGCTGTTAATGCAACAAGTTTTCGTTTCAATTTTCTGCTGCCTTTCTGTCCCCTCTATCTCTTCTTGGTTATGCTTCTACGAGGTTCCCACAGGCGTAGAAGGTAATTGTCAGTTTCAGGATTGGTATTCGTCCTTTTCACTGCCTTCGTTGCCCTTTCGCTCGCCTCGCGGAACCCTTTACTTCATTACGCAATCGCTTGAATCAGTTCCACTTCGCAGTCTTGTCTAAAGACATCCCAGTTTGTTATTTTCGCCCGGCCGAGTTTTCTTTGCACTTTTGCGGTGGTGACTGGCATCCAAAGAATAAAGTGGTCGCTGCCAAGGTTCTTTTCAGTGTTTTCCCAATAAACGTCATGGGTGTTTTTGCAAATGTGAGGTCTGGGTACATATCTCTGCTGACGTTGTTCCCCATTCTGGTCTGCTTCGTGAAGTCCGTGAACAATTTAGAGGCCTGCGTGTGCTGACACTTGAGCCAAATTGTTCCCTTTGCTTGTTTTTTTTACATATCCTCAGCTCTTGTGTTGCGCGTTGAATTCTCCTAATACCACCGATAGAACGCTTCTGCTTTCGGCTCCGAGCATTGTTATCAAGTTTTTCGCTTTCTACGGGAGACGCTGCTCCCTGCCCCAAGGCGACGGACGCGGAGTCATCCACTGGTCCGCCCAGCCAGAGGTCTGCTATGGCGAGCTCCTCGATAAATCAGCGCGCCTGGCCCAGAACCAGTGAGGCCAACGGTGATAGTCACTGCATCATGGCTGTGGACGTGGAGCCTTCTGCGGCTATGTCCGACCATAGACCACCTTTGGCAAGCTCGTCGCGGAAACGAAGCACCTGTTCGAGCACCAGCGAGGACACGGAACTGTACTCGGCCACTGGCGACGACTCGTCGGATGACGACTTCGAGACCGTGAGAAGCAGGAAGGCCAAAAGAAGAAGTATCAAGTCGTCTTCACCAGCAGGGACATTAACGTCTCAGTCAAAAGGAGAATGCTGGCCGCACACCATCCTCTTCATGCCCGAGGACTCCACCATCAGCCTTCGAGCACTAAACAGGCAAGCTCTCTCTATGTACTTTGAGGGGGTAGCACCAAACGACATTAAGGATATCCGGGTGAACACGCGGAAGAATATTCTAGCTGTGGACACAATGACTGCCAGCGCTATAGACAAGCTTCGCAGAGTATCAGATTTGGGAGGCATCAAAGTACGACCGGTTATTCCAATGGACGGTGCCTGCACGGCGGGAGTAATCTACGACATTGATTTGGCCATAGCAAACTCGGACCTCCCAACTCTCATAAAACCAGCGAACGAAGGAGTTCTCATCCCGAATGTACTTCGCCTCGGAAACACCCGATGTGTAAAGATAATGTTCAAAGGAGATTCCATTCCGTCGCATGTCAAAGTGGGACACTTCCGACATCCTGTTCGACCATTTGTCCCTAAACCACTCCAGTGCCATAACTGCATGAAAATTGGTCACATCAAGAGTGTATGTACAAACACCACAGTATGCCCCCGATGCGCTGAGCCGCACACTGCAGACGCATGTCGGGCAACAAGTCTGAAGTGCAGAAACTGTGATGGTCCGCATGATGCTGCATCCAAGGAATGCCCTCGGATTAAGAAGGAAATCGCCATTATCAAACAAATGGTTAGGGACAATTCAACCCACAGAGAGGCTGCTGAAAGAGTACGGCGGCGACGTAGTCGCCGACGGAGGCGTGGAGGACAGAGTGTTGCGCATAACCCATTTCCTCCGAGCACGAGTGAAGTAGTAAGCACGAAGCGAAAAGAAGTGGAGAAGCTCACAGCTGCGGATGAGTGGCCTACGCTTCCGCGTACACAGCCTGCAAAGGAGCCTCCTGCGAGGCCTCGCCGCCCTACACCTTCCACCGAGTCTACTTCCGTTGAGGATGTGTCAAGGGTCGATCGACAGATCATCCCGATGTTACGATCCCTCGTCGCTGTCATGGCAGACATACTAAGAAGCCTGGGAACTCCAACCGCTCGAAGCGGGTTACAGGTGTTGGACGCGCTGAGCCCAGTCCTCGCCTCCCTCGCGTAGAGTCATGGCAGGAGATCAACAATCGTTCCGCAAAGACGTCAGAGAAGCATCAGTCATCCAGTGGAACGCAAGAGGACTTAGATCACGGATTTCCGATTTTCGTCAGTACGTGTTTTCTAACCTTTTCCCAATCATCGTAATATGTGAACCGAAATTATCAAACACGATCAGGCTATCTGGCTACGAATCAATCCCGTCCAAAACCCGAAACGAAAGCAGCAAGGTCATTGTGTATATTCGTCGGGAGCTTACCTACATCATTCAACCTGTGTCGCCTCATGATGAGAACCAATATGTTTGCCTGACTGTGAAGCAGAAAACCCTCACCTTCACATTAATAGGTGTCTACTTATCTCCCTCAGCCCGTTTTGATTGCCAAAGACTGGATGACATTCTTTCGAGCGTCCCGGATCCGTGGATAATTATAGGGGACTTCAACGCCCACCACCCAATCTGGGGAAGTTCAAAAGTCAATACCACGGGCCGGAGGCTGGCTTCATTTGTATCGACTCATGAACTGTCTCTACTTAATGATGGGAGCCCTACATTTCTGCGAGGATCAACGTACAGCAGCTGTTTGGACTTGACGTTCGTGTCACGTCGCTTCGCCACAAGCGTTAAGTGGTTTTTAGACATCGAGACACATGGTAGCGATCACATCCCCAGTTATCTCACCATCGAAGGCTTTGCTAGCGACCACCCGCCGAAAACCGTACGGAAGATCGATCTTTCAGCATTCACAACCAACATTGAACACGCTTGTGAAAAAGGCTTAACCTCTGGCATTGAGCAAGCGATCAAACAAGCAGCGCAAAGTGCGATGCGCACGCTGGCATATTCTTCAAGGCCCTCAGAAACGGACATGGAGTTAGAGCGACTCCGTGCGACTCGTCGGCGTGCGGAGCGTAGATATCGACGCACAAAATCCATTCAAGATCTACGGATGGCCAGGCGCATGCAAAAGAAGATCCAGCGTCGTATAGACAAACTGGAGGTTCAACGGTGGGCGAAATTTTGCGCGAGTCTAGAACCTCGCAAACCGCTTTCTCAAATATGGCGAACCGTGCGAGGCCTACGCACATTTCCCCAACAACGTTTTCCGTTTAAAGCCTTGGCCCTTTTCCAAAATAGAAGGGATATCGAGGTAGCGGAAGATTTTTGTAGGAAGATTGCGGGCCCACCAAATTGCACAGAAGCCCTTACTGCTGATTACACGCCACATTCACTTGACCCGCACCTGGACCTGCCTTTTTCAATGGAAGAACTGAATGTGGCTCTTGCTTCATGCAATCGATTGTCATCGCCTGGGCCGGATGGCATATCATACCGCCTATTATGCAATCTCGGTGATCGAGCACGAAGTGCTTTGCTGGAAGTATTCAATGAGTCTTGGAGAGATGGAACAGTCCCCAGAGAGTGGAAAACAAGCCGGTTGGTTGCACTTCTGAAACCTGGAAAATCGCCTCTAGAGCTGACATCATACCGCCCAATAGCGCTGGCTAGTTGCGTAGGGAAGCTGATGGAGCGAATGATCCTTGCCAGACTCGAGTGGTTCCTAGAACGCCATAGAATATATCCAGACGCCATGGCCGGTTTTCGTCGTCTTCGGAGCTCCATTGACAATGTCATTGACCTGGTGACCTACGTACAACACCAGAAAATGAGCAGACGGTTATCTGTCGCACTATTTTTAGATGTCAAAGGAGCATATGACAATGTTTCTCACGAAGCCATACTTGACGCCCTCGAGTCAGTTGGTTTGGGTGGGCGAGTGTACCGCTGGATCCAATGCTATCTACATATGAGATCATTGTTTATGCAAACTGATGATGGGCCGACTTCTGAACATTATACACACCGTGGTGTTCCTCAAGGTGGTGTATTGAGCCCCACACTGTTCAACCTGGTTCTGATCGGTCTCGTTGAACGCATACCAGATTCCGTGCAGATATCTCTCTATGCAGATGATATTTGTGCCTGGACATCAGGTGTAACACGTCCTCAGGTACGTGCGAGACTCCAGAAAGCAGCGAATTCAATATCGGCGTACCTTAGAGAACAAGGCCTCGAGATTTCTCCTGAGAAATCGGCGCTGGTCGCGTTCACGCGGAAGGCAATGACGTCATATCCCATCGCCATCAATGGACACAGTGTCTGCTACGCCAGGACCCACAGGTTTTTGGGGGTCACGATCGATCGAAATCTCTGCTGGAGTCCCCATGTGGCCACTCTAAAGAAGCGCCTAACGGCCATCGCACAACTTTTCAAGTTCCTCGGAGGCAAAACGTGGGGCACATCAGTGCACGCGATGTTGCATTTGTACAAAACGCTGTTTCTGGGGTACCTGCGGTATAGCTTGCCGGTTCTGACGAACGCTTGCAAAAGCAGTATACGCACAATAGAAAACGCCCAGGGCCAGGCACTCAGAGTTTGTCTTGGATTACCACGCTGTACATCAACAGCGGAAACCATCGCAATCGCCAAAGATCATCCGGCCACAGTGCACATTACTTTGGAGGTGCTTAGAGCTCATATTAGACACCTTGCTCACGCCCCTGCCCACCACCTAGCTTCGCTTCCAGAAGATCGACCGAGTGCCTCCTTCTGTAAGAGAGTATTGACTTTCCGTGAGTGCCTTCCAACAGTCTACACACCTCCGGAACGGATACTAACACCTCCTTGGTGCTTGGACCGACCAAAACTGCGCTTGACAGTGCCGGGGATTCGCAAGAAGGCGGAGCTCTCGGCGCCAGCTTTAAAGCAGATGATTCTACTCATGCTACACGAAGAATACAAAGATCATGTCAAACTTTACACGGATGGCTCGACAACTGTTGGAGGATCTGCAGGAGCTGTGATCTTCCCAGCAAGAGCCGAAACCATCCAGTTCAGAACGTCACACAAGACGACATCGACAGCCGTGGAGCTCGCGGCACTCCGCAGCGCACTCCGCAGGATTGACCAAGAGACACCACAAAAATGGAGCATTTTTACTGATTCGATACCAGCTCTCCAATGTCTACACAATACTCTACGTCGTGGACCTCAAGATCAATTGGCGCTCGAAATACGACAACTGTACCATCACCTAATAGACGAAGGACATGACATATCTTTTCAGTGGTTACCAGGCCATTGCGGCATCATCGGTAACGAGCATGCCGACAATGCAGCTAAGAATGCTCACGAAAATGGAGTGATGGAACCTATTCCACTATCAAGAAGCGACGCAGCAGCAAAGATTAATACGCTTGCGCAGGATGTCGCAAGGTCTATGCGGAATACGCCCGGTTTTCTCCACACCCGTCTTCACCGCCTGGACCCATGCCTACGACTTACTATTCCATCTGGCCTACCCCGATCCGAGACGACCCTTCTCTGTCGTATGTGGCTTGGGGTGTCTTTCACGAACGCTTTTGCCTGCCGCATCGGAATGAGAGACAGCGCTACATGCGACCATTGCGACAATGACGAAACAATTGAACATATTTTATGTCAGTGCCCCCAGTACAGCTCTCAGCGACAGTCCCTCTCAGCAGTGTTTGCTCGCCTCGACGACCAGCCATTTTCTGAGCAGTCAATCTTGGAATGTCGGAAAGATCGAGCTTCACGCCAGAAAGCAACGAAGGCGCTGATGAAGTTTCTGCGAGCGACCCGCCTCGTAGAACGATTGTGACACTACTGTGTGCGAGTGTGTGTATGTGTGTTTGTGCTTCTCTTCCTCCCTTTCCCCTTACCCTTTCCCCAGTGCAGGGTAGCAAACCGGATATGTTTTCTGGTTAACCTCCCTGCCTTTCCGCATTAAATTTTCTCTCTCTCTCTCCTAATACCACCAAGCCGTTTTTCTTGGCTAACTTGCTCGCTGCTTTTATTAGTGGCTTGAAATCAGGGTTCTTTTGGCTAGGTGGGCTGTACACGTTCAAAATGAACATGCTCCCTTTACCTCTCTTGTGCAGTATAATCTTGGTTTGCACGTGCTCGATGTCAGTGTCTAGTGCCGGGTGTTGGATTGCCGTTATCGCTTTGGATACCAGGGTCGTCGCTTTTCCCTCTGTGTGGCTCAAGAATGCGTCATACCCTGTTAGGCTGTGAGAGTAGCCAGTCTCCTGCAGTTCTACAATATCGGACGTGACAAAGGTCATCTGCATATATTGCCGAAGGGTGCTTAACTTCTTGCGCAATCCGCGGCAGTTCCACTGCGAAATTTCTAGTCTCTCTGTGTTTCGCTTAGTGGTTCTGGCCATTATGCATGATTGGACTCACTGTCGCTTCCGGATGGGAACGGAGGCCTATTGTATGCCTTTTTTTTTTGATTTTGTCAGTTAGTAGTTTCTTCCTGAGAGCACTCTTCGCCTCGGAAAGTTGGCTTTGAAATCGCTGAAGCGGCTATGTCAGCTGCGACTGCGTTGGTACTTGTGGCAGCTGCAGCTGCAGCTGCAGTTGCTGTAGCTGTTGTTCCAATGGCGGTTGGGCTCTTTCTGCGCTTTTCATGGAAGCAGTATGGTCGACACTCGGAATGGTCACCGGTGACACGCGCATGTCCTTTCCAGAGTTTCCTGCTGTGGCGCGCATTTCACCCTGGCCGCCTGCGTCGATATCTCTGTCTTTGATAATCAACAACTAGCCCAAGCATCTGTCTTATCTGTCTTTGATAACTTTCATTAAACTATCTACCTTGCGGGTGAGTTCGTTGCAGTTGGCGCGTGTAACTTTGAGCTCTCGCCTGATGTTTGCGCATTCGTTACAATTGTAAATGGCTTGTGTTGTGCGTGTGTTCGCCTGAGCTTTGGTATTGGCAGCTATTTCTGTCCAGCCTACCTTTTTGGTTTTCTTTTTCTTTTTTTCTTTTGGTTTGGGTTTGGGTTCCTTTCGTGCTGCTGCTTCCTCGTTGTCGACGTCGAACGAGACCGGTTGCGGCTCGCGGAAACGTCCCCCTCAGAGCTAAATCATCGTCGCTTGTCTTTCCAATCGCTGCCGTCATTGCGGCTGCGCCAGGTATTCCTCTCACCGTCTTTTACTACCTAATGCTCTGCCATAACAGAGCGGTAAACGGACCCTAGTGTCCTAATGGCGGCGCGATCAACTTTGATTGGTCCATGCATACGTATTTTCAGTTCAGTGCAAAAAGTAATCCCTACAACAGTGACCATGCTATAATAAACCGACCATTCGCAGATCGTAACGTATTTTCTAGATCACTACGCTGATGATTTTGACGATTTAGTTCACGAAGCCGGCCTCCCAGCTCAGAAAATTTTAATTTAGAAATAAAATCCTAAAGCTGTTGAATGTAGTGGAAATGTATAGAAAAATTGCTACTTGTGCAATACTAACAGTTTTCGACGATTTTGTGTGCTGAGATCATCACACGATTATAAGGCGCACCATAGAGTAGGGTTGCGCACGATATCAGCCACCTGGGGTTCCTTAACGTGCCCAGATATCGCACGCACAACGGGTCTCCATAACTTTGACTTAATAGAAGGGAGACTGCCACGACCGGGATGAGCCCGCGCATTTCGCGTCAGGAGCCAAGCACTTTAAACACTTCACCACCACCGCAACCACGTCTTGCATACCCGCAGATGCAGAAAAGGTTATGTTACAATTTTGTGTTGTGTCAATATAGAGAAAACCAATGTAGATAAAAGAAACTGTGGAAAAGCAAGTGCACTATTGTTAAAAACTGCGAAGTTATATCCGCTTTGTTTTCCATTGACAACATAAGCTAACATAAGACCATCACGCTATGACAAACAAGAAAAACAAGGTAGACCCGCATAGAAGCATGAAGTACTTTCTCGGAAGGCTATACTTCAGCACTCAACAGCTTGATGACGTTTAAGAGAGTCTGGGTACAGGTCTGCAGAGCTACGGGTGGTTACGCTACCCATACGCCACACCGTAATCTTATACTCAGGCACTTGAGCAAAGTTACGAGATGAAGGAACCGTGATGGCACAGCCTTTTATTTCAGAATTTGTTGTAAAAGGGTTTATATAGGAACGTTTTGACACGTATCTAAAAGCCCCCTCTTTAAACATTTCATTTTATCATGATTGTACTTGCTTACCGATTCTCATTCACGCCTTCATTCTTCCTTCTGTAGCGTTTATATTTTCGCGGTAAGATTAAGATTTCCCTGACAGTCGCCTGTACTTAGGGAACTCAGGACGCTACATACGTCAGCCGATGTTTGCACGTACTATAACATTACAGATCTCAATAAAGCTTGAACTTCACCATAAATTAAGTTTCATTATGCAGCAACTTCAGCTGAAGCACTGTACTTTAAGTATCATGTACAGGCGACGTCAATGCTCTTGAATATGGGCCTTTATCTGCAGCAGTTCTGTGGACGTTTCGTCGAGGGAGGAAAAGGGTCATTTTTGTCATTTAGTGTCCATGAACGTCGGGAGTCATAAGCTCGGGCTAGACAGTTACTGATTTAGAGTCGCGAAACGTTTTCACTTTCCGGGTGAAATTGAAGAGCTCACGTGTGCCCTTTGTGGAAACTTCACAGGTTTTGTTGTGCTTGATACCCTGAGAAGCACTGAACATTTCATAGTGAGCGCTGTTTTAAAGCACCAGTCCTAACATCCAAGTTATGCCTACAGAACACAAAATCTTTCATAGCCAGAAGCTGAAGGTGAAATAAAGCTAACTAAAGTAAGGTGGCTTATTTCTTGAGAAAGCCAGAGCATTGTGTTATATACACATAGCTTGCTTTTGGTGACTGAACATTATATTACTTTACTGCAGCATCAGCACCTTTCTAACATGCTTCTGCTGCTCGCAGCATACCTCCTGCACGTTACACATCGTATCTCGGCGTATGAGCAGACTATTGTTATCTTTCTAAAAGAGGGCCCAATTAAAAAATACAAAAAACAACAACACAAGGCGAGAATTAAAGTAAAAAAAAACACGTTATCGATAAATCGTACCACATGTGCAGCGCTGGTGGGGTCTATCATGTCCTGTGTAAAGATCTGTTATTATGTCCACATACATGTATATATAAAAACTAACGTCGCCACACCTCCAGCTCCGTGTGCAGCTTGAGTTACTTTCGCGAAAGCCGATTAAAATGAGGAAGTAACACTGCACGATGCCTATCCTATAGTAAGCGAACCGTCTCATGTTCTTGGGAACTCAAAATACTCATCTGCAAAAGCAGCATCTCCGATTCTTTCGGCTGTCCATTTCATGAAATCTGGTAGTGATACTCAATGTAGGGGCATGAATTGGCCATGCGTGTTCCGCCCCCATGGTGGACGTGTACGGCCGGCCGGAATTTTCTATGGTAGAGGCACTAACCCACACCTGTTTAGAGGGAATTGATATTAGTATCTTGCATTTTTTATTTCCTCGACAATGATTGTGGCACGTAAAAATCATAGTTTCGGCAGACGTGCTGAACGCGACGATTAGGAAGCTTTACTATGCTTGACAGCCTCACATTTTAATGAGCACCAAATTATGATATATAACAAAAACCATATACCGTGCTTCACTCTTCAACGATTGTGAAGTCATATCAAAGCATTATGATCGGACCTAGCGTGAAACCGGTATAGCCTTTCAGACAGAATTACGCATCTCCCTCTACTGGCAACCATGGTAGAATGAGAAAGCATCGTGTGGGCTTTTGTGGTCGACGATGGGCCGCAGAATCGCGTTGCCTCGTCGCTTCAGGAGCGGCCGCTCGACGCTGCTGCTGTGCTTGGACTTAGCGAGCCCGGAGTTTAGCGTCGGCTTCCTGAGCTTCGGCATGCCGAGCCCGTGTTACTTTTGTAGAAGTCTCATGCCGACGTTGACGTTTACGGTCGGCTTCCGAAGCCTTCCTCTGCTCCGCGGTAATGGCACCGCACTGCAACTAGCACTGGCATTGCCGTTGTTCATTGAGTTTTGCACACCATTGCACGGAGAGAGGAGAATAGAAGCACAGCAAACGCGGGCTATATACTGCACCCCGACACTTGCGCCGTCTTTCGGCGTGTCCTTTAGCAAGAGAGAGAGAGAGAGAGAGAGAGAGAGAGAAAGTTATATGCACTTATTTGCTGCGCTGCACCTGTGGCAGAGAGGCGATACGAGAGGAGAATAGCGCACACCTGTGTAGGAGAGGAGATTGAGGGAGAGCTGTACATGTGCAATATGGGATCAGACGCTGCAGAACAGACACTGCCCCGAGTATAAGATGCACTCGAATTAAAAAAAATAAATTATGTGTGTCTGTGGACCCCCAATTGCTTTCCTTAAAATCAATATAATAATTCTGTCAAGGGAAATTGTCATATCGTGACCCGCGGTGGACGTGCGTATCATGACTGTGATCACGCGACAGCTTACTTCATTTCTTTCGAGTTCTTATATTTTTCGTCACAGTGCATTTCCGCAGAGGCGTTCGTCAGCGCTTGTGTTGTCTGCGCTTCCATTTGTTCCCGTTTTCGCGCTGTTCACTCGCAGTACCATGAACCAAATGAGCATTCTGCCTTTTACTATACTTTTTTTTGTCACTGCTGTTTAGTTTCACCCTAATTTGGCTTAGATAAGATTGTTTATTGCGAGAGAAAAAAAAGTGCCGCCATATCCACGAAGTGAATGATGATGAGTGGGCGAAGCTCCGGAGGTAAACCTGGTAAACCATGAATCCTCTGTACATTTTGCCCACTCGATTTTATTACATCGCTCCCCCTAGCGTACGTCGCCGCACTAAATCGAACGATTGCCTTCAACCAATGACACGCGCCATATGTGGAATCATTCCTATTTTATAAGATCTCGCGTCTTTCATCAACTACAAGTACCACTTTCTAGTTTATAACATGTTGTATTTTTTCATCATCAGCTACAAGTACCACCATCTAGTAAACACTACAAGAACTAAACGAGAGGTGGCTACATACGGGAGACGGTACCGCCATCTAGTGAACACTGCAAGAACTAAACTAGAGGTGGCTACATACAGGGGACGGTACCGCCATCTAGTGAACACTGCAAGAACTAAACTAGAGGTGGCTACATACAGGGGATGCACAGCCCACGCCCTAAGGAGGTTCGCCCCTAAAAAGCTTTTTGATGTCATGGACGCTGCAACGCTAGATACTGCCGCGCAACTTTAACGTCACAGTAAGGCTTGCGTCAAGCGTTAGTGTCGCATTAGTGAATAAGGAAAGCCCTCTTACAGGGGCACTTTTTAGGTGCGTACGGTAGGAAAACTGAGGTTCACGATGCCTTTCAAAGGCGGCCGACGTCGCACGAGCAACTTATTTCTATTGCATGAAGAGCGAAATACGCAGCTGCTTTGGGCGGCGAAAGGGCGGCCGCTGGCAATTCAAAGGGAGCTTGCGAAAGAATAGCATATGGGCGATCATCATCCGGATCTGCGTTGTCTGTATACGCGGGAATCGCCTAAACCACCTGCCTAAGTTGGAGACGCATACTGAAA
The DNA here is from genome assembly GCF_043290135.1 of Rhipicephalus microplus. Classification (NCBI taxonomy): domain Eukaryota; kingdom Metazoa; phylum Arthropoda; class Arachnida; order Ixodida; family Ixodidae; genus Rhipicephalus; species Rhipicephalus microplus. Next base: position 131,385,184 of record NC_134700.1, read on the forward strand.
AACACTCAGCTCCGGCAGCTGGTGCTGTTAGTCCGGAAAGTTCTCTCGGCTCGGGCATTTGAGGGATCTCGAAAGCGTTTTTTTCGCGATTGCTCACGATTTCAGGTGGCTGCGTTTGAGCACATATATAGCATCGCGTCTTCGCAGCTGCAGCGATGCACGCACGCACTGTATTTCGTCGACAGTATCGAATAATATGGAAGAAGCTAAACGACGTTCTCTATTTCTTGGCACTACAATGATGTGCGCAGTTTGGTTATGCGGAGCTGGAAGTGCTTTAGGCAAAGCTTGTAATGAACACAGAATTTGGTGGTGGCAGCGGCCTGAGAGTTGCCTATATGTACACTAGAGGGAACTCTGGCGCTACTGTCTATGGGAACTGTGAGGCATGGTGCTTCAGCTATAACATGGGAATGATGAATGGTACACGGATTTCTCTAATATTTGTTCTTTGAGCTCGGCTTGGCTTCGTCAAGCCTGAATTTGCTTTGCCACAAGACGAAGTCAATCAAAAGTTCAGTAGTTATGCTTCATCACTTTGATCCTATCAGGCTCACCAATTGAAATCTGCTTGCGAAGTTCACAACAGTCCGCTTTTTTATTTGAAACGAAAGCAAAACACAGCAATAAACAAAGCCACAAGCGTGTTCGAAACCCGCAAGCATGAAGGCTAGGCAAATCCATGTACTAGCCATCATTTCTATAGTGACTGAACGATCGCAGCACAAGACTTCCCTTTAGTCAACTTAGGAAAGCTGGATGGCGGCGGCGACGACAACGAACACGAAACACGCGATGCCGGAAAGTGAACAGAAACGAGCCCGTGGAATGCTCGCCTGTCGCATGTGTAGTTTTATGCGCTGTTTTCGATAATTGTTGCTCTCTCGATCGCGGGCTTACCAGTGATCAGGCTTTTCTGATATGGTGAAATGTGTATTTTATCGATGTAACTTGTCATTGTAGGTTGCAATATTTTACCGTGGCCTGTATAAAAGAAGTACCGTGCCAATTTTCATGAAAAGGAACACGGGAGTGCGTGGCCTGCATGCTCCGGCGGCTGCTGGCAGCGTGTTCAAGCGGGAGCGGGAGCAACCACAATCTATTTTCGTGTAAGGTTCGCGTCTAGAAAAGCGATCACTCGTTGCTGATATGAAACCAGCGGCAAAGTTGCAATCCCAACCCCCTTCAAGGCGATTACCGGCTCTTGCGTAATCGCTTTGAATGGGTAGGGGGTGAAATCTTGCCACTGGTTGCAAGCAACGAATGGTTGTTTCGCTCGCCGTGAGATGACGTGAAAAGAGACTGTGGTTGCTCTCGCCCCGCTTGAACGCGCTGCCAGCAGCCGCCGGTGCGTGCAGGCCACGCTTTCCCGTGTTCCTTTTCATGAAAATTGACACTGTACAAGACTCTTGTTGCTTGTAGCAGCTGATGTTTTTCGATGCTAAGCGCGTGAATGGATGTCGAATTTCCGGCAAGAATTAAATTAAAAGTTAGGGCAGGGCCTTATTTGCAAGATGTTTCAGCGCGCGAACAAAGGAAAAAGGACAGGGTAGACAGAAAAGCCCCGCCGCGGTGGTCTAGTGGCTGAGGTGCTCGGCTACTGACCCGCAGGTCGCGGGTTGGAATCCCGGCTGCGGCGGCTGCATTTCCGATAGAGGCAGAAATGTTGTAGGCCCGTGTGCTCAGATTTGGGTGCACGTTAAAGAACCCCAGGTGGTCGAAATTTCCGGAGCCCTCCACTACGGCGTCTCTCATAATCATACGGTGGTTTTGGGACGTTAAACCCCACATATCAATCAATCAATCAGTGTAAACAGAAAGAGCGTTGACTTCCGACTAACTTTATTTCACAGAGTGGCAAGAATATATACGGCTAGAAAAGGATGATTACAGAGCATGAAGATAAAATGCAAGCCTAATCTACACATCAGTAACAAAACAGGAGTGACGGGTCCTCTATTGCCTCAAAGCCCAGCCAGGTAATCATATTCAGCCTGTGATAAAGCAACTGATGACGTCCTGACGCATTTATCTCCTAGAAAGGGTATTTTTTCGGCTTCAATAATTTCTCGGGTAAGCTCGTCCCTGTGCCTTGCCAATATTAAGCACTGATCAAAGAGAGGGGTGCACCTACAATCTCGGCAATAAATGCCGAGATGCCCTTGTACTACATTGTGCACATTGTTTCGGTGTTCTCGGAGGCGGTCATTTATGCACCTGCCGGTTTGCCCGACATAGATGCACCCACACGTCAGTGGAATCAAGTATAGGACTCCCTCTGCGCATGGGACGTAGCGTTGATTGATTGATTTGTGGAGTTTAACGTCCCAAAACCACTATATGATTATGAGAGACGCCGTAGTGGAGGGCTCCGGAAATGTCGACCACCTGGGGTTCTTTAACGTGCCCCCAAATCTGAGTACACGGGCCTACATCATTTCCGCCTCCATCAGAAATGCAGCCGCCACAGCCGGGATTTGAACCCGCGATCTGCGGGTCAGCAGCCGAGTACCTTAGCCACTAGACCACCGTGGCGGGGCATAGGACGTAGCGTGTCCTGTGCGCGACAGAGCACGAGGCACAATTTGCACGAGGTGTACTGACCCGTTTGCAAAACCTCTGCAATTTTTCCGGTGCAGAAACAACCACAAGAACGTTGGCGTCGCGAGCAATCTTTTTTAGCCCGTGTTAGACGTCGTGCACGTATGGTAGTACGACAGGCCGGCTCTTTCTGACACTGTTTTGCTTATCTGGTTTGTCGCCTCGCTTTACGACAGTGACCAGCTTTCCCACCACCGAAACGAGAACATGCGCGGGGTAACCAGCTCTGGTGAGACGCTTCACTTGTAGAGCAAAGCTGTGGTGTACCATGTGGGGGCAGGACTTCTTTAAGGCGTTGCCAAGGCAGAGGTTAGCAATGCGCCACTTGACCAATTTAGAGTGAGCTGAGCTGAAAGGCAGAAGTGGCTTGCCGCTTCTTGGTTCACACATCCAGCAAACATGTCGGAATTCTAGCAAAAGCTTCAAATCTAGAAACTTCAGGTTATTATCAGTGGGTGATTCATAGGTTAGAACTAGTGGTTTCAGACACTCTCGGAAAACAGTCAACACGTCAGAGGAAATGGTCTGAAAATTTTGACTATCACATTTCAACAACACTAAATAATCATCAACAAGACGGCAAACTATAAAAACTACAGAGTTATCAAGCTTGTTTGACAAGAAACGATCATGATGTGCTAGAAATATGTCACAGAGAGTAGGTGCCAAACAAGAACCAATACATATGCCACTTTTTTGTAAGTAGTTTTTTTTCTTCCCATGATAGAAAAGTGGTCTTCAAATAGAAACTGAGTAATTCTAATAAGCTGCTGTTATGAATTCCAGTACGCGTTTGGAACGCTGCGCTGAAACATCCTGCAAATATGACTACGCACCAACTAGCCCAAGCTTCCACTCTTGTTAGGGCAGGGCTTTGAGCAATGCACTAAAAAAAGAAAAGCAAAAAAGAAAAAAATAATAGGCCAGGTTCACGCAGCCTAACTTGACTTTGATAGTCAGCCAGGTTGTAAAAAGTATCCCGGTCAATACATTGATGTTGCCCTATGCCTGTGTCTAAGGAGGTATGTGACGATTAAAGAGGGTAAACAAGTTTGCCAATGTCGCATTCGCAAAACCTTGAATTAAAGCCTGGTGCTCACTCTAGTAAGGCCATGATTAGGCGGTGACTCAGTTTGCAAACTTTTTACCTTCATAAGAACATGTTCTATGAACGCACAAAAAATGCAGCGGCTTTACATGGCTATGCCAAGATTTGCACTGCGTGAGCTACAGATAGACGGACGGACTGATGCATGGATTGAATATCGAGTGAGCTCACGCGAGTGAAGCACGAGTTTACTAGTGACACGTCACTCCAGGACCTTCCAGGCCTTCTCCAGCAGTCCAGCTGTGCGCCATGTGACGTCACTAATTCTCGGGAATGTGCAGCACGGCTCTCGATAAGCTATGCGAGACTTCTCAACGTCGGCCTGCGTAGCTTACGCTTCAAAAGCGGGCTGGTGTAGTGATCGCTTCCCGACGATTGCGGTCAGCCTGCCCTACAGGTTAGGTCCATCTTCCTATAAGTGGAAAATTGTGCCAGGGTTCAACAACAATAGCAGAATGACCGGCAATATTATTTAGTAACCGTAGCCACGGAAGCAGCAAATAGCCATCTCGAACTGTATACAACGTGCACTAACCCAGCAACTCAAACCTTGACAGCGCGCCAATGTGTGAGAGAGGGTGGTCCTAATTGCAGTTATTTTACGCCGTTCAGGTTTCGGTTCCCCCGTTAGAGTTGCGAAGTGCAACGAAAACGATACTGTGTTTCGTTAAGGAATGATTCGCTGTGATATGATAAGCGAAACTCTTACATCGGCTGGAACAATCACGTTTTTGTCCTCCTTTATAATATTTATATATGCCGTCCACCCTTCCCCAGTGCACAGTATCTATAGGATTCATGAGCCCTAGTTACCTTTTTGTCCGTCTGCAGGCCTCAAGATGTATATATCTCTTTCTTTAGTCTGATGTGTTTCCACGTGTTGAGACGTGATATCCTTCCATCACTAAGGAAATGCGGAAGGAAAATCGGCTGCAGATCCACGAAGAGAATGCTGATGATAGAGAGAAACTCCTTGGACGAATTGATAAAAGGTGTAAAGATTGTATGCCGCTGTGTATTTTTGGTAGAGGGTATTGCGCTCAGATAATAAACGATACAAAAAAGAATGTTCATTTACAAAATTTAGAAACCATATGGGCGCTATGTAGGCGATGTAGACGGTATTGCACACAGCTGTTTCGCATTTGCGCTTCGACTATAAGACGACGAGCAGACGAGAAGGCGAGAGTCAACGGCAACGATAGGACATCGTGAGGGCCTAAGGAGCTTCGCTTCTTAACCCATGAGGGCACCGCTTTCGGCCGCTGGCGTTCTAGAATGATAAGCACGTGCTAGGCCATGTCCCTTTTGTTGCCTGGCTCTCGGCTCATGATTTTACTGCTGCTATTAGTTGACATTGCTTCTTGGTTACCTGGTGGATGCACACAGCTCCAGAGGATGTGTCTCTGTCTTATGCCTTCTTGCAGTGTTGGAATATATTCCTATCGTATCCCTCCATGCAGACGTGCTTTGATCAGATGGGGGTGAATATGACTTTTACATGTATGGTTGCTGCTCTGGGACGTCGGAGCACGTTAGTGTTCCGCTTTAATTTACCTACCCCTTCTCTTTTTATGCCGGATCGGCAATAAAGTTGTTTAACTCACTCGCTTCACTCCTCATGCATACTGCACACGTAAAAAAGCATTCGATTGCCGTAAGGTGGATGGTCCCCACAGGGGCATGAAAAACACATAGCTTCGCATGTTTTTGTGTATTCTTTTTATTTTCGAAGGCACCTGTGGAGAATCGTTCACACTGCAAATACTTAAGCTGACTGAGCAAAATTTCGTAATTTTTTAATGCCCTTTTGTATTGTATTGTTCAGAATCCGAGGAAGCTTTATGGGTATTGCTGCAGCAATGACTTGCTCCGGTAAAAACGATGTGAGAAGAGAGCTGAAGGATCCTATTGGCGTGACATCAACATCAACTGGTTCAGTTATATTGACAACCAGTTTTTCCAGCACGAGGGTGCTGTCCCGCCTGTAAAGATATTTGCGCCGAAGGAAGACCTTAGTCAAATCAACAATCATTCACTGCCACACAATGTTCCTAAATATATTGAAAGAAATTTTCAACATACTTTGACATCTATTATTTTGCCTAAAATGAAGAGGTACTGATGAGTCATAATATAACCGGGGCGATGTCGTCACAAAGTGCCACTTGGAGAAGGAACATCCATGCATAAAAAGCAATTTTTTAAATGCGAAGCATTTTTTAGCAAATTTCGGCGACTTTGAGCGTATCTATCTATCTATCTATCTATCTATCTATCTATCTATCTATCTATCTATCTATCTATCTATCTATCTATCTATCTATCTATCTATCTATCTATCTATCTATCTATCTATCTATCTATCTATCTATCTATCTATCTATCTATCTATCTATCTATCTATCTATCTATCTATCTATCTATCTATCTATCTGTCTGTCTGTCTGTCTGTCTGTCTGTCTGTCTGTCTGTCTGTATATCTATCTATCTATCTATCTATCTATCTATCTATCTATCTATCTATCTATCTATCTATCTATCTATCTATCTATCTATCTATCTATCTATCTATCTATCTATCTATCTATCTATCTATCTATCTATCTATCTATCTATCTATCTATCTATCTATCTATGCATAAAAAGTAATTTTTTAAATGCGAAGCATTTCTTAGTAAACTTCGGCGACATTGAGCGTATCTATCTATCTATCTATCTATCTATCTATCTATCTATCTATCTATCTATCTATCTATCTATCTATCTATCTATCTATCTATCTATCTATCTATCTATCTATCTATCTATCTATCTATCTATCCACCTAAGACTTTTAGCTCTCCTCGCTGTTTTGTTAATGGTATCAATAGCGAATTCGGTGTGGCATAACATGACTGTATGACGAGCATATTTGATTATTCATAAAGTGAAAATGATGACTTGTATGTTATGAATGTCATGATTTAGATTTCATGGATTATTTGCTGTGTCGGTGGTCTCGTTTACATAACATGTTGCAAAACTAGTATGGTATGACATGATTGCATGGCGAATACAAGCGACAGACCCTAACATGAAAATTATGACATGCGTGTCATGTAACAACATGACTACATGCCACGCTCATAATACGCTCGCGGGCATCGCGCTAGCATCACATATACATAATTTGGTATTACGGTACGCGAATGGATGACAAAGGTATGTGACTGGTGCAAAATCATAGTAATGAAATGCGTGTCATGTAACAATATGGCTACAAGCCACACTCATGATGCGCTGGCGGCCGTTTCACTAGCTTCACTTATACCAAATTTGGTATTACGAGACGTCAATGGATGCCGAAGGTATGATACTGGTGCAGACATGATAATCTTGAGATGCGTGTCATGTAACACCATGACTACATGCTACGCTCATCATGCGTTTGCGGCCGTTTCGCTTGCTTCACATGTACCGAATTCGGTATTACGTGACGCGAATGGACGACATATGCCAATGACACATCCAAACATAATAATCATGACATGCGTGTCATGTAACAACATCACTGCATGCCACACTAATGAATGATGCGCTCAAAGCCGTTTCTCTAGCTTCACATATACCAAATTTAGTATTACGTGACGTCAATGAATGACGAAGGTATGTGACTGCTGCAAACATGATAATCTTGAGATGCGTTTCTTGTGACAACGGGACTGCATGCCCAGTAAAGGTGCCAAGACACTTCGACGTGACACGGCGCACGTGTGCCCCGGCGTTCGTTTCGTCGCGTCACGCCGGCGTTGCCACGCCAGGCGCCGATCGTGCCGTATACTCGCAGGCGCGCGCCGTGCTGCGTTGCTTTGACGCATGCGCGTTTCAGCGCGTCCGGCGTCCCTTCGTCACGAAAAGAGGCAGACGCACTGCTGTCTGGGTAACTCATCGGCGCGAAATGCAGCACCGTTTACCATTGCGCTGCGCCGATGGACGCGCCTGGCGTCAGACTATAGAGTTCTCGCGTTCTGCTAGCGTATAGCGTCGCTGTGCTCTGTGGGCGCGTGCCTCAACGTCATGTTGGAGTATATTGGGCCCGTCATGATGCCCTCGCGGCTGGTTAGCTAGCTCCACATATACCAATTTTGGTGTTACGTGACGTCAATGAATGGCGAAGGTATATCACTGGTGCAAACATGATAATAATTACACGGAAGTGGTGTACGGCATAATTTGCCTCCACCTCGTAACGTTGTGGTGATTTTAAAGTGACATTTAAACCTTCCTCATTCGTGCTTTGTATATCATCGATTCCCACTGTACGTGTACTCTGCTTTTTTTTGCGTGCGCGATGAAAGGTAATAGCCTAAAGTGGTTACGTGAAATGTTTTAAAGGACGAAAAACTTCAGAGTAGCCATAGGTAACGTGTATGCATTCATGGTGATATAAAGGAGAGATTATGAGTTGAGGATGCAGAAAGCGGTGAGAGGATTTTTGATCGAACTTCCGCCTTTTCATTTCATTTCGTTCATTACACCTTAAGGCCCCGAAGGCATTACATAAGGCAGGTGGCGTACGCAGGTTTCGAAAGAGTACAATGATTGTAATTGGACCTGAACTTTTGCAACTTTTGAAGTGAAGTACCACTCTCTAGCAATATTATAAATATATTGTTTCGCTCTTAGATATTCGACGTCTGCAGCTGCAGCTGACTCTTCTATCGCTGAAATACGGCATTACTCGCATCTCTCGTACATCGTATCGCCAAAGCCAATTCCATCTTTCGAAATGCAGCCGAAAGAAAAAGAAGCCTACAACAGCCCATAAAATCACTGCTAGTTCACTTACTTCAATTGTTCGCATTGATCTAGTTTGCCGTTGTAGTAAAGTTTTTTTTTCCTTACGGGTTCCAAATGATACTGCTCAAGGGAATGATATGGCGGCGAAGACCACTCTTTACAGTTTGAATCGGCAGTCATAAGATCTTTTGAAATACGAATCCTCATTTATTTATTTTTGACGCACTGTTTAGATAAGCGTTCTGCTAATAAATGCACTTAACAACATTATTTCTAATGGCCAACACTCGCTGGTGCAGTTTTATTCTTCAATTTCATTCTCAATAATTGTAGCTCATGTACGAAGCCATTTGGTCATTGTTTGCACGCGCAGAAGGACAGACTGAACACTGCACAAGCAATGACGTTACCAATAAGCAATCGTTCGTGAGGGAATGCATCGAGGAGCTCTTTTTTATTTGCACAATGAAACCAGCCAACACGCCCAAGCATATATGCGCTTTCAAGTGAAGGCAAGAAAAGGATGAATTACAAATATGTAGTTCTTTACGTTGTTTTAGGGGCAAATCTTTTTAAAGCGGCACCCGTTCGTCCCTCGTCGCAGTGTGTAACCAGTCTTACGTTTTCACCTGCAAGGTGGTGCCGGTGGGAGATTTCTCCTGTGCGTTGTTGAAAAATACAAATTCGCAGCGCGCGCGTTAACTAAAAGCCGAATTCTCCTGTCTCTCATTTCCCATTAGCAGCCATTGGCATGTACATTCAGCACTATCTGACAAGATAGCGTTGCTACGTTATACTCGCTGGGCGTAACATCCTTAATTTTAGAAAGGTTTAGCGAGTGTTGGGCCGCATTGCCATGAATACAGTGAATACAGTATATTCCATGAACTCGAGGTGGTTAAAGATGGGAAGTAGACACGAAGCAGAAGCCGTAAGAAAGTGTGCGTGTGCCACCTTTCCTTTAGTCCTTGGAAAGTGCGCTGAATGGCGGTGCTTCTATATGCGGAATATGTGATGAAAACATGTGATATGGTGGTACTTGGAGTGTTGATTAGATGGACAAACGGACACACAGACAGATGCATGAACAGACGCACGGATGGCTACACACACGGATGTACGCATGGACGTACGCAGGGGTGGATGCATGAACGGACGCAGGGATGGACGCACAAACAGACACACGCACAGACGGGCGGATGGACGCACGGATGGTCACACAGAGGGACGCAGGGACAGACAGAAGCAAGAACGAATTGACGGACGGATGCTTCGCCCCAGTCTCCATCATTCACCCCGTGGATATTCTGCTATTTTTTCCAATTCTCACATAAATGCAAATGAATGAAAACGAACGAAAAGGCAGCATTTGCGCTTCGAGGGTAAGCGCTCATCCGTACACTTTCTTATTTGTTTATTATAGTGATTTTCTATAGAAGTTAACCCGTGCCACATGTGTGCTGTCATGTGAAGCTTGTGTGACGTTATGCTGATAGCATGGCTTTCATTGCCATATATAAGCACTGTGTACCCGGCGATCCGTTTTCTTTTCTGGCTCAGCACTCAGGCCCTGTTAAAGGCTAGTGTACACCGGCGACTAGTAGTGGTCGTGTGATCAATTGCGACTGGTGACCAAAAAGTGACTGATGTTCACACCCGCAGAGGCTGCATGCGAGTGACCGCAAGTCGCAAACCTGGAGAGTCACATCCGGATCTCGTTATCAGCGAGAACTCTGGAGACCGGCGCCGATCAGCTAATCACCACTAGCTGAGGGAGAGGAGCAAACCAAGCGCGCCGCATTTATTGGTTTCGTCCGTTCTCGCGCAACGTTTACAACAGCGTCAAAGAGTTCGATTCAAGCGAAGAACAAGAAATTGTCATGGCGCTGATGCGCTGTGTCATGGTGTCAACGCTGACAGCACGGAAGCCTGCAAAGTAAAAAAAAATTGCCCGCAGCTTCCCTCGAGGGAACACTGAGGAGGATGCGGACCGTATAATTGGTTAACGGGGTGTTAAAGTGCGACTTACTTGGGTCGATGGCTAAATTGGTTAACACGGTTGTGAAATGGGGTGTTAAATTGCGACTTACTTGGGTCGATGGCTAAATTGGTTAACGTGGTTGTAGGAGGGGGTGTTAAATGAGTGAACACGTACACACGTATGCGAAAGGGCGGCGCTGGTCGAAGGGACGTCGATCATTGTGTTTGTGGATTCGTTGGAATTCATTTCACCGCGACCTTGGACGTCGACGCGCCGTACAAACCAACCGACGAGTGGCAACTGAGCGAGCGAGCGCCGACCTTGAGTATATATACAGCACGACGGCGCATGCACTGTCAGCTGTTGAATGTTCTCGAAGCGCGACGCCACATGCGCGTCCACTGGAGAATCAGGAGAATTGTAGATGTCGAACGCGGTGTGTAGAGGAGGAAGGGTGCACAGATGGTGGAGGAGTGAAGCGCGCGCGGTGTGTAGAGGAGGAAGGGATGCACAGATGGTGGAAGAGTGGGCGACGGCGCGACGGCGCATGCGCGCGCGTCAGCTGTCGAATGTTCGAGAAGCGGTGCGGACGGCGCGGACGGCGCACTACAAGGCACGAGTATAAGATGCTCCGCATCTAAAAGCCGGTGGTGGGTGTGACTGTCCCTCCAATCGCGAGAGTTGGCCGGCCATGCAAGCCGCCTACCTCCCGAGATGCGCTGAGACGACGAGGAGTATTTCTGAGAGTGGTACGTATTCAGAAACGGTATTTGAGTTTAATTTGACTTTCCACAGCCTATAATGCAGCACAAACGCGTCTCGAGAACGCGGTGTCTTTTGTGGGTGGTGGTAGAAACATTTATTCCCACTTTAGAGCACGCGGGCCGAGCCTCCTCATAGCACGTGGGTGCTCCCTCACGGTCAGAAGGCACGCTTACAAAGCAAAGGAAAGCCCTTGAAGTGCGATCCTCTTCATGGCGCGCGAGATTATCCGGCGCCGATAAACGCAGAAGTGCTGGTCATGATGGTCTCCCAGTATGACACTGCCACAGCTGGAGGTGGGGTATGCGGAAAGTTGGGACATGTAAGGAGTATGTGGAGGAAGTCACCTGGTTTGCCGCAAAGTTTGCGCGAAGAAACAAATTGGGCTGGGTAACGGGCGTTTAGTATTATGGGGTATGGAGCACGGCTAGTTTGTAGGCGTCGCTAATGTGCGGCCTGCGATATGTTTAGGGATGGAGCTGGGGTTGTGTATAATCTTCGTTGATCCCGGTAATACTATAGAATATCACGAAAAGAGAGCAAGCGCTCCTCGACCTGTGAAGCGGCTCCATTTCTCTTGCCCGGAATGTGAGACCTCGGTTTAGGGAATGAGCCTCCTCGTTGCCAAGGAGGCCGGCATGTGCTGGCGACCAGATGAGGGTTTTGGTACGCTGAGGCTGCCAGAAGCGTAGCAAGCGAGCAGCGGCACGAGATATCAAACAATAAGCGTAGTTCAAAATAGCTGATTTTGAGCCGCTAATGATTATAGTGGCGGATGCTGAGATGAGAGCAAGCGCGATAGCTGCCTCTTCTGCCTCTGTGGAGGAATTCGCGACAATTGAGCACGAAGTGAGAAGATTTGCCTGATTGTCAGCCACCGCAAGGGCCATGCGGGATCCTGACGCATATTCCGCTGCGTCCACGTAGACCACATCCTGGTCTTCGCCATATTGTCTCAGAAGGACCCGAGCCCTTGCCTTTCTGCGTTTCTCGTCTCGCATAGGATGCATGTTCTTCGGGATGGGGAGTTTGTTCAGGTGAAAGCGGAGGTTGGAAGAGAAGGGGACTTCCTCAGGTGAGTGTGTACTTGCGGCTAAGATTAATTAGGACAAAAGAGCACGGCCAGCCACCGAATTAGGCATACGACATCTTTGTGCCGTAAAGGTGGCTTCAGCGAGTTCCTTAAATGTATTATGTACTCCAAGTTTGAAGAGTATGTCATTGGATGTACTTGGGGGAAGGCGCAGAGCCGTTCTTGTGCAACTCCGTAGAAGCCCGTTAACCCGGTTTCACTGCTTTTGTCGGAGACGTACGTAAGGGAGGGCATACGTGGTGCGGCTTTCGATGTAAGTCTGGGTGAGGCAAAGCGTGTTTTGCTCGCGTAGGCCAGCCCGACGGTTCACTATGCGACGAATCAGTCGAGTGGTCTGCTGAGCATGTGTTTGGAGAGTCCTAATGAGTTCTCTATGTGCGCTATGTGAGTAGAGAACTAGCCCTAGCACCCGAACTTTCGAGACTAATGGGATGGGGTCGGCACCTAGCGCGAGAGAGATATGGGTAATGGCTGAAGCATGTTGTTTCGGTCGGTAAAGAAAGAGCTTCGATTTGGAAGGCGAGCAGGTAAGGCCACGTTATCGAACATATGTGTCGATGGTGGTTAGTGCCAATTGTAAGTGTTCTACTTCGGTGGCGTCACTACCACGGTTTGCCCAGACGGTGATGTCGTCGGCGTAGAAGCTGAAGTGGATGTCGGGGATCTGATCCAGCTTTTGGCGCATATATTCGTCGGCGCGCGCCGCACTGCGTTCCTTTGACGCATGCGCGTTTCAGCGCGCCTGGCATCCCTTCGTTACGGAAGGAGGGAGACGCAGTGTTGTTTGGGTAATGCATCGGCGCGAAATGCAGCATGTCGCATTTCGTGCTGGTTGCCGTTGGCACGGCGCCGACGCACGCTGGTCGCGCCTGGCGTCAGGCTCTAGAGTGCTCGCGTTTTGCTGGCGTAGCGTCACTGTGCTCAGCGTGCGCGCGTGTCCACGCTACATTGGTACATTGGCCCTTCATGATGCGCTCGCGGCCATTTTGCTAGCTCCACATACACCAAATTTGGTGTTAAGTGACTTCAATGGATGACGAAATATATGACTGGTGCAAACATGGTAATCCGGACAGGCGTGTCATGTAGGAACATGGCAACCTGCCACGCTCATAGAGTGCTTGCGGCCGTTTCGCTAGATTCACATATACTAAATTTGGTATCACGTGATGTGAACAGACTACGAAGGTAAACGACACATTCAAACATGATAATCGTGACATGAAGTCATGTACGGCATCATTTACCTCCACCTCATAACGTTGTGCTGATTTTAAAGTGCCATATCAACCTTTCTCATTCATGCTTCGCATATCATCGATTCCCTCTGTAGGTGGGATCTGCCAATTTTTTCAGCTCTTAACCACCTTCCCACTCATAGGAATATCGCACAAAGCGGACGGGGTAAAACCTTTCGTGGTAACTGAATTTCTACAGTATCGTACACGAAATTAGATCGTCAATTGTGCGAGCCCAACCGAAAGCATTAGTGGGTGGGTACACAAGAACTCGCGCCTGTTTATGCCGTAATTACCACACTACAATTAAAATAGTTGTACATCTCCCTCCTGTCCCTTTCATTTTTGTTTACTTAACTCTTTGTTGCTTTCTTAGAATTTGCCGCCGTATAACTTCAGCTTGCGCCTGGCTTCACCTTTTGTTTAGGCACAAATATTCACCTGAAGAGCATGGGGATTAACTTTACTTATATGGGTGGCAACGCGTGATGACCTCCATTGGTACGAGAGGAAGGGGCCGGGAGCACAAGTTTACGGCAATAAGATGCTGTCGCCTGCCTGACGTCACACGAAGGCTCTAGCTGGACCCCCAGCTCAGAAATGACGCGTTGTACCTGTAACCGCTCCAAAATGCTTATTTACCTGAAATGGCTTGAGTTTGTTGGTTTATTTTGTCCACTCTGCACAATGCCAAGGAGCGACGACACGCTGCCATGCCACGTGCGGCCATTCCCGTACAAAAGTACTTACTCGACAATGTCGACGATTATTCTCGTTGAAAGGTTGATGCTCACGATGGCCCTGACAGGAGTCCAGAACACCTCAACAGTGGTACTGAGTGTAACTGTGAGGTTGTTCACTGCTACATCGGCGTAGAGGCGCGCACCACAATCATTCATGGAAGCCAAAACGTCACCCGACCGACGCAGCGTGGACAGGCCTCGGAGAGTTCCGTTATTAACCTTCACTGTAGCAATATTTCCAAACAGGTCTGCTTCCGTTGAAGTGAGCGGTGCTGGATCTAGGCCGTATTTTACAACGGCATTGCGGAGTACCACTTCAACCTTCCTGCAGTTACTGCATTTAGCTGCGAAAAGAACGAATTGTGAAATGAAAAATGGAACCTGAAACCTTTATGGTAGGGGAAGTTCATGGCGGAAAAATCAAGCGTCCACCAGTCGTTACAATCATTAACAGATAAAGATTCGCGTTACTGGGAACCTATTGACACTTGTTCACAATCTAGATTGGGAATAAGTTTTCCGCAGGAGGAACAAAGCGTCTTTGTTTCTGTGTCTGGTAGCAAGGATTGGTCGGCGTCAGATTTTTCTGCCAGAGCTACATGGGCAGACGAATATAAGTTTCTTTAACCCTGAATGCAATATGTACTACTGCAGTAGTAGTACATATTGCATTTTTTAGCCATGAATGCAATATGTACTACTACTGCAGGTAGAAACTTTACTTTGTAAGTAATGTTCAGTTGCAGTAAAGGGTAATTTCTTACATCAAGTTACATGACGCTTATCTCTCCAAACTTGTTCCACTCTGCATATGTTTTTTTGTCGAATCAAACATACTTTCAGATATTTTATGCTGTATTAAGCATATTGCAACATGTGCCGTAGCACACACCTTTACAAAGTAAGTTGATAATGTTTGTGTTTGTCACTTGCGCAGAATAACTTATTCGGCAATTGTTTTCACATACCGAAAGGAATGCTGCTCCAAGTTGCTGCAAAATCCTAAAATGGGGCGTGTGGGAACACATGGAGTAAGTAAGGTGAAATCGTGTACGTGTATTACATTGGCATGTGAACAGCGGCAGTCGGCTACTAATTTAATATTTACAACACCAGATCATATTCAGTGCGATAGACCAGGCTAAACAACAATGATCATTGTTGTTCAGGATTGAATGTTTGATAAGTGGGATCTAATTATAGCCCCAAAACCGCCGTACGATTATGAGAGGTGCCGTAGTGTAGGGCTGCGCGAATTTCGACTACCTGTGGTTCTTTAACGTGCACCCAAATTTGAGCACACCGGCCTACAGCGTTTTGGTCTCCATCGCAAATGCTGCCGCTGCAGTCGGCATTTGATCCCGACACCGGCGGGTCAGCAGTCGAGTACCTTAGCCACTAGAACCCCACGGCGGGCGATCGTTCAGGAATACTGATACTAAAGGGAAAAGAGGAGATCATTGAAATTCTCGCGAGCGATTATTCGACTTGAATCGGCAGGCCAGGAAATACGATATAATGTAACCATTAGCCGTTTATCGCACGCACGATTCATACTTGTATGCAGAAAGAATGTATGGAAAATTTGTCGTACTGCGACGGACAAATGTTAGATTCAAAAAATGATACATACGAAAAACAAGCTAAGTCACCTCATCTCTCACCATTAAACAAGCGATAAAGAAAGCTTACAAGACGACAGAGAGGTGGGCCTGAGCTGTCGAAGTTCGGTTTCCTGTTCTTACTGAAAAAAAATAAACCATCAAGGTTTTGAAAAGCGCTTAAATGACCAAGACAGACAAAATAGAAGACGTGGCAGGCACAGGCTTCAAACGAAGATTTATTCAAAAGTGCATACGTAGTTCATTCTTCAGTAGTCGAGGTTGTCATCTAAATAACATTTATTGCAGACAGCACAAAAAATAAATGCTTTTAGAACAGTGTATGCTAAGTGCGTGCTTCGGAATAAATATACTTTTCTGAAGTTAGCGCATGCGCTTCAACTTTCCTCTCTGTTCTTGTCGCTGTTTGTGGTGTTTGCGTACTCACAATGCAACCTTACTGTGTTATATATCAGTGACGAGGTACGATAACGCCACGTACTGTTCCGCGCACTGTGCTTATCAGTTATCAGGTTGCTGTCTGGTTACTGTGCACAACGCCTACTTTTTATATCAATGCCAGCCAAATGCTACTGACCCAGCTGTTCGCCACCGCCTCCTCAAGCCCTTTCCCGCTGTCTTCCATCACCTGGCCTTTGGGTGTGCTTTGCGGTCATGATAGAGAGTATAGCCCCCCAAGCAGTGTCTCATGACGGAAATCCTATGATATACTTGTTTGTTCAGTTGTATACAGATCCGTAGGGTGGCGTCTTGCATTCCATCTGTTCACAATATTGGCAGTCCTGCTAGCTCTGTGAAATATACGGTGTTTTGAGATAGCGTGTCGCCGTTGGGGGCGCTATATGGGTAACCAATGAAAAAGCGTCACTACATTGTTTCGGCATGCACTGCTCTGAAGCGCCGGCCACATTATCTTGAGCCAGAAAGAAGCTGCTTGAAGGAGCGAATCTGAGAGACGTGTGATATTGGTGTGGGAAGCACGTCTATCTCATTTTCGGTGGTGTGGGGAACCCCACACCACTTGGGGAACCTTTAAATTGGGGAACCCTTAAAAATCGCCTATAGGAGTTGAACGCGATAGCGAAATCCGGTCTCCAGTGCGTCCTTCAACCGCTAAGTGCATACTTATTAATATATTTTGTAACGAAAACACTCAAACGCACACACGCACACAAACGCGTGCGTGCGCAAGCGCGACGTAATGCAGTGATGCTGCAGTAATGCAGTGACGGTGCAGTGTAGCCACTTATCACTGCTAGAACAGCGCCCTGCTGTAGTTGAGACGCTAGAGCCTTATCTAGTGAGGGAATTTTAGCTGTATTATTCGAGGAGCTATAGGGTGTTAAGTGGGATATAATAGGGCTCAGTGAGGTTAGGAGGGCAGATGAGGCCTATACGGTGCTACAGAATGGGCACGTCCTTTGATATCGGGGCTTGGCTGACAGAAGACAACTGAGAATGGGGTTTCTAATTCATAGAAACATAGCTGGCAACATAAAGGAATACTAGAGCATTAATGTAAGGGTGGTAGGTATTGTAATTGAACTGAATAAGAGATACAAGATGAAGGTGGTACAGGTTTACGCGCCTACATCCAGCCAAGATGACGCTTCAGTTGAAAGCTTCTATGAAGACGTGGAATCGGCAATGAGTAAGGTGAAAACACAGTGTACTATACCGATGGGAGACTTTATTGCAAAGGTAGGGAAGAAGAAGACAGAAGATCAGGCAGTAGGAGATTATGGCATCGGTACTAGAAACGCCAGAGGAGAGCTACTAGTAGAATTCGCAGAGCGTAATAATTTACGGATTTTGAATTCCTTTTACCGAAAACGAGGAAACTGCTGGTGGACATGGAGGAGCCCTCATGGAGAAAATATGAACGAAATAGACTTTATTATCAGTGCACACCCAGGTATCATGCATGATGTGGAAGTGCTTGGCAAGGTACGATGCAGTGACCATAGAATGGCGCGGCCTTGAATTCGCCTAGATTTGAAAAAGGAACGACAGAAACTGATACGCAAGAAGCGAGTCAATGTGCTAGCACTGAGAGTGTAAGTACAGGAATTCAGAGTCTCGCTTCAGAACAGGTACTCGGCTCTTAGTGAGCAAACCAACCTTAGCGTAGATACAATGATTGATAATCTGACGAGTTTCACTATGGAGTGTGCAGCGGAAGTTGTAGGCAGGGTAGTTAGATAAGACACTGGCAAGCTTTCCCAGGAAACAAAAAATCTCAGTAAGAAGCGTCAAATCTTGAAAGTCTCAAGTACAACAGACAAAATAGAACTGGCAGAGCTTTCGAAGTTGATTAATCGGCGTAAGGCATGCAATGTAAGAAGGTATAACATGGAGAGAATCGAACACGCTCTGAAAAACAGAGGAAGCGTCAAAGCAGTAAAGAGGAAACTTGGGATAGGCAAAAATCGAATGTATGCACTGAGGAACAAACAAGGTAAATTAACTACCAATATGAATATGGTAGTTAAAATAGCGGAGGAGTTTTAAAGAGATCTCTACAGTAGCCGGGACAACCACGACCTTGTTACTATAAGAACTAGCAGTAACCCAGATGACACCCCACCAGTAACGATAGAAGAAGCCAGAAAAGCATTAGAGAACATGCAAAGAGGCAAAGCTGCTAGTGAGTATTAGGTAACATCAGATCTGCTGAAAGATAGAGGGCAGATTGTGTTAGAAAAACTAGCCACCCTGTTTACGAGGTGTCTCCTGACGGGAAGAGTACCAGAGTCTTGGAACAACGCTAACATCATCTTAATACATAAGAAAGGAGATGACAAGGACTTGAAGAATTACAGGCCGATCAGCTTGCTCTCTGTAGTATACAAGCTATTTACAAAGGAATTGCTAACAGAGTAAAGAAAACATTAGAAATAAATCAACCAAAGGAACAAGCAGAATTTCCAACAGGCTACTAAACAATTGACCACATTCATACCATCAATAAGGTAATAGAGAAATGTTCAGAGTATAACCAACCACTATACATAGCCTTGATAGATTACGAGAAGGCGTTTGATTCAGTAGAAATATCAGCCGTCATGCAGACACTTCGTAATCAGGGCGTCGATGAAGCATATATAAACATCCTGGAAGAAATCTACAGGGGATCAACTGCTACCATAGTGTTTCATAAAGAAAGCAACAGAATACCAATCAAGGAGGGTGTAAGGCAGAGGGACACAATCTCCCCAATGCTATTTACCGCGTGCTTACAGGAGGTTTTCAGAAGCCTAGAGTAGGAACAGTTAGGGGTAAGAGTTAATGGAGAGTACCTTAGTAACCTGCGCTTCACCGATGACATTGCATTGCTTAGTATCTCAGGGGACGAATTCTAACTCATGATTATGGAGTTAGACAAGGAGAGTAGAAAGGTGGGTCTTAAAATTTATTTGCAGAAAACGAAAGTAATGTACAACAACCTCGGAAGAGGGCAGCGCTTCGAGATAGGTAATAGTGCACGTCAAGTTGTAAAAGACTATGTCTACTTAGGGCGGGTAATAACCGCGGAGCCGAACCACGAGATTGAAGTAACTAGAAGAATAAGAATGGGGTGGAGCACATTTGGCAAGCACTCTCAAATTATGACAGGTAGATTGCCACTTTCCCTCAAGAGGAAGGTATGTAACAGCTGTATCTTGCCGGTACTTAGCTACGGAGAAGAAACCTGGAGACTTAAGAAAAGGGTTTAACTTAAACTGAGGACGACCCAGTGAGCAATGGAAAGAAAAATGGTAGGTGTAACCTCAAGGGACAAGAAGAGAGCAGAGTGGATTAGGGAACAAGCGGGGGTTATGGATATCATAGTTGAAATCAAGAAGAGGAAATGGACATAGGCCGGGCATTTAGCGCGTAGACAAAGTAACCGCTGGTAAGGGTAACTAACTGGATTCCCAGAGAAGACAAGCGGGTTAGGGGGAGACAGAAGGTTATGTGGGCAGGTGAGATTAAGAAGTTGGCGGGTGTAAATTGGCAGCAGCAAGCACAGGACCGGGTTAACTGGCGGAAAATGGGCGAGGCCTTTGTCCTGCAGTGGAACTTGTCAGGATGATGATGATGATGATATAGTTGAGACACGTTTTTCACAATGTCTCACAAATAACACACACACACACACACACACACACACACACACACACACACACACACACACACACACACACACACACACACACACACACACACACACACACACACACACACACACACACACACACACACACACACACACACGCACGCACGCACGCACGCACGCGCGCACACACACACGCACGCACACACGCACGCACGCACGCACGCGCGCGCGTGCGTATGGTACATACAGGTTTTTGGCCTCAAGCGAGAGCCAAATGGCCTCCAAGATATACACCGCGCGCTCGCCGTTTACGGGTCTTCAAAGAGTCCCACAGGGCCTCACAGATGGCAGCACATTATCTAGCGCTTGATGTTTGCTTGATCACCGCCTCTGAAAAGACATGATATGTTTTCCGCTGGATGAACATAGTTGTTCAATTTTAGAGCTGTTTGAAAGTTCCTGTGTGTTTTTAGCAGCGATGGCTGCACTATCCCGACCTTTTTCGACGGAGCTTATTGGCCTTGCAGATGCGCCTACAAATTGCTGAATGGGCTCATTTTGTCATGACACCCATCGAACGAAATGTGTTAGGCGACTTCATCCACTCTAGAGCACTTACGCAGTGTTTCTTGCCGAAGCTGCTGCAAGTAACATCGTAGCTTTGAGGTACGCCACCTGCTTGCCATGTAAACAACCCGGGACGGATCCTCAGTTGGACTGAAAATTTTATTCTTTATTTTATTTGCTTCTTTCTAAATTTTTTGCTTATGGACAATTTTTCGTTGACAATCAACAAGGCCGACGCTGACGGTGGAATTTCCGCCACACGAGCTCTCTAACGCTATCGCGTTAGAAGTTGAAAAAGAAGGCTGTACAAAGATTATTAATCGAATCAAGGCGGATTTGATTGCAAATCTCTCAATTAGTCAAACTTAATTTCTTCTAACCAATTTAAAATTCATTAAACTTAAGATTAATATGTATTCCACTATTTAAATAGTTGTTTCTCGGCCAATCCCACAGAATGGGTGTAAGCCATGCGTTTAGACCATCATCATCATCATCATCATCATGATCATCATCATTGGCATCAGCTGGGTTTACTACCAGTAGCTGGAGGAGGGAAATAGGAGCAAGAAAGAGGCTGTAGGAAAAACAAAAAAAAAAAGAACGGCAACAAGAACACACGTGGAGTCTGTGTCACATTTGGGGGGAATCTGGGAGCGCGTGGCATTGCGACGCGCCCATGATGCCGCCAGCGCGGCCGTCGGACACCGGCAGCAGCTCGCGCTTGCTCAGGCGCCTGAGGGGACTAGCGCTGAACGGTTAAACCCTCGTCGGCTGCTACGACGGCTCGTGCTGACCGCATGGTCGGGCAGCGGGAAAATTTCATTGTTACAGCAGGAACTGGGCCGGTACAACTCATCGCGTCACTGTACGCCTCGCTATCGTACAAAATGGGCGCAGTCAACACTGCTGCTGGAACATGACGAGGAACACGAAGCAAAAGTCGTAAGAAAGAGTGCGTGCGCCACCTCTCGTTTAGTCCTTGGAATGTTTGCTGAGTGGCGGTGCTTCTATATGCGGAATATGTGATGAAAAGATGCGAGATGGTGGTACTTAGAGTGTTGATTAGATGGACAAATATACATATACAAATGCATGGACGGACGCATGGATGGCTGCACAGATGGATGGACGCATGGACGGCAGGAGCTGATGCATGGACGAACGCAAGGACGGACGCACAGATGGACGTGCGGACGCACGAACAGACGCACGCACGAACGGGTGGATGGACTCACGGGTGGTCACACAGACGCCCGCATGGACGGACGGAAGCAAAAAAATTGCCCGCAGCTTCCCTCGAGGGAACACTGAGGAGGATGCGGACCATATAATTGGTTAACGGGGTGTTAAAGTGCGACTTACTTGGGTCGATGGCTAAATTGGTTAACGTGGTTGTGAAATGGGGTATTAAATTGCGACTTACTTGGGTCGATGGCTAAATTGGTTAACGTGGTTGTAGGAGGGGGTGTTAAATGAGTGAACACGTACACACGTATGCGAAAGGGCGGCGCTGGTCGAAGGGACGTCGATCATTGTGTTTGTGGATTCGTTGGAATTCATTTCACCGCGACCTTGGACGTCGACGCGCCGTACAAACCAACCGACGAGCGGCAACTGAGCGAGCGAGCGCCGACCTTGAGTATATATACAGCACGACGGCGCATGCACTGTCAGCTGTTGAATGTTCTCGAAGCGCGACGCCACATGCGCGTCCACTGGAGAATCAGGAGAATTGTAGATGTCGAACGCGGTGTGTAGAGGAGGAAGGGTGCACAGATGGTGGAGGAGTGGAGCGCGCGCGGTGTGTAGAGGAGGAAGGGATGCACAGATGGTGGAAGAGTGGGCGACGGCGCGACGGCGCATGCGCGCGCGTCAGCTGTCGAATGTTCGAGAAGTGGTGCGGACGGCGCGGACGGCGCGGACGGCGCACTACAAGGCGCGAGTATAAGATGCTTCCGCATCTAAAACGAATGGATGGACGGATGCTTCGCCCCACTCTCTATTATTCTGTCTGTGGATATACTGCCATTTTTTTTCAAGCGCCTGTACTGTTGGCGCGCGACTGTAGCGCTCGCCGCACCGTGATGTAGTCCGCTTTGAGATTTCCCCAAGCGCCTAGTTCACACTGAAGCATTCTCTTTACACAGCGAGCGAAATACTCCGGTTTCCGAAACGCAGCGTCTTTCGCACTGGACGCGCCCCGCACAGCCGAATATGCCATCTGTTATGAGGTGAACGCGGGATGGATGCGCTGTCACTTGGTTGTTGTCGCTGCTGGCAAACGCCACTACGCTATCCGGTGATCTAGACTTGGATGATTATGATACGCAGGAAGCAAGAAGAAGCAGTACTGCGTGCTTTGCTGGCAAGTCTTTGTCTTGTAATGCATGAACAGGAGAAAAAATTGACGATGCCAGCGGCGTTGGTCTGTTCGTCTTGCTCTGCAACGCCGCGACACGCTCGGTCGCGCCAACGACCAGCCCGGTCACCTCGTTCATAAAATAGGCAGGTGGACTCAGCACAGAGTGGGTTAAACTCCCGTTGGTTACAATATTCAGTTACATGCAGTGTGACATGACAAGGAGGGCTTGCCGCCATTTTTGAAAATTCTTTGACTAGCACTCCTATTTGTCCACAGCGACCAATTTGGCGGCAGATAGCGCAAAAATCAGTCCGCGAGAGATCGGTGCGGAGAGAGCCCTTTCGGTTACCTTTAGGCGGATCCCAGTGCCGTCGAATCGGATTTGGCTTACTTCTGGTGGTCCGAATGCTCAGAGTGAACGCGTCTTAAGTGTGGGAAATACTGCACATGCGGGAAGGGCTTTCTAGCTACAGTTCTTCAGCAAGGCTGCTGGTCGATCGCGAAAACACAATAACGTTCACAAGGCCTTATTCTTCTGCGGTGCTGCGTCCGATCGATGTCATAAATTAAGTTTTTTTCGTCAAAAGTCGGTGGCTCAACTTGTTGAGAGCGTTTGAAAGCCATAGCCTCTGCGTAGTGTACGGACGGTAGTCGAAAAAGATATGTTCAAGTGTTTCTTCTTTGCCAGAGTGGTCAGTGTGTCGAAATAATAATTAGGCCTGGTGAAGTTGGTAGGAACAACTGATACAATCGAAGTGATGCTGAAGTGATTAGTATGTATGCAACCAGTGCTAGATGTGTTGGATTCGGCTAACATTGCAGAGAGACATCCAACTATTTAGTGGAGGCAGAGGTATCGCCCCCCCCTCCAGGCTCGAAGTGTTGTGGATACTGTAATTTCGAGAAAGTAGCCGCTTCTTTTCGCTCCCGTCTATCGCCCTCTTTTCACCTGCGAGTCTGCACCATTCTCTCTCCGAGTGTTAGAGACGATGATATGTGTGGTTCAACGTCCCAAAACCGCCATATGATTATGAGAGATGCCGTAGTAAAGGACTCCGGAAATTTCGACTACGTGGGGTTCTTTAACGTGTGCGCAAATCTGAGCACACGAGCCTGCAGCATTTTCGACTCAACCGAAAATGCAGCCGCCGCAGCCGCGATTCGTTCCCGCGACCTGCATGCTGGTCAGCAGCCGAGTAGCTTAGCCATTAAACTACCGCGGCGGGGAAGTTGTAGAGGCAAGCGTCTTCCTTCGGCTCCAACCGCTGCTACTGCAGTGATGCAGATATAGTATAACCACGTAATACACTTGTTTCTCTAGTCTGGCATTCAGCGAGTGCTTTTGTGAAGCTTTTTAACTGTCTTTGTTGAAGTTGTTGATACGATCCGGTTGTACATTGCAGACAGCAAACCAATTTCAACTAGTATTTGCAATCCGATACCTTCTAACGGAGGAGCCCGCGTCTTCCGTTGTGGCACATACAAAAGGCAGTCCCACTATACTTGTGATGCTTCATGCAATCTACCGTGGTGATTTAGTGGTTACTCTGTTGCTGACCCGCAGGTCGCGGGTTCGATTCCGGCTGCATCGGTCAATTGAAATGGCGTAGGCTCCTGTAATACGCACGTTAAAGTGCACCAGAAGGCTGGAATTTCCAAAGCCCACGTGGCGTCGCTCAATATATGGTGGTTTTGGAATGTAAAGCCCCAGTAATACTATTCACAGTTTCATGCAGCAGGCAGCGTTCATAAAGTTTCGGCCAATGCGGTGTCCGTAACATCGAGTTAAAGGTACAATCAAGCGAGTTCAGGGAATGTTGCTGGCACGGCTTAGGTAGGTTCTTACCAGAAGTCGTTCTATTTGTGGCAAAGAACTGTAATGGCGTTCTATTTTGTTGATATCGATAACTTGCGTGAATATGATCCAATTTAGGAGAACCCAGGTCACTTAACAATCACAGTAGTGCGGAAGATGTCTATTGTCATTACAGCCGCGTTACATGAACATGGATGAACTAGCGTTTTATAGTTATTTTTGTACAGAACGACCACACATATTCTTTCTTTTTTTGACGCAAACAGCTCTCAATGATAAGCTTCAACTCCTTCTTGTTTCCTGAGTTTCTTTTCTTCAGTGCTTCAAGTTGTTCAGGGTGTCGCATTGCTCAGCTGAAAGACACGGGTTCAACTCCTAGCCGTGGCAGCTCCGTTTCATTGTGGGCCGAATGAAAACCAATCAATTCACTTGGATTTAGTTTAACACTAAATTACATCAAATAGTGAAAAATAATCACGAGTCTCTCGCCATCGCGTGCGGCATAATCGTATCTGGTTTTACGCCTAAAACTTGGAGATCTATTACAATATTTTGAACGTCCTGAAGTTTTGCCAGTTTTTGGCTGAATGATCAATACCCAGTCAATGGTTTTTCGCAACACAGTTTGCACATTTCCAGCCTTTCCCATTTAAGTAGAAAGTGCGAGCATGCAGTGACCCAACAGAGCGACAAAAATGCATATTCTTTCACAATGCGTGCGATGTGTCCTAATTATTTGTTTAAAATTGATTCCACATTATTGGTACGTTTCGCGGCACACCTAAATCAATACTCACACTCTTTATTCATGCGTTGTCCAAGTGCCGTGACTTGCTTATTCACAAGATAGCATGAGTGAGCTTGAATTTTTTCTTTTAATTTCTTGGTGATATATTTTTGCAGTGACCCCATTGTGTTTATGAATTTTGAGAATTTGCCTTTCAAAATAAATCGGGCGTGCAAGTCACGAATTTTAAGTGTACAGCCGGTCACTCTAGGTTGCCCGGATATCCTGTGTGATATAAATTAGTGAAGGACAAATTAGACATTGCTTCATAAATGCAAGAAGTACGATTACAATATTGAAAATCTTCTTTGTATTACTATACACACACACACACACACACACATATATATATATATATATATATATATATATATATATATATATATATATATACATATATATATATAGGTGTACTTATGTTCGACACAATATTAATGAGGTCTAACAGACAATAATACCAAGGAAAGTATAGAAAAGTGGGTGAGAAGATAACTTGCCGTGGGCAGCAACCAAACCTGCAACCTTCGAATAATGCGTTCGAACGCGTTATTCGATGGTCGCAGGTTCCTTTTTATTCGTTTAGGCCCGAAATTCAGCATGCTACGTGTTTAGCGTTTATTTTATTAGAAGCACAAAATCTTTTCGCAAGTAATATAAGTATACTTCCAGATTTATATGCTGCTTTACTAAATTACTAAAGTACTAGGGAGCAATTGAAGAAAAAATATTGCCATAGTATTGTTGAAAGTTTGAAAAAAACAGCATTTGGACTCATATTGCGTCCTCATTTTCGCAATGTAGCAGTCCAAGTAAAGCTACGGCTTTATAGTGTTGCATAGCACAGTTTCTCAGTGAGATAACCAGAAAGTTTCGGAAGAATGCACCCTTAAAAGACTGGAGGGACGTTCTCTCCATTTAGGGAGAAACGGCATTGTCCCCAATGTTCGTCTTTAAATAAAGAAATGTTGCTCCTTTTGCCACGGAGAAACATGTTCCTATCTACGAAAATCAAGATGGCTGACCCCAGGTTAGCGAAGTGAGTAGGCTTAGCAAATGCATCTATTCTCGACTGATAAAGAGTACACGGCACTGACAGTTACAAAAAAAAAAATGGTCCCGCTGAGCTTGATATCCAACGAAATTACAAAAACAAGCAAACTTGAAAACATCGCGAAAGAGAACGACGAAGCTAGTAGGTTTCGTTGGGCCGCCGAGGTGACGTTCACTGTGAAAGACACGGAAGAGTGCATATGCTAGGCTTGCTGTATCTATATGTCGCAGATTCACATTGTGTAGTGACGTTATTCACGCCTTTACGGGGTCGCAGACCACGAGATGTGCCTCCGAACCATTGACTAGATCGCAGTGAAACCATTCCAACTCAGTAGTGTGCAGTTTTAATAGATGTTCAAGGTTATATAAATAGCTGGAGATATTAGGGCCTCACAGCTGTGAAGAGGTGGTCGTACTCACCAGCACAGCTTACTAGCGGATTGTTGGTGACTCAGCCGATTTATGGACTACTCACTGACACCAGACGTTCAATATATACTGATGCGATGCGTATAGGTGCGCATGCACTCTAGGACACATAGTACGCATTTAGAGTGAGTTTAATGAACAAGAGTACAGTCAACAATTCTCCAAAGCAGCACACACTCAGGCATGTTTACTCACACTCTACTACGAAAGCGCACAAGCTTACATAGCAATGAATTTCGACCGACCATATTGGCACAAGTTACAAGTAAGCTTTGGTCAACCTTATTTATGATTTGTGGCCATGTCACAACATGCGCACACGTAAATATGTTGTATCTGATTCTTAGACAATCGAAAGTTGATTGATTGATTTGTGGGGTTTAACGTCCCAAAACCACCATATGACAATCGAAAGTTTATCAATGGTTGCACAATGATGAACAGAATAATTACTAGAGCTTATCACGTTTTCGTGAAAGCGAATACCCCCAAGCCATGCATAAAATGCCAACGGCATTCCGAATGGTTCACCATCTCTCGACCACTGCCACATTTGTTTTTTTTTCGAAGCCTCCGAGAAGGCAAACGCTTGCCACGTGCTTGCCAATTCGGAAGTCACGTCTTTCTTTATTCTTCCACTTGTTGCTCGGAGAGAGCGCAGCATTCAGGCCAGACTTTGTCTCCATCGTGATAGGTGTTCTGTGGTCGCGTCGACCTCATTTAGTTGTTTCGTGTTTGCTTATATTCTTTTTACGTGCTTAACACAATTGTGACCGTTAGCCATGGATACAGTACACCACTAGCCCTTCAATGACAATATTTTTCATGCGGTGACGACCGTCTTAGCAGTGTATACGTACGCTACGACGCGGGTCGTGCGAGAGAAATAAGAGATGACCTCGCACCCGACGGTAGTCTTCAGTGAGCTATGGCAGTGGCAGTTAGCGTCGCGGCAGCTCGATTACTTGAGTGGAGGAGCTAGCGCTGCAGTGCAAAAATTTACTATAACGTTATAGTATGCTGTGCTTGCATACTTCTCTGCTTTAGATGCGTCTCGCGATTCGCCTCGCGTGTCAACTTTCAGTCATTGTGCGTGCCACAATTGTGCTGTTAGCGCTGTGGCTGTGGTGGTTATTACTCTGGATTCGGAATACTCTTTTAACAAAGGTGAGTTAGTGTTAGTAACTGCTGTGCACAGCTGTTACTGAAAGTGCATTTGATGTTGAGTTTCTCACGACAAAAGAGAATTATGGTCGAGAAAGGCATACTCCACGCTTGCATAATTTCGTCCTACCACTTAGTGCTGGCATGGGCAATTCAAAACGCATGCTATGGAGAATTTAGTTTAACTGACAAAAGTCATTTATTTACTTATCACAAAAGTGTAGTTATGATGATGTTTAAAACGTTTGTGATGGTTGTCACCCAATCTTGCAAATAAATGCTCGGTGAAACTCCGCAGCCTGTTTCTCTTTGTGCTTTCACCTGCCGTGGTAACATAGCCTCATCGGGTGTCGTGTGACTATGCTGGAGGACGCAGGTTCGACTTCCGGTCACGGCGGCCCTAATTGAATGGAGGAAAATGCAAAAAAACACCCATATGGCGGTAGCGGCACGTATAACTCGATCAATTGTATATGATCGTGCTTTCACGCATGGACTGTACAGTGGTATCATGTTTGCTAAAATGATGAAAAATTAGGTGTGATGTTCTTTTATGAACCTCGTTGAATTCATGAATGCTATTGGTGCCGTGCGAAACTAAAAATGCGTATGCTTACCGAGTATGTCGACACCAAAAAAAAAAAATCCATTATTTGTGTACAGGCTAAGGTAATCGATAAAGCAGGACTGTTTAGGGAAGTAGAGGTCCTTGTATTTGGATAAATTAGTAGTATGAAACAACACGAGAGACACATAGAAGTGTGTGGAGTATCGTGCGAGTGCCTGGTGATAAAAAAAGAGAGGGTTTTACTCTAAACCAATAAAACAAAAAAAAGTCACTCCTTCATTGCTTGCATCAATTTTAGGTAAAAGTAATCGCTCGCGACTGGCCGCGACTGGCTAGGCTCGGCGTGCGCATGCGCGCGGGAAGACCCCCGTAATTCAGAAGAAAATTGAACACTGAAGGAGAAACGTTGCTCCTTTTGGTCCTTGCCGTGAGAGGGCGCGACGGGTAAAGCGCCTAAAAGGAAGAACGTCGCCGTGCCGAAGGAGAAACGGAGCCCATTTCTCCATTCTCGCTACCTTTTTTTAGAGGGTAGTTCTTGTTGTAAGGGAGAAAAACTTTTCCAAGTGAACTACCACAAAGTAGTAAGAAGCCTGCCTTCGCCTTACCTAAACTGCATAGCGCGTGAGCGCGAGGTTTCATCGGGGGCTTTTTGGCAGCGAATAACGCATGTTATGCAACTCGTTGTCACCTGTTTTAGTAATACTGCTGTGTATAACTACTAAGTGGGGCACTAGTGCTGTTTTTACGGGACAGTATCTTCCCATTGGGCCATAATAGGCTGGTTAGATTGAACTGCATGCTTCTTAGCCAAAAGTGGTGGAATTAAAATGCAGTCCATGGCCTGCAATACAGTGTTGAGACATTTTTTTTGGCTTCTGATAACTAATACACATGGCCTTAGTAATAATTAACGACATAGGTAAAGTAAACTTTATCTAAGCTGTTTTTAATAATATCTCAGGTATAGGCTGATGCATGATGGCTTACCACTAGTGTGCATGATAAAATCATGTATTCTAGTTATACACGTTGGAGATGATTCAATATCGTGCCCATAGACGACATCTTATTTGCCATTTACAGCTGCCATTTTAACTTTTCATCCATCTTTTTGAATGCACCTAGGGTGTTAATAACGTTGAAAACGCGCCACCATTTCCGCACGGGCTTTCAGTTAAAACATTTTCTGCACCTTTGTACAACTAAGGCAGAGGGGAATGAAAATGTTAAAATCTCTACTGAAATGGGGACGGACGTATCATTTATGAACACGATATGAAATAATCTACGACGTTTCTAGGGTACATCATTTCATGACGCACACCAGTTGTAAGCGATTAGGCATCGGCCTTAACCTGACACATCACAATATAGCTTAAATGAAATGTACTTATTTATTTCGGTAATTATTATTAAGGCCATATGCAACAATTAAAAAGCAAAACAAAAGGCTCACATACTTTATTGCTGGCCACCGATTGAATTGTAATTTAGCGCTTGGGATAAGAAGTAGTTCATCATATATCCCGCCCTTTGATGGTGTTGGGGGAAAGATATTGTTCTATATAGGCAGAACTAATACCCCATTTTAGCGTTATATACCGCAATATTACTAAAGCAGGACACAATCAGTTGTATGACAGTCATTATTCTCTGCCAAAAAGCCTCCGCTGAAACCTCGCACTGACGTGCTATGCAGTGAAGGTGAAGCAAAGGCAGGCTCCGTATTACTTAGTAGTTGTTCAATAGGAATTTTTTTCTGCCTTAAAACCAATCTACTCTTTTCAAACATTCTGCATATTTTAATGAAAAACTATACTATAAAGACTATATAAGCCATATTTTTACTCTGACAGCTACATTGCGAAAATTAGGCTGCAATGTGAGTCAGAAGC
Organism: Rhipicephalus microplus; assembly: GCF_043290135.1. Taxonomy (NCBI): domain Eukaryota; kingdom Metazoa; phylum Arthropoda; class Arachnida; order Ixodida; family Ixodidae; genus Rhipicephalus; species Rhipicephalus microplus. The sequence goes on from NC_134700.1 coordinate 131,415,857, forward strand.
TGTTTTTCCCAATTTTGCCACAGTACTAGAGCAAAAGTTTTGCTTTATTTGCACCCTAAGTACAATAATATTTATTATAGGAACACATATTTCAGGAATTATAACTGCATTACTGGTGACAAAATTAGTGCTTTTCATAAAAAACGCTAAACACGCAACACACTGCAAATTTTAGCCAACACAAAAACGAAAGAAATTAATCAGAAAGGAAGAAACTATCATAGCCATGTATAAATAGCGCCTTGAGATCAATGAAAGAAATGTTTCCTAATATACTCAAAGCAGTAATATTATGTGACTTACTTAGCGAGACACAGTTTCACTTGCCTGCCGAAAGCTTGAAGGGCCCTCTAGACAACATATCTTTTTTTGCGATTTGTAACGCCTGATTAACTACTTCACACATTCAAGTATACCTACATCATTTTTTAAACATGATCGCAGTTGGTCCAAAATTTACCGGGTACATGACATAGTTTCGATGTTCACCGACAAGCGAGGCCTCGTTGGCGAATGAGAAGGCTATTTAAAGGCGCCCAATTAAGCTGACACTTTGTATTCAGGAACGCTAATCTTAAGCATTCTCCAAGTCTTTTCTCACCACCACGTAAAAATTCGAAACAGCCGATTTTTCTAAACCTCATACGGCAACGAGCTCTCGGCTGAAAAGGTTTCCAATTATAAATAGCACCACTATATCTCCTTCGTCTTAATTAAAGGTTCATTATATCAATGAATAAAATCAATTGTTGTCTATAAATCTCGAGTTCATGGTTTTATTCTTTTAACATGTCTGCAACAACCGATGAAATAATTACTAAGCAAACAAGCAAATATCGCATTTTCTGTATCTCGTTGTAATGAAGGTTCATTGTTTCAACAATAAAGTCCATTAATGTCATTACACCCGAGTCCAAGTTCTTAGTAGTTTTAAGATGTCTGCCACATTGAATAAATAATTGTTAAGCAAGCGAGCGAATATCAAGTTTCTTGTAGTGCGTTTAGAAGTTTGGGACGCATCACTTGGAATACTCTGCACACATAAAATTTTAGCTGAGGGCATTGCCACCTTTGGCTGTTAATCGCATGTCTTCCCACTTCGGTATATCCCATGTTCGTTAGCCATGAAATGTGGCAAGGCCCAAGTCAACCATATTCAGGGCCCTAGCAACTACTGCAAGTATGGGTTGTCAAATCTTTAGCTATCGTGCATCAGTAGAAGTTATTATGTTTGAGATACTGGCCCACACGACCGAATCAATTTAGAAAAAAAAGGCGAGGACAAATGTATGGTCACAAAGAAAATGTCCATGAAACAACGTTTTGTAGCTTCGTCCCATAATATGGCGCTGAGAGATAAAATACTGGCCGCTGCGCACAATGACAAATGTTTTGGCTGAATGTACAGCTGAGATGTGCCACTACCTGATGCTTCGTAATGTTTTGAACTTGCATAGAACGCACGCTGTCTGCGAAAGGCATTGCGTGCACATAATCCTAATCAAAATTCAATTATGTTGTTTTTAAAAGCAAACTCTTTCTAGTTTTGGTCGCACCGGATACTGTGAACGGGAATTTTCATTGCTGGTCAAACCCTTGTGGTCCAGAGTGCCAGTGAACGAACAGCCAAGTTCGGCTTGTCGGTCCCTACGTTGGACTAGCCGGGTAGCGCGGAGTCTCGCTGCGTCTTCTCTGTACCGAAATGAAGTTTTCATCGTCATCATAATTAACTGACACGCGCTTGCTTCACCCTTTTAACTTCTGATTCGCTATCAGAAGTTAAAAGCCGCTATCAGGTTTGACCCTCCTAGGTCGTCCGTCTTAAAGTAGAAAATATTAATAGGGGCGAGTTCCTTACGTGACTTGTATAACCTAACGTCGCGGAACCACTACTCACGGGACTAAAACCGTGCAACAGCCCGCAACAACTAGCAGCGCCACTTTTATTTTAAGGGCGAAACACCTTAGCGCTTGTCCGTTCTTTGCCTGCGTGTCCTTCACGGTGCAACTCATGCAAGGACCTTGCTGATGCAAATTAAAAAAAAAACTTAGGAACCATGTTGAAATTGTGCTTTACATTCATAGGCTGCGCAGTGATAAAAATCACAGCATATCCACGGAGTAGATAATGATGAGCGGGGCGAAGGTTCGGAGGGCTTTATTGGTAAACCGTGAATCATCCGTCTGTCTGTCTGTCTGTCTGTCTGTCTGTCTGTCTGTCTGTCTGTCTGTCTGTCGGTCTGTCTGTCTGTCTGCACATGCTGAGTGAGTCATCTAACCATATAGGTGGTCTTGTACGAGCTAGGAGGGACAAACCCACGGCTTTAGGAGCTTCACCCCTAAAATAATGAGCCATCTGTCGATCAAAAATAATAAAAGAGCTCGCTTGCCTGCTCACTACGCATACTGTGGATGGGAAGCATTACCTAAACAGACTTTAGTACTGGCGAATAGCGAAACGCGCGGGCTCATGAGGTTTTCGAAGCGTTCTTCATCAACAATAAAAGTGATAGCTGTCTAAGTGAGGCCTCGGTATCACTCTACACTGCAGAAGTGTGCTCTTACACGCGAATGCACGTTTTAGAAGGGCTATGTCAAGCGTCCGGTGGCGTCCATGCGCAAGAAGGTGTTATAGACAGGCAGACAGACGAATGGCCTGACGGACAGACACACGGACGGACGGATGCTTCACCCCTTTCGTCATCAGTCACTCCGTGGACATGCTGCGATTTTTCTTTAATGTGAATGCATTTTTCGTTGGGCTATGTCAGGCGTCCAGCGGCATCCGCACGCGGGCAGGTGTTTCCTCTCCGCTCTCACACCCTCTCCCATAGCAACAGCTGCGGGCGCGCGCGCTTATCCTCGCCCCTAGCAACTAGTTGGCGTGGCGCCATGCTTCTTACTGGGCTGTAGAAATTAGGTACCTTCTTTCTCTTCTAACCATACCACGACCAACCGGAACAGGTGCTGCGGGCGAGGTAGCAGAGAGTGAATGAAGAGGAGAAGTGCGCTCTGGCGTGTAAGGGCGCTCGCATCGCGGGAGCTCGGCGGAGCTCCCGCGATGACCGTTCTAATTGACCGCTCTAAAGTCCATAAAAAACATGGTGCCTTGCGCTCGATCTTTTTGAGGTTATTTTTTAGAGCTTATTTTTCTACTTCCGCGCAGTTTTTACTGCCAGTTTAATTGCGATTGATCACATGGTTGGAAGTTGATTTGATTTATATGTTGCGTTTGACATCCCAAAACGATGCGGTTGGAAGTTCCAATTGCACAATCTTGTGATTAATTTTGATTTTTGAAACAATTTATTCATTGTATGACGTGGTCAGGTGTATAATAATGACGAAAGCAATTCATATCGAAACGCAGTGAAAAGTTCGTGCTGCAGCCTATTCATGTAATATATTTGGTATACTGCTGTAACTATTTTAATGCACATTGCGTGCTGCTTCCTATCGGTCATCCCCGTCGTCAAGATATAAGTGTGTTGCAAATTGCTCCCACCATATTCTCTTCCTGTGACGTCTCATTAACCTGTGTTGCAAGTTACCTCAATATGATGGGGCATCAGATTAACATTGGCTGCCATATCTGAGGCCACCCGCCTAAAGGATGTATGTAGAAGAAGAAGCAGTGAATTCCATGTGGTTTTCGCGCTGTGAATAGTTAACAAAATGGTACCGCAACTGCCACAAAAATAAAAAAAATCATGAGAAAATATTGGAGGCTGTGTGATGTTCTATCTTCGAAAATGTGTGATATTTTCTGTTACGGCGCCACTATTTTCAATAAAACTAATTTTTTCACTGGCAGCGTAATGCAAATTACATTATTTAAAGAGTCATTTTTTTACGCCAACAAGTCAACAATCAGCGCTGAAGTGATAAAGCTGAAAGACTTACTCTTTTATTTCCAGGATGAATGTTAATGCTGAAGCATATGCTTGAACCTCCCCTTTCGTGTACCCCATGAACGATATTACATTCTTCAGGCGGAAGTCAATAGAAATGTTGAGGCTTTCCAATGTCAAACCAATGCGCATTCGCATAGTTTGATTATTATTTGCTTCAACGTAGTTGTTGCCCTCCCTTTTTATCTTATACAAGCCTTTTATATTTCCACCGTAAAACTCGCCAAATTTCACCCAGCCAATTCGTTTGGTGAGGTTGAAGCCAGGAATAGTCATATTCGTGATATAATCCAGCGTCAAGTAATTCACCATGGCTTTGTCGAGCAGTGGTTGCTTTCCAGAACATGGGCCATTATTGAGTTCTGACGAAAGAAATGATAAAAAATAATGCTTCAGAACTTTGTATTTTGTCACATGTGAAAGAGGAATGTCAAGAGAGCAATATCTCTGCAGGGCAGCATCTTAAGTTTTTGTTCACTGCATATAAATTACCCTGAACGTTACACGCTGTGGCTGGTGGCTGTTGCGTTTACAAGGTAAAAAAGCAAATTGACGGCAGGAGCTGAAAAATTAGCTTGCTAAGCATTGATTCATTATCCGCTATAATGACGGAAATGCCGGACTAATGTTTCTGTGAAGTGCTGCCATATAAAGTATCAAACCCTGCTTGTCACTATTTCTGATACGGTGTAAGTTGGTAAAGAATCAATTTCGGGATATTCCGTATCCAAATTGGGACGGGATTATTTGAGGCGTTGTAGTAAGGAACTGCACATTAGTTACGAGAATAATGGTGTGTTTGCATTGCATCTGATCTCAACTACAGCTGTGGCTTTGTCATTTGTTGTTATCTAAATATGTAGACCATGGCTGGGAATGCAGCCGACGCTAGATGCGCAGCACAACGTCCTACACGCCACCCGACACAATCATGTTATGAAGGACAGAAGTGCAAATTTAAGGGCTTGTTTTCTTTGTTGGACGCAATAGTAATCAGAAATAAGAGAGAATGATGCCAAGGAAGCTGTGGAAGATGGTATTAGTAGTAAGTGTAATGTAAATCTTGTGGGAAAATAGTTGGCGGAATAATGACTTGTCGCTGGTAGGGGCGGCTGAGTAGGGCGGCGGAATGGCAAGTTCTCGTTTCGTCCACTCGGTGATAACTTGCCATACCGTAGTTTCTGCCGAGGGCAAGGTGTCTTTTTGTATACTTTGCTGTCTTCATATTTACATTGCAGTAATTACTACAGTAGTAGCTACCACAATAACATCCCCCATGCTTTCCTTTGCAGTATTGCTTCTCAGTTGTATTTACTACTAGGTAATTCAAATGAGTCGTATCTTTTTCCGTGATATAAAACTCAAAAGAAATAAACGCGGTATATGCAAAATATATACCAAAGTTCCTTAACGGGCTTCCCAGCGGTCGTTTTTAATAGACACGCAGCTGGATAAAACAAGACGAGCCATATCGTTTGGTGAGAGCTGATGATGTGCGCGATACTGCACATCATGCTGAGTGATTTCTTCTTCCTCGCTAAACTACTGCTTCCTTGGGACCATCAAACTTTCCAAATCTGACACATCACGATGCGTACTGGTCTAACGGTCACGTGCGAATGATTCCACACGCTTCTTGCAAACTCGTGGTATGTTGAGCGAACATTGAGATACTTTTGAAAAAAGAAGTTCTGTTTTGATGTATTGAAATTTCGAGCGCAGAGCTCGAAAACACGTCGAATATTTTTTTGAACTTGCGCGAACAACGGTATTTTGGCAAAAACGCCTAGCACATGCCTCTGATAGCGCCGCGAATCTCTCCGCCACAGCTACTGGTCGAATCTTCGTGACGTCATCGAAGGTCCGTGCCTTGTGATTTAAGGTAAGCACGTCGTTGTTACTGTGGTTTTCTCGTGGCTGTCACTGAAAGTTCGATGTAGAATATACACATTTGTTCTCGGCAGTCGCACCTGCACACATTGCAAGCGATGGCCGAACACGCTTCCATCGCCGATGACACAACACATGAACGCGTTCGCCAACCGACAATGCATTATTGGCTAATGACCAGTTTGTTATAATTATACCTGTCAAACACGCAGTCTTCATTGTCGAGCGCGAGCTGGATCACTACTCAATTTGCACCAGGTGACGCAACGATTACAATTTGTATAGACGATGTTATTTGATCCCACGACATTACACCATGATCGAGCATCTCAGTAACGATTAAAAGATGTCGTCTAAATCATCATATGATAGACTGCTATACCGAGGTGTAACAGCGGCAACTCTCGATATTCAGCGAAAAATATGACCAGGGACAGCCACGACTGAAGTTGTCTGTGCGATGTCGACGTGACATAGCTGTCTCTAGTAGACATTACCGATTATTATCGACACTTTGTGGGTACAGCTTCCCGATTTCTAGACGGCTGATTTCATTCGACATAATGGTGCGACCGACACGTGGGTGGGTGAATGTTGTATTGAGCAAGCACTAGTGAAGATGACCGTGTTGCATCACCAAGCCGTAATGCCTTCTAGCGCAATCAAAATAAGCATTTTGAACAAGAAAACACGCAGCATCGCCCTCCGACGTAGCGAAAAACGGTGTGTGAACACATAAACGTAGCTAATGAATTAGTCGCACAGTTCAAGTTTCATGACGCAGCGGGATAACGAACCATTGACAACTTGGGGCTGCGATGACGTGAAAATAAATGGAGGGCTCTTTGCAGGTTGCTGTGGGTGTTTTTTGAAAGTTTTATTTTAAATTAGTAGTGCAGGTCTGAAGGCGTGCGAAGTTTTTTTCTCCTCTATTAAGAAAACCCGGCAGATTTCACGTACCTTGTGAATCGATGTTATGCGAAGCATGCGGATGGAACGTGACTGTGTTGTAATTTTTTTATCGAGCGAAACGTTACGAATCAGTGCTAAAGATAAGGTATCTAAAAATGCACGCACACACAAACGTGAAACAGTCGCATATTTTTATTATAACGAGTTGCTCACAGTTGCATAACGATGTCAAAACCCACATTGATGTTAGTCATATGAGAAGCGATGAGCAGATATGAAGCGCTGGTGTTTGCGAAGATGGTAACCCTGAACAATGCTACATAAATTAACTTCAGCCGATTGACCTAACTACAATTGACGTTAACCCGACGTAACTCTTTTACCACAAGAGTACATATGTGGTGATTATATCATTTTGTTATTGTTATTGTTTGTATAAAAATTGTACCAATTCGTGTATCTATTCCTTTTATGCTCCGCTTACACAATGCCCTGTTGGGTCTGTAAGGTAGTTTGAATAAATAAATAAATAGCCAGCATTGCAAATATTTATTATCATATTTAGAGGTACCCTACCATTAAGAGGTAGTTTGTCCATTATCTTGATTCCGTCAGTGAAACAGTGCATTGGTCGTATACCATTTGTCTGGTTAAGCATTTCTTTGAGAAGGTGGTATATTTGTGTTTATATTTCGAGAAAAAAAAACGTTGTTGCGGAGCAAATTTTACACAAGTGGTAGAACAGTAGCATATTGAGTTTTATACAGGGATTGAGTTAAGAAGGGCGGACGAGGGGAATCGTTTTCATTTTTTTCCCACTAATTTGCTTTGCGATAAGAGCCTGCAAGTGTTTCAATATAGATGGATGCCCATGAGTGGAATAATCTTTCCATAGGTCAAATTCACAATGAATTTTGCTATTTCGTCTAGCGTAACCTCTTTTCATGAGCCACCTTACACCGCATAGATCGGTGTTTCATTATATGCATCCAATCGTATTTATTTGCATTTTTGCACATCATACTCTAAATGCACACTATCGCAAGCAGTTCTAAAGCTTTTCGTGCCGTTGCGTAGTAAGGCCCAAGATGTGCTTCCGTGGCCTTCTTGTCGCGAGGAGAAGCTCTGCAGCCGGAGCCAGCACACCACGCTTCAGTGACATTTGGACCTCGCAGGTAACCAGATTGGCTATAAGATTGTGCACAAAAGTCAGCAGCTGCGCACTTGCGGTGGACCTTCGCACTTTATACACTCCGCACTTTATACATGCGGCAGACCTTCGAAAATGCTTTTTGTAGACTAAATGTTCTACGGGTCTTAGCAAAAGCTCTCTATAGAATAGCTGATATTCATTTCTGACAGATATTACTGCTCAAAGCTGCCAGATTGCGATACTGACTCCTGAACTTGATATCTGACCTTGAAAGGTTATTGATATTACAGAACTTTATGTTACTGTAACATAACCATGAGGACAGTGGTAGGCACTTCTGTCAAGTTCGTCAGCCAAGTGCATTTTCTCAATAACAAAGGCACAATGGTTCGGGCAAAAATTAGTCAAAAATCAGTCTTTTGATCAAACAGGCAAATTAAAATTGATTCGGAAAGTTGAGTGGCTAGACTAACAATTAAAAACTGCGGGGTTGCACAAGAAACACATTCAACATGCCAAAATTGGTCATCCATATTGTCGATCACCGGTGATCAATTTGAATAGGCGTGGTGACGAAAAAATTAGGAAGCCGACAAAATTGCACTTTTTCCTTGATAACGCGTTGATTGGGACAGGCACGTAGCAACTAGGTGTTCTAGCAGGTTATCACGGAGGTCCTGGTATCGATGAATTATCAACACTACTAAGAGCGTAAGAGCTCCGTGAAAGGGCATTGTTATGTATAAAAGATGCCTCGGTAAAGCCTTCAACGTGAGCGACTGAGGTGCAGTGGATAGCGTGCCTCTCACCTCTATTGTCGTGGAATAAGTAGTCGTGAGTTAAACTGCCGTTGACATGACGTTTTTCTTCGCCATTTCATGGTGTACATTTCTGATAGATCTTTGGGGTTTAACGTCCCAAAAACACCATATGATTTTGAGAGACGCCGTAGTGGAGGGCTCCGGAGATTTTGACCACAAGGGGTTGTTTAGCATACACCCAAATCTGAGTGCTCGGGCCTACAACGGATGGCGCACATTTCTAGACATGATATTTGTGACGGAAGTACGTCACCAAAGTGTTCGTGGACCTCGACATCTCGGAATCTTATAGCGCCAAACGGTTTTTCGCATGAAGGACTTAGATTCTCTCTTTTGACGTAACTGCCTAACTCCACTAATCGGAAAGGTACATATTTTAGGTTTCCCATTGTTACCGTTCCCTGTCAGTGTAGAAACAGCAACTCTGAAGACAGTGAGAAAAGAGCACCTTCTCCTTCTTTTATAAATGAATACTGGACACACTTATTGAAGCACCCTGTATGTGCACAAAACCAAGCTAGAGTAGTCTGAGCACCTGAAATTGATTTCGCATTGCAATAAAGAATATCACTATACGTATCACTGGCACAAAGAGTGTGAGAGAGTCCTTTCATTAGAAAACTCGAAATGGTTACCGGCGTGTATATATCAGTGGCATGCTGCTCTGTATAAGAACAGAGAAGGAGACTGAATGACTTCGGTAGAGAGAAAAGAAAAATGTGAAAATACACCATTGATTCCTCCTCGATAAATGAAGCTTATAAACATTACATATCTGCTACCTATTGTGTAACTAAGTTCACTACGATAGCAAGTAAAGGGACAGTCTTGGCTGATCTTTGCCGTTGCTACCGGTATCCCATCCTGTCCCGTATATATGAGGAACCGATTTATTAAGCCAGGCTTCACCTAAATCACACTGGGAATGATATTTACGGATAACGAACATTTGCAGGTGATGATGGTATGCAAAAAGAATGAAGATTCATTCGCTTGTCGCGCTAACACTACGACGCTGAAAAGCCCAACATTCGCGGATCACGCGAACGCGAAGCTGGTCCTGCTGAGCGGCCCCTGTCCTATGTCCTCGCTGTCCTCGAGGTTTCCCCAGTGCTTTCTGAGGCCTGAGCGTTCGGTTTCAATTCGGAATCTACCTCCACTGCTACTTCAAGGGTGCCTTGGTGCTTCCTCCTGTGGTGGTGCAGCCGGATCGGGAGGTGCTCTTAAGCATATGAACCTGAAGTCTCTCTTCTCTCCCGGCCAGGCATATTCTGCCTGCGTGGTTGGCTTCCCTTCCTAACAGTTGGCGCAGTGGTCTGAAGAGCGTTCCTGTGGCCCTGGTTCCAACCAATGGCGAGACCATTCGCATGAAAAATCCGAGAATAATTCCAGAAGAACTCCGGGAGATTTCCGATCATTTCCAAATGATTACCGAGGTGCGTCAATTTGGACGTGGAGGCATATTGTCTTGCTCGCCGGACCAGGCCTGCATCACAGATTTCCTCAAGTGCACAACGTTTGCCTCAAATCCAGTGAGCTGTTTCGTGCCAGTCCACTTGGCCTGTGTGAAGGGACTAGTTCGAGGAGTGGACTTGAACCTTACACCACCTGAAATACTTGAAATGTTCGTGGCTGCAGGAGCAGTTTCTGTATTTTGATGCTCGCCTAACGTTGAGAACAACAAGGTCCCCACAGAATCAGTGATTGTGGCTTTTGCCGGCACGGCTCGACCAACCGAAGTTAAGGCATGGGCACTAATTTATTGTGTTGATGCACTATCCCCTCGCCCACTGCAGTGCCAAAAATGCTGGAGGTATGGGCATACCCTCAAAGGTTGTAGATCGGGTGTCGCACATGTACTGACCAACATAATCCCGATAAATGTTCAACCCAAGACTTGAGATGTTGTCTATGCAGATGAAATCACGCAGCTGACGATGAAAGTTGCCCCATGAGGACAAATGAGTTGCAACTACTAGCGATCATCGAACAACAACGATGCTCTCGGCGTGAGGCCCGATCTATTTTCTCTGAGCACTCACGTGGCTATGCCCCGTTGCCAACCAGACAAATCAGATGCTTGATTCGACGTTGCCTGATCTAATAACATCAACGATGGATAGGGCCATGACGAAGCTGGTGGATTCTCTATTTGTGAGCCTAACAGAGTCATTGGCACAAATAGTGAGCACTCAGCTGACCAAAATTTTGCACGCACGTAACCAACCTACCGTGCCCCCTTCTCCACCTTCACCAGTTGAGGTTACTGATACTCTCTCGCGACCAGGCCCTTCAAAGTTAAAGCCAGGTGCGTCGAACTTTGGCCGTAGAATAATTGTATCTCTAGTGCAAGACTCAAATTGGAGCTCGGACTCCGATTCCCATGTCTCACAACCACAACAAATGAACTCTGACTCAAGAAATGTAAAAAGACGTGCTTCTCCTGAAGCACAATGCTCCTCAGTTAGTGCCAAATAAAAAAATAAAAAATATCAGAAGGCAAATTTATCAAAAAAGGATTTTGTTAGAGCATCTTAGAGAAACAGTGGTTGCTGCTGGTATCTCTTCAAAATAGGGAATTTAAAAGTAATACAGTGAAATTGCCACTACATTTATTTAGCAGCTACAGACTTGCTTCATCTTTGTGATAATGATTCCCCTGATATTGTTGCTTTACAAGAAACTTGGCTTGCAGTGAATAAGTACTTTAGGATGAAAAATTACCGCATATTTCGTCTAGACTGCCCAACTCGGGGTGGAGGTTTGGCAATATTTTTCTTATCAAAAATCTCCCACAGAGCTAAAATAATATATCAGTCAATGACTTCAGAAAGTGATATTCTAGGATTAAACATTACTATTCAAGGGTTCCTTCCTTCTCATTAATTAATCCTGATTTTCACACGTGTGTTCAAAATTGTTGTGTTCTAGATAGTGCCGTTTCCTATTGCTAAAAAGATATTGAAATAATGGGTGACTCCTATTCTCATCATAATTCTTGGGGTTTTATAATTGATTTGAACGGCAAACGTTTGTGAGATTGGGTGAACAAGAATTACTTTATATGCGTAAACACAAGAACTCCTACTTTTATGTGTAGTCAGTCCTCCTCGGTGCTTGACCTAACCTTTTCTAACGCTAACCTGTTCATCTTATTATAATGGTCTGTGATTACCTCGGGAAGAAGTAGCCTATATTGTTCGAGGTAGTATGTCCACGAACCACCAGGAATAGATCATCGGTTACGCATGTAAACTTTGATACATTTGAGAAATTATTACGAGGTGCTTTATCTAACAAAACGAATTATGCAGAACTAGACACCATCACAATAAGCGACATTTAAAACAGTCGTTGATTAATTGAAAATTCACTATTGAGAGCTCTAAACCTACTAACATTCCTTGGTGGAATGCAGAATGTTCGCGGGCTTGTAGACTAAGAAAAGCTGCATGCAAAAATAATTTATAATAATAATAATAATAATAATAATAATAATAATAATAATAATAATAATAATAATAATAATAATAATAATAATAATAATAATAATAATAATAATAATAATAATAATAAAGTAATAATAATGTTTCATTGTTCATCATAATTTGATGAAGGGCAGCTGCAGGTAAAAGCTTCTCTCCGAATGAGGTAGCTTGACAAAATCCCACAACCACCTTTTAGCACGACAGCAGTGGCAAACAGTCAGCAATGTGAACTCAACAACAACAACAACAACAACAACAACAACAACAACAACAACAACAACAACAACAACAACAACAACAACAACAACAACAACAACAACAACAACAACAACAACAACAACAACAACAACAACAACAAAGTAAAAATAAATAGTTGAAAAATAAATAAAAATATAAAAATCAAGTCCTGATCTCAAAAATAAAAATAGCAACCATGACAATACAGCAACTGCGAATAAATATAAAAAATTAAACATGTGTATATCGCACAATTGAGCCTGTGTAGAGTGTAAGAAATCTATGCCAGCTTTCACATATTTATTAGGTAATGTAGGAACTATGTAGGATAACTTATCTGTGGGGTAGTTTGTTCTCGAAGTTTTTATTTTCCATGTTTTTTTATTTCGTGTTTGAAACAATTTAATATTTGGCTGCAGTCTCGAGAGGTCGTACAAAAAGGTTCGACTTTCTTTCACTTCACGCCTGATCGCCAATGCTAACTTAAAAATGTAGAGACGATGTACGGGTAGTATTGCAGCCTGTTGAAACAATTCGCTTGTGTGAGCATCATACAACTTAAAAATGATTATAATATACTTCTTTTGTATCAGGTACAATTTTCGCAAGTTCGTGTATGTTGTAGTCCCCGATACCAAGAAACAATGGGTAAGATGTGAATAGAAAAGTGACCTATAAAGTAAGAGTTTTAGCTTGTATGGTAGAACAGTTTCGTCACTGTACACCATACTCACTACGCGAGATAACTGACCCAGCACGCTGCCATTGTGTTCGTTTCAAAGTACATTGCTCGAAAATGCAACTACAAGAATTTCCATACTATTTAGAAGCTCAATATAAGTATTGCCACACTTAAGATGTAAGTTTTCATTAAGGACTCGTTTTGAGGTCGGAATAGTACCACCTTTGTTTTACTAGTGTTTATGTTTAAATTATTACAGCATGACCAGAGCTTTTGTTTCACAAGAAACTGTTTCATTTTTTCCTCAAGCGCGATAATATTTTCAGCTGAAGCAAACATGCTGACATCATCGACATATGATACTTATTCAGCATCTGGATATATACGAGTTAAATTATTTATGTAGGCTATAAAAAGAAGGGGTCTCAAGATGCTTCCCTGAGGTACACCCTTAGTAATAGGCTTCAGTTCTGAGATTTTTCTCTTTATTTAAATTACCTGTTTGCGTTATTGAAGGTATCTTTTTATTAGGTCTAGTGCATGGCCAAGAATTCCATAGCATTGTTACTTTTCAAACAATGTAGAATCCTGAATATTGTCGAAGGCCTTACTAAAATCAACAAACATACCGATAACAGCACATTTGTTTTAAAATTCAGATAATATGAACTCCTTTTGTTCTAATATTGCCATTTCCATAGATCGATGTTTCCTGAAACCAAACTGAGTTAGGGAAGTCACGTTGTGTTTTTCTAAGAATTGGCACAGTTGACGGTGCATAAGCTTTTCTAACCCTTTCGAAAACACGGACAAAATAGATATGAGTCTGTCATTCTGAATATCATTTTTGTCGCCTTTTGAAACAAAACTCTGACTTTTGCGATCTGTATTCTTTCGGGAAACCAGTGTCCCAGGAACTGGGGTGATTATAAGTATGCGGAAGCTATATTTAAGAGAACCATTGCTAATGTTAATGGCTAATTTAACAACGAAAGATGTGAGCTCCTTTCAAAGCCGGTCAATAGAAAGCACGTTTTCGCTTTCTGAGAAATAAGAAAGTTCTTCCGGTACTATGAAATGTAGAATCTGTATTATCACCACCAGTTGAACTGAAGGCCTTTCTCGAAGATATAGCTCAGGGCCTAAAAAGTCGCTTTACAACAATTCTCTCATACCATGACCAGTTCCCCCATAGGGCTGAGGATTTTGAAGAGGTCACACCTGCAGAACTAGCAAACGTAGTCAGAACACTACCCCATTCTGCTCCTGGTGCTGATTACATGACGACATCGGTGATAAAATCAGTACATAAAATATATCCACTTGGCCTACTCGGAATTATTAATCTCTCACTTAGAAGCTCTTGAATTACATCCGATTGGAAAATGGCGAAAGTGGTGTCATTATTAAAAAAAGCAAGGCACTTGGTTTACCTTTGATAATATCAGGCCCATTGTACTTACATCGAACCTAGCAAAACTCGTCGAAAGAATTTTATATAAACGTATAGATTGATGGATGTCCGAAAAAATGACACTGAGCCCATGTCAAATTGGATTGAGACGTGGTTGCTCCATTTGGTGTGGCATGTTGATCTCGGAAGCAGATTTCAGCTTACTCGATATCAGAAACAATATTTCGCTCTGGTAACCTTAGATATCACAAAAGCTTATGAAAGCGTGGAGCATATGAAACTGCTAGATTCGCTTCAGAACTTAGGACTGCCTCAATACTTTGTGGCCTGTATCTATGCTTTCCTAAGTGATAGAGAATTTTACTGCTCGCACTCAGGTGTCAACTTTCCAATATGTAGGCAAACAAGAGGTCTACCGCAAGGGTCAGCACTATCGCCCTTATTATTTAATGTACTACTATGTACCATTGTACTACTATGCACCGATGATATCCCATTTTTTGCTGTGTCGGGGGCCATTCACTCTCTGTACCCAATTCTGTAGACATACATAAATAGCCTGGAAACGGGGCTGGAGGATATCAACATATACACCAATATTAAAAAAGAGCACAATCATATTTTTCACACAAAATGCCCCAGTGCGAATTTCAGTATTGTACCGACAAGGCGTCATACCTCAGGTGGAGTCAGGTACTTGGGGGTAACCTACACCGAAACAATTAACTGAACATGGCTGCTAAAGGAGCACGTGCTGTAGGGATGCTGCGCAGACTCGATAATTAATGTGCCAATTTGCGTAGAGAGGAGATCGTCATGATATATTGCATGTACATTCGACCAATTTTAGAATTCGGCTGCTGTTTGTTTTCTGGCACTGCGGCTTACAAAGTTCGACCACTGATTTTATTGGAACACGAATCGTTACGCATATGCGTAGGGCTACCTAAATATGTTGCAAATAACCTATATGAGGAATCCCGCCTGCCTTCTCTTATCAAAAGAGTTCATTTTCTAACAGTACGAACATTCCTTAAAATCTATGCATCACCTCAGAGGAGGTCACAGTATGTGTTCACTAACCAGCAGACCTCATTTTTTAACTACCAATGGTCTAAATTACGGTGCCCTAAAGTAATACCTATACAGAAAATTTAGGACCTCCTAAGAGTTAACCTTTGGGGAATACTTGTACTCAGCACTGTAGATAAAATTAGAATTGAATTTGATGATACATATCCCAAGAATCCCAAAACTTTACATGTCAATATATAAATTGCAGTTTGGAAAATCATTTGGCCAATCTAGAAACAACCATTGCGATAGTGCCTGACGCTTCCGTTCATGAAGAGAAGGCCGGCGTAGAAATAGTATCATCCTCTCCAGATTGGGCTTTCTCAATTTGATTACCCTACTTTATCCCTGTTTACCCAGCTGACCTACTGGCAATAGTCCTAGCATTGTGTAAAGTGCCCCAAGATCTATCAGCGGGGATTGTTCGAACAGACTGTCTCTCGGTCTGTCCTGCCTTAAGCTCACCAACTTTTTTGCGTACCTTAGAAACTTTCTACTCGCTCATTCCTAGGCATGTGCGACTGGTTCGACTGCTTTGAGTACCAGGCCATCAAGGTTTAGCCGTTTATAAGAATGCAGATTCGCTAGCTGTATCTTCCCTTGATTATCCTCTTTTACCTATTTTGCCTACTTCTGGATATATCACAACAGTACGCTTTGAAAAACTCACAACGGCCAATAACTTCGAAAAATCTCCTTTGTTTTTATCAGACTATTCACAGCTAAACTTCCTTTGGAAGAACAAGTGGTCTTCATCAAGAAAGGAAGGAAAAGTGGCTACAAGGCTGTGTTGTCGAGTCCCATCATTAAACTTTTACCTTCACAGGTAGGGTCTGGCACAGTTGCCTTTTTGCCTTCACTGTAAAGAGAGAGAATCTTTGGAGCACTTTTTTTGTCATGCCGAAAATTCAAAAATCAAAGGAAAAGACTACTAGAAGAACCCCTACGAAAGTGGGGCTTAAACTTCGGTGATTCTTTCATTTGGCACAATCACATTTGGTTTCAGCCACAGGTGCGTTTTTACCGCTGTTACAATCGTTTTACGAGAATCTAAAAGAATGGAATGCTAAACATAACTTAATTCAGTTATTTTATGTATAGATTTTTTCCCTTTTTGTGTGTTTTGTTGTGTAACCCTTTTCAAGGTTTTTTTCGTTTTTTTGTTGAGAAGTCTAACACCTTTTATTTATTGCCTTTATTACCTAATAAATTCAAAACTTATTTTCAACAAGTGAAATAATTTAAAAAGCAAGGCACCGTCCCATTCATGGTCTATTTCCTAGGTGGGTGGCGCCAAGTTGTTGAGGAACCAACCAACCAACCAAACCCCGTGTGGGGGAAGCGGCCACCTGGTCACCTGTGAGTAATATGAAGTGTGTCATGTATAAGGCTTTAAACGAGATACATGTAGTATCTATATTCCTCGGTAACGATAATCAGGATTAGTGCTAAGAGGAGAAACGCGGTAATTGACAGGAGAGACCATGTACTGCCCAATGAAGCGACTGATGAATTTGTCGCATAAGCCGGGGACGCGCAGTGGAGTCCATAGAAGAACTTCGGCGCCAGGGGAAAAATCACAACACGGCGAGACGAGTTGTAGCGAGATCATCGGGTGTTTTAAGAGAGACCGGTGTTAACGCGGGCCAAGTAACGACAATGTGCGAGACGAGATAAAAATTTTTCACAGAAAGGAGTTGTCGAGGGTGCAGGGACCGAAAGAAGAGACATTTAGAGAAAAACTCGGCGAGCCAATATGGACGAGAAAAAATTGAAAAAAGCAGGTCGAGCGTTTAGCAGCCGTATTGTGGGCGAATGTCACGAAGGGTAGGATTTCATTCCAGTTCGTGTGGTTGGGGTGAATATGCATCGCGATCATGTCTGAGAGGGTCCGATGAAAGCGCTCCGTCAATCCGTTGGTCTGCGGTTTGTAAGTAGAAGTGGTCTTGTGAACAGTTTTGGAGGCACGCAAAACTTGGTCGACAATAGACGAGAGAGAGACTTTGCCACGATCGCTCAGGAGAACAGACGGGGCTCCATGGCGCAAAAAGATGTGACAGATGTACGGTCAGTACGTTAGCACAATAACCCCAAAGCGATCTTATAACCAAACTTAAGCCACACTAATATCCTGCATAAAGGTGAAAGCGCCGGCTCTAAATACCTCAACGTGCTCGAGTATTTTTTTCATAAACGTGTGCACCATATATATATATATATATATACGCACCGTTGGCGTAGGCAGTCCAGTAACCAGCAATCAGAATGCTCCCGAGAACAGCTCTTTCCATAATGGTTCTCCCTAAACTGTCTTCTTCTGCTGCTAATGCTCATGCCCTTAATGGTGACTTGTGATGAAGCATGTCCGTCAAATTGTCGGATAGTTCGCTTCCTGCAGTGATGCAAGAATGAATTGAATTATCACACATTGTACTGACAATTTGGCCAATCCAGATAGATTGATTTTGCTTTTTTGTAGACGCGGCTGCATGAAAGCTTGAGGACAACCCACCGTTAACAAGTGACGTTATTAAAATACCTCGCGTGCTGATGTGTCATGTCTCACCGCCAGATGCTTATATTCTATTTTGGCTTGCCATTACAAATCCCTTTAACACAAAACTAGAGAATTGAGAGATCGAACAGTTCATGAAGAACTTTTTTAAGTTCTCATGAAAGATTGAATGTGGCTTTTAATAAAGAAAAGGATGAATTCTGGTCGTTTAGGGGATGTAGTTGGAAAGCCGTAAGGGGCATAAAGGTTGAGGAGCAGCTTCAACACACGCCTTCGCACGGGCCAGGTGACCTCTCCTACAGTACTCGAGCGAGAGGCCGCTTTGACTACTGTATATCGCGAGACTTTTGTGTTAGTCATGGTCTAACTTTATCAAATTCCGTAGAGAGGCCATGTCGGCTTGCAGCAGGTGTTCAATGTGCCGTCGGCCTTTTGATAATGCTGAGAATGCCCGAATCAAGTGTTCTAAATCTGCTTCACACAGCATCTGACAGTGTGTACATCGCGTAGAAGTTTTGTCACTCGCTGGTCGGTTAGCTTGTTTACATTTTTCGAGTATGTGTGGTGTATTGCAGAATTGGTCATAACGTTCTTTTTTTTTGTTCAGAACATCACCAGGCCTGCGCGGGGCGCGCAGCACAGTCGCAGCGAAACCCGGACGGCGTCATTTTTAGACCCTTTTAAGCATTATTTGGGTAACTGCTGAAAAAATAGTTGTAGGACACCCACTACGCCAGATATTATCATAATTTTGTGTAGTAGAGAAACATTCACCAAGCCATGCTTTGTCATTCTTTGAGGAAGCATAGCACTCGCTACATACGTGCAATAATTTTGTGTAGTTTTGGACGCTGTGGCTGACGACGATAAAGAACTTTATGGCTCACGCTTTTCTCTTCGCCTTCCAGACTTTGCTCTTATTTTTGAAGCATAATTTTTAGCGACAAGTCTAGCTCTCCGCAAAATAACGGCATCCGTAAGTGCCGCTGTAATTGTGACGCATTCACTATAAGTATGTGCCTCCTTTACTGAAAATGAGAACTCGCATGCTTGGAGTGCTTTCAAAGCAGTAGTTTCCCCACATCTTGATTTGATCAAATTGGCCTACGTTCTAGAAAATAAGGGCCTATTTATGAATAAAATGGCAGATAAGCTGGCCCTGTCTTCTTTAAATGGGTCTGTTATTCTGTATTACCGGCATCCAAATTCTTGATAGGCGCTAGATTAGGAAGGAAACTGCTCTTAGAAGAATTTCCTGCACCTTCACCAACAGCCACATTAGAATACCAGCACATCTTATATTATTGAAATATATAGTAAAATACTTCAAGCTAGGAGAATTGAAGTCGCAATCACTAGACTGCGTTGCGGAATTCCGGAGCTGAATTTATATTTACACAGAGATGATCTGGCAGTCTTCCCTCTTTGTTCGTTTTGCGTAGTAAATTAGTCAACTGAACATTACCTCATTTCTTGCAATAAAGACTCTGCCTTACGCAAAAACACTTTAGGTGCCGTTTGCCGTCTCCTAAGAATAGACTTAAATGCGCAAATATTGCCACGTTTCTTCCTCACGTTTTCTTATCACCCCGTTACGCTGCCACGGGATTCTTAGCGCGAACCACGCCCACAGTGCTCGAGAGATGTCATTCTTGGAATGGACTGCTTGAGCCTCTATGGTGCGGTCATTGACCTGAGAACAAAGTCGATAACACTATCCACGGAGAAAAACACTGCCGCCGCATACATCGTCAGGAAGGTGTACCCTGAATGTGCTGGAAGGCCGAGTCGCCATTCCTCCTCGTTCCAGCATCAGCAGTTACGTCGACACTCAAGAATCAACAGCCGTGCAAGATGTCGTTTAAGGCGAGCACCATGCCTTGTGTTGGCTAGATAACTTGAAGAACCCTTCAGGTCGCCTTGCTCGACGGAGTCTGAGACTTCAAGAATACGACATTACCGTCATCTACAACTCCGGCAGAAAACAATCTGACGCCGACTGCTTGTCGCGAGCCCCCCTCGACCCACCGCCGCCTGAAGACCTGAATGACGCCTCTTTCTTGGAAACGAGAACTGCCGACGACTTCGCTGAACGCCAGCGCACTGACCCGAAACTTAGGAGCCTAATCGAATACCTCGAGGGCAGTACCTTCGTTGTTCCTAAAGTATTCAAACGCGCACTTACGTCGTTTTTGCTGCGAATGGCCTTCTCCAAAAAAAAAAACTTTTCCCCACTTCTAGCCAAGTACCTTCTTGTGGTGCCTTCAGCTCTGTGACCAGAACTCCTTCAGGCCCTGCACGATGATCCAACGGCCGGACACCTTGGTGTTTCCCGCATGCTCACGATGATACAAGAAAGAGACTACTGACCCCGCCTTACCGCCGACGTCGCTTGTTACGTGAGGACATGCTGAGAGTTTCAGCGACGCAAGACACCGTCGACAACGCCAGCGGGCTTCCTTCAGCCGATCTAACTACCTCGCCGATCGTTCCAAGAAATCTGGATGCACCTACTGGGGCCGTTTTCGTCGTCGAATTTGGGAAACAAAGGGATCGTCGTAGCTAGTGACTACGTCGCCCGCTACTCCAAAACAAAAGCCCTTCCTAAAAGTAGCGCTGAAGTGGTAGCCAAGCTCTTCGTTCAGAACGTCGTCCTTTGCCATGGCGTCCCAGAGGTTGTCATCACCCATAGAGGTACGGCATTTACTACTGGAGCGATCTTGAGACATAGCCAGACAATCCCGCACCGCCTACCACCCATAGACAAAGGGTCTCAACGAGTGGCTATACAAGACAATCGCCGACATGCTGGCCATGTACGTCGACGTCAAACACAAGACATGGGACGCCATCCTTCCGTAGGTGAGCTTTGCATACAACACGACCGTGCAGGAGACAACACAGATGCTACCGTACAAGTTGGTCTACGAAAGAAACCCGGCAATGACGCTCGACGCAATGCTGCCCAACGTCACGGACGAAGAAAACTTCGACGTCATCTTCTATCTGCAGTGCGCTGAAGAAGCTCGTCAACTCGCCTGCCTGCGCATCTCGAATCAGCAGAAGACCGCCCACCGCCATTACAATCTTCGGCGACGCTTCGTGGAATACCAGCCCGGTGAACGTGTTTGGGTATAGACGCCCATACGCCGACGTGGACTTAGTGCAAAACTTCTGCGACGGTACTTCGGACCATACAGGGTAGTACGACGTCTCGGCGCACATGACTATGTGGTTGTCCCCGACGGCATTTCGAACTCTCCACAGCGCCCATCGCGAACTGCAGTCGTTCGAGTCGTGCGCCTCAAGTCGTTTAATGAACGTTAGCGAACATAAAGAGTGGCCCCGCCGCGGTGGTCTAGTGGCTAAGGTACTCGGCTGCTGACCCGCAGGGCGCGGGTTCGAATCCCGGCTTCGGCGGCTGCATTTCCGATGGAGGCGGAAATGTTGTAGGCCCATGTGCTCAGATTTGGGTGCACGTTAAAGAACCCCAGGTGGTCTAAATTTCCGGAGCCCTCCACTACGGCGTCTCTCATAATCATAGAGTGGTTTTGGGACGTTAAACCCCACATATCAATCAATCAACATAAAGAGTGTATTTTCAAGCTTTCTTACCACCTCGTTACGCTGCCACGCGATTCTCAGCGCGAATCGCACCTACAGTGTTCGAGGACTGCGGTAGATCATTTAGTTGAGATTACGCACACTTCATGAGCATTTCAGATGCTAATGGAATCTATGTCGCCGCTAGCGATAACGCTAGAATGTTCTATGGCGCTTCGCCGTTTGTCAGTTGATCGACGGCCGACGCTGCATTCACCGCTATCTGTGCGAGTGTGCTACTGTAACCCGACTACCTGTTTACCGGGCACAGGTTTGCCCATATAAACAGTTTGATCTGACTATTCAGTCTCCTGCCTTCAGCCACGTCACGACCCTGTGACAATATGCTTTCTTTCGGGGCATTGTCTCTTGGCCACAGCGATGCGAAGATTACCGATGCATTGCAGGAGGTCCAAGTGTTGAAATAATTCTTCGGTAGATTTTATTACTTTTCCAAATTCACTTTTAATTAAAATGCGCCGCTTCATTGCAATACACTTCAGTTGAGTTACTATGGCACTATAAAATTTGCCGTGTTTCATCTTGCTTTTTATTTCTAGTGATTATTTTAATCGTAACACAAAGAGCGGTCACATGCATTGAAATGAATAACAGGTCCATGGCCATCCAAAACAATGAAGGTGCTGCAACAGTTCTTCGAAGATACGAATATTTGTAACGACTACTGAGTGGACAAAAGTTCAAAGTGTGCGTGGCATCTACTTGTTAGTTCTATCTACTGTTAGTATATATATATCGAATCAAGTGGGAAGGGGTATTGCCAAGTAGCGGTGACAAAAACTTCTTCGTTTATTTTCTATTTAAAGAAGAAAAATGTCTTTCATGATAGTTATCCGGTTCTTGGTCAATCCCCCGGCGTGGGTACGTGCCACATCTTAAAGGAACTTGACTCGACTTTTGTATGGGTTGGAGCATTCGATGAGCCATTCGCTACGCAATTCACATTGTGTGACGTCTCGTTGTTTTTTTGCCGTTCTAAACCACTTTTATTACTCATATTAGCGAGATTCCTTTCCTGACAAGAAGCCGGCCTAGCGTCAGTTTGGAACGAAGTTTAAAGCACCCAGCGTGGCTTAGCGGTAGAATACTGGGCTGGTACGCAGAGACCAGGGTTTTAAGGTCATAGTGGCCCAAATGTTTTTTATTTACTTAGTTTTTTTCGATTTTGGGCGATGGTGGTTTTCAACACCGGCGGCGGCGGCGGAAAACGACTGTGCACGTGACCTCCTGTTGTCAACTTATAGCCGCCTTAGCTGTGAATGATTTCGTGTTGACGCGTAAATTCACCTTTGTAACTTAGCCTACATACTGGTGTAGCTTCGGTCTATGTTTGCTGTCTGATTTAAGTTTTTGTGCGAATGTAATGCAGCAGTGCTCTGCTAGGAGAGCCTAGTGCCCATATCTTAAGACAAGGATATATGTGTTTTGAGAGTGGCGTGGAACTGGGTTTTGGGGTATATGTAATGAAATTCTTTCACAGCATAAGTTCTTGCTGACAGCACGGAGTCGCTGAGGGTTTGGTGGGCTCGCTGCCCTCTAAGGCTTCATTCTAAGGGTGTGTGGCTCGTCCTGTCGAGGAGTAATGGGGCTGCTACACGCATTATTCCCTATTAAGACTAATGGAACCGGGTCTAACAGTTCATCTCCGCAGATAACTTGAAAGGACTTACATTTAGTCTATACATTTACACCTTAGCGGCTTCCCGTTACTCCTGAATGTTTCGCCTAGACGGACGAACGGTTGGTCCACTGAAAAGATTCATTCAGATGAACTCTATATCCCCAGTGTAAGTAATACGTTCATCCCCTGAATGAGCTTCTACAGTTGCTCTCCGCAGGGTCTGATACTTTTTCGCCTGTTTTTCTCGGCAGTGAGCGAAAAATGGCGTGGAAGAGAACACGCGAAAAATATTCAGTGGCGGGACGCGTGTGTACCTGCTTTCGCAGTCAATGCAACAACGAAAAGCAAAACTGAAACAATAATTTTACATACATTTGAAACTTGTGCATTCCTGGAATGAGTTCACGTTCCTATTTTAAATACAGATGCAGCCACGTTGTGGTATCTCGTACAGTCATCCTTGTGAAGCTGCTCCTACGGAAGCGAAAGAAGAATGGTATTTCACGCACCAGAACCCACAGCCTTCTGCTTTTTGTGGACCATGGCTGCACTTATAGTATAGCACAATGTTAATGACTATGATGACATGCAGGGTTGAACGTCCCAAGTGATATGATTATGAGATACGCCGTAGTGGAGGGTTCCGGAAATTTGGACCACCTGGGGCTTTTTAACGTGCACAGAAATCTGAGCACAGCCACCACACCCGGTATTCGATCCCGCGAGCTGCGGGTCAGCATCCACGTACCTTATAGACCTCCGCGGCGTGACTAGCTCAATGTTAAAGCATTGAATAGTCTATGCCATACCGTGCGAGTTATAATGATTGGCATGTTTTATAAAACGGACAAAAAGGCGGTGTTTTGAAATGAAGATTTCTTTCATCGAGTGCCACATGTTAAATACAAAGTATGCGTAAGTAAATTACTATTCCGACGCACCTCATCACGTTGGCACGCAAAGCAGAAAGCTTGATGTGTTTTTGTATCTTTTATTTTTAAAAGCACTCTGGGACAAGGCGTTTACACTGTGGATCTCCCAGTTGACTGCGCAAACTTTTCAAATTTTTCAATAAGTTTTTGTATTGTATTGTTGATCGGTTGGGGAAATTTTGGTCTTACTGCTCCAGCAATAACATGCTTCGGTAAAAACGATGTGAGAAGAGAGCTGAATGGTCCGTAGGGCACAACGTCGACGTGCTCTGGTTCAGTTATATTGACAACTAGTTCTTCCAGAACAAGAGTGTTGTGGCGCCTGTAAAGATATTTCGCACGCAAAGAAGAGCTTGATAAAATTTGTGAGCCATTAGCTGTGCCACATTCTTCCTAATACCTGGAAATTTAATGTTTTACGTACTAAGTAATTAATATTTGCACTATATTTGTCGTGAAATAAGAGTGCTACTTTCATTAAGAAATGTGGCTTGGGCGTCCAAATAGTGGTGGCATTGGCGTATCAGCCGGGGGGGGGGGGGGAGGGGGGCGGGAGGGCAAGGGGAGTGCAAGCCACCCCACCGAGAAAAGTTTCAAAACTGAGCTCCTCTCCCCCCTCGACAGTGGTTACTGTTGGCTGCGCTATGGGGAAATCAATAACTGAAGCAAGATTTTCCGTCACAACTGTAATCAATTTATTCGAGAAAAAGAAATTATTACGAGGCAAAGGTACACGTAGTGCTAATTTTCCAAAATTTCAGCAGTGACATTTTTCTTTGAAGACTACTTGCGACGCTTTCCGCCCTGTGCAGTAGCGCTGCTGGGCAGGCTTGCATTGAACAGGAGCCCTATATATTGCATCACTTGTTCATATTTTTATCCTGCTGCTACTGATCGATGCAGTTATAGACGGGAACGAACAAATTTTTATCCACCGGTCGAAGCGTTTGCTGCTTCAGGAAAATAATTTTATTTAATCAAAAGTTTTACCAACACTGATGGTCTGTATAAGCTGCTGTGATCACATGATTGCGACTAATATTTCTAAATGTTTTAGTTTAGCCGTACTGGATGTGCCAAGAAAGGTTTCTGTTGAATATCTGCTAATTATAATCAGCCTTCTTTATGGGAACTTGGAGCGATGGAGGCAACTCGCAAAGGGGCGACGAATAAAGCACGGCACTGGAGCTCAGTTGGAATCTAAAATGAGTAGATAGGAATGCTCAAAATACCTTTGGTTGCTCAAGGAGTGCTTCACATTTATAATCTGAATTCTTTGTGAGCTGTTTTTAGTCCTTCAAAATTTTCATTCAATGATAAAATATTTACTGTTAAGGAGGCCGCCATCAACATAATTGTATTCATGCGGAAAGTTGTGAGGTAATGCACGAAAAGCGTCGCGTGTAATATTATTACAGGAATCGAACATGACAAATGTATACCTGTTGTCGAAGTGCATTCAGCTTAAAACTGACTATCCTTTCTTACGCTATTGAACAAGTGCCCTGCGTATGAAAGATCACGTGAAAGTTCGAGCACGTCGATATATATATATATATATATATATATATATATATATATATATATATATATATATATATATATATATATATATAGATATATATATATATATATATATTTATATATATATATATATATATATATATTTATATATATATATATATATATAGGTATATAGGGAAGGCGAAGGAAGCGTGAAAGGGGGTGCCCGGGGAAGTCCATCTTAAATTTTCTTAACATTTTTTCTTTTCTCTTTTTTTCTTTGCTTTCTCTCTTTCTCTCTCCCCCTATGATTTAAGATTGTATAAAGCTGAGCACCAACAAACTGTACCATCAGTCCTGATGAAGGCCAGACTCTGACTGAAACGTCCAAATAAACCACGTTGTGACTGCTCACGGTGGATATACTTGACTGCTTGCAACGCTACGGCCACTCAACCACCATGTCTGTCTGCATATATATATATATATATATATATATATATATATATATATATATATATATATATATATATATATATATATATATATATATATATATATATATATATATTCTATTTATATATGTATATTGTCATGGTAATCAAATCAGTGTAACAGAGAAGCAAACAGCGGTGCAGATTCGATCGAGCAGCGCGAGTTTGTCATCATGTTTTCTGCCGACCAAATCCTTCGACACGCGCAAGTAATGATGACACTAGCCACGCAACAGCCGGAAACCCGCTACCTGCTCGTGTCATTACTGCCCCTCTCGAAAAGCATCGACTCGATGCTTTCAAAGGTATCAACGCAAGAGCAAGTCTTCAGCGTGAGTAATACGGCTTCATCCTAGCCACGTGGACGATGTCTGTCTGGGCACCACGACGGGAAGACTGCACGCTGGCCTCTGCGATAACTTCGTAGTTTAGATCGCTGAAGCGCTGAAGAACCCGGTAAGGGCCGAAATAACGACGCAAGAGCTTCTCAGAGCGGCCGCGTTGGCGTACGGGACTCCAGAGTCATACTTTTTGTCGGGAGTGGTAGGTGACTTCTCCATGCCGAAGGGTCTACCTATGAGCATCGTGTTGTTGCTGAGAGCGAATGCGCAAGCGAGCTAGTTGTCGAGCTTCTTCGGCGCGCTGCGCATACTGGTCAGCATTTTCGGTGGTGGTCGTAAATGCGTCAGGTAATAGCATGGCGTCTAACATCGTAGTAACTTCGCGGCCGTGAATCAGGTGGAAAGGTGTAAATCCTGTAGTTTCTTGCACGGTGGTGTTATATGCGAAAGTTACGAAAGGGAGGGCACTGTCCCAGTTCTTATGGTCTACGTCGACATACATGGAAATCATGCCTGTGATGGTCTTATTGGGCCGTTCTGTTAATCCGTTAGCTTGTGGATGATAAGCTGTCATTCGGGGATGTACGGTGCCACTGAATGTCATCACTTCTTCCAGTAGTTGGACAGCGAAGGCCGTGCCTCTGTCTGTTAGAACCACGGCCGGTGCACCATGGCGGAGGACGACAGCATGAATGAATAAATCCACGACATCGCTTGCTGTACCGTGATGGAGTGCTCGTGATTCACAATAACGGGTTAAATAGTCAGTCGCAATATATTATCCAGTGATTCCCCGCTGAATATTTCGGAAATAGACCTAGCAAGTCCCTGCCAACTTGTTGAAATGGTTCTCGGGGTGGCTACACAGGTTGTAAAAGACCAGCAGGTTTTATGGGCGGAGTTTTGTGACGCTGACAGTTATGGCAGGTTTTCACGTAGTGCTTGACCGTACGGAACAGTTTCGGCCTGTAGTACGTGTGGCGGATACGTGCCAGAGTACGCGTGAACCCTAAATGCCCGGAAGATGGTTCGTCATGGCCCGCCTTAAGGATGTCGTCTCGAATCACAGATGGTACGGCCAGTAGGGCGGTTCGAGCGTTGGGATCAAAGCTCCGCTTGTACAGGACGTTGTCACGAAGAAAAAATGATGAAATTGTGCGCCCGATTGTTCGTTGTGGCTGTTGAAGCTTGTCCTCGAGATAGTCGATGATCGGGTGAAGTTCTGTGTTATCACGCTGCTTTTGAGTCAAGTCGGAGGCTGTGACGGCTATGAGGAAACTCTCGTCGTCAGTTTGGTCAGAAGGAATCGACTCGACTGTGGCACGAGATAGACAGTCAGCATCGGTGTGCTTGCGGCCTAACTTGTAAACAACTGTAACGTCAAATTCTTGTAAGCGGAGACTCCATCGAGCTAGGCGGCCTGAGGGGTCTTTGAGGCCTGCAAGCCAGCACAAGAAATGGTGGTCGGTGACTACTTTGAATGGTGACCCGTACAAATACGGTCGGAACTTGTTTATGGCCCACACGACAGCTAGGCGTTCCTTTTCTGTGGTGGAATAGTTCGTTTCACCCGATGATAACGTACGACTAGCGTAGGCGATCACTCGATGCCTTCCTGCCATTGCACAAGGACGGCTTCGAGGCCGACATTACTTGCATCTGTACGCACTTCAGTGTCGGTATTTTCATCGAAACGACCCAGGTTGGAGGAGTCTCGAGGCGTCGTCGTAGCTCGCAAGAGAGAGAGAGAGAGAGAGAGAGAGAGAGATAAATATAGAGGAAAGGCAGGGAGGTTAACCAAGCTTGGCTTGGTTGGCTACCCTACACTTGGGGTGGGGGAAAGAAAGAATAATAGAAAGAAAAGAGATAGAGAAGAAGAGGAGTAAGAAAGAGAAAGATGAATAGTCATCTCGAGACTACACAGCATGGTGTCACACTGTTCTTTCACAAGTGGTCGTGAAGTCTGGTGGTCCTTGAGAAGTGCAAGAGGGCTTTCGTCGCTTAGCGAGTATGGGAGACCGTCGGCCAAGGTCCCAGGATCTTCTCTTCTGTAAGCGGCCGTGAATCCAGCTGACGGATCTTGGCTTCCATAATACTTCGTCTAGACTGGTATGCTAGGCAATGGCATAGAATGTGCTCAAGCGTTTCCTCGCTGGCGCAGATGTTGCATGCTGAAGTGCTTGCCATTCCAAGGAGACGAGAGTACGGATTTGTAAATGCCATGCCCAATCTTACGCGACACAGTAAAGTTTCAGCGCATCGTGGAAGCCCGAATGGCAAACGAAGTTGCAAGCTTGGGTCGATCGAATACACGTGCGTATTGGAGCGACCCGGTGTATTTCATTGTAGGATAGTTATACGGCGAGAAAGTGATTGTAGTCACCTTGCAGCGTCCGTTCTGAAGAGTGGTATGGGCGTACGCAGGTCTCGGTCATGAGCAGATCGAGCAGCTTTATCGGCGCGGTCATTGCCGACAAACTTGCAATGACTCGGCAACCACTGACATACAATATCGTGACCTTCCTTCAGCGCTTCATGGTAGTCGTTTCTTATCTGGTATACCAATTGTTCGTGCAACCCGTGCTGCATAACAAACCGTAGTGTCTGTAAGGCTGACCTCGAGTCGCAAAAGATGGCCTATTGGTTAGGTTGCTGCCGAATAATGTACTTTACTGCACCTTGAAGCGTTGCGAGTTCTGCTGCTGTCGACGTTGTGGTGTGAGAGAACTTGTATCAAAACAACACATTATCAGATGGAACAACCACTGCTCCTGTAGAGCTGTTAGAATTAGTGAAGCCATCGGTGTAAACATGTATGCGGTCGAAGTACCTTTCGTCAAACAAACGCAAAGTCAATTGCTTCAGGGCTAGCGGTGACATAAGTGCCTTCTTAACGATTTCAGGAACTGATAAGCGCAGGTCAGGTTGACGTAGACGTCACAACGCAGCTGCTGGATGCATCGCAAGTTTGAAGCCAGATGGTAATATGTCCTGATGTTTTGTCCCAATACCGCAGAACGAAGAATGGGGACTCCACGCTGTCAAAGACGCTAAATGATGTGACGGTAGCCGTGATAAATGCCGAATGTGCGCTCTCAGCGTCTCGACAATGATATGCGTTGTGACCGGCTGTTCTTCTGCGATAACAATAGTTGCCACTGTCGATGTGCATCTTGGAAGGCCAAGACATGTCCGAAGTGCTTGGGCTTGTACACTCTGTAGTGCATCCGCAAGGCGCGGGTTCAAATCCCGGCTGCGGCGGCTGCATTTCCGATGAAGGCGGAAATGTTGTAGGCCCGTGTGCTCAGATTTGGGTGCACGTTAAAGAACCCCAGGTGGTCTAAATTTCCGGAGCCCTCCACTACGGCGTCTCTCATAATCATAAAGTGGTTTTGGGACGTTAAACCCCACATATCAATCAAATCTGTAGTGCACGGATGTTAGTCTTGCACGTGTTGGACAGGACAGCAAGGCTGTACCGGAGAATTCCGAGAAAGAAGGCTGTATAAATCTGCAACATGGAGTTCACGGATGGGCCTCGTAATTTTCCGGCGGCGAACTTGCATACATTCTCAATGCCAATAAGCTTTTTCTTCAGGTAGGTGACATGCGGGCTCTAGGTTAGGTCACGATCTACGATGACACCTAAGAATTTATGACTGCTCTTATATGCTGTTGCTCTGCCATCGATGCACAATGGGTAAAAAGACATCGGTTTGCGTGTAAACGCCACCGCTGCACATTTTTTGTGGCGATAGTCAAATCTTGCTGGTAAAGTTATGCCAATGTCATTGTTGCCGCTTTCTGTATTCTTGTGCGCAAAAAGCTCGCAAAAAGCTTCGTGTTGTTCTGGGGTCCACACAAAAGCAACGTTGTCTCTCGTGAGTTGATTTAAGGGTTCTGCTATTTTGGAAAAGTTGGGAACGAAGCGACGATAGTACGCACGAAGGCCCAGAAAACGGCGTACGTCGTGTTTGTTCGTCGGAATTGGAAAGGCTGCGACAGCCAGTGTTTTCTCAGGGTCTGGGCGATTTCCCTCACTATTCCGTCACATGGCAATTCCGTCACATGACGCAGAAGCTTGAGCTCCTCCTAGCCGAAGTGGCATTTGTCTGGCTTGAGCGACAAGCCAGCTCTTAGTAGCGCCTCAAGTACTGCACGAAGACGATCAAGGTGCTGCTCGAAAGTCGATGAAAAAACAACGACATCATCTAAATAGACATGACACGATTGCCACTTGAGACCGGACAAACTGTGTCCATCATTCGTTGAAAAGTGGCGGGAGCAGAGCATAGTCCAAAAGGAAGCACCTTGAATTCAAAGAGCCCGTCAGGAGTAATGAAGGCGGCCTTTTCCCGGTCACGCTCATCGACCTCGATTTGCCAGTAACCACTGCGTAGATCCTTGGATGAAAAATATCGGGTGCTTTTAAGGCGGTCGAGTGAGTCGTCGATGCGAGGAAGCGGATAAACGTTTTTCTTTGCCACAGTGTTCAGTTTGCGATAATCAACACAGAAACGCAATGTGCCGTCTTTTTCACCAACACAACCGGTGATGCCCAAGGGATTGTAGATGGCTGAATGATGTCGTCAGCAAGCATTTGTTGTGCTTAGTCGTGGATGGCATCTAGTTCTCTGCGGGAACATCGATAAGCATGTTGTCGAATAGGTCTTTCGCTGGGCTGCGTTATGATTCTCTGCTTTGTGACGGGTGTCTGATTTGGACGTCGGGGCAAAGCAATCACTGAAGGAAAACAGGAGGGAGCGAAGACTTATGCTGTGAAGTCGACAGTGCGCAGTTCATAAGAAGCTTAACCGGAGACTGTTTGTCGTCGCGAGGACCGGAAGAGAGTTGCGCGAGTGAGAAGCTGGCTTTCGAGTCTCCGATTACTTCGAAGTAAGCGATGACACACCACCTCATGAAGTGCTGATATTCGTGACTAAAATTTGTCAGAAGAATTTTCGCAGGCTCTTGTGTCAATTCTATCAGACCACGGGCGACGCATACTTGATGAGACAAGAACACTGACACACTGCCTTCCACAACTCTGAGATCCGTTCGATTGATGTCACTCAGCATGTTAACCGGAACACTGGAACGGGGCGGTACTGTCTTTGAATCGTCGGATACACACAACGCCATCACACGCGGTTCACAAGCCTGAGAATGTTCGATACGTCAAAACGTCACCAGCATTTCTAGGAGATTTAAAATAGCCCCATATTCTCGAAGGAAGTCTAATCCCAAGATGACCTGCCTGGAGCATTTCCGCAGTACGTCGAAAGTCCCGATGAAGATCGAAGCGCCAATATGTACTCGGGCAGTGCACCTCCCAACCAGCGTCACTCGATGACTACCCGCGGTACAGAGCTGCGGGCCGTTCCATGGAGTCACCACTTTTCGGAGAGCAGCCCCGAAGTCACCACTCATAACGGAGTAATCGGCACCAGTATTCACGAGTGCGGTGGTCGAGTGATTGTCGACGGTAATAGAAATATCGGCGGAAATTGCTGCGTCACGTTCAGATAATTTCATGACAGAAATATCGGCGTCGTCAACGTGTCATGGCGGAGGATGTTTGTCAGTTCGGGGAACAGCGGCCCTACCCCCTGAGGTCGCTGGCCTCAGTTTTCCTGGCGTGGACCAGGACTTGAGGACCTGTTTTGCACACCAGAGAACATGGCGTAATGACTAGGTGAGCCGAGGCGCTGAGGGGAAGGCGAGCGTGGCCGGTGGCTTTGCGCAGGAGGAAACGGCTGCTGCGCTGCTAGGTAATGCTGAATCTCGCGAGGATGCTCCCCGTTGCTGGGTCGACGTGCGTTAGGGTGAAACCACTGAAGGCCCATCCTGCAATACGCACACTGGCGGCACAGATGGCCCGCTTCGCCGCAGTGGTAGCAAAGAGGCCTGTTGTCAGAAGTGCGCCATACGTCAGATTTACGGGTGACTTCACGCGGAACGTCATACTGGAAAGTGCTCTCGTAGTTATTTGCAGGTGCAAATTGACGGGGCGATGGTGAGAAAGTAGAGGGTGGCCGGCGTCTGGTAGAAGGTAAAATACTCCTCAATGCTTCGGCGTAAGACAGAGCAGGAGTTTTTGCACGCATTGGGAGCAATGGTTGGGTCACATTCCTGGATTCATCGCGAATAATGTCTCGCAGAATCATCACATTTGGGTGAGCAGAAGTGGGACGGACTTTTTCGAGCTCCTCCCAACCACGCTCCGAACAAGCTCGCGGAGTGCCGATAAGTCCTGTCCACAGGTGAAAGGTGACACCGCGGCCAGAGAAGCTTGGCGGTCGTACTGTAGAGAGCGTACATGAAGGCAAAAAAAAGAATAAGAGACGAAAATTACCATGCAAGCAAAATGAATAGCGTGAGGCGGAATAACGTAGTTGGTTGTGGAGTCAAGAGTCAAATTAGAAATAAGAAAAATAGGAAACAATGTAAGGAAACGACGAAACAAAAAGAAAGACGCGAAGTTATCCATAAAGTCAGTCACTCACTGGTGATTCACAGCGCGAAAAGTTTGATTTGAGCAGTGAAACGTCAATGACTTCAGTTTGCGGGGTGAAACGGGAACGCCTCAAAGTGCCTTCAGGGAGAACCTCGTAAGTGACGTCGCTGAGACGTCGTACGACCTTGTAAGGGCCGAAGTAGCAGCGAAGAAGCTTTTCTGAACGGCCACGCTGTCGGATAGGAGTCCACACCCAGACTTCATCACCAGGTTTGAAAATAACTTCACGGCGACGAAGAGTGTAGCGGCCCGCGTCTGCGGTTTGCTGATGTTGAATACAGTGACGAGCAAGTTGACGGCCTCTTCTGCACACTGCGCGAATTTGGTGGCATGCGTGTGGTATATGCCTAAGTTTTCGGGCAGGAGCATAGCGTCGAGTATCGTCGTGACCTTGCGACCATGGACTAAGCGAAAAGTGTGAAACCGGTACTTTCTTGAACAGCAGTGTTATACGCAAAAGTTATGTAAGGAAGTATGGTGTCCCAGTTCTTGTGATTTATGTCCACATACATTGACAGCATGTCTGCAATTGTCTTACTGAGTCGTTCAGTCAGCCCGTTTGCTCGCGGGTGGTAAGCCGTTGTTTTAAGATGTTCCGCGCCACTTAATCGCAAGACTTCCTGCAGCATCTGTGCGGTGAAAGCTGTCCCACCATCAGTAATGACTACAGCTGGCGCAGCATGACGTAAGACGATGCTGTTAAATAAAAAGTGGGCGACGTCTGCTGCAGTGGCTTTTGGAAGTGCCTTTGTTTCACAGTAGCGTGTTAAGTAGTCGGCAGCGACCACAATCCAACGGTTTCCTGACGAAGACGTGGGGAATGACCCCAGCAAGTCCATGCCCATCGGATGAAAGGACGCCTTTCGTGGTCCTATTGGTTGCAATAGTCCCGCTGGTCGTAAAGGCGGAATCTTACGTCGTTGACAGTGGCGACATGTGCTAACTAGTGCTTTACAGTCTTTGCGAGACGTGGCCAGTAGTAGGAGCGTTGAATCCATTGCAGCGTGCGCGTATAGCCGAGGTGTCAGGACGATGGCTCATCATGACACGCACGTAAAATGTCACCACGAGGCGTAGTTGGCGCAACAAGCAGATACATAGCTTGTGTAGGATGAAATTTCTTTTTATAAAGCACTCTATAACGAAAACAAAAGGAGGATAGCGAGCGTGCAAAGCTTCGAGGAGGGTGGGAATTGTGTTCTTCCAGGTAGTCAATGAGCGCAATGAGCTCCGAGTCATGACGCTGTTGCTTAGCGAAGCGTGTTGCTGATACGGCAGAAAGAAAAGTGTCGTCGTCTTCAAGGTCAGTGTTGGCATTTTCGACCGGTGCACGTGAGAGACAGTCAGCATCGGTGTGTTTCCGCCCAGATTTTTGAACGATGGTGACACCGAAATCTTGTAGCCGAAGGCTCCATCGTGCTAGACGACCTGACGGACCTTTGAGATTTGCGAGCCAGCAAAGGGAATGGTGGTCGCTAACTACCCCGAATGGGCGACCATACAAGTATGGGCGGAACTTTATTATGGCCCAGACAACAGTGAGGCATTCTTTTTTGGTTGCAGAATAGTTTTTCTCCGCTGGGGATAACTTTCTGCTCGCATAAGCGATCATGAGCTCTACGCCATTATGCCACTGAACTAATACCGCTCCTAGTCCAACGTTGCTGGCGTCAGTGTGTAATTCCGTGTCGGCGCTTTCGTCAAAATGACCCAGTAAAGGCGGAGCCTGAAGGAGGTTTTGGAAGGTGTCGAGCGCATGGCACTGATGGGGACCCCAATCAAACGAGACACCGTTTTTTGTAAGCTTGTCGAGTGGTTCAGCAATCTTCGAAACGTTTTTGACAAAGCGCCTGTAATACGCACAGAGCCCCTGAAATCGGCGTAGGTCGCACCTATTTTTGGGCACGGGAAAGGCAGGAATGGTGCGGGTTTTTTCCGGATCTGGGTGGATTACGGCATGGCTCACAACGTGACTAAGGAACTTCAGTTCTTCATATCAAAAATTACGTTTCTCGGATTTCAGAGAAAGGCCCGCTGTTCTGATTGCCTGAAGAACTGCCTGGAGGCGTTGGACGTGTTGTTCAAACGTGTCTGCAAAGACCCCGACGACATCAAGGTAAACAAGACATGATTGCCATTCGAGACCCGTGAGAACTGTATTCATCATTCTTTGGAAAGTCGATGGCGCTGAGCATAGATCGAAAGGCAACACTTTGAACTCGTATAGGCCATCGTGAGTAATGAATGCCGTCTTTTCGCGCTCGCGCTCATCCACTGTGATTTGCCAGTAGCCGCTGCGCAAATCCATGGAGGAAAACTATTTAGCGTTGCGTATACGGTCCAACGAGTCATCTATCCGGGGTAGAGGATAAACGTTCTTTTTGGTGACCTTGCTCAGTTTACGGTAATCAACGCAAAAACGCAACGTACCGTTCTTCTTCTTTAGTAGCACAACTGGTGAAGCTTAAGGACTGGTCGATGGCTGGATAACGTCGTTTTGAAGCATCTGCTGGACTTAGTCACGCATAGCGCCTTGCTCTTTTTGTGACACCCTATAGGCATGTTGTCGGACAGGTCTCTCAGTGGGTTCCGTGATGATACGATGCTGAGTAAGTGGTGTGTGTTTAACCTTTGACGTAGTGGCAAAACAGTCTTGAAATGAGTTGAGTATATGCAAAAGACTTACTCGTTGAGCCGGAGGTAGTCTCTCATTTACGTCGAGAGTGCTCTCGAAGGCCTCGTCAGGGTGGCCATTCGATGAAAATGAAGCTAACCTGAACGAACCATCGGCATCGGCAAGTTCTTCACAATATTCAATGGCAGTGTGAGTTGTTAGGCGGCGATATTCGTCGCTGAATTTCGTAACCAGCAGGTGAACATGCCTGTTGTTAGGCTGAATAATTCCTGGGGCAACACATATTTGTCGTGAAATAAGGAAGGACAAATTGGCCTCTGCAATTCCCGCGTCAGACACATCCTGTCCCAATTCTTATTTGACAAAGAGGCTGCTTCAAGGTGGGAAAGTCAGGGAATCGTCGGTAACACGGAGCGCTCTTTTCCGGAATTGCGTACTGTCAGTTGCAGCGCAAAAAAAGATCCTCGAACGACACAAATATTTCACGGAGGTCGATGACGGCGCCGTATTCACGAAGAAAGTCCATCCCTAGAATGACTGGCCGAGAGCACACGCGCAATACAAGGAAATAGCCTGCAAATATCGACGTACGTATTCGAATGCGTGTCGTGCACATACCAGCAGGCATCACCAGACGGCCCCCTGCCGCGCTCAACTGGGGTCCTTGCAACAGTGCAGTAACCTTTCCCAGTTCAGATGCCAGTGTGGCGCTCATTACGAAATAGTCGGCACCGGTGTCGACGAGGGCATTGGCAGCATGATTGTCGACGAAGACGGCGATTTCGGCAGAAACTATTTTTCTGTTGTAGGAGAACGCTGCAAAACCGGAATGGTCCTCGTCCGCTCGTTGCCCCGAAGGAGGGTCTTTTACGGTTCGCCGGGTCACGACTTCACCCCAGAAGTCGCCGTTCCTAATTTCCCCTGCGTGGACTTGGTGACCGGCTCCTGAAAGGAGCGGAAGACGATGAAGGTAAACTGGGTGATGCAGACCGGTGATGCGATGGCGATCTTGACTGGCGGTGCCAAAAAGTCGAAGGAGTTCGCTGTTCCGTGAGATAGGCTTTAATTTCGCGGGGGAGCTCAGCGTAGCGCGGGAACCGAGCATCAGGGTGGAAGCCGTGGAGACCTAGTTGCCGGTAATGGCAGCTCCGGTATACGTGACCCGCTTCGCCACAGGGATAGCAGAGCGGACGGTTATCCGAGGTGCGCCACGTGCTTGCCTTGCTTCCACTTTGTCTTGAGGAAGACGGCAGATAGGTGGGTGTGCTCAGAAATATTGAGCCGAGAGGCGGGCTCAAAGCAGTGTCCGGGAATGGCTGCATAGCCTGGTACCTTGGCCGCATCGCTGTATTTGTAGCCGGTGGCGCAGGGGATCACAATGCCGCTGCGTATGTCAAGACTGGGGCCTCGGGAATCAGTGGTGCTTTGGGGCCAGGGGTGTGACGGCCTGCCGGACTTCTTGTCTAATAACATCCGTGAGGGCTGACACTGGTGGATGGGATCCCGCTGCCTGAAGCTGTCGCGATTCGTCCCGAACGATACTTCGAATGAAATCTGTGAGGGCCTGTCTCTCGCTGTCAGAGCCCATGGAGCAAGTGGTGGCTTGGATCTGACGTTGGTATTGTGACGGCCGCTGCTGCAGAGTACGTTCCATCGTGGTTATATCACTGATGAACTGGGTGACTGTCGTCAGTGGATTGCGCACGAGCTCAGCGAAAAGCTGTTCTTTTACTCCGCGCATCAAATGCCGTACCTTCTTTTTCTCCGGCATGGCAGGGTCCGCGCGCATGAAGAGCCGAAGCATGTCCTCGACAAACTCGCCCACAAAGGGGGATCAGCCAAGAACCAGGCGGCAGGATCATCAAGTGTGCTAAGTCAGGCATTCAGGTAGTCTTGTAGCCGTAAATATTATTAACAATAGAATAACATGTAATCTTTTTGTTGCCATTACGTACGCACACGCGGCAGAGTAAACCTCCCTGTGGCTATAACCTAAAGTAATCCCTCCGAAGGATAAAATTACTTCCACGTTCATTTTTAAACCTAGCTTCTCAATTGGTTCGACCAGGTATCTTTTCCTTTGATAAGAATATCGTTGGCAGGATAAAAAGAAATGATCTATTGATTCTGATTCTTTGCAAAAGAGACATAACGGAGATGCTGTTAGTCCAGCTTTATGTAGGTAGTAATTCAGGTGCGGAATTCTGAATCGTAATCTGGTGATTGTAATTTCTAACTGCCGAGATACACACCACTATTTGCTCCAGCAAAATCTTAGATGTACGAAGTATTTGACTTTATCCAATGATAATTTTTCTATTTCCTTGTGCAAACAAGCATTTTTATATCTGAGGGCTGTTACACAGGCGAAATCAGGTAAAATAGGTAAGAGTGGGCCGCTTAAAGATGCTTTGGCTAACGAGTCTGCCATCTCACTTGGTTCAGTCCCGCAGTGGCCAGGTATGCATAGCAAGTGAAATTTTTTCAGATTTGCTGGTAATAAACTGCAAGTCATACTCAAGAATGTCAAATTTTTTGCTGTAGATAGTGCGGTGCATACTGAGAGAGAATCGGTAAATATGACCGCTTCTGATTCGCTTGCAAGAAGTTTACGACGCGCTAGAATTATAGCAAATTATTCAGCAATGAAAATAGGCGTGTAATCTAGTAATAGAACTGAAAAAGACCAGTCAAAAGAAGTACAGAAGATGCCTACTCCAGCCTTTTCGTTCAATATGAATGCATCCGTCACAATAATGTTGTTTATGAACAGATGAGTCAAGTAATCTTGTAACCGATTATTTGAATATCGAAGGGGCACTTGTTTCTCATTAGAGGGGAAAATATCATCAAATTTATTTTCAAGTTTCGAATTAGGCACCTCTGTTATGACAATCTGATAAATATTTACATTGAGAGGCTCTAGCAGTGCTTGGACGAACCTAATTTGAGGGGAGTGTAGTCTTGACCACTGTGTTCCGAAGAATGCGGTTGGTTCTTGAATAAAAACGTAAAACGCTTGTCTCAGAGGCGAATTGTATATTTTTGAGGAAGCTTGAACTGTAAGTATTCTAAACCGAGTTAACAGAAGTGTAAGACGCGCTTCCACATACAAAACATTATTTGCCACAAACTTGGGGAGTCCAAGACACAAGCACAAAGCTTCTCTTTCTAATAATAACTGTCTCATCCTGTAAGCTGAGCTGCCTGAAAATAATACGCACCCGAATTCCATAATAGGCCGCACATACATCTTATAAATCATTATCAATGAATGCCTTCACAATTTTTTTCTGTTTCCCAATTTGCGTCACCACCCCAAGGCACGTGACGCTTTACAGCCAACCTTGTCTATATGGCTTTTCCAATTTAGCGTCCTATTATAAACGATGCCTAGGTATTTCAGGAAATCAACCTAGGGAATGAGCTCGGTACGATACATCAGGGAAATGCTGACACGATCCTTAAAAGATAATGGCAGAAGCGCACTTTTTTGACGTTCAATGACATATAGATATTGTCAAGCCATCCTTCTAGCATGTTCATGTAATTCTGTAATGCCTGATACAATGAGTGCAGATCACTGTTTGTTGCAAAAAAAAGCAATATCATCTGCATACACGTAACTTTGGATATCCTGATGAGTTCGAATGGAACTTAGTAATATGTTGAATAACACAGGGAATAACACTGAGCCCTGAGGTACACCTCGTGGCTGCTTATATCTTTTAGAAGTGCAGTTCACCTGAACCAGGGCAACGAAAATGTTCTCTTCTTCTTTGCAGCCCAAATCTAGTATGAGCCACAGCGGCTCGTTCATCAATGGTCACAATATGAAGCTTCTTGCTGGCTGCTTCAAAATACGTTGATTCTCCTGGAGCGTGGAATCTGCTGCGTTTTAAATATAATACATTAGTATAAGACAGAAATGAGAGTATTCACTCTGGTGGTTTCGTTTTCGCCTCACTGCTTGTTGCCATTAAAAAAAGATGCTATGCTTTAGCTAATGGCCCCAGGCTGCAGTTTTCATTCGTGCAGAGGAGAATAAAACATCACTTCAATCCGGTGTAGCTTTGATCGAGGGGTTTCATAAACAATGCGCGAAGCCACAAGTTCGCGGTTCAGTTGGCTGCTGCAGCCTGCTTAACGCGTTAAGGCTCTAGACTTGGCGTACCGAGCGATTCGGGATATCGCTTTTAGTTCACCGTTTTTCACACCACGTGGCGTACAGACCTTCATGCAGTTCATCATAATGTACATTACATCTGCAGGCGTTTCAGTGGTTTTACTAGGATCAGCGTCCAATTTCTCATCTATTTATCGACAGTTGATTCTTTTGCCCCTGTACCTGTAATGCTGCTTTTCTGCACTATTCATTTGGGAAAGCTCTTCAGAAAAAAATGCA
This sequence comes from Rhipicephalus microplus, assembly GCF_043290135.1. Taxonomy (NCBI): domain Eukaryota; kingdom Metazoa; phylum Arthropoda; class Arachnida; order Ixodida; family Ixodidae; genus Rhipicephalus; species Rhipicephalus microplus. The sequence goes on from NC_134700.1 coordinate 131,456,026, forward strand.
CCCAGCGTAATCCCTCGAAATTGCAAACACAAAGACAAGTTGTCCTACCGTACATGCCACTGAAGTGAAATTAGCGAACAACTTATCGTTGCACCACAACTATTTTTTCAAACATCACCCCAATCATTTTCAATGGACACACAAAATTGCATCGTGAAAAAGATTCAGCGGGCCAATGAAAGCTAATCGCGTTGTGCAGCATAACGACGTTGTCAGCATTAATTGCCTTAAGTGCATTTAGCGAAAAATCAGGCATTGCCACGTAAATTCTTTTTTGAAGACTGTTCCCAATATATAACGTTATGCCCAGCGCTTTCCCTTGGGGTCGGTTTTGCCGCACCGTTGGATGTCCAAAACTGCTGGACAAGTTCCTGGTCAGAGCCGGAGATTTGTTTTATTTTGTAGCGGGCGTTCGGTGTTGAAGCACTAGACCTACTAGGTCATCGATTCAGCCCGCAAGGCATCTTGCCGCTCGAATCACGGGTGCAATCAGTCAGCAAATTCCCCGCGCCTACCTTTTTCCGCAAGTTGCGCGAGTTTCTCGGGCTAATCAACTTCTATCGGCGCTTCATCTCATCCTGTGCACACATTCTACAGCCGCTAACTGACTTGCTACGCCAGGACGGCAAGAAAACGCCCGAGTTTCACTGGCCAGCGGAGCACGAAAAAGCCTCCAGGACGCGAGAACTCAGCTTGCCTCCGCAACACTTCTCATGTACCCGCTGTCCGACGCGCCAGCGTGGCTCATGGTTGACGCTTCAACGACGGCAGTGGGAGCAGTGTTGCAACAATACGACGGCAAGGACTGGAAACCGATAGATTTCTTTTCTAAACGTCTGAAACAGGCGGACGTGCACTGCAGCACCTTATGAAGAGAGATGCTGGCCATTTATTCCTCCGTAAAGCATTTCCGTTTTTTCCTAGAAGGCCGCATTTTCCACATTTTAACGGACCACAAGCCGCTGACGTATGCGTTCAAGAACAACAGTTCCTTATACTCGGAAAGAAAACTGCGCCAACTTTCTCTCATTTCCGAATTTTTCACAGACATCCGCCAAATAGCGGGGAGCGAAAACCAAGAAGCGGACGCACTCTCCCGTATTGACACCGTTTCAGCGTCCGTCGACTTTGAGACATAAGCCGCCGCCCAGCGGGAAGACCCAGAGCTAACCGAGATGAGGCAGAATCCACTGTCACTGGCGCTCGAAGAGATCCCGCTACCATACACAACGACTATGGTCACATGCGACACATCGCAGAAATCTCCAAGATCCTTCGTTCCCGTCCAGTTTCGGCGTGCAGTGTTTGACAGCCTTCACGACCTCAGCCACCCAGGAATCCGCGCGACGCAGAGGCTCGTCACTGACCGCTTTGTGTGGCCCGGAATCAATGCCGACGTACGACGCTGGGCGAAGACGTGCCTAACATGTCAAGCAGTCAAAGTGACTCGTCACACGCGCACATCACTCCAAGCGTTTCGGCCACCAGAGTGTCGTTTCGACCACGTGCACTTGGATTTGGTGGAATCTCTTCCTCCTTCTCAGGGTTACAGATACCTGCTCACTTGTGTCAATCTATACTCACGATGGCCTGAGGCAACGCCGATTTTGGACATCGCAGCCGGGACCGTCGCACAGGCGTTTGTGGCCACATGGGTTTCACGCTATGGCTGCCCACTGCGCATAACGACCGATCGTAGACGACAATTCCAGAGCAAGCTATTCTCTGCGCTGGCAAGGCTTCTGGGAACACGGCTCCAGTACACCACGGCTTACCATCCAGCGAGCGATGGAATGGTGGAGCGGCTACACCGTCAACTGAAGGCATCTTTAACGGCCAAATTGGATAGAGAGCACTGGGTGGAGAAGCTCCCTCTCGTTCTTCTGGGCCTGCGTACGGCGACAAAAGAAGACCTCTGATTCTGTGCAGCAGAAATGCTGTACGGCTCTACAATCCGACTACCGGGAGAATTCTTCGGTGATAAACCAAGCGCTACGACGACGCCTTCAGAACATATGGAAAGGCTACACTCCTGGTTGGAGCACCTGCAACCCAGCGCGCCACGCGTCAGCCGCAACCGAAGAGTGTTTTGTTTCCTAGACATGAATGAGACAACCCATGTGTTCGTGTGACGTGACACAGTGAAAGCGCCGTTGACTGCGGCGTACGACGGGCCCTTCCGTGTGCTTTCGCGGTCACACAAAACTGTGACCATTCGTGTTCGCGACAGAGAGGACGTCGTTTCTCGTGATCGCGTGAAACCGGCTCACCTCATGGACTAACTCGCCCATTTGCTCGTTTTTTTTCCAGGCTCCGCGGTCTAGGGGGGTCCCCTTGTAGCGGGCGATGACGCCAGTGATCGCGATAATTTTATTTGTGTGCGCATACCAATTCGTATGCCGAGGCGCACGGCGCAGACGTGGCAAACATGCCTCACGTTATCTCCGGAGGGCCGCGGAAGATACGCAGCCACGCCCCTTTTGGTTGTCGATGTCGAAGCCTGTTTTTCTTGGAAAATAAACTAGTCTTGTCCGAAGCTTCAAGGAGTGTAGGTGCCTTCTTTTCGCGCCTCCGTGGGGCGAGTACGCTACAATTTAGTGTATGATGAATGTAACCACTGGAGCAATAGCTTGGATTTCACCGTGTGTGTGTCCCAGGATTGGGAGAAAGTTTGTCAGACGGAAGGCATTGGAGAGGTTCAGTCTTTCCATTTTTATGCCGAGGCGAATTCGAAAGCTCTTGTTTCATTTTGCGTGAATGTAGATGTTGCCGATTCTTTGACAGCCTTCAATCCTATTATAGTTACCTTGTCAAACTCGTCAAATTTTGCTCCTATTCGCTTAGTGAGGTTAAAACCAGGCACTCTCATATTCTTCAGAGACTGTAGCGTCCACACATTTTCGATGGCTTTGTCGAAAAGTGAATATCCTCAAAGCAGTGGCTGTTCCTGTGAACATGCCCCATCGGTGTCCCCTGACGAGGAAATCAGTGAGAAAAGCACGCTTGAAACATTTTTTTATTTTCATGTATAGCACGCAGGAGAGTCAGAAATCAACCGTTTGTTCTTAGCATGGTTGCGTGCAGTGAGAAAATAAGATGAAGGAACCGATACAAAGCACGACGCAAACTATCAACTCAGAATTCATTGCAACACAACAACACCCATGCACTCATGTACGCACACAGACACACACACATACTATATATATATAGTCCAGTAGATCCTCCGTGAGCGGTCACAACGTGGTTTATTTCGACGTTTCAGCCTAGAGTCTGGCCGGCATCAGGATGAAAGCCAGACTCTAGGCCGAAACGTCGAAATAAACCACGTTGTGACCGCTCACGGAGGATCTACTGGACTATATGCAACGCTACGGCCACTCAACCACCATGCCTGCCTATACATATATATATATATATATATATATATTGCGGCTTATCCCGAAGTCTACAATGTTGGTCGCCATTCACCTGTTTGCTACAGCTGCATTGCGACAGGACACATCTCTCGTTTTTGTCGCCGTCGCCGCCAAACGTGGTATGGCCTACCACCGACTAGGCCTAACTTTGAAGGCGTCAACGATGATCATAGGCCGGCAGAACATCGCGCAACAAACGCTATAGGCTCGCCACCCAGGAATTACTTCCGTCATTTTAACAGGAGGAGTGACTCGCCAGCATCAGACCACAGCCCGACACCACCAACCAGTCGCTCACGCCGTTCACCATCCCCACGGCGACGTTCTACACCACCGCCTCCATCGGGAAACTAGCCGGCGTGGCCGATGGAGGTAAGGTCGCCGGCAAGTCTCCATCTCCGCAAACTACTCCTTTTCCTACTATGATGTCCCAAAACAATGTGTGCGTGTTAATTGATAGTGTGCCTACAACTGCGTTAGTGGATACCGGTGCTACGGTTTCCGTCATGAGTGCCACATTCAAGGAAACACTTGGTCGGAAGGTTATGTTCCCGTGGAATGGTGGTGTGATGTTTCGTGGTGTCAGCGGAGAGTGCCTCGTTCCTCTAGGTATTTGTGCTGAAAGTGTTTTGTTTGGTGCGGAATATCATGTCACGGAATTTTTGGTCTTACCGTGGTGCACTCATGATGTGATTCTTTGAATCAACTTTCTTCAGGATTGTGGTGCTTCCGTTAATTGTGACACAGGCAAAATTACGGTAAATATCTTTACCTGGAAAAAACTGTTTCGTTGTGCCGAATGATTCTCTTTTAGCGCCGTGGTCTTTATCACGTGTTCCTGTCAATCTTGCTGTTGCCGACTTTTCATCGTTTGGCGCACAAATTCAAGCACTTGCGACGGGTTGCGTGAAGAAAAATGTACTTGTGCCTCGTTCTCTCGTGACAGTTGTGAAAGGCGCCTCAAGCTTATGGGCTTTCACTTGTTCTTCGATGCCTGCTGTTCTTCCACGTGATATGAAGCTTGCCGAGTTCGACGAAATCACGTACGGCACTATCACCGTTTTCAGCGAACAGCAGCAGTCTGAAACAAGCGAACCCCAGAGAAGCAGTTTTGAAGAAGAGATCTTAAGAATGATCAGCAAGTCGCTACCCTCACATGAATGCCACGCTCTTGCACCTGTCCTTATGACACATCTTTCGGTGTTCGATTTCACAAAAGGTGACACGGAGACTTCACTACCGCGTTCTCGTGCTCATCACAGAATTGACACCAGATCTGCAGACCCTATTCGTCAAAAATCTTAACGCGTGTCGTCGGCAGAGAGGGCAGTGATAGCTGAACAGGTCACCAATATGTCGCGGAAAGGTGTTGTCCAAGAGTCATCTAGTCCGTGGGCAGCGCCTGTGATCTTAGTAAGAAACAAGGATGGATCATGGCGCTTTTGCGTTGACTATAGAAAACTAAATACGGTCACGAAAAAAAGATGTGTATCCACTTCCTAGAATTGATGACGTCATTGATTGCCTGCATTCCGCTGCCTACTTTTCGTCACTGGATTCACCATCAGGGTATTGAAAAATACCTATACATCCACGCGAAAAAGAAAAAAAACGGCCTTTGTGACACTTACGGTCTTTATGAATTTAATAATATGCCGTTTGGTCTTTGTAATGCACCGGCAACATTCGAACGATTTATGGGCACAATACTTTGAGGACATAAATGGGAAATTTGTTTGTGCTACCTAGATGATCTGTTGATTTTTGGCAGCACACTGAACGAGCAAAACAGACGTCGCAGTCCTGTTTTGGATTGTATACATAAGGCCGGCTTGATCCTAAACTCTAAGAAATGTCGTTTTGGTGAAACGGAGACGTTATTATTTGGACATCTCGTTGACAAACATGAAGTAAGGCCAGACCCACGAAAAATCGAGGCCGTCAGCTCTTTGGAACCACAAAAATCGGTGCGGGAATTCAGGAGCTTCTTGGGCCTATGCTCATATTTTCGTCGGTTCGTTCCAAGGTTAGCTGACGTGGTGAATCACTTAACATGTCTTCTTCAAAATGACGTCCCTTTCAACTGGATATCAGCTTGCGACGATGCGTTCCGCAAGCTAAAGTTTCTTTTAACGTCGGGGCCCATACTGCGTCACTTCGATGCGTGCTTGCCTACGCAAGTGCATGCTGATGCTACTGGCATCGGCATCGGTGCTGTATTTGTGCAGCGTCATCAAGAAGCTGAGCACGTAGTGGCTTATGCCAGTCGCTCTTTCAACAAAGCTGAACGCAACTATACCGTAACAGAACAAGAATGCTTGGCAGCTGTTCTTACGGTACACAAATTTCAACCTCACAAGCTAACGTGATCTTCGGCAGTTGTGTACTACTGCGGCTGCGCAAGTCTACGACTGACGTCGCCAATTCGACGCATGGCAGGATCACCGTCTTGCCAGGGCTAGCCAGGGGGGCGTTTCCGGAGGCCTTATAAAAGAAGACAGCGCTGTTGGACTGGCATCAGTGCAGATCCGGCAGCCGCGTGGGCACGCTCGCTAATGCTGTCCTGTTTTTGCTGCAGGCAAAGCTCAGGAAACTGTCTGCAACTGTCTGCAAGCTAACGTGGTCTTCGGCAGTTGTGTACTACTGTGGCTGCGTAAGTCTACGACTGACGTCACCACTTCGACGCATGGCAAGATCACCGTCCTACCAGGGCTAGTCAGGGGGGCGTTTCCGGAGGCCTTATAAAAAAAGACAGCGCTGTTGTACTGGCATCAGAGCAGATCCGGCAGCCGCGTGGGCACGCTCGCTAATGCTGTCCTGTTTTTGCTGCAGGCAAAGCTCAGGAAACTGTCTGCAAGCTAACGTGGTCATCGGCAGTTGTGTACTACTGTGGCTGCGCAAGTCTACGACTGACGTCACCACTTCGACGCATGACAGGATCACCGTCCTACCAGGGCTAGCCAGGGGGGCGTTTCTGGAGGCCTTATAAAAGAAGACAGCACCGTTGGTCTGGCATCAGAGCAGATTCGGCAGCTGCGTGGGCACGCTCGCTAATGGTGTCCTGTTTTTGCTGCAGGCAAAGCTCGGGAAACTGTCTGCAACTGTCTGCAAGCTAACGTGATCTTCGGCAGTTGTGTACTACTGCGGCTGCGCAAGTCTACGACTGACGTCGCCAATTCGACGCATGGCAGGATCACCATCTTACCAGGGCTAGCCAGGGGGGCGTTTCCGGAGGCCTTATAAAAGACAGCGCTGTTGGACTGGCATCAGAGCAGATCCGGCAGCCGCGTGGGCACGCTCGCTAAAGCTGTCCTGTTTTTGCTGCAGGCAAAGCTAAGGAAACTGTCTGCAACTGTCTGCAAGCTAACGCGGTCTTTGGCAGTTGTGTACTACTGCGGCTGCGCAAGTCTACGACTGACGTCGCCAATTCGACGCATGACAGGATCACCATCTTACCAGGGCTAGCCAGGGGGGCGTTTCCGGAGGCCTTATAAAAGACAGCGCTGTTGTACTGGCATCAGAGCAGATCCGGCAGCCGCGTGGGCACGCTCGCTAATGATGTCCTGTTTTTGCTGCAGGCAAAGCTCAGGAAACTGTCTGCAAGCTGACGTGGTCATCGGCAGTTGTGTACTACTGTGGCTGCGCAAGTCTACGACTGACGTCACCACTTCGACGCATGACAGGATCACCGTCCTACCAGGGCTAGCCAGGGGGGCGTTTCTGGAGGCCTTATAAAAGAAGACAGCACCGTTGGTCTGGCATCAGAGCAGATTCGGCAGCCGCGTGGGCACGCTCGCTAATGGTGTCCTGTTTTTGCTGCAGGCAAAGCTCGGGAAACTGTCTGCAACTGTCTGCAAGCTAACGTGATCTTCGGCAGTTGTGTACTACTGCGGCTGCGCAAGTCTACGACTGACGTCGCCAATTCGACGCATGGCAGGATCACCATCTTACCAGGGCTAGCCAGGGGGGCGTTTCCGGAGGCCTTATAAAAGACAGCGCTGTTGGACTGGCATCAGAGCAGATCCGGCAGCCGCGTGGGCACGCTCGCTAAAGCTGTCCTGTTTTTGCTGCAGGCAAAGCTCAGGAAACGGTCTGCAACTGTCTGCAAGCTAACGCGGTCTTTGGCAGTTGTGTACTACTGTGGCTGCGCAAGTCTACGACTGACGTCGCCACTTCGACGCATGACAGGATCACCGTCCTACCAGGGCTAGCCAGGGGGGCGTTTCTGGAGGCCTTATAAAAGAAGACAGCACCGTTGGTCTGGCATCAGAGCAGATTCGGCAGCCGCGTGGGCACGCTCGCTAAAGCTGTCTTGTTTTTGCTGCAGGCAAAGCTCAGGAAACTGTCTGCAACTGTCTGCGAGCTAACGCGGTCTTTGGCAGTTGTGTACTACTGTGGCTGCGCAAGTCTACGACTGACGTCGCCACTTCGACGCATGACAGGATCACCGTCCTACCAGGGCTAGCCAGGGGGGCGTTTCCGGAGGCCTTATAAAAGACAGCGCTGTTGGACTGGCATCAGAGCAGATCCGGCAGCCGTGTGGGCACGCTCGCTAAAGCTGTCTTGTTTTTGCTGCAGGCAAAGCTCAGGAAACGGTCTGCAACTGTCTGCAAGCTAACGCGGTCTTTGGCAGTTGTGTACTACTGTGGCTGCGCAAGTCTACGACTGACGTCGCCACTTCGACGCATGACAGGATCACCGTCCTACCAGGGCTAGCCAGGGGGGCGTTTCTGGAGGCCTTATAAAAGAAGACAGCACCGTTGGTCTGGCATCAGAGCAGATTCGGCAGCCGCGTGGGCACGCTCGCTAATGGTGTCCTGTTTTTGCTGCAGGCAAAGCTCGGGAAACTGTCTGCAAGCTAACGTGATCTTCGGCAGTTGTGTACTACTGCGGCTGCGCAAGTCTACGACTGACGTCGCCAATTCGACGCATGGCAGGATCACCATCTTACCAGGGCTAGCCAAGGGGGCGTTTCCGGAGGCCTTATAAAAGACAGCGCTGTTGGACTGGCATCAGAGCAGATCCGGCAGCCGTGTGGGCACGCTCGCTAAAGCTGTCTTGTTTTTGCTGCAGGCAAAGCTCAGGAAACTGTCTGCAACTGTCTGCGAGCTAACGCGGTCTTTGGCAGTTGTGTACTACTGTGGCTGCGCAAGTCTACGACTGACGTCGCCACTTCGACGCATGACAGGATCACCGTCCTACCAGGGCTAGCCAGGGGGGCGTTTCTGGAGGCCTTATAAAAGAAGACAGCACCGTTGGTCTGGCATCAGAGCAGATTCGGCAGCCGCGTGGGCACGCTCGCTAATGCTGTCCTGTTTTTGCTGCAGGTAAAGCTCAGGAAACTGTCTGCAACTGTCTGCAAGCTAACGTGGTCTTCGGCAGTTGTGTACTACTGCGACTGCGCAAGCCTACGACTGGCGTCACCACTTTGACGCATGGCAGGATCACCGTCCTACCAGGGCTAGCCAGGGGGGCGTTTCCGGAGGCCTTATAAAAGAAGGCAGCACCGTTGGACTGGCATCAGAGCAGATCCAGCAGCCGCACCGGCACGCTCGCTAACGCTGTCCTGTTTTTGCTGCAGGTAGGCATCCTGTATCATTACCCATGTACGAACTGAAGCCTTTGACTAGAATGGCTCTGTGTCTGCTCTGGTGCCATCCGCTGTCTTCAGTGCTTTATTGATGTTGTCATTTTAACGTTGTGCTGTCCATTTACCATGGCTGGAAATAGCGACGTGGAGGACACCGACACTTGTGCGTTAGTGACCTTCACGAAGACTTTGGGTGATAATGCCCCTAACAGCATACAGGAGGTGGTGAAAGTGTTACTGAAAATGACCACTAAATTTACCGATGCAGTGAACAATCTCAAGTTAGAAATGAAGAAACTTGATTCCTCGAACAATAGCATGAAAGCTGAGCTATCATCAGTAAAGATGTCAATGGACTTTGTTAATACGAGTTTTGAAGAATTTAAGGAGAAAGTCAAGTCGCTTCGACAAGAACTTGCACAAGTGAAGAAAGAAATTGTTGAGACTGTGAAAACAAATAAGAAATTGAGCAGTGAAATAAAGGTAATTAGGAAAAAGCTAACAGAACTAAAGCAGTACGGAAGAAAGAACAATGTTGAAGTGAAGGGTGTTCTGCTTGCGGAAAACGAAAACATACTCGACACGATTGAGAAGGTTGCCAAATGCTTGCGCATTGAACACTCCAGCAAAGAAATTGATGCTGCGCATCGAGTTCCCACAAAAAGTGGCACGCCCCCAAATATTATCGTCCGATTTGTGTCATGTACTTCGAGAGACAACTTTCTGAGAGCAGCTAAAAAGCACCGCCTTAACACTTCAATGCTTGGTTTTGAAAATAACACGCTGGTGTATGTCAACGAACATTTGTGTGCAGAGAACAAAGTCTTGCTGGGTGAAGCCATACAGGTAAAACGAGAGAACTGGAAGTTTACATGGGCATCCGATGGAAATATTCTAATGCGTAAAAGTGAGAACTCCCGAGTACTACACGTGTCATGTATTGATGACCTTAATAAAATAAATTAACCTCTTTTTATGGCTGAGCATCACACATCGAATCGGAAAGGAAATATAACTCTTTTCTACTGTAATACTCGCAGTATAATAAAAAAAATCTTAATATTTTTTTCGTCTATCTCGTGGCATGGCAAACATTATGACGTCATAGCAGCTACAGAAACATGGCTGAGAAAGGATGAAGCAGTTACCATACCTGGCTATAAATTGATATCTCAGCCACGTGCATCTAACTCTCGCGGTGGAGGCGTTGCTTTTTTCATAAAGAACGGACTCCGCTTATTTTTACTATCTGAATTCACATGCAGCCTCCCGTATATAGAAGCATGTTTTATAAAGATAGAAGGCTCTGTAGTTGTTGGTGTGGTGTATCGGCCGCCAAACGCCGATACTAGTTGTTTTTTTGATAAACTTGAGGGCATTCTGTCTACCCTGGCAAGGAATGTTCGTACTCGGGTTATTATTTTTGGGGATATAAACATTGATGCCTTTAGTGATAGTTATAAGGACTACGCTTACCTTATACAATCATATTATTTCCGCAATCTGATCACTGCGCCTACTCGAGTAACAAGTACAACAGAAACTATGTTGGACAATGTCCTCACAGATATTCCTAACAACATAAGAGCAGGTGTTCTTAATGAGCTTGTCACTGATCACATGCCAACTTTTGTCACTGTGGATGGAGGGCCTATAATAAATCATCAGAGGAAGGTTAATTCTTATAGAATTGATTGCTCAAAGGTTTGTTATTTCTTACGCTCTTTTAGATGGCATGAGGTTTATCATGATGAGGTAGACCAGGAGCTTGCTAATCTAATAACGTTATTACGGAAGCCGTACATACCTCGAAAAAAGTCATCCGTAGACGCTCATATGAAACACCAATCTGTCCTTGGATGACCCTGGGTTTATTGGGGGCGCTTAAGGCTAAAGAGTACTGGCATCATAAGTGGAAACGTGATAAGCACAATGCTCATCTGCTACATGAGTATAAAACTGCTCGTAACAAATCGGTAGCCATGTCGCGTAAATGTAAAAAAGACTATTATTCGAAGCTTATTGAGCAAGCTTCCGGTAACTCGCGCAAAACTTGGCAAATAATAAACGAAGCAATTGGGCATACTCGTGCTGAAAAAACGCTACCCGACAATGTCACTGAGGACACTGTCAACGACTTTAATACTTATTTTACAAGTGTTGGTCCTTCGTTAACCAAAATGCTGCCTATTTCTAACAAAGCGCTGTATGAACCAACATTCTTACCAAATAGCTTCGTCATTACCAACATAGAAATAAAGAAATTATGCTTAGTGTGAGTAAACTAGTAATTAGCAAAGTGCCGGGTCATGATGAGATTCCTGCGCATGTCATAAAAAAGAACATTGATTTGATTGGAGAAGTATTATGTAACCTATTCAACCACTCATTATATGCTGGTCAATACCCATCAGTACTCAAGATAGCCAAAGTCACCCCTTTTTACAAAGAGGGAGATAGGTCCGACCTTCTTGCTACCGCCCGATCTCTGTACTGAGTGTACTTTACAATATCTTCGAAACAATAATTTCGAAACGTATGCTTTACTTTTTGAGCAAATATCATGTGTTATGTCCGCACCAACATGGCTTCCGGCCAATGCGCTCTGCAAGTACAGCAGTGCTCACACTAAGCCAAGTTTTAAATACTGCCCTCCAAGATAACGAATTCGCCGCAGTGGTTTTTCTGGACCTCAGAAAAGCGTTCGACACAGTAGACCATGACATCTTACTTTAAAATTACGTAGATATGGTTTTCGCAACACTATGTCGATTTTTTTCCAGAGTTACTTTCAAGGTCGACAACAGATGGTAATTATCAGTAACATTACTTCTTCTCTCCAGTCCATTCAAACAGGTGTGCCACAAGGTTCCGTATTCGGTCCATTACTTTACTTGCTATGCATAAATGTCTTGCCTCTAGTACTAAAAACTTCCGAGATGCTTATGTATGCTGATGACACTGCCCTAATTATTACCGGCAAAAATCTGTCAGGCATAGAAGAACAAATGAACACTTAACTAGCTAAGCTTGCCGATTAGTTTACAGCTAACAAGCTTACTATCAATGCCAAAAAACAAAATATATGTTATTCCACTCCCGTACAAATCCTACTCCACATGATATACAACTCCACATGAATAATTGCTCCCTGGAATGTACTGATTCTTTTACTTACCTAGGTGTTGTTCTAGACAGCTGTTTAAATTGGCAGAGTCAAATAGAAGCAGTCAGCTCGGAACTAGCTTCGGGTTACGTCCTTTTGCAAGCACGTGAATATTTGACACTACAATTTCGTGCACTTTGTATTTTGCTTTATTTAACTGTCACCTTCTGTACTGCGTAGAGTCCTGGGGTTCGAGGTATGACTCTTATCTTGAGCCAATACGACAGCTGCAAAAACAGGCTATACGTACGATTACTTTCTCACCTTACTACGAACATAGCAAACCACGTTTTTCTAGGTAAAAAATCTTACGATTTGATTTTGTGTGGTAACTAAAATTATTTACATGTATTAACGGTGTCGTTAGGAACAATGAACCATTCCCAATTTCAATGCTGTGTATTCCCCGACGCCAAACGAGGAACCAAACTTTTAACAACTTCAATATACCGCCTACAAAAAACGCCTATAGCAAACGTCTACTACAATATACCGGAGTGAAAGTTTGGAATGGCATACCGCGTTATATAAAGAATACCTAGAACTTCTCCTGATCATTGAGAAAATAATACTTTGAAGCAATTTTCTCTGCTTGAGTTGACTGATACTTTAGGTTGTATTTTTTCATTATGTATATATATTACCCTTTATGTGTTTAGTGTTTTCTTTGAAAGATGTTTCAATACCCTTGTTCTCTTTATTAAGCCATATAGGAGAACTAGTATATATACTTGCAACTGCAAGGATCATTCTTCAGTTCTGTACGCCACTAATCACCAAATATTTGGGTTTACTACAAGTTATGTACTTTCCCTTTATTCTATGTTCAATCGAATTGAACAATCGAATTACAAGAAGTAGTAAACATTACTTCTTGTATGATGATATCAAAATTGAATTGTTTACTTTTGTTTATTTGTAATTAGAACTATTACAGTTTCAGTTATGTATACTTTCAATGGGACCCGCACTAGTCTTTGGCTATGGAACCATACAGTTCGCGCTTATTTTGTATAAGATAAGAGTGCAATAAAGATCATTCATTCATTCATAAAGTAACGTGAAAATCGTTCTACCAGAATATGCGATCACCCGCTCGGCTGAGCTTTACCACTGCACGAGTACGACGCTTAAACCGACGTCGCTGGCATCTGTGTGGGTCATGGTAGAAGCGCCCGTGTCAATGTGAGCGTGCACAGTTGGTGTGTGTAGGCGTTGCGTCAAATGCAGCTTGTTGATCGTCGCCCAATATGAAGGAGAAGTCTAGGCCAAAAGGACGTCTAACTTCTTTTATAGCCGCGATCTTTTCGGGGTCGTGTTCATGACCTTCATGGCTCTAAACATGGCCTAAGAACTGGAGTTTCATGAAACCGAAATAACATTGCTCGGGTTTCATTGCCGTGCCAGCAGACCGTATTGCTCCGAATGGGCATAGCATCCTTCGCAGGTGTCCCTGAAACATTTCCGAGAAATTAATGACGTCGTCGAGATACACTATAAAAGTATGCCACCTAAGGCTGGGTAGAACTTTATCCATTATTCTTTCAAATTTTGCTGGAGCGGAGCATAAGCCGAAGAGCAAGACTTTGAGTTCATAAAACCCACCAGGCGCTACAAAAGCAGCTTTTGCTCTAACTCGCTCATCGACCTCAATTTGTCAATATCCACTTTTGATGTGCATCGACGAGAAGTCATGGGCTTACGTCAGGCTGTTAAGTGAATGGTTGGTGCTCAGTAGTAGGCATACGTCTGTTTTGTCGCGTGGTTCATCTTGCAGTATTATAACTCAAGACACAGGGAGCTGCTCAAGAGAAACATAAAAAATTATGTTTTTACAGCGCCCGAATTAGGTCATCAGCTAATGATCGACAGGCTTAGCTGTCAGTCCTCACGCTTATCCGAAGCAAAATAAGTCTTTAACTTACAAATAGATGTTGCATAGAACTCGATGAAGAAGCACCGTGCACGCGACGAAAGCAGCGAAAAAGTGCGCAACGTCGCAAAGCAGTTGCGGTTTTCTCTAATTCATATAAACATTCACAGCAGTCTCAAGAACAGTTGAGCAAGCAGTTGTGAAAATGGCATATTCAGCAACGTGCTAACTGATAAACGAAGAAGAACACGTGAAGGTACAGAGGCATGCAAAAAGCAGCACAGATCAGTCTTTGTATGTCGCAAAGAATCGGCTGTCTACTATCTATCTATCTATCTATCTATCTATCTATCTATCTATCTATCTATCTATCTATCTATCTATCTATCTATCTATCTATCTATCTATCTATCTATCTATCTATCTATCTATCTATCTATCTATCTATCTATCTATCTATCTATCTATCTATCTATCTATCTATCTATCTGTCTGTCTGTCTGTCTGTCTGTCTGTCTGTCTGTCTGTCTGTCTGTCTGTCTGTCTGTCTGTCTGTCTGTCTATCTATCTATCTATCTATCTATCTATCTATCTATCTATCTATCTATCTATCTATCTATCTATCTATCTATCTATCTATCTATCTATCTATCTATCTATCTATCTATCTATCTATCTATCTATCTATCTATCTGTCTGTCTGTCTGTCTGTCTGTCTGTCTGTCTGTCTGTCTGTCTGTCTGTCTGTCTGTCTGTCTGTCTGTCTGTCTGTCTGTCTGTCTGTCTGTCTGTCTGTCTGTCTGTCTGTCTGTCTGTCGGTCTGTCTGTCTATCCGTATGCCTGTCTGTCTGTCGGTCTGTCTCTGTCGGTCTGTCTCTGTCTGTCTGTCTCTGTCTGTCTGTCTCTGTCTGTCTGTCTGTCTGTCTGTCTGTCTGTCTGTCTGTCTGTCTGTCTGTCTGTCTGTCTGTCTGTCTGTCTGTCTGTGATGACTTGGCTCATGATGATTCGGAAAACTCGGCCTTCGTTAATCGGTTGAAAGCCTTCGGCTGCCCCCATCATTATAGATTTTCGGTGCTGTGAGGCCTGACGGAATTCTACGCCTCTGCCGCAAAATTTTACATCTCTTCACGCGGCTTCCCGCAGACATGATGAAGATGCAGGTTTTTACCAGAGCTGTCTCAAGCACTGGCGTGGCTTCTCGGTAAAATACTTGACCTGAATTGAGTTCCAGTTGGAACCGAGGTTTTGATAGTAAACTTCGATGATGCTACGGAAGTTGTACAATACGCCGCATTTCGCCCAGCGTCTGATTAGTCACTCAAGGTTTCGCCCAATAACGAGAAATTGATGTCGCGTATGTGATGAAAGCCTGTCGCTTGTGGAGCGTTACCATGCCACGGCTCGACAACAGTTGCCTGACGTCAGTCGTAGAAGTAGAGCTTATCTAGCATCAAACGTGGTTTTCTAGCGTTGGCTATTTACTTTGTAACGCTTGCTCAAGATTGCACATTGACACGCATGAATCAAAAAGATGTAATGTATGATGGTGTTTGATGTTTGGTGGCGCAAGGGCCATTTCGTGGCAAAAGAGCGCCAGTTCATCTTACTAGAGATATGGACAATGATTGTGATAAGCGGCTGTATAAGGGCCATATTATACCTCGCGCTAAAGCGGCTAAAGACATAGGAGTAATAAAATCATGACAATGCCGTGGAAGGTATGTGGTGTTAATGGATTACAAAAGTTTGTGATAATAAATAAAAAGGATGGTGGACATGTATGGCATTAGCACAAGTGCCTCACTCGTTCACACCCTTGCATCCAAGGGCCGTGAGACAAGTGCTTTGTTGAGTGTAGCCACTGCAGCGGAGACCTCTCTGGAGAGGTTGTGCTACGGAATTCCCGGGTATATATGAAAAACACGAATTTCTTTTAAAAAAGCTAACAATGATTTATGAGTAAAAAGTGATTTATTGCAATAGGAAGGAAAGGTGGGCTAGTTGGTAATTTATGATGGTTCAGCGAACTGGGGCGCGGGGGGAGCGAACTGGGAGCGCTGTCCAATTTTCTGTGTACTAAAAAGTGATTCCCTACCGACGAACATTGCAGGATGGAGTGGTATCCGTTGTCGGTAGGCCAATGGAAAGTGTGTTCTCAGCGTGTCTAATTCTTTACGCTGGATTAGAATTTGAAGTACGGTGAGTGCTTCTCCACATCTATCACTCAAAGGTGAATCACCCCCAGACAAAAGAAATGAATGTGTTGTATGTGTATGTCCTGTTCTTAACCTTGCAAGAATTACTTCTGTGTGGCGTGATTTTGATACTGGCGGTCGATGACCAAGTTGCGGCTTGATGACATGCATTTTATTACCTGTGTGTGTCCCATGTGTTCTGCCAATAACCCCTGAGCCTTCGTTTTAAAAAAGGTTTCAAGTCGAGTGTAGGAACTGGTATTGATGTATTAGAAGCGGTTTTTTTTGGCGGATCCAGCTGGCTGATCCACCAGAACGTTGCCTTTTATTTCGCGGTGTCCTGGCACCCAGCAGACTACAACACGCTGCTTGGATGTGTAGATTGTGCATAAGAGCGAATAACGCGAGACAAGTACAGGGGTTTTCTGCTTTTTAAGAGTTTTCAGCACTTTTAATACGCTTAGGGAATCTGTGTATATTATTACCTTGTGTAGTTTTATTTGTTTAATGTGTTCAACTGCCGCAAGTATCGCATAAGCTTCGCCAGTGAAAATGCCTATATGAGAGTGCAGGATGCCAGCTTCCGAAAGAGATGGGCCGACGGCTGCGTACGAGACAGAAGTGATGGACTTTGAAGCATCCGTAAAGAACTCAGGACAATTGTATTTATGTTGTAGTTCTAAGATGTATGCCTGAATGTGCAATTGGCGCGTGCTTCGTAACTTCTCAGAAAAAAACGTCGCAACCTATCGCCTGCCACTGCCACGTTGGCAGACATACTGCGGGAACCATCAAACGGTGTTCGAGTGGCACACCGCTTTCCTTCGCTAGGCCCTTCACACGGATTGAGTAGTGCTGTCTTATGGTCCTTTCTCAAACACAGCAAGGCTTGACACGTCGTTAATTGTGGAATGTTATGGGTGATCCTTGTCAGCGTTTACATTAGGATAGTATTCAAAAGGCATGTACCATCTCTGTAGGTGGAGCGACAACTCATTAGATTACACGTACAGGCTTTCCACGCGGCTAGTGCGAAAAGGACCCGTACAGAGACGGATGCCTAGATGATGAACAGGGTCAAGCATTTTAAGGGCAGTAGGTGTCGCGGACTGATATGCTATCGCGCCTTTGTCTAGGCGGGTACGTATGAGGCTTTTATACAAATTCATTCGTGGGGAAGCGACATTTCTTGTCGCTTCCCCACGTAGTGCGTGACAACACTTTTAGAACATTCAATATTTTTATGCACTTGTTTTTTGAATACTTCATGTGTGGTATGAACGTTAGCTTGGCATCGAAAATTAGGCCTAGGCATTTGTGTTCAGTACTAACAGAAAGACGTTGCCGATGCAGTTGAACATCGGGTTCGGAATGAATGCCTCTCTACCTGGAGAGCAAAACTCACTTGCTTTTCTGTGCATTCCGTCGTAGGCCGCTTTTTCTGCTCAATTGAAGACTTTGTTCAAACCAAGCTGAACCTGCCGCTCACACATGGCCAGATTACAAAGCTGGACGTCGTCGACATATGTGCAATAAAACATAGTGCGAGAGATGGACTAGCGTAAAGGATTCATTTTGATAATAAAAACTGTGCAACTAAGTACACCACCTTGCGGCACTCCTACTTCTTGAACAAATGTTTTGGAAAAAACGCTGCCCGCTCGGACACAGAACGCCCGGTTTGACAAAAACTTTCAATTATAGTAAGCATTCTGCCACGCACACCAAGGTGGGACTGTTCTCTTAATATTCCAATGCGCCATATTGTATCATAAGCCTTTTCGATATCGAGAAACACAGAAATAAAGTATTGTTTGAGGACGAAAGTGTCTCTGATCTGTGCCTCGATGCAAACAAGGGGGTTGGTGGTGTATCTACACTCTAGAAATCCGCACTGGAATAAGTCGAGAAATTTGTTTGTTTCAAGAAAATATACAAATCGACAGTTTATCATTTTTTCGAAAAGTTTGCACAAGCAGCTTGTATGTGCAATAGGCCTATAATTCGAAACTGAGAAGGGTCCTTGCCATCTTTAAAAATGGGAATAATAGTAGCCTTTTTCCAGGAAGTAGGGATAGTGGCAGAAAAGCAGATAGCACTGTACAAACAAAGCAAAGTTCTATTGCGTTTCAATTGGGAGGTTTCTCAGCATTTCATACAGCACACGGTTGGAACCAGGGGCGGAATTACTGCAGGAGGTTAGTGATGTTTGGAGCTCAGCTAAGCTGAAAGCTTGGTTGTATGCCTCGTATTTTGTACATTTGTGCTCTATTATCTGCTTTTCTATTCTTGTTTTCTATTTTTGAAAGAATTAGTATAGTGTGACAAGCTAGACATTTGCGCAAAGTGTGCGCCCAAAAAGTTTGCCTGATCTTCCAAGCTGTCGCCTTGTGTGTTTACGAGTGGGAGTATGTGTACTTCTCTTCCTGCTATTCTACCAACCATGTTCCTGACTTTAGCCTCCTGTGTACATGAATTGATGCCTGATAAGAACTCTGTCCAGTTTTATCTTCTGGCCTGCCGACGCGTTCTCCTGCCTTGAGACTTAAGTTTCTTAAAGCTGTCAAGATTGTCGGCTGTCGGTGAGTTCTGAAGCAACCTCCATGCCCTGTTCTGCTTCTTTTGCGCATTCCGACACTCAGTGTTCCACCATGGGACACGTCGCTCGCCAGGCATTTCAGATGTTTGCGGTGTGCCATTGGCTGCTGCGTCAGTAGGAAAAGCTGTGAAGTAGCTTCATCTATGTTTAACTTTCATCTTCATCTATGTTTCATCTATGTTTAACCTAAAAGCTTCATCTATGTTTAACCTACATATGTAAGTCCAACTTAAACGAGTAGGGTTGTGAAACTGTTCCCAGTCTGCTTTGTTTATAAGCCATTTGGCAACATGTGGAGGACATTCATATGTTGTCGGTGAGCTCAACACTACAGGAGAATGGTCACTTTCATATGGATTATTAATGATTTTCCATTTCAGTAGGGGTAGAAGTGAAGGAGATTCGATGCTGAGGTCAATAGACGAGTAAGTTTTGTTGGCGACGTTATAGTATGTTGGCTCTTTTTTATTCAACAGGCAGGCACCAGAAGGGAAAAGAAACTGTTCAAAGAGATGACCTCGTGCATCACAGCGAGAATGGCCCCACAGACCGCTATGCGAATTCAGGTCCCCAAACAGCAGAAAAGGTTCAGGTAGGTCGTCTAATAAACACTGGAATTCACGTCTTTGAAGACGGTGGTGCGAATGTATGTACAGAGAGCAGACGGTGACGAGTTTGTTTAGAAGTACTGCTGAGACAGCCACCGCCTCAAGAGATGTCTGGAGGGGTAAACGTGTACACGCTACTCCTTGATTAACCATAATGACCAAGCTACTGAATGACGCCACGGCATCGTCTCAGTCCTTTCGGAATATGACGTTTGCACGTAGAAAAATTTGTATTGGAGGATTTTAGGTGTGTTTCCTGTACACACAGCATATTTGGTGAGTGTTTGTGTAAGAGCTCTTGGACGTCGTCGAAGTTGTTAAGCAGACCTCGGACGTTCCAATGTATCATTTGTGTTTCTATATTGGAAGTGAAGTAGTCCTGTGTGTACGTTAAGGGAGTGACTTCTTTAAGCTGAACGCTGAAGCTCAAGTAACAGGGCTGTCATCAGGCCCTGTTATAAGTATTTTAGTTCTCTTGGCGCTCGCCAGAGAGCCGCGCCGCTCTTTCAGCATCAGAGGTGCCGCCGTATTTGTTGCCTCCTCGGAGGCACTGGATGCCCGCATATGCGAGCTGGTTCTTCGAAGTTTGGAACTCGCCTGGTGAAGTGAGGCCTTGAGACCCGAAAAACCTGGATGCTCGAGTCTCTGCTCAATAGTAGGTGGAGTAGACTCAACCACTTCCGCCTTGGGGTAGGCGCCACAGCCAATGGCTCACTCTGCGCAGCCCGAAGGAGTGGCGAGGGCTGGTGCGACACTGCCCCCTGACGCGCCGCATCAGCATAAGTGGGGCCATAGAATGGCGAGACTCTTCTTCTTGCTTTTTAAATGTGATGTTTTCTTTTATCTTTAATGTGATTATCTCTTTTTCTTTTTCCAATAGGGACAGGAGAGTAAGTATGAAGCATGATTCCCGCCACAGTTCACACAGTGTGCCGGTGCTTCGCAGTTGTCGGACGCATGGCCCACGACTCCACACAGAGCACAAGTTTTCCGGCCACGACAGCTTTGCGAGCCGTGGCCATATCTCTAACATCGGAAGCAATGGCGGGGCTTAGGAATATATGGCTTCACGGAAGTCTTTGTATACCCGGTTTGAATGGTTTCCGGCAAATCGCTCGAGGCAAAGGTTCGTATTAAATGTTTTGTTGGTGTTTCTTTTTTTCTCTTCTTATCTTAATACGCTGTTCGTTGGTTACGTTCTGGCTCTTCCAGCCTTCCAGAAGTTCGTCTTCGGTCAGGTAAAGCAAATCTTTGTCTGACACTACTCCACGAGCCGAGTTCATAGACCAGTGCGGTTTAATACTGATTGGTGTGTCACCAAAATTGTCCGAGAGTTCAGCCTTTCGAATTAGTCTTTCTCTCTTATCTGAAGGAGTAGATCTCAGCTGGCCATTTTGGTAACTTTGTACCCGGCACCGAGAGTTTCGGTTAAGCACCTAGCCACTACGGAGGGGTATGTTAAGGCTCGCTTGTTAGTTTTTTCACAGTGTATAACACGGAAGTAAGGAAAGATTTGTCTTTGCCCGTTGAAAAAATTGATGTCTACGGTGCGTACCCGCTTTGAGGAGGGACGATCACTAAGGAAAGGAAGTGCTTTACGCATGATAATTGTGTGTTGTTACGCAGCGTTGGCGGCCACCCACCAGGGAGCTCAACGAGTTGACGCTGCAAGTTTGCGGATGCTGAAAGCTTGCAGACGTCAGCCGTACAACACTGCAATAACCCAATACGCCTAGAGCAATGTAGGCTATTTGGATAGGGTTAACCCTTGCGCCAGGGAAATGGGAAGTAAGCGCAAAAGAGAAATAGACAGGACAGATTAAAGTGAGAGATAAATACTAAGTTGTTGGGGAGAGAGAGAGAGAAAAAGGTGACTGGCGTTTTCCCCGGGGTGGGTCAGCCCAGTGGTGCCGTCTACGTGAAGCCGGGGCCAAAGGGGTGAGTTGCCTCTGCCGGTGCGCCTTAAAGGTCTAAACACCCGGCACCGGCTCAACCCCCAGGATCCCCTTTTCCCGGACACGGCGAAGCCACGCACGACTAGACATGGGAGGGAGTTGAAACGCCCCCATTAGCTCGGGTTCATGGTGTCGCTACGCACCAAACGCCTGCTTACGCAGACGCCCCTGCGGGGAAAAGTGTAATGTAGACACTCTCGGTTCCACAGCTAACGCTAGCCACTGCTGCTTATAGTTCTCCTTCCATAAATGTGGCGTCTGTGCTACACCATGGGTCAGAAACGACGAACTGCTAATTACAGGACACTGTAAACGAAGTGCGTTGTAAGCCAACCACGGGTTCACACATCCCTTTCGCACAAAGACGTCGGTGCCCCTTCTAAGACTTCCCTCAAAAACCAAACACGCGCAATAGGCATCTACACTCTGTCTGTTTTAAATGGTGTCGATGTGCACAATGCTTGTAATCTACCCGAATTTATGGGTTGATAAATTGATACGCCTTGATTTATTTACGTATATTCTGCTAAAATATTGTGGCAATATATTAGTTAAATTTTTTTACTTACCTGCAAAAAAGTCCGAGCGCTCTGCAAAGGTTCGCCTGTTAGCTTTCATATATAGGAGCTATCTGGGCGGAATCGAAGCTTCTTATGTGATTCTTAAATGAAAAAAGATAAAGGTGAGCCCCGTAGCTGCCTCTCAGAGGGAGGAGACCTCAATGGTAGCTCACGAGGAGGGGGTATAAGGAGCAATTAAAAGGATAGGATCAAAAGGTAAAGAGATAGAGATAGAAGAAGCAGAGCGATGCGCAGGGACAGCGACATCCAGAAGGAGAAGATAGAAAAGATAGACATGGTCGCAGACGTCCATGGGTGGGGCACTACTCATCGTGAGCTCTTGTCAGCGTCAGGAGATGGTGTAAGGTGAGCCAGTTGGCCAGAGCTGCGCTGCTGTCGTCGGAGATCGTGGAGGCACAAGCGGTCTGCACGAAATCCAGCCAACGAGTTCAAAGAATCAAAGCCATAGCTTGTATAAACTTGTCAGATTCGTTGCACGTGTGTTCGCCCCGAAAGCAATCTTCAAATGCAAATCAAACACAGTAATATTTAGATTCCTCAACGCAGTTAACTGCTGTCTAATTTTCATTCATGCTTGTTGCGCCCGCACAAACTTTGTGACTTCGTATTGCGCTATGTGAGACAGCTGGTAGAAGCTCCCATCAATAGATCGCCACGCTTCAGAAGGTCGGGGGCGCGGTCGTAGAATACGCTGCATGTTGTAACGAAACTGAAGATCTCACTCAAGAACCATCGTGACCGAAGCATGGGCCCTGTTTTCGTGAGTTTTAGAAGCGAATCAGCTTGTGACGCAGTTCAATCCGGATGTGTGTGACGTGGCCTCGCTTACTGTGCATGCGCAACAGCTGGCCCAAGCACTGCTAGAATGCCTGTGCAAAGGGGTGGGTAAGACGCTGTGGCCTCTCCCTCATTCAGCCTTCACGAGATGGCGTCGGAGAACGAGATTCCGCGAACGCGCGATGAACCCACAAGCTCCGGCGTGGAATGACGATGAAACCGCGTGGCATGCTCCAACAAGAGTTCGAGATGAGCAACAGCAGGAGAAATTACAATCAGTTCATGACGTGCTCCACTTTCAAGGATGCGTTACCATCGGGGGGTAGCGTACCGTGAAGAAAGAAACTTCAAAGGGTTAGTAAGCAGTCTCCAACTCCCCCCCCCCCCCCCGACCCCTCGTAACAAGTTCGCTAACTACGCCTAATCACCCACTTCCACGGGAAGTGACGTCAATTTAGCTATCGATGACGTTAACGTCATTACTGTTTGTTGAGACCGGTTTTAGAACGATTGACGAACTGCGTGCTGCGCCACGTCGCCGATAGCCGAGTTCACGTCACTGCGCGTGAAATTAGGTTGGTCAAGCGTAGGAAAGATGCACGAGCTTGTTTGTGGAGTGTGAAAAAAAGTCGAAGCCTGTTTACTGGCCCTTTAAGCCCAGCCATGCTAACCATCGTTTTCCCTAATGAGATTTGGCGTAACATTTTGTGTTCGAACCGTTATTATAGTTGCTGGTCTGTTGCGTGGCTGTGACACGTTCAATAATAAGAACCGGCATGACGCCATCTACTATTCGGTGTATGATGTCTTCACAACGCGTGTTCTCGCACCCGCCGGTGTGGGGGCCTGCATGGGCACTTATGACGCGTAAACACGCCCTAAAGTACAGCCTTATGTTCAAAGCTGTACGAAATGAAAAGCGTGCGTTGAAAAGATGGCGCCTTCTGAGCACAATTCCAAAGTTTTTCTGAAATAAGTTTCATTATTTTATTCACTGCACCGTGAACAGCAACATTCATGCCCACATATTATGCTGCACAATAGTGGCCAACGCCACCTTTACGAACGAGGTCGTACTTTAGTGTAGAATTGCTTTAACCTTCTTTATATACATTACGCATATCTCTACTAAAATGCATTACCCACCTTGGATGCTCGGAACAGAGCAAGCAGGAAATAAACTAAAGAAAGATCCTTTCATTGAATCACTTGTTCAGTTTTTTACCTCAGAACTGAACATTTTGTTTCAAGAAATGTAGTTTTAATAAACGCCACCGTGTATTCCATGTTGACCATGTGATACCAGAACAACAATAGCGTAGTGTAAAGGTATTTGGGTGACATTTTCTCAGTATTTGATTCAGAAAAAGCATTTTCGTGAACGCTAAGTGTGCTCTGTAGCGTCCGAAAATCGGGGCACTGAAATACCATTGACTCGCTTGCACTACAGGCTCAAAGTAAAATTCTTGTAGTTTATTTATTTCGCATTGCGCTTTGCTTGGAGCTCTTTGAGAACGTTATGAAAGTCTGTATATCTGGTCGGTCGTGCTATACTATCAAAGGCAGCCCATCCTAACTGAAATAACATGACTATACTGCTACTTTATGAAAAACAATGCAATTCAATGTTAAGTTATAGTGTTTACAGAATGTAACGCGGATGTGGTTTTGATGCGAGGGGTAACTTTTTGTTGCGTTGAAGAAGAAAAAAATTACAACGCGATGTCCGTATTTAGGAAGCGAAAACTTGAAGACAGGTCGTGTTGCATACGAGTAATTAGGGCTACTTCTATTGGTTGCCCTCTGCAGAATTTTTAATGGGTATGAATAGCGCGCAGCGAAAGAAAGGAAAACAAAACAAAACGTATGACTGATTCACTAACGTGAAGCCTGAAGAAGTGCGTAGCACGGAATCTCCGTGATTCCCGTTCGCGGAGTCTGCACTGCTCTGTTTACCAAAGCGTCCATAACGCCAATGCTTGAGGTAAGCTTGTAGGGTTTCCCCGGCTCGAGCAACACCTTTCCCAGGAAGACTTCTGAACTCGATGTGGGACATTATGGTTTGTTTATGCTGTGCTTTATTGACCTGCTGCTCGTTACGGCAGTTGAAATACGTGTTGCCTGCCGCGAATTCGGTCAGGTTGTTTCTTCTATCAGATATGGCGACGCAGTGCCGGTGAAATGTAGGAGGATTGGTGAAGGGGTGGCGACGCCTCTTGGAAGCCCCACAGTCAGTCGCAGGTCTACGAAAGGTTTTGCAAAATTTTACTCAACTATTGTAAATATTTCTTTGTTATTTTTGATAAATACCAGAACTGAGGTGTTGTTCTCTCAGAATAACTAGGTTTTCAGCTTTGCTGGCCTTGTTTGTTGGGGCCGGCGTCGAGTGCTTTATGGCGAGAGTAAACAGGCCACCTGTAATGCATGGGTGGCCGACAAGCGGCGTTCCTAAAGCATTTGAAGAAATATCGGAGAACTCATGTTTCAAGCGCTGGTTTTTCAGGCGCTACCGATCTGTGCCAACGTGGGCGTTTTCACAACGTGCGTGCAATACAGTGGAAATAGAAGTAAGGTGAAAAAAGCATATCTCATTAATTCAAGGTAAAAATTACTTTTTTTCAATTAGGTACTAACTTACTCTAGCTAAAGGAGGAACACAAATAACGGACGTGCGCATATAAATAAAATTTTGCGCAACCTACATACCAAGGGGATCAAAGTTATGGGGAGCATGCGGAGCGAAGTTACTGCTGCAATTTTTTCTCTACTGAGTGAAAAGTTGCGAAGTGCTGTCAAAGAGAGGTACGAACTTTTTAAGCGCAGATATAAGTTGGACAGTTGCATTTGTTTCAAATTACCAGTTTACAGTTTCGCAATGATGCGAACAGCAACATGTGAATTACCAATACCAAAAGGAGTGAGGTAATAGAGAGAGACGAAGAGGAAGGCCAGGAAGTTAACCAGGTATCTTTGATTTACATGATTTCAAAGTAATATGTGACCCCCCAATCTGGCTTACTCGTTTCTTGGTCAATATTCATCATGATCAATATTAACATCCCGTTTGCTACCCTACACTGGGGAGCCCCGCCGCGGTGGTCTAGTGGCTAAGGTACTCGGCTGCTGACCCGCCGGGCGCGGGTTCGAATCCCGGCTGCGGCGGCTGCATTTCCGATGGAGGCGGAAATGTTGTAGGCCCGTGTGCTCAGATTTGGGGGCACGTTAAAGAACCCCAGGTGGTCTAAATTTCCGGAGCCCTCCACTACGGCCTCTCTCATAATCATGTAGTGGTTTTGGGACGTTAAACCCCACATATCAATCAAATCAATCAACCCTACACTGGGGAGGAGAACAAAGGCAAGAAATAAGGTGTAGGGAAACAGGAAGAGAAAAAATTGAAGCATGTCTACGGAATGCATAATGATGAGTAGGGCGAAGCGTCTGTACATGCGGCTGACCATGCGTCCATTCTTTATATATATATATATATATATATATATATATATATATATATATATATATACATATGAAAAAAAGTGTATACCTAAGGGCTCGTTTTTCCGTGTTTTAGCACAATAATTATGAGATCTACCGGACAGTAATGCCAAGGAATGTAAAGGGGAACTTATTAGAACCAATGCAATGTAAATAAGAAGAAAGAAAAGTGGATGAAAAAATAGCCAGCCGTGAGCAGGAATCGAACCTACGACCTTCGAATAACGCGTTCGATGCTCTAACCACTGAGCTACCACAGTGGCCTTCCCTCCATCCACTTTTTTGGGTTTATATGTGAATTTAGAAGTAGGAGTGAAAGTCAGCGCCATCTATAAGCCAAGCGACGAGTGTGAAAACACTCTTTTATGCGCATGTTTGGCGTCACGTAGCACGTGAACCTATTATGAGCGGGCAGCTGATTAATAGTCCTTCGTATACAACCTAATGACACCAAGTCTGCCGGTACGAGACCCTCGTTGAATGAAATAAGGAAAAGAAGTGTATACCTAAGGGCTCGTTTTTAGGTGTTTTAACACAATAATAATGAGATCTAAAAGACATATATATGTCTATATATATATATATATATATATATATATATATATATATATATATTGATACGGGACTTTCATTGAAAGGGGGTAGAGAACAAAGAAGTGAACGTGTTCTGTACCAGGCCTGACTTCTGCAACCATCTATCATCCCACCCGAAAACACCTAGGAATACACCGAGAACCACCGCCCAAAAACACTATGAACACACTGAGGAATATGGACACGCGGCGATTCGTGGCGTGGAGATTCATTTCTGGTTCGATCTTCTTCTCAGCAGTGCACTCTAAAGCAAAAGGGTGTTAAAAGGGTGGGTGGTTCGTCCTTTTGGGGACTAATGGGGCTGCCACAACCAATAATCCCTTTAAGGACTAACGGCACCTGTTCTGACAGTTAATCCCCACTTACGAGCTCAAGAAACTAACATTTAGTCCTCACATTTACACCTTAGTAAGTAACCATTAGTCCCACAATTCACCTCAGAGGACTACTATTTAGACCTCACCTTTGCATCTCATAGGACAACTGTTAATCCCCACATTTACACCTTCCGGGAAACTGTTAGTCCTTACAGTTGCACATCGACGAACGATTGGTTGATCCACTCAAATACTCCAATCGGATGAACTTTTTATCTCCAGTTCGAACATTGTTTTTTTTTTAATTTCGGGCAGGCCTAATACTTTCTCGCCTGTTTTTCTGCGCAGTGAGCAACAAATAGCGCAGAAAAGAACACGCGAAAAAGTAGTTAGCCACCTATGTGTAACTGCTTTCGCAGTCAAGGCAACAACGAAAGACCAAAGTGAGACATAGAAATATTTGATTTTTCTACATACACATGAAGCTTCTCCATCGTTCCAAGTGATTTCATGGTGAAGTGTACAAGTCCAGTCTCGTTGTCACACCTTGTTCACTCTTTTGTGGAGCTCCTCCGACGGAAGCGATAAATGACAGGCGTTGCAGGCGCGAGCGCATGCCGCCTTCTGCCTGTTGTGTTCCCATGGCTGTACATACAATAAGTTAGTAAATATAGTTAAACACACGTCAGAGAAGATGTAAATGCACGCATGTGACAAATACTTGCTAGTTAATATAAAATATGCGTGTAAAATATGACACACAAATAACTATACCTTCACAACTCGCACAGTCCTTCTGAAGCCTTTGCTCTGATAAAAGAGGTGGATGACAGGCATCGCAGACGCCAGCGCACACAGCCTTCAGCACGATGTGTGCCCACGGCTGCACAGTAAGTGTGTAAAATAGTGAGTCACACTTGACAGAAGATGAATACGAATGCATATGAGAAAAACGTGCAAAGTGAAATGAAAACATACGTGAGATATGACACGCTAATAATTTAACTATGACGTCACACATCGTCAGACTCATTTCGATCCCCGTAGCGCAACAGCTTAGGAGTGGCGGCCGCAGCCACAACTCCGCGAACCACCGTGCTGCCAACAAGTCAGCGAGTACTAAGCGAGCGACACAGTTCAGCTCGAGCAAACGAACGCGAGACCATACGCGGCACTGCACGTGGAGTGTCTGCTGCCAGCGAAGTTCGAACAGAAGAGCGAGCGTACGCTTGGCCGCAGCCACGAACAGCGCCGAGTTGGTTTGGAGCTAGCGCCGAAGAAATGGACGGTAATGCGCCCCTTTTCCACAAACTCGAGTGAGTGCAGCGCGCAAACGCGACTCCGCCGCCACGGCCAACGGATGGCGCCTAGCTGCTTGCGACCGACTGAAGGGAAAGCCAACTGTAATGGCGACCGATTTTCACTGAATTCTGATGCTAGCGAAAGCTCCGCCAGACCGTGCTGGCGCACTTACAGCGCGCGACACACTACAACAAGCTCGTTACGAGAACCCGCAACGTGTTTTCGACAACTCCTAACACAGCAACGAGGTCTCAGCCCAATATCGTTAGCCCGGACCTCATCGTGGCGGCGAATACAGGCGAGCACTTAATGAGTGAGCGTATGGGAGGCCGATGGCAATGGTGGCCACTTTCCATGCGGTCTCAAAGCACATGAGAACTACAGACGTACAAGCTGATCTTCGCGGCGCATTTCGTGTGCGCAATATAAAACACGACCGAGCCCGCTGCCGGCAAGCGCGATCCATATCGCACACGCGACAAGTAGAGTAGAATAAAGAATGATGACGTACTTGTGAAAGAATCCAGCGCTAGTTTCTGCCCTGAGTCGGACTGAACTATATATCCGATAGGCCTGTTGTCTTCTTGGTCGCCATGTTGGCCTTTCCAACTGTTGCTGTCGTGTGTTGGTCGTGACTATCTTGAACCAGAGGTATACAGCGTGGCGTGGTGGCGTGTCGAGACTTGCTCCAGACTTCATGGGTGCAACGAAGCGTAAAAGCAGCAGCCCACGGTGATCCAAGCATACAAACAAGCACCACATCATAATTCCTAGATCGTCGAATCCAGGCGGCCGTGGTCGAGCACTCCGAGCGCGACGCAACGCGAACCGTCGCCAGCAAAATATGGGGAAAGACTGAGCCAGGGGATGAGGAGGACGGATAGTGACATTGGCAACGCTTTTCGCTTTGCCTGCATTCCCCGGGTGGTTCATCCTTTTGGAGCGTGTTTGGAGACTAAGTGGTTTGTGCGTGGCACGCTTCCTCCTGTGCATCCTCCTCTATGGTCTAGTCGTTCATCGCGCGCGCCTGTTGGTCTCCTCTACTCCTTTTTTTGGTAATTTTTCCTCACGGTGTAGCTTTAAAATCACCGCCAGACTGAAGAACAACGAGACAGCTTGCGTCACGCGGCCTGGCATGGCATATGAACGTTGCGCGCGTGTTCCTTCTTCGCGATGACTGTAGCTTCAAATATTCGCACTCGCACTCACGTCTTCGCGAGAAATCACCCGAAGCGGCACAGGGAAAATGCCGGATTCACACGAACGCGCTGCATGAACAAAGCCATTCTAGCCGTTGCCAGGCTTCGCCGCCAGACGATACCACCAGTAGGAACTTTGATGACAACACTGAAATCGTCGACGTCATCGCTGCTCCCTCGTCGTCAAACAGCTCCTGATGCGTGTTGAAGCAGCTCGCCGAACACCTCAAAATAATGTCGATGTCTCATGGCCGAGAATGCGGCGTTGAATCATTGGATGTTCTTTGCTTTCGATATAGAAAAACTTCTACGCACTTTGCCTAAAAAAGTCACTCATGCCAAGCAATCAAATAAACGTGACAACTCGAGTTGGAAATTTGGTGTCACCGCTCCTTTATTGGGTCCGTTACGTTGCCAGGGGTATAGAGGTGTTCAATTGTCCCCCTGCCCCCGCAATATTTAAATGTTGCTTCTGTATAAATAGTCACACAAATGCACCCACGAACATACATAAACTATAGTTGATCCCCCTCCCCCATTCCCCGTGAAAACAATTTCTGCTACGCCAGTATGTTTGTGATAATGTGGAATGTACTGGGTGAGCGTAGAAAGTACGTACTTCAAAGGTGGCTTTTTTCATTCGTTAAACTTTTATTTTAAGATGTTGCCGACGGAATATAACGACGTCACATTTGTCTCAGCTCACAAAGCACCTTTAAAGGCCTACGAATGTTAGTGCCAACAAAATGATAAAACACTTAATGGCGACTATCTATAGATCACCCTATTATCTCTCCAGCCGGCATAAACGTTTGTTTGCTCGTGAAGATTGGAGTTTCAAACTTTCTTTTTTTCGGTAAATGTATAGGTCAGTGGGGATGTTTTGTGGTGTTTGCCCTAGAGGCTCAAATGACGTCACATGCCCTAGAGGCTCAAATGACGTCAGCTACAATTTTGAAAGTGCCCTGACGTTTGACCCACCAGTTCTGAACTTTACCCAAAACAAGTCGATTTAGAAGTTGTGGCTGCTGCCCTCTCTCTTTAAGGAATTCTTTTTTTTTGTCAAACGAGTCGCCAGAGCAGCTGCTGCCCTCTCCCTTTAAGAAATTTTTTTTTCGCCAAACGATTCGGCAGAGAATTGTTTAAATCTAAAAGTTGCTTGCACCATATAAAAGGAGGCGTTGAAAGTAACATTTTCGCAAACGTGGCTGCCCGCCATGGTGGTCTAGTATTAATTGTGCACTACTGACATGCTGGTCACTGGAGCGAATCTTGGCTGTGGTGCCCGTTTTTACGATAGAGGAAAGAAGGCCCGATCTTCGTTGTACTTAGCTTAAGAGGCATGACAGAAAACTTTAGGGTTTCGGAATTTTGGAGCCCTCCCCTACGGCTCTGTCATAATTATATTGCGGATTTGGGACTCTAATCTACAATTATTCTCATTTCAAATACGGCTTTGTCACTAGAGCACAAAATGTTAGATTGCAAATTATAATACTACCTTTCATCTTCCTCTTCTGCTCTGAAGAGAAACTAAATGAATGTCAAGTTTTTTTTGGGTGCAAAAAAAAAAAACCTCGAGCCGCTCGTTTAAGCTAGGTGCAACAGCATGTCACTGGCAGCCAGTGTGTAAGGGCTGTGGGGCGTTGCAGTATCTTGCATTGAATACATGCAAAGTGTGGGTATGTCTTTATCTCTCTCTTTTAGTCTGCCCTGTCTACTTATCTCTTCTGTTTACTTCTAATTTTCCTGGCGGCAAGGGTTAACCCTGTGCAAATAGCCTACCTTGGTCTAGGCACATTGGGTTATGGCAGTGTTGTACGGCTGACGTCTGCAAGCTTTCAGCACCTGCAAACTTGCAGCATCCTCTTGTTGGGCTCCGTGGTGGGTGGCAGCCAACGTTGCTGAACAAAAATAACACCGGCATGCATGGAGCATTCCCTTTACTGTCTGATCGTAGCGGCCTAAAGCGGGTACGCACCGATAACATAAATTTCTTCAACCAGCCAATAGAAACGTTTCCCCACTTCCACGTCATTCACTGTGAAAAAACCGGAAAGCAAGCCAGGACCGTATCTTCTTTTGTAGTTGCCAGGTGTCTTACTGAAACTCTCGGGGCTGGATGCAAAGTAACCAAAATGGCCAGCGGAGACATTCTCCTCGAAATTCGGGACAAAGCACAATTTGTAAAGCTAGACAGCCTCTCAACGTTTGGTGACGTACCGGTCACCGTAACACTACACAGATCTATGAACATCACTCGCGGAGTGGTATCTGACGCAGACTTACTTGACCTGACCGAAACTGAAGTTTTGGAAGGGTGGAAGAGCCAACATGTCAATAATATACACAGAATTATCATCACAAAAGATAATAAGACAATACCGACGAAACACTTAATACTCACGTTTGCATCCAGTAAACTACCAGAATCTATTCAAACAGGGTACACGAAGACATCTTTCAGGCCGTATATACCAAACCCTCGTCGTTGCTTCTAATTCCAGAGGTATGGCCATGGTTCTAAAACCTGTTGTAGTCGCCAGACTTGTGCACAATGTGGAGTCCTAGGCCACGTGTCTGAGAACTGCAAACAACCGCCAGACTGTGTAAACTGCGAAGAAAACCATGCCGCATATTCACGCTCCTGCACATACTAGAAAAAAGAAAAAGAAATAATTACATTAAAGGTGAAGGAGAACATATCATTCAAGGAAACACGGCGAAGAGTCACACCATTCTATGAACCTACATTCGCTGATGCGGCACGTCAGGGGGCACCACCGCACCAGCCCTCGCCACTCCTTCAGCCCGCGCATAGGGAGCTGGCGGTTGTGGCACCTGCCCCCAAGGCGGCTGTAGTTTAGGCTACACTGCCTACTCCCAAACAGAGACCGGAGACTCCAGAGTCCTCAGGTCTCAAGGCCTCACCAGGCGAGGCCCAAAACTCGAACAGCCCGCACGTGCGGGCATCCAGTGCCTCCGAGGAGGCAATGGATACATCGGTCTCCTTGGTGCCGAAAGAGCGGCGTGGCTCCTTGGAGCGCGCCAAGAAAAGAAAAAAAAGCAGGTAACAGGGCCTGGTGAGAGCCCTGTTACGTGAACTCAAACTCCCCGTCTAAACAGCCACTCGCTTTTTGTACACACAGCACTATTTTACATGCACCATGAACACTCAAATTATACAATGGAATGCAGGGGCCTTCTCAGAAACCTTCACGACATCCAAGAAGTTTTACACGAACACTCACCAAATGTGATGTGTGTACAAGAAACACACCTTAATTCAAAACACACAAATTTTATTCGTAAATACGTTATTTTCCGAAAGGACCGTGATGATGCAATGACATCATCCGGAGGTGTTGCCAATATAGTGAATCAAGGGAATGCATGCACACACTTACAACTCCAAACATCCCTTGAGGCAGTGGCGGTTCGAGTGGTTATTTTTGATAAACCGATCACACTCTGCACTATTTACATTCCTCCTAGCTATCAGCTGCAAAACCGTGACTTACACTCTTCAATTGATGAACTTCCGGAGCCTTATGTTCTCCTTGGAGACTTTAATGCGCATAGCAGGCTATGGGGTGACTCTCGTTGCGACGGGCGAGGTCGAATGATTGAACAGTTCCTTCTCTCGTCGAGCGCGTGTCTTCTAAATCGAAAAGAACCAACCTATTATAATCTCACTCATAACACCTACTACTTCATAGACCTAAGCATAGTATCTCCATCTCTTGTGCCTCTACTCCAGTGAAAAGTCTTCAGTAATCTGTGCGGAAGTGACCACTTCCGTGTAGTTTTGAGCACAACTACAGCAACTGAGCGTCCACCACGTGTTCCATAATAGCTCATAAACAGAGCGGACTGGGAACAGTTTTATACCATCGCTCGTCTAGATTGGAGTGACATATGTACTTTAAGCATTGATGTTGCTGTCGACTACTTGACAGCGTTTTTGATTGATGCTGCAACAAAATGCATCCCACAAACAAATGGACACCCTGGGAGACGGCGTGTCCCGTGGTGAAACTCTGAATGCCGAAACGCGCGCGAACAGCAAGACAGAGAATGGAGGTAGCTTCAGAACTCACCGACAGCCGAAAATCTTGACACCTTCAAGAAAATAAAGTCTCAAGGCAGGAGAACGCGTTGGCAGGCCAAAAGAGAAAGCTGGCAGAAGTTTTTATCAGGGATCAATTCATACACACAGGAGGCTAAAGTCTGGAACATGGTTAGTAGGATAGCAGAAAAAACAAGTACACACACTTCCACTCATAAACACTCAGGATGATACCTTGGAAGATCAGGCAAACTTCCTCACACTTCGAACGGGTGTCCAGCTCGTCCCACTATACTGACACTTTCCAAAAATACAGAAGAAGAATAGAAAAGCAGAAACTCAAGCACAACCGCACTCGAAACGTCGTCTATGATGCTCCTTCGTTGCCGATGTCGTGTAACAATATTTTCTCTCTGTGCTCCTCGATATCGAAAAGGCTTATAATGCAACATGGCGCTTTGGAATTCTAAGAGACCTGTTCCACCTTGGCATGCGCATAGAATGTTTTCCATAATCGAGAGTTACTTGTCCAATCGGACATTCCTTGTCCGTGTGGGCAGTGTTCTCTCCGAAACATTTGTCCAGGAAACAGGCGGGCCGCAAAGTGGTGTACTTAGTTGTACACTTTTCATTATCAAAAGGAATTCCTCGCACCTGTCCATCCCCCGCAATATGTTCTATTGTACATATGTCGACGACGTTCAGCTTGGCTTCAAGTCATGCAACTTGCCAATGGGTGAGCGGCAGGTTCTGTTAGGTTTAAACAAGGTCTCCAAATGGGCAGAGGAAAACGGATTCCGGCTGGACCCAGAAAAAAGCACGCGTGTCTTGTTCTCCCGAAAAAGAGGCGTGCACTCAGAACCTGACATTGAACTGAACGGTCAACGTCTGTCTGTCAATGCGGAGCATACATTCTTAAGCATAATCTTGGACAACAAGTTGGCCTTCGTACCACACAACAAGTATTTAAAAACAAAATTTTTAAAAGCCATGAACGTTTTAAAAGTGTTGTCACGTACTTCTTGGGGTAGTGATAGGCAATGCCTCATGAATATGTATAGAAGCTTCATTTTCACCCGCTTAGATTATGGGGCCGTTGTTTATCAGCCTGCGACTCAAAGTGTTTTGAAGATGCTGGATCCCGCGCACCATTTGGGCATCCGCCTTTCTACGGGTGCTTTTCGCACCAGCCCTGTAGAAAGCCTTTACGTTGAGTCAAATGAATGGTCGCTTCATCTGCAGAGAACTTACATGTCCTTTGTATATTTTCTTAAGGTGAAAGCAGACAAGAAGCACCCCTCATACTCTACTAATAATGATTTGTCGTGCTCCGTTCTGTTTTAAAACAGGCCTTCGTCGAGGCAGCCCTTCTCAGTTCGCCTTAAGGTGTAACGGATGAGACATGGCGTCAGTCAGAAAACCAGTTTATTCTGATCCTTCGTCTTCCTCATCTTTTTTCCCCACATTCACCTGTGAAGCGTCACACGTTTCCCCCTCCCCCCGAGAGAGCGTCAATTTATTAGGACAATAGTAGCGACGCAGTTTGTTGACGTGCACAATGTCAGTAGTTCTGCTTGATGGAGCTACGCATCGGTCAATCTCATAGTTCATCAGGAGAGACTATGCGAAAAATTGTGTAAGGTCCTTCCATGACTGAACTGAGCTTTCCTTTGGTCGGGTGCCAAGGTGTTTCGTAGAGGTTCAATTCATCAGGTTGGAGATCTTGTCGTAAGAATTTTTTGTCGTACATCATCTTGTTCTTCTCATGATAGGCAAGCGTGTTCTTGATTGCACTTTTCCTTGCTTCTTGCACACTCTCCATTGGTGCGTCTAAAATTGTGTCGTATGAAGGAATTCCATACATTAGGTACGATGGTGGATATCGTGTTACTTCATGTAGGTTCTGTTGTATTCATCGACAACATCTGAAAGATGTTTGACCCAAGACTTCTGTGGCTGCTCATTCATTTTGCACGTTGACCGGGTTAAAATAGTCTGTTTTGTACGTTCGTTCATGCCATTACATTGAGGGTAATGGGAGGATGTGAACAATTGGTGGACACCATTGCGTTTTAGAAACTGCTTGAATTTTCCAGCTGTGAAAGCTGGTCCACGATCAGATAGGAACGTCTTGGGTTTTCCTGCTTCAAAGGTGGCGGTGATGCACGAAATGTATGCGTCACAAGTTTTGTTCTTGTGGGGAAACGCCCAGACATACCGCGTAGCGTGGACGATCGCCAAGTGAAAAATTCTTTGTCGAGCCATATCCTGAAAAGGCACCTATAGTGTCCATCGCTAAAATATCAAAGGGTTGTTCTGCAGGTGTTAGTGACTCGAGAGATCCGAATCTCTTGGTTTTCGGCTTTTTGCAACGCTGACATATGTCACAGTGGCGGACGTAGGATGAAACGTCTGTGATGATTTACGGCCAATAGTAGGATGATGACAACAACCCCAGAGTTTTATTTACTCCGACGTGTCCGAACTGACAGTGTGCTTTCTGCAGAAGGCCCAGTCGAAGCTTGAGAGGAACGTACACTTTGCGAATTCCTTTACGTGTCACGATAGGGACCCCGTTTTCTGTTGTGTA
This sequence comes from Rhipicephalus microplus, assembly GCF_043290135.1. NCBI lineage: Eukaryota > Metazoa > Arthropoda > Arachnida > Ixodida > Ixodidae > Rhipicephalus > Rhipicephalus microplus. The sequence continues at coordinate 131,492,355 of NC_134700.1, forward strand.
CTTGCAGCGAAGGCGGTCATTCTGGTAAGTTTGTAAATCTGGTAATGAAAGGAGTTGAACAATAGGGCTTCGCGAAAATGCGTCCGCCTCAATGTTTTCGCTACCTTTTTGATGTCGAATGTTAACGTCATACATCGACAGCTTCAAAGACCATCGAAAGAGCCGGCCATGTGGGTTTTTTTATGTTTCTGAGCCATTGTAAAGCAGCATGATCGGTGACAACAGTGAATGGTCGTCCATTTAGGGAGAAGTGCCACTTGTCAACAGCGTCAATTATAGAGAGGCATTTGAGCTCTGTAATGACATAATTTGATTCGTGCGTGAGTAGCTTACGGGAGTGATAGGCAACGGGGTGTTCTTTACCATCTTGTTCTTTTTGCTTCAGAACTGCACCTACGCCTGCGTTAGATGCGTCGCAATAAAGAATGCATGGTTTCTCGCAAGAAAAAGTTCGTAAAATGGGTTCTTTGGTCAGCCAGTATTTCATGTTCTCAAAGGCTTGTTCACATGAGGAATCCCATTCCCATGGTGTGTCCTTCTTCAACAGCTTCGTAAGTGGGAAAACTATGTCACTGAAGTGCGATATAAACTGGCGGTAAACGTTGGTGGCGCTTAAAAAACGCTGAAGCTTTTTCGGAGATTTCGGTCTTGGGAATCGCAATACAGCTTCTATGTTTCTTCATATAGGCGACACTGTACCGTGCGACACTCTGTGACCCAGATATTCAATAGAATCTTGGGCAAAATGGCATTTCTTCAATTGAAGTTTTATATTCTCAATTTTTATGGCATGCAATAGAGCTTGGAGGTGCTGTAGATGCTCAGTAAATGTGTCGGAGAAGACTACGATATCACCAAATTAATTAACGACATTCTTCAAGTTATGTTTTCTGATAACTGATTTTACAGCTCTTTCGAATGTAGCAGGAGCATTTCTCAAACCGAAAGCCATAACAAGCCACTCATAATGGCCATTTGGCGTGACAAAAGCTGTTTTTGGGATGTCCTCTGGGTTCATTTTGACATGCCAATAGCCTGATGTGATATCCAATGTCGAAAAATATTTCAATTTTCTCAGGTAGTCTAGAACATCGTCTATACGCGGGATAGGTTGGTAGTCAGGCACAGTGACAGAGTTAAGCTTTCGATAATCAATGCATAAACGTGTGCGTCCTTCACCTTTTTTCTCTGCAAGAATGACTGAAGCCGCGTATTGGGAAAAAGATGGACGCACTACACCTTGCTTGAGAAGTAAGTCCACTTGCTTGACAATTTCCTCTTTGTCTGCCAGGGAGCATCGATACGGTGGTCTGTGGATAGGCACGTTGTTGCTGAGGGCAATTCAGTGTCGTTCCTCCACGATACATCCGAAGTCCATCTGAGACTTTGAGAAAATGTCTTCGTAATTGTGAAGCACTTCTCTCAACGCAGTTTGTTGCGATGGTGGAAGGTGCGTGACATCAACGGCTTGGAGAGGGTTTGTATCGGCGCTGAAGACACACTTTTGTCTTTGAAAGGAATTCTGCAAAGCTTTGTTGCCTTGAAACAAAGTCATCGTGTTCAAATCCAGTGGTAGGTTGAAAAAGGGGGCGTTGTCCAGGCCTAGCGAGAATTCAGTCTTCATGCCTGGTAGAACGTGTGCTTGGACTGCCCGTTTCAACTTCCCTATTTCCAAGTGTATGTGTACACGGCCCAAAGTTTTTGTGGTTGAGGTGACTTGTTGGACACTACTGCACGAATCCTTGAGCAACTGCAGCTTGAGTTTTTTGAACACAACTTCATTGATACAGGTAATAGTCGCTCCTGTATCCAGAGTTGCGTTGACCATGTGTCCGTTCACAAGTGCACCAAAACCTATTATTGAGCCTTTCGGCCGCCCTCTTCATTTCCCTGGTTGTCAGTTAGGGAAGACACAATTTCACGACGAGGGCACTCATTGTGCCAGTGAAACTGATTCGGCCCACCATCAGATGCACAATGTCGGCACTAACTGCGATGGGTGCGCATCAATCCTGCAGGGAGCCATGGTCGCGTAGAATGAGGCTCTCGACGCATGAGGTGCCGTTTTGACGAGTGTTGGGAAGCATCTCTGTGGACAGAGTCTTCCGCTTGAAGCGCAGCAGCAAGCCACTTGGCTGGGGCGGTGAGCGTCAATCCAGCGAGGTGCCTTTCGATCTCTCCAGGTACACCATCAGTCAATCCTGATACTATGTGAACGTCTTTTAAGTCTGCGAGGCGACCAAGATGTGTCTTCTCTTCGTAGTAGTGCCTGATGCGCTGTTCTCTTTTAAGCCTGCAGTGTATGAATTGGCGGAAAGGGTCGCTAACAGGCGCAGAAAATTGTGATATCATGCTTATTTTGATGCCATTCCACGTACCTTCTGCGTCCAAAATCTCGTTGAGGTACCAGTGGAATGCCTCACCTTGTAGGTACTCGCTGATGCATTCGATGCGATCTCGTTCGGACCAGCTGACGTTGCTCGCCTTTGTTTCGAACAGGTGCAACCACTTCTCAAGAGGGACGTCGTCTTCAACTCCGGTGTATTTCGGCAGGCTGATCATCTTCTTTCGAGGGCTCATGATGTTGCTGCGGTAGATGCTGTCGACTTGGTGTAACGGATGAGACATGGCGTCAGTCAGAACACCAGTTTATTGTGACCCTTCGTCTTTTTCATCTTTCTTCCCCACATTCACGTGTGAAGCGTCACAAAGGGTCTAGCTGAGGAAACTGGAGTGTCACTTAACACAGTCTAATGGCTTCTGTAGCATACCCGCCACCTCCAAGTCTAACAGATGCCTCCAAGTTTAACTCCTCTGTGTCCTACGCTGCTGTCAGCCCATCCTCTTCGGATGCTGACCCTCTACATCCAGGCACAAGTATCTTCACAGCGGAAGCTTACACGACACTTGTGGCCGCTAAACACATCAAACAACTACAAATACAGAAAGCAGTAATTTATACGGACTCTCTCAGTGTGGTGATGGCTTTGCACACTCTTAAAAACAAAAAAACCCTGTCTTCGTATCACTTTACTCCATTTTATGCACACTCTACACACTCAAACAACATGTTGTAGTGTGCTGGGTGCCAGGGCACCGTGAGATCCAAGGCAATGTGATGGCGGATCAGCTTGCTGCATCCGTCCATGAAAGCACTGCCACTACACCCATATCAATCCCAGCCCTTGATCTTAAGCCGTCTCTGAAACAAAAGCTCAAGGACTACTGGCAGAGCAAATGGGATAGACACACACAAAACAAACTACACATTATTAAGCCACACCTTGGCCATTGGCCGCCAGTATCGAAATCGCGTCATACAGAGGTAATACTAACGAGGCTCAGGATAGGACACACATACACGACACACACATATCTTTTGTCCGGTGGCGATAACCATTGTGTGACAGATGTGGTGAAGCATTAACAGTTCTTCACATGTTAATCCAGTGCAAACAGTTAGAAACGCTTAGAAAACAACACTTCCCATTACCCTTCCGACAACATATACCTTTACACCCTGCAATGTTCGTCGGTAGGGAACCGCTTTTCAGTCATAAATAATTGTTAGCGTTTTTAAAAGAAATTCATAGTTTTCATGTCATATACCCGGGCATTCCGTAGCACGACCTCTCCAGAGAGGTTTTCGCTGCCGTGGCTACACAACAAAGCACTTGCCTCACGGCCCTTGGACGCAAGGGTACGAACGAGTGAGGCACTTGTGCTAATGCCACACATGTCCACCATCGTTTTTATTATCACCAACTTTTGTGATCTATTCGCACCACACACACCTTTCACGGCATGGTCATGCATTTATTACTTGTATGTTTTTGCCCACCTTAACGTGAGGAATCTTATGGCACTTATACAGCCGCTTATCTCAATCATTGTCCATATTTTAGTACAATGAACTGGCGCTCTTTGGCCGTGAAATGCTCCTTGCACCACAAAACATCAAACATCATCAAAGTGTGGGTATGAGGAGGCTCCTCGAAGAGGAGCTTGCTATTGGTACCCACGCACAAAAAATGGCAGGAAGAGAATGATTAAAACCTGCGATGAAAAAATACATTATTAGAAATTGTGTGTGTGACATTGCCGACGTTTCAACAAGCTCACTTGCCATGATGAATGCTAGAACTTCGGCAAGGCTAGCTTTAGGGAAAACAAGTCTTCTTGTTAAAACGTCCGCTTGAGCACAAAAGCCCTGTTTACAGATAATTACGCACAGGTGCCCCATGACACTGCACTGATCATAGTCTAAGTTGAAACTTTTGCACAACTTGTTTATGCATAGGTGTATTTTCACTACGCAATACACGTATTTTAGTTTAAGACGAAGCACTTAGAAGTACTTTACAATCTTGACGACTGCCCTTAATGATATATTGACGCCTACGATGGCAGTGATGTCGACTAACGATGCGGTGAAATGCAGATGAAGCGTCACACACAGTTTTCAGATGGTCACATCGAAGAAGGAATATGCACCACACTCATCGATCCCATGTCTTCAGAGTGACGTAATAAGGACAAGCCTCGAACAGTTCCATTGGTAACTTTGACGTGAGCGATATTCGCAAACAGGTCTTTGATCACTGTGGATAGTGGTGTCATATATACTTAGCGCATTCTGAAAGCGATTTTTCTCGTGGTGTAGTTTCGGCAGTCTGCGGCAAATGACAGAAGCCGTCAATGAAAAAAAAAAGCTGCACCAGTGTCGAAAAAGTACTTATTGCTAGTATTACCTATACCACCTAAGTATTAAAGAGGGCCTGTTCAAGGACTACACTACCGTCATTAGCACAGATGCTTTGTCGTAGAGGCTGTAAATAAGTGGAACTCGCCATGGTAGCTTAGTGAATAAGCTGTCGCTCTGCTAAGATCGAGTGAGTGGCGTAAATTTCCGGTCTCTCATGGGCGGCTAGTTTCGATCAGTGCAAAAAAACCATTGTTAAAATTGGAAGCACGTTAAAAAAGCCCTGGTACGTTAAATTTATCTGAAATGTCTCAATACAGTGTGTCTCATAATTTGAAAACAGGTGCTAAGGAAATGCTTATTTTGTTCTTCACTTTGTTGATTTGATTGATATGTGGGGTGTAATGTCCCAAAACCACCATAAGACTATGAGAGACTGCACTATGTGATCACCCAATTTGATACATGGGAAGGAATGAGAGGTCAGAAGGGTTCTTACAGGATTTTATAGTACTTATAAACGTCTATTTTGGCGTTTGTGCCTAAGTACCTTTCAATGCTGATTTTCATTGTTGGCGGTAATATTAACACTACTTAGTTTCAACTTTCGCTTCCACGTGCAGTTTGGGACTACTAATAATGTTTCTGGTCAACATTTTTCAGGCACACTTGGGAGCTTAGCCTGCACCTATAGTTCAAATAGTTATCAGAGAACAACCATTAGCAGCAGCGAAGTGGGATAGACCAGTTCACATATTTTTATTTTATTTTTTAGTACATAGCGCAGTTCGTTGACAAAGCAGAAGGGGCGACAGAAAGAGGAACACAGTGCAAACAAAGTACACAAATTCGTACGCGACAACTAAAAGAAAGAAAACAAGTACACTACCGTCCACTGTAAGAGGGAACACTCTTTTGAGTACCGATTTTATGGTGGGCCAGATAACGGCAAGTAGACATAAAAAAACATTGTTTTTGCACGGAACTAGAGTATCAAAAGGAGTCAGAAAAGTCACCCAGTAGTAGTCTTGTGCAGACACAAGCCCCTGTGGTTTTGCAAAAGAGCGTAATCTGGACATGGTGCTCACGAAGGTGTTCCTTTTAACTGTGAAGTCGTCTGTACCAGCTAAGTAGAGTGAATCAAATATACACTACTAGAAAAAACAGTGCTCCCATTGTCAGGAATGCCATAATCAGAAAAAATATATGTAGGCAATGTATTTCATTCGCTAAAGCTTCGTGGAAAGAAAGGGTGTTTGGATAGGTTAGTACGTGCAAAGTATGGTGTCAGATCATGATTGTGACTATGTCTGGTTTGCCTGAAAGAAGACGGAGAGAGGTATCTATGAAGACCTATATTAAACTGCCGATTTCGAAGCAGGAAAAAAAACTTGAGTCTGGCGATATCTCTACGCTATTTCCAGAGTGGAGTGTTGTTTGTAGCCATATGTGATGAAGGTGAATAAAAATTGCGATGGCATTAAAAATGAACCTAACTGGCTTTCTCTGGACCATTTAAAGGTGGTTATGAATGTTTTATTTAAAATATCGGTCCCTGGCCACGCATGCGAGCTGTAGACGGGGTTGAAGAAATGTACTTTATGCGAGAAGGTTTTTGTGATGGCGCATTTTTGATTTTGTGTCTTGTTGGTGTTTTTTAGTTTATGTCTACATTCTTCTATGCGGCGACAGTGACATAGTGCGAATCACTGGCTAACGCTGAGACTCGGAGAGCTCTGAGGTGGGGGTTAAGGGAAGAACATGTGCAAGGAATAATTTCGCGAAATACATGGTGCTTTTGCTCTGGTTCAGGTACACATTGCTAAGGAAGAATGGCCTTTACGTGAGCGAACCAGCCAATAAGAACCCTCCCACCATCGTGGTCTTCTAGAGGCCACGCTATATTTTCCCGCTTTTCCCAACATAGCCATGCCGGCATGAAAGACAACCTACAGAGCGTTGATAGAGCAGTGATTGATTTCCCTTGCTACAGGGCAAGCAATCGCTACTTTATTAGTAGCCTTTCGTACGATGTGCTTCCGAGCGGATAGAGTTGCGGTGTTCTCTTTACATGCAAGTTTCAGAGGTGCGCTGTGGTGAGTGGATACGCGGTGAATTGCTGACTTCTAATATAGTTGATAATCACGCCAGCAATGCAACAGCCGTTATTTGCTGAAAGCCTGTTATCTTCATATTGTCACGGGGTCGTGACGTGGCCGAAGACAGGAGACTTTGCGTTGAAATTTAACTGTTTGTTTGGGCGAACATGTGCCCGGTAAACGGAAAGTTCGATTACAGTAGCAGTAGCGGCGAACGGAGCGTCGGCCGTCGATCAACTACTGACAAGCGGCGAAGTGCGTCGGCATTTATACTCCTGCTATCGAATGTTCTAGCGTTATTGCTGGTGGTGGCATAGGTTCCGGAATAATCTGCACAGTTCGCAGAGTGGGCGTGATCTTATCAAAATGATCTACAAAAGTCCGGAAGCTCCTCGAAAACTGCACACGCGTTTTATGCTGAGAATTGTGTAGCGTTTTGGGGTGATAACAAAACTTGAGAAATCGAATGCGGCATTGCCCCCCTCAGAAAAGAGGCATCGTCCTGTCGCTTTAACTAAAGATGAAGGTACAACAATAATGCAAGAAAGTACAATCAATAAATTACGATACAATAATAATACAAAAACACTGTTTCAGTTTGTTAACGCGCATGAAACGGCTTCAGGCGCGCGAAATGAACGGCTTCAGGTCACGATCGGCGTCGTTTTGAGTTCGTGATGCCGTCGGGGACAACATCGTAATCAAGTCGGCCGAGACGTCGAACCACCCTGTACGGTCCGAAGTACCACGGCAGAAGCTTTTCACTGAGTCTACGTCGGCGTATTGACGTCCACACCCACACACGTTCACCTGGCTGGTATTTCACGAAGCGTCGTCGAAGAATCTAACGGCGGCTGTCGTTCGTCTTGATTCTTAATGCGGAGACGCACGAGTTGTCGGGCTTCTTCGGCGCGTTGAAGATACTCACTCACATCGAGGTTCTCTTCGTCGGTGACGTTGGGTAACATGGCATCGAGCGTCGTTGCCGAGCTCCTTCCGTAGACCAATTTGTATGGAGATATCTGCGTCGTCTCCTGCAACGCCGTGTTGTATGCGAAGATCACGTACGGAAGAATGACGTCAAACGTCTCGCGTTTTACATCGACGTACATTGCTAGCATGTCGGCGATCGTCTTGTTTAGCCGCTCGGTGAGGCCATTGGTCTGTGGGTAGTACGGTGTCGTCCGGCGGTGGTTTGTCTGGCTGTATGCCAAGATCGCTTGAATTAGGTCAGCAGTAAATGCCGTTCCTCTGTCGGTGATAAGGACCTCCGGGGCACCATGACTTAGGACGAGATTTTCGACGAAGAACGTAGCTACCTCGCGTGCGCTGACTTTTGACAGGGCTCTTGTCTCGGCGTAGCGGGTGAGGTAGTCGGTAGCTACCACGATTCATTTGTTTTCGAAAGCCGACGTCAGGAACGGCCCCAGTAGCTCCATACCAATCTGCTGGAAAGGTCAGTGAGGTGGTTCAATTGGCTGCACAACTCCCGCCGGCCTTGTCGGTGGTGTCTTGCGTCGTTGACAGTCCCGGCATGTCCTCCCATAACGAGTGACGTCGGTGGTAAGACGTGGCCAATAGTACCTTTCTTGTATCCTCGCGAGCGTGCGAGAAACACCGAGGTGCCCTGCTGTTGGATCGTCGTGTAGGGCCTGCAGGAGTTCTGGTCGCAGAGCTGAAGGCACCACAAGGACGTACTTGGCTCGAAGCGGTGAAAAGTTTTTCTTTTGGAGAAGACTGTTTCGCAGGAAGAACGACGCAAGTGCGCGCTTAAATACCTTCGGGACTTCGGCGGTCCTGCCTTCGAGGTATTCTATTAGGGCCTTAAGTTCCGGGTCGACCCGTTGTCGTTCAGCGAAGTCGTCGGTAGTTATCGTTCCCAAGAAGTAGTCGTCATCCGGGTCGTCGGGTGGTGGTTGGTCGACAGGAGCACGAGAGAGACAGTCGGCGTCGGAGTGTTTCTTGCCGGACTTGTAAACGACGGTAATGTCATATTCTTGAAGTCTCAGGCTACATCGTGCGAGGAGACCTGAAGGGTCCTTCAAGGTGGCTAGCCAACACAAGGTGTGGTGGTCGCTCACAACATTGAAGAACCTGCCGTAGAGGTTGGGGCGAAATTTCGGCGTAGCCCAGATGATGGCGAGGCACCCTTTTTCGGTTGTGGAATAATTGGCTTCTGCTTTGGATAGAGATCGGCTGGCGTAGCTAATAACCCTTCAGGTCCGTCAGCTCTCTGCACAATAACGGCGGTAAGACCTAGGGTGCCTGCGTCAGTGTGTATTTCTGTCTCGGCGAATTCGTCGAAATGAGCAAGTAACGGAGGCGTCTGGAGGCGATGTTTAAGCTCCTGGAAAGCGTGTTCCTGCGGCGTTTCCCACTTGAACTCCACGTCGGCCTTGGTAAGGTTAGTGAGTGGATCGGCGATGCGGGCGAAGTTTTTCACGAACCACCTGTAATAGGCGCACAGGCCGAGAAATCGGCGCACCGCCTTCTTGTCAGTGGGCGGCGGGAAGTCGGCGATGGCAACTGTTTTCCGTGGATTGGGATGGACTCCAGAACTGGTAAGCACGTGCCCCAGAAACAAGAGCTCTTCGTACGCAAATCTGCACTTTTCTGGCTTCAGTGTGAGTCCCACAATCTTGATGGCTTGAAGTTCAGCTTCAAGGCGCCGAAGATGCTCGTCAAAACTCGAGGAAAACACGACGACGTCGTCCAAGTACACAAGGCAAGTCTGCCACTTCAATCCTGCCAGTACTGTGTTCATAACGCGTTGAAAAGTTGCAGGCGCTGAGCAAAGGCCGAAGGGCACCACCTTAAACTCAAAAAAGCCGTCCGGTGTTATAAACGCCGTCTTCTCTCGGTCTCTTTCGTCGACTTCGATTTGCCAATAGCCAGTCTTGAGGTCCATTGATGAAAAGTACTTGGCGTTATGGAGCCGATCAAGTGCGTCGTCTATTCGTGGGAGAGAATACACATCCTTTCTTGTGATTTTGTTCAGGCGGCAATAATCGACGCAGAAACGTAGGGTCCCAACCTTTTTCTTCACTAACACCACGGGGGACGCCCATGGACTCTTGGACGGCTGGATGATGTCATCCCGTAGCATTTCATCAACTTGTCTCTTCATGACCTCACGTTCTCGCGTCGAAACCTTGTACGGACTCTGACAGAGTGGTCTGGCATTTTGTTCGGTTATGATGCGATGTTTCGTGATTGGGGTCTGCCGAATTTTCGATGACGATGAGAAGCAATCTTCGTATTGCAGGAGCAGGCCCTTGAGCTGTTCTTGCTTATGATTCGGAAGTCTGGGATTGACGTCGAAAGCTGTGGGAGGGGCTTGGTTGCTCTGAGCAAGTTCCGCAGAATCGGCGAGGGCGAAAGCACTGGTGGCGTTCACAATTTCTTCGATGTATGCAACCGTTGTTCCTTTGTTCACATGTTTGTACTCATTGCTGAAATTCGTGAGCATAACCATTGCTTTGCCTCCTCGCAGCTCCGCAATTCTTCTTGCGACGCAAATATTTCGGGTGACCAACAGATGCTGACTGCCTTCAACAACGCCTTCCAGTTCAGGTGAATTAGGAGCGCCGACTGAAATAATGACGTTGGAGCGAGGCGGAATGGGGACTTGTTCTTCCAGCACATTCAAGGCATGGTTTCCTGATGGTGTGCGCGGCGGTAGTGCTTCTTCTGTGGATAACGTTATCGACTTTGTTTTTAGATTGATGACAGCACCATGGAGGCATAAAAAGTCCATGCCAAGGATGACTCTTCTCGAGCAACGCTGTAGGACTACGAAGTCTGTAGGATAAATACGGCCGTTAATGGTGACTCTCGCTGTGCAGATTCCTGCAGGCGTTACCAGATGACCTCCGGCTGTGCGGATTTCAGGGCCTTACCAAGCTGGCCTAAATTTCTTTAACTTCGCGGTGAACGATCCACTGATGACGGAATAGTCGGCTCCAGTATCGACGTGAGCGGTCACACTGTGGCCGTCGATAAGAACGTCGAGGTCGCTAGTTCGCCGTCTTGCATTACAGTTAGGGCGTGGCGTCGGGTCACGGCTGCGTCGGCTTGTTCCGCTGCTTCCATGTTGCGTCGTCCGGTCACCTTCGGTAAGTGAGCTTTTGTCGTCAGGGCTTTGCCTGGTTGGCGTTGTGTTTGGAAAGCTCCGTCGTGGTGGCGTGGTCGTCAGAGGATCTTTGGTAATTCGTCGCACAGCAACCGCACCTCCATTGGTTGCTGCCCTTAGTTTCCCGGATACAGGCTAGGAGACCGGCCCCACGTTGGGCCAGAGTACTGCCGGGGGTGCGGTGACATGCGGCGGCTGGGCGACGGTGAACGGGAAGGACTTCGTGGTGTCCATTGAGTTCCTGTCAGGTAGTCGGCGATGTCACGTGGCCGATTTCTTGGCTGCGCACGCGGTTCATTGACGGCGAAGCCACGCAGTCCCATCTGTCGGTACTGGCAACGGCGGTATGCGTGCCCGGCCTCGCCGCAGTGGTAGCAGAGCGGGTGGTTGTCAGGTGCACGCCAAACGTCCGTTTTCCTCGGCGCACTGCGCTGGCCCGCTGGGGAACGGTAGGACGTCGGTGGGGTCGGTGGCGGCGGTGGCGTCTGGCGACGGATGTCGACGGGGCGGCATTTTGGCGTGGACGGAGAGGAGCGTTGTGGCACACTGCAGTGGCGTAGCTCATAGTTTCTGGCTCGGGCAGCTGTGTTTGGGGAATTCGAAGCGATTGCCGAACTTCTTCTCGCACAATTTCGGCGATCAAATCCACTTCAGGCTGCGCTGAAGGCAACAGTTTGCGCAGCTCTTCCCGCACGATCGCTCAGATCGTTTCACGCAGGTCTTTGGAGTCACTGGCTTGAGCAGCAGCGCATTCTGGAGTCAGACGACGATTATACTGTCTGGTGCGCATGTCCAGGGTTCTTTCGATGGTGGTCGCCTCGGATACAAATTCTTGGACGGTGTTCGGTGGATTCCTCATTAGTCCCGCGAAGAGCTCCATTTTGACCCCTCGCATGAGGAAACGAACTTTCTTCTCCTCAGGCATGTCTGGGTCAGCGTGACGGAATAGGCGGGTCATCTCCTCCGTGAAAATTCCAACCTTTTCATTTGGTAGCTTAACCCGGGTCTCTAGTAGAGCAGCGGCCCTCTCTTTGCGAGCGACGCTCGCGAACGTTTGCAGAAATGTGCCGCTGAAGACATCCCACGTTTAGAGTGTGGACTCCCTATTCTCTGGCCAGGTCTTTGCGGTGTTTTCCAGGTAGAAGTACACACGACGGAGCTTTTCTTCGTTGTCCCAGTAGTTGAGGGCGGCCACACGGTCGTTTGTTTCTAGCCAGGTTTCCGGGTCTTCAAACGATGACCCATGGAACGTTGGTGGTTCCATGGGTTGATGAATGACGATCACGGGCTGGGACGCTCCGGTTGTCATTGTCGCTGCTGTCGAGGTGATGGCCTTGGTCTTCCGCGCCTTGTCTTGCAGAAGCCCGTACTCCGGTGGCAGACCTTGCTGTCAGCGGCTTGTTCGCTGCTCCTGGTTGGCATCGGTGTCTTCTCCGCGACGTGGGTTGGGTTCATGTCTTGACGGGAGCGTCCGGTACGCGAACGAAGCAGAACCTCCACCAGATGTCACGGGGTCGTGACGTGCCCGAAGACCGGAGACTTTACGTTGGGATTTAACTGTTTATTTGGGTGAACCTGTGCCCGGTAAAGGCAAAATCTGATTACAGTAGCAGTCTTGGACTGATAGCGGCGAACGGAGCGTCGGCCGTCGATCAACTACTGACTAGCGGCGAAGTGCGTCGGCATTTATACTCTTGCCATTGAATGTTCTAGCGTTATCGCTGGCGGTGGCATATGTTCTAGAATTATCTGTACAGTTCGGAGAGTGGGCGTGATCTTATCGAAATGGTCTGGCGATAACAAAACTTGAGAAATGGAACGTGGCAATATTTTCCAGAACACAAATAGGATCAGAGTATATTATCGCTGATGTGAATTATCTCAGCGTATAAACGGCAATAATGCCACATATGTAACATTACTCTTCCTTTTACACTACTTTGTATCTCCCGCATCCCATTCTCTTGCGCAGGTTAGCACCCCTGTGTTTTCTGGCATGTTTTTTTCCTTCACACAATTTTCATGAACCCAGAAGCCTAGCTAAAAAGCCTTGTGCATCAACTTTTTATTTTGAATAATTTTTAACAGCTAGGACGGATATTTTGTTTTTTAGAGGACACAATGGCTGCTGTCTTTCTTTCACGTTATTATTAATCCCTACGTTATTATTTCGCTGCGTACGAGACGATGAACAAATCTTTAAAAAAATCGTATATTGTTGCAAGATCTTACAAGGATAGACACTTTCTGCAATCGTAAATAGCATTAGGTGAGACCTTACACAAACCGTTTTAGTGGCGTTGGATAGAGCACGGAAAACCGGAACAATTAAGACATTATGCAGCGCGACCTTCTGCGTTAGTTGTCGCGTGCATACTAGATGGGGTCTCACATATGCACAATGAGGACATCCTCACTACAGTCACTCAATACAATATTACAATTGTCCTATGAAAGTACTGATCGCGGAAAAAATAGAGTGAATGACCTCGTCTGCATTTTTTTGCCTGCGTACTAGCCGCGCAAGCGGAGCTTACAACTATATTACGTGAATTTTATTATCAACATAGTTTCCGTAGTGACTGTGTAGCTAATGAAAGATTTCTCATATCAGTAAACCATTTTGATAAAACTTGACGTTTTACTTAATGTCTTAAACAGTGACACACCGATGTAAATTAAAAAACCTAGAATGATAATAAATATATCATTTATTATGCACTTTCCGCACAACTCCTGTCGCAGGGTAAATCTTGGGCCCCCTAATTATCGAGGCTCGAAGATATAACTCGTATATTACCATACTGTATGCAGTGAGCATGTATTGCCTAACGTTAATAATAGTTCTCACAGCTCCAACTTGACGTTAACTTCACGTTAACATCATTAACGTGATTTTACCTGAAACTGGCTTGCTCAGTTGTTTATGTAAAGTATTTAAATGTATACGTCGCTTACCAGTATTTCTCTCTCCAAGTTGGTGACGTATATATTGCAACGCATTAAAAGGTCATTATAAAATTTTTTATTTATCTTCTTATTTACACATCGTTGTACTTTCTTCATCCTGTTCAAAGTACGTCATATTTATGTAAAAAAGCAAAATTGGATCGGTAGCTGCTCGATGCCTCTAACATTAATCCTTGTCAGTTGTAGATTGCTGTTTACCCTGTGAAATAAGGAGAAGGAGATGAGTTATACGTGTTGCTCGTATGAACCACAAGAACGTACAGCTAGGGGCTGCAAACGTTCATTGTGCACATATTGGTGACGCTTTTATATTGTCTAAGTTTTCTTCTACGTAGAATAAGTACTACGATGTTTGTCGAATCGAGGTATTGATTGATATGGAAGGTTTAACGTGCCAAACTAACATATGATTATGAGAGACGCCGTTGTGGAGGGCTCCAAAAATTTCGACCACCTGGGGTTCTTTAGCGTGCACCCAAATCTGAGCTCACGGGTCTGCAACATGCCCGCCTCCATTGGAAACGCAGCCGCCGCAGCCGGGATTTCATCCTGTGACCGGCGGGTTAGCAGCCGATTACCTTAGCCACTAGACCACCGTGGTGGGGCTGTCGAATTGAGTAAGAGGCCTGAACAACCGTATTTATCATATATATTTTCTATTCACCATTACCCGTGCCTACATTTTGCGGTCAACATAATGGAGGTATTTGCCGCTACCTGCTGCTCGGCTTTGGGATCCCAACCTTCATATGTCCAGGTTAACATGAAACGCTATTAAGGATAAAATTTAAAGGACTGTTGCAATGCGGCTGCCAACCGATGTTGCATAATTCCTCATTCGGAGTGACCAGGAAAAGAGGACCGCTGATGTTTAGTTGCAGTAGGCGGCGTTTGCTTCTATATTAACATTCTCGTGCATGCAAGGACACCTGCAGTGGCATCGACCGATTAAGAATATTAGAAAATAATGGCAACCTCAAGTTGCGCTGCAATAGAGGAATGAAATGCTTCAATTACTTCCAAACATCGCTTTGACATTTGTTTCACCACAGAGGACGTTATAATTTGAATGTTTCTTTGCTTCAGATTGTGGTACATTTGCACGAAAGGGCTTTTGCTCTATACGACTCCACACGAAAATAGATTCCAGCCTGTCTTCACTTTAGAAATAAAAACTGGGTTGACTGCGCGTGCGCAGCCTAGATTTCGGTAACACCAATCTTTAGAAATTTCGCTCCGTAGATAAAAAAACGTTACTGCAAACTAACCTATTGGGTTGTTAAGTTTTTTTACGCCATGTGACGAGTGTACCACAACGTAAAATTGTAAGATAGCAATACTCACGCGACATGTGCCCGCCCACATGACATGATACTAGTCGCGTGATATGTTCCTGCCAAAATAACGTAACTCTTGTCACGAGATATGCTTTTTCTCTAATTGTCACGTACTAACAAATAATTCACGTGACGTGTTTTTTTCCGAAACTTGGGATGCGACTCGAAATCGTGTAAGACTAAACACGTGATATCTTCTCGCCGAAATTTCCTACTACCAGGGAAGTGACTCGTACTCGTCAAAATCTTGTAATAGTAGTCACGTGACTAGCTACACTGTTGGTTCCTGCTTTGCGCCACTAGTGCAAGCTGCAGCAATGTTTGTTTTATTGCGCAAAGTTCTTTTTCAGGGCATCAAAAGGGTTTTAAGCTATACCGCGATGCAGCAGTGGCTGCGGTCCTCGGCTGCTCACACCAAGGTCGTGGGTTTAATC
The DNA here is from genome assembly GCF_043290135.1 of Rhipicephalus microplus. Lineage (NCBI taxonomy): Eukaryota > Metazoa > Arthropoda > Arachnida > Ixodida > Ixodidae > Rhipicephalus > Rhipicephalus microplus. The sequence continues at coordinate 131,508,029 of NC_134700.1, forward strand.
CCTGCCGTGCAGGTCATCTTTTCATACTGTCAAAATGTGAAAGGCTCGCCTACGGTGTGATATCAGTCCACGTTACGGAACTTCAGGCGGGGTTTCTTAACTCCATAGCTGTAGGAACCCAAGGCGGGGCTCCTTCCACTATAGCGTGCCTCATCATGATATCACAATTTCAGCTCGTAATATTACAGATACTAAATAGACTGTCAAACACGTGTGAGAATGAAAGGACTGCACCGCATAACTATTGACACTTTTTCTCAATAGTTCGATACAAACTGCGCAGTCACTTCTCATAGTTCGGAGTGGTTGGTCCGTCTGAATTTGTTGCGCCGGTTTTATTCGTATCAAGGAGAGCGCCCGCTTGTTTTTCTTTTCTTGAGGGCGAACGAAGAGTTTAACATTTGTACTCCTCTAAAGCTACAACTTCACCAAAGAAGCGTGAAACAACAACCAATGAACGTAACCAGTTCATGCTTACATACGTTAATTAATTAACGTGAACATAAAGACCTTATGCGCGCTGCTCAGAGATGGTTTAATATGTTTGTGGTGAGTGGGGGAGTTGGGTAGTGTTTATGAATAAGGAAGGAAAATTTATTATTTTTGCGAACCATCAGGGAGCACGGCTAAGTGCCGGTATAGCTGGCGGCTCGTCTACGTGGCTCGGCGCCACAATGCTGTGGCGTGCAACCAGAGAGGGTTACGTCACGAAAAGTGGATAACGCTGCGGCGTAGCCCGGATAGCAGCAAGATCAAACAATCGCTAAGGAAAGAGAAGAATTGGTGGAAAGAGGAAGGTATTGGAATAAGCAATCCAGCAAAGTAGGTTTTCTACCCTACACGAGGGAACGGGAAAGGAGAAATCAAAAGAGGGGTAGGAAAGAGTGAGAAGAGAGAGAAAGATAGCCCATAACAGCATGCACACAAACATTAGTGAGTTACATGTTTATCACTTTTGCGCACCACGAGACATTCCTAAGACAGCCGCTTGTCCAAATTAGCTTTTCTTAGAGACTTCATCAGTTCTTTGGTCGCCATTAGTTCAATCAAGAATCGGCGAGCCCAGCCGAAGGATGTATGTAAATATAAACAGAACAAACATTGCTTTGTTGTTTGTAATAAATACAATGGAGACAACAAGTTTGGCACGACCGATATGTGTAGAACGGCAAGCCGAAACAGAATTTGTTTCAGTCGGGACACCCGTCCTGGACACTACATCGTAATGAAGAATATGGTTGAACGTATTGCTCGCGCAATTTCGATTTCATCAGTAAGGACGTCGCAAGGTTTCACAAGAAGCTTTTTTATTTCCCTAACTGTGCACGAGACCATGAGCCAAATGATAAAATTGACAAACATACTCTTGTATTACCACGACAAATTCAATAGCTGGAGCGAAAAGTCTTGCTGTAACCTTCCTTTATCCAATGAGGTCCTTTTCCCTAAAAGCTGTTGAAATGTTGAAACCCTCGAACATCAAGGCTGCGCGAACTTTTATACTTTCATTCCACCTTGCTCCAAGATAGTTTGAACCAATTCATTCAAGGCGTTCAAGCCCAATAGAACTCCCTGTGCCACTTGAAAAGGCCTACAATAATAGTGTAGTTGAGGTCAGAAATCAGTAGATTTCCAAGTCTTCCAGAAGTAAAATACTTCTTCATTACTTTGGCGAGAAGGGCATCTTTAGCTTGGTTTCATTCACAAAAACAACTAAAATTTTTATGTTCTCTGGAGAAAAGAAAAGAGGGAAGATATATTTGCAAGTATTGTGGTTTATTCGCAATGTCCCATTCATGAAACTCCAAAGTAAAACTCATTTTTTTTTGTAGTCGGTTTGCCATATATTGGAACTCGCTAAAAGCGGCATCAATTTTAACATTGTGTTCATTTCAATTGAAAAGTATGAAAAAATTACTTATCGAATATACTTCACGATAATGGAAGTACAGCAGCTTAGAAGAACACAGCGAATATTTTATTATTCAAGCATGGTTTTGATATGGCGGAGCGCAGGGGTGCTTATATGTAGGGGTGGGCTGTAGGCAAGAAAAACCTGGTATGCATAAGGCCTCGTTAATCAGACCGCTCACTCGCGAATCCATGCGGCAAATCTCCCTTTTGCGTAAAAAATCAAATTTGTCTGAGAAAACCCGATTTCTGGGGAAACTTCGTATGCCTGATCATCGATATATATATGTCGCAGACATTTTTGTTGGATGTAGCCACAAACGATTTTTTTTTGTATTGACGTTAACCCAGTTTAGTGCTGAAAAGACTTCTGCACGAAGGACAGCGATATATAGCAGACTTCGATATAGTTGGATTTTACTACTGGGTACATCACTGGGTTGGTTGTCTTGCTGCAACTGCATTTATATGTATTTGTTTATTTTTCAAGCGTTGGGGTATTTATTTTAAGTACTGCATAGGTTTGCGTGTTGCCTGATTGGCGCGTACGGGGCCCTTCTCAGAATGGCAACAGAAATATTTCTTGCGTAGTGGGCACTTAACAACTGTGCCTGCAATAGCCATTTATTTTAGTTTGTAATGGTCAGTGTTAGGTGCAGAGTTGCTCGTTTTCTTACGGGATTGTTGATGCATGCAGCGAAAACCGAAGCAGGTTAGCAGTTCTTAAGGCGATTCGCATGAGGGCCAATTACGTTATCGCGAATTGTGACCTCCTCTTGTAGGCGAAGGCTGAGCGCCCTCCAATGTTAGGAACAATTTTTTCTGTTTTTGTAAAATAAATGACAGAAACACCTGAAGAGGTTATTTCACAGCCACTAGCTACTGAAAAAACACACTTCTGCATTACCGTGTGGAATTACTGGTGTTCCGGAAAGCATTTTCATGAGACATACAACAAATCCGGATACTTTTGTGGCTCTAGAGCGCAAGAAAAAAATCATTGCGTTTATGCATTTACGAAGACGACACGAAGTCGAAAGTAATCCTTTTGTTGCCATCTACAGAAAGCTTACCGCACTTAAAATGCATAGTTCTTCACTGACTCGAATATCGCAGCTGTTGCACGCTGTTTACACGTCACCTGATTTTGCACTGTCACCATGATCCGTCCTCCATTGACGAATTGATGATGTTGTGCGCTGACGCCATCATGTGGCGTCAGAGTGCTGCCGACGAGACGTCACTATTCTTGGTTGTGCTGGCACCGACGCCGCCGCACTTCAGCCAATTTTTTTTGTGTCATGAGGCATCTAAAGTTTTCGCCTTAGTCATATTCAACTTGGAAGGATGTATGGATGAACTTTATTTGGTTTTTCAGAATGCGCTTTCATATTTCTATTTTATTTCATATTCAGGTGTTTAAGACTAATGCAACTTGCTCTTCCAATGTACTTTAGAATGTGTAATGAACTCCTCCAGCGTGTTTCCAGATTCCACATCACCAGCTTCAGGTTGCTTCGAAATTGGAACTTGGTTCCTCCAGAAGTCGCCCCAAGTCAAAACTTCTCAATAGCTTCAGTGTAAACTGTAGATCTGACCAATTTATTTTGTTATTTCTGGTTTAAAAATGTATGATGAGGTGAATGAGTATGTTTGTATGGGTATGTTCAGGTAACTATGGCAGTATGCGACTCTACAATGCAAAATACTCAACAAGGAATGTCGTTGGAAAAGTTTATTTTGTGTTTATTTTCTCTTGCTGGAGCACTTGTTCATCCTCACGCAAAACTTGCGCCTCCCTGAACGAAACTGCGTATAGCATCAAGACCGCCTTGTATTGTACTGTTAGTAAGTTGCTGGATATTATTCTTGACCACTTCTGCCAGAAATTTCGGTGGTAGAAAAAATGTGATGACAGAGCTTAGTGTTCCTATTGGTGTTAAATTGACATCGATTTCTTCAACCGTCATAAGCAGCTTTTCCAGTATAAGAATGTTGTCCCGCCTGCGAAGAAGGACACTTGATGGTCAGTAAAAACACATGACACATATTGCACGTGGGTAACTATATAACGTCAATTTATCAGCACATCACAATAATTTGTCTGGTGCAAGCTTTGATGGTGTAGCTGTATCATAGAATATAAAAGAAAGAAAAGAACAATGCCGTAAAGTTTAACGCTTGTGCCTGTATCGTAAGTTCTTTCATTCCTTGCCAACAGGCAATGCATTTATCAGTCCTGCATGTCGAACATCGCGCCATTCTCACTGCAACGTAGTATATTCCGTAGCCCCCCCCCCCCCCCCCCCCACAAAAGGACCTTTCAGAGATAATTTTTCCTTCAGACAGTGCAAAGACAGTGCAAGACTGGTACTACCTTTTTGCCCACATCGCCATGTCATCTTAGTTTGCTCAATTTAAAACCACTGTTAAAAACCATATTTTATTTTCGTAAAAATGACGTACTGCTGTTTTTATATTCTTTGTCATTGTCAGTGCTGCTTTGCTTTCTTTTTTGTTTCATCTGTTACGTTTTTTTTTGCCCACGCCTCATGTATTGGCCCTCGGGAACATCGAAGTACTAATAAACTAAACCAAACTAAAAACGTTAGCCCTGAAAACTCCATTTTTTTATTGATTCTGAGCGTCTACTTCTCGCAGACTGGATGCCTTTACGTTGTATGCAAGTAAACATTGGTCAGCGGCTAACTCCTAAAAAAATTTCGCGTGCTTTTCTACGCCAGAAGGCAGGAAAGGAGTGTTCCACACTCGCCGTCATGGCTATTGGCAGCGCTAACACTACCAGGGTAAACGAACATATATACAACATGAAGTGAATGGGATGATGACCACTGCTGTGGATCTGTTGTTAAAGCATTGGACCCATTATCCGAAGGCCACAACTTCACTAGCTGCAAATTAACATTTCGTCAACTTTATTTTCACTCACAGTGCGAATATGATCCCCTATAATTGGCATCATTGTCTGTTGGCTATAACTAGTATTGAAACAGTAAGTCACGTTTGTACACTTAAGCACTTCATAGCTGACATTTTATGTTACAGCCGATATAGGGTTGGAGAAATATGCTATTACATAAAAATCATTGATTATACAAATAAAGCATTCTGATAGAAGAAAAAAAGCACAATTTTCTGCAAAGATGATGACAATGATTCTAATAGAAAGTACCAGTGGGGGGGGGGGCAACAAATTTGTTGAACGAAAAAAAAAAGATTAATGTTTACGACCTAGACGGGCAAAAAGTGACACAAACGGCGCTGACATTTTTTCTCCTCTCTGTAAAGCCCTGTTTTATATGTTATCATTGAAACCCAGTCACTGGCCCAATCTGCATGTATACTTCACAAGTTTACATTTTAAAATAATTGTGACTTCATATGAAGAGTTCAATTTAAGTGAAGTAGCTTTGTGAAAGCTGGAAGCAGAAGTTTTCTTATTCTTTGCATTTATTATTTACCAATACTTGCCAATACAGCCCATAGCGGCCCTCTAGAACAGGTGTCGGTAGCCTGTAGCCCGCGAACCTCACGTGGCTTTGAGAACGATGCCACAACTCCTACTTTTCTCTTGTCACAATCTGTGTGAAGGACGACATGACAGACAGCGAGCAAAAAGAATTCGCATGCCCGGCGTGCTTGCACACGTTAGTGCTTTTGAGCCAAAACTCAACTTTCTCCAACAAAGGACAAGCGAGTCTGATATCTGTCATACCAATTGCTGTCAAACTCTCGTGCGACACAGGATTACTCATCTTCACAAAGAAAAAAACACTGTCGAATATTACCCATTGAAAAAGGAGTTCGAAGTTGGGTTAGGTGATTTTCAATAATTTCGAACAGCCCCCGAAGCTTTCGGAGTCGAGTGCTAGTCACCTCGCAGACTGTTTTCGAGATTGAAGCAACTATTAGCACCTATGATAACAGTGTTCCGCAGTAAAATCGCCTGCGGACAGAATTTCTGAATAATGATTTTTATTAAACTAAACTAGCGTTTCCGACTACCCGATGGACACTTCCATGATTTTCTATATCTTTCAGTGTATGTCCTAGAAGTACATATTTCAAACGTGGATAAGCATGTGTATCACCAACAGCCGCATTGAAAGAACTTTCTAGAGACGACAGTATTTCTTAGGATACGTTAACGGAAAAATGGTGTTCTGTGTACTGTGTACCTGTTGCTGGTCATTCTCTTTAACGCCCCAGCCACTCGGCAGAAGCTTAACCCCTCGCTCGAAACCCACCTATAATGATCTGGTGGGTGTGTTCATACTTTTGAACATTGTCAATCACAAAGCAAATGTTTCGTATTTTTGAGGCACTACTGCAGTATGTAAGTAAGAAATTGTGCTTATTTATTTACAGAAGGAATCGATACGCACTGTAAGCAAAAATCAGCCCATGTGAAAGTTTGTCCAGCTTACGAGGCCCCCAAACTCTGCAGGACCAAATAGTTACTTCGTCGCAGCGGAGTGAACTCGGCACATGTCATCGTAAAACGCCCCTTGGTTTAAGACGTACTCAACAAAATTCACTTTAAAAAATTGTGCTTTTGGGGAGTTTTCCTGCTACAAAACAGTAATCGTCGCATACTTTGAGTACTTCCCTCGAGCTGTGACCATGATTCTGGTCGTTGGTGGTCGCGAAAGGCGCATGCATTATCAGGGTGACAAGCATTTTCAACAGGAGATAGGCAACCGCCGGGTATTCAAGAAACAGAACGCGAGCAAGTCAGATGACGATTAGTGTTATGTAGCAGAAATACTCTCCGAATACTGCATTTTTTCTCAGAGTGTCGGAACAACTGACGAAACATCAAAATTTGACTTGGAAGATGCCATGGTTCCGAAAAACAGAGTTAATTTCTGGTATTTTTGAACAGTTGGCCCAGCTATATCTTTTATGAACTGTGAGCGGGTGGCTGATGCTCACGAGCGTGAGCCGTGACATCAGAATTGCTGAGGTGCATGCAGCATGCACTTATTCTTGTCCTCGTCTTCCTTTTCTCCACCTCTCTTTTCCAGCCACTTTTTCCTTTTTACGACCCAGCCGGAACCATTGTTCGCTGCTTTTTGATGTTCATAACGCTTCTGGGAACTATAGTGGGAGATGAGCGAGTCCGAAAACGTGGGTGACGCCTGGCATTCTTGGCTTGCCCGTTTCGGTTGTTCGTGACGTCACCAAACGTCACTTTGTCGAGTTCACTGCGCTGCCGCCTGAGGCGTCAGTTTTATAAAATAACGCATTAAATTCATTATTTTCCCGAAGTTTCTGCCTGGAATAAGAGTTGCCTCTATTGATTTGAGAGACCAATTGTTCTATGTCATTAAACATCTTGGCGAAAAAACGTTTGTTCAGCATCCATTGACAGATTTCATGGACGACATCACCTTGTTAATGTTCCCATAAAGGTCAAGTAACTAGAAACTCCCTGTGGGTGTTTAAAAAAAAGTCATTGCTCTGTCACAAAGGCGAAGCAATGAATGCGATAGCAACAAATTTGAACATCACGCATAGAATGACAAGCAGATCCAAACGTGCCCCACGTTTCTCATGCACAAATGACGGACGAAACGTACTCACAGGTACAGACGAACGCGAATAAGCGTCTCAGTTGTTACTTCGTTGTGTCTGAAAAGCGCGCTTTTTTCGCAAACCGGGACTGTTCAACGAGTGCAGTGACCTTTGTGCGCTCGGTAACTTCAACAGATTTGTTTTCATAAAAACCCAAGGCCAGCGAAGACGTAATACAATCCTTCCCACCGCTTGATGAGGACGCGCTAGTTAGCGTCACCCCTCTTCTCTCCGCGGCGCAAAGTACGCGTGGGAGATGAGAGCGCGCGCCAGCGAGTCGCAACGATGTGGTGGCGCATGCTCATTGCGCCATCTTGCACGTAATGCTGAAAACATGATAGTTCCCTCGGAGATGCCCGTCAGGAGCGGTAAGTGTAGATATAGATAGCTTGCCGTTGGAACGTTGAAGGAGGTGGTTCTTCATGGCTCAGTGGTTCCAAGTTCAATGCCGCGCGCCAGAGTTTTTTCCTGGATTATTTTTCTTTCTTGCGTTTAAACACACACACACACACACACACACACACACACACACACACACACACACACACACACACACACACACACACACACACACACACACACACACACACACACACATATATATATATATATATATATATATATATATATATATATATATATATATATATATATATATTGTAACGGCGTTTATTTTCACTTTGCTGAGCAGAACGCAGAAGTAGAAGCAGTCAGCAGCGTTGCTGATGGCGATGCCCCTGAGGCGCAGAGTAATGCCGCTGAGGCCCCTATTCTTTACTACAATCGCCCTCCGCAGAAAAAGGCGCCATCCTGGTGGATTATGGAGAAGAATCAACTAATGAGTCATAGTGCGGCTTGAGGCGAGAGACGTGGACAGTGAGACGTGGACAGTGTCACAGCTGCGGTAGTGAAGGTCTGTGGATGGGATGACGGGCTCCACGATGTAGTCGACTAGTGACGTTTGCTCTACAACGTGGTATGGTCCGAGGTATTTGTGAAGAAGTTTTGCGGAGCGGCCAGGTGCACGAAACCATACCAATGAACCAGGGGGAAAGTTTAGAGCCGAACCGTCTGCAGGTTGGCGTGATTGCTGCTGCCACTGGTCCTCGGTAGAAAAAGAGCGGGCAAGCTGGCGGCATTCTTCAACATGTCAGTTAGCTTCGGATAGAGTTGTACTTTCGAACTCATCAGGCTTATATGAAAGAATAGTGTCTATTGTATTGGAAGGTTTTCGTCCATATAGAAGATAGTACGGTGAAAATGCAGTAGTAGCTTGTACGGCAGTATTATATGCGTAGGTGACGAACGGGAGAGCTTGGTCCCAGTTTGAATTATCAGAGGCGACGTACTTCGACAGCATATCGCCAAGAGTACGGTTGAAGCACTCCGTCATGCCATTCGTCTGAGGGTGGTACGCTGTATTTGTGTGGCGCACAATTCGGCACTCGTTGAGGAATTCCTTCAAGGTGTCAGGCAGGAAGGCACGGCCTCTGTCACTTAAAGCTCGCGAGGGGCACCACGACGTAGAACGAAACTTCGCAACAGAAACGCTCCAACGTCAGGGGCTGTGGCAGTCGGCAGCGCGGATGTTTCGGCATAGCGTGTGAGATGGTCTATCGCAACAATAATCCAGTGATTACCAGCTAGAGTTGACGGTGGTGGTCCGTAAATGTCAATGCCGACGCGATCACAAGGGCGACTAGGTCAAGGAAGAGGTTGTGATGGTAAGACTTGCCCGGGAGGCAACTTTCGTCGTTGGCACTGAGCACACGAGCGAATGAATTTCCGCGCGTAGTTATACAAGCCACGCAAATAAAATCTGAATCGAAGCCTAGCGTATGTCTTGAAGAGGCCTGCGTGGGCGCACCGTGGGTCAGCGTAGAAAGCTTCGCACGTAACAGCTCGAAGAAGGCGGGGTATTACAAGAAGCCACTTGCGATTGTCGGAAACGTAATTGCGTCGATAAAGAAGATCATTTCTAAGGCAGAAGTTGCTAGCCTGGTGGTGGAGAGCACGAGACGATGAAGAATTGAGAGTTTCAGAAATAATGCTTATGAGGCCACTGATACAGGAATCCTTTCGTTGTTCCACCGTCATGTTGCACAAGGTGGATGACGCAAGTGAAGGTTCGAGGGAAGAGAGGCAAACACCTTCATCTGATATGGCTGAGCGAGAAAGGGCGTCGGCGTCCGTGTGCTTATGACCGGATCAGTAAATAACGCGAATGTCGTACTCCTGAAGTTTGAGCGCTCAGCGAGCAAGTCGTCCGGTAGGGTCTTTAAGTGTGGATAGCCAACAAAGGGCGTGGTGGTCAGTGACGACGTCGAATGCGTGACCATACAGGTAGGGGCAAAATTTTCCAAGGGCCCAAATAATAGCTAAACACTCTTTCCCGGTAACGGAGAAGTTAGCCTCCGTTTTCGTAGAGTTCATTAATCGACATAATAATCAAACTCTGCCTTTCGTTGCGCGAGCACAGCGCCAAGTCCAACACCACTGGTATCAGTATGAAACTCCGTGGGATCGGCAGGATCGTAGTGCCGGATGATGGGTGGTGACGTTAGCAGGTGGCGTAATTTGGTGAACGCATCGTCGCAGGCTGGTGACCAGGTTGAAAGGTCCTTGTTGCCGCTAAGAAGGTCCGTAAGGGGCGCACATATGGAAGCAAAATTTCGGATAAAACTCTTGAAGTATGACGACAAGCCGACAAAACTTCTAAGTTCCTCTAAATTCTTCGGCTTTGGAAAATCGGCGACTGCTCGAAACTTGGCGTGGTCGGAAAGTATTCCGTCCCACGATACGATGTTGCTAAGAATGGTGAGCTGCCGGGCACCAAAACGACACCCCTTGAGGTTTAGTTGAAGGCCGGCGTCGGTGAGGCATGTGAGGACATGCTCGAGACGATTTAAATGGGTGTCTAAATCGGCTGAAAAGGCAACTACGTCATCGAGGTAGCATAAACGTGTGTTCCACTTGAAGCCTCATAAAATGGTGTCCATCATTCTCTCAAAAGTGGCTGGAGCATTACAAAGGCCGAAATGCATAACGGTAAATTCGTATAACTATTCAGGTATGACAAATGCTGTTTTTGGTCGGTCAGATGCTTCCATAGAAACTTGCCAGTATCGACAACGTGAATCCAGCAAATAGAAATATTCTGCTCCCTGCAAACAGTCAAGGGCGTCCTCTATTCGCGGTAACGGGTAAACATCCTTACGGGTTATCTTGTTTAAGCGTCGGCAGTCGACACAGAACCGAATGAAGCCGTCTTTTTTCTTAACAAGAATGACCGGCTATGCCCAGGGATGGTTAGAAGGCTGTACAATACCCCGTTGGAGCATGTCAGCAACCTGGTCCTCAATAACATGGCTCAATAACACAGAGACGTATGGCTTCCTGTGTCAATCACGCCAGGCATGTTTCATGTGCCACCGAGGCCAAAAGCGTGGCTGTCAAAAGAAGTCTGAAACTTTTTCAGTAGGTTGACCAACTGGCTTCGTTCTGAAGAAGATGTTGCGACATCGATGGAGCAGTGGAAAGCTTCAAGGAGTGACTGGTCAACAACAAGGTCACAAATGAATGCGCTGCGATCCGCAGAAACTAAACTAGACTGAGCGTCGAAAATGTGACGGGCGTCAATCGGGTGCACGTGACCGAGACCTCCCCATGGAATAATGGTAAAGGCCATTCTAGCGTGTTGCAAACGAGCGTCTTCGTGACGCAACGGTGGAGAGTAAGGTGAGCAACGGGCAGTGGAGAACATTTGCGTTGAACGAGCTGAGCAGAGGGCGTAAACAGAACATCACCGTCGGAAATAGCGTCACACAACAGTCAACAGCAGAAAAGATCACGGTAGTAAAATGGTGTCGTCATAAACAGGCAGTGGATAATACGAGGGAGGCTTCGACAGCGTCAACATCAGGAAGTGCAGACAGCTCAAGTTGAGTGCGACAGCAGTCAATGACGGCATTATTATTCGCAAGGAAGTCCCAGCCGTGTATTATGTCATGGGAACACGATGACAGCACTACGAATTCGATGATATATGTGACGTTATGATGAATGGGCGACGTGGCCTGGCGCATACCTCATGTTTATTCCATTCTGATCTTCTTCCCTCTCTGCCTCTACTACTAACTCCTAACCATCGCTACCTTCTTACGTTACAGGATTCCTCCTCTCCCCGAAAGAAGTCGCGTCAGACGAACATAAATGAAAACTGAACATGCACGGCTTAGAACTGAACACTGTCAAAAAGAGAAGATCATTCCAAGTCCGAGGAAGTTTCCGTTAACACACTATAGCTTCACAGGAGAGGACAGCAGTCCGGGGTATCAAGTACAGCTCTGGAGGGCGAGGCTGGCTGTTGCGCTCTGGACAATATAAGCATGCTTTGAGCGTGAAGTCAGATGAAAACACAGCCGGTATTCTTGCGATGAATGAACGTGGTGTGATGGCCTTGAAGCATTGGCTGGATGATTTGCGCAGGTGTCGTGCTATTTGTCCTGATTGGAACCCATGCGTCGCCACCCGTTTGCGTGCTTGTTGACCGAGGCTGGTGCGGTGATTTCTGCGTCCTTGCGGAATACAGGGTATGGTTTGGCGCCTTTCTCGACGTTGTATGTCGTGCTGCCTGAGTCTTGATCTCGACTGGAGAAAGCTTACTCGACGTCCCTTGGGGAAATATCCTGGATTCGATGCTATCTTTGTTTCGAGCGAGAAATCTTGACGATGTCTTTGGTTTGGTGGACATGTTTGTAAACGGCTTTCCATAAACCATGTGTGTTCTTCCGAAGATGATTCTATTTGTCGTCGTCCTTGTTCGTATAGCCCTTGGAATCTGTTGTTCTTGGACTTGCTGGCATTGATGATGTTGCTGTGAAAAGACCCGTGGTGGCAGCCCTTTTTCACAATGACACTGACTTTCTGGGCCATTGAATGTGGTGTAGAGTGGGCAGGTAGTAGTCTCTAGGCTGTTGTGCTGCATTTCGGGTAATGAAGGTAATGCTTCAGAGTTGATAGATACATCATCAGGGGCTTCTTCTTCGCTGTTCACTGCCAGTGGTTCTTGCGCCTGAATCTGGATGGTAGGTCCAGGGCTTGGCTGAGTATTCTCCGAGCTCCGCAGCTCTATCCCGACCATTGTGAGTGTGCTAGATGTGAGGTGGACGTTGTGAGCGACGAAAGAGCCAAGTGACAGAAAACCAGGAGGTAGCCCAATTGTGCTAGATGGAAAACAAGCTGATCCAATGTGTGGAGACTTATTTTCACTCTTTGAGTCGTCATGGCATTGTTCGGCATTTTCCTCATGTGTCAGCTGGTCTACCATGAACAAGGCGTCCTTATGGCACGAATAGTGACCGTTAGGAGCTTTTGAAGAGCTGTGTCGTAGAAAACCAGGTGGTGGACCATGTATGCGAGACGAAACATGAAAGGCATCAGTAGGGTGAGCGATGTCTCGTGTCTTATGTTGAAGCGATGACTTCGGAAATGCTGACTTTCGCGCAGAAGGGATGCGTGCTTGACGGTTAGGTTTTTCCCAATATACGCATGGCCTTCTGTAAGTAAACTCATGTGCCACTTCGTCTTGAGGCAGTTGTCGATTCGCGCTGGGCTTTCGAATGATTGAGGACTGCTCAAGGAATTCACGATAGTGTGTGGTTCTCTCTAGATGGTTGGCAATGAGTAGGTCTTGGTCATAGTCGTTAAAACAGGTAATCATCTCCTCTTAGATTTTCAGCCATGATTCGTCATTTTCAAAGATGTGGGTGAGGTAAAACTTAAATGCATCACCGGAGATGTAGTCAGTGAAGTTGATGATCATCTCCCGTTCTGACCAGGATACAGCGGTAGCGTGGAGTTCGAACAGGTTGAACCAGTCCTGTACGGGTCCGTCATCCGCTGATCCGGTGTACTTGGGGATGTCGAGGTCAGTCAGTGGTTCTGTCATGGTGCCAGTAACTGAATGCACCTGAGATCACCTCTTCTGAGGTCGATATTCAGTTGAAGCGTACTGCAGGTGGCTTCGTGAATGATGTGAGGTTGATGAGTGGTGGCCAGGTCTTCATCCTGTCGACTCGTGTGACGCTATGATGAATAGACGACGTGGCCTGGCGCATACCCCATGTTTATTCCATTCTGATCTTATTCCTGCTCTGCCTCTACTACTAACTCCTAACCATCGCTACCTTCTCACGTTACATATACACAATCCCTTGGATGACGACTCGTGTGGTACAGGTGGCGAGAGGTGTTACACTTTGTGCGTTAGCCGTTCTAAGAGACAGGTCGGATAATGGCGTCAGAACTTTGCGGAGTTAGCGGTACAGGTGGGCAGAAAGGACGGATAGAGTGGCTCCGGTGTCGACAAGTGATATGATGATGATACCATCGACTGAGACTTCAATCACATTAGCTGGACAGGGGCGAGCACTTGTGCATGACAACTGGGACGCAGTTCGTTCCGCGGGAACTGCTGCCGTTAGTTTTCTTCATCGGTGGGTTCGGAACGGCGACGCACAGGTGAAGGTGACCTTCAACATGGAGATGGGGAGCGGTGGGTTGGGCCTAGTGGATGATCAGAGGGAAGGAAGAGGAAGGACGGCTTGAAGGCGCAGAAGAAAACTAAGGGTGGAAAGAGGGCATTCGTCGAATGTTCGGAGCAGCCTGGTGACGACGGCAATAACGCGCCACGTGGCCAACGCCGCCACAAGCAAAACATATCAGACGGTTGTCGTACGTCCGCCATTGGTCGGTGTAGACGCCGAGTTGTGGCTGGGGGGGGGGGGCAGAAAACTGCCGCCGAGGTGGCAAGGTGGCGGTTAATACATCGGCGGCGAAATGAGCGGTGGCGAATACATAGGTGCTGGCTGGAACGCAGACTGTCGAGGTCGAGCAACGGCGTTGGCGTACGTGAGAGGTGCGGCGAGTGGCGGCGGTTCACGGGCGGGAGGAAGAGGTTGTGCGACCTGGTCTTGAATGAAGTCGTGGAGTGTAGATGTCAATCTGCGTGGTTAATCGGGTACCTCAGCGTGGATGAGCTCTGAGATCTTTGAGAGAGTATGGAAATGGTTGTCTCCTACACCAAGAATAGATAGGCTGGACAAAAAATCGTCAGGCGCCTAGGGACGTCGTGTGGAAAGACGTTGGCTGCGCAGCTCGTCGAAACTCTGGCATAACTCGGTCAGCTCTACGACAGTGCGAGGACTCTTAGAAAGAAATATTTGGAAAGCGTCGTCCTCAATGCGCTTAATGATGGGCTAGATCTTAAGCTCTTCAGACATCGACTCGTTAACTCGTTTGCAAAGGTCCAGAATGTCCCCAATATAGCTTGTGAAATCCTCACCAAGCTGCTGGGACCGAGTATGCAAGCGTTGTTCAGTACGGCGTTTGCGTACCGGAAGCCGTCCGAAAACTTCTGTGAGGCTCGTTTCGAAGAAGGGAGATCCGCTTCGTTTCGACAACGTAGGGATATCCGCTTCGTGGTTTATGAACCACAGCTTGGCTACGTCCGATAGGCAGAAGGAGACGCAGGCCAACTTGGCGGCGTCATCCAATTTGTTGTGGGCACTCACTCGCTCGTACATACAAATCCAGTCGTCAACGTGCTCGTCCTCGGTGTCTGAGAAAACAGGGGGATCTCGCAGATGCAAAGAGCCGGCACAGAAGACAGTGGGCGGTGCCGGTGGAGGAGCTAGAGCGGCGCTTGCGTCGGAGGGCATAATGAACCGCAGAATGCGATTCCGAAGCTTCAGGGTGATCGAAACCCAGCAGACTCCACCACTCGTAACGGGGTTTATTTGCAGAGCAGAACACGCACAATGAAAAGCAGTCACAGCGTCCGGCGAAGCGCAGCAAGCACGAGCTTTTATATATATATTGCCACAGGCATTGAACGAGGTTTAGCCCTGCCAATGCGAGTATGTGCCATGGTGTGAAAGAAGAAGAAGACGGCTGGTGTGTGCTCGTGCTCTAACGTTCGGTTCGGCTCGACGTCCAGTGCTGCTCCTGTGAACAGACGTTGTGGTCGTTCTGTGATCACGTGACATTTTCTGGTGGAGGTGCGGGGTAGTGTTGTATGCACTGCAATCAGCAGCAAGGTCCCGACACTAGCCACGACTTGGAAGAACCAGCTGACCTACGGCGTAGCAGGCGACAACTAGGCCTACCTCCTGAATTCGGACCATTTCCTCAACTCGGCAGTACTATGGCTAGTGCGGGAACGCAAACCCAAGAAACATCAACGCTGCCTCCTCCGTGGTTCTTCAACGTCCCGCGTACTCCGAAGCCGTTCCACGGTGACCCTTATGAGGACGTCGATGACTGGCTCGACGACTACAACCGTTGCGGCAGCGTCAACGAGTGGAACGAGCAGCGAAAGCTTCGGTACGTCTACTTTTATCTCGAAGACTCTGCGCGCACTTGGTTCGAAAACCATGAAGCCACTATGACAACCTGGCCAGAGTTTTGCAACCAGTTGCGAAATACTTTCCGAAGCTCTGACCGAAAGGAGCAAGCGGAACGACTCCTCAATTCCCGAAACCAGCGTCCGAACGAGAGTGTTGCCATGTTCGTTGAGGACATGACGCGGCTGTTCAGGCGAGCCGACTCTTCAATGACGGAAGAAAAGAAGGTGCGCCTCCTAATGCGTGGAGTGAAGGAGCAGCTGTTCGCGGGACTAGTGCGGAACCCTCCCGGCACTGTAGAGGATTTCCTTCGCGAAGCCACGACAATGGAGAGAATGCTAAGGCAGCGTTCGTACCAGTATGAACGTCCTGGCAGTCTTTCGTCAGTGTCGTCGGCCCTACAAACACCTGACGTCACGACTGTAAAAGACCTGACGGAGCTCGTGCGCAGTATTGTGCGCGAGGAGCTGCAAAAGCTGCACGTGGTGTCTTCTCCGCCCCATGTTGCTGCTTTAACGGATGTCGTTCGCGAAGAGGTCCGGCAGCTGGTGCACCCCATGACGACTCTGCGTGCAGCCGAAGTTCAACCCATGACGGCCCCGCGTCCAGCCGAAGCTCCGCTATTAACGTACGCGGAAGCACTGCGTACTCCTGCACCGGCTCTTGGCTATCCGTCCCGTCCGCCCACCCTGCAGACGGCACCGTCGTTCTACTCGGGACCACCGCAGTACGGCAACCCACCCCTTACACGGAAATCCAGTGTATGGCGTGCTCCCGACAACCGGCCTCTTTGTTATCACTGTGGTGAACCAGGTCACATCTACCGTGAGTGCGCCTACAGGCGCATGGGTCTTCCCGGCTTTCGTCCGGATGCTCGTCGACCCAGAGATGGTGAGCGGCCCCGTGCTATCGCCGAATACTTGGCAAGCCAACGATCCTCGAACCTTCCGCGTCGCCAATCCCGCTCACCATCTCCACGGCGTTCCACGTCTCCTGGCCAACAATCAACCTTTGCGGACGTCCTTGCAGGAAGATCACCTAGATCCACAAGCCCGCGCCGGGGAAACTAAGAACAGCGACCTCTGGGGGTGAGGCCGCTGTTGATCGACCGTTACAAGACCCTCCCCCGATTTGCCTGCCGACATCCGACGACATTCTTTCACCGACGTGTGCCATCGACGACAAACAGGTCTCTGCTCGTATCTCTGTTCTTCTCGACAACCACCCGCTGACCGCTCTGGTAGATACAGGTGCCGATTATTCTGTTATAAGCGCTGACCTCGCTGCACAGCTAAGAAAGGTAACGACACCTTGGGGACATGGAACCAACCTCCGCACTGCGGGAGGTCACCTATTGACACCACTAGGAATGTGCACTGCCCGCCTCCGAATTCGTGAGTCGACGTACATTGTTTCCTTCGTTGTATTGCGCGAATGCTCCCAAAACCTGATTCTCGGAATGGATTTTCTCCGCGAGCATGGAGCCATTATTAACCTTCGCGACCTGCTCATAACGTTATCCAACGACCATACAGCCCTACGAAAGGATGCAGTTGCGCCGACCACAATACTTCGAATTGCTGACGACACCATCGCACTGCCTCCGCGAGCTAGTATGTTGGTAACGGTGGAGAGCGACTGTGACAACAAGAGTAGTGGCATCGCGGAAACTAACCTCTCGGTGCTCTTGGCTCGGCAGATTTGTGTCGCGCGTGCTATCGTCAAACTGAGACATCGGCGGACTCAGCTTCTGATCACGAATTTCGGCGGCCAGTACCAACACTTAGCAAAGCGAACAGCAATCGCGAACTTTGAAGCCATCGATGACGCAGAATGTTCCACTATCGCTCCGATTGCCCCTGCTGCCGAAAGTAACTCTGATATAGCCAGTACGGTTGACGTGAATTGCCAGCTATCCTGTGCGCAGCAACACCAGATACGCATGATTTTACGTACGTATAGTGATTGCTTTGCGTCCACCTCCAAAATCAAGCAGACCCCAACCGTGAAGCACCGCATTATAACGGACCCTACCGAACGGCCTGTACGACAGCACGCCTACCGCGTGTCGCAAAAAGAACAAGAGGCAATACGTTTTCAAGTGAAACAGATGCTCGACGACGACGTCATCCAACCCTCGAACAGTCCATGGGCGTCACCCGTCGTACTTGTTAAAAAGAAAGACGGCACTCTTCGATTTTGCGTCGATTACCGGAAGCTCAACAAAGTGACGAAGAGAGACGTCTACCCTCTCCCACGCATAGATGATTCACTGGATCGACTTCGACATGCCCGATATTTTTCCTCAATGGATTTACGCAGCGGCTACTGGCAGATCGAGGTCGATGAACGGGACAGGGAAAAAACAGCATTCATAACTCCCGATGGCCTCTACGAATTCAAAGTGTTACCATTTGGATTGTGCTCTGCACCGGCAACGTTCCAAAGGATGATGGACACCGTCCTGTCCGGTCTGAAGTGGGAATCCTGCCTCGTGTATTTAGACGACGTCGTTGTTTTTTCCAAAACATTTGAGCAACATTTACAACGACTTCAGTCCGTCTTCGTCGCTATTCGATCCGCAGGCCTATCTCTAAAACCGGAGAAGTGTCATTTCGGCTACGAAGAACTAAAGTTCCTCGGCCACCTTATCAGTCACGATGGCATTAGACCAGACCCAGAAAAGACCATGGCTGTTGCTGCATTTCCTCCACCTTCGAACAAACGGAATTTGCGCCGGTTTTTGGGTCTCTGCGCCTACTACAGGCGCTTTGTCCAGAGCTTTGCCAACATCGCTGAACCCCTTACCCGTTTAACGAAGGAGGATACTCCTTTTGTGTGGGGTCCAGAGCAGAGAGCCGCCTTTTCCCAGCTTCAGCAGTGCCTTCAGAGTGAACCCTTACTAGGGCACTTTGATGAAGATGCCACCACCGAACTTCACACTGACGCAAGCAACATCGGTCTTGGTGCAGTACTCGTCCAGTGGCAAGACGGCGCTGAACGTCCCATCGCTTATGCTAGCCGCATTTTGTCATCTGCGGAAACTAACTACTCGACCACGGAAAAGGAATGTCTTGCTGTTATTTGGGCGATAACAAAGTTCCGACCGTATCTGTATGGCCGTCCATTCAGAGTAGTTACGGACCATCATGCCCTCTGTTGGCTGGCCAATCTCAAGGACCCTTCAGGGCGCCTCGCGAGGTGGAGCTTACGCCTTCAAGAATTTGAGGTTACAGTCGTCTACAAGTCGGGCCGCAGGCACACTGATGCTGATTGCCTTTCGCGCGCACCCCTCGCGACGACATCAAGGGACGATGATACCGATGGCCATTTTCTTTGTGCAGTCAGTGAATCCGACTTGGCCCAACAACAGTGGAATGATTCAGAGATCCAACAACTTATCAAATACCTTCAAGGTCGCAGCTCGAGTCCACCATCGGCATTTGCACGTTCAGGGTCATTTTGTCTCCGCAACGACATCGTCTACAAAAAGAACTTCGAACCTTATGCGACTGAGTACCTCCTCGTCGTTCCACCAGGGCTACGTGCTGACATTTTATCTGCCTGCCACGACGAGCCTTCCTCCGGCCACCTAGGATTCGCACGCACCCTTGCCCGGATTCGGACTCGCTACTACTGGCCAAATCTCACCCAGGATGTCAAGCATTACGTTAAAACATGCAATCATTGCCAGCGCCGTAAAGCCCCACCTGTGCGCCCTGCTGGTTTATTACAGCCTGTTGCACCCCCGTCACAACCGTTTGAACGAATCGGCATGGACTTGCTTGGGCCCTTCCCGAAGTCACATGATGGCAACCGCTGGATCGTAGTCGCTACTGACTATTTAACGAGGTACTGCGAAACGAAAGCCCTACAACGAGGCACCGCCAATGAGGTTGCGTATTTTTTTATCAACAACATCGTCCTCCGCCATGGAGCGCCAACAGTTCTTATCACTGACCGTGGAACAGCCTTTACAGCCCAATTGATGCAAGACGTCACGAGACTTAGTGGAACAGCTCATCGCAAAACAACCGCATACCATCCACAAACCAACGGTCTGACGGAGAGATTAAACAAGACGCTCGCTGACATGCTATCCATGTACGTCGACCGTAATCACAAGAACTGGGATGCAATTTTGCCATACGTAACGTTCGCTTACAACACTGCGGTTCAAGAGACTACGGGTTTCACTCCATTCCGGTTGCTTCACGGCCGAGAAGCCATTACGATGCTTGATGCCATGCTGTTGCCTGACACTACCGATATTACTACTGATGCGAACGACTTTATCCGGCTCGCCGACGCGGCCCGCCAGCTTGCACTCAAGCGGATCCGAAAACAACAACGAATCGACTCGCAGAGGTACAACTCCCGTCATCGCCATGTCATTTACCAACCCGGTGATCTGGTCTGGCTGTGGATACCCGTTCGCCAAAGGGGCCGCTCGGAAAAGTTACTTCACCGCTACTTCGGTCCCTATAGAGTACTACGGCGCCTCACAGATGTCAACTACGAAATTCTGCTTGAAGACACAGCTCAGCGATCTCGACGTTCCCAACAGGCCGACATTGTTCATGTGTCACGGATGAAGCCACACTACCCCCGAGCCACCTGACACTGCTTCTTCACGCGTCTTTGTGCGTGTACGCGACTACTTTAACTTTTAATCGGCATTGGTCATCGGGGTGGTACTTTTTTTTTTCAAAGGGGGGGTAGTGCCACAGGCATTGAACGAGGTTTAGCCCTGCCAATGCGAGTATGTGCCATGGTGTGAAAGAAGAAGAAGACGGCTGGTGTGTGCTCGTGCTCTAACGTTCGGTTCGGCTCGACGTCCAGTGCTGCTCCTGTGAACAGACGTTGTGGTCGTTCTGTGATCACGTGACAATATATATATATATATATATATATATATATATATATATATATATATATATATATATATATATATATATATATATATATACGGACAGTTGGCTTCTCTCAGTGTTGACAATGGTTCTTCCTGTTTTTTACTTTCTTTCTTTTTTCGTCTTTTTTTCTCTCTTTTTTTTCCTTCTTCCAGTTCCCTCTCACTCTCGCAAACGTCTTTCAAGGCGAGAGGGACGCGGCAGCAATGAAGTTCATGTCAGTATAACTCATCCCCTGATGAAGGGAGGTCCCCTCCCGAAACTGTTGGGAAATAAATATATTTATCCTTGTTGACAACGCTCCCGTTGTGCCATATCCCATATATATATATATATATATATATATATATATATATATATATATATATATATATATACGTATGCATGTACAGTAAGGGACGGTGACATTGACGCCAACACCAGCGGCAAAGTTGTATGGGTGGCCATGTGAGCCTCTGTCAACAGACAACGAAGCTATCGGTGCCCCGATGATTTTCAATGACCGGTTGGTGTTTATTGCAAGCGTTTCACTATATTTCGCACTCTTGAGCCACACTGGAGATCGGTCTGATTCCTCAACTAAACGCCTCGAATATCTCGCTTCGAAGTGCCGAATTACGAAAAATAGTGAAGAATTATTTCATAGTTACAAACGTAGCAGTAGCGATCGTCTGCAGTCGCCCGTGAAGTTTCACCCCCTAAAACTTCGAAGCGATCCGAAGTATGCTTTGCTACACCCCGGATGGATGTGGCGGCCGGTGTGAAAGCTGCGTCATCGGTGACGTGCTCGCTGTCTTCTCGAAACGCCGCTGTCTTCCCGATGTGTTACCACTATTTCACCGGTCTCGAAGGCCTCGATATACGCCTCGATATACGCATAAGGCCACGATATATGCATTCAGTATCAAGCCGGTGGCGTAGCGAACTCACGCTGCCTCAACGGCCGCCGTGGCGAGCTCTGCGAGCTAGCACCGATCACCGGCGAAGAAAAGAGCGAGTTTCACAGAAAATAAAGGTTGCCAGAATTATTAACACTTTATCTTCTCATAAGTACCATACGATCGCAGCTGTCAAAGATCAAACACGATGGCGAGCGCTGCACGAGGGAGAGGCATACTGAAACTGCGTATGGCATGACCACGCTGTTTCCCAGTTGCCACTCCAGAATTGGAATAAATCCGAAATCATTCTGCATTTTCATGACCCCGGAATTCAATGGGAATGAAACGGGGACAAAGCCTGTAAGCATCGAATGGTAATGGAATTAAGTGCATTATGCATGAAATGTAATTAGAAATAAATTACGTCTTTTTCTGAAAATAGAGCACACTTTCGTCGTCATGCTGTTTTTCAAACATCAAACACTAGTAAGTCAGACCCTCAAACTTACTACTAACGCAGTGACTTAGAAGGAATTGGCTAATTATAAGCATGGTACATTTATAATAAACATATTTACTATAATTCTTTTTGTTACGTAGACCCTGTGGCTCCGAAGTTTTTCCCTATTGCTCGCGTAACCTGATATTCATTGTGCGCAACTACGTTGAAGGCATACACCCCATACGCAGTGTGATTTTTCTTCCTCGGTGGCATCTCAGCCGCCTGCTGTGTCCGTGTCCTTTATTGTGTTTTGCTTCTACCGCTGTGGGTGACTAGGATGCATATTAGAAAAAGCGCTTCTTTGAGTTGCTATGCTAATTGACGCTGGAGTGATGCTTGTGTTTAATGTGAGCTTTTTATAGGCAATAGCGCGCCGTCTCCACAAATATTATCCTCTTTTTTGTTCAACACCATCCCCTCTGCCTGCTTATATAGTCGCCTTTGCCCGACACTCTATTGTCAACTGTAGGTCAGCGCAGCCCGCATTGGTATACACGATGAACTGTGTGATGCGTGGACTGTGTTTGCAATGAACAGTTGTGCAAGATGAAGCATACAAAAAGATAAAATGGATTTTTAAAATAATTGGTTCTGGTAGCCACCCAAAGCAGGTGATTCCACTTAACCAAGGCAGCGCTTTCCTGAATGCCACCACGACGATTCGGTAAGCCATAATTTTAGCATTAATGCATTTAGGCTTAAGCATATCACCAAAAGCACATCACCATTCGTTAACATGCACTCTTCGAAAAAAAAAGGTATGCATATTCACTAACCGAATTCTAACCATTTACTTGTAAATAATAAACTCCCTGTAAGTAAAGGTAGTAGAATTTAGGTTAGTGAAACTTGCTAGTTTACTAAGTAGTTCGTGAATAGTGCTCACTTGAATAAATAGTAGATTACTGCATTGTAAGTTACGTGCGTTTACATAAGCTTGCACACATGCCCTATCAACATAATTCTAATACAAAGTATATATAGGATAATAACGAAGTGTCATTGTCTACTTAGAATAATGAGTGGTAACTAAATAATTCATGTAGTTACCATGGCAAGTACGCATCACAGCAGCATACATAGAGGCATAAGCAAATCGCAGGTGAGGAAATACGCGCAAACGCACACACAGAGTATCAAGACGTAGCCGGTGTTGTATACTGCAGCAGTCGTGTGAAGATAATGTATACTTTAGGAATACCACACTGTGTACTGGTTAGCAGCCATAAAATTTAGGCATATAATGGACGTTTTGAACAAATTATCGTCTGCCATTCTATTTCTATAAATTGTGAGCACTATTCATGCATTGCATCTAGTCATTTGTTCTTATTGATCATCGTCATGCTGTGCTGGGTTATGGAGCTCAGTCTCAGCGAATAAAGAAAGAGTCCTGCATCCTCAGAGTCGCCTTACAAGTGGTGGTGAGCATAGAGTTTCTTAAAATAACTAGAGGAGACCCCGGCTCTACAATCGTTCAGCGATCATGGAAATGATGGGTAGTACACGGATTTCCCTAGGCTTCGTACTTGCTGGTGGGGAATAGCATTTGTGGCTTTATTTATTGCTGTGTTACGGTTTCGTTTCGAAGGACAGAACGAACCTTTTTGAGCTTCGTGACCCGATTTGAAATGGTAAGCCTAAAAAAATGAGGTTGCGAAGCACAACCGCTAAATATTTGCTAATTTTCGTTCTGCGAGAAAACAGCTCCAAGCCACACGCATACACATGGAGCCAGAAGTACGACGATTAGACAAATCTGTGTTTCTCACAGCATTCCCATGCTCGCTGAAGTGCTGTGTGGTGCAGCTCCTATAGTCACTAGCGCCAGAGTTCCCTCTAGTATATATTCAGAAAACATTATGGTGGAGATTGCTTTCCTGTCCCACAATTCCCTCCGTGCTGCGGGTCCTGATAAGCCACTGTTACGAAGCATCTCTAAATCTACATTTATGTCACCGTCTTTACTACCAGTCCTCAGGCATGTCACGTGACTAGCAGAGCATCTTTGCTCCATCCGCCCTAATTGCAATGGTGGAGGTCCTCTTTGACTGTTGCAGCCTCTCAAAAGGATCCTCCCATGTTTGCTGGACTTCGCAGTGAAGATGTTGAGGACAGGTTGGAGTACGACCACGTGAGTTTACTGGGACGATGCTGCGAAGCTGTCCCGTGTCTCGTTCTATTCAACTGGGGTTGCCAAAGCTAGGTTTTTCGACCATGAGCTGGATATCGCCAACTGGGCCACTTTTAAGCAGCTCTTGTATCAGATATTTTCAGATATTTTTGTCCACTCGGACATCACCAAACGGAAACTTGCTGAGCGTGTTAAGAACACAGGCGATTCCTATACATCGTACATAGAAGACGTCCCTCGTTCTTTGTCGCCGCGTAGACTGTTCTATGGCAGAAAATGACCACGTTCGGCATCTTCTCGAAAGCATCGACACCATGGCAACAAAGAATCCTACCACAGTCACGGATATATACAGTAGTTGTCAGCACCTCGATGATCTTCAACTTATCCACTTGTAACCTGGCATACGTGTCCTTAGGGCAACCATCGACAGCGAGCTAAGTACGTTGATACGTTCTATTGTTCGCAAGGAACTCCAACGGGGAGCTACGTCGTGCTTCCTTAAGCTCTGCACCACACCTCCTAGTGATAGTCTCCACGTCATTCAGAGAGAATAGTTTGAATTCATGACATGTTTATACGCACGTCCCGACCCAGCATCCTTTAAACTAACGCCCGCATATATATGTTAAGGTTGCCTTACAATATGTCATCACATGGCATGACATTTTAATTGCAATGTTATCGACAGAATTAGGGTTGGTCAAATATTTCTAAAGAAGGTCCTGATTACGGCATGAGGTGTGGTGATGTTTACGACAACACTGGCAATGTATGTGGCTTAGTAATTGTCTCATTGAAAAGACCAAGAAAGCATCCCTGCTTAGCAACCATACATCAGATTCAAGCTTTACTAGCTGCTGGCTATAGCAAAAAAGATTCCGCGAAGACAGTAAAATACGCTAGAAACAAGCAAATACATACGCTGTGAACAGATTACTAACTCATTTTCCTTAGAGCGTGCTGACCATGCAAATACAATAGGCAGCGGGAAAACTGCCCGTATGGGAACTATAGTAGTGTGGTTTTACTGCACGAGATAAGTGAGCAAGCTACTATTCCTTCATCGTGGTAACGTGTTTTTTTTTTACTTTTGCGGATCTTAATGCATCTGATGACATCAGTCTCATGGGGCGTTCATTCGTAGCTCGAATAAATTATCAAACTGCCTTTCCTACGTTGAGGAATTGTAGGAATGCAATTGACCTGTGTAATGGAATTGAAAGGAATGAAATTACGGAAAGCTTCGATTCCCCGGAATGGAATTGGAATAAAGTGAAGACGTCCATTCCGCTACCGTGACTTCCATGCATTGCTAGTGACAGGGACCCGCGACTGCAGTCCGTCTCGTTCCACCAAGGCATTCAATAAACTGTCGCACCAAAAACTACTACTTAAAGTCTCTCACATCTTAAAGAGTAGTGCGATTTGCAACTGGATAGAGTGTTACTTAGCCTCTACAAAACATATTGCCTCGTTTAATGAAGCTACCGCGACCATGCTTCTGGTTTATTCAGGAGTACCATTAGGAATCGGTGTTAGAAGCAGAAGTATTTTTACTCTACATCAATAATATTTCGGGTGATTGTAGTGTAAAAATAAGTTGTAGTGTAAAATAAGTAAATAAATGACTGTGTAATTTAGTCCATTATCATTTGTGTTAAAGATCAAATGCAAGTGAACAAGGAACTTCACCAGCTTTCTCAGTGGTGCAACAGAGGGCACTTGTCAGTCAATCTTAAGAAAAATTTTGTCATGCTTATCACAAATAAAACAGAGGTGCACTCATTTGGCTATGCAATGGACAGTACGGAATTCGCACTAACGATTTGCGGCACGACCGCATCTCCAACTGCGCGTCAACCCACTGCGCCACCCGAGCAGCTAAGCGGTGGCGTCTAAAACGACTACACATTTACGGCAACGCCCTCCCCTCCCCCCTAATTTTTACCTTTACACTACCGTGACAGGCCCCCTCACCGTAGTCACTGCTTTAGTATGACGGGGTTGTCGCCAGAGCTGCATCACTATTATGATGGTTCCCCTCACTGTTGAGATTTCACTACGGTGATGGGCCCCCTTACTCTAACGACAGTACAGAGTTGACGGGCCCCGTCAGTATGGTCACTACCCTCCATATATGCGACCGAATGCAACAGAAAATATGGGTGGCTTTGGCAATGACTAGCTAAGCAGTCGGTGATGGCCGTATATTAAACATCGCACTTCTAAGATGCACACCCAAGAATTCATCAATTGTCTTCGGCCGCTCTTTGATCTTAATTTCAGCCCATTCTTGCACATTTTGTGCAACTATAGCTCTAATAATTCACTGAAGCCGTGCCGTACAATTCGGCGAACATGCTCCGTGCGCGATTCTCATAACAAAAACATGATAATTAAATTACGGATAAATTCATTACAGTTTGAATGTAGCTTACGCCATGAGCTCGTACAAACTCAAAGAGGTCGTATTTGCTCATTTAACTGCACACTTGCGGAGCTGAATAAGTAGATGTGCCACAAGTAAGTATTTTAGGGCCACTTTTATTTTTGATTTATAATAATGACATTGTACACTGCACAAACAACGCAACATTTGTCTCTTACGCCGTTGACACAACAGTTTTTATTACAGGGCGCATGGAAACAGAGATAGAAGAAATGGCTAATAAAACATTGTCTGCTATAGATACCTGGGCTTCAGTGAATTTACTAAAACTAAACCCTTCAAAAACACAAGTCATTTTATATACGCCTAAAGGAAAAACCTTGATAAATAAGATGAGCTTATTTCTGTGCTCTCAGCAGTTAGACATGGTTGATTCTGTTAGTATTTTTGGTGTATATTTTTCACGACACGTTACGTGGAATGTACATGTTGATATTCTACACACTAAGATGTCATCGGCCATTGGTGTCCTTGCACATATGCGATATCTTCTTCCCCCTAAGGTGAAAATTATGGTATACAATGCACTGTTATTATCTTTGCTACAGTACTGTAGCTTAGTGTGGTGCACGACCGCTGTGACGAATTTGCGCAAGTTGCACTTACTACAGAAAAGGGTCGTACGACCTATAGCGGCTGAACACTATCTGTCCTCTACAAAAGTTCTTTTTCTAAAATATGATATTCTTCCAGTTTTCTTTTTGTACAATTACAGGGTGATGTTATGCTATAAAGAGTTTGTCAAACATGGTACCAATACCACAATAAATCTTGCTAAACCTAGCGTAAACACAAGTGTTCGACTCACCAGGCACAAAGAACTTTGGACTGTACCCACCCCAAGAGCTTTTTGTGACAAACAATCATTGTCCTACAGACTACCTTCTTTGTTAAACTTTTTAAACCCTGAAGATTTCGATCCTTCCTTTAAACAAAACTGTCAGATTAAACACATCGCCCAACTGATACATTTTCCTCAATGATACATCTCTCAGAATTCATGCCTATTCTTTCCTTTCTATTATTGCTTTTCAAGTTCATGCCACCTAATGACTATACATTTGAACTATTCTCTTTTTATCTAAGCACTGTTTTCATAAACTTTTTGTATTACGTTTTGTGATGTTATACCTATATGTTTATTTCATATTTGTTGTGCACGATTGTATGCCATTCCTGCTGCTTTGTCAACTTGTAAACGGAGTCAGGACCTCGTCAAGCTCTTCAGCTTTTAGTCCAGCTCCACCTTATCAAAAGGAAATCAAATTATTGATTGATTGATTGATTGATTGATTTATTGATTGAGCTTTAGCTTTCCCGTGCAAAGGAACGTACTTTAAACACACTCAGCGCGCGGTTACCGCATATAAATGCGGCTAATAAGGAAGTTTCAGCCCTCGTGGTATGCCGGCGTATTGATGTAGATCAGAAACAGGAGTATAACTGCATTTTACTTCTTTATGCCAGAAGAGTGTGGGGACATTACACTCACTCAGATAGAGGGGCATTTAGAACACATTTATTGTTTCCTCTCACATAGAGGGCACTTTACCGCATCCAATGCTTTTCGAAGGTAAAAGAACGCTGACTGCTGCGAGGCCCTCACCAGTTTTTAGAAGGCATGGGTGGCTGTGCCTGCTCTTTTCGCGTCTATCTAGCGTTCTCTTTTTCTCTCTCTCCCTCTCTCACTTTATCTCACACAACAGACCGATGGCATTCGGGGCTCAATACATAGGCGTGCTGAATCTGCAAGCAAATCAAAGGAGAGAGAAGACGAAGGCGCACATGACGAATAGGACGAAGACAGCGCACGCCGGTTCATGACAATGATCCTTTGATACCTACGACACAGGGAGAATTACTAATCTAGAATATGCGGAAAATTTAGTATTGCTGATACTTCAAACGTAGCGTTTCTTGCGCATCGGCCCACGTGTTCTAAGAAAGAAGCAGACGAGGGAAAAGACGGAGAAGTCGAAGAAGATAACCATAAAGGGTGCGTGATGGTTTAGGAAGAACAAAGGAACGCTTAGGTGAAACAGTGAATTTGTTTTGATTGGTAAACTGTTCTTTAGGAGCTGTAATATAATTGTTCTTACCATTATAATTTGATTATTAGAGAAGAAATTGGAGGTTAAAATACCATGTTTTAGTTTGACCTTCAACATAAACTCTCACAGAGGTACATTTGTAGATGACGTTTGGTATTTCGCACCCTTACCCCAATTGGCCTCACCGACTAGTTTTCCAGCGAGTGAACGCGTGCATCGGCGCAATGATTGAGATCGTAGAAGACGACGTCAAACATCCATCAGAGGCCGGTGAGGTGTGGCGTAAACGGACAGGCGTGCGTGGTGGCCGGCACGCGGAGATCGGCGGAGATCGGCACGCGGAGATCAGGCTACTATGAAAGGCGGTGGTTGCAAAAACTCCCAACGTGAGCTGGGGGAGCCAGAGTTTAGCACACCGGAACAAGTCGAGAAACACGTGGCACTCAGATGGCACAGAATAGTGTCACCCTTCAGCGGCACCGCAGGCAGGCGACATTTGCTGTTCTTGGTAAGAAGATGCAACATACCTATTTCAGTTCGGTGAACTTTTATTTTAATGAAATTTTAGTGTTCTTCCTTGAATTACGTTGAAGTGAACTTTCAAGGAAAACCGTGAGCGAGACACATAAAGATCGAAGAAGTAAGATTAAAAAAAATGGAGAAAGTATAACCACGTATTGTACTATATAAAAAGAACAGTTCACCATGTCGCAGAGCAAAACTTTATAGGGACGCGAAAAAAGGAAACGACTTCTCTGCTCTTAGAAAATAGCCCTTGCGAAATTCAAAAGTCACCTCGCTCGCCCCAAGAAGACGCTTGGTAAGCAAGAAAACACGCAAAACGAATAGGAGGGCGGCAACGCAAGCTTGAAATTCTTGTACAAACGCTCGGAAGTCATGTATTTTGATAGCTCTTGTGAGGCTTAAGTTACTCCTAATAAATTAAAATGAAGCAGAAGGTGTGCTGGTTGCGCCACACATTAAACATACTAAGTTCATAGTATCACAGGATCGTGACGTCGACGAAGGGAGCAGACCTTACTTCGAAGATCAAGCTGTTTATCCGGTCGAACTTGTGGCCGGTCAACGAAAAGTCAGACTAAAGAGACACACACTGGCACTAATTGCGGCGAATCGAGCGTCGTTCATCGATCATCTGACAAGTGGTGAAGCACCTCGGCATTTATTTATTTGCCGTCGAATATTCCAGCGTTATCGCTGGCTACCACGTGTGTTTCAGAGTAATGTGTAATGTTAGGATTGCATGCGTAATCTTAACAAAGTGATCTACTACAGTCCCGAAGCTTCTCGAACACTGCAAGCGTCGTTTGCGCTAAACATTCTTAGGGTGCAACGGGGCGACAACAAAACTAGAAGAAGGAATGTGGCAATACTTATTCGAACCACGCGGAGAAGAACCCACTATGCCAGAAAATTTTTTATCAAATATTGGTATTGCTAAATCATCGAGAATTTACCGACTTCAAGGCATTCATAAGGGTCTGTTTAGGTCATTGTTAACTCAAAGCAAATTCAGATTTAGCTGACTCCCTTCCCTTTCTAGACTTCTTGAAGTGTGCTGCTACTGGAGTGCTAGTGGTGTTAGTGGCGGATAACTTGAATCGCACACTGTGTTGAAATATTGCATATATATTCTTGCTTCATGAGATATGATATTTTGTTGTGTTATATTACAGGATGGTTCCTGCCGGGGAACGCACTGTTCCAACCGAGGAAGCGAAGTTTGTGGTGTTGTACCATTTGAGCACCATGTACCGTGGTCACCTACAAGTTTACACAGATGGATCGGTGTGAACACAGACGGATAGCTGTACAGCCGCTTTCTGCATACCTTCCCTGGGCGTGCCATTGTCAGGCCGCCTGGATCATTTTGTGTTTTCCACAACAGTCGAAAGCGCAGCAGTCACCGCGTCTTTGCGACAATCGCAACGCTTTCTGCACGAGCTGTGGTAGTGTTGACTGATTCATAGTCGGCATTAAAGCGACTGCATCGAGGGATACCTCGAAAAAAAATTTACTAGACAATCTCTGGCGCTCATTAAACACCTGATCGGCAAGAACTTCAATGTACAATATCAGTGGATACCATCCCACGTTGTAATCGAAGGGAATGAAAAAGTCGATGCCCTTGCACGCGAAGCGCGAACTGGCATTCCAAAAATAAGAACTCCTAAAAATTACCAGAAGAACGGGAATGCTAGACGCAATCACTTGTGGACGATCCACAAGTTTCTGCATCAGTCATGCGTAATCAAGGGACTTTCGAGAGAACAAGCGACGCTACTTCATCGGATGAGAACCGACTACGCATACACGCTGGCTTGGTGATTCAAGACTGGGCGAGGTGCTTCCCCTTTTTTGTGCTGTTTGTGGAGACAGCGGTGACATCAACATTTTATTTGGTTGTGCCCGCAGTTTGACAGAGGAAGAAAAGGGATGATACACAGCTTGCAAAAAGGTTGTCACAAGCACAAGACATTGGAAGATGCCATCTTTCCTGAAGGACCCACGGCGACGAGGAACAGCGTGCAACGTATCCTGATTACGTTCCTGCGAGACACTGTACTTAGTGACATTTGGTGACTGACCCCCTTAAATTAAGAGATGCGTGGCAGAACAATTGCTGGTCTTTTAAGCCAGGCTAACCCAGTCTTTGCAACACCACCACGACCACCTACTATAGGATGGTAATGCATCATCGTGCAAATATTCTGTCAGCTGCAGCCAAGTTTGTGAACGAAGCAGGAGCCTCTGTCGTCAGGCTTTGGTACATTTTGCTCTTCCTACCTTTCTGTTATGTTACGAAAGAAATAAAACCTTTATTTTGTCTTCTTGTTAATATGAGTAGTAGCTGTACTTACTCGATAACCACGAGGAGTGTCCTGGCTGAGATGGTTACGCTCACGATCGCCGTATAATCAGTCAGCAGCGTCTTGAAACTGACATGAAATGCCACTGACAGATTCTTGACGGTCACGTCAACATGGGCGCGTGCACCATATTTGTCGATCCTTAGGACGATGTCACCAGTTTGGCGCGTCTTGGACAGACCTCGGATGGTTGCATTAATAACCTCGACCTGAACGAGGCTTGCAAAGAGCTGTTGTGTGATTTTCGGCAAAGGCGTAGGGTCCAGGCTGAACTTCGTCAGCGCATTGCTTATATAGAAATCAAACGTAGTGCAATCCGCGCATTGTGCTGCAAATGACGGAAGCATAAGAAAAAGTTCATGAAATAAAGTACCAAGTAGTGCCGTAGAAATCTGCAAAGTATCGTTGCAATGATAACGCATGGTGAGGGCAGTGACGGTGTTATCTTGCACCCAGACACGATAATATACTAGTGCAATAAGTTGGCTGTTTCAGGCAACATCGCGACAGATGTTTTTTAAAGACGTGTTCTTCATTATTACTGCAGGTAAAGTTTTCGAGTTTTTATAGCCGTCATTGAGGGTGCACTGCATGTGATAAAGTAAGGAATATTTCCTTTTCTATATCTAAATTGAGAAGCATTCTTCATTGATAAATAAGTGGGCTCATTAGCCGATCGTTGTGAAAGATTAAAGTGTCAAACTCGAGGACGGGCTCCTATTTTTTTGTACATGTGACATTTCTAAGAAACGTCACGGGGCTTAACTACAAAGGCCAAAAATAATCAATGCTTGTGCAATTACTTTTTCCGTAAATCAATGACCGAAAAAGTTGAGCATCACGAGAAAAGTGCACATCTTGCAGCTGGGAACATGCTCTCAGCAGCTGTCAATGATGTGGGTGGAGGTCCTCAAGCCGGCTTGACAGCATCCATTGCAATAAAAGATTGTACTTTTCCTTGTCTCTCGGAGTATTCAGGGAAGCTATCCTATCTCCTGTATTCACCAAAGTTATTGAATTTATGTGTAGGCACGGTGATGCAGAATTGACCAGAGTCCCTCAATAATCTTGGCTCTTTCTTTAGACGCTTTCGTTTTTCTGTCACTAAGCCAAGATTTTCGCTGAACAATGTAACCAACCGTGTTCTGTACAATGAGAAGCGACCAAGCTTGTCGCAGCAACGTCAGCCTACATACCAACTTTTATTTGTACATACATTCATCAAGCATGCAAATAAGCTCGAAGCACGCGCCCAGAAAAAAAACATTTCAATGCATTTAACATTTTGATAAACATCATCGCCGAATAGATGCTTGCGAAGCACTGAAGCTTAAATTCTGAAATAAGGGATCTTGCTACTTTGACTAACATGGCAGAACGCGCAGCGTCCAGGCGGTGCCTGCCTGTATAACTCCGGTAATTTTCACTTTACTATGTAACAAAGTGTGGTATAACGGTTAGCGTAGATGACTGCTGATTCAATGGTCAACAAGTAGGATTATGTGTGCTTGTCACGAATTTTTTGTTGTTTACTAAAATTTCTTCTGTGTATTCACAGGTACATGTAGGCAAATGCACGTGTTAAGCTTCAGCTTCTCGTGAATTCAACCAGAAATTATGGTGAATTGATTTTTTATCGAGATGGTTACTTTTACCATAGCTAACAGTGTGTCTCTACGCAGTTGCCATGCAAGGAGTGTAGTAAATAAGTTCCAACTATAAAAGGGTAACTTTACAGCTCAACATTTCACCCCTCTAAATTTTTGAAAGCTAGCACTTCGTCCCCTGAGGGTTACTTCCTCAAAGACGAACTGTTGATCCTTTGGAGAGTAACTGTCGTGGCAACGCAGTTACTCCACAAAAGGAAAAATCACAGACCACTTTGCACCTTAGAGTGTACTTTTTCACACACAGGTCTCCTGTCTTTGGCGCGAAAAAAAAGAAACTTCAGCTATCAAAGCAAAGACGCATGCCACAGAACAGGTAAGCTCCTCGTTGGACGTGAAAGATTCTGAACTACAAATGTTCGAGGATCCGAAAACGTGCCGATTTCCTTTTGATTTTTGCAACTACTGACCGTAACCAGCCTTTCTTTTATGGACGGCCAATGCACCCCGAGTCAACATTGGGCGGCATCTTCTGCAACGGCTCCGTTCAGGATGCGTAGCAGCAAGCGACGAAGCAAGCGTGGACACCCGTGACACCTCGATCTATTTTTTTGACACCGTTGTATTGTTTGTCGACAACTTCAAGAGTAAGATGAGCCGCACGACAGAGTGGAGACGGCTAAGCAAACAAGGGCCGGTGATGTCGTAACCTCAAAAATTTACAGTTGTTTGCATGCGAGTGCTCGCCACTAGTAGTCCTCTCGAAAGGGAAAGGGTATTAATATGTCGTAAAGCACTGGTTTCAAGAGATAAAGGAGACATCACGTTCAACTCTGCCATGTTGGCTATTGACGTTCAATATAAAACTGTATTGAATCTGCGCTAGGCAACTGCCACCTTCAATGGTGTGTAAGCCTACTCTTGAGTTCAACCTTGCAAAGAGTCTACTATAAGGGCCCTGTACTAGATCCTGATTCGCCAATACTTATAATAAAAAGAGTTGCTGTTGAGGCTATTCCTGCACTTTCTTGCACTTAAAAGCCGCGTTGTGAGAGTGTGATATACAAGTTGACTTACGTCTATCGTCCTTCTACGTGTAACATTTTCGCAATGTCATCCGTCGCTTCACACCAATGAAGCTCGGTTGCTGGAAAAACGCGAAGCTGGGATAAGCGCTACATTATGTTTCCGCTGCTTCAGAGCATATTGTCACACGATTCGTCGCAGCAAAGAAATATGGAGTGCCACTGAATGACTAAAAGTTCAGAATTGATGGCTCTTGGGAGGAGCGTGCCCTGATTAGAAGAAAATTCGCGATACTAATGCGTATGGTGCAAGACTCTCGCATCAAGAAAATGGTCCAAAAAAAAAAAAAAAACCACGCCGACGACGGTGATGTCAACCTCACTCGCCAGAGCTTATAACTTGTAAATATAGACTACGTGCTTGCCACAACCGTCTTCTACAACTCTTTTGCAACACACCCAGGCCAGCAAAACTTGCCTGTCCTGCGGAAGGAAGTACTTTTATTGTACAATGGTATCTAACGATGTCGTTTGAAGCACGACGCTCAAGCCATTGAAAAACACACCTAATCACCTAATAGGGATAAATCAACAGAGAAAGACAAAAATGTCGCCGCCATAGTCGATTCAGTGGTGATGCTACCCACGTGTATTAAAGTGCGATGATTCTGTCACCCGCTCAA
Source organism: Rhipicephalus microplus (assembly GCF_043290135.1). Taxonomy (NCBI): domain Eukaryota; kingdom Metazoa; phylum Arthropoda; class Arachnida; order Ixodida; family Ixodidae; genus Rhipicephalus; species Rhipicephalus microplus. The sequence continues at coordinate 131,543,082 of NC_134700.1, forward strand.
GATGCGCTACAGCTAAGAGATTGTCTGCGTCCGAATTCGGCCAACGAAATAGTTGTGAAAAAAGTTTTGCCGTGCTAGAGCTCTGCCTTAGGCCACCATGTCTCATGTTCGAAGCTTACTACACATTTTGGAGTGTTGCCTTCCACTGTCTTGTGGTCTGAGCTACGTCAGAAAAACTGGTCGCTGGCTGAACAACCGGTGGCCTGAGCACCGTTGCAATGATAGAAAAGAAACAGATGTCTCCCTAGCAATGCATTGAAAGTGCGGTTGCCTTCCTTTGTTTGACACGTGCAGAACTGTGGAAAGAAGTAAGCTCACATTCGCTATTACAGGTGCAGGTTATATAGAAGAGATTCACGACAAGTGTATTAGCAAGCTTTTTAACGCACTGACGAAAAAAAAAAATAGATTTTCTTGGTGTCCTTCATGACGCCTAGTAATGCTATTGTTACTTCTGCTCGACAGATATTCTCATGTTTTGACGGCTAAGAATGCTTAGGTTCAGAAACGTTCTCGTGAGCTGTGTCATCTGTGTGCGTGTGTTGTCAATTTGTGTTCGTCTTCAGTGCGCTCTTACCGCTCTCATACACATGGGCTGATGTGCTGTTTTATTATTTTAAGCCGAGTGTAGTGCGCTATTATCATAACGAACAGATTGACTTTTTCGCAAACTGTTCAACGTGTGGTGGCCCCCAAAACGTTGTCACTTATCACTTCCTAGACATCGGATGCGTTTTCCTTTCGGTGCCCTTCGAACACATACCTCAATCTAAGAAGCCTACTTTTGTTAACGAAAAGAAAATGCAGAAACCAATATCACTCTGATTTTTTTCCTTCCCTAATGCTCCACTAGCTCTTCCTCTGGACAGGATAACAAACAGAACAGGTCTTTGGTGGTTTTCCCCGCCTTACATTTTATTCATGTACCTCTTTCGGTGAACACCATTACGTACAAATTTGAGGTACTCGATTCGCAGCAATCGAGAGCCATACTTGTATAAAGTCACGCATTAGACCAATGATCAACGACCTATGATTAGTGAAGATCCAAACCTGTTTGCGCTATTACTATTACACATTCCATAAATATCTCATCGCAAAACACAGTGCATCGTGCTTTATGAGGTACAAATAACAATACTATAGTGAATTGCTAAGGTCGCTGGAAACGTCGCGCTCTCGTTGAAAAAATGTAAATTGAAGTGCAAAGAAAAAATAACACGACCTAGGGCCGGCACCTAGCCCGATATGCTGTCAAACAACATTGTTCAATCAATTCACTTGAACTTGTAGAGCACATAATTCATCAAGCTTTGGCTTTAGGCCGGGATCCAAAAGCGTAACAGTTTTATTTTCTCAGGTTATGTGGTGATAACGCGACACGCATTCCACCCAAAAGTGTGCGTTCTGCATGTTCTTTTTAACGAAATATCAAATCGTTACAATTTCAGTGCTCGTCATTCGTGTTAAGCTTATGCGCGCGTAAGTGCTAGCTATATTGAGCCGTGGATGACCGACGCGGCCGTTGGCTTCATACAAACTCTTTTGTCGAGCACCTTCGACCTGCGAGGGAGGTTGGTGAGCATTATGGCCAGGCGCAGTGGTGGATAATCAGTGTACAACGCGGAGGATGCGAGACTCGGCAATGTGGACTGGTGAACGGCTTTACTCTTGGTGTAGTCAGCATTTTAGTGGCAGCTACGCTTTTGCCCCGTTCAGCTGTGCGTTAGAGCAGCTTGCACGACAGCGTCGCGCTGAGAGCTTCCGCATATATCTCAGATCAGCGGCGTATAAATAGACTGTGCGTATCGAGATGGCAGCGGGCTTATCAGGTACCATGTAAGAGCGAGGGTATTTTTTAAGGTCGCTGCTTTTCACTCTGCACCAAACGCAGGGAGTGAGAAGCCCTCTGCTTATGAGGTTAGCGTTGGGGTGTGAAACATCTTTATTATAATCGTATACTTGCGGCCAGTGACTGGGATGTGCTAACTTTGAAGCATGTGGAACACTTTTGATTTTGCGAATATTTGTGGTAGAATTGGCAACAATAAAACTAGTAAATTATCTTGGTCTCTCGCGTTATACCAGTCTCTGGCTATCATAGCTTCGCTTTTGGTTCGAAAATGCAGCCTTTTGCGTTTGATATTTGGGCAAAGCACATTTCTTATTTTAAGTTTGTCATTGAACGGAAAATATTTCTCATCATCATTTAGACGCCACATGGAGAATCACGCAATAGTTAATTATTATATTTTTGCATTTCCTCGCTTGACCATGTTTAAACGACGTTATATTTAACGCATTAAAATTACGTCTCGGTAAATTTGGCACTTTGTATAAAGACTTAATATTCTGTACAAAAATTGGGCAGCCCAGCTACTCCTTCTACACGGTGTTCATAAATAAGTCATGAAAATAATTGCGCTGGTCACTGAAAAGGGGATTTAGGCACAAATAGACACATCGAAGTATATTGCAACATACACAAGCACCGAACACCAAAACATCAGTCGTCGTTAACAAAATATCAACCACGGACAAGCCACAGCTTGCGTTAATATTATTTCATCCTACAAGAAATAGTAATGATGATAAATTTCATCAATTTGCTAGCTTGTTGTCTTCAAAACCATCATTGCGCACAGATAATCGTCACTGTAATTGGGGGTGCTAACGCTTAAAGCTGTGTAGAAAGTCTATTTAACAAAAATGGTGTACATTGTTTGAGTATTATATCGGTAGTTTGACAAACACTGCGCCTAATAAAAAAAAAACAACACACTCCCTTTCATTCTCACGCTTCCCACATTTTCAATTCCCAAGAAACCTAAAATCTGCCAAAGCTTTTCATAATTGATTCGTTCTATATACTTAATTTGATTTTACTCTACGAACTGGTTGTCAATTTTCGCGACTTGCTTTTCCAGAATAAATAAATCCTTACCTATCTCTCCTGTATGCCGCTGTCCAAGTTCATCTAGGATTCCTTGAATAGCCTTGGGAAGTTCAGTAAGCAGTTTCTGATTAATCTTCCTGTTAATGCATTCTTGCAGTTTGTTCATTTTGTTTAGTATTCGAAGAACACCCGTCAGGAAGGTAAATTTGAGTTTGAGCTTCTCAATACCGGCGACTTCAAACCGCGTCAGCTGGAGCACCTCGTAATTCCTGTAAATCGATGAACAAAGTCTACATTTCTGCATATCACCAGTGCACATTACATTTAGCCATGGGGCTTTTGATACTTAGTAAACATATTTTCATGCATTACTAAAAGTTCATTAAAATGCTAACAATGTGATCACGAATGGACTTTTATATGATACACGTGTAATAGACATCGATATAAATTACACCAAGTGCAATACGGAGGAAGACAGCTGTGGATCGCTAATTGTGCAACCTGGCATCCAAGTGCTTCAAACATTCATGGCTGCGTATCACGCCGTTCGATTCTGTGCGCCAGTCAGCATAGTCAACCTTTTTAATCGCCTAGCTTCTGACACAACTTCTAAGTGTTCCCGCGAAGAATACGGACTTCCCTGTGCCATTTATTCTCCTAATGGGACTGAGATGTGTGTTTTTACAGCAAAATCTGTATATGGCTCGGCTGAACGAAATACCTTTCCCTAGAAAAATGATATTGGTCTCCATTGGCTTCGCTGTCAGCTCCATCATATTCTACGTCGTACCAAAGTGCACATGCCATTGGCAACACTGTTAGTGACGCCTATATCAGCGTAGTACCCAAGCATTCGTTCCATTGGTTGCGCTTCAGAGACGATGTCCATCCCTTTGTAGCCGTGACATCTTGCTCGTCCGCAGCCGTTTCAACTGACAGCTAATGCATGGGGAGGCCATAGATCGTAGAAACGCCCGAATGAGAGAAAACTTTGCAAGAACAGTGAGAAAGCTGATCCGTGATAGAAATCATGTCCGCGGGGCCAGTCCTGCCGCCCAGACACAAGAATAAGCCTGGGTGACGAAGTGCGAGCATAAACTGCGCACCCAGGATGTGAAAGCGCTTGGAATCGAATGCAAGCGTACAGGGCGAGCCGAAGAAGCGGCTTCGCAACGTCGACGTGGCAATGGCATGAACGCGTTCGCCCAGGGCCCACACTCGCTTTTAGCAGGAGTTTCGCGAAATGCACTTTGGCTTTCACTACGATCTCTGCAAGCAGGTGTGGGCACCCGTTTGAGATTCTCTGGGTAACAATCTTTTCGCAGTGTTGGGCAGGGATTTTTAAATCCCGAAATCACGCGTATGGGAGCCAAGGATGTGATCTATGCATTATTTTGTAATATTGTGGGCGAAGTCTTACACCCGCGACAATTTAAAAATATTCTCGCCTAGGTTGTCAGGAGGCTGAATCTCCGTGTGTCCTTTTCCTCCAGTCTGTTTAGCTATAAGATAAAACAATTAGGCTGTACACTACAATGAACATGATTTTCTGTGTCTGAGGTTCCCAATAAACAACAAACACCAGAAAGCTTTCATGAATCTATCAACAAACGAAAAAATAATATCGCATAGCGTTGTACGTACCAAAATCGCGATACTACAAGGAGATATCGTACGCGATATTTCCAGATATGGAAACTTTTTTGACTTCTTTAGCGTCCCCTTCTGTCTAAGTACAAGAACTTCTAGCATTTTACCCCCCCCCCCCCGAATATGCGAGTGTGGCGTTCGATTGAAATCCATGTCGTTCGGGTCGGCAGCCGAGCTCTGTAATCAGTGTACCATCCCGGCAGACTTATTTGGCACATTACCTTACACCATTGTGATGAAAAAATTTCTTTAAGCGATCAGTAGGAGCAGCCCATCACGCGCTAGTCGCGTTTTTCTAGACTATAGATAAGGTATCATCATCCATTCATCAGTAAAAAGGCTTCTGTTGAATTAGATATTATTTTGCAATTTGCAATATATGCATTTACTGGGTGTCAAGCTACGCGGATGTCTTCACTATAGCAAAAATCGCCGACTTACTCACTGATTTCGGCGATGAATAGAAGCTCCGGTAGATAGATTGAAATGGTAACCTTCGTATATCCAGCCCAGCCTTTGTGCCGAACAGAGACTGTAGCCTTCAGTCCTTGCAACTGGACAGCCACTCGGACTTGCACCTTTCGTTTCCACATTGCTTCAAAGTAGTTGCAGCCTATTCTTTGAACGGAATGCAAGCCCAGTATAGCTGCGTTGTAGAACTGCAAAGCGTACTTCTTGTGGCCGACGACTACAGTTTCGTTGAAGTCGGGAATAGACACGTTCATCACTAGTCCAGAAGAAATATATCTTTCCAAGGCTCGGTCCAGAAGCGAATTCCTACTAGGTTGTCGTTCATCAGAACAACTATAAAGGTCTTGTTCTGGAGAGGAAATAAAGAGGAAAGGTTATCGCAGAGCTGTGTGGACTGAAGACAGCTAGTAAGCAATGGCCGCAAAAAGTAGTTTAATTCCATCCTTTTCAGCAATCTCCGTTGGGGGCAGCAACTGCAAGCAGTGTGGTTCGCTTGGTCTCAATATATTTTATAGTGTGCAAAAAGATATGACGGAAAAAAGAGATCATTATGGGGCCATGGTAAGTCCGACAATCGTGATTACACGTTGAAAATTCAACTATTTATTTGTTTTTGTTTAATTTTATTGATTTATTGATTTATACATATTAACAAAAAAGAGTGAGAGAAAAAGTTACTCTTAAGTGTGTATACGTATGATGCAACAGAAGTCTCAAAAGCAGTGACATGGGGCAGTTTGGCAATAGTCGTTGCGAGTTGGAGGAACTGGGAATATGGCAGCGTTACGTTCTTACATGAGAAAGGTATGTGTACTGTTAGTTTATGGTCAGTTTTATATGTAACACAGTTTAAAAAAAAAGGCGTGTTTGAATTGTGAATTGTGGGAAATTTTATGAGAAAGAAAATACTACCAGTCACTGTATGCAGTACAGAATTAAGGATGCAGCTATAGGAAGTCTAACGAGCCCACGGCGGGGCGTACAGGTTAGGCCTATCTGTCCCGACGTGGCAGCAGCCCGCTATACGTGCTAGTTCACGCTAGTTCACGCAGTATGGTGTAGTGTTCAGGACATTATAGTCGAAATGAAGCAGAAATGCCGTTGTGAAGGGCACGTAAAGGCAAGATAACCGTTGGTCATTAGGAATCACGGATATCTACCCATACTCATGAATATTACCCAACATTCATGCTCACGCCTACTATACCTAATTAGTGCTCACTTACGTTCAAACTCACGTCTATTCACACTCAAAAGTATTCACTCACCATCATGCTCACGACTCTTCACACTAAGGTGCACTCATTCACGTTCACACGCACGCCTACTCGATCACCCTCATGTAGAATTTCTTACGTTTACACTCATGACTACTCACACTCTGAGTGCTCACTCACGTCAACTCACACTTGCGAGTACTCACTCACATTCATACTCATGACTACTTTCACTCGGTGTACTCACTCACGTTCATACTCATGCCTAATGACACTCACTTCTACTCACACTCATGAGTACTCACTCGCGTTCATACTCACTCCTGCTCACCCTCGGAGTACTCACTCACGTTCATACTCCTACGTACACTCATGAGTACTCACGTTCTTACTCACTTCTACTCACACTCTGAGTACTCACTCATGTTCATACTCACTTCTACTTACCCTCGGAGTAGTCACTCACGTTCATACTCACTTCTAATCACACTCGGAGTGCTCACTCACGTTCATACTCATTCATACTCACACTCATGAACACTCATCAATACTCACACTCATTTCGTTCAAATAAGTGTGAGTGTGTGTGAGTGAGTGTACTCATGAGTGAGTATACCGAGCTATGGTTCAAGTTTCAGTTACCCAATTAAAAAAGAGCGCACACCAAGCCGTTTCTCTCCTCAAATGACAACGACTTTTATGAGTGCATTAGCAGTATAGAGTTCAATGTGTGCTTGTTTGTACTATACTGGCGCAAGATTTATGTTAACTGTTTACCTACCAGAAAACTTTAAGCTTGGTTACTGACGTTAGTTGTCGCAATGTAAATGTTCTACTGGTGGTCAACGTGTGTGCGGGCGCATCGAATAATTGTATTACCAACATTCAGCAGTAGACATTGCGCAAACTCTTACTCATTGTGCAAATAACATCGAACTATTTTTGAAAAGGTGCTTTTCACTTTAGTGTATACCCATTTTTAGGGTAAAGGAATTGATCACGTTTTATTGTAACATGCTTTCTCTATAGCCACTTCCAATAGAATATTTGTTATGCAGACTAATGCAGGCCGTGCTGCTGAATAAAATAAACAGGTAGAAATATGTAACAATGTGAAAATTCCTCATCCTAAAAGGATCGGTTTCAGCCGTGTGCATTGAAAACTCAAACTTTGTAGAAGTTAAAGAATATAGTGGGAGAGCATTGTTGTTCCATAAGCTACATTATGAAGCATTGCCATTGTTGTACCTTGTTTTAAATATGAACTCAAATATTCCTAGGAAGGCATCTAGTACCTCGCGCTGAGCTACATTTCGATATTTGAAGTTAATGCACGATAAGCATTTTTAATACTCAAAATCCGTGGTGCGTGTTAGTCTGCTGCTATATCTGTATTGTCGTGTTTTAACAAATGACATATGCAGTTGCATAAATGATTGCTATGGAAAAATTTGAGACTTAAGCGTAGCAACGCGATATTATAACGTGGCGTAAGCAAAGCTATAGACGTGCATTGGAGGGTAGGGGACAGTGCATCTTAAAAATACTTCATTTCACTCAGGTATGCACAGTACACAGTAAACGCACACAGCGTACACACCGTTTAAATCCGCAGTGCAGGAAGCAGCGATGAGAATGGTCAAAATAGCTACTTTCATGGCTGTTATTTTCCAATAGTTCTTCTCTTGCGAAGGTCCCAGCCACAAGTGATGGCGTGTGATGAAACGTGCCCATGAAGCCATCATCGCTCAGTAGCTTGTACGAAGGACACGTAAAAACGCAGCCTTATCGCTCTTGTCAAGAACTCTGCTGACTGCTTATTGTTTTCTTATTGTGTTCTGTGAGGAAAATAATGACAAGAATTCTCGGGAGCAGCAGTGCAATGTAATACAGCGTTAGCAAATTACGTCACGAATAAAAACACGGACGCTCTATTCTACCAGCTGTTTTCTCTTTATTCCGCTATACATTTTTTCATTCGCCTTGTTCATGATCCTCGACGTCGAAGAGCGTTGCTGTGTCGCATTGTCTAAGAGCATTATCCCGGAGTTTGCCTCTTATATCTATACATTTATAAAAAAAAACCTGATTTATAGCTTAAAAGCTGCTTTCTTGAGTGCTAAAGGTGCGCAAAGTGGCTTTTCAACACACCATCTATCATAAAATGCCGCGCGAATCCTACGTTTGCAACTAATACTGTTATAAAGCTTCAAAGGCCCTGCTACGCGCTGAAACTAAAGCTCGCCAACGTTTAAAAGAATTTTTCAAGCTAAACATAACGCTCCAAATTGCGAGGTGGTAGAGCTGGTCATAATAGTGTTTTAGAACGGAAATATGCTTAAGTGACTTTTATTCTGACTTTTTATTCTGGAAAGCTTGTTCTCTCCTTCATTATTTTTTTCTGCTCTATATATTTGGCTCCCTCGAACAATGAACAATACATAGCTAGCGTGCCTTCTTGGTGTCGGTTCAATTGGCTGGCGTATATACCTGTTCTAAACAAAATATTCGACAAAAAAAAACGCAACTACTTATGTATTTGATTGCAAACTCCGCGCTGCATGCCATTATTTACGTGAGGCCGCCGTCTGCCCATAAACATCGATTTCTTACAAAAATCATCGACAATTTTAAGAAGCACACGGTGTATTATTACCAAACGTGGCTATTTGGTTCAATCAGGTGTGGTACAGTTCTATACCACTTTAGAAGAACTCAAGGCCATTTTCACAGTGATGACCTTTATCCTAGGAGCCCTGAGCATAATATTGGTCAAGCCTACATCTGTGCCCTTCTGTAAATGGATATCTGTTTCTCTCTCCAGCTATTTCTCAACTTCAAAAACAGCTTTGCAGCAAACTAGTTGGTAGGTAGTCAGTCTAAAAGGCATCGCGCAGAAATAGGGACCCAAAAAAGAAGTTAAATCACCCAATACCTGGTCCATCAATGAACTGTTGTAAGTTGTTATCCAACTAAAAAGTGCGTAAACAGCGTGTTACTAAAAAAAGTGAGCTATTAGTTGGCGTTCGAGGTGTCGACTTCTTTGTTGTGTGCGTGTCTGCACGCCCTGTCTTTTAAAATTCACAGCCTTGTCGGTCAGCCTTGAGATATGGAGCCAATCTTACGGCAAAAATAAATGTTTTGGACGATTTCAAAAAGAAAGCCCTGCTCAGGATTGATAACGCACAAATAAAAAAAAAACGCGACAGGAATCCAGCAAATGACCTCTCCGATAGCCCGCAATCACCGCTAAGACACAAATGTCGCTATATGCAATTTATCCACAGCGTAAAATTCTGGAAAAGACAATACCCTTACACTCGTCTGTAATGCGCCGTCGGTATCACAGCCATGTGTTCACTGAAGCAATCAAGGCATGGTTTCAGTGCTTGTAATTCAAAAAAAATTTTAGTAGTGTCGTCAGTCTTTTTTTTTTAAGGTGAAAACGAGCGTGTGTTTCGGTGGTCAATTTCAAAAAAAAGTGCTAATAGTTGCCGAGGCAAACTCGTTGCAGAAATTTGTAGATAGACACACTTTTGAATAATCCTCCTCAGCGAGATGCCCTGTCACTGCTACACAACATGAGTGCTCTTGTGGGGCGCTGGAGTTTGCATGGTTAAGGCCATTATACGCGCTAGCCGCACAGCCGCTCCGCAAAGCCGCACTGCACAAATGGGCGAGAGCGGCTGTCTATGTGACGTCAGGCAGAGCGGCTCTCAACTTTCGCAAGCCGCAAGCCGGCTCGCATGGCTAGCCTCGCATTTGGCGACTGAGAAAAACGGCCTGAACGGCCGCCCCGTCGGCTCGCTTGGCAAACATGGCGCTTGCTGAAGCGGGCGCTGTAGCGACATCTAAAAAGAAAAAGAACAGCTGATTTTCTCGTTGTGACCATCGTAAGCGCTGTGAGACTCCCGGGAAGATATCGGTAGCCAGCCAGTGTTCACTGCCCCGTCAGCAGGTGCGATCGACAGCGGAAACGAAGAAACGAGCACAGCGTAGAAAGTGTGTTTGCGGATGCAAGTGTCGTCGTTTCGTGCGTTTCCTGGGTTGTACCGTCCATCTTTCAAGTGTAATCTCACAGAATTTCGAAGATTTTCGTGATGTAGTCATCCACCTTTTTAAAGCAGGGTATGTGTTTGGGGCGAGCCGAAGTGAAAAGTTTGTAATCATCGCAACAAGTGTTCGCGTCGGGTGTGTTCTGTGTGTGCCGTTCGTCGCAGCAAATAGTATGGATAAATTTTAAACGCTTGCGAGCGTTAACTTTTGCTACGATAAGGATGGGCATGTTTTATTGCCCGTCATTATCATTCGTCATTCATAATGCGCAACGCCATGCTGTTGTGTGTAGCGCTGTGGTGACGTTCTGTGGACTGTGTCACATTTGAGCGATTTGGTCCGGTGTTGTGAAGTGTGTTAGTATTGCAATAAATTGTCAGATATTCGACAGTAGCTGCTAATACAGTATCAACATTTTGTCAAGATTGCAGGAAGTCATGCTACATTACTTGAACACCATGACAACTGATATAATATGCGATGGTTACCTGCTTGCATCAAGCATTTGAAGAATAGTTAAACAATATTTTCAATATTCTGCCGAAATGCCCATGTCTGTCTTGTTGAACATGCATCTATCATCATCAAGTGTGTAGCAAAATATTTCAAGTACATGTCAGGTCAAGAAAACTTCAAACAACAAAAACGCTTATTATCGTTGGCTCAGTCTTGAATGTCTGTTCCTTCCCAATAGTGCACAAAAAGTGAAAAACGTACGCCTTGTCTCCAAAGAAGGATGCCGTCTCTCAATCAGCAAAAATATTTTATCAATGAAATACAAGAATACGGTGATAATTCATCATTCTTGTCGGTAGTAGATATTTTGCTATTGGTACAAAGTAGCCGAAAAAACTTGTCGGCAATTCTGTATTCTGATCACCTGTCAGTGGCAGTTGTTGAGGCTTTTTAGATAAATGAAATCAGCATAATCTTCCAAGCGGGCTATATTGATTAAATCCGGCTATATGTGCATGTTTTTGCGGGGGAGGTGTTGCAAAACTTTCTGGAAAAATACTGGAGCTATCCCACTCTGTGAAAATGGTTGACCAGCCAAGCTGTGTCACACAACGATTTTGTTTGCTTTCTTTTCATATATATACGTTTAATAAGACTTTTACTATTTTAGCATATGCTTTTTAAAGCAGTTCCACCTCAGTTTATGTGGCCTAGAAGTGCAACATGCGGGTTATCTATTTATGTATACATTTATTTCTTTTCTAATTTATTTTTTCATTCACCTTTTTTCTGTCTAATTTTTTATGCACCAGTAGTGAGTGGTAATGTTTGCCCCATTTCTGTGGTGCGTACCCACTAGGATCTTTCTGTAGATTAGGTGTGTTTGCGGATTCTCAGTACAGCCATACTTATTACTCTCATGGTTGCACTGACGTCAGTCAATTTGCCTCGTGCGTTAGCAGCCAATTGAACTCAGTCTGGACGCGCGGTGTTTCTTAATTCAAAATTTGAATCTAGAGACAGTTGACCATAACTTTTTGTTGAAAATGTAGGATCGTGGAGTTGTGTGGACCTATACAGTAGAACCTTACTGATACATTCTCGCTTAACACAATTTCCCAGCGAATTGATATGTGTGGTTTAACATCCCAAAACCATGATATGATTATGAGAGACGCCGTAGTGGAGAGATCTGAAAATTTTGACCACCTGCGTTTTTTTAACGTGCATGCGAATTTGAGCACACGTGCCTGCAGCATTTTCACCTCCATTGAAAATGCAGCCGCCGCAGCCCAGATTCACTCCCCCGACCTGCGGGTCAGCAGCCGAGTACCTTAGCCACTAGACCACTGCGACAGGGCAATCATTTCCCAGCTGCTATGCTCGCAATCATGAAAATAAATTAAACCGATTTGGATCATAATTATTCTGAGATACTGCATTTATTGTGCGCATTTTTTTCAGCAACGTACCGACGTTTTATTGTATATTGGTAACCTGCATCATGAATGTAAGACATGATTCCAACATCACAATTTAGGTAACTTCGAGGCAGTCTAATCACGTAGAGATTAACCTGTTTTGACGAGACAACAACGTCGCCGGAATGTTGTTGTGTCTCTGTGCATTAATAACAAAGAAACCAGCATGTAATGTGCTGATAGCACTGACGTAACATCCGAGTTCGCATCCCACTGCGTCAGTACTGCAACATGGCTGTTTAAGGGCCAGCAGTACAAGCCATTCATAGCCTTGCTGTGAAGAACATTGATAATACTCGAGTGCAGTGTGATAGCATTAGCAGCACCCACTTGTATACATACTGTATTCCCATTTACCGTACATACTGTATTCACAATTACATACATTCTGTATTTACATTTGCTTGCCATTCTTCATTTCTTTATGAACACGTGAACTATGCTGTGAAGGATGGAAAATTTGTGCACATTGTAGAATACTGGTCCTTGTAAACTCTCCAAGGATGCCAACTGCGATTGCGACCGCAAAGTACCTACTATGTGTCTGCTAAGCAAATCACGCTCCTGTGTAGCTGTGAATTTTTTAAATGCTCTGGTTGTTGATGACGATGAATTATAGCTGGGCACTTTGTAATGGTTATTCTTGCTATGACTTATATTAGTGGCCGATAAAACACTGGGCTTTTGTTAAAAGAAACCTGGAAAGGTTTTGGTGATTTTGTACATACACATTGGGCTGGTAGATTAAGTTTCAAGGGTTATTTAGAGGCCAATGTGACCACTCTGCGTAAACTGTGTAATTTATTATTACGCTTTAAAGCTGCCAATCGCTGGAAATTGGTGCTGATCATTGCAACTCGGCTGAATGCCTTTTAAACTGCAACAATCATAGAGCAACATGCTCTGCCCAGAGCATGTCAGCAGCCACGTCAACATCGCTGCCTTTCTGAGTGGCTGTCATGGGCTGTAGAATGTGCAGAAGATCGACTGGTAGGGTGGCAGCACCTGTCGGAGCAAATATCAACCACTTACTTCGTGGTCTTTGGTTCTGCTGCCAGACGGCGTGCATGCTTTGATATGTGGGGTTTAACGTCCCGAAACCACTTTATGACTATGAGAGACGCCGTAGTGGAGGGCTCCGGAAATTTCGACCACCTGGGGTTCTTTAACCTGCGCCCAAATCTGAGCACACGGGCCTACAACATTTCCGCCTCCATCGGAAATGCAGCCGCCGCAGCCGGGATTCGATCCCGCGACCTGCGGGTCAGCAGCCGAGTACCTTAGCCACTAGACCACCGCGGCGGGGCGAAGACGGCGTGGATGCTGCCAGGCGCACTGCGTGATGGCCTCCGAGACCGCAGGCAACCTGTCGATGTGCCATCTCGGAGGTCTAGAGTGGTAAAAGCTCAAAACGGCGAGCGCACTCATGAGAGCTCTGCGATCACCAGCGTGCCTCGTGAGTTGTGGCGGTCAGGCATAGGTAAAAAGGAGGGCATGATATAATTGGTAGTAGCGGCCTTGGTACACTGCGTGTAACTCAAGTTATGGTGCGAATAGTTTCAAGATGCTCCAACATAAACGCTGACAAAACTTTAAAAACACGTTTCAGGGTCTCTTTAATGGAAGTTTGCCAAGTTGAATAAGCGTTGAAGTACAAAAATAGGTAGGGCTACATAGAGGCAGGAATGCATAATGGAGATTCAGGTGGGGGAGCGGCCTATGGGTAGAGTCGAAGGAGCAGGCACTTGATAATTCATGAGCCCGGAAAGGAGGAGGAGGTGTAAATGAACAAAGAAGAGGGATCTGTAACTTTTGTAAGCGCTAAATGCACGCACGTGACACGAGTGAAGGACACAGGACAAGCGGTTCGCTCGTCTTACATACGTGCATATAACGCTTACTAATATGTTATGGATCAATACCAACTACCCTGAACCTAGTGCCTTCACAGAGAAGAAGGAAGTGGAAAATTCCAAAGAAGCATGTGGCTTGTGTAGGATGCTGCAAATGATGGTTGTGCCATCTGTGCATAGGCGTATCAGCCGGGGAGGGCAGGGAAGGTGAGATCCCTCCACCCCCACTGAGAAAAGTTAGGGAGCTGAGCCCCCCCCCCCCCCTTCGACAGTGGTGACTGTTCACTGCACGCCGGAAAAAGCAACAATTGAGGCGAAGTTTTCCTTCACCGTAGTATTCAATGAATTATGTTAATACGAGGGAATATTACAATATAGTGAAATTTCTCCAACATTGTAGTTGTGACGATTTTCTTCACTTTTGTTGTGACGATTTCCCACGCTCACTTTTAACTTTTGTCCGCTCAGCAGTCGTCACGAATCTTCGTTTCTTCGAAAAACTGTTGCAGCACCTTCATTGCTTTGCCATTTGTTTTGGATGGTCATGAACCTAGTATTTTATTCAGCGCAAATGGCCGCTCGGGATCAAACTTATGCAGTTCCTGTTCTAGTCATCTTCGTTGTGTGTCGTGTTTCGGACAGTCGAGCAAGAGGTGACAGATATCTTTGTCGTCATGGCCGCATGAACATGCTGACGATGTTGCACGCTGAATACGAAGTAGGAAGTGCTTTGTGTAAGCACTTCCAAGTCGTAGGCAATGAATGAGTGTGTCGATACGTCTTGGGAGGTCATGGTCTAATTGGTATTCAAGATTACGATCAGCAGAATATAGGATCGATTCCTTTATTTTGTCTGTGAACCAGGTAGACAGGCATAATTCACGTTTTGTTGTTCCTAAAATTCTATTTACATCATATTAGGATACCGGAATGAGGCCCGTTTGCGTAGAAATATGAGTGGTTTTCGCCAACTCATCCGCCATTTCATTTCCTTTAATTCCGCATTGACTGGGAACCCACTGAAATGCCACTCGATGATTCGACTTCGTAGCTTCTGAGAGCTCTTTTAGAATAGCGTATACCATACGCACATCAATGTGTCTTGAAGTGGCGTTTTCCACACATGCCAGTGCTGCCAGAGAGTCTGTAATTACCACCCATTTTCTTGGTGTCGTTGACAGTTTAATAAAACTTGCGGCTAGCAAAACCACTACCAGCTCCGACGTTGTTGAAGAAGAGAGGTGGCCCAACCGACATGCATATTCTTTGTGCAATTCCAGAGTTATGAATGCTGATGTCGCTGTCTCCTCGGTGACGGAGCCGTCAGTGTACACGTGAGTGTATCCTTGGTACCTGTCAAACAGATGATGTGTTGGCAACTGCTGCGCTGCAACGATTGGCACTTCACACTGTAAGCAAAAGTTAGCCGAGATGGGAGTTTCTCCAGCACATTAGCCCACAAAACTCCCCTGCCCCAATTATTTACTCCCTGGTAGGGAGCGAACTCGGCACATGTCATCGTAAAACGCCCCCTCCTTAATCACAGAGTTTATGAACGACATGACCTTGTTAAACTCCCCAGGGAGTTTCAGGTCACGTGGTTACAAACTCCCTATAGGAGCTTTAAAAATCCTCTTTGGGCGTGACGTGTGTGTGTGCGTGTGGCATATGTTTGCACGTCGGTGTGAAACACATGTGCTTTGTGTGGCTAACCGTGTAAGCATCTGTCAACAGGCAACAAAATTATCAGTGCAGCGAAGAATAGCAACGACCGGTTGGTATTTACTGGGAACATTTCAATATATTTGGCACCGTTAAACCACGCTGCACATCGGTCCGATTCCTCAACGAAACGTCGTGAATGCCGTGCTTCAAAGGGCCGAGTAACAAAAAACTTCGAAGAATAAATTAATGGTAGCAAAAGCAAGCTGTTACGATCGTCAGCGGCTGCTCCTGGAGTTTCACCATCAGAAACTTCGAAGTGGTCTGAAGTAGGCTTCGCTCGACTACGGCAGGCTGGCCGGCAACCGGTCTGAGAGTTGCGCCGGCGACGCGCTCGCCCCGTCTCCGCCGATAGTGGCTTCTCGGAGTGTCACCGGTATTTCACCGGCTGTAACATCTAAGTGGTAAGAAGGCCTCGCTATGCCGTCGGTATCAAGCCGGCATCGTATCGAACTCCCACTGCGCGCCAGACACCGCGGCAAGCGCTACGAGCGAGCACCGACCACCGGCGATGCAAAGAATGTGTTTCACAAAAAATGAAGGCTGCTGGGATGTATAACAGTCTTCTGCGCCTTGCGACCGCAGCTGTCAATGACTAACTACAAGGCGAGCGCCGAACGAGGCGGAGTACGATCGTCAGCGATTGCACCGTAAAACTTCGAAGCGGTTCAAAGTAGGCTTCGCTCGACTACGGCAGGCTGGCCGGCAACCGGTCTGAGAGTTGCGCCGGCGACGCGCTCGCCCCGTCTCCGCCGATAGTAGCTTCTCGGAGTGTCACTGGTATTTCACCGGCTGCAACATCTAAGCGGTAGGAAGGCCTCGCTATGGCGTCGGTATCAAGCCGTCATCGTATCGAGCTCGCACTGCGCACCGGCCGCCGTGGCGAGCTCTGCGAGCTATGCATGCAATGCATGCGAGCAATGGGAACAGCGGCGAACCGTCTCATTCGTTTAAGTCTATCGCTCCGTAGCTTAAACTGCGTGGATAGCGGACACCTATTTCTGTGCATGGGAAAAACGAAACGTAAACTGCACATCAGCAAGCATTTTGTGATCGCCAGCTGTCATTCATCGAATCACCGTGCCGTACTCGTGAGTGAGGCCTAGTCGTCGAACGCGGTAGCGGCGGTCTACCTCGGTTCATCGCTGGAGCTGCTAAATGTGCCTCGTTAATGTGTTCATTCAAGGCCGCACGCACTTTGTGTATGATTGCGTGCATTTTACGGGTCCACAAACAGTACTGCTAATGCAAATTCAGCCCGTACGACAGAGCGTCAACTGATGAAACTTTTTCGCTATAGTAAAAAAATAATAAATATTAGGCAGGCTTAGGATAAAAGGCGTGTGTGTTGAAGTGCTTACATCAGACCACCGCAAGTTCATACTTACGCCGTGCGTATTTATTGCCTAATTAACAGCAAAAAAAGGCTTTCACCAGGGCGACATGGGAGGTAAAAATGTGGTGCATATATATAACCGGTGACTATATGGTAGGTGTGTTCTGCGTGTGGCAAGCTGTGGTGAGTGCGAGTGTTGTGGTATAACGTGAACATTGTGATAATATTTGTGCACTGTAATCATTGTTGTGCGCATTAAATGTTATGTAATTAAAGTTACGCTAGCGCATGGTATGGCTGCTGACGTAATTTTTTTCTTTGTCGATGCAAAAAATTTACTCCCATACTGACCTGAAAAAGTTCCCCAATGGATGTAAATACCCCCCCCCCCCCCTGGCACCATGCAAAAACCCTCTACGGATGGCGAGTAAATTTTTTACTCCCAACGGAGGGGTTCATAAAACTCCCATCGGGGCGTGCGCTAGAGGACAAGGTCATTTACTCCCATCTCGGCTTATTTATGTTTACAGGTCATGTTTGCTGCGTAGTCCTTCTATTGACGTTTATATAGTTATAGCTCAAGCAGCCATGGTGGATAGTTTTGGTTCAGTGGCCAATGTGTCGACACAGGAAGCCGGGAAATGTACTTTTGGTACACATGGTGTATTTGCAATCCAGCACAGTTCAAGATATTGGATATGAGCAGATGGGAAGGGTGTTGCGTGATTCTTCGTGGGCTTCTATCTCCACAGCCGATTACGGAATTACTTGGGAAAATATGTTACAGATGGTGCTAGGCACTGCTTCATTTAAATAGCTTCTCCAGGTGGGAGTGATCGCTGCTTAAGGAACAGCAAAAAGAGTGTGTCAAGCTTGCGTGATACCACCTTCTTCTCAAAAGTGTATTCTGGGACATGTAAATACTGCAGTTCTTGGTTGTGGCTCGCGTAATAACTTTCAAGTAGGGATTGACTGTACACTTTAAACATTCCTGGATAACAGCCTTGACTGATCAGAGTGCACAGTGCTGTCTGTAGCCTTTTATTACACTAAGGAAGGCTGTCAGTTGGCCTGCTCATTACCAACTACAAATGATCCTTCGTCATGACAGCAAAGTTCCCTACACCCACTGGACAGACTTTTAGTCTGACTGAAGAACCACTGGCCTGATTTATAAACTCCTCACCAGATACTGCAATCCCTACCACATCAACAAGACACGTCTCCAGCAAACCAGGTCTTGGAAACTGTCAGTTGATGGAAGATGTCGCAAATGTGACACTGCATGTCCAAAGCCTCTAACTTCATGACAACCCAACTGTCCTCCTGTCCCCTTGCATTGTCAGCATTCATCCTCTTTCTCCAGGGGCATTTGCATTTACATACAAATGCCTTGGAAGGGATACCCTATGGGCACATACCATCCTCATTGTCTTACTTGTGAAGACATGCTCACGTCATTATATTGTGCCAGTCTAAAGAAATGCTCAGTTTAGACATGCAAGTTTCAAAAATGAAAGTCAACCGAATTTCATTACAATTCTTTCAGGTGTTCACTGAGAGAAATTTTTTGGGAGCGATGATTAGGAGTGCTAAAAACATTAACCACAGAATTCGATTGGAAAGCAATACAACAAGAAAGTATATTTTCTGCTGGCAAGAGCAGCGTACACCACATGTGAGATGGCGGCAGCAATAAGTCAGTCACACTGAAGTTAATAAAAAGAAAAAGTACAGTGCGTTATCGATGCATGTATTTGTACTAAACGAAGTTCACACTCAGTTTGTTTCAAACAAGTGTACGCATCCATGATGCACAGTTTTTTGAGTGCACACTGAGTTGAAGATGTCCTACAAGAATATTTTACAAGCCGAGTTTCACGTGGCAACATCTTCTTTGCATAATCCTGAGGCATATGCAAAAAGAATGAGCAAGGTTAGCACCAGCAAACAAGTGCTGGCAAACATAGAAGTTAAAAACAAAAGCAGATGACAATTACTGGCGTACCATGTAATATTTCATTCGCATAGCATGGTGGTTTTCTCCTTCCAGTGAAAATGCAGCCTACATAATGTGGTACCAAAGCATACGTAGCCACCTGCACAGTTTTTTGAAGGAATCATTATGAGTTACATTAAGCAGATGGGCCGTAACACTAGAATCTGAGCACTACAGTGACTTCAGCAGATATTATGACTAGCACGCGAGCACCCATAAGAAAGTCAATAGTTTTGTCCTAATGTAGAAATGCAATGTAAGATTTCACTTTGCATAGGTTGTAGGTCGACACTACTTGTGTTGGTTGCACACAACAGCAAACAGTTTCACATGAATGCACATCTTTTTTTGCTCCTCTGAAAGCATAAAAGACGTTCGACTCTTATCATCATAGTAATATCCACACCGCAATTATGCAAAAAAGATTTGTTATTTTAGGCCAATCAATACTCGTACTTGAATATGTCATGTGTGTTGCCAGAAATTATTTAGATTGAAATGCTTTGATTTTGTCATTTTTACTGAAAAACATGAAAGAAAACAGCATGCATCATTTGAAATACATGATCCCTTTGGAGAGTACGACATAATGCATGATTCTGAAGGAACACAAGCTTGTTAATGTTTGTGAAATAATTAATTGCTTTGTGCAACATGAGACAACAAAGTAATGCAATTAAGTTCTGTGGAAACCTGCAAGGGGGCAGAATGGTTCAGAAAGGGAAACTAGACAACCACCCGTTTCTGGCACGAGGCCTCAAGGAAATCTGTACGGATTTCCCACAAGGAAAAGCTAGTTGCCGAAAAAATTATCCTGGTCTGCGGATCGAACCAGAGACCAACGCCTTTCCAGAGCGGTCGCTCTACCAATGCGACAACAAAATGACAGGTAGCAGAAAACAAAGACGTACAGGGGTGGCGCAAGGATTTCTTCACTATGGGGGGTCACCCGTGATACGCGAGTTCCTTCAGGGGGCAGGAACGCTGAGAACTTCTGTGCTGCGTTTCACTATGTTTGCTTTTGTGGTGGCAGGGGGACGCAGGTGGAAATTTTCAATGGGCTCCAGCCCCCCACAACCTCCCCCCACTGCTGACACTGCTCCGAGAGGTGTTCTTACTGAATGGCAGGCAGCTGTTTGCTATTAGTAATCTTCTCAGGAATTTTCTGGAAGCCAGTTTTTCATAAAAAATGTCACTGCTCGATTTATTAAATTTATTATTTATTATTATTGTTAAAATAAATTTATTATTGTTAAAATTAAACTCACCGTGTAAGTGGCAACATATGCTGTTTACACTTGCATTGAACCACTTTAATTGTTTCAAACCAATAACTCGTATAGTAATTGGCAATGTGGTTGCAGACACACTTCCAAAAACATAATTTCAGGTATGTGTTCAGTTGTAGTACGGCTGGTTCCGCATGATGTCCTACATTTGAAAGTATTGCTCTAAATTGGCAACATATATTTTTTGGCTTGGGTTCAGGCGGGTTTTGAAAAAAATTGATTTGGATTGATTCTTACTAAAAATTACTGTTTGGGTACAGTTTTTTATTGGGGTTATGCGACACCATGGTGTTACAACAAATAATGAACGAGCAAATATGTTGCGAAGAAGGCATCTTACAACATGCATGCCCACTAGTATAAGCATGACGTGCACAGTGCTATCCTCGACGACCCACTTAAGGTTGCTTTCAGTGCAATAAGTTACAATTCCCATGATTTGTCAGGCGTAGTGCTTAAAAGCTCGTGTTTGGACTTAGCTCAGATTTTATTTTAGGAAATCAGGAGTGGGGAGGGGGGGGGCAATACAATCACTACATACATACAGATCATGTACATACACAGTGTACATGATCTCGCACATTCAAACTGAATCATTTTTTAGCTGTTTCAAGCATATCCTTTAGCTTGTTGGTGGTCTGTAGCATAGGCAATATGGGAAGCAATGAAGCATTACTTGTGATTTGTGTATTTGCATTCCATATGTGAATGCACGTTCAATTGACCTTGAGCACAATGGCTTGGCTGCTGTGGCTTTATAAAACACATTCTTAAGTTGTTTCTATAGTGCTGTTGGGGCTGCTTCCATTATATTTGTTTATATAAATAGCTTACTGTAAAACATGCTCACAGTATCACATTTGCACGCAACGTATTCTGCCCTGTTTTAAAGGGGTGCCCAAGAACTGTGAGTTTGTACTACAACCTAAGAACAACGTTACATGTTTTCCTGTGTACCCTATGCTTTATCCTGTGCAAGCTGCTAATAAACTACTTTGTGTAATGCAACCGTTATCACCTTTCATTAAAGGGTGCAAAAGTTATTCAGACAAAATTAATGAATTGATTGCTTATACTTTGCAGCAGTTTACAATGAGTACGATAGCACATGTGGCTCAATGTTCTATCCTATGTCATTTGTTGCAAGCTTTCATCTCATTTTCCATTTAAGCAGCTTGCTAGAAGAAATGCACGTGTGCTAGAAGGTAAACCTTTTTTTCTATGACACCACTGAACCCATTTTAAATTTTAATCAGTGTGTTGTCTTGGTTTAGTTTAGAATAAAAGACAGATACTGGGAAGCTGTGCATGTCATTTCATTTTATATTTTTTAGCAAGTGCTGCCCTTTTGACACTTTATCAATGGGCTATACATTTTTAAAATAAAATGTAGTAACAGATGGTCCGCCACCAGGACCTTGTTTTGTAGGTTTTGGTGCCCCCTCTGCACTTGTAATGCTTTATACTCAATAAATGCGTGGATGAAATTTGGCACTATGCATCACCACTGTGAGAAGAAGAAATACCACAGGTGTATTTTTATCTACTGCTATTTGTTCTCACAGTGGTGACATTAAAAAGCAATAATTAAAATCATTATTGAATTTGTATAAGGATGCTGTAATAGTCTGGTTCAAGACAAGGGAAGAGAGCAAGATATAAATTTACTGCAAATCAAAACACACTTTTTTTCAGTAACGTGGTTTTTCTGAAACAAAATTTTCTAGTGAAACAGCGTTTATAGATAGCGTATTTCACATACTACAAAAGAAAAAACACTGCAAGTAATCATCTTCTTGGAGTGTTCATGAGTATGTTGAGCCATTCCTGTTCTGCTCTATGGCAACAGACTCTCACAGACAGGCAAAATGTCTCATTAGA
The DNA here is from genome assembly GCF_043290135.1 of Rhipicephalus microplus. NCBI lineage: Eukaryota > Metazoa > Arthropoda > Arachnida > Ixodida > Ixodidae > Rhipicephalus > Rhipicephalus microplus. Next base: position 131,565,392 of record NC_134700.1, read on the forward strand.
CTGACTGAAGAATGGTTCGCAATTTGCTGATAGTGCGTCAGTATTACAAGAGCAATATGAAAAAGACTCATGTTATCAGCAGAAAACACTTCATGTTACCAGCTGAAAACAATTAGTGATATACCCACTACATTTACATTAATACCACAGGTGACAGAACGAAACGGCTCGATGGGCTAGTACAGCATGACTGATATTTGATTTTAGGATGATACAACAAAATCATTAGCATGCCAATGCCCCATCTCAACTCCACACTTGACATCACGTTCACCCTATAGTCAGTGGAAAGAGGCTGTGCCTACACATTTTATGTTTAGTAGGGCAAGGCATACAACGTTGATGCAGCCCAGTGGCAAAGCCAGGGGTTGGCACAGCGGGCTCACACCCTCCTCCCTTTTTCGAATATTTTCTCCCCGTAACTAGTATACAGAGTGCGAAATTACGCTCGATCACATCCACGAACCGGGCCCCACTTAAGATCATAGTGGGGCTCCTCCTCCAATTCCACGCCCACACACGCAAAAAAATCTGTCTACACCTTTGTGGCAGCCCACACACATTCTGGTGCTCACTTCTGTGTTGTCAATTGTCGCCATGACCATGTGTACGCATAATGTGAAGACACACATTACATGCACATTTATAATAGAAGGACGTGCATACAAAAACATAAAGTGCTGAAGCTGAAGCACTTTCACACCAGTCAGAATTCAGAATAATGTGGCAGATTTTGCAAAATAGTCTATACTGGTTAACTTTGCAGCCGAAAAAGAAGACATCACAAATTGTATCACAAGATGTACCGAGGACAGCTAGTTAAAGCCAAGGCCATGCCTTGTGCCAATAGAATGGTCTTGCACAGCGTATTACACTACGTTGTGGCTGTTCTTGCTCATGTAGCCAGTGTTAAAGCAAACAGAAGTGTTCTTGTCTCTTCTGAAGCCTTACACATTTCAACACATTTACATTTTCAGCAAGGTTTCTTTGCAAGAACCTTAAAAATCATGAATTTCAGAAGTGACAAGTGATTTGAATTTACTGATACAGTTATGCTCTAAAATGACTGATAGCTGCAAATGTGTCTCAGATGGAGATGTTGTTTGTTCACAGCTCAACTGATCATAGAGGGAATGCCTTAGATGCTGCTCATGTTTTACTGCATTTGGCACTCTGCGCCAGCTAGCAGAATAGGAAATGGAGGAATTCAAGCTCCCCAGAAGAGACTGAGATATTGAGTGATGAGAAAGAAGGTTTACCTTAGAGTAAGCGCAAATACGCGTCAGTGAACGAGATTCATGGTTTCATTGGTGTCCAAAAAGAAAAACGCATTTCATTCAAACATGCCTTTCACTGGACTACTGTGAACATAGCCAAACAGACGATTTCCTGCTAACAATTACTCAAACGGGGGAAAAGGAACCTGAAGCACCAAAAATTTATCGCACATCATCCACAGAACATTCAATTGGCTGTAGAAGCCCAATATTCTGAAATGAAAACCTGGTTATGACATCATGTTAGTCCATGTAACACTGAGGCTGTGTCGGGGTATATAATGAACCGTGTTGCCAATGGTAAAAGATGAGGAGGTGAACAACGGGAATGTAGAAGTGAATGGGTTATAGCAAGTAAACTGTGAAACCTTCAGATGAATTAAAATAACAGCGATGTTTGTGGTGTCATTTTTTACGTACGCCAACAAAAAATGCGGACATGTGTTTTCGACAGCAACAAGGTGTCTTGAATAAAATGTAAACACACATTACGCTTCATATTTGGATTCTTTAAAAACAATCTATAGCGCCTCTCATATGATGCATGACTACTTGATATGCACATGCATTTAATTCCAGCTTTAATGACTATATCACACATGCTAAACCTTTTCTTCTAGGCGGAAACTTCAATTACTTCAATACTTCTCGAGCTCATTGTGACATGTTATAGAGCAAACGCGAACTTGTATAGAGCAAAGTAAAGAGCGCGTCAGCAAGCCACGCACAACGATATACACCAGCGCCCAATCATAAACATTACTTACTAGTCAATTCCTTCAGCTATTTGTAGATAGCATCGAGGTATTGCAACGTGCAATACCTTTGCCACTGTAGGCCTTTTCTTCATTGTAATAAAAAGCGTTTGTACGTGTTGGCGCCCACGTTCCTGCAAGCTGTAAAAGATCGCCGTCGCTCCAAATGCAACTCGAGCGATACGACCTGTGTGCGGTAACAACGGCGACAACAGAAAGGGAGCGCGTAATTAGCCTCGAACTCCGATTACTACGGCGACGCAACACTTGCGGCTGAAAAACGCGTTGTGAAAATACAACAGCCTCAATTTCATGATAAACGCAGCGGATTGAACGAACGCATTCTAGAACTTGTCAGCGTCGTCGGCTGTTGGTGATAGTTGCCTACCCCGAAAACTGAAGCTACGCCAAATGGATATCAGCCTCAACAGCGTCGCATCGTCCAACCAGAGTGCGCATCAGAGCCGCTCATGCGGCTAGCGCTTGTGTTGCATTTTGGCGCGGGCCGCCATTTCGCTTTCGGTTCGCGGGCGGCAGGGGTCCCGCCACGTGCGGAGCGGGCGTGCGGCTAGCGCGTGTAACGGCACTTACTGGGGCACGGACACACCTACGAAGGCCAGCTCAGTTTTGCAAATGGCTAACACGCCCCGCCGCGGTGGTCTAGTGGCTAAGGTACTCGGATGCTGACCCACAGGTCGCGGGATCGAATCCCGGCTATGGCGGCTGCATTTCCGATGGAGTTGGAAATGTTGTAGGCCCATGTGCTCAGATTTGGGGGCACGTTAAAGAACCCCATGTGGTACAAATTTCCGGAGCCCTCCACTACGGCGTCTCTCATAATCATATGGTAATTTAGGGACGTTAAACCCCCCCTGTCAATAAATTAAACGGCTAACACATTTACCTCCGAACGTCGTTACAAAAAGGTGGGGCATAAAATAATTTGTGGCACAAGTGTTTTATGATAGGGAGCGTGTCGTTGCTTGTAGTTTTGTGTACGTCTGAAGTACCTTGAGTGCGTCTAAGCTGCCAAGTATACAGACTACATAAAAATCTGGTAAATTTTACAAACACCATTTGTTCTTGTAAGTGAAGAGCCTGCGTCTTCTTAACGCATTTCCTCATTTCTGCCTTTGCGATCGCTTTAGTATTCATTTCCAGGCCTAAAATTGTGACAAAGAAACAAGCAAAGCTATTGCGTGCGATCGCAGTGCATTCCAGATAGTCGTAGTTTTTTTTTAGAGTATTTTCTCCTAGAATTGCAGCATCATCATGGCATAATCTGTAATAGACGTTATGAATTCCTTACCGACTGCGGGGACTGAAGTGAAAGGTTTTCATTACATCGAAATGAGACAGTCGGGGCCCGGAGTCACGCCAGCGTCTTCGTAGTAATAACCAAACGCCGTGTTTATCTTAATTGCTACGCATGGCTAGATTTCATTGATCATTTCGCATACTTTAAATGCTACATTTAGGTAATCTTCTCTTATATTGATGTGTACAGATTGTAACTTATTGTATTCAGCCAAGACGTCGATGCGATGCAAACCCAAGGCAAGTTCGCGCTGCTGCTGTAGCTGTGCAGTCGCGGCATTGGCAGCGCTTCCCGAGGGCTGGTCCTGTTTTTTTTCTTGGGTGTTGCCTATTTGAGCGGTGACCATCAATGAGTAGTTGTCCTTGTTTACTGTCCTACATGTAGAGCCCTCACAGCTATCGACTTACTAATAATGCGCAGCTAGTGTGAAGACTGTCCACGCTAGTGTGAAGACTGCCCCCAATCTAGGGTGTGGCTGTACATTCACAAATACATCGTCGAGCTTGTTCCGAATACATCATGTCAAGTGGATGCACTACAATAAGAGAAATGCATAAAAGACATGCTTGTCCATGTATGTATTTTGCGACATATATACAATATTACACGAATGTGGTGGCATCCTTAAGCTTTTCATTTTAGGCTGCATAGGCTAGGCAAAACAGCTTATCTAAAGATTTTCTTCGAAATGGTACCGTTCATAGGTACTAATGGGTACCCGTTCATCAGTATCTTCAAAGGCAAGTTTGATTTCGTAAAAGAAGGTGGCAATGTGATCGCATCCGATTCACTCGTTTACACCTATATCGAGAGCTGTCGGCGAGAAGGACCATTGCAACGAAATAGTTTTACCCGCCTTCAACGCACTTGTGCTCCAGGAGAGCTTATTCAGTCACACCTGCTTCGTCCATGAAATGAAATGAAATGAATTGGAGCGGTGAGCATCGCCACTCCTGAGACGACGCAAAGCTTGTGGGCACTCATTCGAGATTCCGCACGTATTCTTCTCTCGAGAACTACGCCTACAAGAAGAGTCGTTGGAGAAGCGAGAAGAAATATTTTTTGTGAGGTAAAGTTATTAGCCTTTTTCTTGTGCTTTATTTTGTCAATGTGCATTACAGAGAACGATTCTAGATCAGAACAAGATAAGTTTTTTCTGAGATTCTCCATGAAAAGCCCCGTTTTCCGTATCATGCCGTGAGTGCTTAGAGATTCTATATTATTGATGTCATCCTATTCTAAGCGGAAACGGTGGTCAATTAAGTTCCTCAAGGAAGTGCTGAAAATGCAATATTGGCATGTGTCATAGTGATTATAATATAAAATGCACTTGCGGAACCGTGACATATAGGAAATAAGGTGGAGGTTGTCCTAGGTCTAATCTTTCTTATAAAAAAATTGATGTGAAAACGAAAATGCCACATAGCGTCGATGAAATAATCGTCATGATTTCAGACACTGGAAAAAATGGCGATGATAGTTAAGGTACCCAGGGGTATGCCAGTTCTTCATATTGAGTAATGTGGCACATCTTGTCTGACTACTGCTGTAGGTACTGGGAACGGTATGATACAGACACGGAACTGGACCCTATTAGAGTAACACAAAATATTTTGTAACTAAAGATTCCGCCCCTTAAAAATTTTAGAGGCGAAGCCTCATAAGACCACAAAATGTCACTAAACCACTTTCCAGCGTCTACATAGTTGTAGTGCAGCTGCTTGTGAACACACCGACACATCCATGAACAACAAAAAGGTTATCGAAAGCCCTTAAAATCAAAATAAAAGGCCGAAACACAGTACAAACGCCGATAAATAACCACACATCAATCAAAGCATAGCACTGACGAAAAGGCTAAAAGAACCAAATGAAATGCGGTTCATCAAAATGAAATAGGAGGCCAAGAATCATGATCCGATACACACTGCTTCGTCCCATTATCAGGTTTCACTTCATGTATATGCGTGGATTTCTTTTATTTCAGGCTTACGTAGGAAGCCTAAGTACCCTAAACTTGTAGTTTGCTTCATTATGTTATGGGAAGTATGAGAAATAGAAGCAGTTTGATGTGCCTTGCTGCGCAGATGGTTTTATGATCTATATGTCGTGCTTGATATATGAAAATAAGAAAACTGCAGATAAAACAAATGTGACTGAAACTGGATAGCGATCGTAAAGCGCGATCTTGTAGCTCAAGTTGATGAGGCCATGTAGGACCGATCATCCTCAGAAGCCTTCACTTGTTTACCAGGTTTTGCCGCCGGTTAAATATTCGAATCAGTTCTCGTTAGTCCGGCAACTTGAAAGTGAAATAACTATGTTCCTTTCCCGCAACAGTCGGCGTTGTAATTGCTTTCATGTCGCAGTCAAGCTACCTACCTATCCTGAGCTTCATCATTTGTGTTGCGCTTAGTATTTGACATAATTTAGATAATATTATGCATACCGAAGTAAATCGCCTTGATAGGGAAGTTTATATCTTTTGAATATATTAGCAGCTATTGAAAAATAATTGCGCTCTATCTATCTTTTCAGATTTCAAGGTGTTATAAAATTATGCAATACCTTGATTTTTACTTCAGTTCATGCTGCAGTTGAAACTAGTACCTGAACAAAGACGATTTTGGATTAGAATGGCAGTGATACATTCTAGTGATGTATCTTGAAACACACTCAACATAAAGATACGTATAGAGGTTGCTCAAGCTAGTAAGACACCTTGCACAAATTTTCTTGATAAAGTTTCTCTGAAAAAGGATTCACACAACCTTAAATGACCATTTTCGCTGCCAAGGCAATTCTTCGCACCAGCACTGTTTTTCACTGTGAATTTTGGAATGTTTTTGTTAGTGTATGCACGTGCCGGAGGTGAAACGTTCACAGCCCGGTCGTTAATGGAGCAGTTATATATACCACTGTTAGGCTCTTGTAGCTTCTGGACAGTTAGGAAGGACGATTTGTGAAATGAGATATGCATGGCAGAAAATATTGGGAATGGCGTATACTTACACATATCATTGGTCTCTTTTAACAGTAACATTTCTGAAAAGAACCTGCCAGAACAGCTTAACATCTGACCTGAGACGCTGATATACAGGCGGCTGAATTGACACTGGATTATCGCCCTACGCTGCCGCGTGTCATAGAAGCGGCATGGAACAGAAAGCCCCGTGTATTTAAATGCATGTTACATATTCCATGTAATTTATTGAATCTGAGTCTGAGATATCATTCCGGGCACGTATATATATAAGCACTTGGTAGAGAAAACTAAACAAAATGCCCTAATTACTGCCAGACGTGCTGAAATTTTTTCCAGTGCACTTTGATACGGCGGCACACAAGTAAGCAGGAGCAGCACCGAGTAAGGTGACATAGATTAATAATAAAGAGACTCGGTACAAGCTAGCAAACGCGTCACCTTCAATAATTTTGTTTATTTGATGTACATGCATTCAAGACGTGACACATGAAATGGTGTGTAGCTGGGAAGTATGTTTTTGGTTGCGAAATCCTCGCTTCTGTGGCATGTGGAGAAATCGCGAACTACACAAAGCTATGCATTAAAGGCGCATTTTAGATAATGTATGTGTAATCATTTATTAGTTTTTGTGTAAAGCCTCAAAATGAAAATAATTTAAGTTTTCTTCAGCAGTTTCATAATTCAGGCATTGACGGGTTAAGATAGCGTTTTATTTTTTAACTCAATCATTCGCAGCTGACCGGCGTAAGCTTGCATTGCCTGCGTATATAGGACACTGTATAAACAGTGTGTAAATCTATTAAATCAATAATATTGGAAATAAATACCTCATGAAAAAGCAGGTGACTATAAGGAGCATCCTGTTTCGCAGAGTGATAGCGGTCAAACACGGCGATAGCCATGTGTTGATAAAATTAGCACTTCTAACTGAATACTGTTTTTCAGGTAATACTTTGCATATCGCGAAATGACAGTTTAGAAAACTTTTTTGGTTGTCAATCTAACGTGCCATAGAAAAACGGCTAAATACTGATAGAGTCGTTATTTCGTCTTCCACATCATGAAGAATAAATGCTTTACGTTCGAGAAATACAAACTCAGTAGATGATATTGTCATAAGACCAAACTGCTGCTTGATGTCGGAAAGAAAGGTACGTAACAAGCACGTATGTAATTCGCTCTGACCTTTAGAAAAATTGATAATATGTGACTGAAAATTACCAACAATATCTGCGGCTTTAGAGTTACGAAAACCTATAACTTTCACCTTATTGATAGTTGGTGCAAAATATTGAAAACAGACCATTTTGCTATCTGTACATAGTGAGTAAATTATCAGGGACATGTAATACGCCATGTGTTGTCGAAGCAAAAGCGTATCTGTATTTTTTTGTTTGGAGTAGCCTTGTATGGCGTTTATTATAATCAAATCATCATTTAGCCACTTCAACTAGTTCCTTTTGGCTTTCTATGCAGAGAACCCAGCAGTCCAGGAGAAATGACGAGGAAGTTAAGCGCTCTTCGTGTTTTTGTTGTAGTTGTGGCCTCCATGCCATCGGCGCTGAGGGCTTCGTACGCCGTTGCTCGAGAAACCGAGTGCTTCAACTGCATTGTGAGAGAACTTCAACTGCAAAACCTCGTCGACGTCAAGAGTCTTGCAAAGCTGTCGCAATCTGAAATTGCGGAGATAATATTGGATAATCTATTGTGTGGTAAGAGATGGGGGGGATAATGTTTGAGCTTGTAGCTAAGGTAGGTTTTCACATGCACTGCTGAATGAGTAGCGCTCACTTTTAAAAGACTAATTGTTGCTGACTGGAAACTCGATGCTTTAGATGCCGATTTCCGAAGGGAAAGGCTCGGACCTAATATTGTTCTCTGGGAACAGCCACTTACGAACAAGAGATGACTTAGTGAGAAATTCTCGGGAGTTTTTGATGTCGTCATAACAGAAATGAGCTTCAGTTGACCTAGAAAGATCTCAGACTAATTTGGCACCTTTCGGTGCAGTTCACGTTGTCTTCTGAGCCATTCGTTTGACGTACTCAGTTGCACAGCTGTAATTATGGCGTAAGCTTACATTTGCAGTTGTAGTACAATAATTAGAAGGGGGGGGGGGGGGGCGGGGCTCAATCAATGAATGGTTTGGCAATACACACTCATGTTTTTTCAACACCTTCACCTATGAATAATACTGTTTTCATCAAATGAACGACTACAAGATTATTTTACTGTAACCTGGAAAACTGTGTTTTGAAGTTGTTTAATACTGTTTTTACTATGACTATTATTATTGCAGCAAAATAACTAGCAAAAAAATAAAAGCAAATAAAAACGGTAGTATTGCAGTGTCTGAATATTCTTTTTGAAGCCTGAAAAACCTCACTGGCGGTTGCATTTTTTGAATATCAGCTGAAGAAACTTCATCCTGCATGAACAAGTATGGGAAGTATACCAACAGGGGACGTGATTTGCTCCTGTCTATTTCGAACATTAGGGGCATGCCAAAATTTGCAAAAAAGAAAATTACGTTGTTCAGCGCCTGCCAAAACAAGTTGAAAATTATAGAGCTGTGACAAAAACTTCAACGCGGCCTCACCACAACCTCACCACGATCTCGCGCATTAGCTTATCATTATATAGCTATGCGACATTTACTTTTTTGTGGTGGCCAATCTAGACCACAGTGTGAAAAAGAAATAAGAATTGAAGCTTCGTTGATTTTGCGAGGAAAATTGTGCTCTGGATTGTTCCGAATTTCTGAACATAACTTAGTGTATCCCGATTCTGTCCAGTTGCAAACTTTTACAAACAGTGAAGCGGTGGTTCTCCGGTGTTTCCTTAAGATTTTCAGAGGTTTATTGTCGGGCTGTGTGGATGTGTGTGATTGTGTTATTTGTAGAGTAGAGATGCACGGCAGTAAAAATGTGGCAGCCCTAGCCACACTTTATCATGATAGAGTGACCTTAGGTCATATTCTTGCTCGAACTCGCGCTGGTTATTTCGTAGTACGGCCAATGCTTCGTCTGCGACCGAGATAGTTAGGACCATCTGCGAGTGTACCTGCGAACTAATATATCACAGAAGACTTGGGCACTCATCTGTCGACATTCTCGCTCTAAAAAGGCTGCGCTGCTAGTTGAGACTATAGATAATCGTTTACCATTTCCTGAGTAAAACTGGATAAAGTAAGTGCAAATGAATATATTAGGGTTATGTATAGTAAACCTGAGCTTTTTTCATTGATATAGTTAGAGAATTCGGTAAGAGTTCAAATTTTCAGTCTCAATATCGCAGCACTGCGCACTTTCAGACATCAAAAGTGCAGGCAATGAAAGACTTAGTGTTGAGGTTAAAGCTGTCTGCTCTTGTTCAGTAGGATAAGAAGGTTCTAGAAGCACAAGTTCATTACGGACGCAAACAACTGCGGCATTCACCTGAGATAGCGGCTGATAAACATTTGTACTAGCTATGAAAAGTATTACCGCGTAATGGCCACGGCATATTCTTACAAGTAAAAGGATTCGAAAGAAAGGTGATTCAGTAAGTTTAGCTTGCCAAGAACACACATTACTCTCGCTTACTTTTCTCTAGCTTGGTATAATGTTGTTGGCGAAAGTATAAATGAAAATTAGCGCCAACAGTGTACTGCACATACAAAATGATTTCGGAAGCAATTAGAGTTTTTGTAAACTTGATGTGTTTGTTCCAAATAACGCCACCTTCTCTAGAGAAGTTACATTGTCCTATTGTATTTGGTGTTGCACAGAATAAGTGGGCCTGCGACATGTAAGAAATGCATGTTGAGACGTCACTGTTGCTTGACTCATATGAAATGAAAAAAAAATCAGATAGCTTGAGGCGTTCACTGTGACTCACACCTCAAACAGGAAATTGCATTTGTAAGTGTCGCGCTCATTCACTTGCTGTATCTCTGTGAACGAACGTGTGCTCAGTTCAACTGTATCTAAAAAGATGCGAAAATATTTTCAACATTTGCAATAAATTGTCACAAACAAACGCTTCAATCGAATACAATGATGTAAGAAATAAAGCAAAAACAATTGCTCATTTGTTACAGATCGCTGCTGGCCAATTAAGAAGCAAGATTTGCGTCGTATATATGGCTGCATGCCTTGGGTAAGGGTCGAAATGAAGTGAAATTTTTTTATTTTCTAAAGAGATTTATTGCGGTCGATTCACAACATTCAGAGAAGAACATGCGTTTCTTCTATGCATGCCACAATGCATCAAATAAATGTTTGTATTAAATCACACCAGGTGGGAGTTTTGACGAGATATTGTGTATTCTGCAGGTGTCCCTTGTCCAGAATGACTGTAATTTCATTCTACAAGAAACCATCAATGATTCCGTGAGTCAAATCATTACATGTGTGAAAACATGTCTCAGTGTACGTATATTTTTGTGCTGCTAAGGATAAAATGCTGAGACGAACTAGTCGTTTTTGAATGTAGCATCTCAAGCGCATAAATAAGCATAGGATCGTGCTGCTTCATTTTTGCATGAACCCGAGATATCTTAACAATAGTCTTTCCTCTTCAACGGTGAGCAATGTAGCGGTATCTGACAGGAGCGAGAAGAGGGGAAGTGATGAAATTCTTTTGTGTATCGTTGGAATATTTTCTTCCGTTGGAAGAAAAGCTTTCGCCTGAAGAAGGTGTAGGACAGACATTGCCCACCACATGGACAACATCCCGAAATTGCAAAATAATATAAACGAATCAATGCTATGATCTCGAAAGATGCTTTGGGACATCCGTCTGACAAACTGCAGGAAGCGAAATTCTGTGACGTTATGCTTATGCCTCCAGACAACAACAACAAAAAAAAAAAAAAACCCGCAGGGGCGCCTGCGCAAGTAGGCGTTTGGTGTATAGCGACACCACGGACCCGAGCTAACGGGGGAGTTTCTACTCCCTCCCACGCCTAGCCGTGCGTGGCTTTGCCGTGTCCGGGGAAAAGGGGATCCTGGGGGTTGAGCCGACGCTGGGTGATTGGACCGTTAAGGCCCCCCGGCAGAGGCAACACACCCCTTTGGCCCCGGCTTCACGTAGACGGCACCCCTGGGCTGACCCACCCAGGGGAAATCGGCAGTCGCCTTTTCCTATCTCTCTCTCCTTACATCTTCGTCTTTATCTCTTACTGTTTATCTGTCCTGTCTTCTACTCTCTTCTGTTTACTTCCAAACTTCCTGGCGGCGAGGGTTAACCCTGTGCAAATAGCCTACCTTGGTCTAGGCGCATTATGTTATAGTTGCGTTGTACGGCTGGCGTCTGCAGGTTTTAGCATCCACAAACTTGTAGCGTCCCCTTGTTGGGCTCCGTGGTGGGTGGCCGCCAACGCTTCTGAAGAAAATTAAACTGGCATGCATAAAGCATTTCCCCTATTAAGTGATCGTACCGCCTTAAAGCGTGTACGCACCGAAGACTTAGGCTTTTTCAACCGATCAAGTGAAAACTTCCCCCATTTTCATGTTATACATAGTGAAATAAGCAGCAAGCAAGCCAGAACCGTGTCACCCTTTGTAGTAGCCAGATGTCTCACAGAAACTCTTGGAGCCGGGTACAAAGTTACCAAAATGGCCAGCGGAGACCTCCTCCTTGAAGTCCGAGGAAAAGAACAGTTCGAAAAGCTACAGAATCTTTCAACTTTTGGTGACACTCCCATCACTGTAACGCCACACAGATCCATGAACAAGATCCGTGGAGTAGTATCTGATGCTGATTTGCTCAGCTTGACTGAAGAGGAACTTCTGGAGGGGTGGAAGAGTCAGAATGTGACCAATGTACAAAGGATCACCATTAGAAGAGACAACAAGGCAACACCAACAAAACACCTAATACTCACGTTCGCTTCCAGTAATCTCCCAGAAAGTATTCAAACAGGCTACACAAAGACGTCAATCAGACCATACATACCTAACCCACGTCGTTGTTTTAAATGCCAGAAGTATGGCTATGGCTCACAAAGCTGTCGTGGTCACCAAACTTGTGCACAATGTGGAGTGTCAGGCCACAATTCTGACAATTGCGAAGAACCATCACACTGTATGAACTGTGGTGGAAATCATGCCGCATACTCACGGTCTTGCTCATTTTGGAAAAAAGAAAAGGAAATCATCACATTGAAAATTAAAGAAAATATCACATTCAAGGAAGCAAGACGAAGAGTTTCGCCATTTTATGGCGCTACATATGCTGATGCGGCGCGTCAGGGGGCAACGCCGCACCAGCCCTCGCCACTCCTTCGGCCAGCGCAGAGCGAGCCGACGGCTGTGGCACCTGCCCCCAAGGCGGCAGTAGTTCAGGCTACTCCGCCTCCTAGCGAATCGAGGCCGGAGACTCCAGGGTCCTCTGGTCTCAAGGCCTCCCCTCACCAGGCGAGGCCTAAAATCCGAACCACGAGCTGGCATGTGCGGGCACCCAGTGCCTCTGAGGAGGCAATGGATACAACGGTACCCTTGGTACCAAAAGAGCGGGGCGCCTCCTTGGAGCGCGCCAAGAAAAATAAAAAACCAATAACGGGGCCGGACAACCGTCCTGCCACCTGAATTAATGAGCTCACTCCAACACAGGATACTCTTTGTACACACAGCAGCATCTCTCTTGTTTAAATATGCAGACAGAAATATTACAGTGGAACATCCGAGGCCTTCTTCGAAACCTCGATGACTTACAAGAACTCCTCCATGAACACAATCCAAGAGTGCTGTGTGTACAGGAGACACACTTAAAACGAACTAACACAAACTTTTTACGTAACTATATAATCTTCCGAAAGGATAGAGATGATGCCATGCTACCATCCGGTGGTGTAGCGGTTATAGTAAGTCAAGGGATAGCATGCACACAATTACCCCTTCAAACTTCCCTCGAGGCGGTGGCTGTCCGAGCAGTTATTCTAAACAAACTTGTCACTGTTTGCTCTTTGTACATACCTCCGCACCACCGTCTCGAAAAACTTCAATTCCAGTCTTTAATCGACGAACTACCTGAACCTTATCTGGTACTTGGGGACCTGAACGCACATAATGGTCTGTGGGGTGACTCTCGCTGTGATGCCCGAGGTCGTCTCATTGAAAAATTCCTCATTTCGTCGGGTGCTTGTCTGTTGAATAGGAAAGAGGCAACATACTATGACCTTGCCAACAAAACTTACTCTTCCATAGACCTCAGTATCGCATCTCCTTCACTTGTACCATTACTTCAGTGGAAAGTCATAAATAATCTATACGGAAGTGACCATTTCCCTTTAGTTTTAAGTACACCAATAACAAATGAATGTCCTCCACATGTTCCCAAATGGCTGGTAAACAAAGCCAACTGGGAACGATTTCAAAAGCTTACTCACCTAAATTGGACTGACATATGCGGGTTAGGTATAGATGAAGCCGTGCAGTACTTCACGGCTTTTCTTACTGACGCAGCAACCAAGTGCATTCCACAAACATCTGGACTGCCCGGCAAACGGCACGTTCCGTGGTGGAACACTGAGTGCCAGAATGCGCGAAAGGAACAGAACAGGGCATGGAGGTTGCTGCGGAACTCGCCGACAGCGGAAAACCTTGAGAGCTTTGGGAAAATAAAATCTCGAGGCAGGAGAACGCGTCGGCAGGCCAGAAAAGAAAGCTGGCACAAGTTTTTATCAGGGATAAATTCATATACACAAGAGGCTAAAGTCTGGAACATGGTTCGTAGGGTAGCAGGAAGACAAGTACACTCACTCCCACTCGTAAACACACAAGGTGATAGCCTGGAAGATCAAGCGAACTTCCTCGGTGCACACTACGAGCAGGTGTCTAGCTCGTCACACTACACTGAAGCTTTCCAAAGACACAAAGCAAAGATAGAAAAGCAGAAACTAGAATCCAAGTGCAGAAATTACGAGGAATACAACCAACCATTCAACTTAGCTGAGCTACAAACATCACTAAACTCTTGCAATAATTCCGCTCCAGGCTACGACCGTGTCACATATGAAATGTTGAAAAACTTGCCGGTCGAAACGCGAAAAACTTTACTCTCTCTATACAATGCTATCTGGCTTTCAGGTACCATCCCTGCTTCTTGGCAAGAGGCTATTGTTATCCCTATTTTGAAACAGGGCAAGGACCCTTCCTCAGTTTCAAGTTATAGGCCCATTGCACTAACCAGCTGCGTTTGTAAACTTTTTGAAAAAATGATAAACCGCCGACTTTTACATTTCCTTGAAACACACAATCTGCTCGACCAATTTCAGTGTGGGTTTCGGGAGGGTAGATCCACCACCGACCATCTGGTGCGTATCGAGGCACAGATCCGAGATGCTTTTGTCCACAAACAATACTTCCTCTCAGTGTTTCTCGATATCGAGAAGGCTTACGACACAACATGGCGTTTTGGGATATTAAGAGACTTGTCTCACCTGGGTGTGCGTGGTAGAATGCTTTCCATAATCGAGAGTTACTTGTCCGATCGGAAATTCCGCGTCCGTGTGGGCAGTACTCTCTCCCAAATATTTGTGCAAGAAACGGGAGTACCGCAAGGTGGTGTACTTAGTTGTACACTTTTTATTATAAAAATGAATTCCTTGCACCTGTCCATCCCCCGCAACATGTTCTACTCCACATATGTCGATGACGTCCAGCTTGGCTTTAAGTCATGCAACCTAGCAATGTGTGAGCGACAGGTTCAGTTAGGTTTAAACAAGGTCTCCAAATGGGCAGAGGAAAACGGATTCCGGCTGAACCCAGGAAAAAGCACGTGTGTCTTGTTCTCTCGAAAGAGAGGCATGCACTCAGAACCCGACATTGAACTGAATGGCCAACGTCTGTCTGTGAATGCGGAGCATAAATTCCTAGGCTTAATCTTGGACAACAAGTTGACCTTCGTACCACACATAAAGTATTTAAAAACAAAATGTTTAAAAGCCATGAATGTTATAAAAGTGTTGTCACGTACTACGTGGGGTAGTGATAGGCAATGCCTCATGAACCTCTACAGAAGCCTTATTTGTACCCGCTTAGATTATGGGGCCGTTGTTTATCAGTCTGCCACTCAAAGTGCCTTGAAAATGCTGGACCCCGTGCACCATTTGGGCATCCGCCTTTCTACGGGTGCTTTTCGCACCAGCCCCGTAGAAAGCCTTTACGTTGAGTCAAATGAGTGGTCGCTTCATCTGCAAAGAACCTACATGTCCTTTGTATATTTCCTTAAGGTGAAAGCAGACAAGAGGCACCCCTCATACTCTACTATTAATGACTTGGCGAGCTCCATTCTTTTTCAAAATAGGCCTTCAATGAGGCAGCCCTTCTCAGTTCGCCTGAAGGGTCTAGCTGAGGACACTGGAGTGTCACTCGAACACAGTTTAATGGCTCCTGTAGCATACCCGCCACCGTGGCAGTGGCAGACTATAGACTGCGATGTGTCTTTCCTAGAGGTTACAAAACATGCACCTATTGCCCATATCCCAACACACTTTCTGGAACTTCAACACAAATACACACGTCCTGAGTTCTTCACAGATGCCTCCAAGACTAACTCCTCTGTGTCCTACGCTGCTGTCGGCCCATCCTTTTCGGATGCTGGCCCTCTACATCCACGCACAAGTATCTTCACAGCGGAAGCTTACGCGATACTTGTGGCAGCTAAACACATCAAACAATTACAAATACAAAAAGCAGTAATTTATACAGACTCCCTCAGTGTGGTAACGGCTCTGCACAGTCTTAAAAAACAAGAAAACCCAGTCCTTGTCTCACTTTACTCCATTTTGTGCACACTCTACACACACAAACAACATGTTGTAGTGTGCTGGGTGCCAGGGCACCGTGAGATCCAAGGCAACGTGAGGGCGGATCAGCTCGCTGCATCCGTCCATGAGAGCACCGCCATTACATCAATATCAATCCCGGCCCTTGATCTTAAGCCGTCTCTCAAACGAAACCTCAGGGACTACTGGCAGAGCAGGTGGGATACACACACACAAAACAAACTACACGTTATCAAGCCACACCTTGGCCATTGGCCACCAGTATCGAAATCACGTCTAACAGAGGTAACACTAACAAGACTCAGGATAGGACACACATACACGACACACACACATCTTTTATCCGGTGGTGATCCACCATTGTGTGATAAATGTGGTGAGACATTAACAGTTCTTCACGTTTTTATTCAATGTAAACATTTAGACAGTCTAAGAAGACACCACTTCCCACTATCCTACCGACAACATATACCTTTACACCCTGCAATGTTCGTCGGTATGGAACCGCTTTTTAGTCACAAATCACTATTAGCGTTTTTAAAGGAAATTCATAATTTTCATATCATATACCCGGGCATACTGTAGCACGACCTCTCTTGAGAGGTTTTTGCTGCGGTGGCTACACAGGAAAGCACATGCCTCACGGCCATTGGACGCAAGGGTATGAACGAGTGAGGCACTTGCGCTAATGCCATACATATCCACCATCGTCTTATTATCACCAACTTTTGTCATCATTCACACCACACACATCTTTCACGGCATGGTCATCATTTTATTACTCGTATGTTCTTACCCGCCTTATCGCGAGGAATTTTATGGCCCTTATACAGCCGCTTATCACAATCATTGTCCATATTTTTAGTAAGATGAAATGGCGCTCTTTGGCCAACAAATGGCCCTTGCGCCAAAAACACCATATATCATCATATCAAAAAAAAATACAGGGAGGCTGCAATCATTGAGTTTATGACGGTGAACCCTACGCTGATTCTTTTCTTAAGCGTCTTCAGAGACATTCACAATTTGAAATCAATCCCAGAGTTAAAGAAAGTATGGCTCTAGAAGGACTGAGACCTAAGCCAGTTGGTGACCGTACTTGAACATGTTTTGACTCAGAGCACGACTACGCAGAAACAAGAGAAGAGACGCTTTTTCAGCACTTCAATCTGTCCCTTCTTATCTTGTGACCGCGTAGTCGTGCATTGAGTTGAAATATGTTCAAGGTAGTGCTGGCAGGGCCACCAGGTGTACCAATACCGCTTTGTGGTATCCCGTTAGAGCCACGTAGCGACACCGCCATCGTATAATTTTTCAATTTCAAATTTCAAAATTTGTTTTATTGTTTTCTTGTAGAAGACACAAGAAACAAAATGATGTTGGGGCTAAAGGCATATAGCCTGACAGAGGACTCAACACCCTTGTACATAGTTTGTACATTAAAAAAGTAAAAATAAAAAACAGCTTTTGCGGCATCCAGACCTTCATGAACAAAAGAAGCAACAGAGCAAAAAATAGCTGACAAAAAATATCATGTTACACTGAATCTGACTGACTATACAAATCTTGTAACATACTTACTACATAACACACTTAAATAACAATCACTCAGGAAGGAATCAGACTAGAACATTAGAGACATGTGACACATACTATTATATTTTATAGTTAATAAATTACATGCAGTACAAGATTTCCATCGCCCAACTACTACCATTGCTAACATCAGTATTTTTAGGATCCATCAAAAAGCATGTTTTCCTGCATTAGCACTTCTTTAACTTGTACTTTAAATGCTTTTTCTGTACAATTAAAATTAAGCTGATGTTTTAATTTGTTTAATTTGCAAGCTGTTTGATGGGTAAAAGTTTGTTTACTATAATTTGTTCTTGTTCATTGTGGACGGCGCAAGATTTGGCGGACAGGATAAGTGTGTTGTCTAGCTCCTTCGTTGGGCTCATACAGTTTTTTGCTGTATATGATTTGCAATAGTTTCATATAACAGACTTGATCAGCACGAAGCATATGATATCTTTGAAAGAAAGGTCATTTCCTCAAATTTGCGTAATTTCCTTGGTGTTTGCAGTTTATGCGGAGAACCATTTTTTGTAGAAGTACAAGTTTCTTGTAGTTAGTTTTGGTAGTTGTTCCCCACACCAGAGCTCCATAGCACAGCTTAGAATAAAAAATGCACTTGTATAGCTGTTGTTTCGGCCATAGAGGAATCATTCTAGAAATTCTGTACATAACACTAATGCTTTTTGATAAGTCTACACATAGTTGGCTAATATGCGCGTTCCAGCTTAACTCTTCATTAAACGTCACTCCAAAATACTTGTGGTATGTCACTTGCTGCAGTTTCATTCCTGCATAAGTAATGGTTATTTCCTTATCGATGGGCGTAGTGCGCGACCTGAATTTAATGTATTTTGCTTTTTCAGTGTTCAATTGCAATTTATTTCGATTCATCTAGCAAGCTAGTGATACGAGGTAGTGATTCACACTGTATTCTAATTCATTCAGATCCCGTGATTTAAAAAATAGATTGGTGTCGTCGGCGTACATAATTATTTCTGGAGAATCAGGTTTATTAACTATATCATTTACGAAAATTATGAATGATAACAGACTTAGCTTAGAGCCCTGAGGGACGCCTCGTTCAAGCGTTAGATAACTAGACGAAACATCCTGCATACGTACGAACTGTTGACGATTATTTAAATAGCTTATCAGCAACCGACTTTCAACACCCCTACTTCCGTACTTCTCTAACTTATGTAACAAAATTTTGTGATCTATAGAATCAAATGCCTTTTTCGGATATAAAAATAGATCAAGCGTATAGTTTTTGTTTTCAATAATAAATAGTATTTTATCTTTGATATACA
Organism: Rhipicephalus microplus; assembly: GCF_043290135.1. Classification (NCBI taxonomy): domain Eukaryota; kingdom Metazoa; phylum Arthropoda; class Arachnida; order Ixodida; family Ixodidae; genus Rhipicephalus; species Rhipicephalus microplus. Next base: position 131,584,388 of record NC_134700.1, read on the forward strand.
AGAGTGCTTGTTCAGTGGATTTATTCTTTTGGAAGCCATACTGACTCGTTGTAATTACCTTGCGTGCGTTAAAAAATGTAACTAATCAGACGTAAATTATATCTTCGAAAATCTTTGAAAACACAGTCAAGATAGATATTGGTCTGTAATTACTAAATTGTCTATTATCCTCCCTTTTGTGTATTGGCGTAGCTCGGGCTATTTTCAATTCTTCCGGGAAAATTCCACCAGTTAATGTTAAATTTAGTAAATATGCTAGCACTTCGCTAATCTCATGCGCGACATGTATTACTGCATTCGAAGTAATTCCGTCTATACCCGCACCTACATTTCGTTTTAGCTTTTTTATCACTGCTACTACTTCGTTGGGATCTGTTGGTCTCAAGAAAATAGTTTCATTGACCTCGGTTATAACTACATTATTATTTCTACTGCTTTCTGCACCAGGTGGATAAGCCCCCACTTTTATAAAATGTCTGTTCATATCGTCAACTAGTTTTGTATTTCTGCTGTCGTCAGGGCTGTGTGGGATTGGTCACTTTTTGTTATCCCTGCTAGATTGTTAACTGCTTCCCACAATTTTTTTGTTGATTTCGCAGCCGATAGAAAAGCTCCTCAAAGTACGCGTCTTTCGCCCTTTTACTATCACTGTTTAATTTATTTCGATATTTCTTATACTCCTTTATCACTTCTGGATCATGATTTCTAAGAAACTTGTGAACTATTGAATTTTTATGTTTTATATGTTTATAAAAGTTTTTATCTACCCATGGCTTTCTTGCTTTTTTGTTTCAGTGATAAGCTTGTTGCAATAGAAAAGCAATGTCATAGTATTCACGCATACGCTGCAAGAAGATACCGTAAGCCTTCCCAGCCTCGGATTCACGATAAACATCTTGCCATCGTTCTTTTGACAGCAACAGCCTAAAATTCTCCAATGTTTGATCATTAATCTTGCGATGAAAATGAGCTCAGCGACGTGCACTTCTGATATTGTAGCTGAATTTGATAATGCGAAAAATCGGAAGATGATCGCTTACATCAGAAACTAGAACACCTGCTTTGATGTCACTACTGCATATGTTTAATAAGCAAACGTCTAATAAAGTATCAGAAGTTGCAGTTATTCGTGTGGGCAAATCAATAAAGTTTTTGAAAGCATGAATATGAACTAGATTACTTATTTCATGTGACCATGTGTCCTCTGAGATCATGTTTATGTTAATATGACGCATGATACATGATATTGGAGAGTGCACTTGTTTAGTATTGTTGTTGAAGTCCTATTCGCAGCGTTAAACACTCAACGTCCTCACTAATTTCTGAGAGTTCTTAAGCCACAGAGTAAGAAAAGGTGTCTTTGACAAATATTGCCACTCCGCCCCCTTTCTTTTTGTTCCTTACCAGGTGTTCAGAATGATAGCCAGGAATAAATGGAGTTTGATCATGTACCGTCATCCAGGTCTCGGTTATACAAACAATATCGAATTTTACTGCTGTCGATTCGAAATAGATGCTCAGATCTTCTACTTTATTTCTCATGCTTCTCGCACTAATATGTACGGCTCTCAAATCATTCTCTTCATTTAACTCTTTCGCAAGTCTACCCAAGGTGTAGTATTCATTTTCTTTGTTTTCGATTGCCATTTGGAAATGCCTCTCAGACACTGCCCGTCTATTCTAATGGTGCCATTTTGGACAGATCATCTAGACTGTGTAGTTATGCGCAGAACAGGAGTGTTGTCGTTCCTTTTTGCGCATACTTTGCCTCTTGACGTCCAAACGTACTTCCACGTTACTTCTCTCTTTCTTTGTTTTGTGGCTGCAAGCAACTTCTTGTTTGCCTGTGTCAGGTGCTCATTGACGAACACATTATTTGTAGTCTGATATGCCAGTGTTTCTGCATTTAACCTCTTTTTCCTTGCCAGTGTGAAAACCTCATGTCGCTTACTTCTTTGAACAAAACGAAGAATTATATTTTTAGTTCTTGCCTTTGGAGTCTGCACCCAGTGGCAGGTGTCAATATCAGTCGAACTAATCGTGGCATCAATGCACTGCCCTATCCGTTCCACAACTTTTATGGGATCAGCCTGTTCTGTTATTCCCTTAATTTCCAGATTGTTCATGCGTTGATACTTTTCCAATTCGTCAATTCGTTCTGACAGTCTTTCATTCTCCGTTTTTAATTTTCTGTTCAGGGTTGCCATTTCCCTCACTTCCTCTCTGAGTGCTGCAATCTCCTTGCTCAGGCCCTTCACATCATCGCATGTGTCCGAGCAATGCTTCATGCTGTCCTTCAATTCCCTCATTTCTGTTCTCAAGTCACACTTCAGATTTTGAATGAGCTTCCCAACTTCTTTTATGTCCTTAATATCAGATGGTGCCATGTCTAAAAACAAGAATGGCAGCACAACAAGAGAGAAAAAAAGGACAATTTGTTTGGCAGTGGTGCGTTTTGGAAAAGACAGCTACGTAGTACAATAATTATTTAGGTAATTCTCACCTGCAAGTGCAGACAGCTCAGATTAGATGCGTGCTGTATTCGCACCGCGGCCGAACCGTTGAACGGGTCAGTCAGTCCATCATATTTGAAGCAGCGTCTCGGTGGGCGTAGTTTCCAGTCCCTAGTTGGTCACGTGTCATGGATATGGTAATTGCCCTCACTGCTTGGGTCGTAGTGGCTGCCACATCGAAAACGACGCCTCTGCGCCCCGGATGCGTTAGTCGCTGCTATCTGAGATACCTACAAGTGCAGACAGCTCAGATTAGATGTGTGCCGAACTCGCACCGCTGCCGAACTGTTGAAACACGAAGCCATGAAGGTTGCTTGAAATGAATACATTTTTCGCAGATATGCAGTATATTTAGCAAGAGATCGCTTTTAGACTGTTTCTGTGCGATGTGCAATACAAGGTGCAGACATGTGAGACGTAATGCTCACTGAATATTACAACTGCTGTGTGACGACTTTGTCTTTTTGCACAGGGACGTCATCTGATGCGAATGCTGGTGAGTGTGATGGTACTTTATTTGCCGAAACAGCAGTAGCAAGCAATTAGAATTTGCATAACCTGCAACGTATTATCTCAGGTTGATGAAGCTTCTTTCTCCTGGAATCATTGAAAATGTACAAATAGTGCAGCTCTTCACAATAAAGCGTCCACGGCTAAAGCCATAGCTTTAAATACATCAACTCACAATTTTTAGTTTCTAATAATTCTATGAGAGACTTGGAACTCCCAGAGGTTTTGCACATGTGTGCAACCATGAGGCAATCATTCAACGTATGCTGTGATCGTTACAGTGTGTTCGAGAAATAGTAAAGTGTACTCTTCTGAGAAAAACAAGTTTAACAGTAGCCAGGCTTTATGGTGTAGTGTAATAAATATATACTAATTACGTTCTGTGCACTAGAGCAACGATGGTTTTCTGAATGGACATATTTTTTCGGTATTATGGAATAAGTTGTCAAACACCAGATAACTGCGGAAGAATATTTTATCGGCTAATGTCTCAGTACTTTCATAGTGATAGAAATATTTTGTTTAGGCAAAGTATACGATACTTTTGGTGACAGTAACCACACTGATGCAAATGTGCTACAGGAAAAATGTTTGCATTTGTGAAGTACGTGTAAGTTCGGCAGGGTTACTTTTGATCATGAACTTTGCTTGGGGAAACAAAAGTTTCGTTTTCTAATGCCGTTCACGAATGCATCATATTTCTGCTGTCTAGAAAATAATTTTCGCAAAATAAAAATCTCCTGCCTCTCAGAGGGCTGTAGATACGTATACATTGGTGATTGTAATCACAGTGAAAGCTCGTACTTTCGAAAAAAAGAAGCACGTCAAATTTACAGCTTGTTTTGTGTAACTTTGGTTCTTTCCAGACGTGCCTCAATGACGTGATGTCACGCGAAGCATTATCTTGTATTCTGGTAAGCTTGTATATTAATTGTCTCTCGTTTTCTTGCTGTGTATTCTTTTCCATACTGTTAGCACCCTTCACGCGCGCACACGCACACAAACACACACAGCGTGTGTGTGTGTCATTTCCTTGGATTCAGTGCTTAATAAGTAATTTGAAGTGCAGTCGTACGTATGGAAAAAGATATATTACTTGTATTAGATGTTCCGATGTAACTTCTGGGTATGAAATTGACACAGTCGCTGGATTTTACACCCTTGCCCTGAGAGAGGCGCTAGGAAAGAGCACTTTTACCATAACAAGAAACAGTTGTAGCACCCAAGAGAAAGAAAAAACATGCTCGTTTGCAGCATGAATTGATCAGTGGATTAAGCAGTGAAAACGACCGAATGTTGGAAAAAACAGGTGTACTATGCAGTTACACCAATCAAGAAGGAGAAACGAATAACTTGTACAAAGAAAAACAAAAAAAAATTGAAACACACAGAACAAGTTCATATGCATTCATATCTGTGAAATCCCACTGGTTTGTGGCGTTGCAGCAGCACCTACACTTGTGCACGAGAAAGAATCAGATGAAAGTTTGTGTTGTGCAAAAGGTCCTTTGTCTGTCTATGCCAAAATCATTATTGAGGACCTATTGTCTTCATGTAAGGGGCGAAACTTCTTATGGCAAGACCTGGCCAGTGCTCGAGCGGCGTCAATCGTCGACCATTCTCTGTACCCAGTAGCGTCTCCGTTTTCATACAATACATGACGCTGTCTCTTAGAGACACCAAACTGCAGTTTGGTGAGGATATACTAGAAGGCGCTGCAGGCATTCCATTTCTTGCGCAGTTTCCGAGAGGGTGCTGTCACATAGAAATGCGTACAATGTGGCAGTTGTGTGAAGGTACGCTAGATGGCGTTGGTGGTGTAGCTGCTCTCCAATATGATGCGAGGAGCTCTGCCGGCACACCCGTTGCCTCTCATTCTAGTGAATTGTCGCTTGTCGAATCGTGCCGCTTGGCTGACCATGGATGACCAGTAGCACCGGGTCCGGAAGGCCGGTTCTGCATATTGCCACCTACTTTAAGTAGTGGGTCGTATGCCAAGGTGAAGGCTCACACCACAGAGAAGAAAGAAGTGCGCGTGGGCCCCCCTGCTCTAGAAAACAAGCCCAACCGACGCGCTTGGTTGGAGCCCTGTTGCTCAGACGTCAATATACCTTGCCGACACCCCTTTGAGCGACGTGACAATAGGTGGAGGTGCTGGGTAGTCCCTCACGGATGTTTCAGGCCCCTCCTGGAAGCGGCACCACAAGCCCAGTGCGAGTCAACACTCCCGTTCATAGGACAAGCCGCAGGATCAGGGGATTGCCACCTGAAGCTGACCCTACAGTTCACCCCAGTATGATGAGCACGTCCGTTCAAACCACTTTAACAGGTACGGAAAACCCCCCGGTGACTCGGTACACCCTCGAAAATCCACAGGTTCCGACACCGTTTCATGGCACCGAGCTCGAAGACGTCGAGGACTGGTTGGTCGACTTCGAACGCGTGGCTGCTTTGAACGACTGAAACGACGCGGCCAAACTACGGCGTGTGTATTTCTATTTGGAGGATGGAGCACGTACTTGGTACATGAATCACGAGGAACAGATGACATCGTGGCCTGAATTCCGCCACCGGCTGTTGGATACTCACAGAAGTGCTTATCGCCATGAACGAGCGGAGCGAGCGATCCAGGCCCGCATCCAGATGCCCAATGAAACTGTCATGACCTATGTAGAAGATAAGACGCGCCTGTTCCGACGGGCTGATCCGAGTATGACAGAAGAAAAGAAGGTGCGTCAGCTGATGCGGGGAGTTAAGGAGCAGCTTTTCGCTGGCCTTGTACGGAGCCCTCCGAACACGGTCGCCGAGTTTTTGTCCGAAGCCATCACAATGGAAAAGATGCTTCAGCATCGATCCACCCTGTATGAGCGGCAAGTGAACACGTCCACTGCTCAAGTTCTCATGGCTTTTGGGAGCAACACCGAGTGTCTGCGCGACCTCATTCGCTCTATAGTACGCGAGGAGCTGCAAAAGGCTGCCACACCACCACTACCTACGGTGAGTTGCATTGCAAGCATCGTCAAGGACGAGCTGCATCATGCCCTTCGTGACCCTGTGAGTCTGGATAACGCCACACCCGCCCCGGCTGACTACCACCGTGCGACTTATGCGGCAGCCTTGAAGCGCCCAGCTTCCTCTTCCTCGCTGTTTGTTCAACACCTCCTACGGTTTCACTTCAGTCGGCGCAGCCTCTGCGGTACTACGAGAACACACGCACGCCCCCACCCCTCGTTTACGCCAGCCCTGTGCATCTTGCGGAACAACCAGAACACTACGTTGACGACAGACGTGCTTTGCCTCGGAAATCTGATGTTTGGCGCACTGCTGATCGCCGACCTTTGTGCTTCCACTGCGGTGAAGCGGACCATTTGTACCGCCACTGTCCATACCACCGCCTCGGGCTGCGCGGCTTTTCAGTATATTCAGCGCCTCCTCGGTACGGCCAGCGACCCCGGGACAGTGAGGACTACCTGGCTCAACAACGCATGCCACCGCCTTCTGGACGGCAGCCGCGCTCACCGTCGCCGAGGCACTTCTCATCTTCACCACAGCGCCATGCTGGCGCACGATCCCCCAGTCCCTGCCGGGAAAACTAACGCAAGCGACCCTTGGAGGCGAGGTCGCTGGCAGTCGACGTGCTGAAGACCTCCGATCGACGCTAACAGTAAAGGGTGTAGATTAGACTGAGCGATATGTGCGGCTTTCTCTGGATATACTGGTGCTGATAGACGGCTATGCACTAGGTGCTTTAGTTGATATCGGGGCTGACTATTCGATACTAAGCGGGAAAACGACCAGACTACTAAAGAAGGTAATCACGCCCTGGCATGGCTCCGTGATTCGAACGGCTGGTGGCCACACCGTCTCTCCGTTTGGAACCTGCACGAGTAGAGTTCAGGTCTGCGGTTATACTTTTGTAGGAAGTTTCCTTGTGCTCCGTGAATGTTCACGCGACATTATTCTTGGTGTTGACTTCCTGCAGGAGTATGGAGCTGTCATTGATCTTCAAGAGAATCGCATCACCTTCTCAGCCGACCGAGCAATCGATAAGCAGGACGACCAACAACGTGCTGACGTTCTTCGCCTTTCTGCTGAAAGTATTACGCTTCCTCCAAGAGCCCGTGTTATTGTCGACGTCACATGCTGTGGATTGCGAAATGGTGAAGCGATTGTAGAAAGTAATTTTGAACACCTGCTGACTCAAGGTGTTTGTGTAGCTAGGAGTATCATACAGCTACGTGATGGCCGATCTCAACTGCTCGTTACAAATTTCAGCAACGAACACCGACACCTTTTCCGTGGCACTTCGTTAGCATTTGCAGATCAATTAGGAACCGTTCCCATCTGCTTCTCGTCGGACGCAGTGGAGGCCGCCGATACGTCTCTAAACAATATCGATATTAATTCTAACCTCACACCAGAAAACCAGACAGCACTGCGAAAACTCTTGTTTGAATCCAAGTCATGCTTCACTGCTTCCTCTAAGGTGCACCAGACTTCAATCACTAGGCACAGAATCATCACTTACGACGACGCCCACCCAGTACACCAACAGCCTTACCGTTTGTCAGCGAAGGAACGAGAAGCCATACGTACGCAAGTTCGAGAAATGCTTGACGACGCCATCATCGAGCCTTCCAACACTGCGTGGTCCTCTCCGGTCATCCTAGTCAAGAAGAAAGACGGAACGCTGCGTTTTTGTGTCGATTACCGGAAGCTGAACAGCGTGACTGAAAAGGACGTGTACCCGCTGCCATGCATCGACGACTCGTTAGACAGATTACGTCGCGCCCACTATTTTTCCTCTTTGGATTTAAAAAGCGGGTACTGGCAGATTGAGGTTGACGAGCGAGACCGCGAGAAAACGGCCTTTGTTACCCTTGATGGCCTGTATGAATTTCGAGTCCTTCCTTTTGGTTTGTGCTCAGCGCCCGCAAGCTTCCAGTGAATGATGGACACTGTGCTTACTGGTATGAAGTGGCAAACTTGTCTCGTATACCTTGATGATGTTGTCGTTTTTTCAGAAACCTTCCAGCAACATCTTGACCGCCTCAGGAGTGTGCTACAGGCTATTCAATCAGCAGATCTTACACTCAACCGCATAAGTGTCACTTTAGTTATGAAAAGCCCAAATTCCTTGGCCATGTAGTCAATGCGAAAGGAGTCCGACCTGACCCCGACAAGCTTGCCGCTGTAGCCGTGTTTCCGCATCCTACAGACAAAAAGACTGTTCGGCGCTTTCTGGGCTTGTGTGCCTACTATCGACGATTTATTAGAAGGTTTTCGAAGATATCGGAACCCTTGACTCGCCTTACACGCGACGACACACCGTTTGTATGTGCTACCGAACAACAGTCTGCTTTTGCCGAGCTACGACAGCGGATGCAGTCAGCCACTGTTCTTGCGCATGTTGACGATGATGCTTACGCAGAGGTGCACACTGACGCCAGTAACATTGGCCTCGGTGCAGTGCTCGTCCAGCATCAACACGGCAAAGAACGAGTCATAGCCAATGCCAGCCGCTCACTGTCCCGTACCGAGGTGAATTACACGACCACAGAGAAAGAGTGTCTCGCAGTAGTGTGGGCGATCACCAAGTTTCGCCCGTACCTCTATGGTCGTCCATTTAAAATGGTGACGGACCACCATGCCCTTTGCTGGTTGGTAAACATTCGTTATCCCTCTGGACGACTGGCCCGATGGAGCTTGCGTCTACAGGAATCTGATGTTACCATCGTATATAAGTCTCGACGTAAGCATGAAGACGCTGATACGCTGTCGCGTGACCTTCAGTCAATCACGACGAAGAGGATGATGACGGTTTCCTGGGCGCCCTTAGCTCATCTGACTTGAGCAGACACCAGCGAGAAGATGAAGAGATTCGATCGCTCATCGACTATCTGGAGGGTCATAGCGCCGTTATACTTCGCCATCTATCTCGCGTCGTGACGTCTTTCTGCCTCCGAGATAATGTCCTGTACAAAAAAAAAAAACACCCGTTCTACGAGCCGCGCTTGCCTCCTCGTCGTTCCGAAGGACATGCGGGACGAAGTCCTCTCCGCGTGTCATGACGAGCGCACATCTGGTCATCTAGGTTATTCGCGAACGCTCGCCAGAGTAAGCGAGGCGTACTACTGGCCCGTACTTTCGGCAAGCGTGAAGCAGTACGTCAAAAGCTGTCGTGAATGCCAGCGTCGAAAGTCGCCACCAAGCAAGCCGGCTGGATTACTTCAGCCAATTGATCCATCCCACAAGCCATTTCACCAAGTCGGCATGGACACTCTCGGCCCATTTCCTTCATCGTCCGATGGCAACAAATGGGTCATTGTTGCAACTGACTATTTGACCCGCTATGCTGAGACACAGGCGATACCACGAGCCACGGCTTCTGAGGTAGCACAGTTCTGCATGTGCCACATTGTTCTGCGCCACGGTGCTCCATCTACAGTGATAACCGTCAGAGGAACAGCGTTCACTGCACAGCTTATTGATGAAGTTTTTCGACTGATTAACACTAGGCATCGAACGACGACTGCTTACCATACGCAGAGCAACGGCTTAACCGAGCGACTAAATAAGACAGTCACAAACATGATCTTCATGTACATCGACGTCCAACACAAAACATGGGATCGCATTTTGCCTTATGTGACGTTTGCTTATAACACCGCCGTTCAAGAAATAACCCGATTTACACCATTTCGCCTTTTCTATGGCCGCGAAGTTCAGACGATGCTGGACGCGATGCTTCCTTGTGAAGGCGCTGATCAATTAACAACTGACGCAGAAGAATTTGCAGAGCGTGCCGAGGAAACTCGCCAGCTCGCCCGGCTACACATTGGTCAGCAGCAACAGGTCGATGCATGACGGTACAATATGCGTCAAAATGACGTATGTTACAGTCCGGGAGACCAAGTTTGGGTTTGGACCCCTGTTCAATGCCGTGGCCTCTCCGAAAAGTTGCTCAGCAGATACTTCGGTCCGTATAAAGTATTACGCCGCGTGAGCGACGTAAACTACGAAGTGGTTCCGGACGCTACGTCGTCACGATGGGTACAACGAAAACAACCAACCTCTGACATAGTTCACGTGGTGCGCATGAAGGCTTATTTTGCGCGTTGCTAAAAGACCACTTTTCCTGTGTTTTCTTTTATTTGTGCTCCGACAATTGCCTCATCATTGGTGAACTTATCGCGTCTAACGTTCGATTATTGGTGCCCTTTTTCACTGTTTAAGCTACCTTGCTTTGGTTCTTTTTTTCAATAACTTTACAGCATCGGGACGATGCTCTTTCTTTTTTTTTTGTTGAGGAGGAATATTGCCACCTACTTCTAGTAGTGGGTCGAATGCCAAGGTAAAGCCTCACACCACAGAGAAGAAAGAAGTGCGCGTGGGCCCCCCTGCTCTGGAAAACAAGCCCAACCGACGAAACCGAAAAAAACTGCATTTGCTATGGGTACCAGGTCACCGCGGATTATATTTGAAGGAAATGGCGGACTCTTTAGCAGCAGTATCCCTGGGTGGGCCCACCATCCCAGTTTTGCCAGATACGGCTTACGTAACCGCGCTAAGGTTCCGAAATGCTTGCCTGCAATGGGGAAAAGGTAATTTGGATAAATTTAAAGATTTAGAGCATTTGAGCTATTGCTGGAATAAACAGTGGTGTGTATCTCGTCAGTTAGAGGTCACTTACACCAGATTGCGCTGTGCAGTTTCTCAACTAAATTATTACCTTAATAAAGCTCAGCTCAAGGCGTCACCGCTATGCATTTGGTGCAACGAAATTGAAACAATTGAACATTTCTTTTTATTCTGTCATCGTTATTCTTATCAGAGAAAAGATTTTTAGTAACCCCATTACAAAAGCTCCGAATACAAGTAAATTTACCAGTAATTTTATCACTTGGCGGAACTTCATTTGGTTACTGCTACAGGGATGTATGCTCCGCTGTGTTTGATTACATCAACGCAACTAAAAGATTACCATGCTAGTGAACCACTACCTTTTCAGATCTTTAGTTTATGATTCGTAGTTATGTCTTTCAAAAACAAAAGATGGTTTGACCGCTTGCTCAGCACACATTTTTGTTTTTTGGTAGTATTATTTGAAGCTACTTTTTCAGATTGGCTTCATTTTCAGTTTAGTTTCATTTAAGTATCCTGCCGCCCGGTTCTTGGCCCATCCCCCTTTGTGGGTAAGCGCCATCCATCAAAGGGCATCAGCATCAGCATCAACCGACGCGCTTGGTTAGAGCCCTGTTGCTCAGATGTCAATAAACCCTTGCCGACACCCCCTGGAGTGACGTTACAAGATGATCCTGCTTTTGTTTATATTTTGTGCTCAATGTGCGGGCATGTGCTTCTGTGAAAACGATTGTGTACACACATACAAGTATAAATAACCAAAGCTAAATTTCATTCCTTTGTGTATATTATGAAAAGCGGGGTGCATGCTTTACACACAGAGGTAAACGCTCTAAGAGCTGATTTTGCCTGCTCCAATGGCTGATCGAAATTGTGGAAGGCATTCACAGCACTGCGGTTACCAAACCCCACGCCAGACCCAAGCCTCCAAATCTTGAACACCACCGCTGTAATGCAACGTGGCACGCTTTAAGGAATGGGCCTACAATCTCACCCGCACAAAAATGTTCATTTGTGTGGACAGTAGAATCACCACCATCTATCTCAATTGTTAGAGGTTCGGAAAAGTTATGCGAAGATTGCACGTTTAGTTCCTAACTGCTGGGAGATTTTCTTTTGCCCACTTTATTTCTTTTCAATCACAGCGCTGATTACCCCACTGCGAGTAAAAATCGCAAACATTATGCCCGATGGCTTTGTTTTTTGTTGAGTCTATTGAGTAGTTTTTAATCGAGATAATCATGCACGGCGTTTGTTTAACTCCACCTTCGCGGCAGTGCTTTTGTATATGCTCCTCAGTCAACCCCAATCTGTGCAGCCTACTGAACTCACGTGGTACCGAAGGCACGCTCTTGCTTACCATTAAAGCTTACGATTTTTCTGAGTCAAGTTTGATGCGTCCATGAAAAAAAAAATATTTATCAGTTACACACGGTCGCTTTATGGAGACATTGCCAGTGTAGTGTGAGTAGCGGTTGCAAAACAACGCTTTCAATATACACCCATTCACATCAAATTTTACAGCCGTTCGGAAGACTTCACGCTCCTTTTTCCCTGAACTCATTTCTGTAGCATAAGTCATGAAATCAACGCCGTATGTGCATTTTTGCCGTTACCGTGGACATAACCGTAAAGTATATTGTCGTAAAAATTTGCAGGAATAACACGCCCCTAGCAAGCACCACACCTTGTTGATTGGCACAGCATGCGAGAAGTATTTGCCCTGCAGTGGAAGCAAACACAATGATGGTGATAATAGTAGCGTCTAACAACATAAAATGACTGCGGTTTGTTGCTATCGTATTCATTGATTCACCCTTGTGACAAAAGTGTGACTTTTTTGTTGTAGAAAAAACGCAATCACACCTCGGATGACCTTTCGCCGTGGTGAGCCACAGTCTATATTCAAGAAGGTTTGTGCTGCACGTTCTTATTATTTACGTTTTTGAAAAAGAAAGGAGATTAATTTACAGCTGCTTACCTGAAAAAAAAACTCTTCCTCATTCTCCTAATGTAAGAACCATACTATGAAGAGGAGAGATGCAGCCTTAAAAAGACAGCGGTCAAGTTAGGACACGAAGCAAAATACTTGGAATGTCGCTAGTGTCTTGCTTTGACTTGACATCAATTTTTCATGTGCTCACGTTGTGCCAGTGTTGTTTGCGTGATGCATTTTGTCTTCAAGTACTGAACCAACTGCTTGACCAATTACCAATACGCTCTTTACGCAAGGGACAGAAGAAGTCACTATGAAATATTTGTGGAAAAAATACGCCTACTTCCTTCGGTGAGAAAACTAATGCAAGATTTTATTTGTGAGCTCTGTTCTGCGAAATGTGCACAAGAGTTAGTTAATGCGAAGTGGTTTGATACAACTGCTACTGCGCTTATAATCGTGTGACATCGACGGCACAACTGAAATCAATACTATGGTTGCTGCTCCAGATGGTCTTTTGAATTGCGCAACACTCACTTACTTTATGTTTTCATGTAACTGACCTGTTATGCGTGTAATCACTGTAATTAGTGTGAAGCATCGAAATGTCAAACATTCGCGAATATTTCAGATTGTTCGAAGAAGATTGCTGCTTTAACAGTACAGTGTGTTTTGAATCTACCGTGACCACTAGTCGTAAATCTGGTATCTTCTATGCGACATGTATACGGGCAGACGCTTTTTTTTACGCTGATCAAATTACCGATTGCCGCCGACTGCTGGCCTTTATTGGTGTACAGTGTGGATGGCCTGTTCAGCGAATTCACATTTTCCGGTTGTACAAGTTTGCTCCACAATAGAGTTTTGGCTCTAACAGTGGGACTGCCACCTCCTTGACTTTTGTGACCCGGTGACAATAGTAATTAGAACCATTTCTTAGATCTCGGTCTGATTGTGCACTGATAATAAACACAATTTTTTCATCGATCGTAGTTTCTAACTACGCAGACGGGTTGTCAATTACCCGGGTAGATTGAGTGCGTTCAAGAGTCCGTCTAAGCACGAATGCGCACAATCTAACGTCCCTTGTATACAGGCATGAAAAAAAAACATGATTATTGCTGCATTTAAATATCGCATTTTTAGAACGGCCCGAGCAAGTTTTTTTTTATTTTAGGACGTTATTTTGGCGCTTAAGTTTTTCCGCACCGTAAGTAGACCTTCGTGATTGAAAATAACAGGCACGGGAGTTTGATTTCGTGATGTCACTCTGAACAAGATTAACAATTAGAAAGTAAAAATGTCTGTTATAAAACAAGGCTTACCTCAGTTGCAATATTTCTATTCGATTGTATGCACTCCGGCCAATTTTTCAACAGATCCAGTCGTTCCCTAGAGAATGTCTGCTTACACTTGCATCTTTATTTTACAGCGTGTAAAAGGTATCGAGAAAAATAAAACTGCGCAGTCGCTGTTGGCTTTATGTGCAGGAAGAACTGTGTCAAGACAACCATGAAAGATGTTGCCGAGTCAGAGACATGAGCATATATAAAATAACTTGAGAAGTTCTTTTGTGACGAATAAACAAAATTTTTAAAGATGGTAGTCTTCTTTTGGATATATGCGGCCGCGGCGGCTGCATTTTCGATGGGGATAAAAATGCTCGAGGCCCGTGTGCTTAGATTTAGGCTCACGTTAAAAAAAAAAAAAAAACAGGCGGTTTATAATTTCGGAGCCCTCTGCTACGGCGTCTCTCGTAATCATATGGTGGTTTTCGGGACGTTAAAACGCAACGAATATTATTATTTGTTCGTGTAATTCAACACAGAAATTTTGATCGGCCTCTCTTTTTGTGAGCCTGTTGAAGGCTTCTTTTTGACTCTTTGTTCAGCACACACATACCTTAATATTGTCAGTAAAAAAGCAAATATTACGCATATATGAGGCGCAATGAATACGTAATTCCCATAGGCAGTGTGCCTTTTCATTCAGCAAATGCATAGATACGCATTTTTGAAGACAAAATTTTTATTACGGTGCACTGACAATGAGACGCTATGAAGGAAAAAGCGGGTGTTTTCTACGCTTCGCTAAGTAATTTCACTGGCTTTAATTAAAACGACCCGGTGCGGCCACCTCCCAGTGGTTCTGCATTTGTTCACATTACTGACAGATGGCACCATACTTAACGCAGCATCTCCAGACAGAAGGCAATCGTCTTACGACGTCTTTTGAGGTGAAGTACGCAGATGCGCGGTCATTTTTTTTGTATCATTCAGAGGAGAACTTCCGAAGTCTTTATTTATGTAGAGATTTGTTTGCCACCAAGGTTGGTTGTTATTGTTACCATATTTTCAGAGCACTTTTTAAAATTTACATGCAGCTAAGTTGCATCGTATCGTGGTGCTTACACACTATATATATATATATATATATATATATATATATATATATATATATATATATATATATAATAAGGGAAAGAAGTGTATACCTAAGGGCTCGTTTTTCCGTGTTTTAACACAATAATAATGAGATATAACAGACAGTAATGCCAAGGAATGTACAGGGGAAGTTATTAGAACCAATGGAATGTAAATAAGAAGAAAGAAGAAAGAAAAGTGGATGAAAAAATTACCAACTGTGAGCAGGAATCGAACCTACGACCTTCGAATTACGCGTTCGATGCTATGATATATATATATATATATATATATATATATATATATATATATATATATATATATATATATATCTTGAGATCTAACAGACAGTATTACGAAGAAAATATAGGGGAAGTTATCAGACCTCATTGTTATGTAAATGTCATTAACGAAAAAGTGGGATCAAAACATAACTTGCCATTGGCAGGAAGCAAACCTACGATCTTCGAATAACGCGTTCGATGCTCTACCAACTGTACTACTATGGCGGCTGCATCCTAATCCATTTTTTCGGATATATATGTGAATTAAAGGGACACTAAAGGCAACCATTTAGTCAACTTCGATTATTGAGACGGTGGTTCAAAAACCTTGTAGTGCTACTTTAGTGCCAAGGAAGGGCCTATTTTGAAATAAAATCACGTTTTAGGGATCCGCATCGGGTTAGTGCACTTCAAATTTCCCGCCTCTTCAAGCAGACCGACTGGACCGTCTCACGTCACTGTTGCCGTGCACAGCGCTGCCCGGCTTCACTGCGCTAGTAGCAGCAGGCCGAAAGTAGTGGGAGCCACAGCAGTAACAACGGCCACTGATCAACTTCCCGTCATTGGGTTCGAGATCGCAGAGGTTTTTGTTTCAACCGTGCCCCAATAGATGGCACCACCTGTCCCGTGTAACTGCGAGAAAATTGAATTTTCGAACCACTCGCGCCATTCCCCATCGTAACGTCCAGCGGTTCTTTTTTCCATGAATCAAACAGGTACGAACAAGAAGCATTTTATTGCGTCTCTTGATGCACGGAAGGTTCGTCATTTAGTGCAGTTAGATCAATAACTTGTGAATAATTGTAGGTGGTCAGCCTGATGTCATTGGGATTATTTTAAAATTGTTCAACTGCGGCGCTTGTGTTCTTGTGCACTTACCTTAATTTCTCGGTAAGCAGGGCGCTGTTGATATTATTATCGCTTTAGATGTTGTCAGACACTGAGCTTTCACTTTGACATAAATCGTTATTTGACTTTGGTGTCCCTTTGAACGTGAAAGTGTTATTCGAAGGTTACAAGGTCGCAGGTTAGGTTCCTGTTCACGGCAAGTTATCTTTCTATCCGATTTTCGTTCTTCACGTTTACATCAAAATTAGGTCCAATATTTTCTTTGCAATTTTGTCTGTTATATATCATTATTATTGTGTCGAACAAGAAAAAAGCGAGCTCTTAAAGTAAACAAGGAAACTTCCTTCCTTCATATATATATATATATATATATATATATATATATATATAAATATATATATATATATATATATATATATATATATATATATATATATATATATATATATATATATATATATATATATACATATATATATATATATAATGTAAAGGGGTTTTATTGAGGGACTGACCAAGTGGGTGGTAGCTCTAAAGGAACGCAGGTGGACCCAGATGACGGTGCTTGATCGCCGATCTCGTGCCTTTTTCTTGTGTTGATGATAGCTGACCTGATGGTATCACCGTCTTTCTTATTCACTACAACTACCCCCGGCCAAAAAGGTCAAGCCATCCTGGCAATCTAACACGTGGGGACAAGTGGGTCAAAGTAGGGCTTCAGACGATTTATGTGAACGATATCACGTCCACGCCGACGACAGTCGCTCCGTGGCGTGAGGGCTTCAATGGCGTAGTTCATGGGTGAAGTACGCTCGACCACGCGGTAGGGACCATGATAATTAGAGAGTAGCTTGGGTGATACACCAGGGGCGCAGGGCGGTACATGAAGCCATACAAGTGCTCCAGGAACGAACGTTGGTGCAGAAAGATGGTCGTCGTCACGGGTCTCCTTCTGGCGCTGTTGGTCAGATGTAGTAAGCCGCTTGGCTAGCTTGCGGCACTCTTTTGCGTAACGAGCGGCTTCCGAGACAGGCTTGCATTGGGAGGGATCTGGCGAGTATGGCAGTAAAGTGTCGATGGTGTGCGATGGTTGGCGACCATACAGGAGAAAAAATGGGGAAAACCCAGTAGTGCCTTGCGTAGCGGTGCTATACGCGTATGTCACGAATGGGAGAACGAGGTCCCAGTTTGTTTGATCAGAAGCGACATTGTAGCTAGCATGTCCTGCAGAGCATGTCCTACGATTAAACTGTTCAGTCAAGCCGTTCGTTTGTGGGTGGTAGGCTGTACTCTTCCGGTGTACATTATGGCACTGTTGAAATGTGCTTGGATTACATCAGAGAGAAAAACACGCCCTCGGTTACTGAGGAGTTCTCGAGGAGGACCATGAAGAAGCACAAAACGATTGAGTACGAAAGTTGTGACGTCTTGTGCTGCAGCTGTGGGGAGAGCAGCAGTTTCAGCGTACCTTGTTGGATGATCCACTGCCACGATAGCCAATCGTTTGCCTGCCATTGTTAATGGTAGTGGTCCGTAGAGGTCAATTCCTACACGGTCGAATGGGCGGCCTGGGCATGGAAGTGGCTGCAATGAACCCGTTGCAGAATGTGGCGGGCTTTTCCGCCGCTGACATTTGTGGCAGTGGCGAATGAACTGGCGGACGAAGGTAAACATTCCGCGCCAGTAATACCTTTTTCGTAGGTGCTCGTAGGTCTTGAAAACACCGGCATGAGCACATTGCGGGTCGGAATGAAACGACGTGCAGATGATAGAGCGCAGCGTTCGGGGAATGACTAGTAGCCATTTGCTACCATCTGCTGAATAGTTGCGCCGGTACAAAAGGCCATCCCGAATACTGAAGTGCGGAGCCTGGCGGTGCAGGGTTCGAGTGGTTCGAAGTGTCGGTGTCTTGGATAACGCGTCAAGAAGCGAAGCGATCCATGGGTCATTGCGTTGCGCAGAAGAGATGGTGTCCTCGTCAAGAGCTGACAACGTGTTGTCCGAGGAAACAGATGCAATGCCCGTGGATAGGAGAGATCGTGACAGTGCATCAGCATCGGTATGCTTGTGGCCTGAACGATATACAACGCGAATGACATATTCTTGAAGCCGAAGAGCCCAACGGGCAAGACGACCCGATGGGTCCTTAAGCGAAGATAACCAGCATAATGCGTGGTGGTCCGTTACTACATCAAAAACACGGCCATAAATGTATAGGCGGAACTTGACAAGCACCCAAACGATCGCCAAGCATTCCTTCTGGGTGACGCTGTAGTTTGATTTAGCCTTGGTGAGAGTTCTGCTGGCGTAGGCGACGACATACTCGGCGAATTTAGGCTTGCGTTGCGCGAGAACCGCACCGAGGCCTACACCAATGGCGTCGGTGTGGACCTCAGTTGCTGCCGTAGGATCGTAGTGACGCAGTATTGGTGGCGAAGTGAGGAGACGACGAAGGGTACAGAAGGCTTGGTCATACTCAGAAGACTATGACGAAATATCAGTGGTGCTGCCTGTAAGTTCGGTCAAAGGCGCATTGATACAGGTGAAGTTGCGCGCGAACCGGTGAAAGTAGGAGCATAACCCCACGAAGCTCCGCAACTGCTTCATAGTCGTTGGTTTGGGGAAGTCGGCGACAGCACGTAGCTTAGCCGGGTCTGGAAGTATACCGTCCTTTGATACGACGTGCCCGAAAATCGTAAGTTGCCGAGCAGCGAAGTGACACTTCTTGAGGTAGAGTTGGAACTGAGCCTTCTTTAGGCACGTGAGGACGTGTTTGAGGCGCTCGAGATGTAGTCCAAAGTCTGGCGCAAAGGCGACAATATCATCGAGATAGCAGAGACAGATTCGCCATTTCGAACCCCGAAGAACCGAGTCCATCATGCGCTCGAAGGTGGCAGGCGCATTGCAGAGGCCGAAGGGCATGACATTAAACTCATATAGACCGTCCGCTGTCACGAAGGCTGTTTTTTGGTCGATCGGCATCTGCAAGGGGGGCCTTCCAGTACCCTGAGCGCAAATCTAATGATGAAAAAAACTTGGCACCTTGTAAAGTATCAAGGGCATCGTCAATCCTGGGTAAAGGATACACGTCTTTTCGAGTGATCTTATTTAGGCGCCGGTAATCCACGCAGAAGTGAACGGAACTATTCTTTTTTTAACGAGCACTACAGGTGAGACCCATAGACTTTGTGAAGGTTGAATGACGCCGCGTTGCAGCATATCGTTCACCTGTTCGGCAATAACTTGGCGTTCCGCCGCAGAAACACGATATGGTCGCTGTCGTAGTGGCGCATGAGAGCCGGTATCGATGTAATGTAGAGCGGTAGAAGTGCGGTCAAGTGAAGGTTGAACAACATCGAAAGATTCGCGGTACTGGTACAGCCGTTGGAGGAGTTCAGATCATTCAGATGGTGACAGTCCGTCTGCGATCACCGAATCGAACACTTTCGAAGCCTGTAGATCAGAGTGGTTAAGAGCACTGACGACGGCGAGGTCACTTTAGGATGATTCTTGCGGCACGGTAAAAATTTATCCGTTATCAATGGGCAGTACGCATCCAAGAGACTCGCCTTTAAACAGTTTGATGGTATGCGGAAAGGAATTGGTAAGGCAGAGAGCGCTGGCTCCATTAGAAATTGAGAGGGCTCAATTTCTAATGCAGAGCAGAAGTGGTATCCGACTTAGAAAGAGGCTTGATGGCTCAAAAAATGCTACTTCATGACGCATGCCGTCGGAGACCACAGGGAGCAAAACAGCTATTGTCGGTGGAATGTCAGTGTCCTCTTTGACAACTAGCTTGTGCGCGGCTTGATTAGTGTGGTCGTAGGGCTGTTCGAACAACGGAAGCAGTTCAAGTTCGGAACGGGCACAATCTATACCGGCACGATTACGCGATAGGAAATCCCAGCCAAGTATGATGTCATGAGAGCACGAGGAAAGGACGACAAACTCAACAATGTAGTAGTCCTCCGCAATTGTGAGTCGGGCAGTGCAGGCGGCTATAGGTCGAACAGGTTCTCTTTTTGCTGCACGTAAGGACATCATATCAAGCGGCGTGGTCACCTTTCGGAGCTTGCGGCAAAGTTTGGCGTATATAACAGACACAGCGGCACCGGTATCCACAAGAGCGTATGCGTGGGCGCCGTCTACAAAAACTTCGACGATATTTGACGGCAAGGTGCGAGGACTTGAACATTTTGATAGCGCAGTTCTTGCCCCTTGAACTGCGACGGCTAGTTTCCCTCATTTTGAGGGGCTGGTCGTGGACGCATGGGTGACAAGGAGCGTCGATTGGGTGAAGGTGAGTGACGAGACGAAGTTGCCGGATAGTCACGGGAAGACGTGTTTGACTGACTATCCGAACTTTCATAACCAAAAGGGGGTTGGTCCATGTAGTTGCTTCGTGGTCGGACGTCTGTGTAGGCGGGCACGCGACGACGGCAGTATCGGGTGATATGGCCAGCGCTGCCGCACGCAAAACAGATCGGTCGGTTATCGCGCGTTCGCCAGGCATTTGCAGCGAGGGGCGCCGCCCACGCGGCACACGGCTGAGTCGAGGTTGTGGTAGCGAGGAAGGGAGCCCACGCGACAGTAGACTGAGTAGGAGCGGTGACATGCGGCAGTCCATTGAACGGTGAGGGCTGGTGTGGCTGCTGCCTCTTTACTGCGTCATCATAAGTAAGAGGTGTGGCGACAACTTGCTGCTGAAAGGGCACTTGCATAGCCTCGGCAATCTGGTCCTGAAGTGCATGTCGGAGCATGGGAGCTAACGGTGTCGGTGGTTGCTCTTGCTGCTGCTGCGGGAGCTCTTGGCGCTGACAAAACGGCAAGAGGGAATGCTCACGTGTGACCTCCTCACGCACAAAGTCTTTCATTTGTGCTAGAAGGCGGGAGTGGTCAGGTACGACGTCCAGTGCAGCGAGTGGTTGGTTAGGCTGAAATGGACGACGGGTGAGAGCTCGTTGCCGTCGCAATTCGTCGTTGTTCTGGCACAGAGTTACCTCTTCAGACACCGTGCCAGGAGACTTCGCAAGGAGAATTTGAATTTGAGCATTTGGAAAGAAAAAATGGTAGGTGTAACCTTAAGAGACAAGAAGAGAGCAGAGTGGATTAGGGAACAAACGGGGGTTAAGGATATCATAGCTGAAATCAAGAAGAAATGGACATGGGCTGGGCATGTAGCGCGTAGACAGGATAACCGCTGGTCGTTAAGGGTAACTAACTGGATTCCAAAAGAAGGCAAGCGGGTTAGGGGGAGACAGAAGGTTAGGTGGGCAGATGAGATAAAGAAGTTTGCGGGTATAAATTGGCAGCAGCAAGCGCAGGACCGGGTTAACTGGCGGAACATGGGAGAGGCGTTTGTCCTGCAGGGGACGTAGTCAGGCTGATGATGATGATGATGATGATGATGATGATTTGAATTACGTTGTCATCAACACCTTTTATAATGTGCTGGATCTTGGCACTTTCGCTCACTGCGTCATCGACGCGCCTGCAGAGATCGAGTATGTCTTCGATATAGGCGGTAAACGTTTCGCCAGGTTCTTGTGCCCGTGAGCGCAGGCGTTGTTCAGCGCGCAACTTCCGCACAGCAGGGCGACCGAAAACCGAGGATATTGCCTGCTTGAAAGTGGCCCAGTTTTCGAACTCGGATTCGTGGTTTGTGTACCACAGTTTCACCACATTAGCCAAGTAAAAGTTGACGGTGCTCAACTTAGCAGTGTCATCTCACCTGTTTTGTCCACTGACGTTTTCGTAGGACGACAGCCAGTCCTCGATTTCCTGGTCTTCAGCGCCCGAAAAGATCGGGGGGTCTCGCTGGTGAACCGGGCCGGGGCAAGTAGCGGCCGCGAGAGGTGCTGTCTGTTGGGCAGCGTCAACTTGCATGGTCGACGGCAGGGTGCGGGATCGGAGTTTCAGGGTGTAGGTGATGTAGTTACCCAGCACCTCCACCAAATGTAAATGTAAAGGGGGTTTATTGAAGGACTGAGCAAGTAGGTGGTAGCTTTAAAGGAACGCAGGCGGACCCAGATGACGGTCTCGTGCCTTTTTCTTGTGTTGATGATAGCTGACCTGATGGTATCAACGCCTTTCTTATTCATTACGATTGATTGATTTGATTGATTGAGATGTGGGGTTTAACGTCCCGAAACCACCATATGATTATGAGAGACGCCGTAGTGGAGGGCTCCGGAAATTTCGACCACCTGGGGTTCTTTAACGTGCACCCAAATCTGAGCACACGGGCCTACAACATTTCCGCCTCCATCGGAAATGCAGGCGCCTTTTCTTATTCACTACAATATATATATATATATATATATATATATATATATATATATATATATATATATATATATATATATATATATATATATATATATATATATATATAGGCAGGCATGGTGGTTGAGTGGCCGTAGCGTTGCATATAGTCTAGTAGATCCTCCGTGAGCGGTCACAACGTGGTTTATTTCGACGTTTCGGCCTAGAGTCTGGCCTTCATCAGGAATGATGAAGGCTGACTCTAGGCCGAAACGTCGAAATAAACCACGTTGTGACCGCTCACGGAGGATCTACTAGACTATATATATATATATATATATATATATATATATATATATATATATATATATATATATATATATGTATATATATATTGCAATGATGAAAAGCGTCAACGGAGCTTTGGCTTTAGCGCTCGGCCAGCGCGAAGCAGAGGTGAAGGATAACGGAGGAACAATAAGAACAGGTGGCCTGGCATGCGGGCGTTGTGTTCTTTTTGCTGCCAGCTCGAGGTCACGCGTCTTCTGAAGGAACACCTTTACTCTTCCTCGCTGACCGAACCCGCAAGTTTCGTATCAACCACCAGTGGGTCCAGGCCTCCATTGTGGTTCTGGGAAACCTATCCAGGGACGCGATGCGGGGCTCCGGTTCTGTGCATGGTATTTTCTTGCTGGTGCTGCAATCACACAAGCGTTGTACTACAATCCCAGCCAAAAATATTGTAGCCTAAGTACTACAATATTGTGCCAGTTTCGTCAGCACTTTAGTCAAATTGTTCGTTGACATATGTATTGCTGGCCTTACGCTGAATTGAGATGTGCGCAGACACCTGCAACAATTGCGGTCTTATGTGCTTGAGCTGCACTTCGAGCCAGAGAATTTAAGAATCATTCAGACCCGAGATCCAGCCACTCAGTAGCAGCTACTATAGGGGCTAAGGGGCTCTAAACACAGTGCCAACAATTTTTCCTACTGCTCCATGTTACATAAGCTACTACAGATCAGTACGAGAGGGGCCTGAACAAAAGCGGAAACACCACTGGTCTTCTTTATTATTTTATTTGTCACAAGACATTTTTTATGAAACGGATGATTTCGATGTATTCCGCACTATTGTCATCACCCTGACAGTGTTCCGAGTAACATACTTGTGGCAGCAGCGAACACTCCGCTTGATAACTACGTCTCTACGAAAACAAATGTTCCAAAAAGTACAATAGCGTTAACTCAGGAAATAAAAATGCAGAAACTTAGCAAATGATTAGGAACAGTTTCCGCACATCTTATACATAGAGTGGGTATTCGAGCGCATGAGTGTGCGCGTGTAAATAATGAACAGAATTTTGAATTATTGGGCGCTTTGTTAGGCCATCAAATTATGGTCTTTTAAATCAACAACACGTTTGTTAGCGCGTAATTTTTTCAGACCATTTGCGTATTTAATAATTGACCTACATTTAAATGGCCTAAAACTTTAAAACGTAATACTTGAACTAAACCGGCGTTTTTCCTGATATAAAAGGCAGAATAAAGCTGTTACGCATGTAAAATTTGCCACCAACGCTTTTTTTAAAAGGAGCTTATGGAGGTTATAGAGTCACATATTCCAGTACGGGTCAAAACGAGTGACGTCATGGCTGCAGTCAGCCGGCTTGAAAATATTTTTCTACGTGTCTTTGACTACTTAAATCACAATCTACATCATTTTTAATGATATTCATAAACTAGCTAAAATTTGTAAACTTCAGCTTGAGTACGCAGTATAAATTTGGTCTCCCCGTTAAAAATATCTAATCGAAACACTCGAAACTGTATGGAGTACGACTACACGTTTCATGTCACGTTGTTACGACAATAAGAAAATCAGTATACAAATTAAATTCGACTTATCGTTTCGTCCTTTGCATAATCGTCGGGATGTCCGCCTGCTCTAATTGTTTCACAAATACATCTAAAACGCACCATCTTCATTTAGCAGCTTCAAACACCCCCATTACTTCAAACGCATTCACAGAAAAGCAATTTAATTTAACTAATCGGCTTTTAGAGAGCGATTTGTCTTTGTAACAACCTTCCTAACAATATTGCTTCCGCGATTAACAAAGAAAGTTTAAGCATCTACTAAAAACACATTTGTTAAATTATTGTTTCATACCACAAGTTTTTTCACAGCCTTTATTGTCATTTTTTTTCAGAAATATTACATTTCATAATTCTTTTGTATTAGCTGCCCTATGTCGCGTTCATTTTGTAGTTACAATGTCCGTAGTTTAATGTGCCAAACTATATCTTTTAAGTGAGCTGTCATGATTAAAAGTATATTTTTGTTGCCTCTTTTTGATTTACAGCACATATTGCAATCATACCACATAATGCTTTCCTTCTTGTGTTACATAATGTTCTTTTATGTTGTTCTCGTATACTTGTTATTTTTGGTACACTACACGCGTTTTAAAATTTTTCAGGTATTAGCTTCTTACACATTGACTCTAGGGGCCTGCAAGCTATTTTGTATGAATAAAGAGATGCGCAAAATGCACGCAGACACATAAGGTAAACAGCCACTTGTGTTTTGTATAACCAGTTGTTTGCAGTTGCGTAACCATGCCAACAGAGGCATGGATATTGTTAACACCAGATGCAGTAAGCTTATATGAAGCACTGGTGCTCGCGAGGAGCCCTGGACACTGCTACATAAATGAACTTCATCGGATGACGCCTAACCACAGTAGACATTAACCCGACTTGATGGTTGTATCAAAATGAGTACATATGTAATGCCTATAAAATTGGCTAGCCAGCACTGAAGACAAAAGTTGACGTTGCACTAACATTGGGGATACTTTGAAAAGCAGTTCCGAGACCTGGTGTGGCTCTGTGCGAGGATACTTGATTGCCACGCTGAATGCTGCCGTTTGATACCTGCTCGGACCCTAACATTTATCTTTCGCATTCGTCGGGTCAACGCTGCCGATGTCAGTTTTTGTTTTTTGACGCTCACGTGTTAAACTTGCCTGTCTGTGTTCACCGTTCCTGGGTAAATATAAACTGTCAATCACCTGTGCCTCATACATACCCGCGGCACATATTCGCCTGCGGGTCTGTGAAACGCATCTGGCGAAAAGAGTTTGACCACGTACGCAACGGGATTGTGACATCATTAAAGTGATGACCACTGAGCCACATCGTTAAGCTATCTTACCTCCCCACCACCCATACTGATTTAGTTTTACTAGAAGTGCTGATTGCGAGAGCTCGCAGACGGACGGGAATAGATAAATAGATAGATAGATAGATAGATTGATTGATTGATTGATCGATAAATAGACAGATAGATAGATAGATAGAATGATAGATAGATAGATAGATAGAATGATTGATAGATAGATAGATAGATAGATGGATAGATAGATAGATAGATAGATACATAGATAGATAGATAGATACTAAAAGCATCTGCTTTACGCAAAGAAATCCTTGGCGTTTTAAACTATGTTGCGGGAACAAGCTGGTTCAACAATTTTACAGGAGAGGAATAGCATGTTCGAGGTCATTATAAACGAGAGCCACGGTTTGCAGTCATCATCATCATCATCAGCTTTTACCCACTGCAGGGAAAAGGCCTCTCCCTTGGTCCTCCAATCAACTTGGTCTTGTGCCTTCCGTTGCCACGTTATAGCTGCGGACCCCTTGACCTCAAAGGCTCACCTAACTTTCTGTCTCCCCTTCGTATATTTGTCTTCACTGGAAATCCGGTCAGTTACACTTAATGACCAGTGTTTGTGCTTCCTCCGTGCTAAGTGCTTGGACCATGTCCATTTCTTCTGCTTGATTACAACTATGATACCCCAGTTTGTTCCCTGACCCACTTTGCTCTCTTGTTGTCTCTTAGGGTTACACCTATTATTTTCCTTTCCATCGCCCTTGGCGTGGTCCTCAATTTAAGCTGAACGCTTCAGATTTATGCTCCTTAGGCAAACGCCTGCAAGATGCAACTGCTATATACCTTCCTTGTAAAAGATAGCGGCAATATACCAATCATGATATCAGAATGCTTGACGAATGTCCTCCAAGCCATTAAAATTCTTCTACGTACTTGAATCTCATGGTTCGGCATTGCGGTTACTACCTGTCCTAAGTTGGCGCACTCTTTTACTACTTCAAGTGCAACGCTACCTATTTTGAAGAACTCGTCTTATCCGAGGTTGTACAATACTTTCGTTTTCTGTATACTAAAGTTGAGACATACCTTCCCGCTCTCCTTGTCTAATTCAGTAATCATGAGTTGCTGTTTATCCCCTGAGTTACTCAGCAATGCAATATTATCGGTGAAGCGCAGGTTACTAAGGTACTCTGCATTAACTCTTATTTCTAACTCTTCCCATTCTAGGCCTCTTAAAACCTCCTGTAAGTACGCGGCAAATAGCATTGGGAAAATTATATCCCCTTGTCTTACACCCTTCTTGATTGGTCTTATATCGTTTTCTTTACGGAGCACTTTGGTGCGTGACAGTTGATCCTCTGTCGATTTCTTCAAGTATAGTTGCATATGCTTCGTTGATGCACTGATTGCGGCATGTCTGTATGACTGCTGATATCTCTACTGAATCAAATGTCTTCTCGTTATTTATGAAGGCCATGGGTGCGTGGATGTATTCGGAGCAATTCTCCATCAATTGATTGATTGTATGAATGTAGTCCCTGGTCGAGTAGCTTGTACGAAATTCTGCTTGAGCTTTTGGTTGATTGAATCCTAGTGTCTTAATTCTGTTAGCCCAGATGATATCCCAACAGTTATGACAGAAGTTGTCAGGAAAGCCTTCGAAGGAATGCAAACAGGCTAACATTTAGCATCATATCTGCTGGAAGACGGAGCGCAGATGGTTTTAGAAAAACTGGCCACCCTGTGTGTGAAGTGTCTCCGGAGAGGAAAGGTACCAGAATCTCGGAAGAATCAACTTGCTTTGTACACAAGCAATTCACGAAGGTAAGCGATAACGAAATTAAGTCAACATTAGCATTCAATTAACCAAAGTTTGAACGCTGCCCCAGTGCAAATACACTGTGTGTACGTTCTCTACTGGGAAAAGTATAAAGGGCTGAAGCTAATCTAAGACTTAAGCTAAGAGATGTGGGAAGTAAAGTTGCTGTAATAGAGGGCACCCCCTGTATACCGTAAGATGCTCAGCATTGCTGGCGTACTTTTATCAAGCGCAGAAAGATTAGAAACAATAGAGGAAAAGACGCAAGTGCATCATAATTCATCAGCTCTGTTCCGTGTAGCAGATTTAGTGAAGTTCAGTTATTTTCGAAACAACTAATGACTGTTTTCGGCCCAAGTTTGGCAAACGTTTAGTCCGCTGGTTCGTTTGCCCTTGTATTGAGGAGTCGTAAGATTCAACGGTACCTCAGAAAAACTAAACTTCAATATTGCTTCAACTGAAGGGTGATTTACGCGATTGAACTATCTTCGCAATTCACATGAAAGCAATAAAAACATAAATAATACTGAACCGTTTTTACAAATTCAACTATAAATTTTAACAGGCAAGTCACTGAAGAGCTGGAATTGTGCTAATCTAGCTTGAGCATAAAGGCTTTGAAAAGCTACGGGTGATAATTAGATTAGCACACGTAAGTTTAACAACCGATGCATCAGCCTAAGTACTATACTATTGGAAGATACCGTGATTGCACAAATACAGCTCTGAAACTTAGGTGGTGGCGGTGGTGGTGGTGTTGCAGCAGGCGGGGTTAGCCTGGCCTGCA
The DNA here is from genome assembly GCF_043290135.1 of Rhipicephalus microplus. Classification (NCBI taxonomy): domain Eukaryota; kingdom Metazoa; phylum Arthropoda; class Arachnida; order Ixodida; family Ixodidae; genus Rhipicephalus; species Rhipicephalus microplus. The sequence continues at coordinate 131,612,601 of NC_134700.1, forward strand.
TGGCCGGCAATTGTTCCGCCTGAGCATCTCCTGAATTTGGAAAATGTCACCACGTGTCAGACAGCCTAGTGTCTCTCAGGAAGACTAACAAAATTCTTTGCACGTTCCTCCTAGTTGCCGCGGGTTCTTCAGGAAAGATGACGTCATCAACTGTCCGGTGCTTATGGCAGCCTTTTCGCAAAGTGCGGATCATCGCTGCTCTTTGCACATCAAACTGTGGGCAAAGCCAAATGAAATGTTCAATATTCCCGATGTCACCACAGGAGGCACAGAACGGGGAAGCGTATCTCCCAGTCTTGAATGACCAGGCCGGGGTGTATGCGGAGCCGGTTCTTATGCGGTAAAACAGCGTCGCTTCTTCACGAGAAAGTCCATGAATTCCACTTGCTTGGTGTCGAAACTTGTAGATCGCCTTGAAATGATTGCGTATCACATCTTTGTTGTTCTGGTAAGTCTTGGGAGTTCTTATTTTTGGAAACGATGTACGTGCTTCGCATGCAAGGGCATCAGCCTTTTCATTGCCCTCAATGCCAACGTGGGATGGGATCCACTGGAACTTTATATTAAAACTCTTGCCATTTAGGTGTTTGATTAGTGCCAGAGATTGCCTGGTGAACGTTTCTTGAGGTAGGCCACAATACAGTCTTTGTAGCGCCGATTTGGAGTCCGTCAGCACTACAACATCTCATGCAGAAAAGGATCGCAATTTTCGCAAAGCCGCCGTGATTGTAGCGCATTCCACCGTTGTGGACGAAACCACGCGATCCAGGCGGCGCGATCATGACACGCCAAGGCAGCGTATGCAGAAAGCCGCTGCGCAGCTATCCGTTTGTGTGTACACTGATCCGTCGGTGTACACTTGTAGGTGGCTGTGGTACATGGTGCTCAAGTGGTGCAGCGCAAGAAATTTTGATTCCGCGGCTGGAATGGTGCGCTTCGCTGGTAGATTCGGTACGCTGAAGTTACACGCAACATAAACAAAAGACCATGGCGGGTCCATAGGGCGCCGTTTAGGCAGTTTCAAGCCTAAATATTGAAATGTGTTTAGTGCCGCGTTGAAATGTGAGCCGGTTCTTGCTCTTAGCCGCCGGAGAAGCGCCGTGCCTGCGAAGGACTCGCCCAGTCTTGACAGCTGCGTCAATAAGGCCTGAGACGCCAAAAGGCGGAGCGGAAGAGACTCAGCTTCATCGGTGACCTTCGTGTTTGAAGCTGCCTAAGGGACTCCCATCGCCAAGCGAAGACCCTTTCTGTGCACTGCCTCTAGGCGTTCGAACTGGCTTGGTGATGGTGATATCAGGGGCAGCTGATAAAGAATGCGGCTTGTTGTAAGCGCATCATTCAATTTAAGCATGGACATAGGATTGTTGCCCCAGCGGACCCCTGCCATGCGACGTAGAGCGTTGATCCTTTGCACTGATGCAGTGACTATACTATCAACCGCACGTCGCCATAATAGCTTGTTGTCGATGGTAATGCCCAGGAAATGGGCACTTGTTGCACAACGAATTGAGTGGCCTCGAATATTCAGCGACAGACGTGTTGACTTCCGTCGCGCTCCCGGGAAGAGCATGAAGGCCGATTTTTCAGCTGATAAAGATAGGCCAAGTGTCAACAAGTGACGCTCAATGATTGAAATAGCGCTCTACGCTATCCGAGCCAAACGTTTGTGCTGGTACCCTGAGATCCAAATGCAGATGTCATCGGCGTAGATGGATATTTTAACTGCTTTCAGAGCTAAGTGCAGAGTGTCAGGAAGGCTGGCCATGGCAGCGTTAAAAAGCAAGGGAGATAAAACACTTCCTTCTGGGACGCCGAGGGAAACACGTCTCTCTTCGCTCGTTACACTTCCAAGCTTAACACGGACACAGCGGTCTCTGAGAAATTCATGTACGAACCAAAGAGCATTTCCCGACACACCCATGGCTTGGAGCCCGTTCACGATGCTTGCCTGAAGCACACAATCATATGCCTCGGCAACGTCCATGAAGACGGCGAGTGTCGAGAGTCCGCTAACGTGGTGGTGCTCGATGTGGCTTAATAGTTCCAAAACACTGTCCTGGGCACTCAGTCGTGGGCCAAAACCGCTCATACACGATGACCATCGTCTTCCGTGTTCAAGGTACCAAGTTAATCTTGTACATATTAATCTTTCCATCAACTTGAAACGCATGATGTAAGAGATACCAGTCGATATGACGCGAGGCTCGTAGGATCCTTTCCGGACTTTAGGGCTGGCACCACCCATGCTGTCTTCCAAACAAATGGGATCTCTCCCGTGCTCCAGACATGAATAAATATGTCCAAAAGGGCCCTTTTTCGCTGATATGGTAGATTTGTCAGCATTTCAGTGCTGATCAAATCGGGACCCACGGCACAGCGTCTTCTTAATTTGCTAAGTGCCATATCCAGCTCTCGAAAGGTGAATGGCGTATCCATCGTGTGAAAAACCTGGGGTGACAGAGGAATCGCCACTTCTGCTGATCTACCAGATGTGTACACGTCTGCGAAATCCTCTGCAAGGGTTTGCAAATCTATCCCTTGTTTCAAAGCGAGTGCTTCGAATGGCCTGTGTGTTCAGACCTTCCCAAAAAGACTATTTATTACTGCCCATATCTTTGTCAAGGGCGTAAACGTTGATAAACTCTCACAGAAAGCGGCCCATTGATTTCGTCGTAATTTTTGTTTGCATGGTGACGAATCGCAGCGTTTATCCTGTTATATTCGGTTTTCGCAGACGAATTTCCTTTTGTTCTCATCATTTTCCGCTCCGCCCGTCTACGTGCTGCACAGAGGTTCTTCAATTTCAAGTCAGGAGCAGGAAAATGATCGGGCAGTTTCAGCAACGAAGTTGCTGCTCGCTTGCTTTGCAACATATCTGCGAACAGCTCATCAGTGGATTTGTCCAACGCTTCTCTGTGGGTGTCCCAGCGTGTTACATTGCAGAATTGTCGACCAGCAGTTCGAAATCCCAGGATATTGGTGAAGATGGGGAAATGGTCACTGCCCATCCTGTCTGGAGCCGTGGTCGATGATAGCAGAAGGTCCGTGGAGTGAAGTACAAGGTCTATTGCACTCCATGAATCTGGTGGCCTGAAAAATGTAGGTTTGCCATCGTTCGCCACACATAAGTCGGCAGCATCCGCAGCTGCTAGAAGTTCCTCGCCTCGAAAATCTACACTCTTATCTCCCCAGAGTAGATGGTGCGCGTTAAAATCACCACAGAATATTCGAGGAGCGGGACATCGAGTGCAAAGGTCCTTTAGGAAAGTCTCCATGGAGACCTTTTTTTGTGGGCTTTTGTACACCGATACCACACTCAGTTTTCGGTTTCCTAGGCGCACTTGCACAGCAGCGACTTTCAGTGAGTTGGAACAGAGGTTTTGCACTGGTAAGGCGACGTGAGGTATTTCCCGCCTGTGATGCAGGGTTCTTGTTGCTGATTTGTTTTTCTCCCGGGCTGAGCCTCAGAGAGTTTTGTTAATAAGGACAAAGCCGTTCGGTTTCCAAGAAACACACAAAAAGTTTAATTGAAAAGAAAAAAAAGGCAAAGATTCCTCACAAAACAAAACACTTAATAAACAGTTGACTGGACATGACGAAACACATCTGTAAACACCCAACAAAAACGTTCAAAGTCAGTAACTAAACCTAACGTTCGAAAGGGGCTGAGTGATGGGAGTAGCGCAAGATATCTGTTCGGTCTCACCCACACGCTGAATTCCGCCGACGATGAGCAAACCGGAACGCGGTGATTCCGGCTTCAGGACGCGGGCAGGACGGGGATGAAGGAACGCTGGCTGCTGACGACACGTCGAGAAACCAGGCCGGAACGTGGTGGCTCTGGCTTTAGGAGTGTGGACCCGTCTGTGACGAGAGAACGCAGGCTGGTGGTGACGCGTCAGAGAACCAGGGTCGACCTAGTCAAGCAGCTGGGCGCACAGCTCGGGCCCGGAGCCCGACGGCTGTAGCTCGCCTGCCGGAACCAAAGTCCGCAGGCCCTGGAAAGGAGTTCAGGACCGGATGGCCACGGTCCTTTGGAGCGGGAACACGACGGCAGGAGGCCCCGGCCGGTTGAAGACCTGCAGGCTCGGGTCCTACGCCCGACGGCCCATCTTCAGCGCCCGGTCCGGTGACGACCTTCCGCTTGCACTGCCTGCCTCGAATTCCCCTTGCTCTGGTCTGCTCAGGCTCCTGCTTCAGCTCTGGCCCACTTGTCTCGTTCTCATTGGAGATACTGCTGTCTCGTGGTGTCAAGCCATTGGGCCTTGAAATCTCCGTGTTCGCTGCCCATTGGATGTTTTACCTTTTGTTTACTTCACGTCCTGCCACGCATCCTCGTGCTCGACGCTCTTTAACGTCGTCATTCTTGTTTAAGCAGCCCCGCACGTGCACTCTGGTATTTCTCCTTTTGTTTTTTTTTTCCGTGACGCGCACTTTTCGAAGGCGCGCACTTTGAACGCGCACCACACATCACATACGCCCCCCTTTCATTCAAGTTTTTTTTTTTTAGAAAAAAAAACTGCCGATGAGTGCGCGTTCTGCACTACGTCACAATTACACCACATATTTGCACCACGCAGTTCAACACATCACACCGATGGCACCACACTGCTTCTTCGTTGACATGTCTCACGTCGAAACACCGAGTCCACAGAACGTAACATTCAACCAACAACAATAAGAAAAGTTTTTTTTTTTTTTCGAGAAGAAAAAAAAAAAACTGCCGTTGAGTGCACGTTTCGCACTGCACCACAATTTACCCACATATGTCCGCCACACAGTTCACTGCATTGCCCAAAGGTCCACATTCACTAACCTCAAAATACGCAAGAAGTGAGAAAAAGTATGGACACATCTAGCGGATTGTGAAAATCCCCAAATTAGTATTACACCACCCCTTTTTTTTATCATATATACCCTATCATCTCAAAAACTATACATCATGTTAATGTTACATTGCATGTAACTTCTTCAAATATTTACAAGCAACACCCTTCCATGGTCCGCAAGCAAGATCCAAAAGAAACCAGCGGGAAATCGAATTTGACGCTTAAGTTATAGCGTCCCATACAAGACGTTTAACTGCTCTAACCATTTGACAAGAGTAAGGAATCGGAAGCCAGTGGAAGAATTCTCGACCGTAAGCTCGTATGAACCTAAAGCTGTGTATCACCAGGTTCCCAACCTCGAAATCACAAGCATACACGCTGGAATGTCTGTATGCCAGTCGGAGGCGTTGCCTCCAGGCGCACCAGTACAACCACGCCTGAATCATTTCATCCTTCCCACGAACGCCTTGCTTGAGCTCGTAAGCCGCTAATCGTTGAGACATCTTAACAGAAGCGACCTCTTCAACCGAAGATGCCAAAGAGCACCAGTCGGCGTCCTTCCTCGTACAATAACCTGCTGGACCATTACTGCCTTCTGGTTCACTTTCCATCCCTTCAGCTTTCTGTATTGCTTGTTCATCAATACTTTCAACCCTTCTGCCTGGGTCATCGTGATTACCCTCATTGTCACATATAGCTGACCTACATTGCAACTCTACTCTCTGTTCTTCAACAAGTGCTTTTGCATTTTGCTCCAATATTCTTCTAAAAGCATCATCTACAATTTCCCGAGAACACAAGCCATCTCTCTGTATGGGCAAGTTATAATCATGGTGAAAAACCATGTCCGTAGCGTCTGTTGCTATCTCCAGTGGCCCAAAACAATAGGTAGCTGCTACATCAGAGCTTTCATTATGGCATTCGCCGGCATTACCTAGGAGACCTTTTATTGCTCCTTCAGCGGAGCTATTCAGAGGCAATCCTACCTCTGAATAAAGTGCGCTTGACCTCTCACAGGTTTCAAAATACCCTTTACTCTGAATGGAACGTTCTTGTTCCATGCTCACGAAGCATTCCTGCGCTTCAATAAGCTTATCGAGTCTCCTAGTCTTTTGACTGTTTACCTCCCTGTCATACTCTTTCAGAGTTTCTTTCTCTAGCGAAAGGTCATGACGAGGTACAGGGTCAGTCTCACGTAAATTCAAATCGCTCCCGATGTAACTGCTTTCAGAGCACACCTCATCCACTGGTTGACTACTCTGGCTCTCAGACCACGTATATTCAGCGTTTTCCCTCTCAAGCCACTGCTGCAAATCCTCATATTCTAGTTCCAACAGTCTCTTCTTTTCGCGCATCTCTATCTCGAGCAGCCTTTTCTTTTCACGCATTTCTAGCTCAAGCTGCTCCTTCTTAGCGCGTGTCTCTCGCTCGAGCTTCTCTCTCCTAGCCCGTGTTTCTCGCTCGAACTCCTCTCTCTTAGCGTGTGTTTGCAATGCAATCTGCTGCTTTTTAGCGTCACATATCGCAGCCCGTTCCTCTTGCGCTTGCGCCATTTGCTTGTCGTACCACTCCTTGAACTCCGCTCCCTTGAGACTTATACTCTCCGCCAGATCTAATAATTCCGAAGTGCTTTTCATGGCTTTCATCGCGTCGAAAAATCTACATGAAAAACAAACGACTTTGTCCTGTCGCTGCGGACGCCAATTTGTGATGCAGGGTTCTTTGTTGCTGATTTGTTTTTCTCCCGGGCTGAGCCTCAGAGAGTTTTGTTAATAAGGACAAAGCCGTTCGGTTTCCAAGAAACACACAAAAAGTTTAATTGAAAAGAAAAAAAAGGCAAAGATTCCTCACAAAACAAAACACTTAATAAACAGTTGACTGGACATGACGAAACACATCTGTAAACACCCAACAAAAACGTTCAAAGTCAGTAACTAAACCTAACGTTCGAAAGGGGCTGAGTGATGGGAGTAGCGCAAGATATCTGTTCGGTCTCACCCACACGCTGAATTCCGCCGACGATGAGCAAACCGGAACGCGGTGATTCCGGCTTCAGGACGCGGGCAGGACGGGGATGAAGGAACGCTGGCTGCTGACGACACGTCGAGAAACCAGGCCGGAACGTGGTGGCTCTGGCTTTAGGAGTGTGGACCCGTCTGTGACGAGAGAACGCAGGCTGGTGGTGACGCGTCAGAGAACCAGGGTCGACCTAGTCAAGCAGCTGGGCGCACAGCTCGGGCCCGGAGCCCGACGGCTGTAGCTCGCCTGCCGGAACCAAAGTCCGCAGGCCCTGGAAAGGAGTTCAGGACCGGATGGCCACGGTCCTTTGGAGCGGGAACACGACGGCAGGAGGCCCCGGCCGGTTGAAGACCTGCAGGCTCGGGTCCTACGCCCGACGGCCCATCTTCAGCGCCCGGTCCGGTGACGACCTTCCGCTTGCACTGCCTGCCTCGAATTCCCCTTGCTCTGGTCTGCTCAGGCTCCTGCTTCAGCTCTGGCCCACTTGTCTCGTTCTCATTGGAGATACTGCTGTCTCGTGGTGTCAAGCCATTGGGCCTTGAAATCTCCGTGTTCGCTGCCCATTGGATGTTTTACCTTTTGTTTACTTCACGTCCTGCCACGCATCCTCGTGCTCGACGCTCTTTAACGTCGTCATTCTTGTTTAAGCAGCCCCGCACGTGCACTCTGGTATTTCTCCTTTTGTTTTTTTTTTTCCGTGACGCGCACTTTTCGAAGGCGCGCACTTTGAACGCGCACCACACATCACACCGCCTTATGTATATCATTTCGCTTCCATTTGCGAACGACGCTACGCTCGGGCTGCCGTGTCGGGTGTACCCTGGGAGCGTCCTTGCATTCGGTAGACCGGGTTCGGAGAGGGCTAGAATCGGTATTGGAATGTCGCGCAGGAAAAGGTTGAGTTCGCACAGACGTTTTAGAAGACCGGCGCAGTTCCATTGCATTATTAAGGGAACTTTTGAAGGACGAAATAGACCAGGTGGGCGAGACATGGCCATTATTCTACTGTGTGTGGAAGCAGAGCAAAGTAACACTGACTCTAGAGCCAGGACTGCTTCCAACATATCCTTCGTTGAACTCGCAGGAATCTTCGCGACGTGTGAGCGTAGTGCGGTGAACAGAGCGCGAATAACGTGCTCGAGGTTTTCTTGCTGTTTGCTTCCAGATGGTACTTGAGGTAAGCTCAGTGCATCAGCGTAGGTGCGCTTGGCGGACTCTTTCGTGATACATTTCTCACCAGCGTTGAGCACTTGCGTTGACTCAGTAGCAGCTCTTGTCGAATTTAGGCGTGGAAAATTTCCTGCGTACTCGTTTCCCAAACCGCCATGTTGTGCCGCACCGGACGTCTTCTTTGTGAGCGATGGTTTGTTCACAGTCTTCGGGCCGAGGACAAACGTCTTATTTCTTCGCTGCACAGCTGTTCGTGCTGGACATCGGCTGTAGCTAGCTGGGTGGTCGCCGCCGCAGTTTGCACACGCAAGTTTTTCTTTACTTGTACACGTCTTAAAGTCATGAGGCCCCCCACAGCACTTACACCTTTGTTCCCCACGACAGTGCTTAGCAACATGTCCAAACCCGTGTACTCAGATTTGGGTGCACGTTAAAGAACCCCAGGTGGTCAAAATTTCCGGAGCCCTCCACTACGGCGTCTCTCATGATCAAATGGCGGTTTTGGGACGTTAAACCCCACAAATAAAATAATAAACATGTCCAAAACGCTGAGAAATAAAACAGCGTGGTGGCGTCTCCACGTAGTCTACCAGCTCGTGTCTAGTGAAGCCAAGGTTGATCTTCTCTGGACGTTCCGAATTGGGAGCGAATGTGAGAACCACAGAGTCAGTGCGCCTTGATTTCCACTCGGAGAATGAGGTTTGGACCCGTCGTATGATTCTTCTTGCGTGGTATACTCCCTGAGGTCTCAGGTACGTTAACAGCTCTTCGTCCGAGTACCATCTTGGGACCCCTTTTATAATGCACGTATTTTTCATGTAGCTGTGTGGTACACGGGCATATATGGCAAGGCCGTAAATAGTGTTGGTCTCTAGAAGCATATTAGCTTGGTGTTCTGTCTCTATATCCAAGAGCAGGGCTCCCTGTGCTGTGAAACGGCTCTTAACTGGGGCTCCACCGAGAATCGTTTCAATTTCCGAGTATAGGTCAATAGGATTCACTTGCCTCAAGTTAGCTCCTTCGGATGTTGGAGAAATTAACACAGGAATGCCCACCGTCCTGTCTTTTCGATGTCGCACAAGGCGGAAACCACCCTCGTCCATGTCTAGATCTATGAGGTTCGCCCCGTTGTGGTCCCCGACGACAGTTGATTCGTCCTCTGATTCAACGCTGTGTTGTCGCTTGCAATCAGGTATGCTTGCGCCAACGAGCTGGTGCTTGTGACCTGGTGTCACACCTTGGGAGGTCATGGCGGCGCTCTCTCTGATGCTTGTTTTGTTTCTTCTAGCACCTTTCGACGCGGCGGGCTGCGCAGCACCCATCGGCCGCCGATACGGCAGGTACCTTTTCGAGTCGTCCGCCGTCTTGAGCAGTGCTGAGCCGTAATATAAACAAAAATAAACGATAAATGCAGACAGAGCTACTTGTCTTGTCTTGTCTCCTAGGAGATCTTGGCTCATACCCACATGGGGGATTGGCCACACTGTACCTCTTGATAGATCACTTTTTACAACGCTTGCTAAAAAAATAAAAAGAAATTAGATAGAAACAATAATATAGTTCCTTTAAAAAACGTGAAAAAATTGCAGAAGAATGCGATAAACCAGAATATAAAAAACAAATTAACAAGAATGAGGAAGGGGAAGAAAGAATTGGATATATCTGGCAGTACCACTAGCAGCGTATCCTTCCGGTTGCCTGAATGAATTTATATAGCGCTGACAGAATAGCACTGCGGCCCACACCCAACTGTCTGGCTCCAAACGATAATAAGGTGGATGTATTGACTGCGAATCCGAGCATACCAATCGGTCTTTCAAGAATTATTCGGCGCAGTGAGGCGAAGCGCTTAGCCAAGCAGCAACAGCTTCGTCGTCTTCTTTCCCCCCCCCCCTGAAACTTAAAAAGAACGTGTACTATAGAATTCTTGTGACTCTCCCGTTTTATTGCGCATGTGCTGCAAGATAGAAAAGGAAAATATGCTTTAACGTTCACGTTATTCCCACCGCGAAAAATCACTCAGCCATAACTTATGTCAGTGAATAAATGTTTCAACGTAGGGAACCATTTCCTTCGTCTAATACATGGACAACATGCCAAAAGCTCATACTCTGGGCTGGCGCCCCTAGTCAGTCTTTTTCAGAAACGCATTACTTGACGCGGCCATCTCGATTCATTCCTTCTGCCAACGCTGAGCAAGAGGTTCACGGCGAATAACCTCTTTTTTTTATGCTCGCCCTGAGTACTCTTTGTTGGCCACCCCCAAATTGAACAAAAAAGCTCACTTTTACGGTGCTGGCCTATGAAAAGGAGTAGGTCTTTAGTGCTTTCCGCCATATTTCAGAGAACAAATAAAGAGTCTATTTCAATGCAATGGAGTAAATATACGAAGCGGCACGCAACTAGTTTGCAATAAAAATTGTAAGATGAGCATTGAGTGTTAGCCTGCAGACAGCAACGTGGTACCTTTTGGCAATCTTACTAGCAACGTTCAGTCGCAAGTTACCCAAAAGGGTAAGTTACATTCTGAATGCTGTATGCAAATTTAGCGAAAAAAATCTTCAAGCTGGTTAAGAAAGCGTGGCTCGTTGTGGTCTGACATGGTATGTCGGCACCTATTGTGTAGTTTTATGGCTACATAATATAAACTGTCCCTGTCTTTACGCGTCTCATGAGCGTAGTCATATACATGAGGCAGCGAAAATTTCAGAGCTCACTCAGATTCACTCGTGAAATCTGTTTAGTCTTAGGGTTCTCTGGGGCTGAAATTCACCAAAATTTTCCTGAGCTGGGCTCAATTGGACTCGCACGAACTGAAACTTACTGAATTTTTACCCATTCAGACTCAGTCTAACGACTCAACCCGAACCTGAGTGAGTCCGAGTTACTTGACTGATCTGTTATTCTAGACTTAGCTTACTTGATGTAGGTTGCACTGCTGTTTGACTCTTATATTTCACTTAATCAGTCCTCTTGGCGCCTTTTCATATAGCAATAGGAGTACGAGTTAGGAGTTGTTGCAAACTAAAAGACGTTTTTTTTCGAAACCTATGACAGCATAACATATATTTGTCAAGAAGGCAGGAAGAACAACTAGAGAGAAAGTGAAGAGGTCAACCAGGCACATGCCCGGTTTGCTACCCTATCGTGGAGGAATGCGATAGAGGAGTATAAAGATGCGTTACAGAGAGGAAAGAGACAAAAAATGTCAGTCAATGGACTGATGCGTATGCAGCGGTTGCCCTACACAAATTTTATAGGCATTCGCAACACCATTAGTCCTAGAAAAGTGCAGGAGGGCTTCGGGTGCCTCTTGACTTGATGGAACATGAGCACGGCGCTGCAGCAAGAACTTCCCTGGAAGAGTTGGCGGGTGGGCAAGTCAAGGCATCCGCCTGCGTAATTTACGCCTGTGGTCAATAAATGGTGAAATAGTGCATGAACGGTAGTGTTTTGCAATACGCGCGAACAGACGAAACGTGATTACCGAGAAACCTAATAGTAGTTCTAAAGGTTAGTGTATATGAGCATAAATCGGCGAAAATGTGGAACTCACTCTGACACACTCAAGAAATAGATCTTGTATCTTGTACCCTCTCAAAGTCCCAAACCTTCCTGAGCCTGACTCGCCCAGACTCACGCTCGAGAAAATTTTTTTACACTGAACAGACTCGTACTCAAACTGACCAAATTATAATTTACCCCGATTCACTGAGGCTCCGTGTGACGGCTTGATTCGATCTCTGAGTGAGCACGAGTGAGCCGTTACATGAGTGAGTTCGCCAACCTAAGGTCATAAAGCGCGACCGCAAAGCATGACCGACATGTGTCTTCATTTTTAGCAATCAATATAACTGGAAAATATCTTTAAATATGTTACAACTCGTTTAAATTATCATTGCACAGTCAATGTGGCGGAGTTGCAAGCGAAAAATTAAGGTAGTCTTCGCACTCGAAGCTGTTTTAAAGTACTTAGATCGAAATCAACTCATTCTTTTTCTAACGAAAACCGTGCTACAGGAATAGCAGCAATAAAAAAGAGAACAGTAGTGCACTGTCCTTTTTCAATGCCCACTATTTCGGCACTGTGAGCGCAATTACTGCGACGAAGCAAAAAAAAAATCACAGAATATCCACGGAGTGATTGATGAACAGCAAGTAGAAGCGTCAGCGCGAAGAGACTGTCTGAAGCGTCTGTCCATTTGTCGGTTGGTCTGTCAGTCTTTCCGTCCATCCGCCTGGGCGTGCATTCTTTCGTGCATCCATCCATCTGTCTATCCTTTGGTCTTTCTGTCAGTTTGTCTGAGACTGCATGCCGGTTATGCCTGACGCAGGACAAGGTTAAACTAAGGGGAGCTTTCCCCCTAAAATCTCCAAAACCTGTATTAATCGCAATTTCCAGGTACCATGGCGCCGCTGAGTTGTCGCGGGCAGAAGCTCTGTTGAAATCATTGAAGTTTTGAACCTGTTTAAAATAGCAGACATTGCTGCTTGTTTTCAAGCGCTTGTGGTCGTTTTTCACCGTTGTAAACGGTCTCGATATTACTGTAACACTTTGAGTTTCTCAAGGTAAAGGGAAAGCAGAAAGAGAAAGAAAAGTCCAACCAATTTTACTACGAGCCTTGATGTTCACAGACTATATACACTGGGAGGAAAATTAGGCGTCCCGTTCAAATTTGTGCTCCAAAAAGCCATCAGCTGTTAAGAGGGTTAAATTTAGCAGAAAAAAAAAAACAAGGCTTGGTAATGCATGCAGCACCCATTTTCTGCACGAGTACAGCAACTTCCAGGTTTGCAGTTCTCGCGCTTATTTCGTCTGCTCAATGCGGTCTGCTTCTAAAACAGAATGAAAGGACCGATTTCAAAATGTTAATCACATCATTACACATCTAAGGCAATTGCGAAGTGCTTTCATGACCTTCATATCTACAGCAAGTTGTGCATTGTTGCGCGCGATTACGTACAGCCAGCAATTTGCAGAGCGTACGTTTGGGCATTATTTACAATTTCGCGCTTATTTATCGACCCAATATGCTACCCGGCAATTATTTACCAAATATAATATGTTAGCACTCCCCAATTTTCTCAAAAACACGAATCCAAGGGTCATCGAAGCACCAAGCATAGCAGTATTTGTGAAAAGTATACTTTCCGCTATCGTCTCTTTCAGGACGGTCATCTCAACGACCGCCATGTTGCCATGTTGGATGTATAGTGGCGCCACCAGTAGGTCGTGAAAGTGGCCAATACTGATCCTCTCCTGTTTCATTTCCCTGAGTGTTACCGAAGAAAAATGTCGTGGTGCTCAGCCATTAGAAAACCAAATTAAGGCAGCTGCACCATAGTGGTGCTAAGTTTGAAGAAATTGCGGAAATACACGGTCTGTCTCTTTTATTTTGCTGTTGGTATACTGAGGTTTAAGAAGTTTTAAATCGGCAAATATTTAATGTGATCGCAAACTAGCACCTACTATCTTTGTTCTGCTCTTCCTCTTCGCCCCTTTCATCATCTACAGGTTCACCGTCATGTCTTCGTCATTGTTCTCTGAAGATAGAAATATTGTCCGGGGTTTGAGGTCCCAAAAGCACGATATGACTATGAGAGAAGCCGTGGTTAGGAGTTTCGCAAATTTCGACCGCCTAGTGTTCTTTAACGTCCACCTATATCTAACTACATAGGTCTCATACATTCTCGCCTACATCTAAAATGCAACCACCGCAGCCGGGGTTCGTTCCCGCGACTTTCGGGTTGGTGGTGTGCCATAACCACAAGACCACCGTGGCGGGACTTCATTGAAGATCGAATTGCGATGCACAGATCAGTGAACTTGGACTGTTTGCACCAGTATTAGCTTAAAGCATGAGTAGAAAGGGATCCTACTATTTCGAGAAAGTCTAACAGTCCGTCCAAGTTACAGCCAGCGAAGTGGTCGCCACTCAGTGACTGGCTATTGATACAATATGTCTGGAACAAGGCGTTTTTAAGGCACTCTAAAAACTTCTAGCACCTAATTTATTACCCGAAATAAATCATACCTTGAGAGCACAGAGAAGCGTTAAGTTTTATCCTAACTAGGCACCTCGAATTCGTCATTAAACAAAATCATCTCACCGAGATATTTATTTGAACACTACTGCTAAACTTGATGGATGCAGGAAAGGTAGTTCCTGACGTGTATGACACTCATATTGACTATTGCCATCAGGGACATAACTGTGGCCAAATTGTGAATAATTTCTTGAGGAAAGCCATGGTTTCTGCTAATATTACTGTTTCCCGCAAAACCAGCAAATTATGGTCACAACTCTTACTTTATAACAAAAATCCTACTTCAATTCTGTAAGGGCATTTGTCGAAACATTAAGGGCAGGAAACACGAATTTCCAAGGTTATGAGACATACTGCACAATTATATCACAGCTTTTTAATAGATTTAAAAATAATCCTATTCTTTTATAAGCCCTAGATAATCATTGTTGATTTATTTTACTTTGTTTTTGTACTCATCCTCATTGACAGACTTTGTTATAAACTGTGAAAAAAGCATTAACGCAACAGTGTTTTTTGCACAATTGTTTGTATGCAAGCTTGCTCGTTTACACACAGGTACTTTGGAAAGATGGGTATCAATAAAATATTGAAGCGACTCATTATTAACACTCCTATTTCCTATTCTGCACAATTGCCTATTGGAGTTTTCGAGTTAGATTGCGAGGAAGTTTTTATGGCAAGATTTCTAAGGAAAGATGCAATTTTTATTCTTAAAGCTGTTCATTTCAGGAAAAGGCAGCTTGCCGCGAGATCAAAGTTATGCCTTCATAGGCGGGCATTTGAATCATTAGAAAATTTTGGGCTTTTTGTTTCGTTGACGGAAGACATGAGCAAGAGCTTCACTCGAAAAATAAAGGTCAAGCAATGGTTCTTGTGTCCTTTCTTCTTCAACCTGCCGTTCTGGGCTTGCCTGTTGCTGATTGAGTGTTTTTCATACTGTTGCTACATTCGAAACATCAACTTGTTTTAGTTATATTTAGACAGTCTCAGTGACTGGAAAACGTATTCGACTTAAAATCAATATCCTTATCCTTTTTTTTTTTTCAGGCCATGACTACTCCAACACATGAGATTTGCTTGGCCACGCTGGTCGTATTATCGTTTAGTCTACTTTTCGAAGGTTGCAAAGGACATCGCCCCAATAACTTATCCAAAACAAGTCAGCGCCACAAAAAAGACCAAGCCATGTCTTCGAATAATGGAAAACTGACCTCTCACGAATTCGCATTAGAAATGCGAAAACTTCTTTGTGGTATGTGTTGCAATTTATTTCTGCACCAGTACTGGTACTGTGTGGTTAAGGGGTGTTGTAGGCCGTGTGCTCAGGTTTGGGCGCACCTTTAAATACTCCAGGTGGTCGAAATTTTTGGAGCCCTCCACTACGGTATCTCTCATAATCACTCGGTGGTTTTCGGTCGTTAAACCCCACATATCAATGAATGGGTTGTTGAGGCGATCGTTTTCAGCGTTTACTAAGAAATATACTTTCGTTATCTGCTCAACAAGTCTACTAAAAAGTGACGTTTTTTTGATGATGCAGATGAATTGTAATAAACTAAATTCGCCCGGAGTAAATCTCAGAGATCACGGTGCTGATTATTGCAGGGGTTACTTAGTGCAGCTATAAACACTTCAAACTATTTTAAACAGTCCATACATACCTAACAAATATTGCTAGTACAAGTTTCTGACGCTTTTCTTGCAATGGTGTACTTCTACACTAAGCGGAAGGACAAGAAAAAAAAAGAGCGTGCCTGTGGTTTCAACACAAGACCCGAATGCGTCAAACGCCCTTGACGGGACGCCCCTTTCCATTGCAGCCAATAGAATGCAAAACGCACTGGGGGATGTACTTGACCTATCCGCGTTATTCGCTTGTTTAAAAAAGAATCTGCAAGACCTGGGAAGGAGTCCAAGTATCGCCATACTCGGGTCATCATGCATAACACCCATCATGATCTATGTTATTTTTCGTTCTTTGATGGACGAAAACGCATGCCTTAAAAATCGTGCAAGGAAAGACATACTCTTTATTAGAAAAGAAACAGATATTTTGGTGGCGTCTACAGGTGTTACACTCCATGAAGTTAGGTAAAACGCCCTGCAACGTGCCCGCGACAACAACTGTAGGTTTAGATCACCGATAAGGGAACGACGCTGAGAGCGAGGACTAAACAAGAACACCTGCCACAATACCCTGATCAATGACGCGGCCAGAAAGTACGTAGACTGCTAACACACAGTTGGACCCGGAGACCTAAAGGTAGAGGGAATGTGTGCCTCACAAATAGATGTCAGCCGGTTGACAATAAGGAAGGAGAAGAAGTACAATTAACACTTGAGCCATAAGATCATTGAACGAAGACGGTCAGGAAAAGAGATGAAAGATATGCCGACAAAGGCCAATGCCTAAATGGCATCTTTTCATGTTTAAGTTTCTCAGCATCTTTTGCGGTGGGGAGGAGAGGGGAGAAAGGCGGCACCTTTTTGATCTGAACTAAGGAACGGACCATGAGGCATTTTGTGCTCTGTATGCCATGGCAAAACGAGTTTGGGTGGTGAAGTGTGGGGAGGGAGGGAGCGCTTTGGCCTGATTCACTGCCTACTGACGTGCGATGTACAATATAAGGTCGTGAGAAAAGTACTGTGAGGACGAGAAGAACGTTGTAGGCTGGCGCTATTCAAGTGAAACGACAGGTGCGCCAGTGAGCGCGATATGAGTGCCAAACACAGCTATACCGTTCCCGACTGCGGAAATTATTAGGCCGTCCTTTTTAAAGCCATGAAGAAAAAGAGCCACAGCTTTGCTGCAAAGGCGAAGCAATGAACATAATAGCAACAAATTGAAATGTCACGCGCAGAATGGCGAGCAGATCGAAACGTGCCCCGCCTTTTTCACGCACCAATGACGCATAAAACACACTTACATGTACAAAGGAATGCGAAAAAGCGCCTCAGTTGTTACATCGATGTGTCTGAAAAGCGCGCCCTTTTCAGAAACGGAGGCTGTCCAACGATCGCGGTGACCTTTGTGCGCCCCGTAACTTCAACAGTATTGTTCCGGTGAAAGCCGAACGCTAGCCAAGACGTATGATCCTCCTCACTGGGAGATGAGAACGCGCAAGACATTATCGGCTTGCCTCCGCTCTACGGGCCAAAGTACGCGTGAGAGATGAGAGTTACTGTGACCTCATTGCATCATCTTGCTGGTAATGCTGAAAACATGATAGGCTCTCCCTCCCGAGATGCCCGCCAACAGTTGTAAGTGGTAGATATTATTAGCTTACCCTTTGAACGTAGGAATAGATACCCCTCGGTAGCTGAGTGGTAAACTCCTCGCATTCACGATGTGGAGGTCCCACGTTTGAACCTGTGCGCCGGAGTCATGTTCCTGGATTTTTTTCTTTCTTGGGTTTTCACATAAATAGATACGTGTGCATATACAGTGAATGGCATCGACACCGACGATGGTGACGATATCCAGCAGAGGATGTCCATATAATTGCTTTATAGAACTTGTTAAATGCGCGCGAACATCGAATCTCGCCACCATCTATTCGTTGAGCACCGAGACATGCAATCGACATGCATACGCGCTGCTCTTGGAGGCGGTGAGCTATCTGCAGATCATGCTGTATGGTGCACATATTTTGCAGCACGTTGTAGACACCTTCTTGCGTTGACGTCACGTGCGTCCGTAAGCTACTTGAGTCTCTTAAGGGTCATCTTGGCTTGTTTGTATCTGTTCACGAGATAGTCCAAATGCTTTAGGGCACGCCTCAAGACAGCCTCACGGAACCTGCCTTCAAACAATCTACGAAGCGAAGAGTACAAAGTGTAGTTGTGACGAATGCTAACAACCTTGTATACAGCGTGTTATTGCTGCTCCCTTCACAATCTCGAAATTTCCACTGCATATGTTGGCCTTTGCAACATACGCACTTTAGCAACGAAGGAAAGTTGAATCTGTTGCAGCCAGGTGTCATGATTCTGTATGAGGTTTCGTGCACAAGCAAGCAGCGATGTAGTCTTGCCTCTTAGGCATTGAACTTCGTCATGGCTCTGCTGTAGTACATTGCACAGATGCAGGTAGTGTAGCGTTTCTCTGAATGTGATATACTGAAATCATGCTGCTGCCACTACATTACAGAACATGCACAGTGAGACGCTGGTTGTAGTAAATCACGTATAAGTATACAATAGTTATCGACAAGTCGTTCCTTTCTTTGACACAGTCTTAATGACACAGTCAATAATTCTGCCATTCAAACAAGAGGAGATGGTATTTGTATTCTTTAAATGCCTTGGTGTAACTGTAACGTATATGTGAAGGAAAAGAAGTGAATGCATTGACTGCCACAGGCAGGGAGCGAGCCTCAAACGATTTAAATACACCCATTACTCTCTCACTAAGCGACCTCTGGTGGTCGTCCGTTCGTACACTACTTTGGCCATGTATGTGTTTTAAGGCTATGACAGACGGTGCGAATATCCATTCCATGCGACGTGCGGTGTCGGATGAACCGGCACGTGGTACAGGATGATTCAGTACACATGGGGTGAAGGAGCTATCAGCCTCAGGCACCACTCACATATTGAGTGACTCTAGAAAGGAGGGAAGAAGGCAGCTAACTTCTGTCTGCCTCTTGGGCGTCGCGGCACAGGGCCCTGTAGGGCAAGGGGGAAGGTGAATGGAAGAGAATAGGTCCACATACGGCGCCCCGGCATGCATAGTCGGAAGACTTTGCACACTCATAATAACGCACAAGAGCAACAAGTTTTCTGAGCTACGCATCGCTCTATTAGAAAACAATGAATAAAGCTACGTCTTCGCGAACGATAAGCGCATCGCAACAGTCCGACGTCGCTCACGATTGCGAAAAGGCCTTGCGGCGCTGCTCGTGACCTAATAGTTGTTGGGAAACCGGTTCTGTCTCGCAGGAATGGCCCACCCCAAACATCACCGTATATAATCGAGAGTTATTTCACGTCACAAGCAATATATGTTCTACTTTTATCCCGACGTACCAGGTCACTATAAAGTTCAAACTGCCGCGTAGTACAACATCCACAGCAGCGAAGCTTGCCGTCTTACGTGCTGCTATACTTCATATCGCAGAAGCTCGGCCTAGAAAATGGGCTGTGTTCTGCGACCCCACGGCATCCCTTGAGCTTGCAATCAGCTTTACGACAAAGGGTGCATCAACAACTAGTGAATGAAATAAGAGAAGTGCTTCACGAAGTTTTATCGAAAGGACATTACGTGGTGTTCCAATGGTTACCGGGACATTGTGGTATTGTCGGTAACGACCTTGCTGATAATGCTGCTCGATCCACCCACGCAGACGCCCAGACAACCCCAATTCCATTGTCGAGAACCGACGCTGCAAGGGGCCTTCACTCGTTCACGAACACCATGTCGGAAACTTGGCTGAATGACCCCTGTGTCGGGAACCGCCGCCTACGCTAATTGGACCAATTGAGAAAGATTCAAGCTCTATGGGACCTTTCCCATCAGGATGCAACTTTACTGTGCCACCTGTCGTTACAAGTAGCTTTTACGAAGGCGTACTTCTTTCGCGTGGGAATGGCGGATAGCTCCCGATGTGAATCGTGCGACACTGACGATACAATAGAACATCTACTGTGTTCATGTGAATGTTTTGCGAGCGAACGCAACTTGCTACGCCAAGCGTTAGAGACACTAGACAGTAGACCTTTTTCCGAAGAGAAGATCCTTGGTTCATGGCTCTACGCGCCGCAGGCCAGCAAAGCGACGCGGGCATTGCTAAGTTTTCTAAAGACGACCGGACTACGCGACCGCTTATAAGCGTGCAATGGACATGGTCACATCTACACACACGTTGCCCTTCACTTCTCTCTCTCTGGTCTCCTTTAATCCCCTCACCCCTTCCCCCAGTGCAGGGTAGCAAACCGGACGTGCGTCTGGTTGACCTTCCTGCCTTTCACTTCTTTCCTTCCTCCTCCAAGTTTGTCATGCCCCCCTGAGTGGCGATATGCTTCAAGTCAGGCGTGCGAAGTACACTTGATCCACTCGCGTTGGTAATAATGACCGGAGTGGTGATAGAGAGAGGGCGCCATCATGGACGTGATGGTGCACGTCCCACACGCTGTGATTGGTTGTGGCTGTACGACACTTTGATGTAGTGACAATAATATCTGTGCGGTTTGATGCACGCTGGGAATGGGATACGGCAGTTAGGTGTGATGAAACATCACTATTACAGCTGCCGTACAAGCAGGTGTCGTACAAGCATCGCATCGCGTGGAAAACCATGCCGTCTGCCTCGGCTTTTATTTAAATCCAAGTCAAGTCGTTCATTTGATCCCAACTGGGTACCGCAGTGAAACCGTGTTCACCGGAAGTGCGCTTGTGGCTGTAGTACAAGGAGATTCTGTAGAACCTCTGGAGTGGCAGTTCTAGTCGCCGCCAACGGGAGCAAGTGAAGCCACTGGCGGCCATATTGCTAGAGAAAAAACGGGGTGGAACCGCCATAGATCGCAATGGAATACGCGCGTTGCGCGCGTCGGTTTGCAGTTCCACGATAAAAAAAAGAGAGATGGAAACCAGTTTTAGGTTAACAAGCAAATAAATGCATCTTCTCGTTTATGAAAGAGATTATTTCATGCGCCCATTGTCAGCTGCATGCTTTCAGGTCAATCTGTTGTCGAGGGACGCTCACATATCGAGCTGGCACACTTTTGCGATACAAAAGGGTTATTGTATATATTAGGTGTTTTAAGGGATGTGCCTGCAGATAATTTAGATCAAAGGGAATGCGACATTTGCTCGCATCTTTCATATATGTGTTTGTGTGTGTGTCGACAGAATACCAGAGAATATATAAGAAAGTTGAAATAATTAAACCTATAAAAGTAGCAAATAGAGGAAATAAGTAAACTGGGCATCACCAGTATTTTTTTCTGGAGTTATCGAATTCTAACCAATTTACAGGCGGAACCAAAACCGAAGCACCATTGTCGCGTGCAACCGACAAGCTCCAAGATACATACTCCAGAAGACGTACCCCAAATGAACCATTTATAACAACGACTGCTGTGGCGTTAGTTCTGCATATAATTTTTCAACTTCCGTTGGTGGCGTGTGTTGTCATGGCAAGCACAGCCTTTATAGCCTAGAACCGAGGTAGTTGCATAGTTTAATATAACGCCACTCACTCATTTTGGCAGTGTCGTCTATCGACGTTTGGTTTCGGTTTCGTCAGCAAGCTCGAACGGATTTCAAAGGTGTTTCATCTTGTTTTAAACGCAATTGTTTGTTTTCATAACTGCATTTTATTGAAGCTACGTCAAGGAGTTAGAAACCAACAGGTTTTTGCAGATGCGCTCGGAAAGCAGAAAAAATTGAAGGTGCACTGCCAGGCCGCAGTCTAGTTATCTGCCCCATTCTGTGGAAGAAACACTTTTCGAAGCGAATGGAACAGAGGTGGTAACCGTCCGTACATTGCTCTCGCTCTCCAACAATTTCATCGAGGAGCACGTTCCCAGGCAGAACGCAGCGCACTGCCTTTCGGAAACCTGTAACACGGATAATCACGGCATGGAATATTCTCTATGTTTGCGCATTGCTCGACAAACATGCACCGAATTTGATATTTTCTCGCCAAAAAAATGCATGCCCACCGTCAGTTTTTCCTTGTAAGACAACACCAGAAAACTTAGAATTCAAAAAGGTATTTAGACGTCTTGCACACTCCAATGTTTGATACGTGCAGTCATAGACCACAAGTGGTTCATCTATAAACTTATTTAATGTTTTAGGCCCGTGTGCTCATATTTGGGTGCACGTTAAAGAACCCCAGGTGGTCTAAATTTCCGGAGCCCTCCACTACGGCGTCTCTCATAATCATTTGTGGTTTTGGGACGTTAAACCCCACATATCAATCAATAAAACTTATCTAAAACCAATAAATAACGTTGTGTCAGCGAGCATTTAAAGCTTCAAGGTTCTTTTCATACATAAATTGGCATGTATTACATTCATGCGCACTTTTTATATTGTTTGTAATTTTAGAGCATACGCGAAAAAACAGGCGATCGTCAGCGAACGAAGCGAGAATACTTACACGTGCAAAGTGATCCCAGGCGTCTTCTAGATGCTATTTGTGCAGCCATAAGTGACGCACGAAGCCACCATTGCCTTGTAAAATCTTTAACTGCTTTACAAAAGATTGTTAGAGTCTCCAAAGACCACTGCGACGGCGGAGCTACGAAGCGCACTTTGTCGTCTGCTTCCCAGTCTTTCCTTTTCTAATATGGCGGCGACCAGCGTCACTTATCGGGGTGACCCTCCACTCTAGAAGGCATAGTATAGAACCTCCTTGGCACAGTACCGTAGACATGTATTATAATGGGTCGAAATTCGACACATTTACAAACTCTTTTCGTCCATATATGTAGCGGTTGCGATTCGTGACCTCCGAGTTTTTTCGAAGTTACAGTTTTTCGCAGTCGTTTTTCTGTACACAGGTTCATAAACTTTCTTTCAGATTTCTGTCCGGGTGTATGGAAAACTTACAATGAGCGATGCGCCGACAAGGTAAGGAGTTACGTATTTCTACTAAGTTAACTGGTATATAGGTACACATATACATGGTTCATTCTTTAGAAATAACGAAGAAAATCCATCTTCTGTAACAATTGTTTGGCTGATCGGATAGAACTTAAAACGACAGCGACATGTCCACCTAAAGAGAAGTACTTTGGTTAGGGCTATAGCTGGTTCAAAGTACTCATTTTGAAAAGGCAACGCAATGACACGACGAAAGAAAGACGGAGAGACAAAGAGCGCTCCGTGTCTCTTTGTCTTTCTTTGGTCGGGTTGTTGCGCTGCTCTTTCAGAGTGAGTTTCAAGTAAAGAGGATGTGCTATGTGACCAGTATCAAGAGGAACATGCAGACGCATGGCTAGAGGCTTGAACCCCGAAACTGCTGTCGGAAGCGAAGTTGTAAAAGCACCTTCGCACCAAACGCAGCGCCGGCAAGTAGGTACGCAATATTGAGTGCACGTTAAAGAAACCCAGGTAGTAGAAATTTCCGGAGCCTTCCTCTACTGCATCTCTCATACGTATATGCCGCTTTCGGGACTTGAAACCCCACATGTAATTATTGAAATCAAGTATGCACGCGGATTTTCGAAGCAAAGAGGCAGCAAAGGTGCGTGATTGTCCAGACCGACCACGTTGCCTTCGGAACGCTCCAGTGTGGGAGCAAAGTAATTCACTAATTAACGGAACATGTCGCCACCTTGCGGCACTGCGTAGTACTGCGCACGCACGTCTAGGACCCTGATTGGCTGCAGCCAAAACGGACAACTTTTGCGCGTGGAGAAAATTGGTCTAGGTGCGACCGCACCAAGCGGCCGCAGTTGTGCCGCTTTCGCCAGCATTCAACAGATACGGGATAATTGACGCTATGTGGGAAAATTTTGGCGTCGCTCCCCGAAGATCTCAATTGTGGTTGGGGCTCCGTCGTGTAACTAATCGCTCCGCATGGGCAGAAGCGAAGACACAGGAACGGCTGACATAGGTTGACGTAAAGCGCAATGTGACGGCTCGAGTCACGATTTGATCCATCGTGTGAATACAATTCCGGATCTACCTCTGCGCTTTCTGGATTCGCACTCGGCTTGAACATGCTTTAAGGGCACGGTGTTCCTGCTAACAAATCAGTGCTCATACAAGAACCGGTAGCTCACTGCATGATATGGCAGCTATTGAATATTAATCAGGTTGTCGACGTAAAGTACGCCCCGCCGCGGTGGTCTTGTGGCTAAGGTACCCGGCTACTGACCCGCAGGTCGCGGGTTCGAATCTCGGCTGCAGCAGCTGCATTTTCGATGGATGCGGAGATGTTGTAGGCCCGTGTGCTCAGATTCGGGTGCACGTTAAAGAACCCCAGGTGGTCGACATTTCCGGAGCCCTCCACTACGGCGTTTTGGGGCGTTAAGCCCCACATATGAATCAATCACGCAAGGCAAGACAGTGTCCAGCCTATAGCTACGTGAAGATCACTGTTTTCGCAGCAGCTTGTGCGTGTTGGTCATGAAATCAAGATGATTCAGAACATATTGAGCAAACAGCACTCTTTCTCACCGTGCGTAAGCCCTACGACAGGCGCTGCAATATCGAACTGTTGATCGTGTCAAATGTCCAGAGTCTGAAACTTCATATGTAAGTGTATGAATGTTCAACGTGAAACGAACGCGTGGTGGCTTTAACACCAGTTCGCGGAAAAACATTACCTTTTCCAGTTGACAAAACATTCAATGGGTCATACTCACAGTGCCCGTCCCTCTGCCTGTGTCCTGGACTGGTAACAGCTGTTGCCACTCATCCTCACACTCAGATATCCCGTGATGGCACAGTGGCGTGTAGCTACAGTTGCGTCACCACACCCATGGTTTCTACCTCTTACACACCCTATCAACAATTAGGTGATAGCACAGCGTTGGCGCCCGACCAACCATTCGTCCGTACGTTTCAGCAATCTTGTGATCATAGAGAAATATACTATGCGAAGATTGGCCACTGAGCCTATTCGCGGCGAAGAAAGAAAGGGTCCAATCAACCGATAGATGGCTGTACGCAACTTCGCTTTTACTCCCTTTTTAAGACATGTAATAGCCTCTTCAGGAGGTCAATTATTGCCCAACTTTGACGTCAATTTTTCGCAAAAAAGAAATTTTATTAAATTGTGCAATTTTCTATATCCGCTTCACATCATGTCCCGCTGAGGACATTTAATGCACCACAACGTAAAACAGTAAAGTATTACTGGAAAGTGTTGTCTTTGCATTTGGTTTGCACAGAGACACATTCATGTGGTTTAGATGTGCTGTACATGCATTCCCTTAGCGGAAGTAGAGTGTACTAGAAGCTTTTGAGTGGCGCGAGCAGCTGCCTGGGAGCGGCCGTTTCGGCGTGGAATGATGCGGTGGCGCTGGCGTCGACCAATCTTCCCGGGCGGATGGCTGGCAGGCGTTCCGCGTACGTGTTGGTACCTCTCTGTCGCGCCTAGTGTGAAGATGATCTCCCTCTTTTTTTCTTATTCACATACCTCCCCTTTTTCGTGCAAATAAAGGTTATTTGACATTATTGTTATTGAAGTTGCTGAGGCCCGCACTGCAGCCCGAAGCAGCATAGCACATTGTACAATATAACGAGCGTGTTTTTTTTTTAAGTGTACACATTTTAGACGAGAAACCAGCTGGCTGGTACACACCGGAAGCGCCCCTCCCCCCTCAAAAAAAGGAATATGGTGCACACAAAACGAAGAGCTCTTGGTCCATTCCACGTAAAACACCAAAGCTGGACTCAAATAAAAGGCTCATTGCTTGTGGCTGCGTGCACAAACGACAAAAAAGTAGGCTTTATTGATAATATTTGAAGAACAGCAGAGTTTTTCCAAACATTCCTTTGGTTTTAAAATATGGGAATAGATTCATTGTTGTAGGAACCACAGAAATGCAAATACGTAATACTGCAAAAGAATGTCTTAGGTGAAACATAGTAGTGGAAGATTTTGAGAGTTTAAAAAACACAACAACACTGCAAAGCAGAGTCGTAGCTATTGTTAATTATAATTGATAACATAAAAATGCAAGGTTTACATATTTATAAAACAATACATTTGCAATCAGGTAAATTGTAAAAAACGTAATATATAGAGCCAGGATACAAAAGATAACTTAAAGCAAAGCAAACAGAATGACAGATTTAAGGTTGTCTATCTAAATGCATTTAAAAAAAAGATGTTATGGTCGAAAGATCGTTTGAAGGGACACTGAAGTGCAATAATGAATTGGCTTAGATCGATGAATTATGCACCGAGATACCTAATGCTGCTAAACTTACCATCACAGGTTCAATAAAAAAAGATTCAAGATCGAAGATTTATTTTGAGATTTCGCGTCATTATTTGCACATTCTCTCACTTACAAGCATCTTCTAGCAAGAATTGTTTTTATTCTTAATGTACCGTCAAAAAATTAGGAGTGTAAGAAAATATGCACAAAAAATGACATCCTTTTTACGCCACTGTAGCAATTTATAGCCTACTCAATTTTAGGTGCTCCTGTGCGCTTTTGACACTGTAGAAGATTTCTCATCTTGACTTCATTTGCGCGTGTAGACCGTGGGTAAGGTTCGATGGTGGCAAAAATGAAGTTTCTGCTGCTTTACAACAGAGTGGGACGCTTACAACAAGCTGCAGAGCATCTGAGGCTTCTCGAACAGTTACTAAAGTGGGCTTGCTGATTAGTTTCTCTTGCACGAACGCTTCACATTGCACGATTCCATTGTCTGCACAGGTGAAGTATACGTCTCGTTGAATGAAAAGTTCACGAGTGCTAGGACTCAGTGAGCACGCTACGTACGACACGCCGGCAAATCCAGGAAACTCGTGCAGCGCCCATGACTTTGATGGTAGGACAAGACCACGAAGGTCAACGAGAGTGACAACCGCGTCAGACGAGAGACTAGAGCTTGCTTCGTCAGCTTTGTCGCCTTCTGCAGAAGTTGCACCGTTGGTATCCACAAGGAGCTGTGCAGGAGTGCTAATGCGTCGCCGTTTTCTGTTGTCATTCTCAGCCGGCACGCACTGATGACGCCGCTTTGTTTGGGTCTGCGGAGCCGGAGTTTTGAGCGACAAATATGCAGGCAGGTTGGGCGAGATTGTCGGGACTGCATCAGGGGCAAGTGTCGGCGTTCCCCTAGGAATTCGGACTTGAACACCAATGATAACATGTACGCAGTCTCTCACAACAAAATGCGGTTTGAAATGTAACTCGCACACAGCAAAATCGGCGTCAAGCGGCTTGTCAAGCCGATGGAGGTTCCGTTCCCAAAGAAGTCGTCGTTCTTCGTATTTCGGGGCCTTAAAAAGTGATAACTTCCGACTTCGTTGCACACGCGGATATCCAGTTGTGCAACCTGGCGCGTAACAATCGTTTAGACGCTACTTCTTCGTCATTTCGCGACTAAAACCGAGATGCCGGCCATGCCGCCAAGCCAGCCGAGTAAACCAAGTGGAAAGATTGGGCGATGGCAGCGCCGCCGCTACTTTCGCCACAAGTTTGGGATAGAGAAAGCAAGGGGAAAGCGTTTCGGTCGCGCCACTCAAAAGTTCTAGTACACTCTAGCGGAAGCATGGGTGGGTAGCCTAGCGGTAAAGACCCTCGCTTTCGGAGCATTAGGGTACGGGCTCAAATCCCAGCATTGGAAATAAAAAAAATTACTTAGTTTATTTATGTTGAAGACGTTATCTCATCTAACTAATCACTAGTGGCGCTGAAAGCAACGCCGTCGCAGGGCCGAAGGGCCCTACGGGAGTTTCCGCATTTATGTAGGTATGTCTCTGTGATGGGACAACTTCGTTAAACATCTTGTTTCAGCATTCGATAGAATCTGATGGCTCGTTGACGACCTGGCGATGATTCCACGGCAAGCGTTTCGGAGAACCGCCTCGAGAATGTAAATCGCCTGGAAACCAAACGCTACTAGAAAAATCAGCGAATGCGCATGCGGTGGCCTAATATGTCACCAAGGCCATAGAAGCAAAAAACTAAAAAGACAGCAGTGAGTCCCCGTGGGGTAGTCTCTACAGATTCCACTGGGATTGTCACACACACACACACACACACACACACACACACACACACACACACACACACAATAAAAGACGTGAGACGTGCCAAGTCATTCGAATGGTCATAAGCTCTCGCCGAACACACTTTGGAATTTAAAAAGTCTCCTTAATTTTTTTTCTTCGACTACGCTATCCAAGAAAGTGTTGAATCTGGAATTGGGACTACCTGCCGCATGTCAGCCAGATCTCACTAACATTGCTCACAATGGTAGACAAGTAAGACCCAATGGGGACATGTTCCACAATGACGTCATAAGCCTCACTTTTGGTGGCGATGCGGCTTATGACGACTACATGAGCGGGAACATTTTTTTCAGTAGCGGGGAACATAGGGTTTTGCACTTGAGTCATCTGGCCTGGGTCCTCACTCACCTACTTCAGTTGCGCCTGCATATAGTGCATTTACTGACCCACTTTGTTATATCTGTTGAGGTTTAACTTTCCAAAACCAGCATATGGTTATCAGGGACGCCGCAGTGGAGAGCTCCGGAAATTTTCACCACCCAGAGCTGTTTTAACGTGCACCTCAATCTATGCACACGGGCCTCAAGCATTTTTGCCTCAATGGAAAATGCGGCCGTCACGACTGGTAGTAGAGGCCGCGATTTGCGGGTCAGCAGCCTAGTGCATTATCCACTACACCACCGTAGTGGGTACTCACACTGTTTGTGATTGCAAAATGAGAATGAATCTTCAATTTTATCTAGGAATAATCAGTATTCTACTGCTTCCTTGACACTAGCCAGGACTTAGTCAGAAAAAAAAGCTCATTGTTATAGCCATCACAAAGTACGTTGTCATTTATCTTTTGTTCCATGTTTCATTTCTAGTCATTAAAGCTTTTCCGGGGATGTGGTGTTGTCAGTGACAAATACGGGAAAAACCACGTGAGTGAAACTTTTTCTTACTTTCTATGAATGCGTAATGCCGTGAAACCTTTTTTTTTCAAATTTACTACAACCATATGAGCTGCTTGTTGCCTTACTGAATCAAGTACTCTCACAGTATTGGCGTGACATGGGCATGCATCCATTCCCATGTCACGAACAAACCTTAATTAAAAAGGAGCGTATTCTTGGGAATTCATGGGTTCTTGCGTAAATGGTGGTGCGGAAACAACGTTATCTAAGAATAGTAATATTAAGTCAAGTAGAGTTGAAAACAGAAGGTCATAATTTGAAAAAAAGTTTTTGCCAGAACCCGGAACACATGCACTTCTTGAAGCAATATTATGATTTCGCTTGAACGTGATTTGACCATCTTATTCCACCTAGCTTTTAAGCGATGTAGTACTTTACTAAGCATGCTCACATTGTCTCCCAGCGAAAATGTCTTTTTACAAGTTATGGGCGATGTTGACGGCTATGATTACTGTGCACGCGAGTCCAGACAATCATCTATATTCAGCATCCCATTTTTTAGGTACAAGTATACGCGCTTCTTGCAGATTCTAGGTGGCTTTGTGCAATCTGCCGGGGGAACAGCGAAAATAAGGATGCATTCTTTGGCCATGTCTTGACAAAAGCAGACTTGACCCCATTGGTTACATTTTGTCAAGTAAAGCGCATAAGTTTAGGTTTGGACAAAAGGAAGAAAAAACATAATGCAAGCGCTAAGAATGATCTGAAGCATTATTGGAAAAAGAAGCATTTGAGCAGAGTAGTTAATCGCTACTCAGACGTATTTATTACCACGTGCCCGAATACTTCCAAAACACGTGTGGTTAGTGTTTTGAGTTATCAGGAAACCTATTGTAGCTGTTCATTAAGACGAAATACAGCACCATCATTATAGGTATCGCTACACTGCACGAAGGACGGATATACATAGGACAAAAAAATAAACGCTTGTGATTTATTTATCTACCTATCTACCTATCTATTTATCTATTTATTTATCTATCTAGCTATCTATCTATCTTCCTACGTCTAGGTGCTCTCATGATTGCCATCTAAACTTGGGGTTGTTCGAAACTAGTATGAAAACGTTTGACGTTTATGACTGTCCCATCATGACAAGAATTATATGAAAATCCCATCGCGTATGACGTTAAACCCCTTCCTCCAGACACTCGTGGCACATACTCTTATACCACGGGCCATGATATTCAGGTATGCGTCAGTGGAGCTTGGCTCGTTTTACCCACCGAAGAACGGCGAAATCTGACAGTAGTAATTTCAGCGTGGTGGCTTGACGAAAAGCGGACATCATAAGCCTTGACCCGTATAGGTATTATGGTCTCAGGAGGAATTGAACTTAAGTGCGCCCCTTGGAAGCCATGTTTTCAATGACAGATCCTTCGCCAAGTCTCGAAACTTCTTTACAAAACAACCCTAAACGTAATGTTGGTGAAACATTAGTTATGGTTGTATTGCAGTCTATTCACTTTTATAAACAATTCATACGTACTTCACTGACACAGGCATCCCGTCGGGTTAGTGTGAATTATACTTAAGCGCCATTCACTAATGTGAGGTTAACGTCGCGTTAATACAGTTAGCGTTAAAATAGCAAATTTAAAATAGTTATGTCAACGTGACTGTCGAGGGCTACTACCCTCGCATGCACAAGCGCCGCACTTGTACTGACTCTTTCTGGTGTTAGAAGTGTCCATGTTGCTTTTATTATTGCTACGCAACTATAAACAACAGGTTGCGTGAAATATGCGTCTGTTCAACATATATTTATGTGTGCACAACATTGCACTTAAGTTTAGTGGCAATTCCTGATGCTTTGCAGGACAAAAAGGTTACACCGTAATCACGCTATATAGGCGTGCGTCGCAGGATATCGAATGCGATGGTAGGTAGAATCTGCCGAATTTTCGATTACTTGAAACAGAATCGTGTTATAAAGGGCGTTGATCTCATCCAAAAGTGGTACTTGAGTGCATATCCGCATTGACGACTGACCATCGACCAAAAGTTGTTTTAAGAAACGTTCAGTTGATAGCACACCTCTTGCGATTTTAGGGGCGAAGGTCCTTAAAGTGGCACCTGTTCGTCCCTCGTCGTTGTACGTAACATGTCTCACGCTTGACCTGCAAGGTTGTGCCGGTGGGAGATTTCTCCTTTGCGTTGTTGAACAATAAAGAATTCGCACCGTGTGCGTAAACTAAAAGCCGAATTCTCCTGTTTCTCATTCCCCATTAGCAGCGGTTGGCATGTGCATTGAGCACTATCTGACGAGAAGTGGTTGCTACGTTGTACTCGCTGGGCGTAACATCCTTGGTTTTAGAAAGGTTTAGCGAGCATTGGGCCGCAGTGCCATGAATGCAGTGAAGTAGTATATGCCATGAACTCGAGGTGGTTAAAGATGGGAAGTAGACAAGAAGCGCAAGCCGTAAGTAAGTGTGCGTGTGCCACCTCTCGTTTAGTCCTTGAAATGTCCGCTGGATGGCGGTGCTTCCATATGCGGAATATATGATGAAAAGATGCGAGATGGTGGTACTTGGAGTGTTAACTAGATGGACGACCGGACACACAGACAGATGCATGGATGGACGCACGGATGGCTACACGGACGGATGGACGTATGTACGGACATAAAGGCAGATGCATGGACGAACGCAAGGACGGACGCACGGACGCACGAGCAGACACACGCACGGACGGGTGGATGGTCACACAGACGGATGCATAGACGGACGGAAGCAGGAACTAATGAACGGACTGATGGTTTGTCCCACTCTTCATCATTCACCCCGTGGATATGCTGCCATTTTTTTCTCCTCGTTTCCACAATGTTTGAAGTTCTCTGGTGTTCTTGACGAAATGACCTATTACAACCCTCCCTATTGAGCACCTTTTCGTCGAAACCACTTTAAATTTTCCCGGTGCCACGCAAATTGTCGTGTGCGCTAATCATCACTCGATTACCAAGTACCGGCTCGTGTCGTTCATGTAAGCAACATTGAAGGTTGAAGGTTGTGAAAGTTTGAAGGTTTGTTGAAATATTGTCATCAAATAGAAATGACATGGTTCGTAAGTGCTACAGAAGGAGGTCTCAAGGTAAATACCGTCAGGGGGACCTCCTATCCAAGCTTTAATGCTGGCACTTACGAGAGCTCTCGAATAAAATGTGTCATTCACGTCCCGCGCGTGATAATAGAGAGTTTTAGTATTGCGGAATGGTGCTACGTACGCATCACGCAAGCGCCTTGCGTTACGTGGCGTCGCTTGCCACTGATCGGCTTTTAGTACGCCGTAGTACCCGCATACGTAACGAGCGTGAACCGTGTTGCGCCATCTGGTAGATCAAAATAGAAGCACGAGTCATTGACAGCCAATGTGAGCCAGTGCAAGTGTTATAGCCAGATTATGGCCATATTTTAAGCCACAGAGCCAGTCGGTGCTTGCTTTCGATGCCGCCATTTTGCAAAACGAAGTCTCGCGCTGTCGCGAACTTGTTCGAGAGCGGCGCGATCACCTCATACGTACGCACGCACGCATCTAATGCGTGCGTACATAGCGGCTGCGTACGTAACGCGATACGTGCGCGTTGCGGTCTGCGCATGCGCACTACGCAGAACGTGGCGTCCTTACGTACGCAACGCCGCCACGTACGCAGCGTACGCAGTACTAAAACTCTCTAATAACAAAATTATCTTAATCGGGAAGCCTCAAGAACAATGCGGCACGTGATCTGCGCTGAGCATTCCCAAACAGCATTTGTGGGTGAAAAACAAAAAGCGAAAATTCGGCATGGAACTCTTACTTTGCTTTCAGATGTAAACCTCATCTAACAAATAAAGATAAAATTCACTCGGCTAAATCACTTCACAGAAACTAATCTACCGTATTCATTTACATCTGGCGTCAGAGTGTTACAGTACTTATCAGTGTTCGCATTTTAATGGAGGAGAAATAGCAGACGCCCACGTACTGTGCGATATTAGGACACGTTAAAGAACACGAGGTGATCAAAATTTCCAGATCCCTGCACTGTGGGGTCTCTCGTATTTATATTTTCCTTGTAAGTCATACCCCACATATGCTGTTACTTACGAGTGAATTCAAATGGTATTCTCTTCTATATTTTCCATGCAGCGTCTGAGTTTGTTCGGGAATCTCAGGTATGAAGTACAACGTTTACTAATGATACTTATCCTGACGTTGTATCGGCCATCTGAATTGAGGATGTTTGATAAGTCATGTTTTCATGCATTGCCCCCGACGCATGGGCATTTATCAACTATTAGTATAACAATAGGTTATTGGTGTGTCAGCGTTTCGTTTATGTACGAGCTACACTTTACCCAATAATGACAAATAAAGACTACATTTTAAAAGAACTGTCATTACACTTTTTAGGAAGTTGTTAGCAATGCCAGAAAAACGGACACAGTCTTGTCTACAACAACGATCATGATGACATTTCAAAATCGAAGCAGTTTCATGATTTGAACTTAGTGAATAGGCCTGACAAATAATTTTTTACGAAGTTAAATTAGCATACTTGTTAAATACAACTTTTTTTCAATTTCTACAGGCAGAAAAACTCACCCGTACCGGCGTAAGTAGCATTCTTCTTAATCTAGGAATAATAGGTGAATTCATAGATAGACAATTTTTGTGCTTTTCCACTAGTATGATGGCTTTTGTTTCACTCGTTGGGATTTTGTTGCTGGTCATGACTGCAGTGAACATATTTACCCACAGCAGTAATCAAAGTTAATTGTGTGCCGCGTTTCTTCAGCAACGTCGATTTGTAGCAAGCGTATCAAGTAGACAATTACTTGGTTACTGCACACGCTGATTAAACATGCGTGAACCATGATTTAAAGCGACTTAGCATTCTCGCCAAGGAGATAGAAATAGCACATTGCGGTAGTGATAGAGTGTTGCCATGGAATCTACAAGTGCAGTGAAGCTACATTAACGTCAGCCAAATTGCAAGGTGGGAGAACATGAAGCAGCCTGAATTCGACATAGCTGCTGTGGCATACGATCTATATTTCCGGTCCCTTGATAATGAAACGTAAATGTCGAAAGACGTACCGATACATCGTGTATAACACAAGTATTCTTCTTAGGAATAGATTGGTCAGTTGACCTGAAAGATTGCAGAAATATCAAACGTGCCATTGTTTTACTAAGGTACAACTTCTAGATAAAATTTTTTTTTTCAAGTTTAGAAAGGTTGTAAATTGTGGTGCTCTCATAGAAATGATTGCGCACGACATAATCATTCAGTTTAGTCATAAGCAATGTAACGTCGCGCTTCAAAAATAGGAACCAAAGATACACTCGTCGATGCAAATTCATGAATTGCAAAGTAAAATAGTTTAAAAATTAAAACCGAGGATGAAGACAGGTTAATACTTCACGGCAACTGTGACGACTATCCAGCTTTCATCGATGCAAAGCCTCGCTTCTATATCACCTTTGCTTGGGAGCTGCTTTCAAGCAATCACATAGCTTGTTAATTAGAATTACTTACAGTGCGGCATGCTATGTTTGAGGCAGAGACAAAAACATCGAAGGCCTGCTGTGCCACTGTTTTCGTTTTGCCCTGGAGAGACAAGTAGGTGGCAGTGGATCGCAGTGACTGGATGATCGGCCACTGTCTGTGAAGCACCCTTTGTGGCACCTTTCACATTTCTCGACAGCCCGAAAACCTATTAAAGAACGTTTTGTGAACGACAAGCTTGAGTGAACGCCTCTTACTTACAGTGGCATTCTACACGCAGCAGTGAATTCACTTCCTCCATCTCCCTTATGTTCCTCCTTTTTTTTCTCATGTTTTTGTTCCCATTTTCTAACCCCGTGTATGGCGGCCAAATGGAAGTTTTTCTGGTTAACATCACTGCCTTCTCTGTCTCTGTTTGCTTTCTTCCCCATTTTCAAGCATGAGGTTGATGGTTAAGAAGTTTACGACAATTTTTCATTGTTAACTGCACGGCAAGCAACACATTTCACAATGGTGTTACATTGAGGACAGGGAGTAAGAGGTTTATTCAGGTTAAAACCAAAAAAAAGCCTTAAATAAATGCATTTTCCCACCAGCGCTTTTATAACAAGGAGTGTGAGAGACAACTGCATATGACATGCTAATTCATGATTATACAAGAAGTCTCCTTGGAGGACTTGGGATGAACTTTTATGAAATTATGACTGTACTTTGTTGAAGGCCCACATGTACGAAAGTGATCACACTGACGTACCCTATGACGTAATGTATCTAGCTTATGTTTCATTCTCATTTATAGCAGCCGCAATCAAATGGACGCAAACTCAAGAACCCCGATGTAGGCCCTCAGGAACAACCATCTAAGTGCTGGTCATGAACCCAGGTTGTCGAAATTCTTTTTGAGTCCATCTTTCCGACATACCTCAAAATGAGGTCGTGACTCTCGCATCTATATATTTCGGTGACTACCACGTAACCCTCGTGTTTTCATTCAGAAAATTTGTTGAAAGAGCTCGTGCATTCACATGAAGAGTTTATTTCATTGCTTCTCATTGACAAGGTAGTAATACTGACGCCGACAGTTATGCGCGAGAGTCACGTTTGGCAATAACCGTCTCTGTTTTTGTCTATAGAGATGCATCCATAAACACCTCGAACAACTCGTCAGTAAGTGTAAACAAGTGAGTACATGTTTATCTACACAGTGATCTACCTTGTGGGCTTCATATTATTCGGTGTGTTTGCTATTATTTCGTGTTATCCGACAAGTTGTTGTTACAATATTTATTAATATATAAGCTAAAAGAGAGCGAACAGAGAATTGCAGAACGCCATTTAATAGGAACTGAATACTGTTATAATATTTTCGTATAACCATATTCAAATGAGCTCTGAAAAACATAACATTTTATTAGAAATATATTTGGCAGATATTGACAAAGAAAGAATACCATGAATTTAAGCGATAAAGGCTGCTACAAATATGTGAGTTGAGGTAAGATTGTACAAATTGGTGGCTAGATCATTTGAGATATTTTGTAACTCTGCATTGAAAAACAGCAGTTACTGCAGCATTCATCGTGGCACTTTGTCACCGGCATTTGAATAAAAGTGATTGATGAGAGTTGGCAGCGTTAATCCGAACGCCGTGCATGCAGCTGAATGTTTGATAAAAACAACAAACGAGCTTCCGCACAATGAGTCTTAGCAACAATTTCAGGTAAATATCATTGTTTTATTGGTTAAGCCAGGTCCTGCGCAGATGAAACACAGCAAAGGAAGTGAACGTGGACGGGCGCTGTCCTTGACCCTGTTCTCTTTGCAAAACTTCGCCAGTGTGTTATATGGCAAATGTAATGATGATGATGATAGCAAATTTACGAAATTGCAGTTTTAGCAAGAACGCGTTTATGTGACAATCAATATAGCATTATTTGTCCCTTAAAAGCCGAGGCTTCACGCAACTTGCTAACATGTTGTGAAATGTAGTGAAAATAATCCGTCGCGCCTCAGATGTGTACTTCATTCGCGTTTTCCCGTCAGCGCTGAATATTCAAAATATATTCAGTATTTGCTAATTGATTTTCTAATTCGGTAAAATATCATTGAAGAAAACACTTCACGATTTGTTATCCAGAGCTTTCGATTATTCGCAAAGCCTCTGGTAGCGTCCTGTCGAGACACATCATGACTGAAACAGTACCACATCATGCTTAACAGGACTATTTCTTTTAGCACACACAAACATATATATATATATATATATATATATATATATATATATATATATATATATATATATATATATATATATATATATATATATATATATATATGTATATATATATATATATATATATATATATATATATATATATATATATATATATGTATGTATATATAGTCTAGTAGATCCTCCGTGAGCGGTCACAACGTGGTTTATTTCGACGTTTCGGCCTAGAGTCTGGCCTTCATCAGGATTCTGATGAAGGCCAGAGGATTATATGAAGGCTGATGAAGGCCATCAGGATTATATTCCTGATGAAGGCCAGACTCTAGGCCGAAACGTCGAAATAAACCACGTTGTGACCGCTCACGGAGGATCTACTAGACTATATGTATATATATATATATATATATATATATATATATGCCAACAAAGTAATGAGTGCACTTACAATTAGGAGCAGAAAGGTAGCACTGGCACTGTGGAGCAGAGGATACGAGTATAGAGGCCTAAGGTACTCGTCTGCTGACCCACAGGGCACGGGTTCGAATCCCGGCTGCAGTGACTGCATTTCCGATGGAGGCGGAAGTGTTGTAGGCCCGTGTGCGCAGATTCGGGTGCACGTTGAAAAACCCCAGGTGGTCTAAATTTCCGGAGCCCTCCACTACGGCGTCTCTCATAATCATGTAGTGCTTTTAAGACGTTAAACCCCACAAATCATGAATCAATTAAATCAACGAGTATAGAGGCAACAACTTGCTGTAAGTGCACCGTCACCGTGCCGCATTAATTGCGGCGGCCAATGAATGGTATCTCCCTCCCTGAAGCAATAAGTTTGAGATTCTTCTGCTGTATTTCTTGATTGATATGTGGGGTATAACGTCCCAAAACCACCATATGATTATAAGAGACGCCGTATTGGAGGGCTCCGGAAATGTCGACCACCTGGGGTTCTTTAACGTGCACCAAAATCTGAGCACACGGGCCTACAACATTTCCGCCTCCATCGGAAATGCAGCCACCGCAGCCGGGTTTTGATCCCGCGACCTGTGGGTCAGCAGCCGAGTACCTCAGCCACTAGACTACCGCGGTGGGGCCTGCTGTATTTCTTGTTTATTTCATAACTTTTATTCAGAGTATCAGGCTGCCATAGATACTATGTGTATTTATGTCTTCGGTTGATTGTTGCATGTAAAAACAATCGTCCGATATTTGTATTTGAACTGAAGGAAGCTAAGTGTTCAATGCCTTTAAGTGTTTTGTTTTTGCAGGCTATGAGAAACAAGCACAAGGACCGGCCAAAGAAGCTTGACTGTGAGTATGTGAAGCTTCGTTTTTTGATTGCGTGGCAAACTGAGAGGAAGTGTAGGTCCTATCGGGTTATTAGGTGTGTGGTTTATTGTGCCGAAATAGAGTAACGGGTCTATTCAGACAGAGATTTACCCTGTTACTCACTGAGAAGCACCGGCTGCTAGCTTGTATATTCAGTTGAAAAATATTATTTTATAGAATATGTCAATGAAATGCCGCAATATCAAGGTATTTTTCAATCTCCAAGAAATGCCAGGTGCCTTCCTTCGGTTCGAGCAAGGTAGTTGCTTGCCCTAGCAAGTTTTATTCATTACCTCCTCATTTAAAACAATAAATAGTTTATCAAAGCTGTTCATGCTTTTCTTTTCGTGAAAATATTTAACATATATAAGGGGAGAAAGGGCTTTTAGAAGCCATTGTAGAGTGTGTACACTCCTTAGTGTGAAGTAGAAATATACCACTCAGTGCCAATGTTACCCACAGTTCGGGGGAAGGACCCCTCACAAGACGCAGCTTCTCATACTGTCACGTGCATCCTGCAAGAAAGACGAAGGTGACAGTGCGGATTCTCTTTCAGTTTGTGCTGCTTTGACAGCTTCAGAGAACTCTCGAATTCTAAGAACATTGAAAACATTAATACCCCCGCAGTTGAAACTCCTGAGGTTACTATGGATTCCGGGACACTGTGGAATAAGATTAAATGAATTGGCTGATTCCTCAGCACGAGCCGCACTTGATGGGCCAGTTTTGTTCATACTCCCATATGTTGAATATATCACGGCAATAAGATATCGGAAATCAGCAATCTCCACTGATACGATAGAAAAAGTAACTACATAGACAGAATATAACCACCGCATGTTTTCATGGCAACCCCACTGGAGCCAGTCCAGAAAGCTCGAAGTGTTAATTACTAAATTTAGATGTCGTGTACCCCCCCCCCCCCCCCCCCACTAAACCTGTATCTACAAAGAGCTGGTCAGACAACATCACCTCTCTGCGCATTCTGCGGAGAAATGGAATCACTAGATCATTATTTTTTGTATTGTTGCCGCTACGATATACTTCGAAAAAGGTTGCTAGTTATGCCATTTCTGAAAATAGGCGTTAAATTGACGGCGCAAACGGCGCTAAGCTTTGGTGCCTCATTTTTGGGACATTGCCACAGGGATGCTTTCAATGCCGTTTGCGATTATATTCACGCAACCAAGCGTATACCTTTGTGATCTTCAATCAAAAAATTATTATTTATTACTCCCCAGGGCAGAGTGAAGTAAACGCAGCTGAGTGGTAATCATAACACCTCAAATCTCAAAATTGCTCAACTTGATTTTTTTCGTTTGCTATCTTTTGTTGTTTTTTACATTAGTCTTATTATAATACCCATTCATTACACATAGTTAAAATGATCCCAGAAAAACTTCACTACACTTTCTTTGCCAATCCCCCTGAGTAGGTATGAGCCATCATCCCAGGGAAACAAAACAAAACAGTACGCGCATGTGCATGCTTTCATGCAGAAAGCAACAACAAGAAAGGCGAGGAACTCTCTGGCGCGCAGGAAAATAAAAGGGTTGACCGGCTACGGTTTTCTCAGCTTCTTCAAATACGACCTCTGTCTTCACGTGGCGACACTGGTGGGGGTGCTGGGGACTGCAACCTGATGCAGGAAAGCGTTGTTCGAGACCGTACACCTACGCTGGAGCTTCAACATCTTGCTACGACTCCAGTACACCGATTCAGCCGGCGCCTACTAGGCCTAAGTCCGGAACTCTTGACTGTCTCCTCTTACCAACATGGCGGCCCCTTCAACGTCTTCGAATCTTCCTCCTGCCCAGATGACTTTTCCTTTCCAGGTATAGTTTGGGCCTTCTCGTGTTCCGGAAGTCTTCCGTGGAGAAGCGTATAAGGATGTCGAGGCCCGTTCGACCAGTTCGAGTGGACCACTGTCGTAAATCGCTGTAGCGCACAAGATAAACTTGGACGTGCCTACTTCGCACTGGAAGATAGCGCTCGCACATGGTACGAGAACAGGGAGCCTACTTTCCAAATCTGGCACAATTTCCACCCAAAGCTTCTCGAGACGTTCTTGAGTGCGGACAGACGGGATCTCACACAACAGATGATTGAAGCCCGCATGCAAAAGCCGAACGAAAGCGTCACCAGGATATCGCCCGTCTATTTCGCCGTGCTGACCCTGACATGCCCGAGGCAAGGAAAGTTCGTCACCAGATGCGGGGAGTTGAGGATCTGCTTTTTGCCGGCCTTGTTCGAAATCTGCCAACAACAGTGGATGAATGTATCAAAGAGGCAACTGTCATCGAGTGGGCGCTCCGGTAACGATGCCGCCATTTTGACCGCCTGCCCGACAAAACGCCCGTTGGTGCTTCCGGTCAACACGTGGCCCTTTAAAAAATTCTCTTCGGCAAATGATTAGGCAAATCATTGGGGAAGAGCTGCGGACCCCTGGCTTCCGTTTACCGAGCATTCAGTTGCTTCTCTTGCGGAAATCATGCATCACGAACTACGGCAAGCCTTTCCATCACCGGCGACACCACCTAAACCACGTCCGGTGAACTATGATGATGCCGTCCGCAGTTATCTGCCTGCCCCAGAAGAATCACAGTTTCAGCAATGGTCCGTTACCTTGCTTTGGTGGCAGCGAGAACCTGTGCGGCGACTGCCAGTACGCCGTACCGACTTGTGGCGCTG
Organism: Rhipicephalus microplus; assembly: GCF_043290135.1. Classification (NCBI taxonomy): domain Eukaryota; kingdom Metazoa; phylum Arthropoda; class Arachnida; order Ixodida; family Ixodidae; genus Rhipicephalus; species Rhipicephalus microplus. Next base: position 131,653,019 of record NC_134700.1, read on the forward strand.
CCGACCGTCAACCCCTTTGTTTCCACTGTGGCGAACCAGGCCACATCTCGCGCTACTGCGGTAATCGAGAAGCCCGGTTGCGAAACTCTTCTTGTCCCGCTTCATTTTATTTTGAAGACGCTCATGACCATGATGCTGATCACCTGCCGACCAACCAAGCTTCTTCACCACGTCGTCGCTGGAGGTATTCCTCACCTGCACGAGGTCACACTTCTCCGAATCATTAAAATTACGCTGACGCCGTCAGAAACAGCTCCCCAAGCCCGTGTCAGGGAAACTAACTGCCGTGACCTCCGGGGGCAAGGTTGCGCATCGCCGAGCTGCAAAAAAAGACCCCTAGCCTCTATACAAAGATGACATGACGACGGTGATGACGAAGATGACGACAACCACAAGTACTAACGCCGATAAATTTGTACGTGCCGACCTTAACGTTAATATAGACGGACACTACGTAACAGCACTGGTTGACTCTGGTGGTGACTTCTCTAATGTGCGACAAGAGCTCGCCGACCACATTAAGAAGGTCAAGACGCCGGGGAGTGGGCCGAGCTTAACGAGTGCTGGTGGACAGCTAATTACGCCAACCAGTAAATGCACCGATCGGCTAGTAATCGGTGATTCGAGCTTCGTTGCCACTTTCGTCATTTTACCGGACTGTTGTAAAGAGCTGATTTTGGGTAAGGATTTTCTGCGAGAGTATGTTGCTGTCATCATCATTCCAGAACGTATCGTCACCTTTTCTACCCATTCTTACGCCGTCGCCGCAACTGAAGAACAACGAGATCTGGCGGCCTTGTGTCGGTGTTATGTGAACGGCCGTACCGTAACGAAGTGATAGCAGAGCGAATAGTCACGCTATTGCTTACGCAAAATGTTTCCATAGCGAGAGGCGTTCTGGCACTAACTGACGTTTGGGCAGAAGTGCTCCTCACTAACTTCAGCACCGAGCGCCGTCACATCAAGAAGGGAACCGCAATTGCCTACTGCGACGATGTGGACTAAGCCAGAGATTGCTTCACTTCGCAACCCGACGACGCGACCGTCTCAGCCTCGACACCTTTGTCTGTCGACTTTTGCTCTACCCTGTCACCCTCGGATAAACAGCGTCTACTATATAGGTCTGATACACCAGTTCCGAAACTGTTTTTCGTACACGTCGAAGGCCAAGCAAACACCACTGACCCGGCACCGAATCATTGTTGAAGAAAATACGAGATCCATCCGGCAAAACCCATATCGTGTGGCGCCGAAAGAACGCGAGGAGATCCAAAAGCAAGTTGAGAAGATCCTCCAAGATGATGTAATACAGCCTTCCAAAAGTCTCTGGGCATCCCCCGTGATACTGGCTAAAAAGAAAGACGGCAGCATGCGTTTCTGTATAGATTACCGTATGTTAAACCAAGTAACAAAGAAAGACGTCTACCCACTGCCACGCATAGATGACGCTCTTGATCGGCTGTGGCATGCACGCTACTTCTCATCGATATACCTGCGAAGTGGCTATTGGCAAATAGAGGTCGACGAGGGAGACCATGAGAAAACTGCCTTCGTGACGCCCGATGGTCTTTACGAATTCAAAAGGCTTCCATTCGGATTATGCTCAGTGCCAGCCACTTTTCAACGTATAATAGACATTGTGCTATCAGGAATGACGTGGCAGACATGCTTGGTCTATCTAGACAATGTTATTGCCTTCTCCGCTACATTCTAGGAACACCTAAGTCGTTTATTCGCAGTTCTACATGCATTACGTTCGGCTGGCCAGACTTTAAAACCAGAGAAGTGCCATTTTGGTTTTAGTGAACATTGCTTCTGAGGCCACGTGGTCAGCCACGAAGGTGTTCGACCTGGCCCGAGCAAAATTTACACTGTCGCAGAGTTTCTCGCACCACATGAAAAAAGAGCCTTTTAAAAACACTCATTGGGTAACTACTTCAAGAACACTTGCTTGGTAGCCACTAGGGCATTATTACTGACTTTTTGGGTAGTAGGGCGGCAATCGCTATGCTATTTTTCATCATTATTCTGAGAAGCGTGTTATCCGCTAAACACTTACAAGGAATTTTGTGCCCATTGACCATGCAGTGGCTGACGCGACGAAAAGTAATTATGGCTGAAGTGGGTATGCACCACAGTTAATAGAGGAAGAATAACTAGCTTTTGTGATTGTTTGGAGCAATGGACAGCCCACTCGTTTCGCTATTTGCATTGTTCGACGACTCGTTATTCTTTCGCTGTCGTAAAACGCTTCATAAGTCGTATTTACGCGATTGCTTTCCCGACATGAGCTTGCTAAGGTAAGTTTGGCAGCAAGACACAAGCACTGGTGTAGCTGAGTGGTAGATTACTGGGCTGGCACCCAGCGCACCAGAGTTTGAGCCCCACTGCGCCATTGGTGCTGGAAGTGTGGCAGGTTGTGCTAGTTGGTATGGCATGACGATAGTTATAGCGCGAGAACAAAACGACGACACAGAGACAAGAACACCGTGTCCTTCTTGTCTCTGTGTCGTCGTTTTGTTCTCGCGCTATAACTATCGTCATTGGTGCTAGGTCATGCCTGCCTAAGGCAAGTTTGACAAATGGCTACAAACACCAGCGTAACTCAGTAGTAGAATACTGGTCTGGCACACAGCGGACCCGGGTTCAAGCCCCACTGTGCAATTAGTTCAAGGGTTTTTTTTCTAATTTCGCGTGATGTGGTAATGGACCCTAGCAGCGGCAGCAGACAACAACTGCACGTGACCCGAAAAGTGATCTCATTTTGCCGTAAAGCAGCTGTAGCTGAATGGCAGTGTGCCTCTGCTACTTGCTTTGCACTTAGAGCCAGAACTAGTGTTCAAGGAATATCGCGCTCGCATTGGCGGGCTTAAGAACTCTATTACACAATACTGTACGTTGCCAGTAACAACAGAAGGGATGGGCTAGTTGGAAGAGATTGATTTTGACAACTTAGAATACATGACAGTCTGTGTCCTTTGTCTCATTTGTTTGCGCCACCAAGTTTTCATAATGCCATTTACTCGTTTTGGTATCTAACAGCTCGGGTCCTTGCTTCCTTTTCTTCTCCGTTTCTCCACAGCACACGATGACAGCTATGACGAGTCCGACTTGTACACCACGCTTCGGAACGGCATCTTTCACCACGAAGAGTCAGACGCGCCGATGGGCTGGCGAACCATTCAAGGCGAATGGTTTCAGAAGCTTAGAGCAAACAGTGCTCCTTGATATGCGTGGTATTCTGGAGCCCCCAGCCCACCTCACAGCATGGGGCGTCATTCAGTGATCGTCAGTCAGAGCGGGTTTTACTTGCTCCGTATGAGGTTCGTTCCAACTGGAAAGCAACGTCTGAAATATATGATTGATGTTGTCCAAAGACAGGCATTTTACAGTAGAGTTGTATCAGGGGACTGGAGAGTACAAAAAAGGCTGAGTATATATGCGTTAATTTGTGTGCATTTACTTAACTCAATTTATTCGTTGGGAAAATTGAGATACGCGGTGAAGAAAAGCAGTACGTGAAGTTTTTGTACCATTTCACGATGGTGATTGATGGAGTGTTTCTTTTTTCAAAGCATTTAACCTATTTGGAATATATCCGGGGGTTTTGAGTGCCAAGACCACGCTGTACTTATAAAGCACGCCGTAGTGAAGCGCTTCGAATACTTCGAGCATTTCAAGTTGTCCAACGTGCATCGAAATTGGAGTTTATGGGTCTCTAGTGCCTCATTTCCACCGAATCCAACCGCCGCGACGGGATCGAACGCAAATATTTCGGGTCATCAGCCCTTCTCACTAGAATGAAGGGCTGTGAGCGGGAGGATGTGCGCATGAGTATAAGCATTTAATGCATAAAAAAGAGCAAATCTGTTGCAGTCTATGGTATCCACCATATTGAACTCGGCAGGGTAAACAGAAGGCAATGTCTCACCGCGGTGGTTTAGAGGCTAAAGAACTCGGCTGCTTTTTCTGACTGCAGCGGTTGCGTTTTCTATGGAGGCAAAAATGCTGTAGGCCGGTGTGCTAAGATCTTGGTGCACGTTGAAGAACCCCAGGTAATAGAAATTTTAAGAACCCTTGACCAGGCACCTCTCGTAATAGTTTGGTGGTGTTGGGACGTCAAACGCCACATATCAAACAATCAGTCAATCAATTATGAATTATTCACAAATATTTAAATAATGATAAATAGTAATTCAATCATTTTAATTTGAATGAGTTGTACACTTTAGAAAAAAAAGAAGAGTCTTGTTGCTCTTCTGAAAGTTATGACTTGCCACGCGCGTATGACTGTCTTTGCAGAGGCATGTGAACTTTTTTGTGGGTCACACGACTCCCGGAAGAACCTATACTGATCATTAAGGAGAGTTCAGATGACTCCCTAAATATAGTCTTGTACGTGGCAACCCAAAACTTTAAAAAAGAATAAATTGGCTCTTTTCTGTTATATGGTGTGCCCTTGGTATAGGGCTATTCACTTATAGAACTTTGCTCTAAACTCTTAAAGAAGGATAGTAGTACTTGCTAACTATGGGGTATTAATGTTTTGTACTTTATGTTACAACCCTGGTAGCGAGGGTAGCAACAGGTACTACCTTTGCTAATAATAACAGCTTTAGTAACTGTTACTACCGTAGCCGTTACTAACTATAGCTAGTAACTTTAGAAGTTTTAAGAAAAAGAAAGTAGTAGCTGGTACTACCATGCTCCTTTCACGAAATTATTTCCCCATTATTAATAATAGCTATTTGATGTCGCACAACTAGACAAATTCGGGTACTCTTGCGCGGTATGTCGTGACACGAACGCGAAGAGCACGTAGCCGTAAGAAGTATCTTTTTTAAATTTCAGTGCATCAAAAATTTTCAACAGAACAATTTTTTACACTTGTCTCATGTACAATAGCAATTAGATGCGCGCTACTCCCTCGCGTGTATTGTTTCGTGCTTTTTGCAGTTTCAGAAACCAATTTAAAGACTTTCGAAAGGATTCTATAGGTCGACGAGTATGAACATCAGCATTGAACAATTAGCAAGTAGCAAGTAGCAACATCAGCAACAGAACAATTTGATTGTATTCGGTATTCCGGAAGCTGAGAACGAAACGCGAGAAGATATACAGGATAAGGTGCTAAAAAGCGTATTAACTAAACGTCTTGGTGTCACTGTGTCGTCCGTAGAGCGAATCCATAGACTTGGGCGAAAAAAGGCCGATAAAGACAGACCTATTATCATCAGGCTATATGACTACAACGAAAAAATTGCGATATTCAACCAGTGTAAAAAATTGAAAGGATCAGAGATCAGTATATCCCATGATTACTCACAGGAAACTCTTGAAAAAGGAGATTACATTGGCAATCAGCCCAAAAAGACAAGAAAGAGGGAGCGAAAGTCAAGCTTGTTCACGAGAAGCTCGATAATAATGGTACAATGTACACGTGGGACAAGCAGTCGAATGCTCGGGCCAGAATTCGCAGTAATAATGGATTTGCTTCGCGGGATCGGGACTGACAGCAGGCGAGCAATGGAATTAAGCTACTAAACATAAACGCCCGAAGTGTCGTAAACAAGCTTGAAGAATTGGAGTGCGTATCGTTACAGCATGATCCACATTTAATTGCCATAACTGAGACATGTTTAAACGAAGACATTACGAATGACGAAGTATTTCCGAGTTCATACAGCGTAATCCGTAAAGATAGGGCAACGAGAGGGGGTGGTGTGGCATTGCTGATTAAAGGTTTATCAAGTATGAGCAGTTATCCCTTTTAGATGACCACGAAAGTGTTTGGTGCAAGATATTTCTTGACAAAATAGCTGTAATATTGGCGGTACTTATAGACCCCCGGGAAGCCCGGTCGAACTCATTCAAAAAATAGATGATCACTTAACAGCCCTAACTAGTACCAAAAGCCGGATAATTATGGTTGTGGATTTCAACTTGGCTGGAATAGATTGGGAGGCGCGCATTCCTGGGCCCTTAGAGAAGCCTCACGCGGAATGCATATTGGAAACTATGGCAACACACAGTATTATTCAGGTAGTTGACAGCCCCACGCGAATACAAGGACAGTGCCAGAGTTTGCTGGACCTCGTATTTTTGTCAGAGGAAACGTTTCATTACACAGTCGAAATTGAGGAAGGGATCTCTGACCATAAGATTGTCGTGGCCACGGTTCAAATTGCGAATAAGGGCGTAGTAAAGAATCCGATCGTGAAGGTTTACAATTTCAAACGCGCTGATGACACATCCATTCTTGATCTACTAGAAACTGCTCTTGATAAGATGCCCAGAGGAAATAACGTTCATGAACTTTGGGAATACTTTACACTTACTGTGAGTAAATGCTTATCTCGTTTTGTGCCGAAAAGAAAGAAATGCTTACAAAAAACAAAACCGTGGGTTAATCGACATATAATTCATTTGAAACGACGACTGCGCCGGGCACGACAAAAAAGACCGAGAAACCCCGTTGCCATCGCTACGCTTAGTACCGACGTGCGGAAGGAGTTAAAAACTGCTAAGAAGCATTTTGTTTCAACAACGTTGGCTGATTATTTGAAAAATTCACCTCAGAAGTTCTGGAGATACTTGGTTGGGTCAAAGCCGGCTACAACCAGTGTACTTTTAAATGGAAACATTTTCAGTGATCCAGTTTCAGTTGCTGAAGCTTTTAACAATTTCTTTAACAGTACATATACTAGCCCGACGGACATGGCCTCGATAAGTCAAGAACATGGTAGCCATTGTGAAGATGACATTGTTATCTCTAAAGAAGGTATAATTGAATTGCTTTTAAAATTAGATGTCAAGAAGTCTTCAGGGCCTGATAAAATACCGAACGAGTTTTTAAAGCGCTATTGCGAATGGGTTGCATTATTTTTAGTCAAAATTTTTGCCTCCTCATTGGAAACTGGTGTTGTACCGAGTGATTGGCTGCTAGCAAGGGTTGTGCCTGTGCCCATAGTTGGAGACAAGCTGATGGTTGAAAACTATCGCCCCATTTCCATTACATGTACAGTGTGTAAACTTTTAGAGCATATAATTGGTAAACATCTTGTTGCGTACTTTGAAAATAACAACCTCTTTTACAACAAACAACATGGTTTTCGCCGACGCCTTTCAACTGTGACACAGTTATTTGAAACCATTCATCAGTTTGCTGCAGCTATGAATTCGAAAGAACAAATAGATGTTATTTCATTAGATTTATCAAAGGCTTTCGACAGGGTATGTCATGCGAAACTTCTAAATAAATAACATGGTTACGGTGTTAATTTACAAATAATTAGGTGGATTTAAGCTTACCTGACGAATCGTCAACATTTTGTGGAAATAGCTGGTGAACATTCATCTTTTTTTGCCCATTCCTTCTGGTGTGCCGCAAGGGTCGGTTTTAGGCCCAATTTTGTTTCTGCTGTACATTAATGAAATTGCAAGTGGTGTACATCCCAACATTGAAGTGCGATTGTTTGCCGGCGATTGTCTTTTGTTTACACGCGTCAAGACTGTCTCTGACCAAACTTGTTTAAATGATGCCTTAAACATTATTAACAATTGGTGTGCAAAATGGGATATGGAAATCAACCCTAAGAAGTCTGCCTGCATGACAGTCTCAAACAAGAAAACGCCTTTGATGTTTGACTATACAGTGAATACTAACCAAATCAAAAGATTCACCCAAATTAAATATCTTGGTATGACAATTACAGATACACTAAATTGCAATGCACATATTGACAATATGTGCGGATCAGAGCAGCGGAAACTTAGACTACTGAGACGTAAATTAAGAGGTGCTCCTCCTGAGGTTAAACTTCAGGCGTACAAAACTATTGTTCGGCCTACCTTAGAATACGCTAGTATGATATGGGACCCGCATCACCAATATCAAATAGATAAACTGGAGCGTGTTCAGAGGCTAGCAGCGCGATTAATTTTTTCCGTTTATGAGAGGAGGCAGTCAATAACAACCCTGCTCACTGAGGTTAAGCTTCCCCAACTTGCCATTCGCCGAAAAATTACTCGACTAAAGTTTTTATATCAACTTCACAGCAATAAACTCAATTTAAACCCTTCTCTCTATTTGCGTCCCCCAGGAAGAGTCTCATCAAGAACCAATCACCCACACGTAATTATGCCCTACACACCGAGAATTGACACATTTAAAAACACTTTTCTTGTCAGAACGATTGTCGACTGGAACTGTCTTGCCGCCGATTTCTTTGAGAATGTAGACACAGTTGAATCTTTTGTTGGTAAATTAGAATTGTCAATGTATGATGTAGTTCGCACTCTGTAACAGCCCGACAGGGCTTACAGTATTGTGAATAAAAATGACGTACAGCCATGTGCGACCTCCACATACTATGCAGAGGTAATAGCACGAAAATGTTATACCGAAATGCATTTCCATTATCAATGCGAATTTACCTTATTTCCTGTACGTTATGCAGAAAATCTTTCTTCAATGTCCCTCGTATGACTTTACCGAACAACACCGCGTTCCTACAGTAAAAAAAACATGCTCAATTGTTTCGGGCTAACAACACAAAAAGCAGTGGTCACTCCAGGAATGAGTAAACTTTTGTCAGACATCCATGTCTTAACTGGTGAGGCACCAGTATGAAGATTCAAGAAAGAATGTTGTAACGCCCGGTTGCACAGGCATGCGTTTAACTCGCTCGAACACTTTGCTCCTTGTTCCAGGAGAGTACCTAGTGCGGTACAGTGGAACTGGAAGAACCACACCACATAAATCTTTATGCAATTTTTCACGGAAAGCCCCACCGCGGTGATCTTTTGGCTTAGGTACTCGGCTGATGACCCGCAGGTCGCGGGTTCGAGCGCCAGCTGTGGCGGCTGCATTTTCAATGGAGGCGGAAATGTTGTAGGCCCATGTGCTCAGATTTGGGTCACGGTAAAGAACTCCAGGTGGTCGAAATTTCTGGAGCCCTCCACTACGGCGTCTCTCATAATCATATGTGGTTTTGGGACGTTAAACTCCGCATATCAATCAATCTATTTTCACGGGAAACTATGCCTAAATATTCAAAAGAAAACGTGCCTTCCGGATGCAAGAGGACTCGCTAATTTCCTCAAAGTAGCCTTGTGGTCTACCTTCCAATCTAACAGAAGACACACCAAACTCGCGCAAAGCAGTAACCAATCGCATTTGGCAGACAGTGCGCAAAAAGGGTCTTGAACATCACGAAGGTACAAGAAACAGTTTACAATCTGTCGCAGAAACAGGTGCGTCAAACTCATACCACCAATGCGCACACGTTGAGACAGGTTTTCTGGCTTGTTTTCGCCCACGTGGAACCCCATATAAAGACTGCAAAATACGATTAAACTTCTGCACATTCGTTCGGGAGCAGCGCAATACTTGCAAAACATACCATATCTTCGTAATGAAGAAGAGGTTGCGAAGGTTGCGAAGAGGTTGCGAAGAGGTTGCTTACTGACGCAGGAACAGTCTTCCTGCGTCAGTAAGCCTCATTGTTAGCGTGGTTTTCCCATTTACACCGAAGTATTTTACCGGTGGTTTCACCCATTGAACGTTCACGAAATAATTTGGTGTAATTCCAACTTCCATGTCAAAAACCAAGGTGCTTTGCCCAGTTTCCTGCACTTCCACTAACTCAACAAAAACGTTTTGCTGTGTTGACTGGCTCTGCGATACTTTCAAGGTTTTTACAAAAAAAAGAATAGCTCTGTCGTGCGCGTACGCCAGCAGGCGCACCTCATATGCATGAAGCCGGAACCCTTAATTAATGTTGCTACGTATTATACTTAGGCAGAATATTTCAATGTAAATGCAAAAAGAAGGAAAGAAAGCGGACACCCTTGGCACTTGGATCACTGCAGGTCTATTGATTTACCTTATTGTTTGTTAACACCCAAACGAGTGGTTCTTCCCGTGTATGGTATCTGAAGGCTTCAATTTTACTCTTTCAACGTTATCAGGCTCTAATACGACTATAAGCAAATCGTGCTGCACGCGATAGAAGCCTTTCTCCAAGTCAATCTGATGCATAGCGACATAATATCAGCGCATTCTTCCACGCATCTCGCTGTATGAATGTTCGTAAAGGTGCTCTTTCGTTTTATTCCACATGTTTGATGCGGGCCTACTGTTTCTTTCATTACGCTCTGCAACCTACCAGTCATAATCTTCATCAGGATCATGTATGTAGTCTACATTGGTCAGACTGATCGACCGATTCGCTGAGCCCTGTAGCAGTTTGCTAAAATCATTTGTTATAGGTATCAAAATAGAATGGGAGGACCGAAATGTTGTAGGGAATTACGCTTTCAAAGTCTCATGAAAAAGGAATGCCATAATAGGAAATAATTCCTGTTTAACTTTTTGTTGAAAGGAGCACTTGAGTCTCCCAGGCCCGGCGATTTTCCGCAGTTTAGTTTGTCAATTGCTCTCTCTACATTACTCACCGATATTGAGGGTTCTAATCTATCTTCAGCTTATTGTCTAATTTTGGCATCGGTCACAAGAATTCACTTGTGAAGTGGTCCCGATCTACAGTGCCCGATCTACCGCACCATAGCTGCTACAGCCGGTAATTCAGGGGTTTCGCATTTTCCTGATCGTTTAAATGATTATTAGTGCGTATGAAAACTACCGAAACAGCTTCGTAGAATTTGGATAAAACGGTAACAAAAATGAAAATAGCAAGCATTTCAAGATGTGTGAGTCAATATAACACAGAACGCACACATTCACTAACACATCGAGGCGGAAGAGCAGTTCAAGGTTCAGTTGACTGCCTTCTTCCAAGGTGAAGCCCGCCTGTCAAATATAAAATATTTTATGCGACATAATAATGTAAGAAGGTCACATTACAAAATCGTGAAAGACCAGTGCAAAAAGTGGAGTGCACGAAAGTAAGATGAATATTTCATTGAGCTAGTACAACGACCGGTTCGATGGTTGTAGATGTATCTGGAAAATTATTTACAGTGAAATGAATACTGAGCAGATACGACGAATAAAGCAAGCTACGTTGATTATCTTCGTAATCACTTCATTTAACTGCTAAACTGAAAGAAACTACTGGCTCATAGCAATTCTACGTATGTCTCATATGTTTACGCCAGGTTACCATCAATTCTTGAATCAATGTAGTCCGAACGGGTCCTGTGGACATAAAACACCTAGACAGCTGGTGACAATTGCTTAAATAAAATGCAACGTGGTTATATTTGAAAAGCTTTTAACCGTAAGCTGTTTAGCAAATCATTCCTTACGCAGTGAACCAAAAACCTCGGTCTTCTATGTGCCACGAAAATTGGGAAGTCACAATACCAAATGAAAATACATTTTGGTCCTTCGTGTTTAGGAGCTCTGTCAGTCGTGTAAAAAACCATTCACTATGATGAGCGCAATCGCTCGGCTAGCACGTGCTCCCTCCCTGCTCTTCATCTTCTGCTTGGCTCTCGGACACAAAGCTACAGTTTGACCGCCATGGATTTTTTAACTTGGTTGGGCAAAAGAACGAGCGCAAAGAGAAAGGAACAGAGAAGAGGGAAAGCCAGATATAGGGATAAGTTTACAAAAGTATATGAATGAAGAAAAATGAAGGAAAAGCATAGAAAGAAATAGAAAAACAGAGAAAGAAATAAAAGTGACGAAAGAAATAGAAAGAAATATAGAGAAATCAGAAACCAACACTGACCGAAGAAACAGGGAGAGAGAGAGAGAGAGAGAGAGAGAAGGATAAAGATGGAAGGAAAAGAAACCATAGGTGTGGGTAGAAAGTGAGAAAAACAGAAAAAAACACAGGTAAGAAAAATAGAACGAAAAACAAATAAATAGAAAAGATGAAAGAAAGAATAAAAAATTGGCCCCGTATCTGCATGTAATCTGCAAATGTCGTCGAAAGACGATAGTCTTGCGTGTGGAGAGAGTGAACAAAACATTTATTTGATGTTCTGCGCTGGGAAATCGCCGAATGGTATTCTGCGTTAAAGTGCCTCGAGCGTGCACCGGAGGCAAACGAGCGCGTCAAGTCACGTCACACATGAGACATGAGCGCCATCTGGGAGTTTTTTTTTTTGGAAAACAAAGCGCGTGGGCCTGAGACAGGTGTGCGCGCCCGTATCAGAGGTGATAAGGTGTAGAGCGCAAGGTGACGGACAAAGGCCACCACCGTGTCTTCTTAGCAAAGCGTTGGAAACACTCGCTTTTCCGTGCAAGCGTTGCATGGTCAGCACTGCGGGATAACCGCTACGGTCCTTAGAATTACTTATGTATGCCTTTTCTAGTAGACGAAGAACATGCAGAATATATACGTGTTGTTATGGTGCATCAGATATGCGCAATAATTGCTTTTTAAATTACAATGGCACACGTATGAACGCTGATCCTTCAGCAACATTGGTGGGCGCTGCGGATGGGGTCAGCCGTTCAAGGTATCGGCTGGTGCCATTTAGAGTACCCGGTTTGCGGTAACGGTGGACAAACAGACTAATGTAGAGACAGACAGAAAGACAGACAAACAGATCAGAGCAATTGCGTCGAATGTCCCCAAGAAATACTATCGTCTTTAGAAACCTAATGCAAACAGGGATTGCCACCTAGCACGGCTCTTCCTTCCTGCTAAGTACCACTTGAGGCTGACTTAATTTTGTTTGTTGTTGGCTACGTGTGTACTCCAGAGGGTCAATTCGGCTGTTGGTACCAAAATTTACGACGCGTTATAAGAGGGCGTCGGCTAGGTTACCACCGCCAGCATCTCCTCTGTTCGGTTTATTTCAGTTATCAGCATAACTATTCTATCGTGCTCGCTACTGCAAATGTATCTTCTAAATTCTTGTTTTCATCATTATCGGCATGCTTCGTCACCGTGCGTCAAAGAAAAAGCGAACAGTCTTATACCATTTCCACTCTCTTCAAACGTTAAGTAATATACGCATTCTCAAGCAAAGTAAGACGAACAAGATTATTTTGTAACAGTTCAGTATTTAAGCATAAAGATATCCAAATATGCGCACAAAAGAAACAAATACGGTGAGGTAACAACGAATTATAACCTAAGCTCATACTCGATTAGCAGTCTTTCTAGCAGACTGGAAGCGAAACGTATAAATAAATAAACTGAGAGTTTAGGAAACATTTATTTACACGATGCCTGCAACATTTGGGTGTGTGCATGATAAGTCCATTGCTTCAAGTATCTGCGAAAGCTTGTATGATGAATCACACGCGTTGACCAATACATGTAGATGCTCAAGGGCGTAGGGGTTTTTCGAGATGCTGAAGCACCTGTCGCTAAAATGATCGACTGCTTTCTCGTAGCAGTCGAAGTTGGTGAGCCGCCGCCTAGTGTTAAGCAACAGGTCGGCCTCATGCGGGTTATCACGAGCGAGGAATGTTACAAGGTCATCGACTTTATTCTTCAGGAATGACCTGTTCAAAAGAGCTTTGCGCAGTTGATCTATCAAAGATTTCTTATCGCTAGCGTAGTAAGCCTTTGCGAGTCTTCGCCTTAGGATGGCGATGGGAACGTCCCCGCTGGGGACTGGGTCATATGAAAGCTTCGTTGTCACGTATGGATTTAATTTGGCGGGGCCCTGAAATTCGCTCAGAGAAAGCGTGTTAATGCTGAGGTCACCAAACTGCGTGACATGGCTCGCGTTAGTTTCCTTTCTTACCGTAGTGAACTGATCGAGAAGTGTCGCCGTGTGTAAGTCTTTTCTCCAAGAATTATCCATCCAATTCACGCTGAATACGGTGCCCAAGAATGTCTTTCTGTATACCTCGTAGTAGCAAGCGTAGGCAGGCTCCTGATTGTTGGCCGAGGTTACGGCGTACACATTCACATCGTTGGGAAGAAGGCCGTCGAACATGGAACCGGATTCGCTGGCGTCCACATAGATCACCATCTTTGCGAACTTCCGCTCTATCTTCATTTTTTTGATGACCTCCACGAAAACTCGTGCGTGCAGTATGTCGTCATGAAACGCTATCAGACCGGGCGCTCCATGACCCACGATGTTCACAAAGACGTGGTCCGTGCTTTCACTGGCGATAACTTTACCGCTGCCGCCTTTCACCTTCTTTCCTTGGAGGATCTCGAGGAAATTTTGCGGGTTGACGAGGTCGCCTGTGTAGTCTTTGGGGACGCCCTTGTAACAATCATAACCAAGGGACGACTAACGACTATTCCTGGCTTCGGGTTTGCACTGGAATTGGCGAGGTCATCGTACGTCATTACCACGATGCGCTTCTCGGGAATACCGTGTTTGTACAGCAGTTGGTACGCATGGTAGATGCTGGCCTGGTGGCGGTAGTTGTCGTAACCTTTAGAGGTTGTTATGAGGAGAGCCCAAAGCTTCGGGTCGCTGTTATAAGCACGATTTGTCGCTTGTGCGACAGCAGCAAACGCGAAGGCTAATACGGATGAGCAGAGAAAATGGCACCACGATACGGCCATGACTTCCAAGTGTATCTTCACCAAAAAAAAACCAATCCACACCTTCTTGACCAGCCGAAGCGGTTTTGAGGTGCCGTGTCTTCTTAACTGACGTAGATAAGAGCAGAAAATTGGGCACGTATTGTCGAATACTGAACGTTGTCGTAGAAAAGAAGAGTTTTCAAGCGTGATGTCAGCGCACCAATACTGTTAGCCGACAATATGCCGTAACAATAGGCTGCGCATTAGGACCATCTGTTTTTTGTTTTTTCTTTGTTTTGTTTAGGTGCATATATCAGAAGTTTGGCTTGATATATATATATATATATATATATATATATATATATAAATATATATATATATATATATATATATATATATATATATATATATATATTTGTGTATGTGTGTGTCTGTGTGTATTCTGTCTGTTTTGTCAACACCTTTGAGGCTGTCACGCGTTCATATATCCACGACAAGCGCCAAGGAAAGGCAGCAAGACAGAGATGACAGATGTGTGATTTTTTCTGCTGTTAAAAATCCCTCTTTTGTTTTGGAAGTTTTGAGCTGCGTATATTTTCCACTGAAGTACAGAGGTCTAAAGAATAAGACGGATGAGTCACATGGGTGCAGGTGTTCATGAAAAAGATGGTGGCTGAGAGTGGACATTCCCGTGTCAAAAACTGAAGTGATATGTGGATTGAACAGCATTGGGATAGACTATTTCAAGCAGGTCTATTTTCATAGGGACAATGTTTGAAAATAATATATATACATACTTTAAAGAAATGTTGGCTGATCCCACGCATTGTAAAATTCGTTTACATCTGAGGCATGTAGGAAACAGCCCATGCTGTTTTTGTCATTATATTTTTTTCCATTCAGGCAAAAGTTACGAAAAAAATCGACATGTACCTTGTGCTGTTGCGGACATTCCTTCACCTTACCACAGAAGACAAAAGCTTTTGCATTGGCGTTACGCTGGCATTTACGTTAGGGCAAAGATGACAGCTTTATGAAAAAGATTTGGTTTATAAGATGCATAGCAATTATCGACTCATACGTTTGGGTTTGAGGTACCTGGGACTATACCTTGCTGAGTCTTTGCAATGATATTTTTACTGTTTAGGTTGTCATAATATCGGATAGGCAATACAGCCACCACTTCTGGCATTCTCTCGGTAAGACAAACAGTGCGATACTTGAGTGCAATGCAGAGCTTCTGAGCTTGATCTGCGCCCGAGACATGGTTTTTATCCTTTCGCGTTTAATAGTACATCGCGCTTGCTTACATCGCACACAACATTGGCATCGGCATTTCTGCGATGCGGTCTTGTTGAGACTACTGCGTTAAATTTTAAGTGTACTCTGCTCTTGCTTTATAATAGAAAATAATCGTGAAAACTTCCACGCCTAGCCTCGCTTTCGCACTTGCTCTCTCTTTCTCCTTCCAATTTGAGGAGAGGGTAAAAAACTTTGAGGAAATCAGAAGCAGCCTTGAAAAGGACAACTCCACTTGTCGAAATGGGAGCTCCAGGATACACACGCCGTCAGCCAATTGTTCTGTTAGGACATTACTTCATAAGAGTGTTCGTCATATAGTGATCCATACACTGATGTCAAGCTGTGTTGATTTTGTTCTATGCAAAGTTGAGACTTGGAAACATAAGTTTTTTGAAAACTCGCAGTGCTAAGAGTCATGACCAAAAAGGGTCTAATGGGCTTAACGGAGACCATGGCACCTCAGCAATGGGTAGTTTGGGCAACATTTTTATAACGATGAAGATGTACAAATGAGCAAACAATCTTGGTGACGCTTTCTACAAACCTAATTAGGCTTAACACTAAAAATATACTAAAACATCAAACCTAATAAAATACAAAAGATCGTAATTATTTTTTAGACATATGACATCTGTAAGTGTGACGCTGTTCGAAAACACAAAATTGCCACCTAAGTCCGATTCGGCTACGACAGGAGACGACTACTACGGCGCCCAGATGTTGGTGGCTGGCTAAATAAGTAAGCAGATGGTAGTGGTCAATGAGCTTTTGGTCACCTTCGGAACTCTTGGTATGGGAAAAAACCGCGAGACCAAATGTACTCACGAAATGAGACACGACGTCGTTCATTCTTTTTAAGCACAAGAAGTGCAAGGAGCGATTGCTCAAGATCACTGCGTCTTATCGCCGCAAATCTGGTGGCTGTTAGCAATGTCGGTTTTAGTGGATCTGTCCGAGTCAAAACTACAACAATAGGAACTGAACAGCAGAGGCTGAAGATAACGTTGTGCGCATATGTGTTAAGCTCTTCTCCTTTCAATCAATGCATAGTATACGCTGGTAAACGCGTGACCGTACGTCAAGTGAATAACAAAATCTGTTTTATAGACGCCGAGTGTGGCAGTAGGAATTATAGTCAACGCAAGCTGACATTACAACTGACACTGCAAGAAAGAGGAAAAGCAAGGAACATTTTGGAAGGGCTGTCCTTTAGATGTGAAGTGTCTTACGGTCGAGCTCAGTCTGGTGTGCGGCGTGACCACCCTTATTGCGCATGCGCGTCCCCTCACCCTCTCTCTTGTCCCTACACCCCCCTCTCTCGCTTCGCAATGCCCATGTAGGCAACATCTGCGAGAAAGTCTCCTGGTTGAAAAAACCGACTGATCGCGCTGCACGACCATTCACTGGCCATACCAAATGTATAAGCACTGAATCTTGACCTTTTAGGTAGTGCAGGTGGGAGATTTTTCTTGTGCGTTGTTGAAGAATAAAAAAAGCTGTAGCGTGTGCGATGACTACAAGCGGACTGTGGGTTTCTGTTTTCAATGGCGGTCTTCTGTCTCTCATTGCCCATTTGCAGCGATTGGCATGGTCGAGCAGGAAACACCGATTCGTCACGGCGTGTTTTCTGCCTCCCCAGATACCTCTCCTGTGCAGTGCCGCCGTCAGTGTAGGTGCTAGCGCCCGTTGCTTTGTATGTACCCCGCTGTAAGAGTAAGCTAATATAACACCATGGTATGTGCACATGACGAGAGATGGTGTAATCTGTTTTTCTAGACACAACCTGACAAATCCAACATACATTGAAGACAACAAAGCATACAGAATATTTTTGTTCATTTTAGGTGTACGATAAAATTAGTTAAATGTCGTTGATACTATCTTGCGTCACACGCTGGAAAGCCTTATACGTTTTCCGTTGATCGCCATTCAACGTCTTTGGAGATGATGGATACATGATAATATTGCGCTAGCATATAACGCGACATCGATAGCGTATCTGACTTAATTAACTAAGAATCTCACATTTGAGGCGTTTTTTAAAGAGCCAAATGCATTGATTGATTGATTTATTTGTAGGGTTTAACGTCCCAAAAGCACTATTTGATTATGAGAGACGCCGTAGTGGAGGACTCCGGAAATTTTGACCACCTGTGGTTCTTTAACGTGCACCCAAATCTGAGTACACGGGCCTACAACATTTCCGCCTCCATCGGAAATGCAGCCGCCACAGCCGGGATTTGATCCCGTGACCTGCGGGTTAGCAGCCGAGTACCTTAGCCACTAGACCACCGTGGCGGGGCAAAGAGCCAAATGCAGAAACCGTAATTAGGCTAAATGTCTGTGAAACGTGAAGCATGCCTATGTATCTTAAATTTCTAGAACAGTTATGATCAAAATGGGGCTATTCCTTTTTGTAAGATGAGGCCAAAAAGGCAGTTTCAAATAAAAGATGAGTCAAATACTCCAAATGTTTCAATCAAAGTGAGCCATTCATTCAACCAACACCGCACACACAAACGTGGTGAAAAACCCCAAGATGATTCCACTGAAAATGTTTTGTTTGTTTCTTAGCTTCTTTGTAATCACGTTTACGTTCGACAATGACGTTTTTAGCGCGAATTGGCACCTACAGAAGGACATGATGTTTAATGACGAAGCTCGATTGTAAAGAGTAAGAGGATGACTTGCCTAGTTCTTCTTACAACTTATTGATTCTGTTTGGCTTTAGTGTAACAGTATGCTGTCCTCCTTTCACTCCAACCCGGTATATTTAAATAAAATAGGCATGAAGTAACCATAGTGGGCGTCTATTTATTCCCTAAAAACGAAGAAGTGGTGAGAAATGACATGACATAAAACTACCTGGATCACTTTTCAAGGCCTTCAATAGATACCAGAAACAAGAAAACACTGATGACAGTCCAGAATAGTGCGCCTTTTGCCACCAAAGTGCTCTCACTCTTCAAGTCTAGTATTCGCCATTACGCCAATGCGTCGGAGCGCTTCACCGGTGGAAGCACAAGTAAGATGTCAATTATATTGCAAAATATTGATATACCGTGAATACGACAAGTTTTACGCCTATTTAATAAATTAATGCAATGTTTCAATATATGTGAGCCTTGCGTGCACGTTAAAGAACCCCAGGTGGTCGAAATGTTTGGAGCCTTCCACTACAACGTTTCTGATAATCATATGGTGGCTTTGGTACGTTAGAAGCCACATATCAATCAATCTATATGAGCCTAATACCACTTTCACTCCAAAAGACTGACGATTTTTGGCTATGTACACTTTAGCTATGTACACTTTAGGTAAAAACACAGTATACTATAGTGATGGGCGACTTTATTGCAAAGATAGGGAAGAAGCAGGCTGGAGACCAGGCAGTAGAAGATTATGGCATCGGTACTAGAAACGCCAGAGGAGAGCTACTAGTAGAATTTGCAGAACGCAATAATTTACGGATTTTGAATACCTTCTACTGCAAACGAGAAAACCGCAAGTGGACATGGAGGAGCCCTAATGGCGAAAATAAGAACGAAATGGACTTCATAATGAGTGCCCACCCAGGCATCGTGCAGAATGTGGAAGTGGTTGGCAAGGTACGATGCAGTGACCATAGAATGGTACGGTCTCGAATTTGCCTCGACTTGAAGAAGGAACGACAGAAACTGATACGCAAGAAGCCAATCAATAAGCTAGCACTGAGAAGGAAAGTGCAGGAATTCAGAGTCTCGCTTCAGAACAGGTACTGGGCTCTTAGTGAGGAAACCAATTATAGCGTAGATGCAATGAATGATAATCTGACGAGTATCATTAAGGATTGTGCAGTGGAAGTTGGAGGCAGGGTAGTTAGACATGACACTGGCAAGCTTTCCTAGGAAACGAAGACCCTGATTAAGAAGCGTCAAGTCATGAAAGTGTCAAGTACAACAGACAAAATAGAACTGGCAGAGCTTTCGAAGTTGATTAATAGACGTAAGCTTTGTGATGTAAAAAGGTATAACACGGAGAGAATTGAACACGCTCTGAAAAACGGAAGAAGCGTCAAAGCAGTGAAGAGGAAACTTGGGATAGGCAAAAGTCGGATGCATGAACTGAGGGACAAAGAGGGCAAAATAACTACCAATATGGATAGGATAGTTAAAATAGCGGAGGAGTTTTACAGAGATCTGTACAGTAGCCGAGACAACCACGACCTTAATACTATAAGAACTAGCAGTAACCCAGATGACACCCCACCAGTAATGATAGAAGAAGTCAGAAAAGCTTTGGAGAGCATGCAAAGAGGCAAAGCTGCTGGTAAGGATCAGGTAACATCAGATCTGCTGAAAGATGGAGGTCAGATTGTGTTAGAAAAACTAGCCACCCTGTTTACGAGGTGTCTCCTCATGGGAAGAGTACCAAAGTCTTGAAAGAACGCTAACATCATCTTAATTCATAAGAAAGGAGATGACAAGGACTTGAAGAATTACAGGCCGCTCAGCTTGCTTTCTGTAGTATACAAGCTATTTACAAAGGTTATTGCTAACAGAGTAAAAAAAAACATTAGAATTCAATTAACCAAAGGAGCAAGCAGGATTTCGAACAGGCTACTCAACGATTGACCACATTCATACTATCAATCAGGTAATAGAGAAATTAATTAATAGAGAAATAATAGAGAGTGCTTACAGGACGTTATCTGAAGCCTAGAATGGGAACAGTTAGGGATAAGAGTTAATGAAGAATACCTTAGTGACCTGCGCTTCGCCGATGACATTGCATTGCTGAGTAACTCAGGGGACGAATGCAACTCATGATTACGGACAAGGAAAGAAGAAAGGTGGGTCTTAAAATTAATCTGCAGAAAACGAAAGTACTGTACAACAACCTCGGAAAGGAGCAGCGCTTCGAGATAGGTAATAGTGCACTTGACGTTGTAAAATAGTATGTCTACTTAGGGCAGGTAATAACCGCAGAGCCGAACCACGAGATTGAAGTAACTAGAAGAATAAAAATGAGGTGGAGCACATTCGGCAAGCACTCTCAAATAATGACAGGTAGTTTGCCCCTATTCCTCAAGAGGAAGGTATATAACAGCTGTATCTTGCTGGTACTTAGCTACAGAGCAGAAACCTGGAGACTTACAAATAGGGTTCAGCTTAAATTGAGGACGAAGCGAGCAATGAAAAGAAAAATGGTAGGTGTAACCTTAAGAGACAAGAAAAGAGCAGTGTGGATTAGGGGACAAACGGGGGTTAAGGATATCATAGTTGAAATAAAGAAGAGGAAATAAACATGGGCCGGGCATGTAGCGCGTAGACAGGATAACCGCTGGTCATTAGGGTAACTAACTGGATTCCCAGAGAAGGGAAGCGGGTTAGGGGGAGACAGAAGGTTAGGTGGGCAGATGAGATTAAGAAGTTTGCGGGTATAAATTGGCAGCAGCAAGCACAGGACCGGGTTAACTGGCGGAACATGGGAGAGGCCTTTGTCCTGCAGTGGACGTAGTCAGGCTGATGATATGATGATCATGATGATGATGATGACGACACTTTAGCCGCAACATCGATATGTTATATTTAGAGAAGAAAATACGGAAAAATATTGGGAGATCCCACGTACACAGAGAATCGATTATATGCGAACCATGAAAAAGAAATGTTGATATGCCACTTTAAAATCAACACAACGTTACGAAATGGAGGTAAATGATGCCGCACATGACTTCCGTGTCATGATTGTCATGTTGAGATGTGTCGTTTACCTTCGTCCTCTATCACGTAACGTCATGCCAAACTTAGTATATGTGATTGATTTATATGTGGCATTTAACGTCCCAAAACCACCATATGATTATGAGAGACGCCGAAGTTGAGGGCTCCGGAAATTTCTACCACCTGGGGTTCTTTAACGTGCACCCATATCTGAGCACATGGGCTACAACATTTCCGCCTCCACCAGAAGTGCAGCCGCCGCAGCCGCGACTTGATCCTGTGACATTTTGTACATGTGCAGCTAGCGAAACGGCCACCAAAATGCTATGAGTGTGGATTGTTGTCATGTTCTTACAAGACACGCGTGTCAGAATTACCATGTTTGGACCGGTCATATAATTCGTCATTCATTGACGTCACGTAACACTGAATTTGATGTATGTGGAGCTAGCAAAACGGCTGTGCTTGCATGATGAATGGCCCAATATAATCTAGTGTAGCGTTGACGCGCGTGCACGCTGGGCACTGCGATGCTACGATAGCAAAACGCGAGCACTCTATAGTCTGACGCCCGGCGCGACCAGCGTCCGTCGGCGTGGCCCGACGGCAACCGGTGTGAATGCGGCATGCTGCAATTCGTGCCGATGCGTTTTCCAGACCACACTGCGTCTCCCTTTAAGGGGCGAGGGTCCTTATAGCGGCACCCGTTCGTCCCTCGTAGCCGTCGTAGTGTGCAACAAGTATAAATTTTGACCTCGAAGGTGGTGCCGGTGAGATATTTCTTCTGTGCGTTGTTGAACAATAAAAGATAGTGCTCAATGTACATGCCAATGGCTGCAAGGGGGGAATGAGAGACAGGAGCATTTAGCTTTTAGTTAACGCGCACTCTGCGATGCCCATTAGCAGCCATTGTTTTGTACATTGAGAACTATCTGACAAGAAAGGATTGCTACGTTATACTCGCTGGCTGTAACCTTAGTTTTCGAATGGTTTAGCGAGCGTTGGGCCGCAGTGCTTTGAATACAGTGAACTAGTATACACCATGAAATCGAGGTGGTTAAAGGTGGGAAGTAGACCCGAAGCGCAAGCCGTAAGAAAGTGTGCGGGTGCCAGCTCTCGTTTAGTCCTTGGAATGTCCGCTGGATGGCGGTACTTCTCTATAGGAAATATATGATGAAAAGAAGCGAGTAGGTGGTACTTGGAGCGTTGAATAGATGGACGAACAGACACACAGACAGATGCATGAATGGACACATGAATGGACGCAGAAGCGGATGCATGGACGAAAGCAGGGATGGACGCATGAACAGACTCACGCATGGACGGGCAGATGGACGCATGGACGGTCGCACAGACGGACGCATGGACGGAAGGAAGCAGGAAAGAATGAACGGACGAATGCTTCGCCCCACTCTCCATCATTCACTCCATGGATATGCTGCCATTCCTTTTTTTTTCGTGACAAAGGAACGGTGGACGCGCTGAAACGTGCATGCGTCAAAACAACGCAGCGCGGCGTGCGCCTGGCGTGGCAACGCCGACGAGCACGCGCACCACGTAAAGTCGAAATGCATTGGCGCCTTCACAGTGGCATGTAGTCAAGTTCTCATATGACACGCATTTCATGCTTATAATGCTTGCACCAGTCGCATACCTTCGTTAATAATTGGCGTGACGTGATACCAATTTAGGCACATGTGAAGCTAGCAAAACGGCCGCAAACGTATCATCAGTGTTGCACGTAGAGATATTGTTACATGACACGCATTACATGATTATCATGTTTGAACCAACAACATGATGTGCTTTGTCGTTCATTCACGTACTGTAACATCCAATTAGGTATATGGGACGCTAGCGAAACGGCCGCGAGCGCAGCATGAGCGCGGCATGTAGTCATGTTGTTAAACGACTCGCATGCCACGATTTTCATGTTAGGGTTTGTCGCTTGGGTTCACCATGCGATCATGCCATACCATACCAGTTTTGCAAAATGTCATCTGAACGAAAGCACCGAAAGAGCTGCAAGACCATGAAATTGAAATCATGATATTTATGGCATACATGTCATGATTATCATGTTATGACTAATGAACGATCTTCTTCATACAATCATGTTATGCCATACCAAATTTGGTATCGATAGCATTATCGAAACGGCCAGGAGAGCTAAAAGTCGTAGGCGGCTAGATGGATGCATAGATAGATAGATAGATAGATAGATAGATAGATAGATAGATAGATAGATAGATAGATAGATAGATAGATAGATAGATAGATAGATAGATAGATAGATAGATAGATAGATAGATAGGTAGATAGATAGATACGCTCAAAGTCGTCGAAGTTCACTGAGAAATGCTTCGCATATAAAAAAGTTGTTTGAGCAGGCCCGACCATATTGTCAGTAGAAAAATAGTGTGTTTTTCTCAGTATTGTCTAAAGTGCAATTAGGTCTTATAGTAAAAAAAAAACTAATTTGTTGTCGAGTTATATCGCGTTGCAAGAAACCCTGAGCCATTCTTTGCACAGCTGCTGCTGTCAAATTATCGTCTGTTTTGTGGCGAAAACTTTGCTGCGAGACGTGGCAGCTGAATCAATGGGTTAAACAAAAAAAAAATGCCGCAAAAATTTACCAGCTGTTGCTTCCTAAAAGTGACTCGCTGACGCAGTGTCTGTATTTTTCTGTGTTTTAACCTTTGCGTTCTTCTCGTGTTTTTTATAATGCAATTTATTTTCTGGTTCCTGTGAATGAAAATACAGGAAAACAAGTTTTGAATCACACAACCTGTGCTTTATCAATTTTGCTACGTTGCCGCCCTTGCCCGCGTTCATACCGATGATTATTGTCGCGCGAGAAATCTTGCTAGTGTTCTCCAGCAACACTCGCAGCAAAGGCGTGGAGCGTAGTACTAAGCTTTTTGCAAGATAACGCCGGCAAGATTCTGCCGTTTTCCGATAAAGTGTTTTTTTTCTCTCTCTTTATACCTTGGAGTCACGTAGCACCCGACATATTTACAAGCTGGCTGCCGTCCAATTCAATCTCGCATGTGACCTGCAGAATTCAAGTCTGCCAGTACGAAGCAGTCGCTACGAAAGAACGGAAACCACGATTGATATTGAGGGCATCGTTTCCACTTTGCACACATGCAAATGAAGCGCTGGCTAACACTTCATCTTGTGCGCGAGCTTAACAGTCTCTCAAAATGACTGCAAGCGATGTGGCCTAATTTGTAAAATATCAGACTGATAATTGGTTGACGATGGCTTTTGGACACACAGATCGCAAGAGCGTCTTTCGTTCACTTCACGTTACTTCCATATGCGTGTGTTTACTAAGATTAAGATATTAAAAAACGGCGATAATTGACTGGAATTCACGCTTGTCGAATATATGAGTTGGTTTCATTGAGAAGCACATTGAGGTGCTGTTAGAGGTTTGCCATGTACAAGTGTGTCACATTAACAAATAAAAATTTTGCTGTGATTTCCCATCGATTCCGGCGGCGAGCTGCCGTCAGTGATTACCTAAGGGAGACCTGATGTCCTGCTTAATTAGCGAAATGGAAGCGTGGCCAAGCGCAGCACATGCAGCAATATTTTATGGCTCAACCTGCTACTCACTTCTATTTTTCCTAGGAAAATATAGAGTATACAAATATCACCATTCTTGGTGACCATACTTGAAAGTTTACACTGTGAGCTTTGAGAATTAGGATCATTGTAATGTACATAACTCGACGGTGCCCTTTACAACTCCACTTTAGAAGTATTAATACGTGTGTCTTGAGAAACCACAGGCAGTCACCACTGACACTAGCCACAAAGGCGCAATGGGTTTGGGCTACGCGATATAATCAAGTGGGATAATCGAGTTAACAGTGGAAGTTCCTAAGACTGGCTAGCCGACGTTTCGATAGGAGGGCCTATCTTTTTCAAAGGCGCCGCGTCATCCTTGGCATGTTAGTTCTGAAGGGGTTAGTGATGACGTCAACTCATGGTGGTGGCGCATGTCCCCGTTAGGTCCTCCAATCAAAATGTCGGCCAGACAGTCTGAGGCACTTCCACTGTTAAACCTGATTATCCCACTGTGTTGCTTCCATATGTCGGCTTCTGTCTAGATTTTGACGATCGAATCAAGTAATTTCACGTACTCGAAGAGCTCGAAAGAGACTAACGTTTTAGGTGGGGACAACTAACTACTGGTTTTTGTCTGTTCAGCCTTTTTTTTAGCTTGAGGCTTAGAATGCAACGTTTTTAATCTGTTAATCTATCATTTTGACGGGCAGGGTTGAAAGAGGGGGTGGGGGCTCATGATAGAGAGTATCTCCTTAGACATCAGGTGCCACCTGAATACCGTGTACAAGTTGAAAGTGGTTGTCCTCAGCAGTCTTCCAACTAGACGCACTACAGACAAAAGGTGTCTGCACATACGCAACTGTTTCCAAGTGAAATCCAGCATCTTTGCCCACAGGGCACAACGGAATTGTCTTCTCCCGAAGAAACCAGATCTATGGTTTTGACGCGAACGTAAAATACAAAGGCGTTTTTTTAGATGTACCGGATTTTAAGGGAATTACGTTTAAAGAGATTGTTCGTGTTGACATTGCCCGTTTATCGCAGGGAAACGCAATGAAGATGGCCATATCACGCACCGTTCCTCGTTTTTATGTTCGACAAGCTCCAGATACTTTGATTGTTGTTAACAAAGACCCCGGATTCTCACAAGCTTTTGCGGCCTTGGGTCATAGAGAATTCGCCACTAGTCCTATATTTGAAGGGGGGGGGGGGTTCGATCGCTACAAATTTTGAGCAAATTTCGGCCACAAGACGCGCAAATAAGTCACACTTGACGCATAAAATATAGCGTAGCGAATGAGTAGACAATCTCTGGAAGGGTAAAATGGAGACGAAAGGCCAAGTTAATTAAAGACTCGCACCTCGCAGACAGAGCCTTTTTTTCTTCATTTGTGAGTTCCATATTGTCGCAGTAATATATATTTGTATTAACTTGGTAACAATAAAAATGTGTGTCGAAGAACACGTGGGCT
This sequence comes from Rhipicephalus microplus, assembly GCF_043290135.1. Classification (NCBI taxonomy): domain Eukaryota; kingdom Metazoa; phylum Arthropoda; class Arachnida; order Ixodida; family Ixodidae; genus Rhipicephalus; species Rhipicephalus microplus. Next base: position 131,679,497 of record NC_134700.1, read on the forward strand.
TCAGCGGTGTTGTCTGTCGGCAAAATTCTGGATCAATCTTGTGTATTCTAGTCAGCGCTCGAGTCATATGTGAACTCTTGTATTATGGTGATAGTGAATATATTCACAGTCTCGACAGTTTTTAGGCTGTCACGTCGCTTTATCCGTCACCATCGCCATCTTGTCTCGTAAAAAGCCTCAAATGGTAATATCCTTGTGTAAATAAAGACCTGTAATAAAGTTGGTTCTCTGCAAACCAGTGCTCCTGTTTTTTCACAACGCTAGCAAAAGTGAGCTATTGCTCGATAAACAGACCTAGCTTGGCTTCCAGAGATTCGGCCCTGTGCCTGCTTTGCAACAGAATTTCGCCTTACCGAAACTGCATTCCAATCGACTGTATGCCTTCTCAAACAATTCTGAACAATTCTGACACCATCTTGATGCCTGGATCAGCGTTACCTTCATGTGACAGTACCAAGGTTTGTTTTACATCATAGAGCTATCGTCACCAGCTTTAAAACCCCTGTTCCTGCTGATGCTACACAAGGAATGCGCAGACCACATGTACATGGATGATTCAAGAACTCCTGAGGAATCTGCAGGAGCCGTGAACTTTAAAGCAAAAGTCGAAATGTATTATTTCGGATTGTCTCATGTACTACATTGACTGCTGTGGAGCTGGCAGCACTTCGTAGCACTGGCAGCACTCTGCTGTGGAGCTGCTGTAACTGCTGTGGAGATGGTAAATACACATAGATATACACCACGATATTTACGAGACACGATATCTTTGCTTACGCATAATAAGCACAGAACACTGAACGTTTGCAAGTCGAAATGTATTATTTCAGATTGTCTCACGGACCACATTGACAGCTGTGGAGCTTGCAGCACTCCGCAGTGTACTTCACAGATTAAATTAAACTCACCACAAAAATGGGGCACATGGGGCACAAAAGTGGAGCGAAATGAGCCTTGAAGTGTGTGTCGTCAGCTTTGCGTCTTGATGCACAAGATAAACTCTAATTGAAGATAAGAAAAATTTTTCAGCATTTCAAAGGCAAATGGCATGAAATGATTTTCCAGTGGCTTCCAGGCCACTGAGGTATTGACAGCAGTGAACGTGCCGGTAAGTATTCAAGGAATGGCCATGAATGGGGCGTGCACGAATCTATTCCATGATCAGGAACAAATGCATCACGTAAGATTCGCTCGCTGTCACGTCATATAACACATTCCATGCAGAACTGGACCTGTTTTCAGCATAGCCACCTAATGCGTCTGTATCCTTCACTTGAAGTTCAAATCCCATCCAGACACTTTCGATCCAAATTAGCCATCACATGCCGCTCGTGGCTTGGAGTGTCATTTACAAACAGTTTTGTTCATCGAATCAAAATGGCAGACAGTGCTGCGTGTGATCACTGTGGCAGTGAGAAAAATCTTTCACACGTTCTTTGCGACTGTTCTCAGTATAGCTCCCAAAGACTATTCTCGGCAGAGTTAGCTCGAATTGATGACCAAGGGCTTTCGGAGCAGTCAATTTTGGAGTACCGCCACGTTCGAGCGTCTAGCTAGAAAGCGACGAACGTGCTCCTGAAGTTTCTGCGGTTAACCGAACTCGCGAAACGACTATGATACTCCCGCGCTTCAGTGTGCACGCAATTTGTTTTGTTTTAACCTTTCCTTTTTTCTTTTTCCCCCGCACCTTTCCATTCTATTGCCCTTTGTTCAGTACGGAACTGCAAATTGGAAAATTCTTTTATGATTAACCTCCCTGCCTTTCACTAAACCTTTCTTTATCTTTCTCTCTATCTATTGGTCGATAAATTTGGTGTGGTGGAACTTGTCTTAAAATACTCTCTTGCAGTTCCTAATATAGGGATAACTTACTTCAACGACCATCTCAGAAATGATGCACACGTCACTGATCAACAGTCCCACGTAAGACAGTTTGGGAAGCTGGCGATATCTTTTGAACTGCTGTCGGGACACGTACATGCGCCCGTAATATCTCAAAACTACGTTCTGGTCAATTTGCGGCAGCCCAGTGAGATCAGCGGAAATTATTCAGCTGAACGTAGACGGAAACTCCACCATCTACCACCACTCCGGGTCCTCGTGAAGTCTGCTACGGGGTAACAAGCAGACCATTCTGCGACTGCACCTAACAGAAAGTAGTGGATGTGCCCAATGTTTTTGCCTGTGACTGCACGTAACATAAACGGGTTAGAGCAACCAATTTTGTCCAAAAGACTATTATGGCTATTTCCTTTTGTACACTTTTTTTCTTATTAGACATATTAAGGCGTGCTCCGAAAATGTTTTATTTTTTTAGATTTCAGCCGAAATACAGTGAGCACCATAAACTGATCAAGCGTATTCGCACTCTCCAAAGTGCCAATACGCAGTACAAGAAGGCGACGCGAGGTAGTTTTCTTAAGTCCTTGTATTTGAACAACAAGACACAGAGACTGCTGAGGTAAATACAATAGGTAGACACCGCGTTATTTATGAAACACGATATCTTAGCTTACGCATAATAAACACAGAACAATGGACGTATGCAAGCTTTCCCGCGTCAAGTGAGCAGCATTAAATTAATCATTTAGAAATATTAAGTTAAGCTGTCACATTATTGTTGACTTTGAAGTAAACACTGCAAGGAAGGCAATGCTGCTATCTTCGAAATATTTATTCAGACAATATCCTCGACATTAGGGTGCGTGCACAACACGTCCAAGGCTTCAGTAAGGTTCAAACTGCTGTATGACAACTCGCAAATGTTCATGAGAACTCGGAGATGCTGAAAGGCGTAGGGATTTCGCGAGAGGTCGAAGCACCGTTCACTGAATTGGCTCACTGCCTTCTCGTAGCAAGCATACTTGGTAAGCTGCCGCTGGGATGTCAGTACTATGTCGGCTTCGTTTGACTTACCTCGGGCAACGAAAGAGGCAATCTTGGCGACCTTATTCTTGAGGAATAATCGGTTTCTTAGGGCTCGGCGCAGCTTGGCTTTCAAAGAATTCAATTCTTTAGGGTCAGTTGCCCTTTCCAGTTTATTCCTTATGATGGCAATGGGGACGTCCTGGCTTGGGACAGCATCATCTGACGCCTTTGGTAGCATGATTGGACTCGGCTTCTTTTTACCCTGGAATTCGCTGACAGAAAGTTTTCTGATCTGCTTGTTTCCGTACTCCATGACGTGGCTTGTGTAGGTCTTGTTCTTCACCACATTGAATTGACTGAAGAGCGTCTCCTTTCCCAGGTCTTTCTTGTCAGCATCTTCCATCCAGCTGACGCTGAATAAGTCACCCAAGTACGCTTGTCTTTTTGCGTCCCAATAGCAAGCGTATGAGGACTCGTAAGGGTTAGCCGCGGTTAAGACATAGACGTTATAAGAGGCGGTTAACAGGCCATCAAACATTGAACCAGATTCGGGAGCATCATGTAAATGATCATGTTGGCGAACGTCCTTTTGTTCAAGCTTTTAATCACATTCATGAAGGCTTGAGCGTGCAGAACGTCGTTGGGAAATACTAGAAGACCAGGTGCCCCGTGACCCGTGAAGTAGAGGAAGACGTGGTCTTTCGGGCCACTCGATATGACCTTCCCGCTGCGGCCTTTCATTTTTTTGCCTTGTAGAATGCTAATAAAATTTTTCGCGGTGACGAGGTCCCCTGTGTAGTCTTTAGGAACGTCCCTATAAACATCCGTACCATTGGGATGATTGATGATCACTCCTGGTGTTGGATTTTCTTGGGCCTTGGTGATGTCATCGTACATCATGACTACGATGCGCTCGTCAGGAACGTCATGTTTGTGGAGCACGTGGTAAGCGTGGCATATGTCGGCTTGGTGTCGGTAGTTGCTGTAACCTTTTGAACCAGCCACGAGCAAAGCCCAAATCTTTCGTTGACTATCGTAAGAATACTTCGTCGATTTTTTGCTACTCTCAGCAAAGGTTGAGGTCAAAGTGGCTAAACCTAACAGAAGACACCACGACAGAGTCATGACTGCTGTGTGCATCTTCATAGCCTCTCAGCAGCTTTTTTAAGTAGAAGAGACGACTTTTCAGCTGTCATCAGCGCCAGCCCGACATAAGCACGTTCATACAATAGGGCCAGTCTGAGCAGTACAACTCCATTTTGTCGCACAAAAGAGCCTTGTTCAAATGTGACATCAGCCCTTCAATAAGCAGCACTAAACATATGCCTCAAAAGGGAGCGCTTATATTTTTCAGTGACAGATAGAAAAGCGAGCCCTCTTTAAAGCTGTCTCGAGTAAATATTTCTATAGGAGGGTAAAGACAGGATTAGTCGAAGGATGCGTCCTTTGTCAAATTATTTATTTTTACTAGGTAACGAGTTTCACATCCTGAATAATTACGGTAACACTTGAAAAAGTGCATATTTCCACTTTCATGTGTCTCTGCCACTGATAAGCTGAATCTCCTAACTTTACCATTTTTGAGCTTTGCAATGGCTACAACGGTAAACGTTACCTTTTGTTTCAAAACCTACTGATTTTTTAAACATTGCAATCTCTGCAAAAGTGTGCGACCTTCAGACAGAAATAGGTTACTTGCTCCTTCACGTGTACCACTAACTATTTAATAAATATTTTTGCGAGTTCTAACGTCACAAAACCACCATATGATTATGAGAGACGCCGTAGCGGAGGGCTCCGGAAATTTCGACCACCTGGGGTTCTTTACTGTGCACCCAAATCTGAGCACACGGGCCTACAACATTTCCACCTCCATCGGAAATGCAGCACGTGTACCACTGTGGGGCGCAAACGTTTCGGTGTAATGACGTATATTTAAATATTTCATTTGTTTGTTCGAGGTTGCCAAACTGTACTCTTTTTAGTTACAATTTGCCCGTAGGCATAATGCTAAATCAGTAATAATTTGCCCAAACGTGCCAAACTAAAGCGGTTGCTTGGTTCTTCTTTGTTTGATTTCGCCTTTTTCACACTGCTTCCTTCTGTGGTGCCAAACTAAATACCAGTGTGGTATCTAAAAACACTCAGGTGCTTCAACGTGATGGGGATTAGACACAGGCTAGCCCGTACTCAAAGGCATGATTATGTTACCTATCAAAGGAAAAACCAATGCTCTGGCAGGCGCTTAGTTTATTGCGTGACCACATATTTGAGTGAAAGGCTTGTCACAGGAGAAACGGATTCTGTTTATGAAGCTCACACCTCACTTGAGACATTCAAAGCACCGTGGTTTGTACTGCACACGCCATTGGCTCTTCATTCATAATGACAGCTCCACAGGGCTCGCTCACTAAGAAGGAATTGTTTTTTGTGCTTTTTATTACACTGCCTTCATTTCACATTAATAACATAAACTCTCCAGCCAACTTATTTTCGTAGTCAGTGTGCGTTAGCATTGTACCCATGACATAACCTCAGTATTGTATATAATGTGGCGCAGGGACTACGTATCCATTGTGTCTGAAGTTGTATATGCGAAAGTCTGTAGAGTCTCCCGCGCATACGAGCCTCCCTCCGCCATGCTGTGTGGTGGTTGGCGGTCATATTGATCCCACTTGTTCTGAGCTGTGATAGCAATACCTTTACTTCCTCGACAATTTGATCATAACGCTCGAAAAAATAAAGAACTGACTAATGGGGTGGACTTTCACTTATTGAAGGCGCAGGGTAGGACCATGCTACAAATCGCATGTATAACAAGGCTTTTTTGGGACCCATTTTCACTGCAACTATTTTATGTAAATATTTCAGACTTGTTTCACTTCATTCGTAGGTGTCCCTTCTTGCAATAGAGATATACTTGCTGTTGTCTTGGAGGAATTAACATGTTATTAATCTTGGAGGGAAGGCAAAGAATGTATGTCCTCAATTTGCAATCAAAATTGCCATCAAAACGAAAAATATTCAGTACGCATATGCCACTCAAGTTGCGGAGCTCCTGATTTTTTTTTATAATACACTCATTCTGATGAAGCTAACACGCAGTAAATACAATGAAGTCATAAGTGACCATATTTATAAACTTTACAAGCAGTGTGGGAACCGTAGAATGAATGGAATAGCATACATCATAATACAGAGGCGCGGAAAAAAAAGAATTCAGTGTTCGCCGTGCGGAGGCGAAGAGGAAAATGAAGTGTGTGCGTGGTGCGTGCGGTGGTTTGAGGCAGTGCGTGCAAGGAGTCAGTTTTCGGCTGAACGTCCGGTCCGGGGAACTAGACAACGGCATCTAGGTGCTCTACCGTTCATGGACTTCGGCTGGGCGACTGGCCCAGGGACCAGGCGATCCAATGCTGTTCTGTCTGCCGTTCCGGACAGCTGGACATCCTGTGAGCGAGGCCTGTACTCCGGCTGGGTGACTGGCCCATGGACCAGGCGAGGTTCCGCGGTTCTGGCTGCCGTCCAGAGTGGAAGTGGGTTTTGGTTGCTGCGGGTCTGATGTTCCTGCTGGCGTTCCGTGTGGCTGGTGCGATCCGGTGTGCTGCTGAGACGAGCGTGGTGGCGGAGAGCTGCTGTGGAGCTACCAATCAGCTATCGACTACTGCTGCTTCGGCAGAAGGCCATGTCACGGCGTGGTCCGACGCACGTTCAGGACGGCAACAAGCCAGACGGCACACAGCTCACGAGCGATTGGCGCCGGCGACCCGCAAGCCACATCAAAACACGGCGAGACTTTTCTAATTTTGAGAGACATTGAGTACAGCTATAGACTGCGTGTTTCTACTACTTTAGGTGTTACTCGTTCATAGTTACGTTCTCTATAAATATATTCTCGTGTGTGTGCCTGTGCGCTCGTGGTTCGATTCAGTTCCTTGCTGAGTAGTCCTGGGTCCAAAACTGACACTACGTCCCAATCTGGCGAGCCTGCCAGGATACCGCTGGTAGAACGTCGAAGGAAGTTATCATCTCTCGAATGCACATTCACAAAACTTGTTTTGATGATGGACACAGAAAGATTTGCTGCTGTTGGAGCACAACTAGGATTGAGTGGTGCAGAATTGCGTAAGTGGGTTGAGGCAGAACAGGCGAGGCAAAGAGATGAACGTGCTGCTGAGAGAGAGACGAGCAGGGAAGCAGACGAGAAAGCGAAGCAAATTCTTGAGGTGAAGCTAAAGCTTCAAGAAGGAGCTCTGAGGGTAGATGCAGCAGCTGACTCTGATTCTATGGCTCAGCCTAGTAGCTCCTCTGCAGTACTGAATCCACATAAACTGCTTCCGCTGTTCGATGAGCGACGTGATGATTTGCACGCATACTTGCAAAAATTTGAACGTGTGGCAACAGGACAAGGCTGGCCACACGAGAAATGGGCATTCTGTGAGCATGTGTTTGAGTGGCGAAGTGTTGACAGTAATTGGCCGAATGACTGCCACAGATTCTCTCAACCATGAGAAAGTAAAGAAAGCCTTGTTGCAGAGGTTTCGATTCACTGTGCAAGGGTACCAAGAAAAATTTCGCAAGCCACGACCAGAAGATGAAAAAACCGGGAGGCAGCTAGCCGCGAGACTCTCTGGGTACTTCGACCACTGGGTTGACATGGCGGATGCGCCCAGAACATTCGATGGCCTTCGATACCACATGCTCGCCGAACAGTTTCTCCGCTGTTGCCATCCAAAACTAAGAATATTTTTGAAAGAACGTGAGTACAAGTTACTCCAACAGCTAGCTGACGCTACTGACCGCTTCATGGAAACGCAGAATCTGTCAAACCTGTGAAAGGGTACAGACGACTCCAAAGAATTCAAGAGTCTTGCTAATAATCCCAAGAAACCACCGACAAGATGCATGCTGTGCAAGCGTCTCGGACATCAAGCACATGAATGTAGGAACCCAGCTAAAGAAGCGAAAAAGTGTAGAGTATTTGGAAAAATTGGCCACAAGAGCGACGAGTGCTGGAGCATGAAGGCACAGAAAGAAAAAAGTTCCGCATGTGCAGTGTACGAGAACCGTTATGGTTTCTCCTCGAGTGACAACACTGGCGGAGGGAAAAAAGGAAAGGAACGTGACCCTCTTAATGCAAGTTTGGATGAAAGGATACGAGTATTTCTGGTACAAGGAATGCTAGTTGTTGAAGGCGAAGTGTTGGGTAAACCAGTCAGGGTTCTTCGAGATACGGGCAGTAATACTTCAATTATCCGAAGAAACAGTGCCAAAACAACGGTTGACCGGGAAGAGTAGCAGAGTGTTACTAATTGATGGTTTTACCATAGAAGTACCAAAGGCCAAGATTTCCGTGAACACCCCATACATTAACGGAGAAATACCCGCATTTGTATGGACAAGCCGCTTCATGATTTGGTACTTGGCAACCTACCAGGTGTAAGAGATCCTCACAAGCCGGATCATAAGTGGAAGCCTCCTACAGTCGAAAAGAGCGACAATGCGACGCGAAACTGCAGCATGGAAGCTGAGGAGGGTCCTCACTATGTTTCCGCTACGGTTAAATTTCACGAGGACAAAATAACACCATTTTCCGTGCTAAAAATAAAATGGTGCTACCTAACAAAAGACCAGTTCGCTGAAGAGCAACAGAACGACCAAACATTGAAAGCCGTGTTTGCTAAAGTCGGTAAAGATTTTAAGTCACCGAAAGGTCACGGTTACACGTTTCTTGAAGAGGAGGACTTTTTTATCGACAGTACTACCTTGTGACAGGCAGGACGTTTAGCCAGCTCGTCGTGCCGAAGATCTTCAGGAAGCATATCCTTGAAGTCGGCCATGAAAGTCTTATGGCAGGGCACCAAGGCATTGGGCGCACGACAGATCGTATTTTAGCAGATTTGTACTGGCCGGATCTGCATGGCGACGTGAAACAGTTCGTGAAGTCCTGCGATAAGTGTCAGCGAACGACACCAAAAGGCAAAATTGGCGTTGCGCCTCTAGGAAACTTGCCTGTCATTCGTACGCCTTTTGAGCGTGTTGCGGTCGATTTAATCGGTCTGTTCTCACCGAAGTCGGACCGTGGCAGCCATTACATTTTAACTCTTATCGACTTTGCCACCCGATATGCGGATGCCATTGCACTCCCTGAAATTGATGCTGTGCATGTAGCTGAAGGACTGATTGAGATTTTCTCTCGAGTCGGCTAACCGAAGGAGATCGTTACCGACCAAGGAAGAAGTTTTACAGCGAAACTCATGGGAGAGGTGGGCCGTCTTCTTGTCGTCAAGTTTCTTCGAACGACCCCCTACCATGCCATGGCGAATGGGCTCGTTGAGAAGTTTAATGGAACGCTGAAGATGATGCTCAAGAGGATGTGTCAGGAAAAACCACGATCCCTGGACAGGTACCTCGCCCCACTCCTTTCCACTTACAGAGAGGTGCCGCAAGCGAGCTTGGACTTCTCGTCTTTTCAGCTAATTTACGGTCGTCACGTGCGAGGACCACTGACGGTCCTAAAGGAGCTGTGGAGCAATGAAGACATCGACGGTGAAATTCGCACTACCTATACCTACTTGGTCGACCTTGGAAACCGCCTGGAAGAAACATGCAAGCTCGCGCATGATGAATTGGGAAGAGCACGCGCAAAACAAAAGACTTGCTACGATCGCAAAAGCCGTCCTCGAAAGCTAAGCGTAGGGGATAAAGCGTTACTTCTTTTGCCGACAGATACCAACAAACTGCTCATACAATGGAAAGGTCCATTTGAAGTCGTCGAGCGCAAGAATGAGGTCGACTACGTTCTCGCGATAAGTGGAAAAAGAAAAATTTTCCACATGAACATGCTCAAAAAGAACGAGGAACGCGAACTTTTACCAGTGGAGCAGGTGTCGGTCATAACCGAAGTTGAAGGGCATTTAGTGAATTATCTAGAACTTTGCGACATTTTTAGCGCCTCTTCCTCACGTCATAAATGTTGTAAACAACTTTCTTAAACGGGGGGTTGTCATAATACAGAGGCGCGAAAAAAAAAGAATTCAGTGTTCGCCGTGCGGGGACGAAGAGGAAAAAAGTGTGCGCGTGGTGCGTGTGGTGGTTCGAGGCAGCACGTGCAAGGAGTCAGTTCTCGGCTGGACGTCCGGTCCGAGGAACTAGACAACGGCATCTAGGCGCTCTACCGTTCCTGGACTCCGGCTGGGCGACTGGCCCAGGGACTAGGCGATCCACTGCGGTTCTGGCTGCCGTTCCGGACAGCTGGACATCCTGTGAACGAGGCCTGTACTCCGGCTGGGTGACAGGCCAGGGACTAGGTGAGGTTCCGCGGTGCTGGCTTCTGTCCAGAGTGCCTGTGGCTTTTGGTTGCTGCGGGCATGATGTTCCTGCTGCATTTCCGGGTGGCTGGCGCGACCCCGGTGCGCTGCTGAGACGAGCGTGATGGCGGAGAGCTGCTGCGGAGCTACCAATCAGCTACCGACTGCTGCTGCTGCGGCAGAAGGCCGTGTCACGGCGTGGTCCGACGCACGTTGAGGACGGCAACGTGGCAGACGGCACAGAGCCCACGAGTAATCGGCGCCGGTGACTCGCAAGCCACATCAAAGCACGGCGAGACTTTTCCATCTTAGAGACACATTGAGTACAGCTATAGACTGCGTGTTTCTACTACTTTGGGTGTTACTCGTTCATAGTTATGTTCCCTGTAAATATATTCTGGTGTGTGTGTCTATGCGCTCGTGTTTTATTCAGTTCCTTGCTGAGTGGTCCTGGGTCCAAAACTGACACTACGTCACAGCCTATAAAGCGTGTTTTTATAAAGCAAAGTATTTAACTTCAACGATAAGACGCCTTGCCGTCAGTGTAAGCCAGACATAAAGTAAACTAGTTTTTTGTTTACTTAACTGAATTTTGTTTATGGGACAGCCAGTTCACTGAAATTGAAAGCTACATCTAATGTCCATTCACTTCGCCTCACTGTCTTTTGGATTTCTTAAGCTTCTCCCTCCCATTAGTAGGGCAGAAGAAGAAAACCAGGAATACGAAATATTTCCGAGATCTTCCCTGCCAACGGCTACCGCTAGCGATGCACCAATGCGAGAACCTGTAGACAAGTTCTAACCATATCAATGGGCTAATGCACGTGATTTGTCAGACAGCTATCAGAACACCATGCCTAATGGTGTTGTGATGCTAATCGGCGAATCACTCATTCAGCTCATGATGAGCAAACTTCTCGTCATTAGCTAGACATTTTACCACTGCTGTGAGGTGTATACTTGAACTTCTGAACATGAGTGGGATGCCGCCTGTCTTTCCTTCTCGTTCGACGTCGTGGAACTTTTCTACTCCATAGCATATAATGCCTTTTTAGTGCTGTGCGTGCTGTAGGGCTTCTTTAGTGCTTTGCCGGCAAATGCTCGCCGACTCGAATGTTTTCCGTATTTTTTATTATGTAGGTGCCTACGCAATAGTTTACCCCACTTATTCCCCAATATTTATGGAATGATAGGTGAATTATGGAGATAAGGCACGGTTCGTTTTTTAAGAAGTAAACTGTAATGTACAAAAGTTACAAGTGAATTGGCAGTGGCCACATGTAGAGGGAAGCGGGATTCGGTGCAGGATCTCGATCGGCTACGTCCGATGCCACTCGTGTCTCGGCTCGCTCTTCTCCCTAGCGATGCATTGCTATGCGTTCCCGGCTCACGAGCTCATTTTTGTTCTTTTTTGAGTGATCGTCGAAGCAACGCTTCATGGCAACCACACCGAGCAGACGTGCTCAAAGCTCGGAGTCCACGTTTGCGTAGTGTGGCGTTCCTTGTGCGGGCGCCGAGGCACTGCCGGGGAATCTGGCTGTGTGAAGTCGAGTGGCGCTGACACGGCCCTCCAGAAAATTGCGCCTGTCCTCAAGCGCACGTGTCGTTCGATAGCGATGGTTCCGTAACTTCTAGGTGTGGTTCCTTATGTCTATGAAACTGCTCCACGTTCACAATTTTTCGGTTGATCTTGCCCGGTGTGTGGGCTACTCTCTGGATTTCGGCCCTATTTTCTCCAGCAAGGGCCGTTATCTGGAACGGACCTTCATAACGAGGATCTGGTGCACCTGAAGCGCTCAACTCAAGCAGGACGAGGTCGCCCGATGTGAACCTCGGAGCTCACCGCTTCTCGTCGTATCGGATTGTTGTTTTGCACTGACTCTGCAGTAGCTGTTCCCTCGTTTCTGCGCGTCCCTTTGCCAAGTCGTTCATGCTATGAGACTCATAGATGTCTGTCTCGACTGAGGCGAGGTTGAGCTCTCGTGGCGTAGCCGTGCATGGTCGTAGCCGTGCATGCGCCGAAATGGGCTGTGGCCGCTGTGACAATGCTTCGTGGCGTTGATTGCTAGCGTCGCTCGGGGTAGTTCCTTGTGCCATTTGTCCTTGTTGCTTAGCATCTTGCGTACCACCTGCTTCAATGTCGCGACCATTCACTCAATTAGTCCGTTTTATTGTGGCCAGTACGGTGAGGAGTTCTGATGAATGATTCCCAATCTGTGATGGAATTGGTTCGTTTTTTTTTTGTTCACGAATTCCTTGGCTTAGTCCGTAATAATGACGCAGGGAACTGCAAATCGCAGAATCTACCAGTTTGTCATGAAGTCAAGATAGTGCGTCGATGAGGTGCTCGGTAAAGTCACGGTGGCCATGTATCTATCTCGTTGCGTGATCGGTACACACGAGTATGTGGTCTCCCTTCTAGTTTAGAGGACCCATCTGATCCAGGGATATTACTGCGTTTGGCTCAGCAGGGATATCGCCTGGGTTGAGCTAACCTTCATTCCGTGTCGTGCAGGCTACTGGTATTCTGGCACGTGTGGCAGGAGTTAACATACTCGCATATGTCCTTTCTCATTGATGGCCACCAGTTCTTTCGCTAAATCAGATCTCTTGTCTTCTCGATGCCTAAGTGGCCGTTGTTGTCGTGGAAAACAATCATCACACTGTTTCGGAGGGCATTGGGATTGATCATCCTCTGGTGAGCCCGTCCTCCTTCGAGAGATTTCTCCACCAGTATGTCGTTTTCAATCTCGTAATCTGAAAATGTGTTCTTGTCCTCCTCCCGAAATATTGTGAAATCAGTATCCCTCTCCTGAAACTCGTGTAGGCGACTGTGTTTGCCAGCCACTATTGCGTTGCAGTGGAGGTCTCGGGTCGAAACGCCCTGGTCGAAATCTTCTGCAGATTCTGACTCGTGTGCGCGTCAGCAGCAAAGTTCTGGCGTCCTGGCTTGTGTTTGACTTCGAACGTGTAATCTGCTAAGTCGAGCGTACATCTTCCGAATCAGTGGTTGCTGGCTCCCTCCTGAACAACGCATGACTAACTGAAGTTGTTCGTGAACACTGTGAAACGATGGCCTCCTCTCAGGTAGACCGAAAACTTCTCAGTGATTGCCCAGTGGAGCTCCATGCACTCGAGCTTGTTAGAGTGGATACCACGATCGTGCTCGTTAAGTGATGTGCTGGCGTACTCCATGATTTGCTCCTTTCCGTCTTTAGTTTGAGAAAGCACCGCACCCACCAAGGTTGGCGACGCGTCGACATGAACGTTAGTAGGGCAGTCTTGGCGGAAGCTTGTCAAAGTTAGCGTGTTCTTCAGGGCGTGCTTTACGGCGTTGATGATTTCTTCGTAAGCGTCGGTGCACACGAAAGGAAAGACCTTCGCCAGAAGCTGCTCTAGCTTGTGCGGGACTTTAGGAAATTCCGCTATGACCTTTTGGTAGTGGTCAGCGAACTGCAGGAAGGAGTAGAGTTCCTTTGCGTTGTGATGCGGCTCAAACTTCTCGAAAGCGGGAACTCTGGATTCGTCCAGTGCTCATCCTTCTTCCTTCGGCGAAGATTATGTAATCCAGGAAAGATACTTTGTCTTGAATCAACTGGCATTTCGGGAGATCCATTTTCGAACCCTTCATCACGACTCTCCTTAGTGCTTCGTTCAGGAAATCCTAAGCCTCCCTCACTGTTGTGGCTCCCAACGTAGAACCAGTGTACACCAGTCTAACACAGTGAATCAAACCGATCCGTCACGCATAACATCGTCAATCACGTCTTCCATAACAGGCATGGCATAAGAAGGGTTGATGGTTTTCTAGTTGAGCTTGTGATCGTCGTGTACCATTCTTCGTGGAGTTGTCGGGTGGTGCGGTTGGTCGACGACTATCATTGCAGCACCATATTCGCTTTCCCTCGGCTTTATGATGCCTTTGGACAGGTAGTCATTCACCTGTTCATGGATGAACTTGCGATCAGACGGTGAGCACCTATACGGCCTCGATGACACGGGTATATCGTCTCTGAGTTCGATGCTATGTTCAGTGTGAGGGCACACGCCCAAAGTGTTGCCTTTAGAGCTAAACACTTGGTGATGCGTTAACAGAATTGCGCGAAGTTGTTCGCTCTCTGCCTCGGTAGCGTCCTTCGTTACCCTCCGTGTGGAGTTTTCTATTAGAATCATGACGTCCTCGTCAGGTGCGGACATTTCGTGTTGAGGCGCACGAACCTTTCGTCTTTGGAAACGTTCTGACCCGATTGCCGGCAGAATGTCGCGATAAGCGCTTCCCCGTTTCGGTGTGGCGTGCCTTGTTTCGGGAGTGGCACTTCGGGCGATGAAGGTTTTCCGGTGGGCTCGACTGGGGCGATCGTCACATTGTTGGACGTTAAAACGTTACGTCGACCTTTGCGACTCGTCGCCAGTCCGATCCCGGAATCAGGTTGATGCCGCTGGGAGGTTCCGTTACCACGACGTCTTCGAGTCGCACATTCGTGGTGCCCAGTGTCACATCGATCGCCGCAGTGAGAGTTAGACGTATGCTGCGATTGAGAACTTCAATGTCCTCGTGCGATACCCATGCGTGCGTGGGAATCTCGTCAGTCAAGGCATTGACACCCATGATGGATAAGTTGGCGCCACTCAATGGACACACGGACGGGTCGGTTGTTAGCAGTACCGAACTCTATTGATAATGTGCCACCCGTCGAATGCAAAAAAAAACAGTTCGCTTGCCTAGGTGACGTAGTCCCAAATCCGTGGCTGCTGTTGGCCCTCTTCGCTCATTTATCGTCCGCTCTGATCGTTGTTGGAGTTTTTGGCTTGCTACAATCACGCGACAGGTGACCGATGTCGCCGCAGTTGAATCACTAACCAGCGGAGATGGGCCGCGTGCGCGGATATTCCAAGAAACTGCTGCGCGAGTTGGCCGTCGGCATGTTGGCAGACCTGTTGGCTGGCACCCGTTGGTTCGAAACCTGACCATGGCTTGTTGTTGACGATGTCGGCTTCTTATCGTTCTCGGCACACACGGTCACACGACACCTCGCGTCGTGCAAAGACGCTCTGTTAATGAGTTCGGTCTCTGTGTCACGAAGTTGTGCTGCCAGTGGGTTGGCCCATGTGCCGTCCTCGATGCCGCTGAGAATGAGGGAAATTCGTTCTTCCTCTGCTAGATGGTACAGCGCTTTGTTCATAGTGGCGTTCTTCGAGCACGTGCTCGACGATGGTTTCGTGGCCCTGAAGGCGTTGCTTCGTCTGCAGTTCGAGGACCTCCTGCATTGTCAGCTTCAATTTGAATCGGAGAATGAGCGCTTCCTTACATTGCTCCCAGTTGTCATGCTGCGAGCCGTAGGCACTGTGCCAATCCTTGCAGGTCCCATCAGGCGGCTTGTTGCTTTCACCAACGTGAGCGATGGCGTCCAGTGGGCGAGTGCTGCGATTGTCTCCATTTGTCCAAACCATTCGTGAGCACGTTGTTGCGGCATCCCATCAAACGTCGTTTCCCGCTCACAATTCGTAACAGCAAACAACTTTGACTCACATCCTTTACCAGTCCGTTCTGGTGTACCTCAGGGGTTCGTTCTCGGGCCCCTTCTGTTTTTAATCTATATAAATGACTTACCGACTACATTTCTTCTTAAGTTATTCTTTTTGCAGATGATTGTGTTATTTATCGCGAAATTAACGACAATAACGATGTCTCTTGCCTTCAATCCGACATTAACAAGGTCATGGACTGGTGCAACACTTGGAACACGAAACTAAACATTAATGAGTGTAAACACATGCACATTTCTCGAAATTCTAGCCCAGCTTCCACTTACCACATTAACAATGTCTTTCTTGAAACTGTACTCCCTTAGGTACCTAGGTGTTCACATTTCTTCTAACCTGTCTTGGAAATCTCATATTCATTATATCATAAATAACGCCGACCACATGCTTGGGTATATTCGCAGGAACTTCTCTCATTCATCCAGTTCAATAAAACTATTACTTTATAAAACACTGGTTCGCTCAAAATTAGAGTATTCTGCATCTGTCTGGAGCCCTGGCATTGAATCGCTCATTTCCGATTTAGAAGCTGTGCAGAACCGTGCCTGCCGTTTTATACTCTCCAACTATCACCGAACAAGCAGCGTAACCACCATGAAATTAAGTTTGTCACTCCCTCCTCTTTCTCGTCGCAGGTCAGTAGCTTCATTATGTCTTTTTCACAAAATTTATTACAACAGCTATCTGAAACAGAAGTTATTAACAAGGCCATCATACATATAAGCTCGAATTGATCACCGCAATATAGTTGCAGTTCCATCATGTCACACCAGATGTTTTCATGACTCATAAATACCCAGAACTTGTGTCAGTTGGAATGATCTTCCCCATTATATCGCTTATATAACTTATAAAAATATGTTTCGTAAAACTATTATTCTTCTCTAAATGTTTGTGTGTGTACAGATATATGTTTTTATATATGTAGTATATATGTGTGTATATATAAGGTTATTGTTAGTATACATTTTTCCTTATAGATTGTTTTCATTTATGCCTACTTTATTTTACTTACTTATCTGCTGTGAGTTTTTTCTTTGCTGTTTTACATTGGTTATGTTATGTATATCTCCACTCCCTTCTGTAATGCCCTTGGGCCCTGAGGGTACAATAAATAAATTAATAAATAAACAAGGGGACTGAGAATGAAGTATTACTTGTGGAATCCATCTTGATCGGGCTCGTCATCGGTGGACCTCTCGACAGCGTGTTGGCGAGCTGGGCCTGCGTGTTCACAAGCGCTGCAAGGATCTGGGCAATGGATGTTTCTCCCTCGTGCGTTGAAACGGTCGGCACGGCGGGGCGTGCCGCGTCTTGGTTGGTGCCGTCGTTCAGTGATGGTGACCATGTCGAACTCGAGGACATCGTCGTATCAGCAGGGACGGAATGGTGCAGCCCGTGGATTGGAGTCATCACCCTCTCCGTTGGAATTGAAGCGTTGTGACTTGTCTTGTATAATGTCTCACGTTGTTCACACGTGGTCGCACGATTGAGCTCTGCTCGCAGACTGTTCAGTTCTTCGTGAAGCCTTGCGTTGTCGGCAGACAGCTTTTCCAGGTGCGCCTGCCTGTCATAGTCGTAGGAAGCCTGGTCGTTCGTTGAAGAGTTCGTCGGCTCCCGGGCTTGGCGAGTAGTGTTGTCCCAGATAAGTCATGCGATGAGCTCGTCCTTTCGTCCAGAACATCGTAGACCTCGTATATTCAGCTCGTCGACGAGTTGCTTTTTCGTAGCGTTGGCTATCATGCTGCTATCGAGGGTCGTAAGCAGGCTTTCGATGATGGTCGCCACTGAGTCCCGTGACGATGTACGCATGGTGTCGCTCCTATTCATGACGTCGTTTTCCCTTCCGCATGCAGCTCGGTCGATTCACATCCTGTCATCGGCTGCGCCATGTCAGTGATGGATGAATGATGGAGTTAAGGCAAAGTTCAATTTTTAAGAAGGAAACTCTATCGTACTAAGTTACAAGTGAATGGGCAGTGGCCACATGTAGAGGGAAGCGGGATTCGGTGCAGGAGCTCGATCGGCTACGTCCGACGCTACTCGTGTCTCGGCTCGCTCTCCTCTCTGGCGAGGCATTGCTAGTCGTTCCCGGCTCACGAGCTCACTTTTGTTTTTTTGTTTTTGAATGATCGTCGAAGCAACGCTTCATGGCAACCGCACCGAGCGGACACGCTCAGGGCTCGGAGTCCACGTTTACGTAGTATGACGTTTCTTGTGCGTGCGCCGAGAAGCTGCCGGGGAATCACGCTGTGTGAAGTTCCGTGGCGCTGACTATAGAAAGTCATCTGGATAATTGATAGAGTTTCTACTATTGAATCACATGGTGAAAGCATTATCCGGGAGAGACAAAGTAACAAGAGGATGCAATTTTTACACCTCAAGGTAACTTTTTGCAAATGCCATGTTTATTATATGCAGGGACCATAACAAAGAACATCTTTTTTGTCTTATGAGAGTGCGCACGTTAAGCTTGTTAAAAGCGGGCTTGCGATGTCGTGTGAAATCTGCACTAAAAAGAAACTGCCGGCACACCACTTCAGATAGTCTCAATAATAAGTTGCAACGTTATCATGCTGCGGGCTTTACCTTTTTGCTTGCCAAGGTTGTTTGTGAATCAGCTTTACAGCTTTATGGAAAAGGAACCTGACCTACAAAAGTATTACGATGACTGAAGACCGCTGCTCACACCATACATTCGCAAGTTCTCCCACAATCGTATGAAAATTGGCAACAGATTTAAGTTTAAGTGTTCTTTCCCGCGCCATGCAAGTTAGCGTACATTCGCGCTAAGCTGACCAACTAAAACTAAAAATGCTGTGAAAAAAACATGCGCATCGTTACACTGATATTTGCACCTTTGGCACTCAAGCTACCACTCTATTAAGCCAAAGAATACTTTGTTCAGACAGATCAAGGTTTGTAGATCATAGTATACACGAGCCTTCTTCGACTACAAGACTCCATTCAGGCGGACATATTGCAGATCATTACAACAAATGTTAATGCAGTCCACAATTTGATGACGCGATCTTTTTCAGTCCTGCAAAATGAAAAAATAAAGTATAATATAGATAGTTAACATTAGGAAATCTGGTATTAAGAGATTAGGTATGCCAATTGTGTATTTATGCGACGAAGAAATACAGTTTTTTGTTGTTAACCCATGAAGCATCTTGAGTGGACGATAACATGTCCACTTGTATAAACCAAGGGTCATGATTTTAAATGAACGAGATGGAAGTCAGCATCAGTCTATGTGGTTTATGTGCCTTCCATTGTCTTAGTTTCACAGCGAAAGCTGTTATGAGATCACAACTTGGGTCATGCACAGTTGTCCGCCGCCATCGCCGGTGTCCGTAACTACATCATGCGAAAGTAGAAAAAGACTAGCACCAATGACACAGTGGGGCTCGAGCCCGGGTCCTCTGGGTACCAGCCCAGTATTTCATCATTGAGTTACGCCGGTGCTTGTACCTTGTTGCCAAACTTAAGCATGCTTGACCTAGCATCAATGACACTGTGTGGCTCGAACCCGGGTCCGCTGGGTACCAGCCCAGTATTTTACCACTGAGTTATGCCGGTGCTTGTACCTTGTTGACAAACTTGCCTTAGGCAGGCTTGATGTCGGGAAAGCAATCGCGTTAATACGACTTATAAAGCATTTTAAAACAGTGAAAGAACAACCAGTCATCGCACAGTGCGAATAGCGTAGGGCCGTCCAATGCTCCAACCCATCACAAAAGCTTGTTCTTGTTCCCCTATTAACTGTGACGCATACCCACTTCAGCCATATTTCCTCATTCTCGTCAGCCCCTGCATGAGCAATTGGCACAAAATTCCTTGCAAGTGTTAAGCGAATATACCACGCTTCTCTGAAGAATGACAAAAAATAGCATAGGGAACGCTGGCCTACTACCCAAATAAATTTATGAATACTGACTTTGTGGGTATCAAACAAGTGTGCATGCAGTAACTACCCAATGAGTGTTTCGAAAAGGCTCTGAAGCTTTCACTATGACTGTACTGCGCCTTCCGCGCAGGGCTGGCCTTTTCTTCAGCTGCACACACTTCTGATATATCGAAATATTCATCTTTAAATAAAGATTTTTGGTTCTTAATTTATACGAAAAGAAGAAGAAGCATGTTCTGCTCTTTGTAAAAGCCATTAAGACGAGGTTTCGGGCACTTGAATATTTCTTCTCCCCTGCAGAAAAGAGTATTTCATTGATATTGCCCCAATAGAAACATTTTTTGTGCCTGCAGATTAAATTTGCTTGCTCTATTCTAATTGCTTCTCCTTAGTGACGCCCGAGGGGCTGACGGCCACCAATATCAGCAGGAGATCATAATCAGATGAATATTAGTGTTTACATAGCCGATATTATGGGTGTGTTTCAATACTCACCATAGACGGCTAAATAGACAGCTAAATGAACGGCTGCCATCTTTAGTCTATGTCTAATTTTCACGTAGCCGGCAAAATAGACAGCTTCGAGATGACCGCATCGTAGACAAATACGATTCAGGCTATTTTACTGTCTAAACAAGATGGTGGCCCAGCGAGTCGCTCAGATAAATCAAATCTCACCGGCATGGTCATCTGCACACAAGCAGACTCTTTCCCAGCTGCCCAATGTGAGTAACGTTTATTTGTTTTTGATTTGAACACCAAATAGGTCAGAAAGTACAACTGTAACGTTTTTTTATTATAGCTTTTTCTTCTCAGCGTGAGGTGTTGCATCGTCGCGTAAAAGCCGCCACACAATCCACCTCTACAACCCAGAACCGAGCACAACTCTGCTGGGTTGGAGGCAGCTCTGTCCTGCTCGGATCCGAAGACACAAGAGGCCCTCGTGAGACGAGCGAGGACAGCGGCCCGTGCCAATGGGATCCCGGACTAAGGATACCACTCACCGACATTCCTTTCTCTGTCACAAATAAATGTTTTATTCTCTCTCTCCAGAACTGTTTCAATTCTTGGACAGCATGGGCTCGGTGCTGTCTTCTAAGCAGTCTGCGTATACTGTCTACGTGCTGTCTAAGAATTAGAACACAGCCTATGTTATTGATTATTTAATTTATTTCTCCACAATGTAGAACAAAAAATATTTTGCCCGGCCACGTTAAAATTTACGAATTCCTCAATTACATTTCTATGCTACTAACAACTGATCCTCCTGCTCAGTGCACGGTGCCTTGTTTTGTCATTGTAGGGTTTGCCAACTAGAACCCTGGGAAAGTCTCGCAAGGCTGAAATACACATATATGAAATAAATTCTCGTTTCCGAGGAACTACCGAGTGATCGACATTTCAATGCTTGGCTGTTTTAGAGACTTTCTATAATAATACGCAACTCTTTCAAGTAATAAATAAATGATAGTACATAATTCTGACCTCCAGACAACGCCAATCATACCAAAAATAATCTGTGCTGCAAAGCTACCACAATAACTTTTAGAATCCCCATTTGTTCAGTTTTTTTGATACGTTCTGTTTAGTGATCTTTTGGCCGTTTCGAGGGTGAAAGTCGGAGAAGCGCTGTGGTTGTTAAAATGAACCCATTCAACACGTTTGTAAGCTGTCACTTCAACTGTGTTTTGCAGGATCGCTGACATGATCGCCACAAGAATTCACCTTTTTCCAAAATAGTAATTGTTTAGTATTAGTGCTATCGTTCCAGCCAGGCCGCAGAACGTGCCAGGTTTAATGGTCGGATGGTATCACATAAAATCGCAAGCGCCTGATATAAACGCAAGAAACTGACACTATGTATTATGCGCTATTGATTTTAGGACCTAAATGTGAGTACTTTTGAATTGGAGGCCACCAAGCTTGAAAACACATACTGACACGTTTGCTTCATATCATCGGGTCACTCACAAGCGGTCGTGGCACAATGGAAACAAGAAAAAAAAACCTGAGAAAATGCTTATGGGAGGAATGTAGTGAATTCGTTCTGATCAAACTCAGAATCAGCAACAGCAGAAAGAAAAATTCTAAACATCTCACCAATATTTTGAACATAATACTTGTATATTCCTAGATGAACAATACTATACCTAAAAACAATGCCAGCTTTTTTTCTTTGTTTCGTGGAAGATAGTAGGAGGCGGTGTGTTGACTCTGAACAATCTCGGGACATCTAATTTCACATGAAGCTTCGATGTTGTGGTTTCCCTGGCATAATAATAATGTTAAGAGTAACAACACGACTACTAATATTAAGAGTAGTTGTAGTAGAACTAGTTGCAGTAGTAAAATATAGGTTTTTGTGAGCCAATAGTGCCATATTATTATGAGGCAAGCTGTTGCAAAGAGCTGACAAATGTTTGAACATTTTATTTTTGTTAGCCAGGAGTGCAATATCTCCGTACAAGAAAGTCTAGCATTTGCTCTTCATCGGAATGCGGCCGCCATGGCGGAGATCTAATGGGCCATTTGCGGATCACCTGTCGAGAACCGTAAACATTGTACCACTGACGTGGATTTTGAAGTAGGCAGTTCAATGATGTTGCTTTTCAAATATTTTATAGCGCCTTCGTTGTTACCCAAACAAAAACTTGATGGCACTACAGTAATGTGTAAGGCACATAACATGCATAAACAGCCCCAAGTTTTATGCCAGCTGTGTGGCGCCATAGTGATATAAAATTATCGATATATTGAGCAATGAACGCGCACACGCAACAACCCATAATCTCAGGAGTTGCCAGTAGTGTCACAGTATTGTACAGCAGTTTGGCAACTTCCCAAAAAATAAGCGTGGCAGAGTTCATGTAAGTCAAGTCTTTTTTTCTAATACTAAAATATTTCTACACAATGCCTACTACAGTTGGTTGCGTGCAAGCCGAGTCCATGCATTCAATAATCTCCGAGAGTTTGTATGAAGACTCGCACATGTTCGCGAAAACTCGCAACTGCTCGAAAGCGTAAGCGTTCTTCGAGAGCTTGAAGCACCGATCATTAAAATGACGCACTGCCTTTTCGTAGCAGTTTAACTTGGTTAGTCGCGTCTTCGAAGTTAGCACTGAGACCACGTCATCTGGGTTATCTCGAGTCAGAGACAGTGCGATATCGGTAACTTTGTTCCTCAGGAATGATCGGTTCTTTAGAGCTTGAAACAGCTTTTTCTTCAAAGACTTCTTTTCATGAGCCTTGACCGCACTTGCGAGTTTCTTCCTTAGAATAGCAATAGGGACGTTCCTACTGGAGACGGCGTCATACGGTACTTTTGGTAGCACAACTGGCTTTGCCTCCTTTTCGCCCTGGAATTCGCTGACTGAAAGCTTTCCGATGCTCAAGTCACCATACTCCATGACGTGACTGGTGTTAGTTTCCTCCTTTACTATGTTGAATTGTTCAATGAGTGTCTCCTTGTGCAGGTCTTCTTTGTCGGAATCTTCCATCCAGTTCACGCTGTACACGTCACCCAGGAATGTCAGCCTCTTTTCGTCCCAATAGCAAGCGTACGAAGACTCGTCAGCGTTAGCTGCAGTTGTGGCGTAGACGTTAACGTTGTCAGGCAGCAAGCCGTCGAACATGGAACCAGATTCACAGGCCTCGATGTAGATGGTCATCTTCGCAAACTTCTTCTGCTCTTCCATACTTTTGATTACCTTTATAAATGGTAGGGCATGCAACTCGTCATTCGGAAACCCAATAACACCAGGTGCGCCATGATCGACGAAATTAACGAAGATGTGGTCATTGGGCCCACTCGCTATAACTTTCCCGCTGCCGCCTTGAACTTTATTCCCTTGGAGAATGTCAAGGAAGTTTTGCGGGGTTACCTGGTCTCCTGTGTAGTCTTTGGGCACGCCCTGGTAAACATCATTACCCTCAGGGTGATTGATGATAATACCTGGCGTGGGATTTTCTCTTGAATTGGCGATGTCGTCGTACATCATGACCACGATGCGTTCGTCGGGAATGCCATGGTTGTGTAGCACATGGTAGGCGTGACAGATGTCGGCTTGGTGCCTGTAGTTGTCATAACCGTTAGAACCAGCGACGAGGAGAGCCCAGAGCCTAAGCTTATTTTTGTCCTCATCTTTCTCAGACTTCTCGCGGGAAGCAGCGACCATGGACCCCAAAGCGACTAACACTACAAAGTTGTAGCACGACAGGGCCATTACTACTGTGTGCATATCTTTGAGGCTCGTCAGAGCTTTTTGAGCAGCAGACATGGCTTGTCAGCTATTTTACTTCCTGACCTGATGACCTTATACGCATTCGATAAGCCACGTGAGCCCTACAATCGCAGGTTGGCGTTAAAAACAGCATTGTTCGAGCAAGTCAACAAGATGTCAGTAGACAGTGCGAAAGACTGTAAGAATAATCCAAGATTAGGGACTGTTTACCGTTTGGTGAGACAATGAGTCGTACTCAGCATATAGCTATCTTGAACATTGGTTGTGACGACTGTAGTAAACGTTACATCAATAGAGCTGAATGGCGTTGTTGTCATTTTGTTTTGCTTGTACAGATATGGTTGCTTTTTGCTTATCACTACTTCGCATTCTTAAGATATGTGCAATAGCTCACATTTTGCTTTCACAAATTGATGAACACGCAAGATGCATCGTGGTACAGCCTCGAAATCGGTTTGTGTTAACAGTAAAGGTTAACAAATTTAAATTCAATGCGGAATACAAAATTGCTCAAAGATAAGTGATGTTTACATTACTGGCAGGGTGCTCTAATGAGAGGACTTAAATAATTCAGCTCTGATATTATTATAAGATATTAAGAGCAACTACTCTTTAGTGTCAGAAACAAAGAAAATGACCATACTTTTAGATCTGGCGCTTCCACGCCACCAATTTCTTGCGTGGTGGGTGTCCTTCGTAGTGACTATAATTTCGAAGTCGAGAACTGGACGAAATCTTGTCTTGTCGGGAAGTAATGGTATAGTAGAAGGAAAAAGACATGACGCCGACAGAGAGGGCGTGAAAATATAATAAAACACGTTTCGGCTTCCACGCGGAAACCTAAACGTCTTTTATTGTATATTTGACGTCCTCTTGGTCGGCGTCCTGTCGACTGCAATTTCGTTTTGCTCAACACCAGGCCAGAAGTGATCTTTTACCTATTTAAACAGTAGGCACCTGGCGGCAACAATTCTCTGTCTTCCACAGCATCGGTGGATGCTCGACTATTTCATCAAGGCTGGGGTTGGTTAAGGTACGCCCAAGGACCTTCGCAGAACCTTATGGGGATATACCTTTCAAGACGTGTACCCAGAAACAACCGAATGCCAGGTTCGTGTACTCCTCTATTTATTGGGAAAAGCGTGTGGGTTACAGGTCATCATTGGGAATCGAGCCCGACACCTGCCGCATTGAAAGTGGATGCTCTAACAATGTAGCCAACGCGGCGGTGATGATTTGGTGACTCAGTGATACGCATTAAGCAAGCAGCATCATGCATTGAGTTAAGCAGTGAGCCATGTCCTGGGGGCATGTGGTGCTAGTTACGCTCCGAAACACATTTTTTACATGGCGAAGTTAACGCAATCAAGATTTTATGGAATCGGCAACTTTCTCTTGCTTGTGATTCTTTGGGGCTTGAATATGAGCGCTGTTTTCAGGTTGACTAAGAGCTCCATCGCAGCATCCAGTTTCTCATCTCCTGATATGTGCACCTTTTCGTTTTTATAGCAAATTTATAATAAATTTGGTTGGGATTCGCTTTGCAGCACATTGTGTTCCCTCTGGGCCGTTCTCTGTGTGGAGAGATGAACCCAGGCACTCCCAGTTTGAATTGCCGTGGTACATACTGACGTTTTCGAATTATCCAGTACAACAGCAAGAAGAAAACGTTAGTTTGAGAGAAGGTGTTGAAAAGGGGTACTCAGGAGAGTCATTTCCCGTCCCAGGAATTAAACAGGGCTGTGCCGTGACGTTTACATCTGTTAGAATGACCTTTAAGTTCAGATTGACTGGGATATATGTATAAGGGAATTTAACTGTATCAGTGATTGTTTACAGCCGCTAGTATATTATGATGGTCAGTAGACTTTCAAGGGCTGTCCGACAGAAAAGCTGTCACACTTGCGATAGGTTACTTCAGCCTCTTTACCCCAAAACATTATCAGGAGTTGCGGCTTCGTAATTAACAAGTGCGGTAAAATGAAGATCTGTGGCAATAGCTTCCGGATCCAACCTATATTGATAAGAAGCCTGAGTGCATGTTTTTGTGCTTACGGTAGCTTTTATGTGCAAATATTCTCTGAAGGCGCTATGTGCTGAACCACGCAGACAATGAAAAATTACGCTACTTACCGAAGCACTGAAATTGCATACATGTTTTTAGTACAATTCATTAATTATGAACGTCACTCTGGCGGCGGAAATGCGTGAATCGTTGCCAAAAGAGTTTTACTAATAATTCCTTAACTTCATGCCGCTTTCTTGTGCAAATGTAAAAAGATTAAATAGGTCAGTATTGCTTGGGGAACTTCACTTTCATTGGGCCAATCTAAGCTAAGGTCCGCTAAGTGTTTGGTCTTGCATCGACGAAATTATTTGTTTGTGCTGCTAAATGTATACTGTTGCAAAAATCTTGACGCAAGAGAAGAATTTGGCGAATTCCCGTTGAAAGTGGATGTCTTGTGCTGGTCCTTACAGCCTTTTTTTGTAATCCTCTTCGGGCAGACAGTATGTCACAGCCATCGAATCAGCGTAGTTAGACGAGCTCTTTTCTTTTATAAGAGAGCAGCACTACAATGCGTGAAAAAGCGATAGCTTTCGTAAGAAAACAGCGTAGTTAATCATCGAAAACTTGAGCGAGCTGTTTTAATATGGTTTTGCCAAAATAAGAAACATGAATGCGGTGGTGATCAACTGATAAAATTATTAGCCGCTGAGGCAGAAAGCAGGACTCGGTCATCGCACAATTTTCGACGACTAATGTACTTATCGTAATTTTTAGAAGCCTTACAGAATGGTTTGTGTACGCTGATAAAACTCTTGATAAATTGAGTACAGATTAGCAAGTCTGTAAATGAAATTTCTTATGAAGACTTTCCTTTCATTACTAAGAGTTTTAAGGCTCCTCCGTGACCTCCGCATGCACAGCGAATCAGTGTTTCAAACAGTGTTGCGTATCAGATAGTTAGATTCAAGGAAAAATACTAAGTAAAAAACATGCATTTATGAATCAGGTTGTTTAGTATTAGTGAATGTTGTTCTTTGTGCTAGTTTCCTGTCATTGCTTGCTAGCTTCCAACCACTGCAAAGAATTATGAATAAAAGTATACTGAGCCACACGGTGGCTGCGCTCTCAGAAAATACTTGAAAAGCAAGCTAGAAAACCACAAATGTACAAGAAGAAAAGGACACATGCCTTCGGACAACGCCAGTTGTAGCGACGTTTTCGTATGTGATGCCCTGGCGCCAGCAAAATCAGTGACTATTGAACAAACACGTGACTGCTATCTGTCGTCACCGCATTATTTTATCAAACATTTACCTGTGCTACGCCCAAACCAAGGTAGGTTATCTGATACTCAAAATTCCGAAATATAAGGCAGTGTTTGTTAAAGATGCTATATATACATTGGGCGTAAATTCATAAACATTGGGACGAAGAAATGTGTTGAAAAATGTGACAGATCTCTGTCTTAAGGAACGGTAAAGTATGGAAGTAAATTGCGTCTGCAAGGAGGCAGTTGATCATTTATTGTGGATTTTCGCTCCACATGGACAAATGAACAAATGCTGTAGCAAAAAGTTGCGATGTTTCAAGGGACAATGCTCAAAACTTGTTGCTCACTCCTCAAGCAAAAAGATCGCACGAATAGTGTATACACAGGACGAGCGTGAGCTAACACCTGTGACAGGTCGACATAGAGAGCGTGCTGCTAAAACACCGAGAGGTACACGCAAAACAAGAGAAGATTGATACACTGGACGAGCGCGAACTGACATTAGTGCCCAGAATTCAAGGCCCAAAACCACAATATGAATATGGGAAGTGATCTAAGGAAGGACTGCGGAAATTTCGACCACCTAAGGTCTTTAAACGTGCGTAATAAAAAAAGTACACGGCTGTGAGCCAAGTAAGTGCCACAGAGTGCCCGCAATGAAGCGTACCCTATCGGAAAAAAACGAATGGTGGGCATGGTGGAAACCACCACCCACCAATATAGTGGATTAATGTAGTGGGTGAATGGTGGGAAACACCCACCATGGCGCATGGTGGGTATGGTGGGTGCTGCAGTGCCGGCAACACTTGAGCGCAAAATGACGTCAGAATCACCGTGACGAGCTGCCACAAAAAATAAAAAAGAATTCTATAAAAACGGTATAAAAAAACACCCGTCCCGTAAAAAAAAAAAAAAACAAGGCGCCACGGAGGATCGAACGTGCAACCTGCGGATTCCCATTCGAAGACGCTAACCACTGCGCCACACCAACATGACGGTGGTTGCGTGTTAAATACTTAGTTTGCGTACAAACTTAAGGTTCAACTTATGTTTGTCGTGTACACAACATAGACAAGATCTACACCTGCTACTAAAAATTGCACATTTATTAAACACAAGCAACTGCGCCCAGTAATGATTGCCACTATGTTATTGGCACTAGCGCTATTTTTTTTTTACAATTCACAACTTAAAGGAAAAAAAAAACCAAGTGGACTGGGGAGCAGCAACAGTTTACCGGCGGGGTCTGCCAAGTTTAATATCCGTTTCGCGCTCGTTCTAAAGGGCGACATCTGCTCACGCTTTATGACGCTTCTAGGCTCATTTCATAGATACGCCCGCCTAATTTATTTGATTGAGTATTGGGATGCTTTTCGCGCAATGTAGAGTGCGGTCGCGCCAGCGCAATGCTGTTGCTCTTTCGCTAAAGCAACAACTACATAACGGCTTGGCCAAAACGAATGCAGTGTACCGGAAACATTACGCTATCATAATGGTTCACCAAGCACACGAATTGCCACGTCTGAGTTCTCGTACTAAAGCTAGAGAAGTGCCGGCGAGTGCGACCGGCGGCTGTCGGTGAGAAGACACTAAATTACGTTCTCTGGGAGTGCTTTAATTGCGTCGCATCGATGTTTGTTGCTTCTTGAGCGAACAGCATACACAATGAAATATGCTTCATTTAGGTTAATTGATGTCATATGGCTGCGCTGTACTGTCATACTTAATCGTCGTAATCGTGTATTCTGAAACCCGGAAGCACGGATAACACAATTGTACGGGCTCGGTCAGTAGGCCTAACCTTTGGTGGAAATCATGATGGTAGAACATGTAGTGTACAGATCCCAGCTTGGTACACTATATAATTTGCCTGCCATTATAAGCCCACCCATCATCTGCTTACTGCTTCCCAGCATTATCGTGATGGTGGGCAGAGCTTCTCAGCTTGGTACACCATGTGGCCCACCATAACAAGCAGCACCCATCATCTGCTTAGTGCTTCCCAGCATTATCGCAATGGTGGGAAGAGTTTCTCAGCTTGGTACACCATGTAGCCCACCATAATAAGCACCACCCACCATATGCTTAGGGCTTCCCAGCATTATCGCAATGGTGGGCAGAGTGGCCCATTATTGCCCACTATCTAGCCTCTGCTTTCCACCATCATTTCAACTTTACCCATCATCTGTACACCATACCACCCAGTATGTCCCGGCATAACCACCATATTTTCCACTACGTCCCACCATAGCCATCATAATTTCCACCATGCCCACTATTATTTCCACCATGCCCACTATTATTTCCACTACGCCCACCATGTTTTACAGTATCCACCATGGCAATTTTTCCAATAGGGTAATTGCCGATGACAGCCTCTTGGCAATTCTGGCAGAGGCAAATCTTGGCAAATCTTAGCTGCAAAAAGAACGAATTCAGACATTTTTCAGGCGTGACCAATATTTTCAGAGAACGAATACTAGTGTTCGAGCAGCTTCTTTAATTTTAGGCATAACAGAGTGAAATGAAACTTTATTACAAAATATTTGTACTTTTTCAACCCTGGTTCAGCCATTGTGATATAAGAAGATTGCAACTAAAGCGGTCGTAAAAACGCTCGTTTCTAATTGAGTCCGAACTCACAAACTTCGAATGACACATTTCATGATCTCCTGATTGTGTTCTGACGGCCTTTATAGCACCAGGCATGGTATTGGGTATGCCGGCGCGTGTAATTGTGGCCTGATGACTCAACGCCACTGGTAGCTAAAGCGACACGTGCGGAACACTTCATCTGCTGTGTGGCATCAATTAGCCCATGGAATTTCATCGCACTGGCAGCTAACTAGTGTTGGCGCTCGTGCTACTTGAAGGCATGACGAATGCTTTGACGAGACAGGTAGCCATGAAAGAACTATTGCAAAAGAATGGATTTGTGCATTCGTTTATATGTTGCACACAACTTAATGGTACCAACGAACATTCAAGCCAAGCGATACTCAAAATGGCGTTAAAACCTTCAATTATTGTTTTCTATTTACATTACCGTATCTCCTACCAAATATTGCCACCATTGATAAACGAGCCGCTATGGCTCATACCCGTTTTGGGCTACGAAGAAGAAGAGAACATTTTCGTTGCTCTGGTTCGGGTGAACTCCTGGCTGCAGGTCTTGTTTTTGCTCGCGACATTACTGGTGGAGGTGCTGGGTACGTGTACTTCGGCTGTGTCGGCCATCGTGGAGACAGCTACATCTCCCAGAGCAAGAAGCAGCCGCCGCCTGCGTGGGTTACCCCCTGAATTTGGTCCCTTGACATCGACACCCAAAAAGATGGCAACTCCGATGACAAGCCAGGCGGTCCAAACCAGCGATGCCCATGGTTCTCTTCTCGCCCATGTTTTTCATGCGCCACAGACACCAAAGCCGTTCCATAGAGATATCTTCGAGGATGTTGATGACTGGCTTTACCACTTTGATCGGGTTTCCAGTATCAACGAATGGGATGATGTTCGCAAGCTGCGCCGAGTTTACTTCTACTTGGAGGATTCTGCGAAGACGTGGTACGAGAACCACGAGGGCTCGTTTGCAACCTGGCAAGAGTTTAGCCGTCAGCTTCGTGACGCCTTTCGGAACACCGAGAGGAAGGAGAGGGCTGAACAAACCATATCCTGCAGAAACCAGCGGCCGAACGAACGAGTATCCATGTTGTCGAGGACATGCTTCCGCTCTTCAAGCGCGCGGATCCTGCCATGCCCGAGGAAAAGAAGGTGCGGCAGTTGATGCGTGGAGTAAAAGAACAGCTTTTCGCTGGGCTCGTGCGCAATCCACCAACGACAGTCGCCCAGTTCATCAGTGAGGTGACCACTATGGAACGTACGCTGCAGCAGCGGTCATCACAATACGAACGCGAAATCCCGGCCACCGCATACTCTATCGGCTCTGATAGCGAGAGACAGGCCCTCGCAGACTTCATTCGAAGTATTGTTCGGGACGAACTGCGACAGCTTCAGGTGGTGGGATCCCATCTACCTGTGTCTGCCCTCGCGGATGTAATCAGACAAAAAGTCCGGTAGGCTGTCACCCCCCTGACCCCAATCACACCACCGATCCCCGAGGCGCCAGTCCTGACATACGCAGCGGCAATGCAATCTCCTGTGCCACCGGCTACAGGTCCTGCTATGCGACCCAGGTACCAGGCGATGCAGTCATTCCACGCCACTGCTTCGAGCCCGCCTCTCCAAGGTTCCCGAGCACACCCACCTATCTGCAGTCTACCTCAAGACAAAGTGGTGGCAAGGCAAGCACGTGGCGCACCTCGGATAACCGTCCGCTCTGCTATCACTGCGGCGAAGCGGGTCATGTCAATACCGGCAATACCGGCAGGAACTGTCAATACCGGCAACTAGGTCTCCGCGGCTTCCATCCTGATGCTCGATGCCCGCGCTATGGTGAGCGCCCCCGCGAACTCGAAGCCTATCTCACGGGCCAGCGAACACCTTCGACTGTTCAGCGCCACCAGTCGAGATCACCGTCACCTCGCTGGTCTACGTCACCCAGTTTGCCCTCATCGTCTTCCGCTCCTTTCAGGAGCCGGTCACCGAGTCCCCGCAGGGGATACTAGGAACGGCGACTTCTGGGGGTGAAGTCGCAGCCCGGCGAACTGTAAAAGACCCTCATTCGACGCAACGACCAGACGAGGACCATTCCGGTTTTGCAGTGTTCTTTGACCGCAGAAAGACCGTTTCTGCCGAAATCGCCGTCTTTGTCGACAATCATGCTGTCAACGCCCTCGTCGACACCGGCGCAGACTATTCCGTAATGAGTGCCGCACTGGCATCTGAACTGAGGAAGGTTACCACACCATGGCAAGGACCCCAGTGGCGCACGGCAGGGGGCCATCTGGTGATGCCTACCGGTATGTGCACGGCACGCATTCGTATACGTACGTCGACATTTGCGGGCTCTTTCCTCGTATTGCGCGTGTGCTCTCGGCCAGTCATTCTAGGAATGGATTTCTGTTGTGAATACAGCGCCGTCATCGACCTCCGTGAATTACTTGTGTCGTTCGAGGATCCTTTGTGCGCTGCAACTGACAGTACACAATTCCGGAAAAGAGCGCTTTGTGTTACCGACGATTCTCTGACTCTCCCACCTCGAAGCAGCCTCTTTGTCGAAGTAGAATTGGGACAGTACATGCCTGACGCGGTAATTGCAGAGGCCAATTTGTCTCTTCTTATTTCACGACAAATCTGTGTTGCCCGAGGAATCATTCAGCCTAGCAATAGGCGTGTTCACCTGCTGGTCACGAACTTCAGCGACGAATATCGCCACCTAACGAGACACACTGCCATTGCATATTGTGAAGAACTTGCCGATGCCGATGGTTCGCCCACGTTAGCTTTATTTTCATCGAATAGCCACCCTGACGAGGCCTTTGCGAGAACTTTCGACGTAAACGAGAGACTACCTTCGTCACAACGAGAAAGCCTTTTGCGTTTACTTGGCTCATTTCAAGACTGCTTTGCCACTACGTCAAAGGTCAAACAGACACAACTTGCTCAGCATCGTATCATCACGGAACCCACTGAGAGACCCATCCGACAACACGCCTATAGGGTGTCGCAAAAAGAGCAAGACGCTATACGTGACCAAGTCAAGCAGAGGCTTCAGGACGACGTCATCCAGCCATCAACCAGTCCCTGGGCTTCGCATGTTGTGCTAGTAAAGAAGAAGGACGGTACGTTGCGTTTTTGCGTTGATTACCGTAAACTGAACAAGGTCACCGAAAAGGACGTTTATCCTCTACCCCGGATAGGTGACTCGTTGGACCGTATACGCAACGCTAAATATTTTTCCCCCATGGATTTGCGCAGCGGCTACTGGCAAATCGCAGTGAACGAGCGCGACCGCGAAAAGACGGCGTTTATTACTCCCGATGGCCTGTACGAGTTTAAAGTGTTGCCTTTCGGTCTATGCTCAGCGCCAGCTACTTTCCAAAGAATGATGGATACGGTTCTCACGGGGCTCAAATGGCAATCATGTCTTGTTTACCTTGATGACGTCGTGGTCTTTGCTGACACGTTTGAACAACACGTCCAACGCCTTCATGCAGTACTTCAGGCAATCAGAACAGCGGGGCTTTCTCTCAAACCTGAGAAATGTCATTTTGGATGTGAAGAACTGAAGTTCCTTAGTCACGTTGTGAGCCATGCCGGCATCCGCCCAGATCCGGAGAAAACCCGCGCTGTTGCCGCCTTTCCCGTGTCCACAAATAAGCGCGACCTACGCCGATTTCTAGGGCTCTGTGCGTATAACAGGCGCTTTGTCAAAAACTTTTCGAAGATTGCTGAACGCCTCAACAACCTTACAAAAGACGGTGTCTCGTTTGTTTGGGATCCCGATCAGTGTCATGCGTTCGACACCCTCCGAAACCTCCTCCAGGCTCCGCCTGTACTGGGTTATTTCGACGAAAGCGCTGACACGGAATTACACACTGACGCCAGCAACGTTGGACTAGGAGCGGTATTAGTTCAGTGGCATAATGGCGTAGAGCGCGTGATTGCTTATGCGAGCACAACGTTATCCCCAGCGGGAGAAAAACTATTCTGCAACCGAGAAGGAATGCCTCGCTGTTTTCTGGGCCATAACAAAGTTCCGCCCATACTTGTATGGCCGTCCATTCAGGGTAGTTAGCGACCACCATTCCCTTTGTTGGCTCGCAAATCTCAAAGATCCCTCAGGTCATCTAGCACGATGGAGCCTTCGGCTACAAGATTTCGATGTCACCATTGTCCACAAATCTGGGCGGAAGCACACCGACGCCGACTGTCTCTCACGTGCACCGGTCGAAAATGCCAACACTGACCTTGTAGACGACGACACTTTTCTTTCTGCCGTATCAGCAACACCCTTGGCTGAGCAACAGCGTCACGACTCTGAGCTCATTCCGCTCATTGACAACCTGGAAGGACGCAATTACCACCCTCCTCAAAGATTTGCACGCTCGCTATTCTCCTTTTGTTTCCACGATGGAGTGCTTTACAAAAAGAATTTTCATCCTACACAAGCTATGTATCTGCTTGTTGCGCCAACTACGCTTCGTGGTGACACTTTACGTGCGTGTCATGATGAGCCATCGTCCGGACACCTCGACTATACGCGCACGCTGCAACGAATTCAACGCTCCTACTACTGGCCACGTCTCGCAAAGACTGTGAAGCATTACGTTCGCACATGTCGCGACTGTCAGCGACGTAAGGTTCCACCTTTACGACCAGCGGGACTACTGCAACCAATAGGCCCACCAAAGGCGCCCTTTCATCAGATTGGCATGGACTTGCTGGGGTCATTCCCCACGTCTTCGTCTGGAAACCGATGGATTGTGGTCGCTACCAACGACTTAACACGCTACTGTAAAACGAAGGCGCTTCCAAAAGCAACCGCAGCAGATGTCGCCCAATTTTTCGTGAACAGCATCGTCTTACGCCACGGTGCTCCAGCTGTCGTCCTAACTGATCGTGGGGCAGCTTTCACCGCGAATATGCTGCAGGAAGTCTTGAGATTAAGTGGCACGGAACATCGTAAAACAACGGCTTACCACTCGCAAGCAAACGGGCTGACTGAACGACTCAACAAGAAAATTGCAGACATGCTGTCAATGTATGTGGACATCAATCACAAGAACTGGGACGCCATACTTCCCTACGTAACTTTTGCGTATAATACTGCTGTTCAAGAGAGTACCGGTTTCACACCTTTTCGCTCAGTCCACGGTCGCGAGGTCACGACGATGCTTGACGCCATGCTCCTGCCGGACAACTTAGGAATATACCGCACTGACGCCGCCAAATTCGCGGAGTGTGCAGAAAAGGCCCGTCAAATTGCTCGTCACCGTATCCAACATCACCAAACCGCAGACGCACGCCGCTACAATCTTCGTCACCGTGAAGTTATTTTCAAGCCCGGTGATGAAGTTTGGGTGTGGACCCCTATCCGACAACGCGGCCGTTCAGAAAAGCTTCTTCGCTGCTACTTCGGCCCTTACAAGGTCGTACGATGTCTCAGCGACGTCACATACGAGGTTCTCCCAGAAGGCACCTCGAGACGTTCCCGTTTCACCCCGCGAACTGAAGTCGTTCACGTTTCACGGCTGAAACCATACTTTTCGCGCTTTGAATCGCCAGTGAGTGACTGACTTTATTCGTCTCTCCCTTACATTCTTTCATATTTTTCATATTTCTCATTTAACTCTTGGCTCCACAACCAACTATGTTATTCCGCCTTACGCAATTCATTTTGCTTGCATGGAAATTTTCATCTCATTTTTTTTGCCTTCATGTACAGCATCGAGACGATGCTTCTTAGGAGAGGGGGTAATGCCACCATTGATGAACGAGCCGCTGTGGCTCATACCCGTTTTGGGCTACGAATAAGAAGAGAACATTTTCGTTGCTCTGTTTCGGGTGAACTCCTGGCTGCAGGTCTTGTTTTTGCTCGTGACAATATTTGTTAAAGATACAATGTTTAACGTCTTGCGTGATCTGCGGCTATTTTTGAAAGCCACGTCATGATAAGAAATTGGGCACTAGCCAACCGGGGACGCAGGCGGAGCAGTTACTTTCCGACTTTCTGGTTTGAGTCCGCGTTCTGAGATGTTATATTCTTGGTACACAGGCAGACCACATGACATGCGCTTCTGTATAACCTCGGTTCGCTCATGTTACACGGTGCAGGAGACCGCGCCTGTGACCCTAATCATCGCTATGAGAAATCCAACTTGGCAACCTCGGCTTAGTGGTAAACCGAAGAAATGGCAGTGTCTACTAAGGTGCCGTGAGCCGCCTTTACCGAGGACGTTGCGACGCTGTGCAACATTGGCAAATAATGTTTTACGCTAACCGCACTTAATCGCGGGTAACCATAGTTGGTCGTAAACTGCAGTTAACTTGCTTGTGTACCAAGAAGATTAGTACCTCTCACCCCCCCTCGCCACCAACTTCTGTGCGCTTATCGGGTCTTGTCAGCAGCAAGTTAGATAACGAATTGTGTCCAACAACTTAACGCTACCCGTCCTTCAATGAAGAGAAAAAACAAGCTTTCCAGTAAGCAGAAAAAGCGTTGTCTGCGGCTCCTCAAAATTTGTGGTTTTCACCAGCAGTTGCACTGGCATTGGCGACGATTTGACGATTGATTGATATGTGAGGTTTAACGTCCCAAAACCACCATATGATTATGAGAGACGCCGTAGTGGAGGGCTCCGGAAATTTCGACGATCTGGGGTTCTTTAAAGTGCACTCAAATCTCATCACACGGGCCTACAAAATTTCCACCTCCATCGGAAATGCAGCCGCCGCAGCCGGGATTCGATCCCACGACCTGCGGGTCCGCAGTGGAGTACCTTAGCCACTAGACAACCACGGCGGTGCGAAGATTTGACGCCAGGTACAAACAAAAAAGGTAGGACGGAACAGTTGTGCCTTATTATAGACCCTTGATTTGCGAAGTTAAAGCACCGTGGTTGCTGCTTCAAATCGTCGCTATTTTTTGTGCCTTCCATTGTTGTGATCGAGCTTCATGAAGTTTGTTATTACATCACCAGACCTAATTTTGTTTTATGAACAGCGCTGCCAGTCATTTAACTGCTCTAGGCCTTGAACAAATGCAAGTAATGTTTCTAAGGCATCGTTCATGCCGACTCACTCACACTCACAAACAACGCCGTGCCGACTCGCACAAGAACTTTCGAAAGCCGTGTTGCCTTAGTAAAAGAGAACCATTCAGTAAAAGAATATATCAGTGGGCGAGCTTGTACACTTTGAAGAATGCGTTTCAAACGACTTTTCTGGTCATCGCCAGCTTTATAAACGTGGTTATTGTGTGTAGTTTTAGTGCTGTTGCACTCAGGTGTAGAGGCAACCTCCCACCTGAAAATCGCAGCGCAGCCAATAGAAAATCAGGATATTCGGTAAAGAATTTCGCAGCTTACAATTCAGTATACTCGACGATAATTCGAATGCAGTGGTTTCGTTCGCCTGGGCAGTCAAGACGTCTGCCCCTGAGCTCCTGAAAAACCCCAGGTGCCTCAGCGAGTGCAACAGCATCATGGCAATGGCCATATAAAATTATTTACGCAAGGTGCACTGAGTTGTATGGTGCTATAGGTAATATAATGCGCATTAAGCGCATCGACCCGCAGCCTCGTGGTCACAAAAAGATTACATAGAGACTTTTTTGCGAGTGCTCGACGTTACGAATATTATTATGAAAGTTCATATCCAAGGCAAGTATTTAGGTGCGAACGAAAATATCATGCCACGACAACGTTAAAGAGTCGTTTTGCAGAAATTTCTGTGTGTGCATGGGCGTCAATATGATTGGTTTTGAAAGAATTCTTATAATATTGTCTGGGGCCAAAGATCGAGAACGATGTTTTTTGAAATTCGTGATAAAAACCTTCAGTGTGAGTGCGAGTTGAACGCAGGTCATCTGCGTAGCAAATAGGTCTTCCACAACAGAGCCGAAATATTGCTTGAAACAGCATTGAAACGTCACGTCAACAACGACAACAACAAAAGACTACCTTATGAGTGTTATGTTTGGAAAGCAGTCTCTGTATCTTACGCAATACTGATTGATTGATATGTGGGGTTTAACGTCCCAAAACCACCATATGATTATGAGAGACGCCGTAGTGGAGGGCTCCGGAAATTTAGACCTCCTGGGGTTCTTTAACGTGCACACAAATCTGAGCACACGGGCCTCCCTTCATTTCCGCCTCCATCGGAAATGCAGCCGCCGCAGCCGGGATTCGAACCCGCGACCTACTGGTCAGAAGCCGAGTACCTTAGCCACTAGACCACTGCGGCGGGGCGACTTACGCAATACTACGCGGCAGAGGCACGAAATGGCACAAGGTGTCAAAACATGTAATTTAAGCAAATAGTGGGTATATTTGAAAGGCCCACCCATTACAAAGCGATCATAAACGCTTAATGACCATCAATCGCAAACGCACCAACAAAGTGGGCAGCTCGATTATTGCCTTACGGACACATAGGGGGCCGAATGCCTACGCCGTAGTGGACAATTGACAGCTGTCCTTGCCATGTGCATTTTAGGGTAGTTTAAAACTGCTGGTGCTACGCGCGCAGACGTTCGTTTTCTTGCGGCGCGGTTGAGGCATGCAGTGAGAACCAAAGCTATATGCAAGAATTTCAGGTTAGTGGCAAGAGGCTTGGTTACAATATCCCATTTCAATGCACTATTACGAAGGTGAGTAGTTAGGTTACACGTTTGAAAACTATACAAAAGGTGGGAAGATTTGAAATAGATACAGATACGAATCTACCGAATGTTCTGTAGTATTAAATGCGGCCAAATCAACATTTTTTCAAGAAAATTGGAAAACGTGTAAAATTGCTATGGTACTGGCAACAATTATTTGTGATATAAAAATTAAAGGGCGTGAATATTGATATGAAAATCTTTTTCTACAGGAAGTTATGCCCATTTAGCTAAACCTAAACGAATCATTATCAAACCACTCGCTCAGGAAGTGAAATAATTTACTAAGCAAGGCACCGTTTCATTCATGGTTTATGCCCCGGAGTAGGCTGCACCAAAATGTTGAAGTACCAACAAACCAACTTTTGTAGCACTATCATGGTGCGTCAGCATATAATGAGTTTTTGTGATGATGTGGTTTGAGAAGAAAGGAGGTAACCTTTATTTTAAGTTAAAGTGATCATGGAAGTTATCCAGAAGTAACTGTTTGGTTTTGCCATATATTTAACAAAGACGCATATAAAGAGGTAATCATTAAGGACAATGTTTATTGTATGTCACACAGTGTGGAGGACACAGTAAAGTATGCCACATTAAGCAGTATGATAATGACAATTTCTCACCATATCTTAAAAACCCTTTAGAATCACATACAGAGAGAGGCTGCACCGCATGCGCATCTATAGACATTAAAAATAATTCTTTTACATAATACCTACTGTGGTTGCGTGCGTGCATACGGAGTCCATAGCTTCAGCAATCTGCGGAAAATTGTATGATGACTCACATATGTTCACCAAAACCCACAGATGCCCAAGAGCATACGGGTTCTTCGAAAGATTGAAGCACCGATCGCTAAAGTGGCGTACTGTCTTCTCGTAACAGTCGAAGTTGGTTAGCCGCCTCCTTGAAGTGAGCAACGATTCCCCGTCTACGGGGTTAAGCTGAGCCAGAAAAGAGGTGATCTCAGCGACTTTATTCTTCAGGAATGATCGGTTCTTAAGAGCTTGCAACAGCTCTCTCTTCAAAGACTTTTTTTCATGAGGCTTGACCGCACTTGCAAGTTTCTTCCTCAGAATAGCAATAGGGACGTCCCTGCTGGAGACGGCGTCATACGGTATCTTTGGTAGCACAACTGGCTTTGCCTCCTTTTTGCCCTGGAATTCACTGACTGAAAGCTTTCCGATGCTTAAATCACCATACTCCATGACGTGACTGGTGTTTGTTT
The DNA here is from genome assembly GCF_043290135.1 of Rhipicephalus microplus. Lineage (NCBI taxonomy): Eukaryota > Metazoa > Arthropoda > Arachnida > Ixodida > Ixodidae > Rhipicephalus > Rhipicephalus microplus. The sequence goes on from NC_134700.1 coordinate 131,719,160, forward strand.
CCTCTTTTACTATGTTGAACTGGTCGATAAGCGTCTCCTTGTGTAGGTCTTCCTTGTCAGAATCTTCCATCCAGTTCACGCTGTACACGTCACCCAGGTATGTCTGCCTCTTGTCGTCCCAATAGCAAGCGTACGAAGACTCGTCAGGGTTGGCCGCGGTCGTGGCGTACACGTTGACGTTGCCAGGGAGGAGGCCGTCGAACATTGAGCCAGATTCACAGGCCTCGATGTAGATGGTCATCTTTGCAAACTTCTTCTGCTTGTTCATTCTTTTGATGACTTTCATGAATGGCTTGGCGTGAAGGTCTTCGTTCGGAAAAGCAATAAGACCGGGCGCTCCATGATCCGCGAAGTTTACAAAGATGTGGTCTTTTGGCCCACTGGCTATAACTTTTCCGCTGCCACCTTTGACCTTCTTTCCTTCGAGAATGTCGAGAAAGTTCTGTGGGGTGACCGTGTCTCCCGTGTAGTCCTTAGGGACGCCCTGGTAAACATCTTTACCCTGAGGGTGATTGATGATCACTCCTGGCGTTGGGTTTTCAGTAGCATTGGCGATGTCATCGTACATCATGACCACAATACGTTCGTCGGGAATGCCATGGTTGTGCAGCACGTGGTAGGCATGGCAGATGTCGGCCTGGTGCCGGTAGTTATAGAAGCCGTTTGAACCAGCCACGAGGAGGGCCCAGAGCTTTGGTTGGTCGTCGCGTTCATTGAAGTTCTGGGAGGCAGCACCTACAATTGACGCAACGGCGGCTAACGCTAGAAGAATGTACCGCAACTGCGCCATATTTGCAGCCTACAGTTGCGGTCCGTTTCCCTGGACCCTTTTAAATAGAAGAAACGAATAGCAATCTAGCGGATCTGTCGGCGTGATGGAGGTACGCCCCTGTGATAAGGCATGTGACTGCGGCACTTGTAGGTGATCATATATAAGAGCATTGTCCACATGTGAAATCAGCGCATCCACACGTCAAAGAAAGCACTATAACAATGGCCTATACTTCGTTCGCGTTTATCAACGGCCACGATAGTGAGTCGGTATCAGTTAGTGGCTTTTTGTTGGCCTGATTGCTGTAGCTGTGGCAAACGTTGCATAAAGAGAAGCGTGTACGCACTCTTCAGAATTAATTCCGAACTTGGTAGCAGCAGTGATTTATTGTATATGCGGTTTAGGCCGTGGATACACTAAAATCGGAATTTATAGACGCGTTGATAACTCATTTATGTTGTTGGTGTTTGATTGACTCAGAGAAGTGTAATTACGTTCACAATAATATTTGTATGTTCTTTTTGATGATTATCATCGGTCTTCACAGATTTTATGAGGGTATACATAAATGCTTAGTAATGAATAGGATGAAGTGTGTAGGCACGTTTGGCATGCAAACTTTTTTGCTTGAGTTGTGGCCTACTTCTTACAAAGACGCGAACGGGAAAGAAAAATCGCGTTGCTGCCTTGGCGTTCTCGCACCAGCTCATCACAATGTGGATATCTGACCTCATGTCGTTTGTTTTACATCAATTCACCTGAGTATATACTAGCTGCGTTGTCTTGTGAACGGGCTTGTGACCTACTTAAGCAAACTCAAAAAAAAAATAAAAGGAATATGAACGACACTTTCATGAACACTCCAGCCTATTGGGATGATAAAAACTTAAAAATAGAAACCTGAGGCCACACTGTTATGCCACCTCTACTTGGTTGTTGCATTCACAAAGGCGTTTTCCTTTCGCATTGGTATGGCAGACGCCTCTACATGAGACATCTGCGGAGCTGAAAAAGACAATCGAACACGTCCTGTGCAGCTGCCTTTGCTACGACACCCAGCGATGCCAGCTCCGTATAGTTTAGAACGTACCGGACTCTGTGCAGGTGATTCTGAGAATTTGGGCATGTGCCTCAATAGCACAAAAAGCGACTAACGTGCTACTACAGTACTTGAACACAACAAACCTGAGCGACCGCCTGTAGACTTTGTGTGCTCCCTCCCTTTGTGTGCTCGTGATTGTGTGTCTTTCTTCACTCTTTCCTATCTCTTTTCGCCCCCTCATCTCTTCCCCAGTTTAGGGTAGCAAACCGGGCGTGTGTCTGGTTTACCTCTCTGTATCGTCTTGCATCTATATCTCTCTTTCTCTCTCTCGAACCTATGAACATGACCATCACATATGAATGAAGCTATATCCGCTGAAAATATCAAGTAATGTTGCACTCTGTATTTTGACCTGTGAACAAGCATAATGCTTTGGAAGCAATGAAAGTATTGTTAGCCTCACATTTGCACTAGCCACGCATTTTCTCAAACAGTTAAAACAGAGTTAAAGAGACACGATACGCAAATGACAGCTCGGCAGGAACTTTTCAAATAAGTATTATGGAGATCTGTAATGCTTTTTTCGTTCCAAAAAATGCTCACTTTGAAAGTAAATTACATTTTAGTGGTCCGCGAACTGTTAACGTGATTCGAGCCATCCGCTTTTAAAGGACTTGTGACATTTTCACTCCCCAAGCTTACTGTGGTTGGCTCTACGCCAGCACTTTGATTTATCTGGCGACATTGCGAATCCAAAAATGCTTCCTATTTTCCTTAATTTCGTGCATTTCATTGGCTGCTACTTCTTGCACTGTAATGTGAAGTTTTTCGTGAAAGTTATAACTACAGTGAGGCACTTAATACTCGAATACTGCTGCGTAAGGAGGACTCAAGTGCGAGATAAACCTCCCGGGTACTAGTGAGGATTGCGGATTACGTGGCCCCGTCCCACGGGAGGAGACGGGGACCTTTTCACAGACAAGCTACATCACTCAGTGATGGATATAGTGGAATTTCAGGGAGGTATTTGTTCCTGCAGAATGTGGCACAGCGCTGACAGTTTCGTCGTCAGCTATTGGTGAATTGGGCGGTACACGCCAGCAGACGGTAGTCGGGTAACAGTGGCCTCCACCCCAGTTCACCTCATCCGCATGAGCGGGAGAGTATGGGTGGGGAATTTTCATAGCAGGCTGACGTCGCCAGGCTTCGCCTGTGTACCGAGAGGATTTGTCCCCCGTGCGAATACCCCTGCGGTTTTGGTCAGCAGCATGCGATCCGGAGGTCGGAGTGGAAATAATGATGGCCCACGTGGGTGCGTGTATTTCTGCGTCTATTATTCGGCCAGCCTGTGTTGGCGCCACCGGTTCGTCATGCCGTATAACTGAGACAAGATCAAGTTCTCTTAGCTTTGTGGTTTCACTTGTGTGGTCCACGATGGTTCAGTGGTCATCCCTTTCAAAGAGTCGTGCAGAGAGCACCCGAATACTCATTTGGCTCTGAGGAGTGGAGAGGGATGGTCCACAAAAGCAGTCACAAGAATAATATGTAGATCTTTCGGCTAACTTTTTTGCGATAGAAAGAACTAAAGAACAGAAAAGAAGTACCTAGATGAGGTAAAAGTATTTTTCGTTAACTTTGGGCAGTGTTTTTTTTTCGTAAAATGGTACTATTATTGCAATGAATTACCATTTATATATTAGTTATAATTGCATGAGAGGCACCTCAAGGATGACAACGAAATGAAAGGTGAAACACAGCATGAGAACCAAGAAAATAAGCACTGCTAAAACAAAAACAAGTGGAACTATCCTGCATTGAAAAACACAACTACAGTGGATATGATCGTCATCGGTTTCATGCGCTACGATTTTTCGCTCATTGCAAATATACTCGTCATTTTGTTAGAAAACGTCGTAAACACTGTGCCCATCAACGGTCGTGAAACGTAATACACCTTTCTTTGAAAAAAGAAACGGAAGTATTGACTTATTCTCCCATTTCCCTCATATTTGACAGCGGCATGCTGACAAGACCTTCATAACAGAGTTTTCAGCAAGCAGTAGCTTGAATGCCACGTAACTCGCATTGCTTAAGTCATGACTTATTTCGTAGTCCTCAGCATTAAAATGCAGTGAGCACACTAGTAAGTTTATTTTGCTTCATCCCTCTGAAGCACACGTGCGCCATATCGAGCGTTAGATCTTTCTGTGGCAACCAATGGACAGTCGTTCATTCCGCTGCTGCAGATGCTGCTTGTCAAGTGGTACCTAATTCGGGCATGAATTACCATTTGCCTTTTCCGTCCTTTTTGCTACCTTTGAAGCCCCTAACAGAGCGTACGCAAACACGTGACATTGCGCTCGGAAACACAACTTCTAACTTGTCCACTCTCGCCTCTCGTCAAAGAATTCAAAAGTTGAAACGCATGTGTGCATTCGTTTTTTGTGGGGGAGGGGGGGGAGGGGAGCTTGTATTTTTTTACGGGCTCACTTTCTCTTACAGAATAAAGAAAGAAAGAGATGCAAACAAAGAAATGTGGTTCAGTAAAACTTGCGGCTCGGTGAGTTATATCACATTTCAAGACAGATAGGTAAGCGAAAACTGAAGAGACGTACACATAAAAGATCACTTGTCGCTCTCCTTTCTTATATGTGTCCTTGTCTTCGATTTGAGCACACCAGTGTTTCTTGAAACTAAGGATCATGATAACCCGCAAGCTGGTGAGGGCGGCGTAGATCTACGGTCGTAGCAAAATGTTCGCACGTTTTGCACTGACACCGAAAACATATTATTCTAAAAGGGCGTGCAACATGCAGATGTCATGGCTGATACCAAGTGCGCCTACGAGGTAAGTAAGAGTCAGTTTACGTAATATTGGTGTAGTTGGTATTTATTGATTTTAAGACTTGGTAAGCGGCGCACACACACACGGACACAAGTAGTGTTAGCGTTTCCTCAGTATGCACTTGTTCGTGTGGACCCCTTATCCAGTCTTAATAGTAACTGCCCTGCAAATAGCCTTGTTAGCATCGCCGTTAGCAGATGATCCAGTCACTCTTAAGAGCATCCTTCCTGAAATGAGTTTTCAACGTTGAAGACCTCAGAACAAAGAAGATAATGCGGTTAAAAAGATACCACGGCTGCAAGCACGTAAAAAAAAACCAAGAAGCACGCGAAGCTTGCTTGTTGTGAAACATCAAGTTTACGCGGTCAGTGTTGTCTATTTGATTTTACATAGCATGCGCAAGGCCTTCTAATTTCTTCACCGCTTCAGAGGGATGAATATTGTGTCGCGTCAGCATTCCAATAATATCTTCTCGTGTTTGCGTCAGCAAAACACTGTACCAAGTTTGAGCCAACAGAATTTGTCAACTAGAAAGTCGTGAAGTTTGTGACACATCCTCGAAAGTAACCACACACCGTGTCAGAGTGGCTTTTAAGGAGCGCAGCTCCTTAGAACGTCAGGATGTTTATTTGGCTTCAAGCTGACCATGCGTCATGTGCAGTCGAAGCGTATATAGCTGCAACACATCGGTGCGCACAGATTTCTACAGAACGCACATTACTTTAAATATAGACCATCTGTCCAGGTCTGTGCGTGCCTGCGTGCGCGTGCTATCGCCCGTTCGTACTTCCATCTGTCTGTCCTTTATACAAGTCGGTGAGTGCAACCTAGGCATTAGAAAGCTCAGAACTTAGCTTCTCTCCATCAGCAGCATCCACTTCATCGATATAGGTAGATTTTCGGTGTTGCTGATTGGAGGCTGAATTTTATTCATGCGTGGTTAGTAAACAAATGTGCACTGCATCTGACCTACAACAAACGTGCGAAGCACTACGTTTGAGTGCCATTTGCAGAAAATGCTACCCTACGCTTGACTTCATTGTGTTTTCGTGACAGATTGTAGGTCCCCTCAGCACAAATAGACATCACTAGGAACCTGCGCCGAAGTTTTGTCGACCAAACTTTTGGACGTGCTTTCCTTGTGCATTCCTAATGGAAGTGGTAATGACAGGCTCTATGCTGCGGTGAAATAAGTGGGAGCAAGCATTTATCGTCTTGACTCATCTGTTATGAACAATCGCCAGACAGTGTATGGGGCTCCAGTTCACATACCGCCGGTGTCGCAGCTATAAACCACGCAAAACTCGCACGTTCGACAAGCTACACAAATTGCAGTAAACCACAACCACGGTGTAAGAATGAGTTGCCACAACGGAAAGCCTATCAGAACTCTGAAGGAATGAACGTTTTAGGTAATTTATAAGTGGTATAAAAGGAAATGTAGGAAGGTCGATCAGTCTAAGCTAATTACTTTCCTACCCTACACGTGGAAAGGGGGGGGGAGATTGAAATAGGGAGAAGAAAGAGAGATTGATGGTCATTTACTGTATGCGTACATGCGTATGTGCTCTGTAACATGATAGGAGCTACAGAGAATTTCATACAAAGGTAGGCTAGTACCGCATTTTTTTATCATTCTACTTGACTTGATGCAAAGAAAACGCTGCTTTAAAAAAACGCCATTGCTTCAGTGAGCGAAGCGGTCTTCACAATGTGTATTGTTTCAACCGGAATGAAGGGTTGAGAGTACAACAAGTACAGGATGTATGATTTATCCGCTGATTTCTGTCGTGATAGAGTGCACGTGAGCGCGTCTGGTAGATAAGATTATGCAGTTTCTTCCGCAGCCAGGCAACTTTTTGTCCGGAACACCCCATGGCGTTTTGCGCACTGAAGGCCGTCAAGTGCCCTCTCTGCATGACTTGCGATTTTCGGCTGGCTCCGCCCGTTGTAATTTGTCTATCAAGGTGAGCATGTGCAGAAACGCGTCAACGCCTGTGCATTTAATATTGAATGTAATGTAGCTGGAGAAAATACGCCTGCATTGCATGCTGTGATATCATAACAGTGAAAATTTTGCAATAGAAATCAAGCGGGGTGACCAAATATTCATCTTATTCGAAATTCCTATCACTAGAAAAGACAGAAAATAAGTATTCATCAAAAAACGCTGTTATACATTTTCATACAAGCTTTCACACAAAACCAGCAAAGTTATGAAAACCTTTGAATGATTGCCAGTAAAGGTTTTGTACGTTGATAATCATACTGGAACTCGTAGTTATGTGGCACATGAGCGCGTGTGTAATAAATGAGTGAGATGCACTTTAACCCGTCACTCATAGGAGGTCCTTCAATATCTCAGTACGTTGTTCAGCAAAATTTTAAAACCGCTGCCCTTCCTTTTCATTGTTGATTTATCATGATGGTGTTGATTGATTTCATTGATTTGTTGGGTTTAACGTTTCAAAACATCCTTATGAATATGAGAAACGCCGTAATGGAAAGCTTCAGAAATTTCGACCACCTGGGGTTCTTTAACGTGCACCCAAATCTGAGCACAAGGGCCTACATCATTTCCGCCTCCATCGGATATGCATCTGCCGCAGCCAGGATTCAATCCCGCGACCTGCGGGTGAGCAGCCGAGTACCTTAGCTACTATACCACCGCGGCAGAGCTGTCTGTCCGTACATTTGTCTGTTTGTCCGTAGTAACAATGCCCCAAACGGCACTAAACGATACGCCAAATGGCCAACCCCATCCGCAGCGCCCACCAATATTGCTGAAGTTTTAGCGTTCTTATTTGTGCAATTGTCTATTAGGAAGCAATTATTGTGCGTATTTGAGGCACCATAACAACACGTTGATATTTGTTATGGGAGTCTTTATACTGGAGAAGGCACACATAACTAATTTTAAGGACCGTAGCGTCAATCACGCTGCGCTGACAGTGGAACGCGATGCTTAAAAAGGCAAGTGTTTCCAATGATTTGGTAAGACGACATGGTGGTGGCAACTGCCCGTCGCTTTACGTTATACAACTTATCGCCTCCGAGACAGGCGCGCATCTTTCTCCGTGGGTGCGCACGCCTTTCTTCACTTTTGAAGACAACTGCCAGATGGTGCTCGTGTCTAACGTGCCTCTATGCACTCGTTCGCCTTCGCTGCACGGATTGAGACTCTCTAACGCAACGCTTCTAGAATACAAGTAACCAATTTTCTCGCGCACAGCATCAAATAAACGTTTTGGTCACTCTCTCCACACGCAAGACTATTGTCTTTCGATGACATTTGCAGTGAAACATGCAGCTACGGGGCCAGTGTTTCTCTGTTTCAATCTCTTCTGTCATCTCCTCCCGTCTGCTTACTTCCATCTTCCAGGCGCCGATGGTTAACCGTCGACGGTATGCGTCCTCTATTGTTCACATATTATAGGATTGTACTGGCTTTGTACAGCTGGCGCTGACAAGCCTTTTGACAATTGTGCTGCTGCGTACCCATGTTTGGCTCCATGGTGGGCGGTTGGCATGGTAGCTGAAGTTATATATACTTTATGGCCGTATTTCCATTCCTCAAAATCTCTGATCGCCCTCCCCCAAGAAGGGGCGCTCTGAAGCCACACCTAATGTCTTCTTAAATCTAAAAGAAATTGCCCCGCGCTTTCATGTGATTCACTGTGAAACACAAGAAAAAAATGTAAGAACAATTTCTCCGTTTGTCGTTTCGAAATGGCTCACCAATACTCTTAATCCAGATTATCAGGCTACACGTATGACTAGTGGCGACCTTCTTCTTGAAGATCAAAGCAAGGCCCAGTACGAAAACCTCACAAAACTTGCCTCTATTGGAACCACACCTGTATCTATCACACCACATCGTTCCCTGAACAGTTCCCAAGGCGTAGTATCTGATGAAGACCTAATCAACTTGACAGAGAGTAAGCTTTCCGAGGGCTGAAAAAAACAGCACGTACCGCATGTACAGAGAATTAAGATCATGTGTGACAACAAAGAAACCCTGACAAACTACCTAATTCTTACATTTTGCACAAGCGCACTTCCACAATATATTGAAACAGGCTACTTCAAGTTAAAGTTCCGACCCTACATGCACAACCCCCGACGTTGTTTTAAGTGCCAGCGTTTCGGCCATGGCTCTCAGAGCTGCCACGGTCGTCCAACCTGTGCAGATTGTAGTTCGCACGAACACGCTTCAGACAACTGTGAAGAAGAAACTCCCCATTGCGCAAACTGTGATGATGGACACGTCACTTACTCTCGAACATGTCCTCGATAGAAGCATAAAAAAGAAATACTTACAATCAAAGTAAATAAAGACATCTTGTTCAGAGAGGCGTGCAAGCGTCTACGTTTGCAGGACGAAAGGGGGCAGTGCCACTAAAATCCGAGGCGCCCGCAAGTACCACACAAAGTGGAAAGGCGGCCGCGCCATTCACCCCTTCTGCGGAAGTAGCACATGCTCTTCCGCCACTAAAAGGTCTGCAGGCATCCGGACCTGAAGCCCCAGGACCTCCATTTTTGACAGATAGCTCAAGATTTCCGCGCCCACGCACGTGAACCACGAGCGGGTATCCAGCACCTCGTCCGTGGTGATGGGCACCACAGCAAGTCCAACGGTGTCTTCAGCGCTGAAGGGCAGGCGCGGCTTTTTCGGAGCACGCCAGAAAGTCAAACTTCATCATAACTGGGCCCGACAAGGGCTCCTGACTCAGCCCAATGCTCTTTAGTACACACAACACTCATTTAAACTCATAATGAATAAACAAATTATACAATGAAACGTCACAGGGCTGCTTAGAAACCTTTGCGATATCCAAGAACTCCTACACAAATATTTACCTTAAGTTTTGTGTGTAAATCAGACACACTTAAATTCCAGAAACACCAATTTCCTTCGTCGTTATGTAATATTCAAAAAGGATCAAAATGACGCTGGAGCATCATCTCATGGTGTAGCCATTATAATGGATCAGAGCGTAACGTATACACATCTACCACTACAAACATTCCTTGAGGCAGTGACTGTTCGAGCAGCTCTTTTCAACAAACATATCACAATCGGCCCTCTTTTCATACCTCCACAGTACCGTTTTGAAAAACATGAACTCCAGTTCTTGATAGATGAACTACCGGAACCTTATGTGGCCCTTGGTGAGTAGAATGCACGTAATGGTCTATGGGGCCACTCTCGCTGCGATGCATGAGGTCACCAAATCGAACAGTTCCTCTTTTTTTGGGTGCATGTCTGTTTATTAGGAAAGGACAACATACTTTAGCCTTACTAACAACACCTACTCATGCATAGATCTCAGCATTGTGTCGCCATCACTTGTACGCCTGCTTCAATGGAAAGTGATCAACAATTCTTTCGGGAGTGGCTACTTTTCGATCAATCTAAGGAAGAGGAGAAGGTAAAGAAGGAAATGCAGGAAAGTTAGCCAGTCAAGCATCCGGTTTGCTACCCTACACCGGGAGAAAGGGATTGAGGAATGAAAAGAGAGAGGCAGAAAGAAGAGAACATAAATAAACAACAAACAGGTGGGCTTAAACTACACTGCTGCATTCTATAGTAGTGGACGCAGGACTTGAGGCGTGTCACGTTTCACGGTAGGTCGTGCCCTGCCACCGTGGCATAGTCGCTAAGGTACTCGGCTGCTGATCCGAAGGTCGCGGGATCAAATGGAGGCGGAAATGTTTTAGGCCCATGTACTCAGACCTGGGTGCACGTTAAAGAACTCCAGGTGGTAGAAATTTCTTGAGCCCTCCACTACGGCATCTCTCATGATCACCGGCAGTTTTGGGACGTTAAACCCCACAAATCAATCAATCACCGTAGTTCATCGGTTTATGATGCCTACTGAAGGCTTGCAAGCAGTGGACGTAGAACGTCCAGTACCTGTTTTACGGCCTCAGTGTGCGGTTATTTCAGCTTGCCGACGAACACTTGAAGTGCGCCGAGAAGTGATTGAAGAGGATAGGTTTGTGTTCTGGCATTGCCGAGGTGCGCTGTCAGTCAGCTTGACGCTGCGACTTCGGCAGCGATGGCCAAACTGTGTCAGTTGTGTCCACGGTGGTCTTGTTGGTATCGACCATCGTTGATTCATGTGACTGCGGCGTTAGAAATTTAGGCAAAGTGAAATCCGCAGGCACCACGCTTTTCACAGCGTTCTCCTTCATACCAGCCAAGTATATACCGGGTGGAGAAGGAGATGGTGAAGAAGGCCGTCGAGTGACCGCTGCGGTTGCAGATACATTGGATTTTCCTGACGAACGTCGGCGCCGCCGGCGCTCTTCTCTAACGGTGGCGGCGCCCTCGCGATGCGATGTATGGTCTTTCATCATTTGCCTCAATACAGCTGTCTTTTTTTTATTTTCGGGCAATCTTTTGCGGAAGCTTCGTGAGGTACATTGCAACTTGAACACTTGAGAACGCTGGCTTTACAAGTGGCGGCGGAATGAAGGACATACTCTTGCCTTCGCATACGCTTCTAACGTGACCGAGCTTCATGAAGTTGCGACATCGTAGCGGCTTCGGTACAAAGGGACGGTCTTACAGAGTGTCCGAAGTGGCCCAACTTTGCGTGAGAAGGTAGAGAGGTGCCTGTAAAATCGACTTTCGCGCAGCGTGAGGTACCCAAACGAACAACCTTGACAATGACACTTGCTTCAAGAGGTGGTTTGACCAGGCCACTTAAATCCGAGTTGGGAATGGCAGCGTTTACGTTGTAGATCACACCGGTGACGATGTTTGAGCTCATTGGTATGTATAAGCGAACGTTGATACCACCCACCTCTGTGGCGTTGATTAGAACATGCGAAAATCACCAAGATATTCTTTCGCAGGTTCAATCTGATTTTGATGATTTCATCTGGTGCCAGTCGCTCGAGCAGCGCCGAAATAGATTGCCTTTTGAGGTGCTTCATGTAGCCGCTGGGCGTAGTAGGAACGAACATAATGGTGTTGACATCTGGCCTTCGCGGAGCTAGTTCATTCGGTGTGTTTGGGGATGAAGAGGCCCTGCTGTTACGTCTCTTTGTCTTTCGGCTCGTTATAACTTCGAAGTCATCATTAGATGGCCCCTCACCTGTCAGTGAGTAGACATCAGTGTCCTCGCTGTCGCAGTCGGGTCCTATCCGCTTCGTGGTCGTGGCCATCGTGGATGCTGGAAGACCTGGTAGATATCTAAACGGGTTCATGTAGATCACTAATGGCCCTTACCTTGTCAGTGAGTAGGCATCAGTGTCCTTGCTGTCGCAGTCGGGTTCCGTCCGCTTTCTGGACGTGGCCGTCGCGTACACTGGAGGACCGGGTAGATATCTGAACTGGTCCTTGTACATCGCTGATGAACCCTCACCTGCCGGTGATTAGACATCAGTGCCTCACTCTTGCAATCAGGTCTGATTCGCTTTCTGGACGTGGCCATCGTGGACGCTGGAGGACCTGGTAGGTACCCGAACTGGTCCTTGTACATCGCTGATGGCCCCTCACCTGATAGTCCATCACCTGGTAGATACCCGAACTGGTTCTTGTACATTGCCGATGGCCCCTCACCTGTCGGTGAGGGGCCATCAATAGACATCAGCGGACAAAGGTCATCCACAGGTCCCCAGATGGCAGACAGACAAAGCGGACTCGCAAAAGTTCAGAGAAGCCACTCGCTTGAGTCGGTTGGACATACGTGAAATAAACTTAGATGCAGCTGTAGGCTTTTTGAAAGCACTTCTTATTGATGCTGAAACAAAGTGTATCCCACAAACTGGACTGTACGCCAGGCGACGCGTCCCTTGGTAGAATAGTGAGTGGCGAAGTGAGCGTAGAAAGCAAAAAAATACATGTAGGCTGCTTCAGGACTCTCTGACAGTGGAGAATATTTAAAAGCATGAAGTCTCAAGGCAAGAGGATGCCATGACAGGCCAGAAGGGAAAGTTGGCACATTTATATTAGGCATAACTTCACATACACAGGAGGTTAAAGTATAAAACATGATTAGCAGAATAGCAGGACGACAAGCACATTCACTCCCTCTCGTAAACACACAAGGTTACAGCTTGGAAGATCAAGCAAACTTCCTCGGTGCACACTTCGAACAAGTGTACAGCTCGTCACACTATAGTAAAGGCTTCCAAAGAAACAAAGCAAAAATTTAAAAGCAGAAACTAGACGACATGTGTACAAATTATGAGGCTTACAACCAGCCTTTTCGCTTGGCTGAGCTACAGACATCGCTGGGCTGCTGCAGTGATTCGTCCCTGCTTCTGATCGCGTGGTTTACGAGATGTTGAAAAACTTACCTCCCGAAACTCCAAAAACTTCACTCTCTCTGTGTAATGCCATATTGTCTACTGGTGAGGCGCCTGCTTTTTGGAAAGAGGCCATTGTAATTTCAATTATGAAAAACAGCAAGGATCTATTCTCTGTAGCGAGTTGGAGGCCAATCGCCCTAACAAGTTGCATGTGTAATCTCTTCGAAAAGATGAATAACCGCCGACTACTATATGTTCTCAAAATAAACAACATACTGGACCCTTACCAGTGTGTTTTTCGCGAGGGCAGGTTTACCACTGACCACCTTCTTAGTATCGAGACACGAATTTGCGATGCTTTTGTTCAAAAACAGTTCTTGTTTTCCGTATTCTTGGATATAAAAAAGACATACGACACCGCATGGCGCTTTGGCAGACTGCGAGACCTCTCACATAAAAGTTCCCGAGGTAACATGTTGAGCTTAATCGAAAGCTATTTGTCCGACCGTACTTTTTGTATCCCAGGTGGGGAATGTTTTGTCACGAACATTAGTCCAGGAGTCTTGAGTCTGGAGTGTCAAGGAGTCTGGACTGTTTATTATAAAAATGAATCCTTTGCAATCCTATGATTCCACGCAATTTGTTTATTTGTACATATGTTGACGATGTGCAGATCGGTTTTCAATCCTGCTATCTCACAAAGTGCAAGCGGCAGCTTCAACTCGGTTTGAATAAAGTTACGAAACGGACAGACGAGGGTAGAATCACGCTTAACCCACAAAATAAGCGCATGCGTTTCAATTTCAAAAAGGAAACTTCTCCAACCTGACCCGATCATTCCCCTTCACTGAACGCGATTGACTCTGGAAAGTGAACAAAAATGTATAGGCACAACTTCAGCATTAAGTTGACAGTCCTATCTCACATGAAAAACCGTAATGACAAGTGCCTGAAAGTTGAGAATATACTGAAGGTTTTGTCGTGGATACAATGGGGCAGTGATAAAAATGTCCGATAAATTTTTATAAAAGTGCTAGAAGCTCGCTCTTAGATTACGGGGCAATATTCTACCAGGAAGCGGCACCAAGCGCTCAGAAAATGGTTGACCCGGTTCATATTGAGGGCATACGTCTTTCTACAGGTGCTTTTCGCTGTCCTGTAGAAAGCCTTTATGCCGAATTCAACAAGCAGTCGCTGCAGCTGCAGAGGACCTACGTGCCTTTTTTTGTGTATTACCTCAAGGTGACCGCCGATAAGAAGCACCCCTCACACTCCCAATCTATGACTTATTCAGTTCCACACTGTTTGGTTGCCGTCGACAGCCCTTCTCGCTTCGTGTGAGAGGCCTCGCTGAGGAAACTGGAGTGCCACATCTTGATCAGTGTCTGATGGCTCCTGCCGCGTTTCTTCCGTTGTGGCAAGGGCAGGTCATAGAATGTGATGTGTGCTTCGTGGAAGTGATCAAACGTGCACCTGTAGCACATATCTGCACGTACTTCCTGGAACTTCCACACAAATACAATTTCACTGACCTCTTTTACAGATGCCTCAAAGTCTTACACTTCTGAATCGTATGCAGCAGTTGGTTCTTCTTTTTCAGAAGCCGGCTTACTGCATTCTATTACAAGCCTCTTCACCGCAGAAGCTACGCGATACTTGCGGCTGTTAAACACATCAAGCAATCAAAACAACCGAAGACAGTAATTTACACAAGTTCGTTAGGCTTGGTAAAAGTTCCGAAAACTCTCAAAAACACAAAAGTTTAGTTCCTGTTTCGCTTTACACATTATTGTACACATAGTCTACGCACTGAAACTTGTCATAGAGGGCTGAGTGCCAGGGCATCGCAAGATCTAAGGCAACGTAATGGCGGACCAGCTTGGCAGATTCGTTCACGAAAGCACTGCCAATACATCTACAGTCATCCTTGCACTTGACCTAAAACCATTTCTCAAACGACAAATCAGAGCTTATTGGCAAAGGAAATGGGATATCGAAAACAGAAAATATACTACGTGTTATCAAGCCACACCTTGGTAACTGGCTGCCGGTATCAAAGTCAGCCACACAGACATAACACTTACAAGGCTAGATTAGGACACGCAAAGTACACATTCATATCTTGTGTCTGGTGGTAATCCACCCTTGTGTGGGAAATGTGGTGATTCACTCACCATTATCCATATTTTATTTCAATGCAAGGAATTACACACTTTATGAAAAAACACTTCACATCAGCCTACCAAAAGCAAATACTGCTGCATCCATCCATGTTCGTCGGTAGCAATCAACTCTTCAAACATCAGTCACTACTGATCGCGTTCTTAAGAAATGTTCATCACTTTCATGTTATTTATCCTGGTAACAGGCTGCAGCTCTACTTCTGAAGTGAGGTCGCTGCTGGGTCGATACTCTATAAAGCACCTGTCTCGCGGCCCTTCGAAACAAGGGCGTTGAAGAGACATTCGTGCTCTATCATCGTTCCACAACTTTATTAATAGAGCCTTTAGCCACTCATTTCCACAGTGCACTTGTCACGTCACTCCATTATTTTATTACGTTTATATATTACCCTCCTTCAGCAGGAAGAAAAAAGCGGGGTTATTGGCTGGTGACATCCAGCATCTCCACATTGCAGACCAATCATAATTCATCCTGCTTGTAGTATTGTGCTCAAAAATTACGCATTTTTATGCATTTGTATGTAGGTTAGCAAAAAGAAGACCTTTGCTGGTATTTTGAAGTGCAAGCACAGGTAGAAAACACTCGATGGACTCTTGCAATACCAATTTGTCAAGTGCACAATATATTAAGAACATGTCCGGTGTTGGACACAAAAGAACATTACAGGGTGCATAGTGCGCCAAATAGGATTATCGCTTTCGCAACGCGTCAGCGTTTGCTTTCGCGCATGACTGTTGAAGAGTTATTTGTCATCAGTCGCAGTGATTGTTTCATCGGTGTATGGGTACACATTGTTCGGAGAGAAAATGATATAACGGATATTGACTGTACAGGGCTGATATAATTGACAAAGGTCATATACGAGAGGGGTGAGGTTTCGCGTTCTGGTAGGTACCACGGAATGGAGAAATCTTCTCGCAATTGACGCGGGAACGAGTAAAATTTTCAAAAGGTTTCGACAACATTTGAAACGGAACGAATTCTACGTAGCTATGAAAAAGCCTTGTAATCCTATTCATATGGTAAATTTTTCACCTTAGGACATTGTAAGAAATGATCTCTGTTATAAGTATTAGTTCAAACGCAGGTAGCAAACAACAGGGGTGTGGTTACACGTCCTCACCGAATAGAGAAGCAGGCATGTATAGCACTCGGTGATGAATGAAGACGAATTAGGGCTAAATAACGCTCATACTTTCATTTCTGCTGTTGTCAGTTCGGGTTATATTGGCGTAAGTTTGACTCAAACGCCTATGTAAGAGCCAAAGTTTTTTTTTAGGGGCCATATTTTTCGCGAAAAGACGTGGTTATCTCGAGCCATTCCGCATACTGGTTGCCATGCTACAGAAAATTGATGTGGCGTTTGAAACCGTGAGTAGTGTAATGTAGTGCTCTCAAAAGACAGCTTTCATTTCGGTCAGTTCGAGGATATATCTTCCCTTCATATGTCTCAGCCGATGAGGTTGCTTGATTTTTTTCCGTACATCTACGTTGTAAAACAGCACACGGAATATGGATGTCCACATACTGATATAAAGACATAACCGATTGTGTTTGTTTTGCTAAACTGGCGTCAAGCCTCCCTATGTCTGCTGCACTGAGCCCTCACTTGTGTGTCTATTTTCTGACCAATGGCGATGACAAATAGTGATATGTACACAATCCGCTTACTGGTGTGATTATAACAATGTCATTTAATTGCGTAAGTGGGCTTCAAAGCACTCGAACGTCCATGCATTCGGTGAATAATTCTTCTAGAAGCACGTTGATTACACCTGCTAGACACTCTTTGACATATCCTACGATGATTCGAGAACAATTCCCCATCATTATGGCCTCATGTTTGTCAAAGCATCAAAGAACAGATGATTTTTGTAGTTTGTACTTGTATTTGTTTCATCATTTGGACGTTTTGTCTTCGAGATGGCAATGAATCTCTGAAAAACAAGTCACCATAGAAAAAAGAAAAAGCAAACTCGAGAAGCTGACCTCGTTGTCGATAAATTACAGCGCGACAGTCCACTGAGGGTTGGGGTGCTATATCCAGCTGACCCATTGCTTTTCTGTTTTCCTGCTAAACTGGCACTTCTAAATACTTCTTGATCGCTTTGTTTGCCACGTTAGTAGGAGGTTAGACGTACAACGACATGATTTCCGCCCTCTTCTCTCTGAAAAAAATGACGAAAGGAGGAGGGCGGGTCTTATGCGCGATGAATGAGCGCACTTGTCTTTGTTGCGGGGCGCTAACAGTGTCAACAAGACAGGAATAATCGAAATATCTGAATTTTCACCTATAAGCAGAGGCCACAACTAGGGCATATTCAACCTAGATAATAAAAATGACAACATTTTTTGACAGACTGGCGCTTTTTTAATAACTTTTTTGCGAACACATTTTGTACCTTCAGTGGCACACACTGCCGAAAGAGAAAAGTGGAACAGTGCGGATTTGAAACTCACCTTTAGAAGCGACATAACGATTGTAGGCTTTTTATACGACTTGCGGATTCTCAGTCTTAGAATTCTGCTCAAAATTTTATTAAGATAGAGATGTTATCAAATAAAATCTGCAACATGCGCCGTTGATGCCACATTCAATGAGTGAATACTATTACTTTGCTTAAAAGTAATCATAATTGCCAATAAGTGACCATATCGCAGAGATACGTCACGCACTTACGATGTAAGGCAGAACCTGTAGTACTTGCAAATTGTTTAGAAAGCAGCTTACTTTAGCGACACTATTAGAAAAAACACACTTTTGCACTCTTCTAGAGTCTTAAGAAATTGGTTTTGCATGGTATCGATAGAGCCGCAAGTCATTAGTCAGCAAAGTACCAATTTATTGATTAAAGAAACCGGAAAAAAAAGACGGGAAACGATAACTGCTGAACTTTTTAAAGAAAATGGACGATAACCATCAAATATTAAAATATTTTATCAATAGTGTGCACTTGCTGGTGAATCTATTCAGTTTTCTAAGCAATTATGCCCTCCATGGTGTATATCTACGCTACAAATATAAGAAGCATACATTCATGTGGGAATTATTGCTGTTTCAGAGGACAGTACTGTGAATCATTAGCCAATAGCAAGATATATGTAGCTCTGGTTGGCCTAGAGAGGGAACTTGTCTTCAAAATATTCTCCTGAAAAGCCCATTAGCGCTTCGGGAGCTTGATTTACTTGTTGAGAGTATCAAAAAGTTTGCCTAAATGTAAATATATTTTCTTCAAAAGTACAAAAGTTGTATAATGGCATTGGTGTGAATATAAGTAATCGAATATTGACAAGACAGATTACTTGCCCTTCATAAGGAATCACCATGCTGTTCCTTTCGTGAATGGAGATTGGCCTCAATTTCGCGCTCCGAGGATGACGTAAGATTACCTACCGCAGCGCCAGCAACGAACTTTGCCAAACAAACTACGAGGTGAGGAGGGCTTGGCTAATTGTTTTCGGCCGGGCCATGCTCTATTGCTGTTCTTATGTCAATTGCAGTTTAATGAGTTATGTGTCATTTGAGTGAAACGTATACCTGTAACCGGCGATGCAGGCGTACGCTTTAACACTATTCAAAGCTGCAGATAGAGGTCCTAGCCAAGCGACCATGAAGACAGCGTGCCAAGAACCACAAAATTGTGGCGTTGGGTACATGACACATCGCACTGATATGTGCGGCACTGTTGAAAAGTTGCAGTAACCTGTTATCGGCTTCACTATATTATCAAGCTTTTAAGAGCTTCGGTCAGTTTTATACCAACCAACAACTGCTGACGTGTTCTACACCACTGCGAAACTCGTGCAAGTTGACAAGTCCAATAAGGTTATTCATACACGTTTGTAATGGTCTGTCACTTCTTATAAATAATGTGTCTAACAAAGAAAAAACGAGCCTTCACTTTTTCTTGTGCGCCAGCATATATACAAGCTTTGACCTCTAGTTCTATTAGAGCGAGAGGCTTTACGGTTCTGCTTAGGCCTTCTAAAATATGTGGCGAATGCAGTATTATAGCTGGAAGCGAGGAAACCACCCCTGTTAAACCGATTTAACCTACTTACGCTGCAGACTTTCTTACGATTGTACGAAACACTGTCATCATCATCATCATCTTCATCATCAGCCTGACTACGTCCACTGCAGGACAAAGGCCTCTCCCATGTTCTCCCATTGGAGAGAAACACTGTCTAAACATGCTCAAATAATTTTCATCTCCAATACTGATATATTTTTCTCCGAGCGCTGGCCTAGATTCCGCAAGCCCTACATATTAATTGTACCAGCAATAATCGACTCCCTTAATGTACATATTCGTCATGTGCGTCTTTTGACGATGCAACCTAACTTCACAAACAATGTCTACTTTGATATTTTTCTGAACCATGCTAAATTATTACTTCACGGAATTTGAAATACACTGTTACAAGAAAACGTAAATTCTGCGAACGAATGTGATTATTGGAACGGAGGCATCGCAAACTGAGGAAAGAGCTTGCGTAGGAATATTTGCCGTGAACATGAGTGCTTGTTTACGACTGCCTAATTTTGTCCCAGTTTATATAGCTAAACTTCTGGCCATAATATTTGAGCTGCGAAAGTTAGGTAGGCCACTTACAGTAGTAGCAATTATCACTGACTCATTATGTGTGTGTTCTCTCTCCGCCTCCGGTGACACGCCACAACTAAATCTTTTCAAAATACTAGTTCCCACGCACCTTTAATGTCTCCACTTAATTCGAGTACCAGTACGCGAGATTTTTTTTTCAAACGAAAGCGCTGTTTCTTTTTCAAAGGCGGCGCTTTTGGTGCCAATAATTCGGGTTTTTGCGCTGACAGCATATGCTAGAATCGCAAGATTCCGCATTTTATCATAAAAAAACTGCCTACCAGACCCAGTCTTGATAGATTTTCCAGAATATAAGCCCCTCTTATTTTCCTCGAACAGTGGGTTATCGCGGTCGAGAATAATGGAAGTGGCTATAACCAAACTTCGTAGACAGGTTACCTACCAGAACACAAAACCACTCTTCAAAATATTTCTGATGTAAAAAGAACTGTGCCAAATATGCTAACACCTTGCCAACTTAGTGCAGCGTAAAAAGCAGGAGCAGGTGTTGAAAATGCTTGAACTACAACGTCGTAAGAGCTTGAGTTCGATTCCTCAAATATAGAAAAGCCTTCCGAATACAGCAGCGTTCACACCCACTACGCGACAAGGCACACTCATTGTGTCTCAGCCCCTTTTTCAGATAAAAAATTTATTAGGTGTCACCCTAAGAGGTGGCACTTATTCGTATCAATAAATAATGTTCTTCGTACCGTAGAGGTAGCTTTGGGAGTGTGTTAGTCGTTCCGAGAAGTCCTGCAACAGACACAATTCAAGGCAAGTAGTCACTGATTGCTAAACTACCATTTAGCAGCTTGTCATTTACTAGAAAACATTATTTCGAGAGAGAAAAAATCCAAAATTTAACAAGTAGGCAGCCCATTAGCGTAAATATTACTGCCGTGAGCAGTTAGAATAGAAGTAACCAATTAGAGAAAATGATTCCACGTTGAACCTTCGTTACAACTTGGGATGTGATAAATTTTCAGACGTAATTTCCATGGCCTTCTCATCGCCTAACCGTGGGTATAGAATTCGCAGTGGGTATAGAATTCGTGCCATCAAGAGCGGACCATGTTGTGGGCATGACAGTTGCCCTTTCGCCATTTCACCTGCTACGAGAACATTTGTCAAGTGTCCACCGAGCTATCAATCACCATTACTCTACGCTTCTTTGGGGCCATGCAATCAGCGGTACATGTTCTGGGTGCTAAGGCTGCTGCTGATAATGATGATGACGCCAAGAAATTATTGGTAAGCCCATTATACTAATTGGGCAGCGTAAACTTCCCACTCGTTAGAGTAATAACATTGCTTGATGCGACATATCATCTGTTTCTCGCCCTACATGATTCCTGTCCAGGTCATTTTACCAATAGAGTTTAAAGCACTGCCGTAGCAGCGTGGTAGCACACTTCCCTGACACGTGGGGCGCCTTCGCATGGTTCCACCACAGAACACCTACCAATTTAGAGAACAGAAACTGTACTTTTGGGCTGTTGTATCAAAATGACGTGGAAATACGTAGCGGTGGCGTACTGAACTTCAATACCGCGAGGCGAGATGGCGCTGGCAGTACTATCATCATCAATAAGCAGACAAATTTTTTTGCTGCAGGTGGAGGGCTCACTGCTGGTTCGCGCTGATCGCTTCTTCTGCTTTTTTTGTTTTTTTCTCATTGCTGAATCGCCGTTTGCGTGTGTAATTATCGCCAGGTGAACTAACTGGCCTCGAATGGCAAAAACAAGGTCGATCAAGTAAGATTGGAATCATTTATTGCGAGTGTTCAAGCCGGTACAACCAATGTATTCGGTTGAGTCCGAACAAAACAAGTCACTTATACATATCGAAAGCTTTCAACTCATGTGTAAAGACTAGAAAGCTAACAAGCATATGCATATAACTGAACATCGAGATCGCTGACTGAACGTTGCTCTCATTGTGTTGCGGCGTTTGAGTTTAATAGCGTGGCTTCAGGACAAAGGTTCGATTCTGTCACGAGATGCGGCGCTTTCCCTGTAGTGTTAATCTTGAAGTGAGGTGAATGCATGACGTAGAATCGGGAAGGAAACTTGCACATTGCCGATAGATAGCTCGCGCAGTGAGAGCAATGTAGTTTTTTCTCAATTTGTTAAAGAAACAATTGCGGATGTGTGCAGTTCTGAATCTTTCTAGCTCGGCAATGCTACATTGAGTAGTGCACAGCTGTGCAACGTTGTGTCGTGTCGACAGGGTAGGCACTAGTTTTAATTCCCAGCCGTGAGTCCATATCATAGGTTACATGTATTGAGATGATGGGCCTAAAGATATTTCAGGCTTGCTATATTTATTGTTAGAGTTAAGTTACACAGTTACTACAGCTAGAATTTCTCGTCGCAGGTAATGACCGGTCTTCTGAGTATGCAGAAAATATGTATGCTAAAAGAAACGAGGTGAGGTGTGTGCTTACAGATCGAAAAGGCCCAATCCTAAGAAAATAAGATTGAGGCATGCATTTTACATTTTTGTTTGTACATTTTGTTGGCACTCTTACAGTACACTATCTGCTCAGCTCTGAGCACAGTCTCTTTTTTGCGTAGACTTATTGGTAGAACTTAAGCACTCTCTTGCAAGCAAGCACCCCTGAAACCAACTGCTGGTACATGATGTGAATCTTTCCAAATACTGTATCAATAAACGTCACATTTATTACACACCTGTTATTGTGTGTACTTTTTCAGTATACTTGTGCTTGAAAGCTGAAGTTGCTTTCTCCCTGCTGCTTTTCGAAGTTAGGACTTCAAGTACGTACCAGCTTCCAGTGTGGCTGTGGATAAGTCAAGATCATGTAAGTTTCAACTACCTTTGTGATTTCCTATATTTTTTTTTCATGATGGTTGTGCACAGAATTTCACTTCGTAGTGGTAGACACTGTAGCCAGAACAGCTTAACTTAAACAAAAGCAGATGTGCTTAAAGAAATCTGAGACGTTTCTTTTCTATATGAAAAAAAAAACACTACCACATCCAATGAAGACAATCTTGCTCATCACGACAGCATTCTTGTAATTGAGGAAGTTGTGCGGCAAGTGCTCATCACCTTCATGGTTTATTATTTTAGGAGCCCATTTACCATAGGTGCAAATCTAAATAATTTTAGTGGAGCCTTATGACCAAGCTTTGGCGCATCTTTTTCTAAACTTGTATGAACTAAACACAGTTAAATAAGATAAAACAGTTCTGGGTGTAGTTCATAAATTGTCACAAGGCACAACTAAATGTCGGAAAGACTGTTAATGCCCCTCACTGCGGGGGTGTTCATTTTGTAATGCATTTATAATTTCCGATAATTCACATGTAACCTATGAAGTGATCATGAGTCGTACAGTGTGGGCAAACTTTGATTGATTTTGGCTTCCAGGGGTTAAAACAAATGACATTGTAGCTTCGCAGGAGACAAGACTGCTAGTCGAAACATTTTCTCTGACACCTCGTGTTCACAGATTTTTCATATTTTTAAGCTTTCATCTTCCGAAGGTCAGTTCACCTACACCAATGGGAACTGGTTCACAGCTGTGCGCGAGAACTTCAGAACTTGTGGAGCACAATTTCAACAGTGCGGCATCACAAGTGAATGACAAGGTGTAATTCTAATTTTTGTTCGCTTAATTTAATGAGGTGGAAACATCTTGGCAAAACATGCCGCGTTTGTAGAGGCGGGTATGGCACCTACGTCTAATGCTAAGTTGTTTGTTAAGCTCTGCGTGCGGTTGCACCAAACCAGCGCAGTCAGGGTAGGAGGTACAAGAAAATCATAAACTGGTTTTAATGCTGTACCTCTTCCACGCTTTTTGAAATGAATGGCACGGTTTAGAGTATGCCATTGCTGCAACACTGAAACGAATGGCGAGGTGCAGCACTCTGTAAAATGGATCATGTGCTGCAGGCGAATCAAACGAACTCTTAAGCACACAAGCGTCCTAGTATTTCACCCCCATCAAAATATGGCCACTGTGGCTCGGATCAAACCTGCGTTGTTGAGCTCTGTTGTGCAATACAATCTAACTAATTGTGTTACAGTTTCAACGTTATTAAACTGTAGATGCCATGCCATGGTAGACAGCCAGTGCTTGCGGCCAATCTAAAGCGCCCTTCCATGATATGCATGGTAAAACATTCACAAATACCGCATTACATGTCTGAAGTTCGAGATGACCTAATGTAGTGGACGTTCAGATGTTTGAACGTGCTTGAAGAGTGGACATTTGGGAGTAGTCATCCTGTCGTTGCACGGTAGTCAGGTAAAACTAGTAACGTCAATATATATCAATGCACGAAATAAATGCAAGAAACTTCCAAAGTAAACAAATAAACTCAGTTAACTAGTAAACAGCATCATTTTATACATATATGTAATGGTACCTCACAACCAATGTATCACTCGCGGCTACTTCTTCACAAGAATTTCATGTAGCAGGTTCCTCGCCCATTCTACACAGCTTCTTCCATGTCAGGAAGGCCAGGAAGCTGTGGGAGAAAAAGAAGTATTTCTGATTTATGTGACGCTTTCTTTGTCATAATATAGCAAAGCGACACCCATAATAATGTGATGTTTCTCAAATGCGACTGTGGTAAACTATTATTTGGTAGGGTTTTCGCACTAATATATGGGCTAGCTACGAAGACACATGCGAGGCGACAGTGATGTATTTGCCTTCTTTCATAGCAACGGCCAGTTCTGTGCTACCTGGCGATAGAATTGCAGAGTTAACTATTGATACAGCAACTCGTTCCCACGTGAAGTCATGCCGCAAGTAACGCACGTATTATTCTGGCGACAGAATACTACGTTAAATAATTTCAAAATATCATATCGCAATGTGCTGCCGCTGTGTGACGCCTACGCGATCATTGGCAAAAAAAAAAACTACGTATGTGCAAATGAACCAACTAGCGCAGCAAGCAACCATCCTTAAAAAAACTGAAGTGGTTTCTACTCACCGGCCCGGGCTTGCAACGGGTGTTCATTCGATGAAAACTTCAACGGTCGCTTCATTCCCCGGAAGTCACTTAAATTCCCTTCGCGAAAGCATTTGAACCTGTCAAAATAAACAAAACGGAACAGAGTGTGTCGGCCGGCAGTGGCTCGAAATATTTACACCGAAACGGAACAGCGCGAGACACATCCGAACGTACCGCGAGCCGCTACCTGCCATCGCTACCGTTGGTCACCCTATATTTTGAAGTGATGATGGTGATGTCGATAGGCTGCTGCTGACCACAGTTATTCAACTATATGAGTTGCGAAACTGCGTTCCGAAACTCCGACACGCCATTAGCAGACCTAGCTGGAGTGAGCCGATCGTCGCGCCATCTGGGAGCGACAGTACAAAACACTGCATCGCCACTTCTGCGTCCGCTTTTTTTTTTTTTTTGAGGCAGCTGAACGCCGCACGCATCACTGGCTAGTCGCCTCAATAAATGACCTTAGCTCGCACGGCGCCCGCCGCCGCTGTCAGCTATTTTCGCTCTGCAAAGGCGTCATCAAAGCCGGGTCAAAGCGTCAAGGTTTATTTCGTCGAAGGTGGTGCTTGCAATGTCGTGCTACCATTGTTTTAATGCTGCGCCCTGATGATATTTATTACTCCTCGCTTGCTCGTTTGAAAATGTGCGCTTGAGATTGATTGCTCACAGGAACTTTGAGGAATCATTTTAACTGTTCCACTCTGCGGTTCACGATGTGTCCCACTAACACAACGGGAGTGATGGCCGCAAAAACAAGACACGGATAGGGTATAGTGCAAACCAAAGCACAACACTACCGATCAGTACTTACCGTCAATTGGCCGCCTTGTCTTGCACGCAGCGGTTGAATTCCCCTAATCGCGAAATCAATGAGACACCGGCTGGGATACCATATAATTATGAAAGCCCGATAACAAGAAAGTGGGACCTTGAACATTGCTATTTACTAGCAACTTGCACTGCATGCGTTCTTTTCTCTTCGGGTGCTATGTTCGTGGAGTCTTTCCAATGGCACCGGCGTTTCCTGCTCGGGCAACGTTGACAGACAATGCTGCCATTGACAGACTCAGATGTTGTATTCACCCGGATCAACGCTGCATCCCGCTTGCATCACGCCTTGCCCCTCACTATTTTGCCGAAATGTAAACATCGTGAGCTCGACACATCAATGCGAAAAACTACCAACTTCGTTGCACCGTCCATTATGCTGTGCTAGCTGTGTATATACCACACGAACATGCCGCTTATAGCTACGTCACTTCTAGCGCAATGCGGAAACCATGAAAATTGACACAACATCAAGAGAACAAGCAGCTCCTCTGTCCTTTATCACGTCTCCACCACTGCGATAAAGTAACATGTTCAACCCCCTTAGGCACCAACTCACCTAAGAACAAATTCTAGGCGCTGCCATGCTGTTCGGCACAATGCGGCGGCGCTCACAACAACGCAAAAACACAAATATTGCGTTTTCTAGTTAGTTTTGTTCTCAAGAGATAGCGCTACAATCTACTCACTTCCCCCATTTCAGCCAATGTAGTTTTCGGATTTTGAAACATGGAGCCTATGGGGAGTTTCGCAACTCGTATGGTTGAATAACTCTGGCTGCTGACTACGACTCAGTTGGAGTAAAAACTATTGCAAAAAATAATGATGCAGCACATGTTTATTAAAAACCACTTGCTCTATGGCAAATTTTTTTTAATGTGTAGTGGTACGCAAAGATGCAGTATTTGATCATTTTAGAATTGAAACTTGGCCCCCACGTGGGTGCCTCTACAAGAAACTGCAATAGCGTGAGTGGGAAGGGAGGTTAGTAGGTCAACTCTGGGTGTTTGAAGCAGCAACGTGCCGTGGTTAAATTTTTCGCCCCCTACAGGTGATCACTTGAACTTCAGAGTTTCCGGGGCCTGGTTCCACGCTGAACGCAGACTTTATTGCATACAGCATCATTTTTCGCTCTCACATGGTGGTGCTGACGCCGACACCACACGGGTTACTACACGGGATCGTTCACGCTAGTTCAATAAAACGAAAATTATTTTCAAAAAACAACCTTAAAACAGGCACAAATTCCAAATTGAAATCAATTTGGCGAATCGACTCTAAAGAAGTGAATACAGGAAAAGCGAAATTGTTATAATTTCTTAAAGCTTATTCTGTTTTGTGTTTTCAAAGATGACACACATCCAATAGCTGTCTTGCGCCTCTTTTTGGCAAATCTTAATTTGATATTGCCAATAATGTTGTGATAAACGGAGTTTATTTGATAAAGACAATAAAAGTTGTGGTCCTTAAAGTTGCCAAGCAACACATATGTTCTAGGACCCTTCAGTTTGGCGTAAGCTTCACTATGTTAGGCACAATATTTATTGGAATAGTAAAACAATACGGTGAACATACAATGATATTCGTTGCAATAAGTAATTTTAAGAACGTGTAGCTGCACAAAAATTACAACGATTAAGAACCACACTTGGAAGAACTGCTAAATGGAGTGCACTATTATTTTTATGTAGCTTTACACAATATCTATAACAGTAGGGTGAGTACATGCAGTGTCCATGGCTTCAACAATCTCCGAAAGCTTGTATGACGACTCGCACATGTTCACTAAAACCCGTAGATGCCCTAGAGCATAGGGGTTCTTCGAGAGATTGAAGCACCGGTTGTTAAAGTGGCGCACTGCCTTCTCATAGCAGTCAAAGTTCTTTAGCCGCTTGTTGGATGTCAACAGTGATTCGGAGCCTTCCGTGTTAGCCTCAGCTAAGAACGAGGCAATCTCGGCGACTGTCTTCTTCAGGAATGAACGGTTGCTAAGGGCATGGCGCAGCTCTTCCTTCAATGATTTCTTTTCGTCAGGATTGGACGCCCTTGCGAGTTTTTTTCTGAGAACGGCGATGGGAACGTCCCTGCTAGAGACGGCGTCATACGGTACCTTTGGCAGAACGACAGGCTTTGCCTGCTTGTACCCCTGGAACTCGCTGACTGAAAGCTTCCCAATGCTTAGGTCACCAAATTCCATGACGTGGCTGGTATTGGTTTCCTCCCTCACAATATTAAACTGATCGATGAGTTTCTCCTTATGCAGGTCTTCCTTGTCAGAATCTTCCATCCAGCTAACGCTGTACACGTCACCCAGGTACGCCTGCCTCTTGTCGTCCCAGTAACAAGCGTACGACGACTCAGCAGAGTTCGCTGCTGTCGTGGCGTACACGTTCACGTTGTCGGATAGCAGGCCGTCGAACATTGAACCGGATTCACAGGCCTCGATGTAGATGGTCATTTTCCCAAACTTCTTTTGTTTGCTCATACTTTTGATCACATTCACGAAAGCGGTGGCGTGAAGCTCGTCGTGTGGAAATGCGATAAGACCAGGGGCCCCGTGATCGGCGAAGTTGACGAAGATGTGGTCATTTGGGCCACTGGCTATGACTTTCCCGCTGCCACCTTTCACCTTCTTTCCTTGGAGGATGTCGAGGAAGTTTTGCGCGGTGACCAGATGTCTCGTGTAGTCTTTAGGAACGCCCTGGTAGACGTCGTTACCTTTAGGGTGATTGATAATCACTCCCCGTGTCGGGTTCAAACTGGAATTGGCGATATCGTCGAACATCATGACCACGATGCGCTCGTCGGGAACGCCATGGTTGTGCAGCACATGGTAGGCGTGACAAATATCGGCGTGGTGACGGTAGTTGAAATATGAGAAAGAACCTGCCACTAGAAGAGCCCACAACTTTGGCTCATCGTCCCGTTGAGTGGACTTCTCGGGGGCAGCTGCTACAGTCAGTGCTACAGCGACTAACGCCAGTAAAATGTAACGCGATGCCTCCATGATTGCTGTGTGCAATTTCAATCCGAGTCTTTTCACCCTTTAAATAGAAGAAGTGGCTTATCATTCTCACATCTCGCGAGCTCACAGAGGTACGCCCACATGATAAGGCACGTGGCTCCTTAACTTGCATTTTCTCATATGAAAGTGTATTGTTTGAATCAGAAACCTTCGCGCAAACAGTCTGTAGGTAGAACAATAACAATGGCTCTTACTTAAGCTAATCTTTTTCCAAGCGGGCGTGTCCTTATCAGTCTCCAGCTTCTGAAGCACTTATGGCAGTGTTCGTGGTAAACGCCGGATCACGCACTGTACATACCTTTCCTTGAATAACTCTTGTTTGCTTTAAAACATCGATAATCTGGTGCTGGTCTTGGCTGTTACATTGAAGATGAAAAATCGCAATCCTCATCTGGCAAACGCTTTAGGCAACTATGCAATGAAATAAAAAACTTGTCCTCGCTCACCATAGCTCAATTAATGGTTTATCTGTCTGTATTAGTATGTGTCTTTCATAAATTTTATATACAAATCGATTTTGAAGAGAACAATGGGTTAGGACGCGTTCATACTTGAGCCAAATAAGGCTATTACGCAGGCGCTGAAAGCAGCGCGCCTATCAAAACCACACCCGTGTGACTAAGCTAAAAGCTTTGCTTTTCAATACGAAGCATTTCTTAGCGAATTTTGGCGACTTTGAGCGTATCTATCCATCTAGCCGCTTACGTCCCGGTGGTGTCATGGTCACCCCTTAACTTTGCGTGAACCAAAATTAGCGTGGGAGGGTAAGATGGTTTGACAAATATGACACGCTGGGTAAGACGTGAATAATGTCACAATCTCATCGCGTACATAGTCGAACACTTCCTGCCAGACAGTGGCACATACCCACGGGCGGGTATGTGCCACAAGTATTTTGACACTTAGTATCTACCCAATAATGACGAGAACACACACGGAAAATATAGCGTGCGAGTATTAAGAAATATTCGACCTTGGTAGCGTCCACCCGACGAATGAAGTGAATAAACTTCTGGGTCCTAGCTGGAATCGAACCCATGTATTCTGCGTGGCAATGAAGTATTTTACCACAGAGCTGCGCCTGGTTTCGGAATTACTTTTCGAATAGAAGCTCATCTTCGTGAAACGTCAATAGTGGGTGCAGTGGTACATACCTAATTTTACAAACATTACCTATCTATTTGTTTTATGCAGTCGTCACAAAGGGCTAACGTCAATTGGGGTTAGTTGTCATGCGCTGAAATTCATTCACGTAGCAGTGTCCAGCGCAAGCATCCTCGCGAGCATCAGCGCTTCATATCAGCGTCTGATGTTGCTAATACGCATGTTCGAGTTGGCAGCGTTGGACAAGTGCAAAAAACTGGTTGAATAAACATCTGCAACTCTTCAACATATCTCTCTGCGTGCAACATTTGTACATATATTTAGTGTCATTTCGTGGCGTCTCGCTCAATAAAAAATTGTAAAACGGTCACCTTCCCTTCGCATGCTTCGCATACGTCGATTCCCAGGTAAGTGGGATCTGCCGAACTTTTTTTTTTTTTGCCCTCAATTTCTCGGGCACGCTCTTCCTCACCCCCTCCACCCTCCCTAGAACACAGAAGTCATGGAGAGCAAACACCTCAGTCCTTGCTCTTTATCGTCGACGAATCTTGATTTCAAAATTTGTACTTGTCAAGGTAGCAACCAAAACTTCACTGACATCCTGGGATGACGCGCCACTGACACCTGCATTTCATGTGACAACTAGTCTGGACTAAGCAATACCACCGCTAATAGCAGCACGGCAGCCAAGCCATCACAGGAGTATTTGGTGATACCAGTTTGCAACATCTTCGTTGTCAGTGCTGAAACAAGGATGGAAATAACTTCTCAGGGGTACAGCTTAACTCTTCCCATGCACCTCAATATTCCAAAAGAATCGAGGCTTCATTGCGTGCATTCGGACTACTCATCATTACGTTCGACTGGCTCACGAAAACATGATAAACGGCAGTTTCATGACCTAACAGTCTATGTGCTGTGGTGACAGGGCCCGTAGTGATTTGCGCATTGACGATGAGAGCAGCTGACATACTGTGCGCCGAAGCTATGACAGGACTCATACAGCTCATCGAAAAGCAGTGGATAAATCTCTTTGGATGAGATGCTGCAGTCGTCTGGACACATGCACACAACAGCTGCGCCTCTTAAATACGAAGCATTTCTTAGCGAACTTCGGCGACATTGAGCGTATCTATCTATCTATCTATCTATCTATCTATCTATCTATCTATCTATCTATCTATCTATCTATCTATCTATCTATCTATCTATCTATCTATCTATCTATCTATCTATCTATCTATCTATCTATCTATCTATCTATCTATCTATCTATCTATCTATCTATCTATCTCTCTATCTATCTATCTATCTATCTATCTATCTATGTATCTATCTATCTATCTATCTATCTATCTATCTATCTATCTATCTATCGTATTGGGAAAAGAGTGGACAAATGCAAAGGAAGAAAGACATAACGTTAACTATCAGCTGGCATGACACAAAGTAGCAATATACAAGCATAAGTTCCCCTTTCAAAGTGAAAACTGCTATGTGGGTCATCAGACAACAAGCAACAGAGTGTGCGGGGCGGGAGAGTTTATACGTAAGGTTGGGGAGCACATGATGCAGCCCGACGGGCTGCAGGTTGCCGACCCCTGCACTAAGCAAACGTTCCATATAACATTTGACTCGCAAAACTAAGCTTGCTGTGATAGCATTATTTGGCGCCACTTTTCTGGTTATCTGAACTAGGCCTTTTCGCAAATGACAACTTCTCTATTTAGTTTATAAACCAGTTGCACATAAACCCTGTATACTTTTGGCAGTGGTAACGCTTGATTTTTCGAGTGACTTAAGCCAAATGAGCCCCTCATACGATTCACATGTTCAGGCCTTTCTTGACAACGCTTCAACGTTGGAGACATTGCTCCTGTGCGGACGTTGCGAATACAGGCAAAGCAGAGACACGATAAAACGTGAACTAAGAAAACTATGAGCTGAGTGCAAATACAAGATTGCGTTGAACAATACTATAAATCGTCAGCGTCTTCCCGCTCTCAACGCAGTGATTTCGACCATCATTCTGATCACGCAATGTTGAAAGCGTCAAGAAGAGCACATTGAGTCGGCATATCACCTGAACAGATGTTTGCAAGATTTTTATCACTGTTTACTGCGCTATCTTACGAACGCACACATCTCAGCGATAACCTCTTGGTGTCTGGAGCGCTCGAAGACTGTATCACCCCACCTCGATGGCCGACTGAAGATAAAGATGGAGCCTTCATACAGAAACTTGTTGTGAGTAGCAGGTGAATCATAGATAAAGTGCCTTTCACAAGTATTCGAAAGAATAAGAATGGAGCTCAGATCACGTGGTGGCAATTGTTCTTACAATCTCCTAATCTACAAAATCGCCTGAAACAATGGTCGAAATACTTGACAGAAGTTAAGAACACACCCTCATAGTGTCATAGATAAGCCAGGCGGTAAAAGGTGTATCACGAAGAAGAACGAAGAAGTATAAATAGAGGAGAAGTCAATGGCATGTCAGCTTTGAACTCTTAATTGACAAAATCCAATATACTCATGATTACTTGATGGCTCATGTCCAACAGTAAGGTGCTTTTGCAAATGTCTCACGCCAGTTTATTGAATAACATGCTAATAATAATAAAGGGAGTATTTCTGGGCTAGTAATTTAGGGGTGGTAAAGTACAAAAAATTACTAAAGAGCCTATGTGTGGATGCAAAAATTGTTCGCGTGAGCTGGAGATGGTGCACTTTGTTGAGAGCTTGTGCTGGTTCTAACGCTGACACTGGCGGTGACGTTAACGCTGACGCTCATGGCAACGTTAGAAATACGAGCGCAGAGGGTGGACAGGGACAGCTAAGACACGGACAAGCACCTCCCCACTGTAAGGTTTTTCGCATCTAAAAAATCGGGAAATTCTCTTCGACAGGCTCTTGGCTGCACTTTGATTTGTTGACTTGTGAAAAATTCATGTAAATTTTTAGTGCTTGAAAATATAATGCTCTCTTTTACAAGTCTTTCTGCGGTGCTTTTCTACATTGTGCTTCTGCCCGTCGTTGCTCAATCGGGGCATCACGTCGCCAGAATGCGTTGCTACCAAAGACTGCCTCTTCCTAACTTAGCGAAAATCTAGTTCATTTAAAAAAAAGCGCGTTTGATGCTTTTTACCAAGAAAGCTGCGTCTTCGGCGAGATTAAAGTCAGGTAAAACAAACAGCATAAAAACAGATACTATAGCAGCCTTATTCGGCATGCGGCTCTCTTTAATATGTTTTCACAGGGTACGGCACAATCATGGTGCAGTGAAGACTTCAAGCAGCACCATAGGACTGGTAGGCAGACCGAAAAAGCACACGCAAAGTTAGAATAATGAATGCACAATGACAAAAAACAAGAGAAAAAGATTGATGTACGAATATAGAATCGGTGCTTCATCTGTTTCAACGTAAGTGAAAGCCATGATAGTTGATTGAGCTATTTTCAATATAGGCGTGATGTACCATCATAATTTAGAATGCATTCTCAACAATTACAGTTGATTTTGATACTGCAGTGCCACGGCAGACGCGACAAAAATCACAGCATATCCATGGACTGAATGATGATAAGTGGAACGAAGCATCCGTCAGTCCATCAGCGCTTCCGTCCATCCATTCGTTCTTGCTTCCGTCCGTTTATGCGTCCGTCTTTGCGTGCGTCCATCCGACCACGCGATCATGCGTCCATACGTCCATGCATCTGCCTGTCTATTCGTCCATCCGTTCGAGCGTCCATCCATCCATCCATCCGTCTGCTTGTATGTATGTCCCTCCGTGCGTCCGCTTGTCCGTCCTTCCATCTATTGAACACTCCAAGCACCACCATCTTGCAATTTTTCAACATATGTTCATGATGTAGAAGTTCCGCTATTCAGTGGCCTTTCCGAAGACAAAACGAGTGGTCTAAACTGCTCCTACTACTACTACTACTACTACTACTACTACTACTACTACTACTACTACTACTACTACTACTACTACTACTACTACTACTCTGTCTGTCTGTCTGTCTGTCTGTCTGTCTGTCTGTCTGTCTGTCTGTCTGTCTGTCTGTCTGTCTGTCTGTCTGTCTGTCTGTCTGTACATTTGTCTGTTTGTCCCCTATTAACGGCATCGGATATTAGAAATGGCCAACCCCATCCGCAGCGCCCACCAATGTTGCTCAAAATTCAACGTCCATACTTGTTCAATTGTCAAATCAAAGGCAATATATTGTGCATGTAGGGGCACCATAACAACACGTATATATTCCGCATGTGCGTCTTTTACTAGAAAAGGCCTACATATGTAATATTAAGAACCGTAGCGCTTATCACGCTGCGCTGACCGTGCAACGCTTGCACAAAAAGGCGAGTTTTCCAACGCTTTGCTAAGACAAGACGGTGTTGGCACCTACCCGTCACCTTGCGTTCTACACGTTATCACCTCTTAGGTGGGCGCGCACAGCTGTCTCAGAACCACTCGCTTCGTTTTTGAAGAAAACTGTGAGACGGCGCTCATGTCTCACGTGTGACGTGACTTAATGCGTTCGTTCACCTCCGCTGCTTGCTCAAGGCCCTCTAACGCAGCGCCTTCCGAGTACCCTTCACCAATTTTCTTGCGCAGAACATCAAAAAAATGTTTTGTTTACTCTCTCCACACGCAAGACAAAATTGTCTTTTGACGACTTATGCACAATAAGATGGAGATACGAGGACGATTTTTTTTCGCTCGCGTGCGAGCAAAACTCACCGACAAATGTTCTGGCTTCACTGAAGGCAAGTATTTTTTTATCTGTAATTGCTCTCATTTTGGTCCTATTGGCAAATAAAAGCATGGCAACCGCTGAATTTTTCTTATGTAATTCATTGCGAGGATGTATTATTTCGTTTGTGACGGAAGCAATCTAGCATTCCCTCTTATGCAGACTCGTATATGGGAGAAAACTGGGTAAATTATCGTCGTTAAATTACATTGCCCTCCTATTGTTAGAGATCTATTACTATTTTATCGCGTACCAATATTTATCCGGGGGTCAACCGAATTCCACTTACGCTCTAGATATTTAGGCGCCGTGATCGTGCCATGCATTATTGTGATAAGTAATTTTGCCGAAATATTGTGAAAAGCTATTATTAGCCAACCTACATTTATTCCCCACGTCCTTCACAAAGAAAGTACTTGAGTTATCATCGTCCCCTTTGTTCATCATCTGTCTTTTTTGGTTCTGGTAGCACATTGGCTATATCAGTATAAGTATTGTGTTCATTTACAGTAATCTCGACTGCATCTAAATCAAAGAATAGCACATGCGGCCGAACAGCGTCTTTGAGTAAACCAACTATTCGTCGAGGTAGAGTACTGAAAAATAAAAAAAAGGTGTGAATTGTCGCTGCTATGTAACGCGCAATGTTTCATACCAGATACTCAAAACTGAACGCATGCAGCCTTCTTCTCCAACAAGCAAAACGTCTCCACGTTCAGTGTTGCATTCCCCAACATAACCATTGAACACTGTAGACCTCACAGTGCAAATGGGCAACCAGAAGTGATCAAAGCGGACCTGTAACCAGCCCATGGTCGTCGCAGAGCCGATGAGGTTCAGTCTAGACGTATTCTAAACCTCCTCCCTGTCTCCTGCTTCTGTGGCGCCACGGGAGGTAGTTGGAAAGAGAAAGTAGGGAAGCCTCGCAGGCGAGTGCAAAGCGTTGTACGCTTTGAGAGTGCTTTGGGACTTGACGGCGTCGGCACATTGCGAAGAGAGAACATGACAGTTACTGATGCTGAGCGCTGTGTGTTGGTCGGCTCAGCAACCTTTCCCTTTTTAGTGGATTTTATTTTTTCGTAACGCGCTCGTGCTGTGGCGTTCGCGCGGTTACCTTGCGTGCATGCGGCGCTGGCATTCTGCATACAGGACTGAAAAATTTGGAGTGGAAGTCAAAACGAATATTTCATTCAATTGTAGCGATTTATTATTCAAGTTGCCCATACATTACGGTTCATACAATTGATGCTATGTCAATGTTGTACTTTTTTTTCCCTGTTAGAGAAAGTGACGTCAGGTCTTGTTTCTTCCGTTTAGTTTCAGAAATATGTCATACTAATGCGTGCTTTTCTCTATAATAGATAGAAAAATAAGCTTGGGAATGAGACGCCAGCATGCGCAGTGGCGGCGTCAACGGCGCCGGTGATGGCTGATTTGCGAGTAGGCGCGATTACAAAACGGCCCACATTCAATAAAAACAGACAGCCCAATCCACAAGAGAAATCGAAATGCCGCATTCTGCGCTCACGGGTTACACGCAAATAAATGGATCCATTTTTGTTCCTTTTGTGGAAGTACCCCTTTTTAAATTAGACGATGTTTAGAGAATTAATACAGGCAGGCTGACGTAATCACAGCTGCGACGCGTAGCGCGACGTGGTTTTATTGCTTTTAGGAACGAAGCTTTTTATAGCATCTCTTAGTCGGTCGTCCTATCCAGCGTCGCCAGCATATCCACCGAGTGAATGATATGAGTGGGGCTAACCGTCAGTTCGTTCGATGCGTGCTGTAGTGTCATAGGAGTCGACGGACACATGGACGAACGAATTCACGGACGGACGGACAGATGGACGTCCGCTTCACTTCAAAAATCTCTCACTGCGTGCATATGCTGTAACTGTGTTTATTTATCTTTCGCGCGCCGAACAACGTTTTGCTTGTAATTGACAAGTCCCCCTGAACGTGCCTCATATATAGGGAAGACTAGTTGTAGCGAGCACGGCTGGACGGCCGCCGTGTTAGCCTAAGAAGTGAAGAGCGCTTCTCAGGCTAACATTACGACGTCTGCAAGAATTCTCGAAACAGCGTTACAATGAAAAGCAACGCTCGTTTAATGAGAGCAAGAAGAATCCATTTGATTGAGTGTAAAAAGTTCTCCATGGACGTAGAACGCTGCAGTCATCTGACCGCGTGCGGATCGGGCTATCATTAATCTTTCTTCTTCAACACTGCCCCCCCCCCCCTCCGTCCCTTCTATACAGCCCGCTAACTTTGAAATATAATATCGAGCACATGCGGGTCTCTTGCAGAGGCATCGTAATGTTAAATGCTCTAATTTGGGCGACGCCAATGTACAGCAAAATAAAAACACCATTTGAAAATAAAGTGCCTCAGCAATGACTTTGCCTCTCGCGCTCCTTGACCTGACATTTCCAAACAAACACAAAGCTATATAGAAGCGCTGAAGCATTTTTTCTCGCCACATAAAAGCTTCGCCAATAGCGCGGCGGCATTTTCGACCGAAAAAAAGAGCGCCGCGGTGCGGATACAAGAGCGGGCCACGCCCTCCTTTGGAAATACGCGCTCTCCGTGCGATTGGGACGGCCGGAGAGAAAATCGCGGCGCGTCCGCTATCTCAGAGGCCAAGTGGCGTACGACGGCCGGGATAGAGGAGTGGCACGCGCGCACTCTTATACGGCCCGCTGGCACGGTTGCCAATGACTTTCGAGTGATATTCGCCAAACGATGAGCAAAAAGTGGCCAAAAGTCACCATTTTTTCAAATCCACTTCGCCAAAAAGTCACCACTTTACATATGTGTGGCGTGACTAGTAATAGAGATTGCTAATTATGTATAGCCCCATGGACAACAATAACGTCTGTCACTCCTTATTTATACTGACGTTTTCAATTCCAGTTGCATCAGCCGCTTCAGTGTGGTATCATTCAAAAAGGGCATGCATACACTATCAGCGTCCCCGAATGCTAGCACCTGATGAGAAAAGTTTGCGATGGTTTTAGTCGAGTGGATACAGGATGAAGCAGTCGCTAAAAGACAGGTGCGGTATGGGTAGCCTTCTTAAAAATTTGAGAATTTCAATGAGTGGAATGGTGTGATAACAAAACAACCTAATTACAAAGCAAGAGTAATAAAGTCAAAAATAGGGCGTAACAATTGCAATGCACGCAGCACGCTTCCTGTGCGGTCGTGCTTACGCTAAGCATTCGCCTCAGTGCAGCTTATGAAGGCTGTCTGAAGAAGCCGACTTCATGGCCGATCCTAAAAAATGTTAATATAAAATTCACAGTATACATAAAATTAAATGGTACAACAGCCGGGAAGTCGACAATCTATTTAGAAAAGTTGGAGCTGTTGTTAGAACACGTGGCCAAACCCTCACGTAGTCACTTCAGACGTCAAACTTCAACAAAGCCTAGATCTCTTGAAGCCCCTAAAGGACTTTGGCTACACCATCAATTCGCGACACGCGAGACGTCTTCTCACCTAAATTGTGCTTGGAGGCTGCTGGTTAACGCACCAGTGTGCCAGTGCCTCAAAGATCCTGTTGAATTGAGAAGGTAGACACGAGAAACAGGACAAACGTACTGAAGTGCACGTAAAGTTGACCTCCTACTGATGAGTCTAAAACTACAAAAAATGGAAAAAACGTTGTCGCCGATTCGTTTTGAAGACGCTGAGAATAGGATACATAACTCAGTCTGCCTAAGTCAAAAATCGCCAAAAAATTGTCATGTCCCCAATCAAAATTTTAGGTCTCCACAGGCCTCTAAATTCACCAATTTGGCGAAAAGTAGCCCCCAATGAAAACCCTTCCCGTTGGACACGTCAGCCACAACTACGTTGGTCTTTCTCTTCGCCTGTACCCAAATATGAAATCACAGCATTTCCATGGAGTTAATGATGATGAATGGGGCGAAGCGCCCATCCGTGCTTCCTTCTGTCTGTCCATGCTTGCATTCGTCCATCCGTCCATCCGTGCTTTCGTCTGACCATGCGCTCTTGGGAACGTTCGTCCGTCCGTCCATGCTTCCGTCAATATGTCCATCCGTCTGTGCTTCTGTCAATGCATTCCATGCTTCCACCCGTCTGTCCGTCCATGCTTACGTCTATCTGACTCTGTCTGTCTCTCCGTGTGTGTCTGTCTGCCTGACTGCCCGTCCGTTCATCTGTCTGTCGATCGGTTTGTCTGTCTCTCTGTTATTATGTATGTAGGTCGGCCCACCCGTCCGTCCGTTTATCTAGTAAACAGTGCAAGTATCACCATCTTGCATCTTTTATCATATATTCATCATATACAAGTACAACAATCCAAGACCTGAATCAATAGGTGGCTACTACATACAGCAGACGCATGACCTATTGGCATCTCTCATAATCATGTAGTGGTTTTGGGACGTTCAACTCCACTTATGAATGATGAAATTACGCATGACCTACGCCTTAAGCGGTTTGGCCCCTAAAAGCCGCCACCACGGCATGGCCTCACCCGCCACTGTCTCGTCTCGTTCTTCTACAAATGATGATCTCGGATGAAAAAGCCAGTGACCAGCGCTGCACCGCTGCTACCAAGTTACATGGCCATGTACCTGCTAGCCAACAGCTGGAGGCCGTAATTCGACCCACTACTGCCACCGTTCTGCGCTGCCTGCGCTCGAGGTGGCCCTGGAGCTTAACAGCATCTGGCTCCAGGAATTTATGTTTGAGGTCCTCGAGTACCAGACATCAAGCGCCCCCTCACTTACTTCTCGATGGGTCCTTGCCCCTACGACACACTACGAGACGCCTCGCTCCGGCATTACGGCGTTAAGCAGCGCCCCACAGAGGACACCGACCGCGTTCATCGATCTACTGACCCGCCCACCAAAAAGCACGCTACTAAGGAACCCACGACCGCTATTCATGCCTGTTTTCACACATCGATGACCCATGGTAACTGTGACACTGCAGATTCTACGCATGCCGTGAAACGCACTGCGACAGCATTGTGCATGCTGATCGCCCGCCGACTTTGGAGACGTAACCATCTATGCAATCCGGCATTCTACTACATAATGATGTTTCTCCAGACAAGGAGCTTTGGCGCCCACCTGCTCGCGAGAAAAAAGCAGTCGATAGAGCGGCATGGTGTCCTTCCTCAACCCACTTAATTTTCAGGTTACATAGTTGAACAGTTAGGCACCAACGATTGTTGCCATTCAGGTGACCGCTCGGGACCGCTCGGGACTGTCTGGAACGGGCCAAGACACCGGTAACAACAATCGCTCTCATAAGCCGCCTATATAAATGAGCTCCTTTGCACGGCTGGACCGGTACACTTGCGTTCGACTACGGCAGTTACAGCAAGCAGTAGTGCCGGCTTATCTCTGCCGCGTTCGGGAGTCTTCCGATGGCTCCTCCATGATTGTCTTCTGAGTCATGCCCATCCACGGCATTTTCCGTCGAGATGCTACAGGCTTGAACCAGTGCGCACCGCCATGCAACCCTCTTGCTGAGCTCAGACGCGCTAGATACGTGAATGCAGGCTAGACGAGGTTCCTGCTCAGTGCTGTGGCTAACGTCACCTGCCTGTACGTTCACATTTCCAGCAGCCCATTACTCATACTCGCGTCGGAAGAGCGCGTTTGACCGTGGGGTTCTACTACAGTACCCAGAATATACTGGCTATAGTGTGTCCTTAATCCGCTCTTTTCAATGAAGCAGGGTGGTACACATTTAGATGAATACCCATGGTAGCTGGCAGGGGTGCTGCCAAGCGGATGGCTGCCGGCGGCGTGTGTCGTCTGCTTCGCACAGCTGATTTGGAGAAGTTGTGTGGATTTCTGTGTTTGTGTTTTCAATGTGTTAGCGGAGAGTCTGTTTGTTCACGTCGCCGAACGGTGAGTGAGTGGTTGTCGTGTTTCTGTGTCAGTCGAATATAATATATTATAATATAATATAATAGAATATAACATATAATACAATATATTAGAATAATATAATGTCGAAGCTAAAGGAATCGAAGGAAAGGACTTGATTTGTACCGTTCTGTACTACTGGTTACCGTTAGAACCAACGGCGACTATCACTATTCATTGCCCATGAGATGAAACACGTCTCCGGGAATGGGACAAAAAGATAAAGTGGTGGAGAGGAGCCAGGCATCAACTGGTCTGGTTTGTAAAAAACACTTTGATGAGAGTTTTATCTTTCCCGTGTTTACCGTCACCATGAATGGCGTTGTCAGCGAGATTCTCCGCGACAAGGCACGCCTAAAATATTGCCGCGAGGAGTCGCCGTAGCGCCAGACGCTACGGCGACGTTATCTCGGATGGTGAACGCGCCTTGCGTTCCAGTGGGACATTCTGTTCCCCGATGGCCGTCGAACGCGCTGTTCGCCACCCGCTAAGCCGGTGCGTCTGTTTTCCTTTAGCGGACGCAAGTCCGCCAAATAAACGGATCTCCTTCTATTTCTACAAACCTCCCGGTCTCCTGTCTTCGGGCTACCCTCACTCTTACGTGACATCTGGTGGAGGTGCAGTCTTTCATTCTTTTTATTCTACTACGTTTTGCTCTCTCGCATTCTCACCACCAATTTCTTTTTCCACAACTTTGCATACTTCAGTATACAAGGCTGTATGGTCAACACATATGCTAAATGTGGCTTTTTGGGAGGCTAGTTGGTTATATCTGCTTTGAAATGTGACATATCACTAATACATTCGGACAAAAAAGAGAGAAGAAGGGCGCTCCACAAACGAGAGAACTCCCTCCCTCAGCCCCCCCCCCCCCAATAGAGTTTCTCTCCTCCTCTGCGCCACTGAAATGCTAAATCATTATTCATTACTTCATCTAGATGTACTGTTCAAATGTGCACGTCTTGGTGTTTTGTTTAAATCTTTTTGTGAACAATAGCTACATGTTTCGTGAACTTCTCATACTATGGCTAAAGTACTCGGCTGCTGTCCTGCAGGTCGCGGGATCGTATCCCGGCTGCGGCGGCGGCATTTCTGATGCAGGCAGAAATGTTGTAGGTCCGTGTGCTCAGATTTGGGTGCACGGTAAAGAACCCTAGGTGGTCGGAATTTCCGGAGCTCTCCACTACGGCGTCTCTCATAATCATATGGTGGTTTTGGGACGTTACACCCCGCATATAAATCATTATAGCTGGCCACCCACAACAAAAGACATGTACTTTGTGGCGTGTATTGCCAGAAAACC
The DNA here is from genome assembly GCF_043290135.1 of Rhipicephalus microplus. NCBI lineage: Eukaryota > Metazoa > Arthropoda > Arachnida > Ixodida > Ixodidae > Rhipicephalus > Rhipicephalus microplus. Next base: position 131,760,814 of record NC_134700.1, read on the forward strand.
ATGTAGAGCGTGCATATGAAGTTCGAAAACATATCGCTGGCATACCCATACCCAACCGGAATGCCTTTTAGTTGGCTCCATGGTGGCACGCACGCAAACGCAAGCCGCACGAAGTTCACACGCGCTCGCAGCGCCATAGCGTCTTGTCGCCTAAGTATTATTTAAGTATTTTTATGATTTAAAATATTAAACTAAACATACATTGTGATCAGGACACTTTTTTTATTGTGTATAGTAATGTGGTATACGCAAAAAAGTGAGAAATACAAGGGGACTGTAACGACAGTGTCGACATCTTGTGACACTTCGTGCAACCACAGTCGTGAACATGCTAGCTTACGCGTAATGTTTTTGAGGTGAAAATGAATAAAAAGGTTACTCATTTGTAATATTCTCGCTGCGCAGTTTTTGCACCAAATATACAATGCCCAATATTTCTGTAATAATAAAGTTGTGGTTGTCTGTTTCACTATGGCCGCGCTAGATGGCGCCACCTATTCAGCTGGTCGGGGGCTGGCATATGCCTTTTAGTTTCTATGTTCCCGGCCATTCTAGCTTTGCAAATCTGGCTGAAACCGTGTAATCGCTATAAGTGCTCACACTTTGGCTTATTTTATCTCGACGTCTAGAGTATACGCAGTGCGGATACCGTGAGTTCTTGCGAAGGTGAACCTTACAAGGCAGCCGATCCATGCTGTCCGAGATTTCGCGCCATTGTGCCATGCTATTTGTATAGTGGCTAGCCACTATAATATTTGCGCTTAAAACTTAAAAGTCAAAGTGGTGGCTCTGGCCAGCCTCGGCTTTGCTCGCCGTGAAGGTAACATGATGCGCCAGCATGTGCGCCGGGGCAGCTTATCTCCGCTAGGAGGCCAGTGGTGGCAGCGTAGTTTATGGCCGCGCGGACGCTGTTGTGCCACAGACAGTTCACTGTTAGTAATTTGCTCTGTCGCGATGGTAGCGGTGGCGGAGAGCGGCGAGCCGTCGAGCGGACTTCGATGAAGCCTTAGCCCGAAGGTGAAACAGGGAGGCAATCCGTTTGGAAAACAGCAACAAAAGTAGCGTTTACTGTAGCAGGTTGTCGTTTTACAGAACCGGCCAGCACGACAACGTCGGCTGGGGCAAAATCTCCTAACATGGGGCCGGCTCGGCCTTAAATAGCGTCTTTGGTCCATTCTCTCAGACCAGTTCTCGGGCTCGGAGGGGGAGACGTAGCCATACCCGGAACTGCAAAGTGGTTCGGCGGAGGAAACGACGTTATCCCCGGACTGCACGGTTCTCCTGCACAGAAGGCGGCGCTGGGAGGGGGGGGAAGACAGTTCGTCGAAACAGGGCTCGATCTTGTGAGGCGTGCTCCCGAACGAGGAACATGTCTGTGGCATAACAGCACCCCCGCCGCCAGACAATGCATCCGGAGTTTTGAGCCGTGAGCGCGGCTCGGAAGGAGGGATGCTGGTTGACCGTCGATACTGTAGCCACTCCGTGGTGATCTTCAGAGCCCTGCAGGGAATCACTGGAACGACGGAGTTGAACGCAAAGCCAAACCACTTTCGTGGAAGCAAGCACCCTCTGAACGTCTCTCATAGCGCCAGACCAAGGCAGCAAAGAGATCTATTGAGTCTCTACTATTGTACGTTTTAAAAAGCACGAGAAACGTATCCCTTAGAGACCTCAAAACACTGGCCCTCACGAATGCTGTGATTACACTGCGCAGTCCCGATGCCAAGAAAGGCCACGCGAAACCATCCCCAGTGCCATACGAGTGGGTCGGAACCCGCTGAAGCAGCCCAAAACCAATTCTGTGCAATTTTTTTGAACAATTTTACCAGAATGGTAGAGGCTGGGCTTCCTGGTAACATATCAGAGTACACTTCAAACAAAATTACATCTGTTAGTGCAATGCGACATTGTTGATACAGTTTAAATCAAAACGAAATAATAGACGCCAAAATTATGCAAAACACGTCAAACCAGAAGGATGTGCCTCAACTTGTATGAGGGAGCTGGGCTGCACTTCAATAAGCTCTGCTGAGACCATCTGCATTTGTGTGCAGCTTCCCTTTCTTATAGCGCACACTAAAGTTATGGTGCTGAAGCGTCAAGCTCCACCTAAGTAAACGACCGCTTTTAGACGACATGTTGTGCAACCAAGTCAAGGGGCAGTGATCAGTTTCTACTATGAAGCTCGACCCTGAGACGTAACATGCTAGCTTACCAATTGTCCAAACAAGGCAGGCGCACTCTTTTTCTGAAGTGCTGTAAGCTTCCTCTCTGACACTGAGCTTTCTGCTGAGATACAAAACTGGCCGCTCGTGCCCTTCGGCGTCCTTTTGGCACAAAACTGCTCCTAGGCCGCGGGCACTGGCATCACACTGAATAATAAAACTCTGAGAAAAGTCCGGTGCCGCTAGCACGGGTCGTTTTGCGAGAGCGCTCTTGAGGCTCTTGAAAGCATTCTCTTTTCTTGTGTCCCACGAAATGACGGTGGGCTCGGTTTTGCGGAGAGAGTCCCTCAGCGGACTAGCGAGGTTTGAGTAACCTTTGACGTAGTGTTGATCATATCCCGCCAGTCCCAAAAACGCCCTCAATTCCGACTTTGTGGTGGGACGACGATACTCTAAAACGGCCGCAACTTTCAGCTCGGACGGGCTACGCTGGCCACGACCCACGATGTGGCCGAGATAACTTACGCTTGCGCACCCTAAGTGACATTTCTGCGCTCTCACGGTGAGGCCTGCATCCCGTAGTCGAGCCCGAACGGTCCTCAAGTGAGTCACATGCTCGACCCACGTATCAGAGAATATCGCCACATCATCGAGATACGGCAGGGCGAAATCTCCTAAACCCCGCAACACCCGATCCATGAGGTTTGAGAAGCAGTAGGGAGCATTCTTTAAGCCGAAAGCAAGCATTAAAGGGCGAAATGTTCCCAATGGGGAAATGAATGCGGCATAACGAGAGGCTCGCTCCGTCAACGGGACCTGCCAGTATCCCCGTACCAGATCTAAGAGGGAGATATATGTGGATTTTGCCACGGTTTCTACTCTCTTCTCGATATTAGGTATCGGATACGTCTGATCTAAAGTGATCTTATTTAGCCGGCGGTAGTCCACGCATGGCCTAGGGTCTCTTCCTGGAACCTCGACTAGTATGAGGGGGGAGGTGTAATCGCTTTCACCTGGAATGATGACCCCCAAGTCACATATGCGGCGGATCTCGGCTTCCATGATCTCTCTTTGCCTCGGCGATACACGGTAAGCCTTGCTAGAGATCGGTTCTTCACTTGATAACTGAATATCATGCTTTACCAAAGAGGTTTTCTCTGGTTTGTCGCAAAACACGTCTGCGTAGTCTCGAACTACTTTCGTGAGATCATCACGCTGACTCTCCGTGAGACTTTGCTCTTCGGCAATAAGCTGTACGAGCCTGTTAGCTGGCGCGTCGCTTTCACGTGGAAAACTTAAGAGGTCGGTCTCCACTTCGTTCGCCGCATTCAGTGTCATGTTAACCACGGCATGGCGCTGGATGTAAGGCTTCATTAAATTACTGTGGTAAACCTTACCTTTCTTTCGGCCCAGTTTTACCTCGTAGTTTGTATCTGAAAGCTTGGACATTACTTTAGCTGGCCCTTCCCACTGCATGTCCATTTTGTTCTTTTTACACTGTTGTAGCAGCATTACCTGGTCGCCGATGTTGAACGTGCGCTTCCGGGACAACTTATCGTAGTAAGTCTCCGCTAAACTTTGAGCCGCCTTCATGTTTTCCTCAACTAGCTCACTGGTTTTAGATAGTCTTTCCAACAGATCTAAAACGTAGCTGACTACGCGTGGGTCTTCTTCATATCCTTCCCACGAGTCTCTCGATAGCCGAAATGGAGATCTTAAGTTTCTTCCATAGACAAGCTCGGCGGGACTGAATCCCGTTGTCTCGTGGGGAACGGACCGTATGGCGAACAGTGCCGCGGGTATGCATGCCTCCCAATCTTTGTTATGTTCAAAGCAAAGAGCTCTCAGAACTCGCTTGAGTACAGCATGCATCCTCTCCACGGAATTAGACTGTGGATGTCCTATAGAGCTGTGGATTATTTTTATTCTACAGCGTTCAAAAAACGCTGTTGTGAGACAACTGGTAAATACGCTCCCATTGTCACTCTGAATCTCGGCTGGAAAGCCAACGCGAGCAAAAATGGACAAAAGTGCGTCCACAATGCAGAGAGAGGTGAGCTCTTTTAGCGGAACCGCTTCGGGAAATTTCGTTCCCACGCAGAAAACAGTTAAAATGTAGCGGCAACCGGAACGGGACTCTGGAAGAGGGCCAACAATATCAATTACGAGCCTCCGGAACGGCTCTGTGATAACAGGCACTAATCTCATCGGGGACTTCCGTTTGTCAGTAGATTTGCCTACTCTCTGACACGTGTCGCACGATCGCACGAAGTTTTCTACATCTTTCCAGCATCCAGGCCAATAGAAATCCTGTGCGAGCCTCGCCTTTGTTTTCTTGATGCCAAGGTGGCCCGCCCAGGCATTTCCGTGTGCCAGTTCTAAAAACTGTCGTCGGTACTTCTCTGGCACTAGAAGCTGGTCGAACGTTCTACCCTCAGCATCCCGATACTTTCGATACATGAGCCCTGCCTTCGTGTGGAATGAGATGTTCTTTCGGGCTACTCCTTCTTTCCCGTTATGCTGCAGATTCTTAATGGTATCATCACTTGCCTGCGCAGTGACGAGTGTGTTCCTGTCTACTTTACTGAGCTCTTCCGAGCAAGTGGATGCTGGACCAAGCAGGGACGACTGAACGTTCTCCTGAAGCGCCCTGTCTTCATCCACCTCCACAGGCTCGTCGCGTTCGGCAGCCAATACCGTATCCGGAGCCCTACTGTCTTCGATGTCTTGTGATACCCTAGTCGCCTCTTGGCACGAGTCTCCCTGGGGAGTTGTCTCACGCTCAACCGCCTCCTCGTTTGAAATCGAGACCTCAAGTCTCCCCGCGAGAGCGCGGGACCGCGATCGCGTGAGTGCCATGCACGCGAGGGGAGATGAAAATGACTGGCCCTTTTCCTTAAGGAGCTGCTCTGATTTGTTGGAAAAAAGGTACGGAAAATCTTGGGGCAAATTAGGGCTCACGGCCGCCTCAGTGCACAATTTTCCGAAATTTCCCTCTAGAACAACAGCAGCGATTGGCAAACAGGCACTTTGCTCTTCTGCAACCTGTCTGATCCAGGCGCATTCGCCAGTATAGTCGCCAGGGGAGACGCAAGATGGGTGTGCTATGTCCATCGTCGCAGCTGAATCGAGAAGGGCCCGGCATTTCTTTCCGTTGACCACAATTTCGCGCATGTAAGGCTCGAGTAACTTCAAGTTCTCGTCTGACTCGCGAATGCCAGCGAAAACAAACTTTTGCTTACAGCTAGATGAGATATGACCCTCTTTTTTACAATTGTAGCATACAATTGGTCGTTTTGATTCAAGAGCACGAGCGGTGTCGACGCGTTCCCTCGCGCTTGCTGTCGACTCAGGTGCCTCTCCTGGCTTTCTCCTTTCCCTCTCATTGTTAGTCGCTCCCTGACTGAATTCGTCACGCGGCGGAGCCATCTTTTGTGCTGCATTTTGAGCAGCAAGCCACCTTGATGAGTCCCTCTTCTCTTTTGTATCCTCGCGATCCAACTGAAAATTCCTTCGCGTATAATACTCATCAGCTAACTCAGCAGCTTTGTCAATGTCTGTTCCCTTCATTCTGTCCTGAAGCCAGAGTCTGGCATCTTCAGGCAACACAAGATAGAATTGCTCGAGGGCCACACAATCAATCACCCTGTCGTGGTTACCGTAAGCATCCGCACTTCTAAGCCATTCTTTCAAATTAGACTTAAGCTGGTACACGAACTCTGAGCATGATTCACTGCCCCTTTTTGCTTGCCGAAACCGCTGCCGAAATGCCTCGGCAGACAAGCGGTACTTACGAAGGAGGGCCGCTTTGACCTTAGCGTAGTCGTCAGAGTCTTCTTTAGACAACCGTGCGATTACTTCCGCGGCCTCTCCCGGAATGACTGACAGAAGCTTCTGGGACCAGACGCCTTCAATTATCCCAATTTTCTCGCACGTGCGCTCAAAGTTCACTAAAAAAAGCGCGATGTCTCCACCCGTCCTAAACAGCAGAATCAAATCTTGGATTTTTTGTCTTGGCATTTCGTCTACCAGGGATAGCGAACTAGACTGCGCCGATGTTATGCGAAGCTGGTCAAGTTCTAGCTCTTTCATTCTAAGAGCATGTTGACGCTCTTCTCGCCTTTTACGCTCCTCAGCCTCCTCGCGTTCGCGTTTTTGACGCTCCTCAATTGTCTCCATAGCCTCTTCTACCTCTTCTTCAGTTATTCCCTCCGCTCTCATGACATCAAGAATATTTACTTTACGGCTCGTCCTAGCAACAGAAACACCCAGCTGCTCACAAACATCGAGAAGGTCCCTCACTTTGAGCTTCTCCATTGTGTACCGCAACTCGTGCACGTTCCTTTCTGAAATAGCTTTGTCTCAGAAGCTATATTCTTCGACGGGAAGCAAGTCGAGAACCAGCCAAGCACTAGCCACCTAAAGATCTAAAAAGAACATACTTGGCTACTCTGTGCTAACAGGGTCTGACGACAAAAGACGAACGTCAGGCACTCACCCAACTAGAGCGGGTGACTTCGGCCATCTCGTCGTTGCCGTCGAGCGGTGTCGTGGGTGTCGTCGGGCCTGCCAAGATCCGCTCCAACTTTCCAGCCGTAGAAGTCGGCGTAGCGGGTCCTAGCGGGTCCTATACGACAGCGAAACGATATCACGGTGGTCGTCCTCGGGCTTCCAGGGATCCGATCCAACTTTTCAGCCGTTGAGATCGGGGTAGCGGGTCCCAGAGCAGCAAAACGTTGAGGACAGGGGTAGCGTATCCCGCAGCTGCCAACCACTGTTACGGCGGTCGTCCTCGTGCTCGGAGATCCGATCCAACTTTTCAGCCGTTGATATCGGGGTAGCGGGTCCCAGAGCAGCAAAACGTTGAGGACAGGGGTCTGATCCGGCGTGACAAACGTAGGATATCGTATCCCGAAGCTGCCAACCATTGTTAGGAATTTGCTCTGTCGCGATGGTAGCGGTGTCGGAGAGCGGCGAGCCGTCGAGCGGACTTCGATGAAGCCTTAGCCCGAAGGTGAAACAGGGAGGCAATCCGTTTGGAAAACAGCAACAAAAGTAGCGTTTACTGTAGCAGGTTGTCGTTTTACAGAACCGGCCAGCACGACAACGTCGGCTGGGGCAAAATCTCCTAACATGGGGCCGGCTCGGCCTTAAATAGCGTCTTTGGTCCATTCTCTCAGACCAGTTCTCGGGCTCGGAGGGGGAGACGTAGCCATACCCGGAACTGCAAAGTGGTTCGGCGGAGGAAACGACGTTATCCCCGGACTGCACGGTTCTCCTGCACAGAAGGCGGCGCTGGGAGGGGGGGGGGGAAGACAGTTCGTCGAAACAGGGCTCGATCTTGTGAGGCGTGCTCCCGAACGAGGAACATGTGTGTGGCACAACAACGCATGGCCCCATCGGCCCAGCGATCTTGCGACGCATCTGTTTGGAGTTTCGCGCATGCGCAATACCACCGCCCCAACGTCCTGGGTACGCAAGCCGCTTGGGTACCCAGCACTAAAACTCCCTATTCACTCAATCTGGTGCCACCTAGAAGTTCATGAACGGCACACAAGCTAGTATATTGTAAGCCCTACAGTTCTACGCTGTCCACAGATTCTGCTGCCTACTTATTCGCGAACGTGTCCTCGGATGCCCGAAGCACCTCTTCCAAAACGAGACTCAGCCTGAACGACCGGCCATTTACCAAGCCCATTCAGCTGATCACATACTTTGTCTGGACCTCTCATCGGGCATTTCATGGAGTGCCGTTCATGTATATTGGTCTGAAGAACATACCGTGGCGCCACCTACGTGATTACGTCACTCATAGCATGCCGGGTCGACTTCGTCTGCGAGAGCAACGCATTTTCTGCACCTTCGCTGTGGACACCGTTCGTGCTTCCCTTCTCAGTGCTAAAAGAAGCTCAGTGCTTAAAAAGCTGTGATTGACTGATTCATTGATTGATATGTGGGGTTAAACGTCCCAAAACCACCATATGATTATGAGAGACGCCGTAGTGGAGGGCTCCGGAAATTTTGGCCACCTGGGGTTCTTTACGTGCACTGAAATCTGAGCATACGAGCCTATTTAAAGAAGCGGTATAAGACCTGATAATACGAGCGATAAAACTATGAATCGGTGCCGCCGGTGGCACTCTCGTACCTAATTTGCATCGTAAAATGGCGACTAAGAACCGGTACAGGCATGGGAGAAGATGCAAGTGGTGTCGCGAAAGCAAAGCTACCGTATTTCACAACTACGTATCTTGTATGTGACTTCAAAACGATCGCAGTGCTGGCCTCTCTAGTGGAAGGCCTCGCGGCGCATAATATTTGTTCCTTTAGTTTCTCTTTTGTATCTATATTTTATTTTCAAGCGCGCATAGTGTCAAAAGGAGGCCGTATGTAGCGCCACGGCAGATGCGACAAAAGAAGAGGGGAGCCACGTGGCGGTCACAGCCTTCTGGCTTTGGGGCCCGTTGGACACGTCAACCACCACCACTTTGGTCTTTTGCCCGCGTGCAAATAAAACAATCCTCCCGCCTTCCCGAAGAGAATTGTGAGGAAATGCGAACCAGCGCCCAACCAGCGAACGGCCAACCAAAAGCGCCCAACCAGCGAACGGCCGAGAGTGAGCGGACGGTAGAGTAGAGGGCAGCGTTCTCAGCATTGGCGCTTCAGAGCGGGGTCTTGAGCACACATTTTTGGTTGTCCTTGTGAGGCGCCCAGCCAACGAATGGTCGATAGTGAGGCGCCAGCCGACGGGAGAGAGGGGTGCGGGGAGGTGAGACAGTGACAAGGAGGTTGTAAAGCCCCTATATTTTGAAAGTAGCTACACTCTCCTCCCTCCGGCCGCTTTCCTCCTCGGATTTCGCTCTCACAACGGCCGGGTTCTGCACACGGCACGCTTTGCCGCCCTCCGCGCTCGAGACGCTGCGGCAGAGTCAATGGGATCGCTTGTCGCTTCGGCGTTTTTACGTATTATTATTAGAACTTTCGCATGCAGACGCCACGATGGCTATGCAAAGGTCAGACGATTGTGATGGACAGGTGTTAACCTCTTAACGAAGAAGTGGCGACGATAAAAGCGGCGACAAACACAGAACCCTGTTATTGTATTGCCAGGTACTTTGCCACTCCGTTTGTGGCGTTTGGTTTTTTCGCTTTAGCTAACATTTTATATATTGTACCATGCTTAAAGTGTTTTTATTTACTATGAAGTTTATGTTTCTGTACCCACTCCCCTCTGTAATGCCCATTCGCTTGTGACGATATTATTTATGAAAACGAATAAATACACGTTGATCAGAGCCCTCTACGAAAACTCTTTATTTGTACTTCATCTTTAATATAATTAGGACATCATGATGCACCCAGAAAATATTGGACACACAATTTTGGAAGACATGTTCACGAGAATGAAAGGCGCGTACATTACATTTTAGGGTATATACATGCATTTCAAGAAGACAATCAGAAAAGAACACGAACAAGAAAGAACATATATTACTAACAAATTATACAGATTATGTACCAAATAACTTCGCACTCTCAACGAACCTCGGCAACAGCCGCCCGCATGCCAACGCTTTTACTACCGCATTTGCTTGAACGCATTTGCATTGAACGAAGTTGAGGAGTTGGACGCAGAACCAGGCGATAACGAGGCAACATATTCTTGACCGCTGCTACTTTCACATGTCCCGAAGTTCACCTTGCCTGCGGCAACAATGAAGTCATGCACTGAATGACACTCGCGTGCATTTATCCGCGCAAATAACTTCGGATAATATTGGCTACACTAATTCAAAACGCCAAGATAACGCATATCGATTGTAAATTATCAGAAGAGGTTATTGTCATTCCAGAGATCGCTCGCCTTGGTGCAAGTGTGTGCGAATTTCGCATCTTTTGGCGGGAGGTTTTCGTTGCTTCGGAGCCGGCCGGTGCGAAAACAAAGTAGGAACGGCGTTTGGTTTTAACTTCTTTTTTCTATACTTCTGCAGTATCAATGGTTCGAACTGATCTTCAGTAAAATGGAGCTGCAAAACAATAATACGATTATTTGAAACTGTGGTATCCCGAACACTTCTCAGGTATTGGTTTTGACCCATTCCGATTTGCAAAAAAGAAAAAAAAGAGCTGAATGATAGCCTCAATGTCCTCCTGTTGTGATTTAGAAGTTCATATTTGCACATGAGCTCTAACCGGTACCTCACGAATGGGCAACCCAGGTAAATATACAAAATACAAATTTAAATACAGCAGTATTGAAAAATTACGTGTTGCTGGACATGACTAACATATTACAGTAAGCGGCTTTTTGTTTACTATAAAAAAACTTCTTTACAGCATGTCTAAAACAAAATACAGCTGTGCAGCAATTTTTAAAGACACGTGAAAAAAATTATACCGAAATAGCACGTCGTTACAGACCAATAAAGAGGGGAAAATAAATGTATATATTTTTAAGAAAGGTATCTTAAATCCGCATTAAAGTTGCAATCGATGCAGAGGCGCGCATTTTGCTGTACCTCACTTTGCGGTGTCCCGACCCGCTTCTCCGCAAAAAAAAAAAAAAACAGAAGCCTGGTTTCGCAAAAATTAGAAATAGCTGTGAATGTGAAAGAGCGAATTCACCACATTCTATGAACTCCTCGTGCCGGCGGGGAAATACCAAAAATTATAGTTTACCTCACACAAAGAAGTCCTTCTGTAGGCACAAAGTCTTTTCTTCCGATATTGTGCAGCCACTACTTCTTGCGCTGGACATCTCTTTTTCCCAACGGAATGTTGAACAGCGAGAATCCTTTTTCGCTTCTGCTATTACATTGATAGGCGCCGCAGAACGGCATTGCGATGATAAAAACAAGCGCGAAGAAGCACGTGCGCGCTGAAAGTCGCCGTGGCGACAGGGCGGCAAATGGCGACCACCGGAAAAAAAAAAGAAAAAGGCAAACAAGTTTGGCCCCCGCTCGACGAGGGGCGGAGACGTCACGGTGACGTTTCGCTCCCCGCAGCCAATTAGGGCCCGCGGAAGCCCTGTCGTCTCCCCTCCTGAGAGAGTGTGCGAGGAGGGAAATGGCGGGTAAGGGAAACGGCGTCAAAGATTCAAGAAAGTCGCTACTTTCCAAAATATAGGGGCTTTAGGAGGTTGTACTAAAACTTCTGGAGTGGCGGTCTCGCATACCCACTCATGTATCGAAGGTAAGCCACGGCGGCCATATTGCTCAGGGCTCAATGAGGCGGCGATTGCCTTGTAGCGCACGCTCTGGGCACTTGCGGTCGTGCGTTTTGTTATAGCTACTGAAGCACCTGTTTGTTATTCTTAGGAGGCGAGGTAACGTCCGAGGGACTTCAATGCGCATTTGCTCTAATTTTTTTTTGACACTTAGCGTTTTAAGCGTGTCAAAAAAAAAAAAAACGCCAGGCCTGCGCGGAACACGCAGCACAGTCACAGCAAAAGCTAGAACAACGGTCTTTTAGAGCCTTTTCTAAACACTCTTTTGCATGCTAAAAGCGCACTGATGGGTACCCACAGTGCCATAAATAATCATAAATTTTGTGTAGTAGGCCAGCATCCACTATGCTGTCCGATCGTCATTTTTTGGAGAAGTGTATCCGCTACACACTTGTAAATTTCATGCAATTTTGTTTAAGTAGTCGCGCACGACGTTGAAGAAATATGCGTGAGGTAGGTATGCGCCGCAGTTAATAGGTGACCAAAAACAAGTTTTGTTATAGGTTGCAGCATTGGACGTTGCGCAATTTGCGTTGTGTGACGCCTGGCTGTTCCTCTGATGTTCTAAATGGTTTATTGCTCATATAATGAACGCAATTCCGTTCTCGTCATAAAGCCTACCCAAGGCCACTTTAGAAAGATCCGAGCACAGGCGTCACTCTGTGGTAGAATACTGAGCTGGCATGCAGCGGACACAGGTTTTGGTGTTTTTTTTTTATTTAGTCAGTTCATAGCACTAGCGTGGTAGTAGATTACTAGACAGGCATGCAGCGAATCCGGGTTTGAATTCCATCGTGTCATTGGTGACTTTTATTTACCAAGTTTTTTTTTGTTTTTTTTTCGTTCGATACTGGTTATGGGCGTTGGCGGAGAACTACGTACGACACCGCGCGTGACCCGTGTTCTGATCTGATAACGACATTCGCTGTAAACAAAAGGTACTCACGGTTATCAATTAGCATTGCTTGTTTACACAGTCGGCTCCCAGCAGAAGTAACCAGTGAGGAGATGGAGTGAAAATAAAAGTTTCACTCGCACGGAACCATAAGCCCTTGGCGAATAACAGTGCAGCGTGTGTGAAAACTCTTTTCATTATTTTATTAATGGGGGGGAGGGAGAGGGTATTCGTCTTTTGACGTACTCGTTTGAGAAGCTCATGGATATACGGAGAAAACGATGCTTGTAAAACTTCCAATCCTTCATCTTATAATATGTTCTGCACCAATATCTGGTCAATGAAATACCGAGAAGCCTCAATATATTTTAAAGGGTCCCGTCGGTTCTAGTCCTGTCCTACCCTTCTTTTTCAGCTGTTAATTGTACCTCGTTAGCAATTAATTTCTTTTTTTTTGCCTTTACCACTCCTTTGTGGGTATATAGAGTTTGGGTGTGGCGGGATTTTGACAGCTCCATAAATGAGAGGCGCTTTAGGCTGAAGTGTTTATTTTCTTGACTTTTCAGACAAGATAATTTTCTTTTTCTCCTACATAAAAAGCGGCACATCGCAACATCAGAAATTTTGGCATTAGGAGCGTGGTGCTCATGCAAATATGAGTGTTACAAGCTGCCACTCTAGCGTCGCCAGCGCGAAGTCGGCGACCGGAATGACAGCAGGTTTGTTCGTTCCGTACGCAAGCAGAGACAGTGAAGAGATCAGAGACGTGAGAAAACAAAAAAAAAACTTTACTCTAGTTATATTGAAGCACACGGGATCTAGTACAACACTTCAATACAACTAACAAAATACATCGACACTTGATACAACAAAAAATACACATAAAAACAATAAATCAGCTTACGAGAGAGAGCTATTACAAACTACACAAACTAACAACAATAGAACTACGGAGGAGAAAGTTCGAAGATATAAACAGGTGAAGGCATACGTGTGATGACCGGCAGCGTTGTGTCCCCGACGATCGGATGCGAGAAGTCGAAGAGAGTTCTGGCACGACTGCGATGTCGGCGGTGTTGCAACGCTGGTGGCTCCGGGAGGCTAGTGCTTGCAGGTGACTTCGAGCAGGTTGAGCTAACTCGAGGCGAATTCCCGATGTCTACGTTGCAGACGTTAATATTGCGTCACAACTAGACGAACGGCTAAGTTTAGGTGGCCAGCCGATACAGAGCCACACTAAAAACTTCTAGAAGAGATGCTTGTTGATCTGTTTCTACACCATGTTGGTCAGCGACTAGTCGGCCTAGCAGGGCAAAATCCTGCGCTTAAATCCCCCTCGTGTCTCCTCACTCTCTTCCTTGGGGACAAGAGACCACTACATGGGTCCAATCATGTGCGTCTAATTGATGAAAACTCCGCCCTAAAAATATTTTGACCCCACCCCTTTTTAATTGGGAGAGGGCCCGCAACTAGCGAGAGTGACAACCTGTCGGGTTGTTGTCATACGGCTTGGCCACCAGAGCGTTTCCCACGCATTTCCCCGTGGGAACGGTCAAACGTTTGGCTCTCAGCCGGTGTGTCTCGTAGTCTAATCCTTGTTCGGGGTATACCGCGGCCTTCTACGACCTTGCAGACGCCGCCACAGTTACAAAAGGATTAACCATCGGCGGCGACGTTCTAAGAAGAGCACCCCATTCTGCACTTCTCGGCTCCTTTCATGTGGCGCCGTTTCTCACGGTCAGTCGGGGAGTACGGCGCCCGTTAATTGCCGTGACGCGGTGTCGCCAAAAATGGCCGTGCGTGACAATGAGAAACTCAAAATCCCAGAAATGCAGAGCCGGTGCTACCTTTCAAAAACGAAGTGCTCACTGGTATTAGGCACACTCACGTACTACCTTTTGTAAACGCAATTGGAACGTTGCAAACACGGCACCATTGTTATATGCCCGTCGTCTCGTTATTTACCCTGTCTCACCGAAGCATCCTTGCTTAACATGTGTACTGAACGTAACTCGCCTTTTTTATTTGGCGCTCAACCTTCTCGCCTCACAGCGCTCTCGTGTGCCGCGCAATATGACGTCTTTGGAATCCCAAAACATACAAAAATTATTCAAAGTGTCTTTATGCACCCGGGCGCAAAAAATATATCTATGTACTCACGAATGCAGTCGTAGTCGCGAAAATGTGCGAGGAAAAGCGAGCGAGCAAAACATGCTTACACATCGAAAGTTGTGTCCGCTTCACACGATTCGCGCTGCCAAATGCTACCCAAGAGCCCACCACGTGATCTCGAAAAGTAATCACAGACGTATTCAGAACCGTCTTTTTCAATTAGAGGCACCATACGCAACATTACTAGCAAAAAAAACAACGCGAAAGCCATCGTACGCTACAATGCGCTTATTCGCTTTCTGTTATAAACATTATGACGGCGCGTCGGCTTCAGCCACGGTGCCCCTCCGCTACACCAGAAGCTTTATAGTATAACCTCCTTGGACAGTGACCCCGAGAGGAGGAGCGTTGAAGCACTGTACCTACCCTCTCCTGCACTCTCTCGCACCACATGCTCTGGTTGCTAGGGGCGAGGATAAGTGCGCGTGTCCGTAGCTGTTGCTATGGAAGAGTCAGTGAGAGCGAAGAGATAAGTACTGCCGGTGTGCGGACGCAGGGTACAATGCCAGATACCTGACATAGCTCGACTACGAAATGCATTCGCATTTGAAAGCTGCGACCACGGCTTGCCTCGTCCGCCACCATCTCGTCTCGTTCCTCTACAATACGATGTAGAGAGCTTGTGGCAGAGCTGGCAGTGAACAATCAAGATATATACAAACGTGCACCATGAATATGAATGAGAGAAATGACTTCAATACATGCCTGATAAATTTGTGAAAGTTTAATAAAAAGGACGGCTATCCAGGAAAAGAAACACAGGCACTAGCCACAAAGCGTGCATTGTGGTGCCTTTTATATTTTGGTGTTTTCTTTGTTAGCCTCGCGATCTTCACATAATAAAAATTGTTGGTCTTCGCAATTACTTATCAATACCACGTATTGTACTCGTTCTCCTTCTGAAAAGAAGATACCAAGAGCTTTTTAAAAAGTTTAAGTATTTAAGAAAACGAATGAGGGATGCTAGAACGAGATGCCACGTGAGATGGTTGTTATTTTGATGACGTATACATACGACAAATCATACCTTGCTTTCATTGTAACGTATCTCTCAAAAACTATCACAAACAAGAACTTCATTTTGGCAACATGCGTAAAAAAAGATGCATTATTTTTTAACTGTGACCTTCACTGAACAGAGCAAGCTGTGTCTACCACTATGCATTTGGTTTCACTTTATAGCGTTTCAATTTCTTGTGAATATATGTGCGATGATGATATGTCTATTATAAGAAAGTGGGGAGCAAGCGAGTTTCAACATAATTTTTTATTGCATTTTTCTAGCACAAATACTTTTTTTTTCAAAAGTTAAAAGTGTATGTTTTATGTTTACCAGTACGTCTGCCTTCTTAATTTGTTTGTTATGCTTGTCAAAATATGTTTTGATTACGATAAAATCTCCTATGATGTTGGCAAAAATCTGTCAGAAATACCTTGTGGGCGGTTCCCAAGCAAAATCAAGCAGCATTTTCGCCGCTTTTCTTCAAGGAGCACTGACGTCAAATTTACTCATGCCAAGATTTTTCCGTCAGCAAGTAGCTATAGACCACGTAGCAGCGATTTCTGACCTAAAAAGCAACTTAGGGATGTATAACTATCACTTTTATTGATTTATAACACTGGTATCTAGCACTATTCAAAACGGCCAGCAATCCCGCCATATTCAGCGCTGGGGGCACCAACAGTGGCGCTACCTCGCGGTCACCTCCAGACCACGCCACAGCTGACACTTCTCCACAGAAAAGAGTGACGTCGGGCTCAGCTGCTCCTCAAACGTTTCGTCTGCTAGGCGGACAGACTCAGTCATGCCTTGTCACCTCCATTGCTGTCGTCGCCTTACAAAGTGTCGACTCGGGTTCAATACAATAGCCTGCAGCTTGGAATGCCCGCGATTCGCAACGTCGCGAATTATTTTTGCTTGGATCGACCTTTTGCAGAACAGTGATTCCAAAATGTACGCCATTCCAAGCAGCACTAGAGAGCTGCCCGAGGATGCATGCTTCAGCCATGTTCGTTCGTGTGTCCCAGTTAGCCATATTGGTGTGTTCTTGAGTGCAAAGCATTCAGGTATACGCAGAGAGGTCAATGCAATATAGGTATCGCAAATGAGCATCAGCGGAGAAATAGAATACACTTCCTGCTTGCCAGGTTCTTTTCTGCACATCCAGAAAACCACATATCCAGCCTTTCGTGGTTAACACATTATTACCACTTTTACGTGGACGCAAAGTTTACAGTTGAACTGAAATTCAACGATACCTGCATTTTAATTGTTAGCAATGATATCTGGCTATACGCAGTTCCACTTTTGATAGCTTGTGGTCGCGTTGATGAGTAACACATACGGGACATAAAAAGACACCCTCGTTGCGCTTTTTTTTTTGTGCTTCGAACTAGATGACTGCAACTCACGTGCAACTCACAAAGATTCACCGACTTGCTGACCAACAAGCAAACGTTTAATCATGCTCTTTTTTTTCGCCGTTCTTTCAAAGGTAGTTTCTATTTTGATAATTTTACGAAATCATTCACACCAGTGCGATGAAGATCAGACGCGACGAGCGAGTGCGTTTCTGCGCTTCAGCGCCAGTCGGCGCCACGATAAGAACACTCGGATCGTACGCGTCATCGCTACTAGGGCATCTTCACTCAGGATGGTATTTGTGGAATGTATCACACCGAACACGTAGCACTAGTGTCGATGTCGCAGGGCAGTCTATTTTCCGTTTTTTCTCCTCAGCTTTTCTACACTGTTTGACATCGAATTAAAATAACTTCCACGCGACAGATACCGTTCAAATTTGGCCAAGCAGACCTATGCATACCAAGCGATCGAATGATGGGCTCATCTAGATCTTGAAATTTGATGTCAGTGCTCCTTTCAGGGTTGACAACCAACAACTACCGTTGAACATAAACTTTCTTTATTTCTTATTCATGAACTAAATTTTATGCATGAACGAAAGCCTGGAAGTGTAGATGAACTTCAGTTTGACCAAAGAATTCTGATAAAAAGCTGCGCATGAGAGAGTTAGAAGAATATATCAATAGTTTTTTTCTCTAACGGCTGGTCTTTTTTGTAGTACTTCGTTACGCAAATAATATTGTTCTAAGTGGCACTAAGTAGAGAAGTGCAAAGCGCAGTAGTTCATGAATATATGATATGTTCCATACTGTAAACGCGTGATGCCAAAAGATTTTGATAGAAGCTTGGCTTAGTAATTGACGTGCACATCGTATGTCATGTGTCGCCTGAAGCAAACGCTAAATGTTGTTATATTCAAGAATCTGAAAGTATTTATTAAAATCAAGTCATATTTATTAGCACAAGTGTTAATAAATAGAATTTTAGTGTCAAGAAAAGTGGTCTGTATTGTGTTCTTGTAGGAGCAATTTTCATTTAGTGCAATACATGATTGCATTCAGTTCTATTTAGTGCAACGATGTTATTACCGTAGCCCCGTACACTTGAATGTCATACATGCAATGAAACTTGCGCTTCCAGCATAGACAGCCTATTTTGAAGAAGATTGTATGTTGATACCTGTATTGCGCGAATAACGAAAACAAAAGGTCTCAAAATATTGACTTGAGTGAGATTAGTGGTGATGGATGTTTTGCGACAGAGGCTATAAGTAACAAGAATAGGCAGTATTCTGTGTTGGAGGTATGATGGTAAATTTAATAATGCATCGTTTTTGTAGATAGTGATAGAGATACGTTGTGTAAAACCTGAAGATTTATGCAGTTGAATACATTCGCGAAGCTGAAGATATATTCAAGATGGAGCAGTGGCTTGTAGATTTCGTTCCTATTGCTGAATCTATAGTGCTAGTCGTCAAAGTGACATGTATTACTTCATTGAGCACTTACCATGTCACGTGACTATAAACACAGAGCAATTTACTGGGCAGAGTGCAGTAAAGAAACGGCAAGCACAGCGCAAATCAAAACAGAAAGAAAGTTGCGAATGAAGGCGGTGGGCCTCATCACATAGGCGTTAAGCTTTCAGGTGGCTTTGGCACCTTAGACAGCGTACTGATAAGGTGCTCCACCTCCTGATAGTACCATCGACAGAGCTGGAGCGTCCCTGCTGATAAATGTGCTCGATCAGGCATTGCTCGGTAACGGCACAGTCCATTTTTATCAACGCCTCCGAAATTTGCGGTCAACTAAAAATAATTTTGTAGCACTGTTCCACAAAGAACGCACCAGTTAGTTCCCACCTGTGTAGCCTAATTTTGCTATGCGGCGCCTCAATTGTAGAGTAAATAAGCGGCTCAGTTTTTGATTCGAATATGGTGTGTTCGATGACTTCCGCGGTGTTCACATTCGGATGAATGCGAAATGCTGGAACCCTGTAATAAAAGTAATAATAATGTTTCAAAATTAACGCCTCAAAGTTATGTTATGATCATGAGAGACCGCGTGAAGGTGGCCTCCAAAAATTATGACCAATTGGGTTTATTTAACGTGCATTTCAATCGAAGTACACGGACCTCCTACATTTTCGCCTCCCTCGAAAATACAGCCGTCACCTCCGCCAAGACACAATCTAGCTACCTTGTGGTCAGTATTCCAATGCCGTGACCAACCACTAAACCACCGTGGCGAGGCTGCTAGAAGCCAGCGTAGCCTGCAGTGTCAATGTGCCTTAAAGGGCACCAGATGGTGGGAATTTCCGGAGCCACACACTAAGGCGTTTTTTGTAATAGTACCGTGGTTTCAGTTCATCAAACGTCGAAAATAAGCCATTCGAATTGGATGACAACTTCATATTCACCAATCTTGCACTCGCATTTTCTCGCCTGATAATAAATCAACTTATTCCTTCTGTAATGAAGTTGCAGCAGCGTCGTAAATACATATTACGTCAAATTATCGCACACTGAGTCACCAGGAAGGGCATGTACGTAGAGGCTGTGTCTCGCGGCCGCCAATGGAAAAGCAGGAGAAGCAGCTTCCATATCCTATTTTTCTTCACTGTAACATCGACGCCATCAACAGTAGCTATACTCTACAGGCACGTAGGCAACAGAGGGGGAGGTTCGCTCTCCACGAAATTTGTCTAGTCAGCCATGTTCCCGGGCAAGCTTCCTTTTCCTGTTTGCCATGGAAATAGTTTCTTTCGAAAAATTAAGCCCCCGCCCTCCCCTGAAAAAATCATGGCTACGTGCTTCTACTCGAGCGATCAGGGTTTAGCAGTTGCTTGAACCTTTCCTTCCAGATGTAAGGTCAATTCACCTGTGCAAAGTGACAACGAAGGAATTTACCTTTACTCTAGTAAATATAGTTTCAGCAAGTTGAAAGCGTTTGAGGAAGTCTTTTGTTTATAAGCATAGACTTGCTGAAACGCTTTCATGTTCCGCTTCAAAGGTTCCGCCATACAATGCAATCAAGCTGACAAAGTGTTCGGGTGCAGCTTTCTGTACACAGTGATCGGCCACTCCGGGCGGCACCTGATAAAAGACATGCAATGAACATGGGCGTTGCAATCACGCGCTTCTATACCCACGCTTCCATTAGATTTTCACCGGAGAGCTGGCCTTTGCGAAGGTATCGCGAAGAGTACTCGAGAAATGGCGCGATGGCAGATTATGGGAACCGCATTATCTCTTCCGCTATTATAATTGACCATGACTATGATTCATGTTGCCTGGGCGAAGTTCATCAGCACTTGCTGATTTCATTCATTGGTAGTCCTAGTGCGGTGACGTCAACGAAATCATTCTTAGCCCTCTTCAGTCGTCACGAGGTTTGGTGTATTATTTGCTCGCACACAGTTCGCAACGCAGGATGGGTGGCAGCTCGCCGGTGGAGCTTGCTGGTGATGCAATACAAGGGAAGTCAGCGCATTCGAGGATAAGCAGCGTGCCTCTTTCCCTATGGTGGCTCTATACGAGCTAACGAAATTCCTTCACACAACACTGTCGATACTACTGAACGAAAGCTGATGCCGACTGCTGAATTATAAAAAAAGTATAAATATTTTTACGAATAGCTTTTTATTGGCTTTACTGAATAAATGCTGGTTAATTTAATATGCGACTGAAATAATTCAGAGGAATGGTATGTACAATAGAGTTAGTTTGTTGAAATCGCGAATATATATATATATATATATATATATATATATATATATATATATATATATATATATATATATATATATATATATATATATATATATATATATATTAATGCTGTGAGAGAGCAAAATTGAAAAAATAACTCGGTCACTGCCAGAGCTACCCGAATTTGCGGAAGCGCCGCCTTTGTCGCCTTCTCTCAACTCAAGATAAGTTGTCGTCGTGTACAGAATACTGTGGCCCTGCTCCGAGAGGATTACGTTGGGTGAATCTTGGCGGTCTAACAGAATGACTGCGTGGATGAGTTTGTGACCAGCTGTCTGCAGGCGCGCGTTGGAGCATGCGTAAACGGGCACGTGCTCACGAGTGCTTGGGCGCCTTTTATCTTTTGTTCCGCTTCCCAACCTTTATTTTTGCGAAGCCACTATGATGTATGGGGAGTATATTCATTGTGCAAGACTGTGACAAGCTCTGGGAAGCCTAGTGTTTTGGTGTGTGCTAAGAAGCACGTTCTGCAGTGCGTTACTTTGCGTTACATGCGTTAAGTGCGTTAACTTTCGCCGTCTGGCGCAATGAACGCTCCGCCAGTGAGCGCTCACCTCTTCGGCGTTTGGAAAGAAGCCGTGAGAACCTGTCTAAGAACACCGCATAGACTTGGGGCGTATTCTCCAATTATCGCCAGTGCTCTTACATTTTCCAGTGCCCCTTGTGGGACCACCTTTATCATGCATACCTCGCTTAATGAAGTTTTCAGTGTTGTTTCGGCATCATGCTTGGTAGCGATTGCGTTTTTTGCTGTGCGGGGTTAAAAAGCAACATTTAACTCAGAGTAAATGACCAGGAGATTGAGCCACACATCAGTGGCTGGCCTGAAACTACTGGAGCGAAGGAGAGGATAGAGGAAACACGGAGTATCAAAATCATTGAAATTTGACTGTGTTGGCTGGAGGCAGGGGTATAAAATCTCATTATTATCCCTAATTGGCATGTGTACAGAGATAAAAATTATTAAAATTGAGCGAAGACGTTAGAATCATTCATTTGCGACGCTTTTTTTCACGCAATCTTTTGCATATTATATAGCTTCGAGTATGTCCAAGAAAAATTGTGATCATCAGCCACTCTACACCACATGTGTCAACGTCTATACAGCGGCAAGCATTTATGTGGTTGGCAGAAATATATACAGGCGCACGGAGCAAATGTGAGTGGAGTTGTCTTTTGATACGACGTTTTTACTTCAAAGAAACCCTCCGTTCTTTTGTTATCGGTGTCATTGTCTTGCGCAGAGGGGCAGATGGAAACCTCACGATTCCATAGCACGTTTTTATTCTCCAAAAGGCTTGCGTGCTTGCAGCTGTCGCAAATCTGGGCCGCAGGCGTGTGCGCGTGTTTCTTTCTTCATGTGCGGCTCCGACTTTTTCTCTCTTTTGTTTAATGTTTGATTTTACCACGCCAATGGCGCTCATTCAAACAAATAAATAAAGCGGCGCACGGCTTTTCTTTTCTGGTTTTAATAAGGATAAAAAATGTCGAAGCTTGTTCAAAGTCGTGCAAGTCTTAAAACAGAAATAATAATAATAATAATAATAATAATAATAATAATAATAATAATAATAATAATAATGATGATGACGATGATAATAATATTACATCTGCGTTTCAATGTCCTAAACCACGGTATCGCTGTGAGAGGCGCCAAAGTGGAGGGCTCCATAAATGGAGGCCAACCGTTGTTCTTGAACGTGCACTGACATCGCACAGTGCACCGGCCAATAAATCTCCGTCTGCATCGAAATGCGACCCCTGCAGCAGAAATTGAACTCCCGACCTTTGGGCTCACCAGCGGTGCACCGTTCCGCATCACCGCCACAGTAGACGAAACAGAAAAGCTGTGCAATTGTGAAGTCAAATTTTTGAAACTTCTAGGCTCTAGCTACATGATGCTTGGTTGTTTCTAGCTTGTCGGTAGGTTATAGCTATTTGTTATAACTATAACTATAGCTATAGGTTATATAAAGTTGTTCTCAAGTAGTCGAAACGCTTTAGGTGAACATTCTGGGTAGAATATAGGTTCATTCTGCACGTGGATAAGTTCGAGGCAAACTACAGACAGTCACCGACGCGTCGACCTGTGAGAGGTGCGAACACTCGGTTGCAGCGGGCATTCAAGTTTCTAGAATTCGGACATACGAGTCCTGTCTGTTGTGATTCAGGGGCTCGTGGTCGCTGGCATGGCACTTTCATTGTTTTGGGATCTTTTCGCAGCAGTTGTTGCTTTTGCCGCTCACAAATATTTTCTCGTTGCGCTTACCTGGGCCTTCGGCACACCGACGGCATTTTAGATGCGGAGCATCTAATACTCGAGGCTTGTAGTGTGGCGCCGTCCGCAAGCTTCCTCCTCTTTCTTCCACCATCTGTGCATCCCTTCCTCCTCTACACACCGCGTGCGCTTCTCCTCTTCACGAACATTCGCTAGCTGTATAATCTAGCGCGCATGCGCCGTCACGCTTCGAGAACATCGGCAGCTGACGCGCGCGCATGCGCCGTCGCGCTTCGAGAACATCGGCAGCTGACGCGCGCGCATGCGCCGTTGCGCTTCTCCCCCTTCTCGAACATTCGACAGCTGACAGTGCATGCGTCGTCGCGCTGTATATATATTCAAGGTCGGTGCTCGCTCGCTCAGTTGCCGCTCGTCGGTTGGTTTGTACGGCGCGTCGACGTCCGAGGTCGCAATGATCGACGTCCCTTCGACCAGCGCCGGCCAAAGTGTTGGCGGAACCGCAACCAAGTCGTCGTCCGAAGACAAGGCAGCGCGGAGAAGAGCTCGCGACGCCGAACGTAAACGTCGGCGTCGAGCGGAAGATGCTCAACTTAGGGAACCTGAAGCCGCTGAGAGACGTCAGCGTCGAGCAGCAGCACCGGATTCGGCCGCTTTGAAACGTAAGCGTCGACAAGAGGACCCGGACTTTCGAAAACGGGAAGCCGAGTGCAAGCGTCGGCGACGAGAGGCCGATCCCGATGCTGCCCGCGAGCGCAAGCGCGCCGAGGTAGCGGCGTGGCGTGCCAAGCAGTATGCCACGCCCAACGCTCGCTTCAAGCGCGACTTCCTCGACCGAAGCTTCGGCCACACCTGCAAGGTGTGTGATCGTCTTTGGTTCGATAACAACTTAACTCGGATCGGCAACATTCAGAACAACTCCAAAGCGTTGTCGGTTCTTTGCGATACGTTTGGAAAGGGCACCGACTACGCCGACTACGTCGTGTGTGCTACGTGCAAGCAGTCGTTGTCATCAAGGACGATTGGATAGTCGAATACATGGCGTCACGACACTCGCTGAAACGCGCAACGCACGACGACTGCAAACACCACCAGCCGACCACCATTCGCGGAACCTGCATCGACCACGTCTTTGCAAATTTCGACCTACGACCGCTGCAACCCGATCCACTCACTCTTCACTTTACCGACCAAAAAGCCATCGTGCTCAAAGTTCGTCGCAATAAATAAACACCGCCCTTTCGCATACGTGTCGTACGTGTTCACTCATTTAACACCCCTCCTACAACCACGTTAACCAATTTAGCCAGCGACCCAAGTAAGTCGCAATTTAACACCCCATTTCACAACCACGTTAACCAATTTAGCCATCGACCCAAGTAAGTCGCACTTTAACACCCCGTTAACCAGTTATATGCTCCGCAACCTCCTCAGTGTTCCCCCGAGGGAAGCTGCGGGCAATTTTTTTTCAGTCATTTCGTGGCTAACTGTGGCCCTGTTCATTTTCTATGTACCAGTGATGAGTAGTGGAATTAATGGAAGTTCTGTGGCACGTCCAGTTTATGACCACAATAGCTTTTTTCCTCCGTATGGTTTAACTGGAGCTCCAGCAACCTAGCAGTTAATATTTTTATGGCTTTTGATGTCTCGTAAACACACTATTATTATGAGAGGCATCATAATCGAGGGCTCGGGAAATTTCTATCAGCTGAGACTTTTCAACGTGCACGTAAAGCAAAGAACATGGGCCTCTTGTTCTCCATGTGCGATTTTGGGGTCAGCAGTCAAGCAGCTTAATCAGTGTATATACCGTGATGGGTGTGCGCGCTTGTGTAGGTACTGAAGATTCTTTGCGTTCCTTCGAACACTATATCCGTTGCACTAATTGTCCAAGTTGAAACGAGCTAACAGAAAGTTTCCTCTGCGCTCGCGTGAAAAATACGTGACGCCGTGTAGCGGAGGGCTACTCGTACACCTGGCAAGTAAGGGAGTCAAAGGGAAACGAGACGAGAAAGAACACACAGCAGAACCTACTGAGGAAAAACTGCGTGGTGTACTCTGAAACCACAGTGGAACCACTGTGGGCATGCTTTTTGTTACTGAGCAAATGGTGTGTATATTGTCTTGTTTCTGGCCCACTAAAGCAGTGTGAATCAGTTGTCTATTTGAACGTCATTTTATGCAGCTATTCTTTCTGAAGGAATGAACGTGAGAGAAGAGCTAACAACAACCTAGCTTCCCTGCATCACAGTAACACTTTTCAACGTAGCAAAATTTTCTACTCGTCATTATTTATTCCATAATTTTCGTAAATGCTCAATATCACCTTAAAAAGGGAGGGAGGGATGAACGTTGCATTCGAAAGAAACTGAAGCAACTGTACATGAAGTTGCTTTTAGTCTTCGTTTGGTTTTGCATGGAACAATATTGGCCCTTTAATATAGCGGCCCCAATAAAACAAGGTCGGACCATGCAAATCCTAGAGACAGATTCTCACAAAATTCAAGGTATCTCTAAGGTTGCTGTAAAAAGCGGCACCTGTAAATTGCAAAAGGCACACTCTAAATATTATAGTGACGGAGTGTAGCAAGCCTAACGTCACCCTCTCTTTTTGCGCACTGCACCGAATGGCGACAACTCCAAGTAGAGTGACTAGAAGAGGGGAGTGCTGAGAACAGGTTTTGAAAAATGAATCTGAAATATGGTCGAACCACTGGGAGACTGCGATGGCTATTCTGCAATTTTTCGCTGCATAATAGTCCTGTGGGCTCCACTAAAGTGGTGCAGAGGTAGAATACCGATTTTTCATGCAAAAGACGCGGGTGCTAAGTGCAGCTGTATGAAAACTTTCGTTTTTATTGTTACTTGTTATAACCGTGTATACGTTTCCCATCTTTTGTTTAAACTAGCTTCAGCTGCTGCCTATCACTACAAAAGGTAACGTGAAATCTGATGTGAAATAGAAAAACAAATGGCAGAGAGTACAATCATTTGCAATGCCCTCGCAAGACGTCCAAGAAAAACAAAATCTCGGAAAATTGTGAGAATGTACAAATCAAAACAAGACTTACCAGTTCACTTAATTTTGTGTAGCAATACGTCATAGTTGAAGCTAGGTTAAAAAAAGAAAATCAATACAGCTAAAAAATGGCAATAAACAAAAATAACCAGTCATTTGCTGCTGCCATTCAGACGCGGTTGTTCTGAGCAAGAAGCGGGCACTCTGTTCCTTCATTGCTTTGGATCGGATAAACTTTTATTCGGTCGTCCAAAACACAGATCACTGTGTTGCGGGCAGCTCCCACGTGGGGACTGAGATGCCAAGCTCCTCAGCCACCTCACGGGCTTGGTGGACAGCCTAGAGCTGATCTGCCAAGGACGACCTGCGGATTGCCGCCTCCCATCTGGCAGAGGTGATGTTCGATAAATGAGCGAATTTGGTGCACTGCCAGAGCATATGTTTTAATAAAGCTATTTCCCTACATTGTGGGCAAATATTACTTGGGTATAGGTCAGGGTACATGATGTGTAACATTTTCAAAGTAGGGTACATCCGCGCTTGCAAAAGCTTAATGTAAGTGCTTGGGGCCGAGTTAGATTTTTGTGAGGTGGAGGAAAAATCCTTCTTGACAGGTAAAATGTTTAGTGAGCTGGTAATATGTTGTAGGGTTTTCCCGGTTATCCCTTTCACCAGTAGAACGCATCCCCGGAGAGGCCCGGTTGGAGAGGTCTCGCGCCGCCTCGTGTGCTGCTTCATTGAGATTGGGAGGGGAGTCGTTGATTTGTCCAAGGTGAGCAGGGAACCAACTCAGAAGATGACGCGTTATGTTTTTGCCATGCAGTATTCTCAGCGACCGTCCCCTTGGCGAAGGCCCGTAGTGCTGCCATGGAATCACTGTATAAACGACTTACTTGTTATTCATCTTGAGTGCTAAGGCGATGGCCATCTGTTCCGCAATGCTTGGGTCTTTCGTCCTGACCATCACTGAGTTGATGACACGACCAGACCCATCGACCACCACTTCCACAAACGCTTTCCCATTGGTGTAGGAAGCCGCGTCAACTAATACGACCCCTCGTTCCTCGTTCGAGACTTGGCGAAGTATAGTCCTGGCCCTCGCTAGTCTTCTTCCGATGTTGTGTTCTGGATGCATGTTTCGTGGTATAGGAGATACCGTAATATTCTCCGTGATGTTGTCGGGGATATCATTGTAATTGCGTCTGATTGCCATTGGGTGTTGGCCTAGCTCCGGCAGGATTATTCTCTCCGACCTTGTTGTAGATAACCTTGCTAACTGTGCTCTCTCTTGGGCTTCTGCTATTTCTTCGAGCGTGTTGTGAATGCCGAGCTCAAGTAGACGCTCGGTGCTGGTATGTATGGGTAGGCCCAGGACCTCCTTGAGAACTTTCCTGAGGAGCACATTCAGTGTCTCGGACTCTGCTCTAGACCAGTTGTGCATTGCTGCCTCGTACGTGAAGTGGCATAGAACAAACGCATGCATCAACCTGATGAAGTTGTCTTCCTTGATCCCATTTTTTTCGTTGGCCACTCTGCGTATGAGGTGCACCGCACTGTCTGTTTTCCGAGTTAACTTGGCTATAGATTTGCTGTTAGCGCCGGTAGACTCTATCAGCATGCCCAGGACTTTGATGGAGTCGACCCTCTGGATGAGATCCCTTTGATTTGTATGGAGGTGGATGTCTAACTGGTTTAACGGCTTCCATCCCCTGGGCTTCGGCCCTCAGCGTGCAGTCCGATGCAGTAAAGGTCCTGACTTACTCGAGGAAGACTTTAGCCCAGAAGGACGAAGGTACTCTTCTACGGTGTCAATTGCCTCTTGCAGGGCGCTCTCATTTGCCCCTCGCTTCCACCTGTGCGCCAGATGGTAATGTCATCTGCGTAGATGCTATGCTTCAATACTTCAATGCTGGATAATTTCTTTGACATAAGTTCAAAAACTTAAATATATGCTACGTTTATAATCACCATACATCTCACAAAGTTGCAATCAAACAAAATAATTTTCGGTCAAAACTCTTATGCCGACATACAGATGGCAAGTGATAAGGGAAGGTTGACTTCGCACCAATATCGCGAGGACATAATACTGCCCTGTGGGCCGCAAGTGCCATCTCCTGCCATAACGCACTGATTGGCTATCAAATGCGAAGGATTTGATGGCCTCTGAGCGTATCTATCTATCTATCTATCTATCTATCTATCTATCTATCTATCTATCTATCTATCTATCTATCTATCTATCTATCTATCTATCTATCTTTCAATCAATCAATTAATCTATCTATCTAGCCATCTATCTATCTATCTATCTATCTATCTATCTATCTATCTATCTATCTATCTATCTATCTATCTGTCTATCTATCTATCTATCTATCTATCTATCTATCTATCTATCTATCTATCTATCTATCTATCTATCTATCTATCTATCTATCTATCTATCTATCTATCTATCTATCTATTTATCTGTCTGTCTGTCTATTTATCTATCTATCTATCTATCTATCACTCAATCAATCTATCTATCTCTCTTTTTATCTATGTATCTATCTATGTATCTATCTATCTATCTATCTATCTATCTATCTATCTATCTATCTATCTATCTATCTATCTATCTATCTATCTATCTATCTATCTATCTGTCTGTCTGTCTGTCTGTCTATCTATCTATCTATCTATCTATCTATCTATCTATCTATCTATCTATCTATCTATCTATCTATCTATCTATCTATCTATCTATCTATTTATCTATCTATCTAGCTATCTATCTATCTATGTATCTATCTAACTATCTATCTATCTATCTATCTATCTATCTATCTAGTCTGGCCACCTGCGACTTTTCGCTCTTCTGGCCGTTTCGATAATCATATCCATGCCAAAATTGGTATGGCATACCATGACTGACTGATGAGCATAAGTGACTGGTCATAACATAAAGGTCATCACATGCATGTCATGAATGTCATGATTCACAATTCATGGTCTTGCTGCTCTTGCGGTGGTTTGGTTCACATCACTTGTTGCAAAAGTAGAATGGTATTACATGATTGCATGGCGAACACTAATGACAGATCCTAACGCGAAAATTATGACATGCGTGTCATACAAGAACATCACTACATGCTACGCTTATGATGCGCTCACGGTCGTTTAGCTAGCTTCACAGATACCAATAGTGGTATTACACGATGTGAATGGACGTCAAAGTTTTGGACTTGTGTAAACATGACAATCATGAGATGCGTGTCATGTAAAAACATGACAACTTACCACGCTAATGTGGCAGTCGTGGCCTTTTCGCTAGCTGAATATATACCTAATTTGGTATTACGTCGCGTTAATGGACAATGAAGGTAAATCACGCGTCGAAAAATGATAATCATGACATGCGTGTCATTTCAAATTGCCACATGTCACACTCATGATGATCTCGCGGCCATATCGCTAGCTTGACACATACAATATCAGGTATTACGGGACGTGAATGGATGACGAAGGTATGTGACTGGTGCAAACATGATGATCGTGAGATGCGTGTCACGTAAGAACATGACAACATACCACGCTCATGATGCACTCGTGGTCGTTTCGCTAGCTCCATATAACAAATTTGGTAATACGTCACCTGAATCGACGACGAAGATAAGTAAACATGTCAAAACATAATACTCATGGCATGGGTGTCATGTAACACATGACTACATGCTACGCTCGTAGCGTGCTCGCAGCCGTTTCGCCAGCTCCACGTATGCCAAATTTGGTATCACGTGACATCAATACACGACGCAGGTAAATGACACGTCCAAACATAATAATTATGACAACAAAGTCTTGTACGGCATTATTGACATCTGCCTTGTAAGGTTCTGCTGATTTTAAAGATACATATGTATATCCCTCATTCGTGCGTCGCATATCATCAATTCGAACTATACGTGACATGTGCCTTTTTTTGCTTTTTTCACTTTACCTCTGCTATTTCTATTTTGACAAGGCTTCGAGTTTTGTGACTGCCCTTGATTTATATGTTCTGTTATATTTGTCGCATATAAAAACGTTGCGCTGAACAGATAAATTGGTAGAGTAGAGCCTGTCACTAATATTCATCAATCGCTATCGTTAGTTTGTCCAATTTCATTGGTTCTGCCTTTAACACTGCAAAATCGTTGCCGAAGTCAGTAGCACCAATTCACAGTATTTAAACAGCTTGTACAAAGGAGAGATTTACTAATATCAATTCTTTTGGCCAACTGACGGTGTGAACTGCAGATCGACTACACGAGGTATGGCGTCAACAGTTGTGAAATATTGTTCTATACGCTCCAACAATAACAACAACAACAACAACAACAAC
The DNA here is from genome assembly GCF_043290135.1 of Rhipicephalus microplus. NCBI lineage: Eukaryota > Metazoa > Arthropoda > Arachnida > Ixodida > Ixodidae > Rhipicephalus > Rhipicephalus microplus. The sequence goes on from NC_134700.1 coordinate 131,791,030, forward strand.
AACAACAACAACAACAACAACAACAACAACAACAACAAAGACTGCGCATGATATCAACAACGCGAGGGAGGAAGAGAAGTGTCCGCTCACTAGTACTTTCACTAACAGGTGCTTTTTAAAAGTGGTTATGCTGTGCCGCTTGCTCAAATTTGAATTGCGTAGCTGTTAAAATCTAAGCAGACAGTATTGATTGCGTCGCCTTGATGACGTTCTGTCACTTCAACTGTAATCACCCTTGCGCGCAGGACTCATTTGTTGTCCGTATGCGTGCAACATGACCCTTCAGCACGTGAATGGCACTATACAAAGTCACATCGCTAGAAGCTGTTGTTACAGCAATCAAAATCAAATCTCCTTAAGAGATTTAACATATTTCGCAACGATTTCGCTTCAATTAGAGCCCAAGTCATTCATCGCGTGAACCTGGTACTTCCTTTGATTGCGTTGTCTATGGGGTCTTCATTAGTCATTAAATAACCATGTAAACACTAATTAACAACACTTTGGCGTAAGAAAGACCTGCGTTCCCTGTCCGCGATCTTATTTGTGAAATTACAAAATAAAATAGCCCCCATGGGGTGTGAAATGTATAACATTGTTGGTTAGCTTGCTAAATACACGAAAATAGTGTTAGAAACAGTTTCAGGTGATTTCATAACTTTGTTTGCGTTTACGTTCACACGTAAAATAAGGGAAATCACATAGTCTGTTTCAAGCAGCGGCACTAAGCGTGCACCGTTTTTTGGCGTGTAAAGATCGTCAATCAAAGATATATGAAACAGATGTCGTTTTTCAAAGAGCAATGTCAACACACACACAAAAAAATGAAGCTCGCAACAAGCCACCCGAGGCTTGAAAAGGTGCAACGCTCGACAACTCTGAACACTAATCTGGTTGCTTTTAGGTTGTTCATAAGAATTAGCTATGTGATGCAGGATCCAGGTTGTTGCTAGATTGGTGCTAGACTGTAGATAGGTTGTGCTATAGGTTCCTGTGGTAATTATGTGAGCAGAAAGGTCCGACTTGAACCAAAAATAGTGACAGACCGTTGCCCAAACTCCAGAGACACAGTTACTTGCGTGGAAACAGGCCATTCACTCGTCTCATAGATCTACAGGCATCCCGTCATTGTCGTGGGCCGTCCACTGCGTCACGGTCTTCTCGAAAACGTCGTTGCCTTCCTCGTTCACCAATGCTCTCTCGTCGTACGCGCTTGGAGACTTGGGCTTGTCGCCGTCAATTCGCCGCGATTTGTTGGGCTTACAGTTGCATGTTCATTTTTAGTGGACACGTGTTTCCTACAATTTTTCAATAATGTAGCTGTACTACCTCTATTGACAATATGGGAAGATCTAGCATATTCAAAGCTTGCGGGTTTACATGTGAATCAAGATGGGGTAGGAGACTTCCAAAGCGGCCAACACTGCGGCTTTTTAGCTCTTGTTCGTGCAATTCGTTTTTACACATGTTTGAAACGATTGCGTGTGCGCGCAGGTCATTGAAATAATCAACGAACCTTGAAACTGAAAAGCTTATTTTATTGTACTTCAAAGTTCTTGAATAATGTTTTCACTTGATAAACCCAGTTACTTGAAGAATACCTTATAAAAAGGCTTTTACCGTTATTTGACCAGTTGTTTGTTCCGCATGATTTCGAAAACAATAAGGTGATTGAAATTGGACTTTTTGCACTTGAAGTGCACTATAGAATAATTTTTTTTAAATTGAGTATCACTAGAGTAAAACGTGGTTATGGTGCTTCACTGCACCACAGTTACATGATTGTTTCACCGCACAGCCAGCCTTTAATGCAGTGCACGACATTGTATGAACTTTGGAAATATAGAGTGCACGTATGAGGCCTTTTGAAAACGCACATTTTGATTATTTAATTGTGAGTAAAGTGTGAGATGGTCCATATGCCACCAAACCAAACGACGGCCTCCCGCCCTTCCCTAATATGCACATGTTTGCACCTTTATAATCATTTATCCTTATGTCGCGTTTGTCTAGACCCATACTCTTTCCACGTAGATGTCCAGAGAAGCTGTGTAAAAAATCGCTATATATATATATATATATATGTATATATATATATATATGTATATATATATATATATATATATATATATATATATATATATATATATATATATATATATATATATATATATATATATATATATATATATATATATATATATATATATATATATATATATATATATATATATATATATATATATATATATATATATATATATATATATATATATATATATATATATAGTACGCATAACAAAAGAAGCTGGTACACGTGCGAGAAAGCAAGCAGAACCTTTATAGATTTACGTTTCGGCCGTGGCCGAAACGTAAGTCTATAAAGGAACTGCTTGCTTTCTCGTACGTGTACCAGTTTCTTATATATATATATATATATATATATATACATATATATATATATATATATATATATATATATATATATATGGAATAATTTATTTATTTTATTTATACTGCCAACCCTCACTTGAGGGTCATTACAGAGAGGGAACCATAGGATATGGAAAATAAATACAGACATTGATATTTTCAGCAACTTAGAACAATAACACAATAGCATATTCATTGATCGGCAAAGTAAACATTAAGAGCACATTCAAATTTTTTAGCGTCAGAATTTTCAACAATATGTCGCGGCAATTTGTTCCACGCTTCTATAACATCAGGGAAAAAAGATTTGCGAAAGACGTCCGTGCGAGCACCGAAGTGGCGAACTGCCGTGTCATGATTGATCCGGCTGCTGAGCCTATGCGGGGGGTGTACGTAAATTGTTCTATCTATTATAGATAGAATATGGCACAACGGGAGCGTTGTCAACAAGGATAACAAATATTTATTTCCCAACAGTTTCAGGAGGGGTCCTCCCTTCATTAGGGGATGAGTTATACTAACATGAACTTCCAAACTTCGTTGCTGCCACGTCCCTTTCGCCTTGGAAGACGTTTGCGAGAGTGAGAGAGAACTTCGAGGGAGCCGTGGTGCTGGCACAAGCTTCGAGGGAGTCTCGCTGCTGGCACAGCACACGAGGGTGCAGCTGCGATGGACGTCGGCGGCAATCGGTTGCATGGACAACTCCAGAGCCAAGCCCCCTCAACAAGGAGGAGCCGAGCGACACACAGAGCCATCCAGAGCCCTAGCAGTGATGATGTCGCCACTACCACCAGCGAGGCCAGCGAGCCAGCGAGTCCCAACAGTGAGTCAGAGATCGGCGGCAACTGCTTGCACGGCAAACTCCAGTGTCAAACCCACTCAACAACAGGGAGCCGAGGGACACAAAGAGCCATCCAGGGTCCCAGCAGTGACGACGTCACCACTCCCATCAGCGAGGCCTTACAACACTGGGCGGACGAATGCGGCGAAGACCAAGGCGACGGCTTCCAAATGACACGGGGAAACAGAAGGTACGAGCAGTCCTAAACACGCATGGTCCCATTCATTTCTATCGATAAGGAAAATCATTGAAAAACGGGTGCAATACGAAAAACACATGAAACAACAAACCAAATATCTATCTCACGAAATTGCACCTAAGGGCCTCCGCCTAGCCTGCAACCCCTCAATGTCTACACTAAGTGAAGCAGAAAGGGGGAAGTGGGAAAAATATTACGAGAAGCGTCCTTGCAACTGACTCGGGTAATTGCGGACCATAGTTAGCGTAAGGTCACCGAATACAGTGTCACGGAAGCCACGCAGAAATTGGTATCTAATCTCGGAGAGCATGAGGCAAGAGAACTGGAAAGATATGAACTAAAAAAGAGAGGCGAAATTTCCGTAGTAAAAGATGAAAAATTCAATGGGGACTGCAGAAGCTCCACTGCTTTGCAACAGAAAATTAGGAATGAGGCCGTACAAGAACGCCAGGGACCACCTGCACCACAACCTAACTTTTCGGAGAAAAATGGGAACTCGAAACTACAGTGTAATCCTAATCAAAACACCCTTACTCTCGAATATGACGCTGACACTCCCGTGCCACGTGATAGCCAAGAGCAGCCAAAAATTTATGAGAAAAATGTCCTCAATTTGTCCAACAGAACTCTCACACCCGCTCAGCTTCAACGTTTGTCGAGAGGCTTAAGCTTTTGTCCATCATCCGGTAGATTCAATGAATTTGAACTGTGTCAAGACCTCGATAACTTTGCACGTAATCTCCGCCTCCGTGAATACTTTCATGATCGCAAGGACCGTACGGACGAGAATAGATAAATTGGTGGTGACAAATCATGGTGTCCAGGTGAGCAGAGGGACAAACACCTCGATTTGTATATATCAGCAGTTCAAAAAGATATCATCAGAGCGTATGAAAAAAATTGGCCATCTCGAGAAACATATCAAAGTAAGAACGAAGGGCACTCGATGAACTACGAAAAAACACTGAAATTACCATCAAACCGGCTGATAAAGAGGGCTGCATAGTAATTCTAAACACGTCGGACTACTTAAAGGAAGTGGAACGACAACTATCAGATACAAAATTCTACAAAGACATTCCAACAGACCCGACTCCCCAATTTGAAAGGGAGATAAAAGTAACCCTAAATAATCTCCGCCGGGACGAGAAAATTACGGGCAAAATGTTAAAAGCAATGTTACCGGCCCATTCTGTTCCCGCTCGATTCTATTCGCTCCCCAAAATACACAAGGCAGGCAATCCGGGAGGTCCGATAGCATCCAGTAAGAGCACGTCAACAGAAAATATATCAGAATTCATCAATTCCTTAATAAAAAACATCCCCCCATATTTTCCCTATTACCTAAAGGACACAAATCACTTCATCTGTGAAGCTTCAAGTCTCGACATCCCAGGCGGTAGTTTTCTGGTGACCATGGACGTCTGCTCACTGTACACCAACACACCCAACCATGAAGGAATAGCGGCTATGGTTTCTGAATATGTAAAATCTTACTCATCAACGTGTGTAAGTGGCGAGGTACTGTTCACACTTCTTGAACTTGTACTAAAATATAACCATTTTGAGTTCAATGGCAAGCATTTCCTTCAGGTCAGTGGCACTGCAATGGGCACGAAAATGGCCCCAAACTTCGCGAGCACCTGTAAGACTTCACTTGAAATCCCATTCATTGAGCGACGCACCTTGAAACGTTTCTACTACAAAAGATACTTAGACGATATTTTTATGATATGGAACCACGATGAGGGAAGTCTTTTCCGTTTCATAGAGGATTTTAACAAGTGCCACCAGTCAATCAAATTCACGCACAAAATTTCCAAAACTAGCATCAACTTCTTGGACGTGACTGTCACGGTCAAAAATGACCACTTGTCCACAAACCTTTACAAAAAGCCTACAGACCGTCAAATGTACCTACATTTCAACAGCAGCCACCCAAAGCATTGCAAAATTGGTATTCCATATTCTCAGGCCTACCGGTACCGAAGAATATACACCGATATGCGGGAATTTGACAGACACGCAGAACACCTAAAGCATTCCTTATTGAAACAAAATGGTCCGGAAGACATCATTGACGATGCCATACTACGTGCTCGCAACGTGTACAGGAATGATATAATTAACGGACCAAACAAAGTATCTAAAACGACTTCCCAAACGAAACTTGTAATAACTTACTCCTCATCGGCGCCACGAATCAACATACTTTCCAGCCATTTCAACATAATCTGGCAAAGCAAATGACTAACTTCTATTTCGCGAACCCACCACACGTGGTGTACTGCAGGGATAAAAATCTGAAGGACATTTTTGTCAGAGCAAAAACAAACACCCCCAAAATTCAATCAGGGTACCATTCCTGCGGAAAATCTCGATGCAAGGTATGCCCACAGATGGTCACAACACGTGAATCCAAAGTGGACTTCTCGGATTTCAAATTCTGCATAACTGAAAGCCTTAATTGTGACCCCAGTAACGTAATATACATGCTACATTGCAACATCTGCGGACAAGAATATATCGGCCCAAACAGACACGCCATTTCGGCTGCGGTTCAATAATCACCAGTACCACGCCACTTCACTGCCGAAGCTACCTTTATCTAGGCATCTGCGCCTGCCAAACAACCGTTTTGAAAATATCAGCCTAACTATTTTGCAATCTCGTTTCTCAAACAGACGCGAGCGCGAACAGCGTGAGGCATATTTTATTTTCAAATTTCGAACATTAGTAGCCGGCATCAACGACGACCGCGGTAGACTCTCCTGCCTCCGAAAAGTAAGCCACGAGGAAATTGCTGACAAAGATTGACAGCTGGAGACCATGCTTATTTTCTCTGACTGACTCGTACGTGTACACTGTCCTTACTTGTTTTTTTTCTCTTCTCTTTCTTTTTTTCTTTTTTTCACATGCACATACAAACTGGTTCTGTTCGCCTACCACTTGATGACCATTGAAGGGAAATGGATGAAGATGAAAGAGAGCCGACCGACCCATTAAGGGGAAACCCTTTCCTTAGGCACGCCGTCACGGACCCCTCCCGCCACCGCGGCGACAATCTTGGATGGCCCGACACACGCCGAGAACGGACCAGCACGGGATTAGAACCGGATGTGGACGTACACGGACATTTGCTTTTGTTCTCAGTGTTGACAGTGGTTCTTCCTCTTTTTTACTTTCATTTTTTTTCTTTTTTTCTTTTATTCTTTTCGTCTTTTTTCTTCTCTTTTTCTTCTCTTTCTTTCTTTCTTTCTTTAGTTCTCTCTCACTCTCGCAAACATCTTCCAAGGCGAAAGGGACGCGGCAGCAACGAAGTTTGGAAGTTCATGTTAGTATAACTGATCCCCTGATGAAGGGAGGACCCCTCCCGAAACTGCTGGGAAATAAATATATTTATCCTTGTTGACAATGCTCCCGTTGTGCCATATCCCATACCTTGAAGAAGATTAACTGGCCCAATGAATTATTACTCCCACTATATATATATATATATATATATATATATTGTAAGCACATTCCAAGCATTTGATCGTTCTCACTTGCACATACCCATCATCATCGTTCTCACTTGCACATACCCATCATCATCGTTCTCTCTCTTGGTGTGGTTCTGAGCCGAGCCAGACATCGCAGAATAAACGCTTCTGCTCGCCCTGCCTGCTCGCCGTACCTAGTCTGCCTGCGTCTTTCAGAGTGGTGGAGGTGCTGGGTAAGATCCCGACGTCCTCCTACGTTCATTTCCCACCTGGAGCTCCGATCTGGTCGCCGATTGCACCCAGCCACCCACACAGGTATGCAGACATCGGACCTAACGCCTAGCCCTAACGCTACAGCCCCTACGCCGGCGGCTGCCCGCTCTTCATCTACTGTCACCAGCCCTCAGCGCGAACCGCCCGTGTTCGCGGGTCTTCGCGGTGACGACGTCGAGGAATGGCTTGACCTTTACAACCGTGTGGGTTCAGCCAATCGATGGACCGAAGCAGAGAAACTGAGCTACCTTCCTTTCTATTTGACCAGCGTAGCCAAAACCTGGTATTTTAATCACGAAACTGACTTCGTTGATTGGTCGACCTTTGCCAACAAACTGCGACAAATATTCGGATGCTCATCGGGTCGTTCCGAAGCCGCGAAACAGAAGCTGGCTGTGCGTCTACAACTGGCACATGAGTCGTACACTTCGTATATCGAGGATGTTTTGGCCCTCTGTCGCCGTGCGAATAAAGACATGACGGAAGATGAGCGCGTTCGCCACATCCTTAAAGGAATCGGCCCAATCGCATTCAACGCCTTGGCTGTTGGCAATCCCGCTACGGTTAACGACGTCATTTCGACATGCCAACGCCTTGACCAGTTGCAGTCCCTTCGGCTTCAACAAGACAGTGATCCACGCCTGATGCCTCCCTCTGAATTAAAAACCCTTATCCGCACAATTATCCGGGAAGAACTTCGAGACCTTGAACAGCAGCGGTCCACTGTCGCCTCCGCTCCGTCTCCACCATTCGACCTGCGGAATCTTGTTAAGCAGGAGTTAGCGGCAATGGCGACACCGACATCCCCGGTCGCTCCGCCAGCACGCCCGATGCCCACATACGCCGATGTGACGCCCAGGTCGACACCGGCAGCACCGGTTGTTCAAACGGTAATGCCCACATATGCGGAGATCGCTGCGATTCCGCCTGCTCCCGGGGCATCTAGCTCTACGGATACTGCTAGTAGCCATTTGGCTGCTATGCGAGGTGGAATGACTGCTGCACCCTTGTATCCTCAGTGGCGTCAATCCCGTCCTGTTTGCTTTTACTGCGGTATACGAGGCCACATTTCTCGTTACTGCCGTCGCCGCCAGCAAGAGGAACGACGAGGCTATGCTGAGTTCGAACGAGACCGGTTCCGAAGACCAGATCTTTATGCTCCAGACACCTACCCGTCCGCGCAGTACCGGTCTCCGTCTCCTCCAGTGTCCCCTCGTCAACATCAGGAATACCGCTCCTCCAGACGACGCTCTCCATCGCCCTATCGCCGCTCCGCATCGCCACTTCGTCCAATCATCTCCCGTCCTGTTGACCAATCTTCGGAAAACTAAGGATTGCAGTTTTTGGAGGGAAAACTGCGTCCCGTCGACCAACAAAAATACCTCCTGTTCGCCCAGCTAATATGTTGTCAGTGACTATTGAAGGTATTCCTGTGCAAGCTCTCGTTGACACCGGTGCAACCACTTCTGTTTTGCGTAGTGACTTGTGCTCGCGCCTCCGTAAAGTCAGAACGCCCTATGTGGGACCTGTGTTGCGTGGGGCAAATAACGTGCTGATTCAACCTGACGGACAGTGTACGGCTCGTGTTTCTATTGATGGTATACGTCACCACATCGAGATGATTGTGTTGCCCACGTGCATTCATGAACTTATCCTTGGTTGGGACTTTCTGCATTCTGCTTCCGCTGTTATATCCTTTAAAGAGAACGTCATTCACATAACGGATACAACGGATGCGCCCATTCCAGTTTCATCACCCTCGATCTCCAACTTGGTCATTGTTGAAGACTGCGTCCTGCACCCTGGTCACGAACACGTGATAGCTGTCGCATCTACCCAAGTAACCGACGGTGATGCACTTGTGGCTCCTTCGTTTCGCTGCACCTCCCGTGGAATTCTCGTCGCCTCTTGCCTCCTCCGGTTTTCCTCTGGCTGCGCTTTTCTGCCCGTTTCTAACACAACTGCAGAATCTGTGCTGCTGCCCAAGGGAATGACAGTGGCAAAGATTGACTTCTCTCCATTGACCTCCATCGCGACACTCTGCCCGTCTTCGTCACCAGTACCAGCTCCAGGTTCACGTTCTTTCCCTTTTCGACCTGTCATTGGTTCAGACCTCACACCAAAACAGTCTGAAGCACTATTGGCCCTTTTGGCTAAGCACAAAGCCTGCTTTGATAGCTGTACCACAACACTGAGTCAGACTTCCGCGGCTGTACATCGCATTGAAACCGACGGTTCTCGTGTGATACGCCGTCGCCCATATCGGGTTTCGCAATCAGAGAGAGAAATAATTGAAAAAGAAGTGAACGAGATGCTATCGCGAAATATAATACGACCTTCTTCGAGTTCCTGGGCATCTCCAGTCGTTTTAGTTAAAAAGAAGGATGGCTCTGTTCGTTTTTGCATTGACTACCGCGCGTTAAATAAGATCACACGCAAGGACGTATATCCTATGCCTAGAATTGATGACGCTTTAGACACACTGCAAGGGGCGAACTATTTTTCGAGCCTTGACTTACGATCAGGTTACTGGCAAATCCCCATGAACGAGGCTGACAAAGAAAAAACTGCATTTGCCACACCGGACGGCCTTTATGAATTTAATGTAATGCCATTCGGCTTGTGCAACGCTCCAGCCACGTTTGAGCGAATGATTGATACTGTTCTTCGTGGCCTAAAATGGAAGACCTGCCTCTGTTACTTAGATGATATCGTTGTTTTTTCAAGTACCTTTGCCCAACATCTTCAACGATTAGACGAGGTGCTACAATGTCTCTCCAAGGCTGGCCTTCAGATAAATACAAAGAAGTGTACATTTGCCAGCAAAAGCATCAAAGTCCTCGGTCACGTCGTTTCCAAAGACGGAATCCAACCAGATCCCGAGAAGATCGCAGCTGTGCTACAGTTCCCTCGACCGTCCAACCAAAAGACGTTGCGCAGCTTTCTTGGTCTCGCGTCCTATTTTCGTCGCTTTATACGCAACTTTGCTACCTTAGCGGCTCCGCTAAATAAGTTATTGGCCACTGGTGCTCCTTTCTCATGGTCCAACGACTGCGAATCTGCATTTGAAATTTTGAAAGAACGCCTGACTTCCGGACCAGTGCTGCGCCACTTCGATGAGAGAGCGCCTACCATACTCCATACTGACGCAAGCGCACAAGGCATTGGAGCAGTCCTTCTGCAGCGTGATTCCACCTCTAAAGAGCAGGTTGTGGCCTACGCTAGCCGGACTCTGTCAACAGCTGAGCGGAATTACACCATCACGGAGCAGGAGTGCTTGGCTATCGTATGGTCGATACAGAAATTCCGCCCGTATCTCTACGGTCGGCACTTCACCATCATCACCGACCACCACGCACTCTGTTGGCTTTCATCAATGAAGAATATGTCAGGACGTCTTGCGCGCTGGATACTGCGCTTACAAGAGTACGACTTTACAGTTACGTACAAGTCTGGCAAATGTCATCATGATGCCGACGCGCTGTCCCGGTGCCCACTTTCGCTCTCTCGTGACAATACGTCCACCGCATCGCGTTCGAATGACTCTGACACCCAGCTTGCCTCACAACACGTATCGCTCGCATCGCTGGATCCAATGCAGCTATCTTCGAACTCCGATTTACGTTCACTTCAGCTGGCAGATTCCTACTGTCGGTCTTTCATTGATCGCCTTCGCGGTGTCACTAAACCACCCAACAGCCGCTTGCGACGCCAGCTTCGACAATTTCGCCTTCAGGACGGTGTGCTTAAGCGCTACATTTACCATCCCACCGGTAACAAGTGGGTGCCAGTTCTTCCCCGCTGCCTTCGTCTTCGAGTTTTGGAAGCATTCCACGATGATATTGCTGCCGGTCATCTAGGCTTCCACAAGACCTACGATCGCATCAAGACGCGCTGCTTCTGGCCTGGCTTGTCCACAACGGTGGCCAAATACGTGGGCTCGTGCGCGTTGTGTCAGCACCGCAAGCGATCCACATCCCCGCCTGCTGGTTTCCTTCAGCCTCTTCCCTGTCCCACCACACCATTCGAATTTGTCGGAATAGACTTGTATGGTCCTTTGCCGTTGACACCTTCCGGTCACCGTTGGATCGTCACTGCAGTCGACACCATCAAACAAGATACGCCGAGACTTCACCTCTTCATTCTGCTACCGCCACAGAAATCGCCAATTTTTTCTTGAACTCCATCGTCTTGCGCCACGGAGCCCCTCGCGTCCTTTTGAGTGACCGTGGCAAAGCCTTCCTTTCCAAGGTCCTGGATGAAGTCCTGCAGGCGTGCAATACAGTGCATAAAACCACTTCTACATACCATCCGCAAACGAATGGCCTTACCGAGCGCTTCCACCGAACACTCTCTGACATGATATCGATGTACTTGCATCCTGACCACAAAAATTGGGATAACATTTTACCGTTTGTCACCTTCGCATACAATACTGCGGTACAACGATCAACTGGCTACAGCCCGTTTTTTCTCGTGTACGGCCGATCTGCCTCCTCGGTCTTCGACACGGCATTTTTCTTTGCACCGGCTCCAAGCAGTACCTCGCTCCCAGAAGAGTTCGCAGCCCGAGTCACACAATGCCGTGAAATTGCTCGCAAAAACACGGAAGCAACCCAAAAGGAGAGAAAACATCGCTGTGATAAAAAACGACGCGACGTGGCCTTTAATGCTGGCGATAAGGTTTTACTATGGACCCCGGTTCGAGCGTCGGGCCTTTGCGAGAAATTTCTTCACCGGTATGTTGGCCCATACACCGTTGTACGACAGACATCTCCAGTTAACTACCTCGTCACCCCGCTTCAGTCTGTCACTGACCGCCGTCTGCGCAGCACGGAAATAGTTCACGTCTCACGCATGAAGCCTTTTGTTACTCGTTCGGCCGATCTCTGACTGGCGGCCAGGTTGGCCGCTTCGCAGAGGGGGGGGGGAAATTGTAAGCACATTCCAAGCATTTGATCGTTCTCACTTGCACATACCCATCATCATCGTTCTCACTTGCACATACCCATCATCATCGTTCTCTCTCTTGGTGTGGTTCTGAGCCGAGCCAGACATCGCAGAATAAACGCTTCTGCTCGCCCTGCCTGCTCGCCGTACCTAGTCTGCCTGCGTCTTTCAATATATATATATATATATATATATATATATATATATATATATATATATATATATATATATATATATATATATATATATATATATATATATATATATATATACAGGTTGCGGTGATGGCGTAGTGGTTAGAGCATCCGCCTCGCATGCAAGAGGTCCGTGGTTCAAATTCCGGTGCCGCGCAGTTCCCAACCGAATTTCTAAAAAACATCCGCGTGTTGATGGAACTGCATTAAGAGGCCTGGGGTGCGGCTTCACCGGTAACCACCGCCGCGAACGCACTCCCTCACCAGAGAAGGATTGGCCACTCTGGTGCAGTATCTGGCCACTACCTCCTACATACATACGTCAAATAACTCACGGCCCTCAGTCTCCAGCAGCTGCGAAGCAACTGACCACGGCGGCGGTCAGATCTGCAACGCAGCAGAGGGTCCTAAGAATTTCTGAATCCGGACAGGCCGCCATTGGAACCTGAACTTGGCAACGTTTAACGCTAAAACCTTATCTAGTGAGGGAAGTCTAGCTGCACTATTCCAGGAGCTAGAGGGTGTTAAACGGGATATAATAGGGCTCAGTGAGGTTAGGAGGACAGATGAGGCCTATACAATGCTACAGGATGGGCACGTCCTTTGCAATCGGGGCTTGGCCGGCAGAAGAGAACTGGGAGTGGGGTTACTAATTCACAGAAACATAGCTGGCAACATAGAGGAATACTATAGCAATAATGAAAGGGTGGTAGGTATCGTAATTAAACTGAATAAAAGATACAAGGTGAAGGTAGTACAGGTTTACGCGCCTACATCCAGCCGTGATGACGCTTCAGTTGAAAGCTTCTATGAAGACGTGGAATCGGCATTGAGTAAGGTAGAAACACAGTATACTATAGTGATGGGCGACTTTAATGCAAAGGTGGGGAAGAAGCAGGCTGGAGACCAGGCAGTAGGAGATTATGGCATCGTTACTAAAAACGCCATAGGAGAGCTACTAGTAGAATTCGCCGAGCGCAATAGTTTACAGATTTTGAATACATTCTACCGAAAACAAGAAAACCGCAAGTGGACATTGAGGAGCCCTAATGGCGAAAATAAGAACGAAATAGACTTTATAATTAGTGCACACCCAGGAATCGTGCAGGATGTGGAAGTGGTTGGCAAGTTACGATGCAGTGTACATAGAATGGTACGGTCTCGAATTCACCTAGACTTGAAGAAGGAACGACAGAAACTGATACACAAGAAGCCGATCAATGAGCTAGCACTGAGAGGGAAAGTACAGGGATTCAGAGTGCCGCTGCAGAACAGGTACTCGACTCTTAGTGAGGAAACCAACCTTAGCGTAGATACAATGAATGATAATCTGACGAGTATCATTACGGAGTGTGCAGTGGAAGTTGGAGACAGGGTAGTTAGACAGGACAGTGGCAAGCTTTTCCAGGAAACGAAGAACCTAAATAGGAAGCGTCAAATCACGAAAGTGTCAAATACAACAGACAAAATAGAACTGGCAGAGCTTTCGAAGTTGATTATTAGACGTAAGGTATGCAATGTAAGAAGGTATAACATGGAGAGAATTGAACACGCTCTGAAAAACGAAGGAATCGTCAAAGCAGTGAAGAGGAAACTTGGGATAGGCAGAAGTCGGATGTATGTACTAAGGGACAAAGAAGGCAAAATTACTGCCTTTATGGATAGGATAGTTAAAATAGCGGAGGAGTTTTACAGAGATCTGTACAGTAGCCGGGAAAACCACGACCTTAATACTATAAGAACTAGCAGTAACCAAGATGACACCCCACCAGTAATTATAGAAGAAAGCAGAAAAGCTTTGGAGAGCATGCAAAGAGGCAAAGCTGATGGTGAGGATCAGGTAACTTCAGATCCGCTTAAAGATGGAGGACAGATTGTGTTAGAAAAACTAGCCACCCTGTTTACGAGGTGTCTTCTGACGGGAAGAGTATCAGTCTTGGAAGAACGCTAACATCATCCTAATACATAAGAAAGGAGATGACAAAGACTTGAAGGATGACAGGCCGATCAGCTTGCTCTCTGTAGTATGCAAGGTATTTACAAAGGTAATTGCTAACAGAGTAAAGAAAACATTAGAATTCGACCAACAAAGGGAACAAGTAGGATTTCGAACAGGCTACTCAACAATTGACCACATTCAAACTATCAACCAGGTAATAGAGAAATGCTCAGAGTATAACCAACCACTATACATAGACTTCAAAGATTACGAGAAGGCGTTTGATTGAGTAGAAATATCAGCCGACATGCAGACACTGCGGAATCAGGGCGTAGATGAAGTATATATAAATATTCCGGAAGAAATCTACAGGGGATCAACAGCTACCATAGTGCTTCATAAAGAAAGCAACAGAATACCAATCAAGAAGGGTGTAAGGTGGGGGGCACAATCTCCCCAATGCTATTTACCGCGTGCTTACAGGAGGTTTTCCGAAGCCTAGAATGGGGACAGTTAGGGATAAGAGTTAATGGAGAATACCTTAGTAACCTGCGCTTCGCCGATGACATTCCATTGCTGAGTAACTCAGGGAACGATTTGCAACTCATGATTACGGAGTTAGACAAGGAAAGCAGAAAGGTGGGTCTTCAAATTATTCTACAGAAAACGAAAGTAATGTACAACTACCTCGGAAAACAGCAGCGCTTCGAGATAGGTAATAGTGCACTTCAAGTTGTAAAAGGCTATGTCTACTTAGGGCAGGTAATAACCGCAGAGCCGAAGCACGAGACTGAAGTAACTAGAAGAATAAGGATGGGGTGGAGCACATTCTGCAAGCACTCTCAAATTATGACGGGTAGATTGCCACTATCCCTCAAGAGGAAGGTATATAACAGCTGTAATTTGCCGGTACTTAGCTACGGAGCAGGAACCTGGAGACTTACAAAGAGGGTTCAGCTTAAATTGAGGACGACGCAGCGAGCAATGAATAGAAACATGGTAGGCGTAACCTTAAGAGACAAGAAGAGAGCGGAGGGGATTGAAATAAAGAAGAGGAAATGTTGAAATAAAGAAGAGGAAATGGACATGGGCCGGGCATGTAGCGCGTAGACAGGATAACCGCTGGTCGTTAAGGGTAACCAACTGGATTCCCAGAGAAGGGAAGCGGGTTAGGGGGAGACAGAAGGTTAGGTGGGCAGATGAGATTAAGAAGTTTGCGGGTATAAATTGGCAGCAGCAAGCACAAAACCGGGTTAACTGGCAGAACAAGGGAGAGCGAGGCCTTTGTCCTGCAGTGGACGTAGTCAGGCTGATGATGATGATGATGATATATAAATTTTTTTAAGAGGGGGGGTTCATGTCTTTTTAACCCTTCCACTTCGATTATCAAGGGCCAGACGTGCAGTGCACTGCTCAATTGCGAAGCCTATTTCTGAAGTACGCATTTTATAACTTATTCAGTTATTGTTTGTTACTTAATAATTTACTTATTTCTTCTGTTGAAACACATATGTAATAAATTCTCGTTCCTGTTTGTTTTTAGTGGACATGTGTGTTAGTGATGGGGTTTGCCTAATTTATTTCTCACATATGTTCTAGTGATTCACCCTTGAGTAATTGTTCTGCACTTACGCGGTGATATGACTTATTCATATTTCTCGTCACTCTCACCGTCGCACTCACCTCAGTCATGTGGCCAAATTTTACAGATTTCGTGTCAACTCAGTATGCATGGTGATGGTTGCTTTTTTTTTCAAAAAAGAGAGAGAGAGAGAGAATTTATAGAAAAAAATAGAGAGGTCGGCCTGAGCTATAGTTTGCTTTGACATGCTACTGTACGCTGGAAAGGGCGCCCGGGAAGCGAAAGAGTGGTGAACGGCGATGGTAAGTCTGGGAGATTATATTATGGCGTTGTTACACGAGGATAAATATATAATGGTGGGTGCTGTTCATGGCGATGATCATTTTCGTTTATTTAAGTAACCGTTTAAAAGATACGAGTGTCGTGATTATGTACAGCTTCACTGCGAAAATCCCACGTAAGGCGTGAACACAATACGTCGAATCATGGGTGCTTCCATTGTTGCGTTTTGTATTCATGCGCAGCATTACTTTTCCTCATTCAGGCACTCAATGTAGTTTCGCCCCACAAGGGGTGCACATTTCTTAAATTTAGTCATATGTGCTAGCTGCAGTTGTTTGCTCACTTTTGCAGTGATCACCTTTATTTGGCAATCGCTGAACGTCTTTCTACTTGTGACGACACTGCCTTGGTGTTTAATAATGAATACGCCGGAACTGAAGTCCCGGTTTAGCATAGCTGTTTAGACGTGTAGTGTAGAATAATACAAAGCGCAAGAATATAAACATCGCAACTGCCTAACAACTACAAATTGGAATCGCCTGCTACTAAATTATATGATCAAATGAACATAAATATTTGGATAGATTTCGGGAATGAAGTATATATTTAACCGTTTTAATAAATTATTCGCGCAATGAATTTTCGACAGATTTTGAATTTGCATAATCTCTCATGTACTGTGAATATACACGTCATAATCGATTGTTCGGCTCAAATAGAAAACGTACACTGATGGACGCTCTGGTGTCAGCGATACTACATTCCTCTTCAACAGCGAGGTGCCACGCGCGTAATTTGCTTTCATTGCGGCCAGTGCGTGAAAAGCATCGGCGAGGTCACTTGCACATCATGAAGGTGCTACAAAGGAAGTCGTCGTAGGTGACCTTGGCCGATCCCGTCTTGTCCGGGTCGAATGTCTTGAACTCCTCCGTGGCATCCTGCATGATGACGCACAGGCGCACGAAGTCTTCAAGCACTATCTTGTTATCACCTTGCTGATCGAAGCGACGAATCATCATGTGGCACAGGCTGAGCGACACCTGATGACCCAGGTTGCTAAAGACCGTGTGCAGATCCGTCTTGTCCAGGCGACCACAGTTGGTGCGATCGACCCTGCGTTTCGTACGTTTCGTGATTAGTGAAACAATTCCGTGCTGTTAACGAAGAGTTTTGAGACGCAAATTAATAAGACTTGTTGCCGGGCCAGTTGGTTCATGCGTCTTGTAATTAGAGACAAGGCGCGTAGCCACCATGGAAGGACTCAAGACAGAAAAGGATACATCGTCTCTCGTAGCGGTTGTGAGTGACGCCCTTTTCTGTTCTGTCTCGCGTCCTTCTTATCCAATAACTCATTCACTTTAATAAAATTGCGTTAAAGAACTCATTCAGCCGAAATTACGGCGTCAGCGTCAGTGTCGGTGAAGTGGGTTGGGAGCGAAAAATCACCCTCTTGCCTGTGACAGAAAAGTATAGGAAGGTGCAAATCACATAAACAATAAAACTTTCGGTGAGAGTGACGATCTAACCCAGGCTATGTGTGGGGCAAACAAGTATTCGACCACTCAGCTACGACGTTTGTCAAAACTGTTTCAGTAGGAAACGCTATATGGATGCCGTATAGTGCCAAGAGTCATTTCAGTACATCATACATTGCGTCGCAGAAACGGCTGTATCGCTAGCGTCAAATATACCAAATTTGGTATTAGAGTACGTGTATGGATGTGAAGGTATGTGACTAGTGCACACATGATAAACATGAAATGCGTGTCATGCAACAACACGACTACATGCTACGCGCTCATGATGCACTCGCGGCCGTTTAGCTTGCTTTACATGTACCAAACTCGGTTTTATGCTACGCGAACGGACGACATAGGTAAATGACACATCCAAACATGATAATCACGACATGCGTGTCATGTAACAACAAGACTACACGCCACACTGATGATGCGCTCGCGGCCGTTTCGCTAGCTTAACATATGCCAAATTTGGTATTACGTGACGCCAATGGATGACGAAGGTATGTGACTGGTAC
Organism: Rhipicephalus microplus; assembly: GCF_043290135.1. NCBI lineage: Eukaryota > Metazoa > Arthropoda > Arachnida > Ixodida > Ixodidae > Rhipicephalus > Rhipicephalus microplus. Next base: position 131,809,243 of record NC_134700.1, read on the forward strand.
AAACATGATAATCATAAGATGCGGGTAATGTGAGAACATGGCTACATGCCACAGTCACGGCGCCAATTCATTCCGACGTGACGCGGTGCGCGTACTTCCCGGCGTTCATTTCGTCGCGTCACGCAGGCGTTGCCACGCCAGGCGCCGTTTCTACCATATACTCGCCAACACGCACCACGCTGTGTTGCTTTGATGCATGCGCGTTTGAGCGCGTCCGGCGTCTGTTCGTCACAAAAAGAGGGAGACGCAGTGTGGTCTGGGTAACGCATCGGCGTGACATGTAGAATGTTTGATTGATATGTGGGGTTTTAACGTCCCAAAACCACCATATGATTATGAGAGATGCCGTAGTGGAGGGCTCCGTAAATTTCGACCACCTGGGGTTCTTTAACATGCACCCAAATCTAAGCACACGGGCCTACAACATTTCCGCCTCCATCGGAAATGCAGCCACCACAGCCGGGTTTCCAACCCGCGACCTGCGGGTCAGTAGCCGAATACCTTAGCCACTAGACCACCGTGGCGGGGCGACATGTAGAATGTCGCATTTTGTGCACCGGTTGCCGTCAGGCCGCGCCGATGGACGCTGGTCGCACCTGGCGTCCGATTATAGAGTGCTCACGTTTCGCTCGCTAATGTTGCGTCGCTGTGCCCAGCGTGCGCACGCATCAACGCTACATTTGAGTATACTGGGTATTTCATGATGCGCTCGCGGCTGTTTTGATAGCTGCACATGTACCAAGTTTGGTGTTACTTGACTTCAATGGATGTCGAAATATATGACTGGTGCAAACATGATAATCTTGACACGCGTGTCATGTAAGAACATGACAACATACTACGCTCATTGCGTGCTCGCGGCCGTTTCGCTAGCTCCACACATACTAAGTTTGGTGTCACGTGACGTGAATAGATGGCGAAGGTAAAAGGCACATCCAAATATGATAATCATGACACGAAAGTCATGTAGGGCATCATTCACTTCCACCTCGCAACGTTGTGTTGGTTTTAAAGTGACATATCAAGATTTCTTAATCGTGCTTTGCATATCATCGATTCCCTCTGTACATGGGATCTGCCAATTTTTAGCTCCCCGCCGCGGTGGTCTAGTGGCTAAGGTATTCGGATGCTGACCCGCAGGTCGCGGGTTCAATTCCCGGCTGCGGCGGCTGCATTTCCGATGGAGGCGGAAATGTTGTAGGCCCGTGTACTCAGATTTGGGTGCACGTTAAAGAACCCCAGGTGGTCAAAATTTCCGGAGCCCTCCACTACGGCGTCTCTCATAATCAAATGGTGGTTTTGGGACGTTAAACCCTAAAATCAATCAAATCAATTTTTAGCGACTTTTGTTCGAACATTCACAAAGACATATTTATGGCGTTTCAGTGATAAAGATATCACGCACTGAGCACGAGGCCACATGTTCTATATCTCACCTGAGTGACCGAATTTGAACGAAGGTCAAATGAAAGAACGTCCATACATCTTGACTTACGCGAAGCTACACGAAATAACCATGACTACTGTTCGACCATGGCATAATTCGTACTCATAGCGTCATTGTTGGGCTCGAAACTATGGGGGTTATGTTTTTTTTATTTCATTCAAGCGGTTGCTTTGGGTCTCTGCAGAAGCTCGATTTTGGTTAGGTACAAAAAATAATACCACCTGCGGTATTACGCCCCACAATGACGATATGATTATGAGAGAAGCTGTACAGAGGGCTTCAAAAATTTGGACAATGTGGTGTCCATTCCCAGTGTAGGGAAGAAGAGGGAATTGCGGATATCTGGAAGTGGTGCCATCTTTCGGCAGCAGAAACGGCAGTCTGCAGTAACTGAATGAGAAATACGTTGAAAAAAATAATATCTCAGGAAAAAAAAGATTGTCACCAAAAATGAATTCGGTTATATGCAATAGAGACGCAATGTTACATTTTGGTAAAATGGCAATATCGCGCTACAAAGCATGTAGCTTCCCAGGGCCATTGAGCGCCACCCGTAGAAAAACATTAGTTTACATTGTTAAATAAGAAACGCTGTGGGAAGCCAGGTGGTTGGAATATCAGCGCTGTAACCTTGCCAGAATGGTCAAGTAAGCCTCTGCTGTATAAAACCGGGAGTCATTTTTGACAACTAGTTTTGTTCGTGTATTTTCTATACAGTTACGGCAGACCACCACTGTGGCTCTCGAGAAACGGCACGACGAGCACATGTCCCCAAATCCTGGTCATGCGTTATATTGCACCGACATCGTATTCGACACAGGCCTCTGCCACTCAATCCGACTCAATCGAAATGGGACTACTGTGACCGGAATAGAAACCACAACCTTCTAGCCACCAGCCCAGTACCACAAACCCTTCTGTGACATGGCGGACTCCGGTGAGGTCGTCCAAGAGCCCAACTAGTAAAAAAAATATGGGAAAACGTGCAAGTTTTTTTCCGTTCTTGACGAAGAGTGTAGTTCTTTGGCGTAATTGATTGCTTTGTGGGGTTTAACGTCCCAAAACCACCATATGATTATGAGAGACGCCATAGTGGAGGGCTCCGGAAATTTCGACAACCTGGGGTTCTTCAACGTGCTCCCAAATCTGAGCACACGGGCCTACGACATTTCCGCCTCCATCGGAAATGCAGCCGCCGCAGCCGGGATTAAATACCGCGACGTGCGGGTCAGCAGCCGAGTAGCTTGGCCACTAGACCACCGCGGCGGTGCTTCTTTGGCGTAATCATAGCTAACTATCGTTTTAGTTCCCTAAACTAAGTGTGCCATGGTACTCAGTTCTTTACCGTGGATAAAGGAAAAATGAGATTGTGTCGTGTTTTTTTTTATAAATTTTTGTTTTAGACTGTTTTCCGCAAACCTTTCATCAGTACTGCACATTTGAACTTCATATCGACACCACACGATCATTAGTTTCATTACATCTTCCTTCGAACGGCCGCTTCAAAACAACATTTATCCACTGCTTGAGTTTGTTCTACAAAAAGCAGAAAGATTTCTCCTGTCTCAACCTGTGGGTAAGCCTTAGTAAAACTATAAAAAAATAATCTCCATTGTCATATAGTGATTCAAAAAAATCATTGCAGCTGCACAAAAGCCGAGTCTTCGTACTACACTCACTTCTTGAAGGCATTGAACCAGTTTGTGATGTACGACCAGAGGGTGCAGAACTGGTCGAAGTCAATCTTGTTGCTGAAGTCCCGGTCGAAAATCTTAACCATGAGGAGCACTAGCTCTTCGCCAAACGGCTTCCAATTGCCGCTGGCGAGTGCCCGTTGCAACTCGGACACATTGATGAAGCCCGTACGGTCACGGTCCATTGACTCGAACACTGACGTCAGGAAGGCTTTATCCCGGATCGGTGCCAGTGCACTGGATTTGCCAGCCATGGCCACGCCGTCCCTGGGCCGGTGTTCCTGTGGTGCTGTCAGCGTGAATGCGGAGAACGGGCGTGAATACTTGCGATATGGTACCACAAAAAAACATTGTTGGAAATCTTTGTTTCATTGTTTTTTTTCTACATGGTCAACTTCAACAGAAAATGCTGCTTTTTCACCCAGGTGTGCTAACTTGTTTTTTCTCATAAGACTTTTTAGCACCTATTGCAGGCCTAAATTTAAAACCATCGTGTTAAACATACTTTCACCACGTTTCAGAAACACGCTATATCAGAGAGCGTCATCAATTTTTTTTCGCGCGGTAATGACACTCATACGCATGGTTCTGGTCAAAAGCTCCCAGGTCACGGTTCCATAAAAATACTTGGAATAGTGGCCTAGGAACTTCTGACTCTCCGTACGCTTCAACAGCGTGCGTGTTTTGCTAAGCGCGTGCGCGCGCGCGTGTTTGTGTGTGTGTGCGTGTGTGTGTGTGTGTGTGTGTGTGTGTGTGTGTGTGTGTGTGTGTGTGTGTGTGTGTGTGTGTGTGTGTGTGTGTGTGTGGGAGCTCTTGGCGACAGGAAACACACTTCTCTCTGTCATTTCAGAACTTGCCATCTTCACAACTCAAGCATCTTGTAAAGCACTAAGGCAGTATGTAGCCAAGAAAGGGGTGCAACACTATCATCTTTACCAGTTAGTTGCAAGAGCTTTTCTTACGTGCAGCATGCCATGCCATTTTTGTGGAACATCCTTTCCTTGGTATAATATGCTAAACCCTACACTTGAGGCGCTGCATATCGTTCATTCGTTGCATGCAGATACACGCGTATGTCAAACCTAATGTGAACTTGGTTGCCATTGATAATAATTTGGTTAAAATATTGCAAGTGAACTGCGTAACTGCATAAAACGTTAATTGAGGTAGATCCTACTTGGAAGCAGTAAAGATACGTTGTTCACAATATCGTGGTACAACAGTGATGCCTGCCCCGTTATTGACGCGCAGATGCTACGTCACCACCAGAAAATAAAAACTCAACATGAAATCATTGACGTTCTTGGCGCAGCGATAACTTACCGCTTTAAATTGTTGTGGCGTGGGTACACATAGCAACCTAGCACCAGCAAGCCTTTCTATGCGGTGTGAAGACAATCGTGATGATGATGACGGCCTACATGAATGGCTCGCACCCACTCTTTGGCATTGGCGGCGGGAAGTTTTTTCTTCCTCTTCTTCGTCCAGGTGTCTTATAGAGCCCACTAAGATCCATGGCTTTTACACGAGCAGTCATGCAAACATAAAAATTGAGTGTATACGTGGTCATTTGATGAACACTTGTTCAGTCAGTTAACCTCCTAGTTCTCATAGAATAGCACACAGGTAACGCTTAATCGTCGGCCCATTATTGATGATGTTGATTACTGTCATTGAAATGATAGCACAACACCATGGTTATTGTGTACTCGTGGACTGCCCCCTCCCCTTGAAGTGATTAAGTTCTCATAGTGGAACTTGAAAAAAAAAACTTTTCAATTATTTGTGCAGTTGTAAGAGTAGTAGAGGAAGGCGTTTGATTCAGTAGAAATAGAAATCAAGAAGGGTGTACCGCAGGGAAATAAAATATCCCCACTGCTATATACCGCGTGTTTCAGGAGGTTTTCGGAGGCCGAGAACGGGAAGAGTTAGGAATAACAATACATACAGAATACCTTTGTAACCTGTGCTTCGCCGATGATATTGCATTGCTGAGTAACTCAGGGCACAAACTGTAGCTCATGCTTTCGGAGTTAGACAAGGAGAGCAAAAAGGTAGGTCTTAAAACTAATCTTCAGAAAACGAAAGTAGTGTACAAAAACCTCGGAAGAAAACAGCGCTTCGGAATAGGTCATCCTGCCCTTGATATTTTAAGACTACGTCATTCTAGGACAGGTAATAACCGCGGAGCCGATCCATGACATTGAAATAACTAGATAAATAAGATTGGGGTGGAGCACATTTGGTAAACACTCTCAAATCAAGACTGGTAGATTGCCGTTATCCCTCAAGAGGAAAGTATATAACAGCTGAATGTTGCCGGTACTTACCTAAGGAGCAGAAACTTGGAGACTTACAAAGAGACTTACTGACAAAGTGACTTACAAAGAGATTGATCTACCAAGAGTTCAATACACCTAAAATTGAGAACGATGCAGCGAGCAATGGAAAGGAAAATGATAAGTGTAGTCTTAAGAGACAAGAAGTGAGCAGAGTGAATCAGGAATCAGGGAACAAACCGGGGTTAAGGATATCCCAGTTGGTATCAAGATAAGACGGATGCTTGGGCTAGTTGGTGATTGGGAATAGACATATTTGCACAGCGCAAGACTATGATTAGATACGACGTAACTACAGAAGAAGAGACAAGGACAGAAAGAGCGCCGACTTCAACTGAGATTTTATTAGTCAAAATGCTGGAAGTATATACTCGTGACAGAACATCACCGTGCAATCGCGAGGAAAGATTCAAGAATAGCAAATGAACATGGGCGGGGCATGCAGTGCGCAGGCAGGATAACTGCTGGTGAATAAGGGTAACTGACTTGATTCACAGTGAAGGCAATCGGGTCAGCGGGATAGAGAAAGTTAGGTGGGCAGATGAAATCAAGACGTTTGCGGGTATAAGGTGGCAGCAGCAAGCACGGTACCGAGCTGACTAGCAAAACACGGGAGAGGCCGTTGTCCTGCAGTGGACGTAGTCAGGCTGATGATGATGATGTTGATGATGATGAGTCGTAAGGCAAATGTATTAGTGGCGGAAGAGGTTTCTGAGGTGCTATAACTTATCGATTAGTGTTTTCTTCCTGTCTTATGCCAAATTATTGTTACCGTCAATAGAAGTATGTATCGACCAGCAACGTAATAAAACAAGCAAATAAAAATACTGCTTGCTCTTTCGACAGTTTGCGACACGAATGACATTGGATACCCTGACATGCTTTCCTTATCTCACTTGTCAAGGAGAGTAGACGTGAGTATTGTTTGGCTGAGGTGACGCAGAAGAAACAAAGAAAAAGATAATGCGTCTTCAGGGCAGTATAGTTGCTCATGACTTTAGGTGTGGCCGTTACAACCAGCTAGGATGAAGCTGATATGAAGTGGTACAAGGTCCATTTCCAATGCGCGAGGGACTGAGTTATATATCTGTTTCCGCCAGGCATCCACGTGCTCTTCTAATCACAAGTGCCCCGACCCGACGGTAGCCTGAATTATGCCACGAATCCTGACGGTAGCCTTTCCTGCCAAAGCAGTTTCATCAGTAATAGTAGTAGTAGTAGCAGCTGCACCAGTATCAGTGGTACAGTTGGTCGAAAGCGTAGTCGGCATCAACTGAAATCCTACTGATTGAGCTGCAGGCCGCGTGAGGTAGCAGCGAACGGTCAGGAGTAAGCGCAGGCATTTGAAACTGAGGGCTGGATTTCTGACACCACGTGATCTCACTGGTCAATCAAATAGTGTTTGAGGCCTTCCTAAGCACACGAGCGTTCGCATGCCACTCGTATGCTTTTGAAGGTGTTTTGAATAGTCTATATGTACCATCTCGCCCAAAAGCAAGTTTTACCCCTATCATTTATTTTTGGTTTATCAGAAAGAAGGTAAGAGCCCTGACACCCAGGAGCATCATTGGTAAAGGTATGTGCCCCGCCGACACCAGCAGACGCGTTGCTGGCGGCGCAGCACAGATTATTTAGAATTAAACTAAGACATATTGCCCCCATTGATCACGTTGGGCTTCAACATCAGGCAGGTTGCGCCATCTCTCGATCAATACTATGACGAGTATATTGCGTCCTCATGGCGTCTGAGAAAACAAATTCACTTTTCATATATCTCGGAGGCACTAATATTTTTGTTCGTCAACAGCGCTGAAGTTGTCGGCGCTTCGCGCAAGGTGGCGCACAAGTCGTCTAGGCCACGGTGTATCTTCTAGTGTGGTTGTTCTAGAGCTCATCTATCCTCTTCGCCGTGCTTCATTGTACTACGCCGCGCCACGGTTTGTGCTGGTAAATACTAAATCAAGCTGGTTAGGCAGGGCGTTACTGCGTGTTTTAAAAAATAACCAATGCCTGACCTCGTATGCTGCGCTCCGGGCTCACCCCTCTCTATAAAAAGGCAAATATCTTGTATCCACTAGCAAAATGGTTCAAGATGAAGATCACAGTGCCCCGTAGCAGCATTTGCTACCTCCCCGATTACATCGAACACTCTCGAGGCAGCGAAGCACTAGGCCTTCAACTGGACAACAGCACATGAGGCGTCATTTTTTATTCATTTATCGCACTGGCGAAGTACGTTCGCTTGATGTGTACACTGCAACCTTAAAAAAAGAAAAAAAAACTATTCAATTTTTAGCATTACATATTGGTATTAACGAGGTAACTCTGAAAAATATTACTGGGCACGCCTTAATTCACAGCGTTTTTTTTTATTTTTACGCTACGCAATATTTCAATCATTGATAACCGCGCAAGTATGATTTCGTTTGTTTGTTTACACTGCGCTATCTCTGGTAAAAATCTTCACATTTTGAGAAAAAATACACGTGTTCTTTGTGCAAACAGTGCTCTTTGTGATTTCTGTGAAGTTTCTGGCATTGATTTTAATCTTGTAAACTCCATGACCTGGTACACTTATGTTTGTGCAAAACGCCATATGATAGACTTTCCAAGCTACTGAAAACGCAAGTGTTTAAAAAAGTCAGTGTAATACTAACCGACCTTTTTACAGCACAGTGTTGCAATGCGCATTTATAGCTTATATAGCCCTCATACTTGAGAGATTCAGTGACGTGCTTGCGGCGCTGGTTTGATCACCTCTCATATTCTTTCGCTGTGTACCAGCACAAAGAAATTGACACGTGTTGCTCTCAGCAGCGTAAGGATCGAGCGTAACGAACTGGAATGGTAGTTGTGAGTGTCAGAGCTTTTCTGACACATCAGAAGTAAGTTGTAGGAGCACAACTTGCAGTTTTGCGGGTAGGTTCGTATTCAAGGTAATCTGATGTGCGCAAGCAGGGGCAGGGGCACAGAATAGACCCGAGAAGCCCATGCGTTTGTCCCTGTTTGGTCTCTCCTGTGGCCTTGTCTTTATTTGAGCACATTGATTGATTGATTGATTGATTGATTGATTGATTGATATGTGGGGTTTTACGTCCCAAAACCACCACATCATTAGGAGAGACGCCGTAGTGGAGGACTCCGGAAATTTCGACCACGTGGGGTTCTTTAACGTGCACCAAAATCTGAGCACACGGGCCTACAGCATTTCCACCTCTATCGGAAATGCAGCCACCACAGCCGGGATTTATCCCGCGACCTGCGGGTCAGTAGCTGAGTACCTTAGCCACTAGACCACCACGGCGCGGCTATTTGCGCACATTATTTGATTGGATAATTACGTGAGGTTTAACGTCCCAAAACCACCATATGATTATGAGAGACGCATTAGTGGAGGGCTCCTGAAATTTCGACCACCCGGAGTTCTTTCACGTGGACCCAAATCTGAGCACACAAGCCTACAGTATTTTCGACTCCACCGAAAATGCAGCTGCCGCAGCCGTAATTCACTTCCGCGAATTACGGGTCAGCAGCCGAGTACGTTAGCCACTAGACCACCAAGGCCGGAATCATTTACGCACATCAATTTGTCTTGAAATAAGTTATAGAAATGGCTGATAGACGCACCGCTCTCTCTTCTCGTGAACATCAGGCAAATAAGGTAGATTTGACAATTCTTCGGAGAATATTTCAAGTACTCGGCCAGCTGTGCTTGCATTGATTGGTACAAACCAGTTCTTACATCATGCTGTTGACGTATGCCTTTGAATAGATGTTGCATTAAGAAGAGGTGTCGTTGGACAGTAATATATCATTTTATTTGGTTTCAAGTGGTAAAAATGAAAAAAAGAGTTACACAGTCCTCAGAAGCTTAGTGGGTAAAGCATAGCATTAATCATACAAACAAAATATATCTAGAGAAAACTGGTCAGGCAAAGACAAATACCATCAAAAATAATTAAATTGCTAGAGCAAATACTCGCTTGTTTTTTTTTCAGAGTGAAGTCAGCCTGGTTGACGTGGTAGATGCGCTCGGGAAGCTAATCGTGGTTGCACGAATGCACTTCTTAAAATAATTCATGTTATCATCAAAGATGGTGCCCGCATAAAGACGCAGACTATGGAAGCATCGCTTCGCTGCTGCTAGGTCTTTAGTTCAACGAAAAAAATATATATAACCTTACGTAGATTATTCAGTGAATCAACTGACTGTTCCGCAAGAATGTTTCAATTAGCAATCAGATTAATCCCTGCACAAAGCCACATGAAATGGAACGCTTGCATTGTAATATTTGGGGCGACAAAACATTCCTAAGAATAATGCTCGTCTGGTAGCACATGAAAAGCACAGAGTGAGAAGGCGAAATTCATATTATTGACAAAAGTATATAGGAGTGGCAGGACAACGCCGGCGTAGTCTCATGAAAGCTCGGACGCCTTCGCGACCGTTTCCTAAAGGCGGCGATTGTTGAAAATCTCTACAGCGGCGCGCTTCCATGACCGCAGCCGGGTGTCTTGGGGCACCGTTGTTGCAGATCCATTGATGGTACTTCGCAACATTCGAAGTGGTACGCGTCGATGTCCCGGCACAGCTGCCGTCTGCTCTTTGGTATCGTAGTAGACGTAAGCGCCGACGACTCCCATGAAGTAGACTAAGAGCATGCCGACGACCAGCACCACGATGAGCTGCCGCTGACGCTCCTTGGTAAAACGGTTCTGCACGCAAGCAGATATTTTGCTGCAGAGTAAACCCCGAACGACACGTACGCTCTGCGTACATTCTAAACAATTTTACAGCCTAAAAGGTGTAAAACGGGTGTACGAATTAAAACCACCCATATGAACACCCTTTTTACGCCCCATTTTTAAAATTTGAGGAGTTCGTAATTAAAACACCCTCAAAACACCCAATTTACACTTTTATATTCGGGGTGTAATGAACAAGGCTACAAATAATTGACTGATATGTGGGGTTTAACGACCCAAAACCACCATACGATTATGAGAGACGCTTTAGTGGAGGGCGCCGGAATTTTCGACCACCTGGGGTTCTTTAACGTGCACCCAAATCTGAGCACACGTGCCTACAAGGCTACAAATGCACGACATTTTCGGGCCGTTTCGCTTATACTGTTAGTATACGTTAACCATCTTGATACAAGCAAGGCTTCCACTACTAGCTGCCTGCGAGTCTAGTAATGGATCGAAGCAGAAAGTATTGTGAGCGAAACGCAGTTTTCATCGATAAAGCACGCAAACTACTATAAGATGGATGATATAAAAGGAGCCACGCTTGTTCAATAGAGAAAGGGCCAATTCTCCTGTACCTGTTTCTTTCATCTGTGTCATTTGCGTGATTAGTGAACACTCACAAAGTGCACTGATTTGCCTGAACAAGGTAATGTGGCGCACAATTGTGTAGCCATGCATAGAACACTCCCGCCTCCCCCCGTCCCCCATAAGATCGAAGCTTTTAAAGCTGGAGATAAAACGTCCACCACCTGCAAAAAAAAAACAACAACAGCACAGTTGTTTAGCCATAACCACCACGTCAGCAGGCCATCAAGTCCCTTAAAAACGAACATTGACATCATGTATTTTTAGCAGGCATGTTTCATTTATTTACTGTATGTTCCTCTTCATGTGTCCTTAAGAGTGTGCCATGGGAATTAGGAAGAGGACGCCGACCATAAAGAAATATGCAGAATAAGGACATTTCGGGGACCTTGACGCAGCCTTGCACACAATGACGGGAGCCTTGTGGACTAAATTGCGAACAAAGCTCTCCTCAGGGGAGCCGAAACGCATCCTCTAGTTCTTCTCTCTCTCTCCGTTTTTTTTTGTGGATCCCCTTCATTTAATTTATGTACCTTCCCCAGCAGACGTGCTTCTGTCAAAGCCTTGACTTTGTAGGTAGTGAGAAAACAACATTGATGAAATATTTTCAGCCGTGGTCTTGTTCCAAGGAATGCAAGCTAAGTACAAATGTATTGCCGCAACGTGAAGACTAAAGTAGTAATTAACAGGCTGAGAAAGTAGCAGAAGGTCAGTATTTTTATTTACTGCGTGCCAGTGCGTTCCTCTTCTTTCTCGTTATTGCTCGCTGCATAAAAGCGTGCAGATGCCCGTATGCGCTGTCGTCTTCGGCTTCCTAGCAGTACGCACGTGGCAATATGTTCTCATCGAATAGCGTGACGTCCGATGCATGCAATGTTGCAATGTCTTTACCGAAATGAAAGTGCTGATAAAATATCGACTGCGTGACCTTGAATGTGCAGTCCCTAAAGACCAATAGAGCTAAGCAAAAATCATCAGCTTAGCTTTTTCACCAAAGTTCACTACATTAGGTCGGTGAAGGTGCGCTAAACATTGCTCCTGAGTATTACAAATGCGCGTTCTGACTAGTAGCTCGTGCTGGCCGCACTGCACCGTCACAATGTTCACTGCGATTCAGATGCACTGTTAAATAACGAGTATAACGCAAGAGATCGCTGCCGCAAAAAAAAAAAAAAAAAAAGCAGCGCCCGCGCTATCAGCAGAGGGCCGGAGCTAGCATTAAATCGCATCTAGCCGGTCTGAGAGCGCCACAAGGCGCCATCAAGTCTCGTTGCCTAGACAACCTGGGCAGCCCGGTGTTGCTGCGCGCCGGGCGCACAACGCGGGAAAGGGGTCGACATCGCCTTACATGTCACTGCGTGCGCTGGCGAAAAACCTTCCCGTGTGTGTGCTTTATTGTGTGTGTGTGTGCTTTAGTTGTGTGTGTGTGTCCTTTAGTTTATTAGTCGGTGTTTAGTTTAAATGTGCCTGCGCTCTGTGCTCCACCAGTGTGTTCTGTCAGTGCTGATTATTGCGAAAGTGCACCATCCTGAAGACTGGACCTGTGGATTCATATTAAGGAGCACTCGAAGTGAAGTACCGCTCTCACGTTGTTCCGTTCAGCACTTTGTTAACTGCGTGAGCACAACAATAACGCCTTCAAACAATTTTCTTTTCAACTAGTTGATGACAAATCAGCATTTGTTTACTTAGCGAGAATATTTCTCCGAACTGTTTCACGGGGATGGTGGCGAAGTGTGATTGTGGGCAAGTTTTTTTTGTTTGTTTAGATTGTTTCTAGTCAAAGCATAGTGAGCGTGCGCCGCTAAGGTTCAGCGAAGAAATTGAACAGATTGTTGCGGAGCCCTTTGTTGGCAGCCGTTTTTAACGGGGCATGCTCGTGCTGATCATAAATTATCGTTTACCAATTAATACATGTGTGGGGACGGTGCCTGTTAGCTCTAAGCATCAACCGCATGTAAGACGCATATGCTTGGGCATGTCAGTAGTTCATTTACTTTCTTTTTTTTCTTATTGCACAAAAAGACCGAGAACGGAAAACAAGGGCGTGGTGTCCATGTCGTTCTTTTCGGTTCTTTTTCGTTTTGTGCGGTAACACTACCTTGATAACTCTGGTTGATGCATCGTGTGACAACACAGCATATTGCTTCGCGTTAGGTGTGCCTCGCGAAGTTTGCCTACTCGCTAATATATTCAATTTTGTTAAATTTGTGTACACTGGTATTTTGGTTCACCCGCAACGTAGCGTGACACTGCCGTCAGCCGTGCCTATGTAGCGGATCGAGCACTGAAGCTGGACTTTTGTTTGAACAGACCTTTAGTCTGTGTGTGTGGTCGAATTGCCTACTTGAACAGCGCAAACGCTTGTTTGAAAATAACTGCTAACGTTCGAGTACATTTTATTCAGATTGTTTTCATCATGTGTAACTTGCAAAATATTCTTGTTATTCAAAGTTTTATTGCCATCGCCTGACTTTGGCGTTTAACTTCGCTAAGTACTTCAGATGTTAAAGGTATTTTAGCTATGTGAAGCGTCTTATTAGCTTTTTTGTTGCAGAAAAACGCTTTATTATTATGCATATTGCACGGTATCTAAGCATGTGTTGCAGCAATGCTGAGCTCAGCTTTGGCGTTTAACTTCGCTAAGTACTTCAGATGGTAAAGGTATTTTCGCTATGTGAAGCGTATTATTAGCTTTTTTTGTTGCATAAAAACACTTTAATGTTATACATATTGCATGGTATCTAAGCATGTGTTGCAGCCAAAATGTAAGACAGGGCAGCATATTTATCTGGGAACACAACACGCACAGCCACTGAACAGCCTACGCTGCACCGGGAAGAAGTTATGCTTTCTCACCCTGACAGCATGATTGAAACAAATGGCGCTAATTTAGCATTATGCAATGGTCATTGAGTGAAGGTAACAGGGTCACTTTATTCGACATTTCCCAGCCAATTTTGCGGCTATGGCAAATGTGTTTGAAACAAAAAATTGTGCTGATTTAATGCACTGAAAACAGTGAACTGCTTGAATATTTCAGAGAGAAAAAAGTTTTTGGTCACGTGGTTGCCTTTCAGACTTTTCAGACTGCTGTTTGAGTGTTGTTTGTGAAAAGAAAATATTTTACAAGTACCGCACCTTTTTTTATACGAATTTCGGTACATGTTAAGTAAAGGGGCTTATGTAAGGTGTTTGAAACTCAGCAATATTATACAAATTTTTGGCCACATACGTCTGCAAGAATTTATCCAAAGTGTGGTATGTTTGCATTTTCTCATTGCTATACTGCACTTTGTATGAATATCTGAGCTGTGCCATCTTACTTCACAAAAAATGTATTTTGATGAAAAATTATTTTTAGACATCTTAAGCTGTTAACCTCTACGAGAAAAATCACTCATTTCACAGAATTGTCATTTTTGTCCGTATTGAGACGCAATGCGCACCATGTGGTGGTCCAATTAAAAATCACCTTTACCTAAATTGAGAGCAAATAAACAGTTCTCTGTATGTGACAAGTTTCATTATTGCAATTTTTATTTCAAGGAATAAAATATTTTTTTGAATTTTTTCAATTTACGGCAACGGGGAACTTCGAGGCGTCGGCTGCTGTATGACCAAATGGCGAATGGGGAACTTGGAACTTCAAAAATAATTTAGGGGCAAAGCTCTTGAGGCCGTGGGTCGTTCCCTCCTCTGTAGTCGTACGTATTATGTAGCCACTTGATGAGTTGCACAATAGATAGCGTTACTGGTTTTCACAGCATATACACGGACAAAATGATGATTCGTGGGGCGAATTGTTCGTCCGTACATTTGTGCTTTCGACGGTTCGTCTGTGCATCCATCCGTCCGGGCTTCTGTGTGTGGGTCTGTCTGTGAGTCCATCCGTCTTTCTTTTCGTCTATACTGACGTCAGACTGTCTGTCCATCCGTTTGTGCGTCCGGACGGACGAACGCTACGCCCCAGTCATCCAACATTCACTTCGTGGATATGCTGTGATTTTTTTCTCAAAACACAAATTGCTATGACAAAATTTGGCACATGAAAAGAACTGTTTACTTGCTTCAATTTAGGCACAAAGACATCTTTAACTCAACCACCACATGGTGCAAGTTGCGTCTCATTATAGACAAAACAATTATTTTGGGAAATTTTCAATTTTTTGTCGTAAAGTTTGACAGTTTGAGAGGTCTAAAATATTTTTTCCTTCAAATATAGCTTATGTGGATTAAGTATTCACTCCTCAGATATTCATACAAAGTGCAGTATTGATACAGAAAAATGCAGATATAACACATTTCGGCTAAATCATTTGAGGCGTATGTGTTCGAAAAATGGTAATATTATTACTGAGCTTCAAACACTTTACGCAAGCCCTTCACTTAACTTGTAGACCGAATTTGGCACGGAAGAAGAGATACTTATAAAATAAATTTTTTCACAAACATACACACGAGAATCCGGGAAGTTCAGGAGGCAGCCACGTGACCAATAAATTATTTGTCTGCGAAATATTCTAGCAGTTACCTTTTTTAATGCAGTAAAATGAGCGCGATTTGGTTTTCAAATACATTTGTGGTGGTCACCAAAATGGCTGGGACGTCTGATGTGGAATGACCCAATAGCCAATTCTTCCATTATATATTCGTGCCAATGTGAGCCAGTCCAAGGACACTAGTATCATACGCATTTTAATACGTAACTGTACAGTAATTTTACAAATTACCTGCACTGAATACCTTCTCAATGCGCATACCATCATATATGCTCAGTGGCATTGGACTTTTGTGCAATACAGATAAAATATGTATATGTTGTTGCATGTCGTACTGTATTCCTTTTAATAAACTAATCGAATGAGTGCCATGGTAGATCTGCAGAAATACACATGCAGCTGTGTTGATGCATACTTAGCCATATACCTTGACATTCATTTAGATTGGTCGTTGCATGCAGCTAATGGAACATTATCAACTAGGAGCAGCACCTTTTTATTTGCCTGCGCGAGCAAGCTGAAAGGGTAAAGTAAGGTTCATATCTACGGCACGAAAGGTATAGTGATTCTGCCACAGCGCGCTTTTTATTGCGTTTATTGCTCAGCATACCTTTTCTACCATTTCTCACTGCAATGGAGCCCGATGCCTCCTAATATGCTTGCTATGCACTCAACTTATACTTACACATAAGGAAGCAGTTAGTTATTCATGGTGCGCACTGTATGTTGCACTATTGGTGAAATTTCAGTCATGGTTCCTTGTGTATGTATTTTAGGTTTCCGGGATTGAATTTCCTGTATAGAAAAAACAGCTTCGCCCCACTTCTCTCGAAGACACCAGTCATCTCAGCAGCTGAATATGATTATGCAAGCAGCATCGACGAGTGGTTTTGCAGTTAGAATTATACCAACACTGACAATACATTAATACAACCCCAATTACACTACCTTGTTGAATGTTCTCTTCTTTAATGTCGAAATTTATACTGCGAGATGTAATAGGTTGTAAATGTGACTCCACAAACTCGCTTACTCTTTCTACGTGTTTTTTTTTTCTATTGTATAGGTGTCAATCAAACGCCATACATCTCAGTCGTTTGCCCGACTAGCGCAAATGTTTTTGAAAGTTGTGGAGGTTTATTGTATTGAAAACAATGAATTTTTGTATAGAGAGAAAGAAACTTGGTCCCGTGACATATTTCAAAATTTGGCAGAATGCCATCAGAGTCCTGTTTTTCAGATTTGCAGTTTTTCTTTAATAAAGGCAGATGTTAACATATGGGCTTGAAATTGTTTTTTGCTTCGGCGTTATGTTCGGTTGGACCTTACGCTACAGGTTACTGCTTGCACTACTGTGTGTGTGTGTGTGTGTGTGTGTGTGTGTGCGTGCGTGTGTGTGTGTATGTGTGTGTGTGTGTGTGTGTGTGTGTGTGTTTGTGTGTGTGTGTGTGTGAAGTGCATTCCGCGTCTTTGTCGTTTACGGCCCAGTTTACGTACAGAAATATACACTGGTCTCATGCATCTCATTCAAGACCACGGCACCTTATTTTATCAGCTGCATGCATGCAGGTATAAGCGCAGTGGGTGAGACCGGTATCTTCCGTCTTCCCTGTCAGCCGCAGAGAAGGTTCATATATGCTTCTCCCTGAGAACAATTAAGGCTTGGGCCAGTTGGTGATGCATATTTGATGGAATGAAGTGCTGTGAACGGCTGTCCTCAACACACAAGTCTAAGCGTCACCTCCTGTGTCTCTGCTTTTGTTGCCCGTTAAGAGCGCTTCATTTGATAAAGTATGCTCATCCATATAACTGCCATCGTGTCAAGGGGTTTTTCAGTGTACATCCCACTAGCATGGCTGTAGCTTCATCCAACACCCATAGTTTAGAGGTGTTCATAAACACCTATTAAAGTAGGGTGTAACGTTTCTTTACACCCTAAGGTTTCAGGGTGTTTCTAAACACCTTATTGTTTAGGGTGTTCCTAGACACCCTAAAAGGGTGCTGACCATGGGACAAAACAAATACACTTTTATGGGTGTAAAAATTTTTAGAGTGTACGCTGCCGAGCGCGTGCGGCACGCGGCGAGAGTTTGCGGCGATCTGATTTCGGTTTTGAGGCGGCGCGCGCCTTCCACGCTGGCCGCGCTTGGAGCCCCGCAGATACGAAACACAACGCCGTGGCTGTACGTAAACATCCACCTTGTTAGCATGCAGGAACCAATATCACTAACCTTTTTTCTCACATTTTCGTGCACATTCTTCATCCCTACGTACGGGACAAGAACACTGGCAACCATATGTATTAATTTACGAGCTCTATTTACACATGTTTCGCCACCTTACGTGACTGCAAGAGACCGCGTAGATCTATTTCGCATGACGCGTCATGCACCTCGTATACAGATCCACACCATACACTCTAGTGTGTTCTCGTGATCATCTGGCCATGCTTTTTGATGCTGAATAGTTTTAACCAGCAGCACTCGTAAGGCTCGATCATGTCGCGGCGGGTTTGGCGTACCTGCGACGCTGAACTGCGTGTCTTGCGCGTACCAGCGATGTGCAGTCCACACGGTACGCACTCACGTTTGCCTGACCGTGGTAAGAGGTGCCGTATGGCTTTGTCCGGCACCATCTAGACTTTTGGAGTAAGATCAAGTTGATCTAAATTACTCCGAAGCTCACAAATAGCTCAGTACGTGGCGCCAACCACCTATTGCCGTCTGTTTGTGGTAAGCGCGCGCCGTTGCATGCCTGGACACGTAGTGTGAAGGCGGAAATCGCCATTCCACGTGAGTTGTGCCTGGAGTGCGCGCTCCTGCTCGTGCTCTGGCAGCGCACATGTGATTCGGGCTTAAAGAAGCATTTCAACCTAAGCGTACATACATTATGTAGAAAAACCATAGTCTACAAAATATTTGTCAGCTAGCTCCATGTTGTAAAAATTTCGAATCAGCTGTATCTTCTTACACAGTAAGCAATTTTGAATGCCATCGTGACTGCCGGTTTTTGTCTTAAGCACTCTTCCTTAATTTGTTAAGATAAATTATGAATAATATTCTCGCATTGTCGCGAAAGCCAACGGTACATTTAGTATTTTCTGACTACTCGACGAATCGCCTTAGTCCCACTTAGCTTGGCAGGCTATAATGAACGTTGCCATGTATGAAGGGCACATGTACAGCAGTGTAGTGAACGCGTCCTCTGATAAAGGAAACTTACAAATAAGAAATTATGTGTCATGGCGCTTCATGTTCAGAGTCATTGGAGCGAAACTGAAGAATCGAATGGCATTGATGAGGGGGTAGTGAGCCCTCTCATAAATCTAATGCTGAAATAAAGCTGTGGTACACACTTTGGCTGCAGCACCTAGAAATGAAGATCTATTCGAGCGAGAGAAATGTTTATTGATAACAGAACGCTGAGAAGTGGACCTGAATAAATCTTCTAGCCTGCTACTCAGCGTTAGAAAAAGAGAGGGGGCGGAAGAGAAAATACAGAGAGAAGTAGAGAGCAAATAGAGAGAGAGATATGACCTGAAAACCTATTTGAGGTAACTGAATTAGTAATGACAAACTATCGTACCTAGTACACTGTAGGAAACGGGGGCACCCGTCCAAAAGTAGCAACGAATACAGCGACGAAAAGGCAATCGCTAAATATGTCATTCCTTGTGAAAATTGCGCACAGATTTGCATAAAAACCCAAATAGACCTTTCAAAACGAACCCTTTTATTCCAAAGTCCTCTCTTGATATTCGGAGCTCGCGCCCTGTCCTGCGGTA
The DNA here is from genome assembly GCF_043290135.1 of Rhipicephalus microplus. Taxonomy (NCBI): domain Eukaryota; kingdom Metazoa; phylum Arthropoda; class Arachnida; order Ixodida; family Ixodidae; genus Rhipicephalus; species Rhipicephalus microplus. The sequence goes on from NC_134700.1 coordinate 131,828,346, forward strand.
GCCGCCACCGTGTACACCAGTGTTGCCACTGTACACTTATCCGGTCACCATTCTGGTCGCCGCTCTGGTGATTCTAAGGGCCGGTTCACGCTAGCGGCAACCATACTCTGAGGGCGCAGTGCCGTAACCGGTGGCCGACGCCGACCGCGGGAGAGCTATTCAACGTGCACACTTCACCGTGCGATTCATATCAGCCTCCTACAGACGTGGCTGCCCTTCTGAATTCAGTTGTCGACCGCCTCGAATCTATCAAGCGGCCGCCTTGCGCTCCGAAATGATGCTTCCATTCACTTTAGATTCATGCTCTTCAGCTTCGTCAACACAGTACTCTAATCGCTTCGGCACTGTTTTTGAGAACCATACTCAAATAATTGATGTTCTAGGCCAAAGAAAACCTTCTCAGAACTCGAAGGGCATACATTACACGTTTGTTTATTGTTGCGAAAGCTGGATAGCTGCCGCCACTTGTCCAAACACCTGCTTTGGGGACGTCATTTTCAATAGCAGGACGCTTTTTTTAAATACCGGACAGGCGAAAACGCTCTATTCATTGCTGGAACGTATACATTGAGAACAACACGTACTACATGTTGTGAAAACCGTGGAGCAAGAAGCTCGAAGAGTCCCGTGGCAGACGCAGACAATGCGGAGAGGCGAAAGCAGACGACGCGGCTCAGCCATGTTGCTCCACCATCGCTGATTGGCTAAACCACTCTTCGGGAAACAGGAAACGGCACAAAAATGGGTCGCGGACCCATTTTTTTCGAACGACAAACAGCGGCAGACGTGCACGAAACAAACGGTCGCGTACGTCTGCCTGAAGACATCAAACGGCGAGGCATGCTTGCCGCTAGCGTAAACCAGCCCTAACAGTGCTAGATTGCGCACCGCCGGCGTCCGATTTCAATGACCCACGCCATCACCTCCGCGCAATTACGTCCCCTTCGTTCCCCTTGCTTCGTAAGCACGGCTGCAGATGAAAAGTTGCTACGCTGAGTGTTACGCACGGTATATTTTCCCTGGCTTCTCTCAATCCCTCTGAAGAACGGCTGATAGCTCCGCGTCTACTATATGAGCGTTAGACGGTTGCCTCAAGGCAGCGGCCACTATGTCATGAAGGGGCAGGTCGTTAACGTGTCGATTGTCCTGGCCATAAATGTACAGTGCCGGCCGCGGAACGTGCCCGACAACGCTGCCTTCAACGTGCGCATTATTCGCCGGCTCGTTAACAAGCCGTCCTACCGAAGTAGTCTTGCCAAGAAACTCCCAGTGCACATACGAGCAAGCCACTCTAGCGTCATTCAATTTGTGGATATGGCGGTGATCTTTTTTTTTTTTGAAAATGAACTGAACACGAAGAAGGCTGACGTCAGAAGTATGAATAAAAGAAGACTGACCTACCTCAGATGTGGGAATGTACGTTGGAAGTATAACACTGAAGCAAAACAACTCTGCCAAACAACGAAGAAATCGAGAGAAATGCATGATTGTAAACAACTAAGTACAAAACCATAGGCAGCATTTTTTACCGGGGGGAGGCGGGTTTACCAAATTGATCTAAAAAATAGACCAAAACATAGTATAGTCTTGGGCTCAGTAATGGCGCGAAAAATTTCGGAGGGTGGCTGGGCACAGCCTCAGCGTGCATCTGCCCTTCTCTTCCTCTTCGCTACGCTACTCACCTTGATATTCTGTTCAGGAGCGAATTATGATGCACAGTCTTCGACCAAAAAAGTATGTTGAAGCTGTCTGTTGTTTACTGAGAGTTTTAGTTAGTAAGTGTAGTTAGTGTCTATTTAAATATTTCAATATTCAGCAATCACTTGCACTTCAACATGACAAGTGTATATTGAGAAAAAACAAATATATGAGCCCTTCGCTTTTGACTGCGTTATTTTGGTAAACGATGACGGTACAATTTCGGCAATGGTTTTGGAACACAGAACGTTAAAGGGCTGGTCGAGCAACGTTGTGTATTCAACAGAGTGCTTGAGCAAACCCTTACGCAGTGCAAAAATGTTAACTTAACGATGCAGACGTTTTGGTGCGTCTAATAAGCAGTGTTGTGAGCAGTGTAATTTGCTCTTTTACGGCCACTTTGTGAGGCAACTAGGATAAACTAGTTGAGTACACAGGTGTCGCCAGCACCGCTGAAGGAAACTTTTAAATTAAATCAAATTCCCCTAGATAACAAAGCTTATGACCAATCAGAGAGCCAGTGCCGCAACTAACAGCATAACAATAAAAAGAGAGAGCGATGTGCCAACGTAAGTAGAGATATTAGAAAAAAAATGTCTAGAGGTACGATGCAGGATTTCCCGAGCTTCTCAGCAGACGAATTTTCTTTGAGCTTGCCCTGCGGTGGCCATGGTATAAAAACAGTGCGGAGCGCGTGACAGCAGCGTTGATAAAAATGGCTACAAGAACGCGCATATTGTTGGGATTGAATGTGGGAGATTCGCGGCGGTTATCAAAGAAACACCGTGTGTGAACATATCGTCGTCGCCTCACAGTAAACATTTTCACAGTGCAGCGACGTCAGCGTGATTGCCGCGCTATCTTTTCGCCAACTCAACACGCGCCTCCTACACGCGTGGTCTTGGGCGTTTGTCCTCTTTCGGACAGGTTCTTTCGATCCACCTGTAGCATGAAAATTTCCACTCTCGAAGGCAGCAAGGGAGCACACGCAGCCCTCTTGAACTGCTCGTTTTGCTTCTATCAAATATTGCGGACAAATATAAGGACCAGGGGCGCTCGCATGACGGTGGCCACGCGGCTGTGATTGGCAACGTCGTGAGCGCGGTGAAATTAAATACGATACATGAAAGTTACGCGATGATATAATTTTCTTTTCTGCGTGCGTGTGTACATAGTTTGTGCGATAAGGCTGATAGATTATGTGTGCCGCTCGATGTGAGTATACTGCTCCTCTGCAAGAGCATACATGGTGGGCGTAGATGATCTTCACCGCAGGCGTCTGTCAAACTGATTTACGCGGGAACTCGGATACAAACTCGGTGATCTTGAGAAGGGCCGTGTTCAACTCGGGGCTGTAATGCTGCTGGTGTGACTGTCAAGCGTTTGTTGAGTTGAACGCTAAGTGGCAGCTTCTTTGCATATAAAATAGTTTGGTCAGCTTACACTACTTGTGCAAGGCTGGAGCAATAGAGGAGCTTATGAAAACCTAGCTTCTTGCAGCTTTTTAAGTTGGTCGTCTACTCAATTGCGTGATCGGCATCGAAGTGAAGACCGCATCAGCTCTGTCTGCAGTTTGAACTAATTGACTGAGGTTTAATGACCATTACATTGAGCTCTCTTGACTTTATTAACAAACCTTCAAATAAAATGCAGTTGTTTCGGGCGTACTCAGCAAAGCAATATTCAGTATGAAGTTAATAAACGCAATCCTATTAGCATGATCTTAATTGGCATGATATTAGTAAGGACTAATTAGTAAAGTTTTCTCTTATCGTGCTCATGAATAACGTCGCGTTAATTAGCGTAGTTTAGCTAGCTCATTAACTAGCATGAAGTAGCCTGTTTCTAGCTTTACATGGCTTAATCGGCATGGTTTTCTTAAGATGTGGCGTGATTACCAGGGCATTACCATGATTTGACGTAATTAGTTTGGTTATAGCATGCCCTGACCTAACTAGCAAAGTATGCCGTTCAACCAAATAGCTAATTAGCTGGCCGCACTTGCTCGGGTGCTAGCAGCTGATTACAGCAAAGACGACGCGCACCGGCTGAGCAGCGCGCTTGAATGTACACGCTGACACGTGAGCTCGCCAGAATGTACAGACCGACATGTGGCCTCAGATTTTGCTGCGGTCGCGTTGTTGTAAGACACTCGGCCAGTACTGATCTCAGAAGCCACCGGGCTTATTATTCTAAAGCAGACTTAGTGCAAGCATTAAAAGCTTCAAAAAAATATAAACACTCTGCCACTAAAAACATTAACACAAAACTTTTGTGACACTTTTGTAGCATGGATGCACATCTACACTCAATGGAACGACAAACAAATGAAAGAAGATGCCTCTGGCCTGAAAACGCCGTCCAACCTAATCGACCGTCCTTGAAGCCATGACTGCTTTCATCGTAACCTAAGAAGCGCAGCGTACTTAGAAGTGGAATTGACTTTTTCGTCCCATGGGCTCGTTCATAAGGGGGTGACGCCAGAGTACGGGAATATCCCGAGTTTCAAGAAACTCGGCCGATCCTACGTAGAGTCCAAGAAGGGCCAAAATGCATGATTGAAAAGATAAGCACGGCAGCGTTAAGAACCATCGCAACAACTTGGCGAAGTTTTCTTATGAATGCTACTGTGAAATATACTCGGCGACAACCTTTCTTGGCATAGAATCGAAGGCGACAGAGCCAAATGACGTGCATGTATACTAACACCAGTGAATGCAGTTCTACGATAGCGCCCGTATTTCCAGCGTGAAATATATGAGTTTCTTCTTTATTCATCTCTATGTCGTGCTATTTGAGACATGACGCAGCTTACACCAATGACATACTGATATATTTTTCAATTTATTTGTTGTTACTTCGCGTTTTCGAAAGTGCAAGAAAGTCCCGCGTTTTCGCGTGCACCATCTGACATGTACTTATACGCTAAGGGGCGTCTGCGTCTACATGTAACGCTCATGCTGCTTCCCGTTACTTTCCACGGTGTTATTACACGTAATGCTTCATGTGCCAAGGCTCTGACTCCGTAGCTTTGACTTCAGTGCGAAAGAAGTTGTCGCCGAGTATATACAGTTCGAGTTAAGTCAATCATTTCCACTCCCCTCTATAATGCCATATGGCCTTGAGGGTAAATAAAATGAAATGAAATGAAATCATTCTCCAGTGAAAGCAATGTCAAGCAAGACATCTAAACTCGGCGACAACTTTCTGTGGCAGCACAGCGAAAAGTACGTGGGCACCGCTTTGGCACATGTGTCACTACGCCAAGTAGTCTGTTTTTGTGCAAAAACGTGACCTGACAGATTGGAGTAGCCGTCCGTTAATGAAAAATTGGAAGAATGTTTATTTTTTAAAAAATTTGAGACACTACACTTGACTGTATATATGCTTGAAATGTACCAGTAAGGTGGAGTAATGCCAACATTTCAATAATAGTTTAAAAGGCAGAGGCTATAAGGTGACATGCAGCAGTTGTGGTCAATTGTCCACACTATGAATTTTCTACGTATGAATTGGTGTATACCCTTGCTTGGGACGGCTTTTTACTCTCCCATAGTAGGATACCAAGTACTCTAAATCATTTAAAACGTTTTCTGAACATACAGGTCTGAAAAAATGAAAAACTCATCAATTGACTCACAAGCAAGTTCACAAAGGTGACTATACAAGGTGGATATTAAAAGTAGTTGATGTGTTGTGCTTTCACCATTTCACACTGAGACAACAAACTGCGCGAAAAGTGCCGTTCCGAATGAAGCGGTCGCGATCTCTTACACAGACACTTAGTCCAGTTACGCTAAATTGAACCCGAATGGTTTAGCTGCTAGCCTTGTCTCTTACAAAGATAATTTTTCTTCTTATCACATTTATTGCAGTGCCCTCGTGGTGAAACTGTTACATTTTACCTCCTCATTCCGGTGAGCTAAACCATACGTACTGCGTGAACATTGCGTAGCTGAGAGCGCCGGCCGTTGCGTCGTTGCGTTGAAAAGGAGCCTACCACGCCCATCTCTCAAATTATGCTCTGACCTCGCGATTGGAATAGCCGCAAGAAAACCTGGCAATAGAACTGATTTCGGAGGCCAGGGTTGTAGCAAATAAGTTCTAGGCATCACTCAAGTTTATTGAATGGACACAAAAGGAATAAGTTGCAACTGGACGTGCACAGAGGTTTAAAACAAAGTAATCTACCTTTTTTACTAGTAGGAAAGCTTTCTGGATTACAAACAAAATCGCCTAAATTTGTCGTATACTCTAGTGGCCAAAATTTTTCGAACTGTTGACTCTACTTTTCAAGCAACCAGCACACTCGCACTGGGCAGGAGGAGGCCAAAACAATCAGCAAACGAATGCAAATGAATGATGACTAGTGATGCACACGCTGACAAAGGTAATTTTAAAAAAAATTCTAAAACGAACGGGTGCCAATCTTTCATTTTGTATTGTTATCATAAACGCATTTCCTGGTGGTTTCCTATTAATAGTGAACATTTGGCGCTGCAGTCACGGCAAAAAAAAAGTCCTACGAGGTACACATGTGTTTTATTCGCTTCAATCTGCCGAAACAACGTAAAGCTTCCGTAACAAGTCACTGTGTCGCCGCACTAGTGAAACAGAGGATCCTACAGTGACAAATAAGCATGATATGTAAAGTTAGGCCAGCAGCCAGTTTTTACTCTAGGTAACTAGGAAACGCTGGTGTAAATGAATGCAGTCACTCAGTAAAACTAGTCGCAGTTCATCTTTACGTGGCCAGCAGTTCACAGAGACAACACACGTCATGAAGTTACGAAACGAAAAAACAGACAACCAGGGGTTGTGTCATTCTGTGCGTTCATTATGTTCTTTTCTCTGTGCGCTGCTACACTCGTAAAAATGTATACGACAGCTTCATAAAGCGAAGCGGTTTAGTGCTCTTTATCAACTTAGCATGAAGAAAGCAATGAGATAACAGCACGTGCAAGTAGGAGCAGTCCACCGACGTCTGTCGGAGATAGCACCCCTGGCCGCGCCTATGTGATCAAAGTAAATAGTCATTGCCTGAGCGATGCAGCCGCTACCTAGTTTCTCCCAAAAAGGCCGATGGACCCACATCGTCTCTGCTTGAGCAGCACCCATGAGTAGCCATTCAAAGTTTTCTGTCACACACAAGCCATACCGAAGGTGGGGTGATTTTTTTATTGCACATACAAGGAACATAACGGCCGCGGCGAAAGTGCGAACAAAATTTCAACATAAGTGCTACCGTAACGAGGTATTTGCTGCAGCCTCTGACACACTGGTACTTACCAAATCGTCCTGTTCATGTTTCTGCACTTCAAGCAGCAGCTCACGCAGTGTCGGAGCATGGCGTGGTCGCGCAGGCTGTGGTCGCAGAAGTCCGATGATCCTCATGGGAGCCCATCCCAGCACGAACTGCAGATATAATAAGGACATTCAACTGAGCGAATGATATGCTAATTTTCTTCAATCACACCTGAACGTGCACTCTTAATGAGAATCGACCTGTACTCTCGTGTGCTTTAAATGAGATGGTGTGAATTGCTCAAGTTTAACCTACAAATAAACTAGCACAGAGGTCACACTTGCATAGATAACTTGAAGTAAGTCCTTTTTGAAGATCGTATATATCCTTTAAATCATAAAAGTTCAAAAAATACTTACTAAGGCTCAAAGTAAGGCAGACCTTTCGAGTGAGAAGAAAGAACAGCTTGCTGTAAAGTATGGTGTTTGCAAAGAATTGACTGAGTTGAAGAAGTACAAAAAGACGTGGCTAATCACTCTATCCAAGAACCAGTATATAACAAAAGTGAAACGTGTGTTCGCATAGGTAGTTGAGTGTTTATTGTGCATTGTTTCAGCAGCATAATCAAACTGCGAAGTCGCGTGGAAAACGGCAAGCAGCTCGAAACTTGCAGCGCACACCTCAACCGGAAAGCACGCATGAAATTGACATACAAAGGATGAGCGCGGCCTAAGGACTTTCACAGCTCGACACTTATACAGAGTTGTTCAAACACAGAGACGCATGAAACGAGCACACAATTATTCACAGGGCAAGCGCAAACTGTCACAATTATTGGCCATGTGTGTGCAGGGCACTCCTTGTGTAAACGCAGCCGCGGCAGTGAGTGAAGTGACATTTTTCAACTACTAATAAGCGCATGCGCAGCAGAGACCACACTCAGTGGGGCAGTGCTCCGTAAAAGCTACAACGTTTAGAGCGTGGCCAATACGAACAATTGGCGCTATCTGGCTACTGATAACAAAAACGCGCTAAAGTTTCGAAGCTTTGAAGATAAGCAATCGGTGTATGATATATTAAATGACACGCTGTTAGCATCGTTGTCAACGTGCACTCCGTAGCAAAGTCGTTAACACTGCGCGCTCCGGAATGAGCGGTTGCTGATTCAACGCTGCGCGACAGGATCTTTCTTCCTGTTTTTTTTTCTGTTACTGTGTTAGTATATATTTAGAACGTCTTATCTGTGGCTGAATACATCTGCGGAGCCGTGGTGGACTTCAGCATAAAGCATTTTCGTCTTAAAAAATAAGGGCTTTAAAATTTTGGCTATCAGAAGCGAACGATAATATGACAGTCACTTTTCGTATACTGCGCGCAATGAGACGACACTGCAGGCAACAAACAAGCGCTCAATTTGACGAAGCAGGTATGTGCTACATTTGCTACGGTGCTCTAAACTGCATCTCCACTGACTATAATGGCACACAAAAACTCTAATCAGAGCTTGGTCGCCTTCTGTTGTTTTTATGCAGACAACAGTCCACTTCGTTGAATCTTTCCCCGCACCACGATAGAACCAACGGGAGAGTGTGGCAATCACACTTTTTTAGTGCGATAGCAATTATATGGACTTTCGGCTGATTTTTTTCTGCTGCCGTAATGTCCCGGATATGTATAAGTATGCGCATATCTATAACAGCCATCGGAGCTTCCAACTGGCGACCACTCGCTCTGCAGTGTGCTGCATTAGCCAAGTAGACAATGCCACTCATGCTGTCCATCACACTAACGGTGACCTAAGTCACCGATGTCAATCGACCTAAAAGAAACATTACTAAACAAAGCAAGTACATTGACACGTCCAATGGCTTGATCATAGAATTCACTGAAGTATATACAGCTGGAAGAAAGGAGTATTCCAAAGCGTCTCTGGCTCCACTTTCACTCTGAAGCAACGGAAAGAATAGCACGCGCCTGAGAATTCAGTTCCCGTTCAAATACGCAAAAGCATTGTCACTTTAGACGGACCACCTCAACTCGCTGCCCCAGACGTGACGATGCGCCATTAAAACATCGCAAGGCTTCGTCGTCGCAACAGTGTACATCACAACAGGTACCTTGCAGACTGACTCGTGAACTTTTTGCTGCAAAACGTCCATGCCATGTGGCTACAGGATGTGCCGATGATAGTCACTGAGCATTAGTATAAACACCTTGGGAGGAGCATACCCGGTGAGGGCGCTCGGATCGCGTAGCTCGTTCGGCGCAGACCTCTTGCCCAACCTCGCTCGGGATGCCGTTGCCGCAAAGCTGGATGCGGCTATGGAAAGTGAGCATGCGCATTGTCTCTCTGCCGCCTCTGACAAGACGTTCCGCACTACCATTCACGGGAGTTGCATTGATCTGGTCTTTACGCGAAAGAGTGCCGCGCGTATGCTTCTCAAAGACCCTTTGACGGTGCACTTCAGCGACCACAAGGCGGTGATTGCGGCCGTCAGGTACAGTAATAACACGAACAGGTGCGGACATATGAATATATAATGCTTACGTGCATACTATCGTCTCTCTACACTAATAAACCGCACATTCATTGGGTGCACCCAAATGCATTCGCATTTTCTTACGGTGCCCTTCAGGGAGGTGTGGTTGTTTGTTGGAGCTCTACACAGACTGAACCCGTGTTAGAGGTAAATGGTGGACATTTGGAGCTTGTAGTAAAAATTTGATGAAAAACACAGATTACAAATTATATTAGGATGAACTATTGTGGCGTCCTTCGTACACCACAGTGCACTAGAGAAAGCAGGAAACTGCAGCAATCTAGACTTCCTTTATTTGCACCTTTATTGCAGTGAGCCAGGCGAATTATGCAGTTTACATCACGTAATTGTAACCCACCAAATACGGAATCAATGGTGTTCAACACACCACGCCGAGACAACAAGCGACTATAAATCGCCCTGCCGTGAAAGCAAACCTGCGTCACTCACGGTTCATGTCTCTTGAATGAAGGTGCATTCGGGAGACATTGTGCGAGAATGGGTCGCTCGTGCGAGACTCCATCTCGCGGGTCGATGTGTACGGAACAGTACACGAAGAGCCACGCATTCTCGCCATCAGGCAAAGCGACAGCAAGATCACGTGTGACATTTTATCATAGCGGTGGCTTCCCCTAAATGTCCCGTGGGGAAGCCGGCATATCGGAGATGCGTCATTTGTGCAGCGAAAACATTTCTTGGGTGGACAGGAGAAAATGTCCGCCGCCCACGAGAAAACAGACATAATCTTGTGTAACTGAGACAATGCGTGAATAAAAAGGCACTTTCACTAGAGAGGATAAGGTGCAAGCGAAAACATAACCTCATACTAGTTTAGCAAATTCCGCATTTAAAAAATCACAGCCCATTAACGAGCTGAATGATGACGAGTGGAGCGAAGCATAGACGGACGTATATGCCTGCACCGGCGAACACACAGACAGACAGACGGACGAACGAACGGACGGATGGACGAAGGAACAGATGGATGGACGCAATGACGGACGAATGGACTGATGGATGAACGGACAGACGGACAGACGGATGCATGGATTGACACAATTAAGCTTACCTTTTTGCTGGCCTATCTGATAAATAAAGCACGTGAATATTGTCTTACTTGGTACTCTGGTGAAGGTAGGGTGAAAACTAGGGCTTTTCCCGTTTCTCGTTGCCGAACTTAGACTTCGCCTCCTGTTGGACGTCACGCAGTCAGGTATTCACAATGTAACGAGGGCAGTGGGCATGGAGCTCGAATATAGAAAAGAAAGAAAACTTGCTGTGATCGCAGGCTTGCGTTCAGTTAGCCCTTGCGCTCAATAAAGCTTTCGTTCGCCGAGTCAACTCCTGGTGGTTCAACACCCTGTTTTAAGTGGTGGAGGTGTTGGGTACATCTGGTCCTCACCCTGGAACTTCGTAGCCGCACACTCCAACCACCTTCTGCGATGACTGATCCGGGACCGTCTCAGGCCGCCACTCCAGGTCTCGCATCCATACCTGTCTTCCGCGCTGGCGCTCTCCGGCAGCGCGACCCCCCCATATTTGGTGGCAGACAGGACCAAGATGTGGACAGCTGCCTTGCCGAGTATGAACTGGTGAGCACGTACAATAAGTGGAACGCAGCCGATAAGCTCACAAATGTGAATTTTTACCTGACCGACGTGGCGAAACTATGGTACAGGAATCATCAAAGTGATTTCAGTACCTGGTCAGAATTGGCGAAAACCCCCTCGGAAGTCTTTGGATGTCCTGCTGTCCGCCGCCTTCGTGCTGAACAGCGCTTGCGTGGCAGAGTGCAGAGAACAGATGAGACTTTCACGAGCTACATCGAAGATGTGCTCTTCCTTTGCCAGCTCGTCAACCCGACTCTGGATGAGGCAGGCAAGATAAAAAAACACAATGAAAGGAATCGACGACGGTGCATTCAAAATGTTTGCTGCGAAGTGTCCCCAGACGGTCGCCGAGGTGATTCAGCTCTGCCAAAGTTATGAGGAGCTGCTTAGGCAACGTGCTTCCACACGTTGCGCTGCTCAAGACACCGCGGACCTCTCATCCCTCGACTATTGCCATGACACTGCCGACCACTCTACTTTAAAGCCACTCATAAAGCAATTCATACGCGAGGAGGTCGCACGGCAGCTATCTATAATCACCAGAACTACCGAGCCGATGGCACCCTTATCGCCTTCGCTTCGCCAGGTCATTGAATCGCAAGTTGCCGAAGCATTGCCGCCAGCTCAGGCTCCACCATCTGTTACAGCACCACTAACATATGCAGCCGCTGTTGCTCGGCCACGCGCTCCATCGTCTCCGGCTATCTACGAAGGAACTCTCCACGTTTATTCGTCGACACCACCTACCCGCCCGTTGACTGTCCCGTCTCCGGCTGTATACGAAACAACTGGGAACGTTTATATGAAGCCGCCTCCTGCACGACCGTTTCCGGTACCTTATTCAGCGACAAGTGCCCCTACCGTCAGCCAATGGCGCACTCTGGATAATCGGCCAATATGTTTTTCATGTGTCATCCCAGGCCACATAGCTCGTCGTCACTGCCACCGTCGCAGCTTCCCTTCTCATGACATTGCAGGGGCCTCCCACTACATGCCCACTCAGCCGCGATATCCCGTTCCTGCCGATCCACCTCTACACGTACGTACTGGTAGCCGCCCATCCGGCTCAAGCCGTTCGCCTTCTCCTCGTCGCAGATCTATTTCTCCAATGTTACGTCCCAACAGCCCACCGCGAGGGGAAAACTGATGGGCGCAGTTCCGGAGGCAAGAACTGCGTTGGCAGCGAAAATTTCAAGACCTAACTGCTGTCCCCTGAACGAAATCGAACTCTATATTGATGGCATTAAGGTGCACGGACTTGTTGACACTGGAGCTGCCATATCTGTAATTAGCGACAAACTGTGCCGAAACTTGAAGAAAGTGACCATGCAACTTACCGACCTATCTTTGCAGACAGCTACGTCCCATCATATTCAGCCTTCAGCTTTGTGCACTGCACGAGTCGTCATTCAAGGTGCGATGTACGTCGTCTCATTTGGAGTTTTATTCCGTTCTTCGCATGACGTTATCCTTGGATGGAACTTTCTTTCGTCAAATTATGCTTTGGTCGACTGTGCTCGTTCCGAACTCGCATTATCTGTGCCGTGCTATGACCTCGACGATGGCGCTTCGTGTAGAGTGTTTGCTGCTTCTGACGTTGACACTGCGCCTTTCTCAGCTGTTGTTGTCTCGGTGTCGTGTGCCTCCCCCCCCGAAATCGCCTGTGTTGTTTATGCCATCGGTCCCATCTGCATGCCATCGAAATATCATGCTTCCGTTTGCCCTTGTCGTTTTTCGCAACGGTCACGCTGCCATTTATGTGTGCAATCCCTCGGACAGCCCGTCATCCCTACTACGTGGAAAATGCTTGGGAAGCTACGAACCTTACGAGTGCATTCTTTCGGCTACTATACCCGAATGTATGGTTTCGCTCGCAATTTGTGCTGTCACTCATACCAACACGCCTAATGATGTTCTCGACGTATTCTCGGATGCCATTGACCCTGAGCTCGCACCAACTCAGCGCGAAGAGATTATAAATCTTCAACTGCGCTTTCGCTCTTCATTCACTCGTGACCAGTCAGGCTTAGGCCGAACCTCTGTGGTCGTTCACCGTATTGACACCGGTCAACAAGCCCCGCTAAGACAGCGTCCGTACCATGTGTCATCTGCTGAACGCCGTGTCATCAACGAACAAGTGGATGACATGTTTAAACGTGGCATCATCGAGCCCTCCAACAGTCCCTGGGCTTCACCAGTTGTTCTCGTCAAGAAAAAAGACGGATCCATCCGGTTCTGCGTTGACTACCGCCGACTCAACAAGATAACGCGCAAAGACGTATACCCTCTGCCGCGCATCGATGATGCTCTGGACTGCCTACAAGGTGCAGAGTTTTTTTCTTCGTTAGATTTACGCTCCGGCTACTGGCAGGTGCCCATGGCAGAGGGTGACCACGCGAAGACAGTCTTTGTAACACCGGATGGACTATATGAATTCACCGTTATGCCCTTTGGCCTCTGCAATGCGCCTGCCACTTTCGAAAGGATGGTGGATACTATCTTGCGAGGTCTGAAATGGAAAACGTGCCTCTGTAATTTGGACGACATTGTGGTATTTTCAAGCGACTTTGCGACCCACCTCAGCTGCCTCGAGCAAGTTCTTACGTGCCTTTCCACGGCGGGACTTCAACTTAACTTGAAGAAATGCCACTTCGGCGCTCGCAAGCTTGTAATTCTCGGCCATGTAGTTTCTAAGGACAGCATTCTCCCGGACCCTACGAAACCTAATGCAGTCGCGGCGTTCCCAAAGCCAACCACCATCAAAGAGCTTCGAAGCTTCATCGGCCTATGTTCTTACTTCCGGCGCTACTTCCGCAATTTCGCCTCCATTTTCATCCCCTTGACCAATCTTCTTGCCGGAAGTTCTGATTTGTCAGCGTGGTCGCAGGCGTGTGATGATGCATTTCAGGAACTCCGACGGCTCCTCACCACGCCTCCCATACTCCGACATTTCGATCTGTCTGCTCCAACGGAGCTTCATACAGACGCTAGTGGTATTGGGCTAGGGGCCATACTGGCCCAACGCAAGAATGGCTTTGACAAGTACGTCGTTGCCTATGCCAGCCGCACCCTCAGTAAAGCCGAGAAGATTTACAGTGTAACTGAAAAGAAGTGCCTTGCCATTATTTGTGCAATCGGAAAATTTCGGCCCTATCTATATGGATTTCCGTTTGATATTGTAACAGACCACCATGTGCTTTGCTGGTTATCTTCACTAAAAGATACTAATGGTCGGCTCGCACGTTGGGCATTGCAGTTACAGGAGTTCGATATCCGTGTTATCCACCGTTCTGGCCGTAAGCATTCCGACGCCGATGCCCTGTCACGTTCGCCATTGGCTTCAGAGCCTGTCGCCTCGCCTATCTTCACCAGTGCTGCCTTGGCCATCAGCATTTCGAACATGCCTTCCGAGCAACACAAAGATGCCTGGATTTCTTTTCTTTTGGACTTGCTCTCAAACCGGACGCCCGCTCCAGTTTCCAGAACGCTTCGCCGTCAAGCAGGACCCTTCGCTATTAGGGATAACCTGCTTTACCGCCGAAACTACAGCTCGATGGGTCGTAAGTGGTTGCTCGTCTTCCCCGACATCTGCGCTCTGACATCTGTGCCACGTTCCACGATGATCCGCAATGTGGCCACGCTGGTGTGTTAAAAACATACACTCGCTTGCAGCTGCGGTACTACTGGCGCGGTATGTACCGTTTCGTTCGCCGTTACGTAAGGTCTTGCCTTACGTGCCAGCGACGCAAAATGCCCACTCAGCATGCCACAGGTACCTTTCAGCCGTTGCCATGTCTAGCGCAAGCTTTCGATCGTGTCGGAATCGACCTTTACGGTCCACTTCCCTATACTTCGAGTAGAAACCGCTGGGTCATTGTCGCTATCGACCACCTAACGCGGTACGCTGAAACAGCTGCGTTACCTCTTGCTACCGCAAAAGACGTTGCATGTTTTATACTGCAAAACCTGGTTTTAAGGCATGGAGCACCTCGAGAGTTACTAAGCGACCGCGACCGCGTTTTTCTCTCCGATGCCATCAAAGCGTTGTTGAGCGAGTGTCGCATCATACACCGCACTACCACAGTCATCATCCGCAAACTAATGGGATGACAGAGCGTTTTAATCGTACACTTGGGGTTATGCTGGCCAAGTACGCTTCATCCGACCAGTCAAATTGGGATAGCATACTGCCTTTTGTGACATATGCTTGCAACATTGCAACGCAAAGCACCACTGGATTTTCGCCTTTCTTTCTTCTTTTTGGACGCGAGCCATCATCAACAATGGATACTATTCTTCCTTATCGACCGGACCCTTCAGAGATGACTACCGTTTCTCGAGCAGCAGCACACGCTGAAGAATGTCGGAAGCTTGCTCGTGCGTTCATGTCACATGACCAGACGCGCCAAAAACATCGCTACGACGCGTCAACCACGCCTATGAGCTTTGCTCCAAACTCACTGGTGTGGTTATGGATTCCTTCTACTCCTCCAGTACTCTCCCACAAGCTTTCGTCCAGGTACCATGGCCCTTATCGAGTTGTATGCCGAACATCCCCTGTCAACTACCTGGTCGAGCCGCTGGATGCATCTCCGGACAAGCCCCGTCGGGGACAAGAAATCGTACACATCTCTCGGCTCAAGCCATACCATGACCCTTCTGTGTACACCTGTCCTTAGGTCGCCAGCATGGCTCCCTCATCGCCCGGGGGTGATTGTAACGAGGGCAGTGGGCATCTAGCTGGAATATAGAAAAGAAAGAAGACTTGGTGTGATCGCAGGCTTGCGTTCAATTAGCCCTTGCGCTCAATAAAGCTTTCGTTCACCGAAGTCAACTCCTGCTGGTTCAACACCCCGTTTCAACAACAATATCTGTTGGGTACTATGGTTAATGCGTCGTGGTCAGTGCAACTACCATGAAATATGTTGACTACATTTCGTAAGGCTCATAAATCTCCTAGCTTTACTACATATAACAGCACCATGTGTTGCTATTGCATTCATTGCTTCGACCTTGTGCCGAAACTATGACAATTTTTACCACATGCTATTCTTTGCCTGTGCCCCTTACCTTGCGAAGACGGAGCATAGGCAAGTCCGTAGGCCTCCGAACACCGCGCGGGCGATGATGTTTTCTATGAGGCGGGAGTGCGCTGCCTGGGCTTTCCATGCCGTCGTGAATAGGGGCCAATATGGCTCCAATTTCCGTTGCGCGTGAAGGGATGTGGTCGTGAGAGGAGGGGTTCGCCGTGACCGCAGCTTGTTCAGGCACGGATGAAGAGGCGGCGAGAGTTGCCTTTGGCTGCGTCTGTTTGAGGTCACGTCGAGGTGCAGCATTTGTGGCACCGGCAGGGCGTCGCAGTTCTCCTGCAGGCGTTAGAACCGCTGGTAGTAGCTGGCGGGGCATTTTCTTTAATGTCTTGTCTTGTCTCCAAGGAGATCTTGGCTCATACCCAAATGGGGGATTGGCCACACTGTACCTCATAATATATCATTTTTTACAACGCTAGAAAAAGAATAAAGAGAAATTAGATAGAAACAATAATAATGTTCCTTTGAAAAAAACGTGAAAAATTGCAGAAGAATGCGATAAACCAGAATATATAAAACAAATTAACAAGAATGAGGAAGGTGGAGAAAGAATTGGATATATCTGGCAGTACCACTAGCAGCATATTCTGCCGGTTGCCTGAATGAATTTACGTAACGCTGACAGAATAGCACTGCGGCCCACACCCAACTGACTGGCTCCAAACGATAATAGGGTGGATGTATTTAATGTATTTGTTTGTAGCCTGGACATCATGGCACATGCCCACTCTGGGGGATCGGCCAAGAAAACATATATTAGCCTGTATATAGTGACTGTGCCATTGCTTACCCCAAAAAAGAATGTAAAAGGAATAAAGCATTACAAAATAAGAAAAAAGAACGTAAGAAGCAAAAGAAAAAAAGAAATAGGTGGCATTACAATAACGATAATCTGTTTTTGGGAGCGGTGTTTACCTAACCTGATTCATTTGAGATCTATGTTTTATACATTATCACATTTTAAAATTACTTGCGAGTATTTTTTTCCAAAAGTATGCAATGAAGTGAACATTATGGTAATATACACTTAGCCGCTTGAATTAAATTACACACTGCATCATGTACATCTCTTTGGCAATGTCCGAAAACTGAGGCACCAAAATTAGAACAGTCACCGCGGGAAAACTTAAGCCTAACTTCGCAAACGGAAAAGCCAGGAGTCATATTCTAATTACCGAATAACTAGAACATAACACAAAATATTGTTCAATAGTTTGATTTCTCGCAGAATGGACAAAGGGGAGATAGTGTCATACCAGCTCTGTGTAAAATTTATTGCGGGGACACAGTGCCGAAAGCTGGAGATTACTTAAATTATTTTTCTACCGAATTCCCTGAAGTTTTTTTGGAAATTCGAGGTGCGGGTAATACATTCATTTTGTGACATTTTCTAGCATATCTGAAAGTGTAGAAAATTTTCTATATATATATGTTCTCGGCTATGCATTAGAACTCTCGGAGTACAAAAATAATTGGTCCATCAAGTGATGCTCGTCGGAGAAAATCGGCCAATTATTTCAACTGTAACCTGCAAGAACTTGGGACCCGGACTAAATTCAGGAGTTTAAACTGAGGTGGAACCAATGTACGGAGCGCTACTGAGGCTTGTGATTATTATGAGGCTGTAAGAGCTGCACACACCGCAAGAGAATCGGTTTCCATCGATTGCTTGCTTTCTCCTTAGTTAGTGGCGCGTACCCACTACGGTGAACTGGCGAAGACGTTTGCTGAGAACTTAGATTTAAAAGAGCGAAACTATAACACATCGCAAGGTATAAGAAAACCGTATCGTTGGCCATAGTCAGATAAATAATAGACTTGTTGTCTAATACTGGAGACCAAAATCACTATCCAGAAAAGATTGTGGAGTTCATCACCATACATTACAAAGAACGGCAGAATAAGTAAAACGGACAGAAAAGGCGAACACTCATGGCTACACATCTTCAGAAATGTGGAATTTTCCGTGAATGGCAGCTGCTTTTTTTCCCGGGGTTGCAACATGTAAGAGCCGCTGCGATCCATTCATTTTAGCAAACACTTACTGGGCATACATCAAGAGACAGAAGACAACCACCAACAATGAATGTCCGTCCGATAGGCATATGCTGATGCGCACCGTCCACTTAGTGTTGAAGCAGAGATTATGGTGCTCCGCTGTTGCCCTGAAGGTCGCCGGTTCGATCCCAGCTTTGGCGTTCGTACTTTGATGGAGACAAAATGATAGGAACCCGTGTACTGCGCGATGTCATTGAACGTTAAAGGACATCAGGTTTCTGAAGACCACAATGGCATAATCTTTTGTGATCAAATCATAGTTTTGGGACACAATGCCCCAAATAATATTTTACCACGCACGCAGTGAATCTTAGCAGAACGTATCTCAAGATGAACGAGATGGTAAACAACGGGATTAGTGGTTTCATGATCGTTTTTGTATGTCTTTAGAACTCCGAAATTCGTGCGAGCTACTAGCGTCATTGAACGATTGTGACACTGCGGTGTGTTCGGGCGTGTGTTTCTGTTTCACGCCATCGCCCCCTTTTTGCTATCTTCCTTATATTTATGTATCCCTTGACACCTTCGCAGTCCAGGGTAGCCAACCAAATGCATTTTTTTTGTCAGGTGAGCTTCCCACATCGCATCGCCGTCTCTTTGGATCATCTTTATTTCTAGAGTAGCTCAGGCCTGAGCAAGCATCAGAAAATGAACAATGAGTAAATGAAAGAGGTAAATAATTGCTAATTTATGCAAAGGGCACCTACTTAGGTTAATTGCCACAGTTAGGTAGGAATAAAGGTCCATTACTTTGGAAATGTGTTGCTCAAACTGCCCTAGTAGCCCTACCGACAACTTGTCATTGGTCTCGCATGTCCACTGATGGAGAGGTGAGTGTCCTGGAATAGATTAAACTGCGTTCAATTGCTCGTGGTGCTCGGGTAGGGTCCGTATTCGGTTGCCTTTCGTGGTTCCCATGCCACCGACATTGCCGATGTGGGCGCGCCAGAGTGGTCGCCACTATCACGGTCAGTTGGAGCAACACCGTGTGAGCGTGTGGCCAAGTTCAATGAAAGGTCCTACAGTGGCGCGAGTCGTACAACCAGTTTTTTGTTGTTGTTGTCGTTAACAGGGGAGGATTCGCTGATTCTTGCAAGTCCGCATCACCTGCGCTTGTCCCCACCTTTGCCATCGCTATAGTATACGTGATATGGAGATGCCAGCATTGAAAATGACAACTTGGAGGGTGAAATTGAATATGCAAGCTAGCCCGGCCATTCTTGTTTTGCCTTGTGGTAGTACTAGTTACCGAACTGATACCTGAGTGTCAAAGCAAACAAGTGGAGGTGCAGAGTGTTCGCAAGGTAACCCGGACTCTTTCACGAAAATATGCCACGATCACCCTCATGGTCACCCAAATATATGCCACTTTGAAACCTTGCAGTGCGCTGAGCCACGCACTCGCGTGGTGAAGATCCTACTGAGCGTGATCATACGTTTCAGTTCTAGCAGCACTGTAGTAGGCCCGTGTGCTGAGATTTGGGGGCACGTTAAAGAACCCGAAGTGGTCGAAATTTC
The DNA here is from genome assembly GCF_043290135.1 of Rhipicephalus microplus. NCBI lineage: Eukaryota > Metazoa > Arthropoda > Arachnida > Ixodida > Ixodidae > Rhipicephalus > Rhipicephalus microplus. The sequence continues at coordinate 131,848,105 of NC_134700.1, forward strand.
AAGAGCCCTCCACTACGGCGTTTATCATAATCATGTGGCGGCTTTGGGACGTTAAACCCCCGATATCAATCAGTTCTGGCAGCACCGGGTACAACCGGGTGCAGCATCAAGTAGTGAAATAAAGTTCATTCTCAGCTCAAGACATTGTGGTCTTTCGTTGCCAGTACATTGCTCCGCCACTCCGGCTGGTCTTTATAACACCAACTGGCTGAGAGGTTTTTGTGCAGCCCGGAGTTATTGCTTCAATGATAGGGATTCCGCATAATCTCATGCTATTAGTAGAGAGGGCGCGTGTTGCTGAACACTTCTCGCAGGCGCAATTTTTACCAGCGGTAGTCCTAGAAGAAACACTAAATTGAAACATATAATCAATTCAGAGGAGTAAAATGCCCCCAAGAATTTACTACTTTCAGGAACATTAGCTTGTTAACACTCGCGGCAAGCGTCGTGATCTTGTTATCGTCCGAGTAATTTAAGTAGTCTTATTAAAAAAACCTTTTTTCTCTTGACTACCCTTTCAAGTTTAGAGTGTGCCTTTAAAACTGTTATTTTTAACGAGTGATGCAAAGTGCTCTACAATCTATGGATCGCCAAAGTAAGGCAAGCCACTACAGAGTACAGCAGGTGTGAGGTAAAGCGGAGACAGCAAGGGAGAGTAGATGAAAAGCATGGTGCAGCCTAGGGAAGAGAGATTAATTACTTGTTGTTCGTGTGGTGCCGACATAAGACCCCTGAAGCGCATAAATGGTAGCGTATAGCGAAAACTCTGCTCGGCGAAGTGAATACGAGGATCAAGATGAGGAGGCGAGCAGAATAGAAGGAGGCAGAGAGAGAGAGAGAGAGAGATCGCATAAATAAAATGAAAGAGGTGTTCTCTGTGAGGCGGGATTGAAACCCGGGTTTGCATGGTCAGCAGCTGAGCCTCGTAACCACTCAACTATCCGGGTATACGCTGTCAAGGTATACATTTATGTGAACCAAGTTATAGCGCTACTATTGGCGTGAAAAACTGTAAAAAGAAAAATCCTTAAAAAAGCAGAATCGAAAGGGAAAAAACTGAACAACAAATAAACAGTGGCAAAGAAATTGGGAGAAAAGGAGTGAGAACTGAATAGAAAAGAAGAGAGAGCCTCAACTTGGCTCTCTTAGACTCAACTTCGTTGTCCCAGGCCTGAATTTCTCTATTCTATGTTTGTGAAGCTACCTAGGCTTAGCTGGCTGTCTTTATAGACGGCTTCGATGGTAGCCCGAGAAAGACTGCCCGCTTTCACTGCTTTCTCAGTTTCACCGCTACAAGTGGAAGTTGGCCCAATTAGTTAGAAACAAAGTTTCATTGGTGATCATTTGCTTGAATGCTGGATAAAAGCTAGTGAACAGGTTATACAACAAAAATATGCTATCGGACCTCACGTGGATGGATAGGAATATGGGTAGTGCTTCAGAAAATATTTCTGGGCAGCAAGTATATTTGGATAGAAAAAATACGTTGCCATTTGTAAGGAAAAGCCCCGCAGAAGGAAATACAGCTTGCCATGGTGAGAAGGCACAGGTAGACACGCTGGTGCGAAGCACATCTGACACTCTTACGTACAGTGATGAGACCCTTAAAGGCGTCGCTTATCTCAGGAATACGGTGCGTGGTGGATGGCAGATTCATCCTCACATGCCGAAAGTGTGAGATATTGTGCTAGCGACGTGCGGGTTTCTACAAGTAAAGCTATCTGCATTTATCGCATGCAAAAAGTCTGGTTAATTTTGAGCGAGTGCGAAGTTTCTGAGAGATTTCTATATAAACACTTTTACACCTTGCGGATAGCCTTTTAAAAACGTCTATTATCCGTCAATCCATCCATCCATCCGTCCGTCCGTCCATCCGTTTGTTTGTCAGTCAGTCAGTCAGTTCGTCCGTCCGTCAGTCAGTCGGTCGGTCGGTCGGTCGGTCGGTCGGTCGGTCGGTCGGTCGGTCGGTCGGTCAGTCGGTCCATCCGTCAGTCCATCCATCCATCCATCCATCCATCCATCCATCCATCCATCCATCCATCCATCCATCCATCCATCCATTCATCCATCCATCCATCCATCCATCCATCCATCCATCCATCCATCCATCCATCCATCCATCCATCCATCCATCCATCCATCCATCCATCCATCCATCCATCCATCCATCCATCCATCCATAATTAGTTCGGAGAGTACACGACCTACATTTTAGTCATAGAGGTCACTGTTAAAAGCGACACTGTTGCAAACCACGCCCGTCTTGCCACCCTTAAGATCGGCGTTAGTTTTTTCTAATATCTGATCCACACTACTTTCGCACAATTTCCATTGCTAAACACCAAGCGTGTAGTTGCTGCAAAGCACCAAAATGCAACAGAGGTCCTTGTGTTTAACTTCTTACGATGAACATTAAAGTTTCAACGGTAGCTGCGGTTACATGCACCGATAGTTTGATCCTATTATGCCAGTAAAGTTAGTCGCTTGAGGAATATTTGATTATTTAGCACTTTAATGCAGATGCTGGTCCCTGCCAGTTTGGTGTTCAATAGGGCACTGGGACTTCTTGGTACGACTTCATTTGAGGTGCAAAAACCGAGAAATTTTAACACGCACAAATTAGTGCTAACACTACTAACGACACATCGACAGTACAAGTTTTACACCATCATTCGAAGATGAGAAGCCACATCCCGTATTTTAGGGCCGTTGGTGTTGGTGAAGGTGACGATTAAACAAGACAGCCACCGGGTGAAATCGTGGCGGCATTAGTTTGATCAATACGATTATTCACAGATGTAGAAAAATAGTATGTATTGTATAATTTATTGAATCCCACTTCACCTAACTAAAACAAAAACTTAGTTCCGGATATATCTATACGTGTTCTTAGTGTATGAGTTTATTTGAAAATGTATTTTTTTATTTTTGGCTATTCTACTCAGATTTTAGCCTTAAGTTACAGGATCTATCGAACACCATGCACTTAGTGAGTTCTAAAATTTTGTATTGTGTGCAGTTCAGGGCAGCTGGACACTTATCGGCAAAATCGATCACATTGAGGCACAAAACTTTCTTTTTCGAACAGCAATGGCGTGGTGCAGAGGTGAATATGCAGCATAATAAGGTGAGTCATTCGTTAATAGTGTAATCTGATGCGGCCTTATTTATACTGCGCGTCAAATTCCTATTGACATGAGGAGTGATTAAAGCGTGCTATGGGCGGCGCGCAGTTTTGTAGCCTAAGAAATCAATTTTCATCGCTGAGAGCATTAAGCGTTCATCGCATTAGCGTTAAGCGAAATGACTCTTGCAAGGGTATCAACGGAAAACAAAAAAAAACACGAAAACCTAGTGGAATGAGCACGCATTATTTTGCGAGCAGTCCTAAACATATTGTAGCAAAGAGATTTTTTTGTGTGTGTCGCATTTTGTCTGGTGGCATACCTGTTCATTAAACCTCGCAAACTCTCGAAAAGTCCAGTTTTTTTACGCCAGCGCCACCTATCACGTTTTCAATGAAGCTTGCATGATGGGCTTCTGAAGCTCGCAATGCTGGCGTTCCAATAAGCCCTTCTAAACATAGCCGCCATGCTCTAAAGTTATAAGAGTCAAAGTAAAATTTTTTTTACTGTCGGCAGGGTTAGAACTCAGGTCCCGTCGGTTCTAAAATGAGTGTTTCCATCACTAGTCCGCGCACCTACGCGTGCCCATTGTAAACTAAACGGAATAATTCAAATGCGTTGTACCACACACGAACAAAAAAATCTCAGTTTTGGCAAAAGGGCAAAGCAATGCATGTGATAGCAGCAAATTGCAATGTTATACGAAGTGAGGCTGGCATTCAACTCATTTAGATGCGAACTCACGTGTCTCTAGGAAACCCTGGTGCAAAAGAACACGGCTGCTTTAGGTACAGTTTTGGCACCGTTCTTTCGCGTTGAGAGCATAGCCCGTAAAAGCTCCCGCCTGCTGTGGTGGCACGAGCCCCGCGCTGATGGTTGCCGCGATAGCGCGGCAACCCACGCGCTCCCTTCCCCTTTCTCGCTCACACTATAAGCAGTATAAGCGCACGCGCAGGCGAACCTGGCCGGATTTTTTTGAGGAGCGAAGGCCTGAGCTTCCTGTTGTTATTGTATATAGCCACCTCGCATTAGGTCTTAAACCAGCAGTAGAGGGTGGTACTAGTACATATAATGAAATGCATAAACGCTGGAAAATGCAAATGGTAGGATATTAGAGAACGTTAATTTTAGCATGATGAATAATAAAAATCGCAGCATATCTTTGGAGTTAATGGTGATGAGTGAAGTGAAGCATGCATCAGTCCATCCGCGCTTCCATCTATCCTTGCGTCCATCCGTCCGTGCGTTCATGCGTCCATCCGTCCGTCCTCTCTTACGTTCATTCATGCGTCAATCTGTGCTATCGACTGCGTCTGTACGTGCGCCTGTCTCTGCGTTCGTTCATGCATCCGTCCGTCTGTCCATCCGTTCATGTGGGCGTCCATCCATTCATCTATGCATCCTCCCATTCGCCCATCCCTCCGCCCATCCTTTCGTGCGTTTGTACCTGCGTTCGTCCATACGTCCGTCCGTCCGTGCGTCACACAGACAGCCAGAATGACGACGGGCGGATGCGGCCAGTGGACGATTCACGGTTTGCCGATAAAAGTATGATACGCGCAAGGCGGCGGCAGCTCGCGCTCGGAGATGAAAACCCGATGTGCGAGCACGCGAGAAAATTGGAATGACGTCAAACGAAGACGTCAGCGATCACGTGTTCGTCGGCGGCACCGTACGCTAGGTGGCCCGGTATAGCAATATAAAAGCCGTTTTGACGCGCACGCGCGTTCACAAGGTCGGCGAAAGTGGAAGGCTGCATAGCGGCGTTCGCGCAAGGCGGCGGCGGCTCGCGCTCGAAAATAAAACCATAGAGAAAGAAAAAGACAAGAGAGGACACTCCGCGAAACCTGGCCTCAGGAAGTGCGTCACGACTACGTAACGAACTAGTGCTCTCACCAAACGTCAGAGGACGCAAGCGCAAAAAAAAACAGTTATAATCAATTCAACAGAATTGTTTTTACAAAATAATAATTATATGCCCAAATCTGGTATGTTCTTTATACATAAAAACAGTTTATTCGACACACCTTACGCGATTATTTTTCTTCAGCCGTACTGTCATAAACACCATCGACCCAGCGACAAGCCCATGCATGACTGACAGCGGGAAGCTTTCGTTGCTCTCGTCAACGTCGGCTGCGTCGGCGTTATCGTGCGTGAGATAACAGGTGAGGCACGTTTTCAAGCGAAGCTTGTTGAATGACATGTTGTTGGGCTTGTTGAGTCATTTTTTTCAGAAAACGGTTACACCTGCGCGAATAAGACACCATGCAACAAACATAGAAAGATGCACACACACACGTTGCGCTTCGTGTGTGCGAGTTAGTTTCTTACGTGGCGTCTCATTCACGCAGTTGTAATCTTTTTCTGAAGCTTGTAAGGGTGGGGAGGTTCGCTAAAAAGAAAGTTTGTGGCTCTATTCGGCGGCTAGACGGGAACATTGTGCAACGTATGCGGTATAGCAAAGGCGGCCCAGCGTCAAGCCGAGGCGACGCGTGCTGCGTCTGCCACGGACGCGAGCGTCTGTGCGCTGAGCATAGCTGGGCAGCTAGGTCATAGACTCGGTGCAAAATATTGAGAAGCGTTCGCTGGGCCTCGCATGCTTCACGGCGCGTTTTCCGAAGGCTCGGAACACGAATAATTCTTGGTGTGCCGGAGGCAAATCTGGACTAGCCAAGTGGCCATCATCTTCGTTTCTTCGCTAGCCTTGTGCCACTAGTGCAAGCTGCCCACAGATTTTTTTGACGTTTACAATATAATTTTACCGCACTAATTTCAACTACGATTTTTCTTCCCAATGTACTGCTGATACTGCGTACGCACGAAGGTGTTCTAAAGTTCCCAGGCCGCGATACCATTGCATTACAAGGGATAGCGGCCTGGAAACTTCTGAAGATCTTTGTACGTGGTCTTGACGTCTATCTTTGTAAGTCAGAGTTTTATGGGTCAGAGATGTATCACTGCTTTTGTATTGTGCATTGATTAGCTAATCATTCAAAGGGGTTTGCTGGTACACTTATGAGGTGCACATATCTTTTTCGTAATTTGATAGCGAAGCATCCACTTACTAACATTTTCAGACCGCGCTGATGCCGTGCCGTCCGCCGATACACAGCTAATGCTGTGTATCGTGGTGCTTCAACAATGGGAGAACCCACAAGAAGCCTGGGACTAGTTTATTCCGCATACCACGGGACGGCCGGTGTGTTAAAGCTTTTGTATGGTTGTCTTTAGGCTTACTGATCGTACTTGCTCAGTGAGGGTAACAATAAAAAAATCACTATTCAAGCACTTCCCCTTTCAGCTGATAGTTCATTGCCAATGCAGGATGAAAGCATGGATGCAGTATGCTGGACGCGATGATCTCCTGAGTAAGCTGGCCAGCCTATTGTACGCAACGTACAGAGTTTGTAGCGACCATTTTACTGCTCAAAGTTTCATGGACCCTGGGCACACAAGGCTTACAAGAATGGCTGTTCCCAGTGTGCAACCAGCTGCACCATGTAAGTAATTGACTGAAACTCAAATATGTGCAATAGCAGCCACTTGTATTGAATCAGTGGCGACAGTTAACCGCGAAGATCTTTGTAGTCGATGGAGAAACCTCACTATAGAAGTACCACTTGGAAAGTCTTAAATTTTGTGAATTGTGGGCTATTACCTTCCTAACAGCAGCTTTACATTTCTGTCTTTTTTCGATGCTCTTGACCTGCGCAACTTGTTTTGAAAGACTTTAAAGGGCTATTTCACGTTATCTTCAAGCCTGAGTGCACATGTACATATACCTTTCATCAGGGAAAGCTGGCACTGTTGATAATTCCAAAAATGACAAATTACTTGTTTCCTAGTTGGTGCCTTCTCTTTTCTTCCACGTTTGACCAATTTATGCGTTTGAAAGAGCTGTTTAAGTTTCCCCATGCTACAAGCTTTGTAACTTGTACCAACTGCACATATATGCAGGTTCTCTGAGCGTCGCTTCAAATAGTGACTGTGACATGACTGCAGAAGCTGCACTGCAAGGTGCGGATGAGCTTCAGTTTGTGTTATTTTAAGCCTCTTACTGACACATTGTCGTTATTTCATTTCTTCAGGACCTGCGGTAGAGGCTTCAAAAAGTGGCTCCCACACAATGAGGTGCCCCGATGAGCAGGGTGCGTTCAGTATCGCGATTTCTTTTTTTTACCCAAATTGACTGTTGACCAAACCTCTGCAGGTGGCAGCTCCCTTGTAGCTGGTGAAAGACTTTCTGCTGACTTCGTCCAGCCGGAGAAAACCTTAACCAGTCGTTCAGCTGTCCCAAAAGGAACTTGTGTGACCGGTAATCTGTATGTTCACTTCAACACCAGAGTGGATTGATATAGAGACTTCCACAGGCCGCTCGCAAGATTGTTCCGACAGCACTGTCCGAGGCACTGAACAAGCTTCACAAGATCCTCTAGGAGACGTCTCCGCCAACAGCTCCACGCCTGACTGCCCTAGAGAAAATGGTGACTATTGGAGCTGTTTTTAATGCAGCTATTTTATGTTTAGGACATTCTGAGGAAACTATCCTCAAAAGGACACTACGTGTGCACTTACAAAATGTAAGGGTGGGCTCTCAGTGATATTCATTTTTTTTGTGCATTGTCAACATTGTGAATGGTTTGTTTTTAGGTAGTGGAATCGAAAACTTTGCACCACAGAAAGTTATGCCCCAGGGTCTGAAAGAGCGAGGAAAGTGCTCGTTTGGGATTAGTTGTTCTTCGCTTTACATCCATTTTTTGTTTATTGCAGGGCGTTCCTGTGTGCCAGCGACAATGTCTCCATCAATGAAGTACAAGCAAACCATTAAACATCTGCAAGCCAAAGTAGCAGCACAGGGGAAAACTATCAAAAGACTGCAAAGACAGCCTCACCAAGCATCGTCATAGACTTCAAAGGCCCTTTGAGTTATCCGATCGCACGTCACCGAGGAGGTTTTTAAACTTCTTTCTGCCCATGTTCACTTGAGGCCCAAACGCAAGGGCAAGCAGTTTCCCGTGTGGTTCAAGAAATTCGCTCTTCACGTAAACTTCCGAGGTCCGCGAGCATACCGATTTCTGGCTCCATATTTTTCTTTGCCCTCCCGGCGTTCATTAAGGAGGTGGCTAGCTAATGTAAAGATGACTCCAGGCATGATTCCAGGAATCCTTTCTTCCATTGCAACAAATACTCAAGCTTGGAATCAACGGGACCGAGTGTGCGTTTTAGTTTTCGACGAAATAGCACTCCAAATTAATTTGTACTATGATGCTGCAAGAGACATCGTCCAGGGTTTAACAGATGATGGCACTCATCGCACTTCAACCATTGCTGATCGAGCACTGGTTTTTCTTCTTGTTGGTGTTTCGAGAAAGTGGGTTCAACCGGTTGCTTTCACTATAGGGCACACATCAACATCATCTTCTGTTATGCATAACTTGCTGGTGTCACTCATTTTGGAGCTTAGGAGCGTTAATATTGCAGTGAAAGCAGTCATTTGTGACCAGGGCAGTTCAAATGTAAGTCTCGCTAACCAACTAAGACTGACTGTAGCGAAGCCTTTTTTTGAAGTTAATGGTGAGCGGGTGTATTACATTTTTGATGTTCCGCATTTAATTAAAACAACGCGCAATAATGTCCGAGCACACAAGTTATACATTGGGGATGACATCGTTAACTGGTCGCACATTGTAAGCCTTTACCAATCCTCACATGAGTTGCGGTTGCGATTGGCTCCAAAGTTGACTGAACGGCACGTTCATCAAAAACCTTTTTCTAATATGAAGGTCAGCAGAGCAACTCAGGTCCTCAGTGCATCAGTTTCGATTGCTATCACGGCAATGGTGTATGCGAAGGTGCTGCCTGCCTTGGCCATCACTGCAGCTCAATTTTGTGATCGTATGGACAGTATTTTCGATGCCTTGAACAGCTCGAGTAAAAAAAGAACTTCGAAAAAGCTGCGGCATGCAATCATAAAAAATGATTCAGAGCTGATTAACTTCCTCCGAGGCCAGCTTCCCTGGATTGCATCATGGCAGTTTGTTGGCAGACGTCAACCACAAACCATCGTAGGTTGGCAAATTACAATTCAGGCTATTTGTCAACTATGGGACGACCTCTCCAAAAATTACAATTTTGAATACCTGTTAACACGCAGGCTTCAACAGCATCCTCTGGAGAACATATTTGGCCACTTAGGCAAAAACAGGGTTGCAACACCAACCCCAATGTAGCACAATTTATTTGTGACCTGAAGCACATCTGCATAAGAAAACTCTTCAGGCTGTCAGAATACGACAATGTCGAGGATGATGAATGTGACCTCCTTTAGGAGCAGCCCTCGCCATTCTCCCTCACCAGTGCGTCTCTTGTGGATAATGAGGAGTGTGCACAGCCACAGCCTGACGACTTTCCCGCTGTAGACGATCTCTCTGAACTTGCGACCAACATTCACTCCCATATTATCGATGACTCCGCTCATATTATGTAGCTGGATTTATCATCAAACACTTCCTTCGGAATGCATGTGATGGTTGCAGTTGCCCACAGTTACTGAAAGACGACAGTGAGACGCTTAAGGGTACCCACCAGTATTTCACAATGCTCAAAGCATACCACGTCCCCAGCAAACTTTTTGGAAATCTCACTGTGCCATCAGAAGCAGCTTTTGCATACATACAGCAACTTGAATCTCACTTTCTTGCCATGATTGAGGCCACTGCACATCACCTGAAAGTGTGCGATGTTTTGTATCACCATCTGTCAATTTTTGTCGATTTTCATTTCTGCTCTGCTGGGTGTCGCGCGAAGTTTCTGAAAATGTTTTGCCGGGTTCGTTTATGTTGGCATGTGCGTTTTGGGAACCGAAACTTAGATAGGGTTCGGTTCCAGTCTTCCATCTCAGGCATACAGCTTGACAAGTTCAAAGGTTAGCAATTAGCGGCGGGTTTACACTAAAGTATTCGAGTTGAGCCGAATCTTGCAATAGCTTTGTTATGTTAGTACTTCGTTACAGCAGACTTCATTATGGTCTTATATGCTTATATTCAGTTCAACTGGACTAACCACTCCTTCGTTGCATACATTGTTTTGGTTACCCGCTATGAGGAGTAGGGACACTGTGTATTCGCTCGAAGTGATTTGCATAACCTTAAAAAGAATGTTGGGTATCCTGTGTGTATTTTTGTAGCAAATTCGGGCGAACTGTACACTTTACTGTGGGTCGCTTGGTCACTGTGTATGCTTTATCTCTCCAGCTCAAGTAATATATCGATAACAAAACCGCTTGTTGAAATGTCTTCGAGCGGGTAAGGAACACAGTATGAAGTGGGCACAGTTCACGTTAACACGCTTTTCGTATTTTAGCTTCTCATAAACCTCCTCATCTCGCCCATCAAAATTTTCAAAAGAATACCCAAACTTGTAGCAACTGATGGGGCTGCGGACGCTGCCATTTTATTTTTATATAGCTTGTGAGTGATAACGTACGATGTAGAGCCTTTGTGAAAAATATTGAGCCAAAGTGGTTTCCTTCTGCTATTTATTAGGCCTGTAATACCGCTCTCGCAGCACCAATTAAGGTCCACAATTCTGGATAAGAGATGACTACAATCTATTTTAGCTCGCAAGCGTCACAGCAACACCCAGACGCAAATCACTTGGGATCTTAAGTTTTTGATGAAGGTGACGCATGAGCCACAAGACCTGCCAGTGTTGTAGCATAAAATTTGTCTTTCGCGTAGTGAGCAAGCTGCAGAGCCCTACGTTTCTGAGGACAAGCAGGCATCAAGTCTGCTTTTTTTCATTTTGGGCTAGCTGTTCTTAAACACAGTCAGCTCACTGCACCTTTGCCTTTCTGCACGACACGACACCACACGACACAATATATTGTGTCGTGTGGTTTCTGTGCGCTCTTTTTTTCTATGCATTATTTCGGTTAAGAGCAGGCACGTAGACAGGACTTTTTTCAGGGGAGGGGGGGATTCTTAATTTTTCTAGAGACGCCTTTTAACCCCAGGCTTGATTCGCAACTTCATTGCTATGTATATATCACTTCTTCCTTCTTCTTCAGCATTGTGCGCTGTGTTTTTGCCATAGATCCTTACTTACCCACAGGCCCGGTGTGTCATACTTCACCAGCTTCTCGGCTTCTGCCAACTCTAGCGATGTGTGCGTTGTCTGTGTTCTCTCTGTATTTGTTACAATATTTTTACAATTTATTTGTAAGGCGAGATGCATTTGTTGTAAACTTTTGTCATATTGTGCTTTTTATATTCTGAGACTTCACCTTGCCTTTGAATAAAATATTGTGGAAACTCTGTCTCTTTGACTGATATATACATTGATCACTTGTTCCAAAAGAAAAACACAAGCGCGATGAATAAAACCGTAGTGTATTATCATTACCTGCATCTTTTTTTATTATAACTTAATCGAAATAAACATTACGTCCCGACCAATTCGCACGAACCACTGAACGAAACAAAACAGGGAATCGCTAAGTCAAAACGACCTACAAAAACTATCCATTTGGGCGATGAAAAGTGGTCTGAAATCATGAACTTTCGTCATAGCCAAACGTCGGTTACGTAAAGTAATTCAAAATTTGCGCCAGTGAAGTCGAAACAGGAAGCGCACGCTACTTGCTCTCACCAACCATCAGGTGTGCTAGGGTCGATTGGGCCGCTGGGGTCTACGGGAGTGTCCACTCTTAACCTTTTTTTTTATTTCTCTATGATAAAACCCCGATGTGCGAGCGCGCGCGGCAAAAGCTTGCCGTGAATCTGCGTGGCCATGCCAACAAAATCCTGACTTACGAGAATGGGAGGCTGAAGCGGCGCGGCAGTGGCATGCGGACCGAGCTTCACCCCATTCTCCAAAATTCACCCCGCAGATAAGCTTTTATTTTTAAAGACGATAGTTAAAGACGATAGTCTTTCTTGGGGACCTTCGACGTAAAAATTTTGGCCTGTCTGTCTGTTCTTTTGTCTTTTTGCCCACTCTTAGCGGTATCACGCACTTAAACAGCACCAGCGCATACCCAAACCACCGACCCCATTTGCAGTGCCCATCAATGTTGCTCAAGATTCAGCGTTCATAATTGTGCGATTGTAAATTAAAAAGCAATTATCGCGCATAATGGAGGCACCATAACAACACGTATATATTCTGTTTGTGCGTCTTTTACTAGAAAAGGCATACATAGGTTATTCTAAGGACCGTAGCGTTAATCACGTGGCGCTGACCATGCAACGCTTCCACGAAAAGGGAAGTGTTTCCAACGCTTTGCTAATACGACACGGTGGTAGCACCTACCCGTGGCCATGCGCACGACCGTCTCAGAGCCACGCGTTTATTCCAAGATAACGGCCGGATAGCGCTCATGTCTCACGTGTGCCGTGACTTGGTTTGCTCATTCGCCTCTACTGCACGCTCGAGGCACTCTAACGCAGCGTGTACAGAATACCATTCACCGATTTTCTTGCGCACAACATCAAATTAACGTTTTGTTCAATCTCTCCAGACGCAAAACTATCGTCTTTCGACGACATTGGCTGATTAACATGCAGATACGTGGCCAATTTTTCATTTGAGAATCCTTGACAAGACCGCGTTTATGTTTTGAACATTTAGACCCAATGTTACCATTTCGTTAACTGTTAATGATTGTCACTATCCTATGTACTTATGTTCCTCTTTCTGCAAGGCTAAGAAGTTGTGTATCTGGATACTACATTTCTTGGAGTAACCTTGCTATATCTTTTAAAGACGCCAATCCTTGACATAATTTGACGCAAAACATTGGTCAGTTTGTCTTTGTGTGGTTAGAATAAAGGTTGAACAATATAGAGTACTATAGGTACTGTACTATGGGAGAGCGTAAAGCCGTCCCATGGGCCTCACACTGAGGAGGGATCTTGGAAGACAGAGCGAGCCAAAAACCATTTATCTTCTTGCCTCCGAATGTTTCCCTTTAATTCCAAAACCCAACATCTGAAGCGCCCACCAATATTACACTGGCGCCTGCGTTCTTACTTGTGCGTATTATGAATAAAAAACAAAGGTTGCACATATCTCAGGCAGAATATCCATACATCAATGCACTGTGGCGTGTTTTTTATACCATAAAATTATACACAAGCAAATCTGAGGAACGTAGCGTTCCTTACGTCAAGCTCACAATGTAATGCTGGACACAAAAATTGGCAGATCCCACGTACTGTGGGAAGCGATGATATGCGAAGCACGAATCAGGAAGGTTGAAATGTACTCGAAAATCAGCACAAGGTTACGAGGTGGAGGTAAACGATGCCGTACATGATTTACGTGTCACGATTATCATGTTTGGATGTGTCGTTTACCTTCGTCATCTATTCACGTCACGTGAAACCAAATTTAGAGCACGTGGAGCTAGAAAAACGGCCGTGAGCCCACTACGAGCGTGGTATGTTGACATTTCATTAATGACAGGCTTGTCAGCATCATCATGCTTGCATCAGTCATATAATTTTGTCATCCGCTGACTACACGTAACCCCAAATTTCGTATATTTCAAGATAGCAAAATGGTCACGAGCGCATCATAAAGGGCGCAATATACACCAATGTAGCATTGACGCGAGCGCACGCTGGGCACAGCGACGCTACGTTAACAAAACGCTATAGTCTGACGCCAGGCGCGACAAGCATGAGCAGCGTCCGTCGGCGCGGCAAAACTGCAACCAGCTCGAAATGCGACATGCTGCAATTCGCGCCAATGCGTTACCCAGACAACACTGTGTCTCCCTCTTTTCGCGACGGAGGGATGCCAGACGCGCTGAAACGCGCATGCGTCAAAGCAACGCAGCGCGGCGCGTGCCTGCGAGTATATGGCAGAACCCGCGCCTGGCGTGGCAACGTCGACGTGACGCGACGAAATGAACCCCGGCGAGCACGCGCACCACGGCACGTCGAAAGGTATTGCAACCTTGACTTTGGTATTTAATCATTTTCTCTCATGACACACATCTCAATATTATTCTGTTTGCACAGTCACATAACTTCGTCACCACTTAACGCCACATAATACAAGATTTGGCATATGTGAAACTAGCGAAACGACCACGAGCGCATCATGAGTGCGGAATGTACTCAAGTTGTTACGTGACACGCATGTGATGATTATCATGTTTGGATGTGTCATTTACCTATGTGGTCTGTTCGCGTCCCGTAATACCAAATTTGGTATAAGTGAAGCTAGTGAAAGTGCTACCAGCGCATCATGAGCGTGACATGTAGTCATGTTGCTACATCGCACGCATCTCATGATTATCATGTTTCCACCAGTCACAAACCTCCGTCATCCATTCACGTACCACAATACCAAATTTGGTATATGTGCCACTAGCGAAATGGCCGCAAACGCATCATGAGTGTGGCATGTAGTCATGCTGCTACATGACACGCATGTCATAATTTCCATGTTAGGGTTGGTTGTTTGTGTTCGGCATGCAATCATGTCATACCATGCCAGTTTTGCAGCACGGCACCTGAACGAAACCACCGCAAGAGCTGCAGGACTATGAAATGTAAATCATCACATTCATGACATACATGTCATAACTTTCATGTTATGACTACTCAAATATGTTCTTCATACAATCATGTTATGCCATGCCAAGTATGGTATCGATACCATGATCGAAACGGCCAGGAGAGCTAGAAGTTCTAGGCGGCAAATAGATAGATAGATAGATAGATAGATAGATAGATAGATAGATAGATAGATAGATAGATAGATAGATAGATAGATAGATAGATAGATAGAGACGTTCAAAGTCACCAAAGTTCACCAAGAAATGCTTCGCATTTAAAAGTGGCAGATCCCACATCCAGTGGGAATCAATGATATGCGATGCACAAATCAGAAAGGTTGATATGTCACTTAAAAATTGGCGCAATTTTACAAGGTTGAGGTAAATGATGATGTACATGACTTTCGTGTCGTGAATCATTATCATGTTTGGCTGTGTCGTTTACCTTCGTCATCTATTCACGTCACGTTATACCGAATATCGTATATTTGGAGCCAGCGAAACGGCCGCGAGCACGCTATTAGCGTGGTATGTGTCATATTCTTGCATCAAACGCTTGTCAGGTCTATCATGTTTGCACCAGTCACATAAACCAAATTTGGTATATGTGCAGCTAGCAAAACCTCCGTGAGCGCATCATTAAGGGCCCAATACATTCCAATGTAGCGTTGACATGCGCGCACGCTGGGCACAGTTACGCTACGTTAGCGAAACGCGAGCACTCCATAGCCTGACGCCAGGCGCGACCGGCACGACCAGCGTCCGTTGCCACCGCCTGACGGCAGCCGGCGCGAAATGCGACAAGCAGAAGTTCGCGTCGATGCGTTACCCAGACAACACTGCGTCTCTTTCTTTTCGTGACGCAGGGACGCCGGACGCGCTGAAACGCGCATGCGTCAAAGCAATGCAGCGAGCCACGCGCCTGCGAGTATATATATGGCAGGACTGGTGCCTGGCGGGGCAATGCCGGCGTGACGCGACGAAATGAACGCCGGCGAGCAGGCGCACCGCGTCACGTTCAAATTTATTGACGCCTTGACTGTAGCAGGTAGTCTAGTTATCACATGACACGCATCTATTGGTTATCATGTTTGCACCAGTCGGATACTTTCGTCATCCATTGACGTCACGTAATACCAAATTTGATATATGTGATGATGATGATATATGTTGTTTAATGGCGCAAGGGCCATTGATGGCCAAAGAGCGCCAGGAAATGATATCGGATGAGAGCAATGGTTATGGTAAATGGCTGTAAAAGGACCTCAAATTTTGCGCTCTAAAAATGCGTAAGACATATATTTATTAAAATCATGAAAGTGATGTGAAGCATGCCTGGTGAGAATGAGTCTTTAGTTGTCATGACATCATAAAATAGGAGCGTTATATTAGCACCGATTTCTCGCCCACGCCCTTGGTCCGAAGGGCCGGGAGACAGGTGTTCTTTTGGATGTAGCATCCGCAGCAGCAGCCTCCTTTCGGAGGCCGTGCTACGGATCACTTGAGTAGATAACATGAAAGGTATTTACTTCCTTTAAGAATGCATTCAATGCATTATATTTAAAAAGAGGTTCGCGACCAATAAACATAGCTGGGTGAAGGGGTATGTGTTCCTTGTACGCTAGTGGAAAATGTTTTTTTCCTGTAAGCCACTAGCTCAAAGCATTCAAGAAGTATGTGAAGTACGGTAAGTGGACGGCCACATCTCTGACAGCTGGGTGGGTCACCACCGGACAAAAGGTGTGTGTGCGTGCTGTGTGTGTGTCCTATTCTAAGCCGACAGAGACTGACCTCTGTACGGTGTGTTTTCGACGTGGGTGGCCAGTTATCGAGGTATGGTTTAATCAAGTGTAACTTGTTATGAGTTGTTGATCCCATAACTTCTGCCAGTAAGCCCTGCGCTTTTTCCGTATAATTGGTTTTAGGTCCATTATAGGGACAGCAACTGAAGAGTTGGCGGAGCTTCCGTTAATTGACATGGCGAGCTGGTCGGCCAACACATTTCCTTCGATCTCGCAATATCCTGGCACCCAGCACACGACGATATGTTGCTTGGAAGCATAGGCCGCGCAGAGTATTGAATAGAGGGATATAATTATAGGATTTCTGTGTTTTTAAAGATTTTTCAACGCTTTTACGATACTCAGGGAGTCTGTGTATATAACTACCCTTGGCGTATTCAATTGCCTGATGTGCTTTCCGGCTACGAATAACGCGTAAGCCTCGGCTGTAAAAATGCTTGTGCTGGTGGACAGAACACCGGCATCATAAAAGGATGGGCCGACCGCCGCATAGGATACGCCGTTATGGGACTTGGATGCATCAGTATAATATTCTGGACAGTCATATTTATGTTGCAGCTCTAAGAAATACATCCGAATGTGTATGGGGGAGGCATGCTTTGTGACAGCTACGAAAGATGTGTCACAGTCTATAACCTGCCACTGCCATGGCGGGAGCCGCAGGGCGGGTGGGCTGAGGTGGTATTCAAGCAGTGGTACATCTGTTTCTTCAGCTAGGTGTCTAACAAGCAGCGACAAAGGCCGTGCCATTGCGGGTTGATTGTAAAAAAGTTGGGAGCTGGACAGGTCGTTGATGGTGGAATATGCAGGTTGCTCACTGTTCGCATTTACTTCAAGGAAATATATGAAGGAAGAATATGTTCTCTGCAGATGGAGTGACCACTCGTCCGATTCTACATAAAGGCTTTCAACTGGGCTTGTTCTAAAAGCGCCTGTGGACAGGCGGATGCCTTGATGATGAACAGGGTCCAACATTTTCAGAGCGCTTGGCGTGGCAGAGTGATAGACGATTGACCCATGCTCAAGACGTGAGCGTATAAGGCTTCTATACAGATTCATGAGGCACTTTCTGTCGCTGCCCCACGTTGTTCGTGACAGCACCTTTAGGATATTCATTGTTTTCAAGCATTTATTTTTAAGATGTTTTATGTGCGGTACAAAGCTTAACTTCGCATCTAAAATTATACCTAGGAACTTATGTTCTGTGTTTACGGGTAGACGCTCACCCTTAAGGACCAGTTCAGGTTCAGGGTGCAAGCTTTTTTTTCGTAAAAAAAGGACACAGGTGCTTTTCTGTGGGTTCAGTTTGAACCCGTTTTCATCAGCCCATTTGAATACCTTGTTAAGGGCGAGCTGAACCTGTCGCTCACAGATCCCAAGAGAACACGATTGAAAACCTATCTGCACATCGTCGACATATGTTGAATAAAAGATATTACGTGGGATGTACATTTGGTATATGTGACGCTAGCGAAACGGCCATTAGCCCATCATAAGCGTGGCATGTAGTCATGTTGTTACATGATACGTGTTCGTGATTTTCATGTTAAGGTCTGTCGCTTATGTTCACCATGCAATCATGTCATACCATACCAGTTTTGCAACACGTCATGTGAACAAAACCACCGCAAGAGCTAGCTGCAGGACCATGAAATGTAGATTATGACATTCATGACATACATGTCATGTTTTCATGTTATGACTAGGCAAATATGTTCTTCATGCAGTCATGTCTGGCCATGCCAAGTTTGGTATCGATTTCATTATTGAAACGGCCAAGAGAGCTAAAAGTCGTAAGTGGCTAGATAGATAGATAGATACGCTCAAAGTCGCTGAAGTTTGCTAAGAAACGCCTTGCATTTAAAACGCGCGTGTTTCCTACGCTTGGCTTTGACTAGAGCTTAGACTAGAGCTTCTGTACGTGCTACCGGAGTTGCGCATCGCTTTTCCTTGCGCCGCTATTCGGCGAGCGCTGTTACGTGGTGCAGAGTTGCGTGACTGTTAAATTTTCCGGGCAACTTTACATGCACGATGGCGCGGCGCCCGCGCGTTCTCTGCCCGCACCGATTTCTTTCATCGTGACTGCCATTAGGGGCTCTAATTTTTTACGTATACTTCTTTACGTTACCGTGTTACCGGAAAAAATCTGTGCATGCGCGGGTTTTCGCAGAACGGAAACCTTTGCGTAGCATGAACTATCCGCCGTATAGGCTTTACGTTTGAGACGCTATCTCGAAAATCCACCTTCGTTTGTTGACACGCACCACATCTCCATTGCGGCAGCTCGAGACATCGACTCAAAATAATCCGAGGTGCGAGCGCCAACGCATTTAGAGTGTTTCAGCTGAATGACCAAATCTAGAACGGCCAGAACATAAAAGCCGCAAAGTGTCAACCCCGACCGACTATATAGGTCGCACCATCTAGTGGGGTCAAAATAAACCAGGTGATCATGAGATTGTTTTTGCCAAAAAAATTGTGCATCGTATGTCTAGAGTAAAAACCCCACAGCGGCGTTGTTACGAATGAGATGCCTTTTCAATTCATTTAAGCCCAGTTATTTAAATGCTTAGTTTAACGTTCCGCAACCACCATATCTATATGAGAGACACCTCAGTGGAGGGCTTGGGAAATTTTGACCACCTGGGGCTCTTCAACATGCACTTAAATCTAAGCAAACGGACCTCCAGCATTTTCGATACCTATAGCAATATACCACCACAATGCAACAGTACACTGTTGCTCAGAGTGCGTGAATAAGTCTGTGGCACGCCACCCGCGGCAGAACATCGCATCGTAATTTTTTTTCCTGCACGTGCGACAATTGGCTTCACTGCACAGCGATTGAACTCAATGGTGGACCTATGCACAATTCGGCTCCTGTAGGGAGCATAACAATACCTCTAAGACGATATGGTGGTGGCACCTACCAGCGAAGCGCATTGAGGCACATTAACACAGCGCCTCCAGAATCTCATTGAAGACTTTTTTTTTTCACGCAGCACATAAAATAAAGGTGTCATTTTCTCTCTCCAGACGAAAGATTATCGTCATTCCATGACATTTGCAGTAAAACATGCAGATACGGAGCCATTTTACGTGCGCATTTTTATATTTATGCACTGGCACCACCCACTTTGCCGTGGTGGGTTTGCGCCATGAAAACTTGCAGCGAACATTATTACCACCACGACGACCAGTGTGTGCTGTTGTGGCAACGTCAACAACCGCACCGTCACAGGAAGATTGACAGGGCTTTTATGCTAGTGTGAGTAGGGTGCACATTTTGCTTTTTATTTCGTTTTTATTGAGGAAGCACCATGTGCCCCAAGAAGACACTTGCAGCAGAAAAAAAAATGAACCTTAGCTTATGCGAAAATGCTGCGTTTCGGTGTTGCAGTTACCGATATGTTGCCAGAACAGCCAAAACGGCCCGTATGGCTTCTCATGTAATGGCACAGTCATTACATAGTTTGTGAAGCCTCATCGAAAAAGGGCTAAATGATTGCTGTCACCACTCGGGCCCTCCAAGTCAGAATATGTTTCACCTAGGAAAATATATCTCGTTCCGAGGTACGCAGGACGTGAGATTAGAAAGTTCAGCATAACATTCTTTTCTGGAAATTTCACTCTAACGGTTTAAGCATACAAAGAAGGAAATAGGTCTGTTTGAAAGAACAGGGCAGTAGGAGTGTGGCATAGCGCTTCAACTATCGGTAATGACAGCGAATATATATTGGCTAGTAATACGATGCGGCTATGTTTTATAGCTATGAATTTGCGTGAAATATTCGTCGAAGAAAAAAGGGAGACTACTCTTTGAGCTAAATATAGTGTCACATAATTTTCGCTGCCTCACGTCTCCAAGTGACGTAAGACAGCAGTCTCCACCCTAGCCCCTCTTCCACCTCCATCCCACTCCACCACACCTCCCCACACGTAATGCTACTGTGTGTGACCATTGTTCATACCTGCGAACTGGATGTTACTGTAGTGATGCGCAAATTGTTTCTCACAAGTCATGTACTCATTTATTGAAGCCATATAAGTAATCTAAGCTAATTCAATGGACATATCAAATATTTTTTCTTCTTCGAGGCAGCCAATCGAATAAGTATTTTCTCAAACGTTTCTTTCTTAAATAACTATTCAGTCTAGGCTCGCATGGACGCTGTGGAAGATGAAACAATATATCAGTGCTTACTCAGCAGAGAAAGTGTTGTCTAGGGCCTCGCCTAAAAAGCACGCTTTATCAGAAGAAAGCTTGTTCAAACTACAAATTGTATTTATCGCTAGAGGCGATGTGCCTCAGAGGAATTTTCGGAAGCATCTTGTATTGGAACTGAGCGCTTATGTCTGCATGCGTTAAAGTGAGCTCTGTAGCACACGTGGGCGTCTTCCTAAGCCCAGGCAAAGCTTCTTCTCAGTTTCCAGGAGTCGCTTTGGCTGCATATTTGATGTAAATCTCAATGCTACTGAACCACGTGTTTAGGTATGCATAAGGAAGCTGTCTGCGCTACTGTCAAACACCAGGAGGCGTAAAACTGTGAAACACACCACTTTAAGGCAATGCGCAAAGCAGGACTTCTCAAGTAGACATGTAGTATACTCTGATATGTCGGAAGTTTAAAGCATTCGTGATGTAGTATGCGTAGCCTTTCAACATCGTTCGTACTGCTGGTAAAACCGACTTGCAGATGGGTTTCGCTTCATTGATGTGAAGGAAAGCGATGGCACGATAATTGACCGTAATAAATATTTACATGACCGCTCCACGTCTTTCGATTTCTTGCTCGACGACATATCAGAAACCGAAGCATCAAAAGTTATACTCATTGCCAATCTCATGCAACTATATCCCACGGAGTTATAAGTTCTCAACGCAGATTCTGATTTTAGCGGGCAACCAACACTTGTTATGAGTCATATTTCAGTGGCGGTTGGGGCGGTGGCATTGTACGTGACAACGCCGGCCCACGGGTGTATATAATAAATCTGTCTTCCAAGACGCGCTGGCCATGCGCGTATTTTAGTGCGCCGCGTGGGAGTATTTAAAGATATTATTTTACAGAGCTTCTGGTGTCGGTGACGCTTGGTGTGAGCAAATAATATCATCCTGTAAGTGATTGAAGAATTGAGAAAGTTGCAACCAAACTAAATAAAAAAACTGAAACCCAAGTGAGCCTTGAACGCAGGTCGTCTGCGAGGCAAACATATCTTTTTCTACCACAGAGCCTCAGTACTGCTATGAACTGTTCGAAAAAAAAAACAGACAACCTAAATGCCATATAATAGGAAGACTCCTTTTAGGCCATGTTATTGCGTGGGAGAGTCGTGGAATCACGCCATCGGTCGAAACATGTCAATTGCGCACTGACTTTGCGTTTCAAAGGCCAACCAATTACAAAGTTCCCATACATACCTAATCATCATCGGATGCGAAAACACCAACAGAGTTAGCAGAGGCGTAGGTTCGCAGGTTGCCTCGCGGGTGAGTAGTGGACCCATTGCTGATTCGCAAAACGAATACTTTAGTCTTAGTGAGCTTTGAACAACTGTACTAGCAGCTGACTTTCCAGGATAGCTTGCAACAGCCAATGTCACGTGCAAGGCCATTCGCTTGCTAACAGCACGGTTGAGAAGTGTACGGAGGACCGAAGCGAGGTTAGCAATTGAAAAATCGATGTACCTAGGGCCGGATTACGCTGTTGCGTTCTACTCCTAAATGCGAAGCTGAAGCATCTTAAAAGTTCTGCAATAAAATATGCTCTTCCGATCGTGGGCTTGCCTCTAGATGAGCAGCTTTTGACATGACACTCTAGTCTTTAGTTGAGGACGCTTGTCATGCTACCGCAGTTATTTTGGCCTGGATAAGACGGTCGTTGTTGCCTGCAGCAACTGAAGCATTGCGGGGCGAAGCACGGGAATGAACTTTATATTGAAGGCAGTGAAGAAAGAAACATTGCAGAATGCGTTGAAAAAAAAGAAAAGAAAAATAACAAATAGGTCTGGCACACTCACGCTCCGGAATAATTGCTCCCATTTTTTTTTGATAGGGAAAATGATCCAGAACTGTTATAATTATTCTTGCAGCATTACACCATACCTTCCTTCTGAAAACCTTTTATTCGAAAATGATATATTCAAAACAGTAGATCAATAATAGCCGTCTTATCAATCGTGTGGGCTGTTTTATATTTGGGATCACCAGAGCCAAGTGCGTATTCTAACTTCAGGCTATCAACTGTTTTCGGTGAGTCTGTGTTGTAAAACGCGGGATATGTCTTGTTTCACTATAGAATTCATGGATCGCTTCCTCGTCCACGCGCGGCTCGTGCTCTGGCAGCGCGTTGCTGTCCAGATGCTCCGGCGGCACTGGTTTGCCTCCATCATCGAGCTGCTGGCCACCGTGGCCTGCTTCACGCAAGTGGGCCGCATTGCTCCGAGGTTAGCAGAGCTCGGCAACTTCACGACAGCCCGGCTCTTCCCGGCGCGATACGCATTCCCGGGCGAGTGGCCGACATTTGTGGTTTACCAGCCGCCGTCTGCGTACGCTGAGGATCTGCTCGCATCGTACCGAAAGCGAGCAGGTGGGGAAAAATACCTGTGTTAGCACGGTAAAAATGAAGTAATCCGCAATTCACAGTGAACACAAATGCAGCACTCATACAGACCAGCCACGCTGCTCTAAAGGTTTCGGCGCTTGACCGCTGACTTGGAGGTTGCGGGATTGAATCCCGGACATGGCGGCCTCATTTTCGATATAGCCAAAATTCTTCAGACTCATGTACTTAAATACAAACGCATGTCTAGAACCCCACATCGTCGGAATTTGCAGAGCCCTTCACTATGGGCCTCGCTCATAATCATATCGAGGTGTTTGGACGTTGAACGCCATAACTAACTAAACGAATAACTAACTCAGACAAAGCACAAATAACGGGTAACTGTTACCGCTCTTCGGCGATGCGAGTGAACTTCCGCCTTTCTGTCCCCCTTCTCTACCTCACCCCCCTCTCCCCGGTGTACATGCCTGTATGTTAGGACACCCACAATACTTTTACCCAGTAGCAGAAAGAAAAACGCTGGCCTGGATTCGCGTGTGAATGGGCTACTCTTCCAGCGGCCGGGCTTGACTTTGTATTCCGTGCCCACCGCTTTGCGACCATGAACAATGTCGCATCTGGTTGACTAGGTAAACTGGATACGGAAAAAAACGAATTGGCTCTGCATCACAAAAAAAAGCTGCAGAACAAGAAACACCATCAAAAAGGACAAGATGAAGATTGCCATTGATCATAAGACCATGTGGGCTAGACGCTACCCAAATACTTCCTCTTCTTGAATTTTCCCGGTCGTCAAGTTAGCGCTCTGTGGAAAGTTCCTACCAGCTTGCAGAAATCTTTGTCTCACAACTTCTCTTTGTCGTTTTTCGTTAACGAAAATTTAAGCTACTTTACAATAATAACAAATTATCTGGTTTCACGTCTCAAAGCTACTATATCATTATGCGAGATGTCGTAGTGACAGGCTCCAGAAAGTTCGACCACCTGAGGTTCTTTACCGTGTACGTAAGCCCAAGCGCACGAGTCTGCAGCATTTCGCCTTCATTGAAATACGGCCGCCACGGTTGAGATTTGATGCCGTGACTTCCGGATCAGAAGCGGAGCACTGTAACCACAATATGGACGAAAGCACTACACTCGTGGCCCTCCAGATCTGTACTTACTCACCGTAAGCGCCGCCGCAGTGGTCAAAAGGCTAAGGTACTCAGCTGTTGACCCTCAGGTCGCGGTATCGAATACCGGCTTCGGCGGCTGCATTTTCGATGGAGGCGAAAAGGCTGTAGGCCCGTGTGCTCAGATTTGGGTGCACGTTAAAGAACCCCAGGTTGTCAAAATTTTCGAAGTCTTCCACTAATTAGTCTCTAATATTATTATGATGGTTCTGGGACGTTAAACCCCACATATCTATCTACTCACCGTAAGATGTAGTGAACGTGTCGCCGGTGTACGTGTACATAAGCATGCCAACAGCGAAGCAACGTAAACTCACTTGCTCTCTTCAAACACTTCCTCCTCAACTTCGTCTACAGTTGCGCTCCTACAACGTGTGCGCTGATGTGTCCGGCACGGCGTGTAATCAATCTGATGAGCGCGAGAACGAGTACAGGGAGAAAGGTAAAGAGACGGAAAGAAAGCCAAACGGAAACATTTCTGGTAAGAAAATTTCTTACCGTCGCGGTATTCCAACCCGCGTACACATATTGTGTAGGCGAGCATCTCAATTACCGGGGCTACCCAGGCGCGTTTGAGAAGCCTTGTGTAGTAAAGCAAGGGCTTGGGAAAAAAACTGAGGGTGAGGAGTAAGCGTGTGAGGGTGAACAAAAGAATAATTCGTAGAAAGAATGAGAGAAAGGGAAATAAAGTAGAAAAAGGGTGGAAAAAGAAATAAATAGACAAAAAATACAGAGGAAGAAAGAAAGAGACACAACAAAAAAGATGGAACCAGCAAGACAAGACAACAAACAGATAGAAAAACACAAAATAAAGACATAACAAAAGCCAGACAAAAAAGAGCAAATGAGTGAAAAAAAACTGACGAGAAAGCAGACCACCCAGCTATATGCTTCTTCAAGATAGGTAGTACCACTGCGACTGCGAAGCTTCCTTAATTTTTAAATCAAACATACAAAATTCACTCAACATCTTATTGACTGTCGGGATGATTTTGATCTTCGGATGAAATTACATTCCTTCGTATCGTCATTGTTAGAGCAATTTATGTAATGCACTTTTTCTGAACCATGTACAAGATCATTCTCGGCTTGCACCAACAATCTGGAAGTCATTATCGCCTTATGTCTGATGACCATTTTGTTACCGAAGTGAACAAAAAGAATCGCGCGAAATAAAGGAAACAAAGGAAGCAATAATAGGCAGTTACGATTATGAGTTGGCTTGCTGTACCAACTTCTGAAATCGTACTTCACTTTATGTTTCTACACCCGGTCACCTATTCTACTTTGTGTCTTGTATATTACAACAGCTACTATTACAAAAAATAGATTTATACTTCCAGTCTCTGAATTCTAGTTAGTACGCGGCAATTCGGGCAATGTAACAGCGCACCGCTGCATTTATTTCATTGGAACAGAATAATTTAGTTCTCTTACAACAAGTTTGTCTCAATATCCCTTCATACCTCAAATGGTTGTGTGTGTGTGCAACTCGCGTTGTCTACACCTGCAGAAATCTTCGAGTACCTGAACGTGCGAAGTCCCGTGAAGGCCGTGCGAAATGAGCTGGAGCTTCGAGACGCGTGCAGAGTGCAAGTGCGCGAGGCTTTTGAGCGAGACTACGTGCTGTGCGTCAGCTTCCACGGGGTTGCTCTCCCCGGTGGTGTCAACGGCAGCACGGGCTTGCCATCACTGAACTACACGCTGCACATGTTCGCTGGCGGATTGCCCAAAGTCGGGTTTCGGGAGCCCATTGAATTTGGTGACCAGGAGCCTACGTACTTAGAGCGTAAGTTGGGTCACCGTCCCTAAACATAAATATGGACATTTACGGTTGAAGGTAGCGAGTTTTTGAATGACTGTATCGTGATTACACGATTTGTGCTTTTGAAATCTCTTTGATGAAGAAAAATAATGCTAATGAGTTAGAAGTTCTTAATTGACAGGCAGTGACGACAATTGATTGGAAGCTTTTATTTGAGCGATGATCTTTTTTACAGACCTAATTCAAAAAGCTCAAGTGTGGATTGACACTCAACACCTCGCACTCGTGGATCGAAACGCACGATTCAAGAAAGAGTGGTACACGGTGAGAACATTTGTTACACACAATATTAGGAGTTTCCCACTACGTAACAAAAAACGTTTAAGCGGCTATGGTTTTATTCGTTGAGAGATTGAGTTACCCTAAGGCCAGAGCACAAAAATTTTTATTAATATTACTCCAAAAGCTCGTGTCATAGCGATGTGTCTTCGTTGCCTGCTTGGTGATTCAGCAAACTACGCGGTCCTCGTACAGCGGCCACCCTTGTCTGTCGCTAAAACACAGTCATGAGCTCAATGCAGTCTAATTGCTATAGTAATAAAAAAGGGAGGAAAGGGTTCTGGACAATTATTCGATGTTTCTTTTGGGAAATTTCCTAGAACTCTTTTCCTATTAATAGATGCCGATGCAGGTAAGATGGAAGGATGGAATTTATGCAATCAGGCATATCGGTTGGCTCTAAGCTTGTTCACGTTCTTATTGATTTCTACTAAAGTGAGAGTGATAAACTTTCAGAGGCGCCTTAGATAAATTAGGGTATTTCATTGTTGACGATTACCTCATTTTCTGCAGCCACGAGAACTGTTATTCCGTGGTAGCCCCAGTTAGCGAAAGGTTTGAATTAAATGAAAAGGGACTGGACTACACTAAAGAATTACCTCGCAGTAAAAAAATACAATTCCCAGATATTAGAGTTGATATCGCGGGTTCCCCTCTCCACTTTCCGGCAACGGCAGCGTAGTATCGGTTAAACTAGGCAACAGTCATTCAGCGTCGATTCTCTTCAAGGATGTCCAGTAGACTTGTCACATCTAACTCAGTTGGATGCCACCATTAACTGATAAGATTATGCAAACGAACCTACTGCATGAGATTCACTCAGTGTACCAGGCTACCCTCTTCCTCAAAATCATGGCACGAGCATTGGTTTTCAGAAACCTCATCTTAACGCGCGACTCGTGCACAGTTTCAGGAGATGAAACAATACTCCTGAGCTTCTCACACTTCGTCCCCTTGGCTTTGTCGTTTCTCAGGAAAGACAAGTGGTCCGACTGTAGTCTAAAACACTTTCTATAGAGCTTCATAAAAGCGAAACACCTCGAAGGGCATACGGTTTTTAGTGACTTCATGTTCATACCCATGGCCAAGCACACGAGACCAAACTTCTGGTGCAGCTCTCGCGACAACTTTAGCGTGCCAGGAAAGTCTTCAACAAAATATTGACTTACGTTGAGTGTGCTCTTTTTGATTCCACCTTCTCAAGTATTGTTCACGGATATGTGAAGTGAAGCACCTTGAATTCAGAGCTGGAAAGTTGCTAGTCTTGCAGACCCCCATTGTGGTGGCTGTCTGAAACATTTCTCTCTAGCACGCGCACGCAAAACAGCACATAACAATCACAAACACACACCCGATACTCTGTGTGGCTGCAATCCACTCAAAGAAATCGCATGCTTTTGGTGCGCCTACATTTGTCGACTAGTTCACGTATATCGCTTTGTGCGCGACAATGCCGTTACGAAAAGTGAAATGAGTGTGGCCACCAACATACTCTCGAGGCACGGTAACCTTTAATTACGTCAAAGCGGAAGTTGCATAAACTAGTGCTGAGAATTAGTTCTTTCGATAAAGAACTGAAGACAGTCATATTGCCCCTTGCAATGAGAGTTTATCGAATAAATACGAGTTATCAGAAATTTAACCACTGAATATTCATAGAGCTTTTTGAGATAAAAAAAAACGTGGAGCCCGAAGTATAATGAATTAACCTTAGTCATAGTAACTATGTCCCGGAGACATACACTAGTATGTCTCCGGGACATAGGACAACTTGAAGCACACTCGCATCGATTTGCTCACACAAGTGCTTGCATTCCGATGCAGGTTTATACGCGGCAGTTCCCGCAAACCGCCATACCTCTGGACAACCGCGGCTACCGGGAGAAGGTGCTGCTCTTCCTGGCGCTCTCATATTGCGTGCCGTTCTGTCTTCGTGTCAGCAGCGCCGTCACCGAGGCTGCATCGGGTCTCCGTGTATGACACCTTATCAAATTTATGCTTCTTGAATACTCCCAGCAATACTACTCGCGAGATAAACTCACAAAACATGTTGCTGGGGTGCGCTGCTAGGGTTCGCGCAGAAAAAAGACGAGGAACGCACACGGGC